>NC_090929.1:1156809421-1158059421 GCF_040938575.1 Ambystoma mexicanum | reverse complement strand
ACCCCTGAAATACACGTACCCAGGCCAATCGCGTGTGAAACTTCCCGCGCACCCCTGAAATACACGTACCCAGGTCAATCGCGTGTGAAACTTCCCGCGCACCCCTGAAATACACGTAACCAGGCCAATCGCGTGTGAAACTTCCCGCGCACCCCTGAAATACACGTACCCAGGCCAATCGCGTGTGAAACTTCCCGCGCACCCCCGTAATACACGTACCCCACTCGCACAGGCCCTTTCGTGTGTGAAAGTTCCCGTGAACCGCGTAATACACGTACCCTGCTGGAATCATGTGTGAAACCTCCCGCGAACCCAAGTAATACACGTACCCCACTCGCACAGGCCCTTTTGCCTGTGAAACTTCACGTGCACCCCAGTAATACACGGTCCCCGCTTTGCGGTTTGCTGTTTGGCAACCCTGTAAACTGGTCCAGGGTTAGCGCAGCCCTTCGCGCTGAATTGGGAATTTTGATGGCTTTTCCTTACGCGAGGACGTTCTTGGGGGTGTAACTGGTGCTGCTGCAGGGTCGCTGCGCCATTCTGCCCCACGGCTGGTTTTGGAGGCTAAAATCCATGAATACGCTGTGCGCGGAAATCGATTTTATCTCACGCGGCTGGCGCAGACATTCGCACATGCACACTGTGTGCCAGCCGCGTGCGCCACTTTTGTGCGAAATTCTATGAATTACCCTGTTAATGGAGGCACTACCTGTAGCAGTGCCTGACCCGCTTAACATAGCATCTGGCTTGCATGGGTCCAACACTAATGACCTGAACAGTATAATTATGCTGCAAATTGACTTAGTTCAAATGGAGGAGACCGAATGTGTTAATGTTGTGAGTGAAAGATGCCCCGATGAATTCAAGTAGGTTTGACTGTGCAAATGAAAATTATTTCCTGCCGTGATGCCCCTAAAAAGAAATCTAAAAATGTGAAAAATATTCCTAAAACTAGGAAGTTCCTTCGGAAGCTCAATTTTAGCCCGATGAGAGGGGCCCTTCTGTTAAGTCTTAGTGGGCTATTCCGCATTAAATGAGGTGCAGTTTAGAGGAAGAGCTGGAACGGTCAATTACAGAAGTTATAATGACCGCCTCAGTAAACAAACCGGTAAAAAAAGTGTGTCTAAATTGGGAATTAAGAACAGTAAAAAGAGAGTCGCTGGTCCCCTCCTGGGGAAACACACCATCACCCCTTTCTTAGAACCAATTGCTAACACAACGGTTCTATCCAATGAATCATTGGATCTTATCATACTAACGGTCCACCCAGATATATTGAGTCGGAGAATGGTGAGGGTGATGTGCCATGTATCGTAGATCAACTGGCAAGAGACCCTGGTAAAGAAGAATCACGGTTGTGTCAGCATCAACAGGTTCCCTGTTTGAAGCACACATACCTAGTAAATGAGGGGGTGTCATCAGTACTACCAAAGCTGAAGTGCAAACCATGTAGGTTCACAGTTGGTTTCTCGAATTGTACATTTAAATCCGACCCAACATTATGGTCTACATTGCCGTTTAGATTATTCAAAAACATTATCTATACACAGTGCATCCCACCTTCCTGGAGGGGTGCGCACATTGCTGTTATTTTTCAAAATGGAGATAGAGCAAACTCGAAGAACTACCAGCCAATTTCACTGCTGGATGCCGGTAGTTAATCAATTCCCACTATCCTTTTGAGAGATCTGGAACGGTGGGCTTGTGCAGGAAGGGGTGATGGATACATTTCAGGCAGGTTTTAAAAAGGGGATGGGTACTTCACAAAATGTTTTTATTTTACAGCTTTCAACTATCCAGGCCAGAGTTCAGAGTAAGCGGTTATTTGGTATTACCCAAATTGATCATTTACAATTGTTGACAATTGTGTCACAATTGACCTTTTCACAATTAACCATATATATATATATATATATATATATATATATATATATATATATATATATATATATATATATATATCAGTGAAAAAAAACGTTGTTAAAAGGACGTTATGGTTAAGTTGCGCTACTAAAAACCTATGAAATTCAGTGAAAAAACTTTGTTAAAGGAACGTTATGGTTCCAAGTAAAACCGAAAAACCCTTGAAATTCGCCAGTTATGGTAAGCTAAGCAACCATAACTCACGCCACCACCGTGAAATGTTCGTAAAGAAACAAAAATTAAAGTGTTCGAAAGAACACTATATCTGTCCGTAATGTTCGCTATCAACTTAAAACTGTCCTAAGAACACAATTGGTGTCCTGAAATGTTCGTAAATAAATGAAAATGATGTGTCCTGAACAACAGTACAACTGTTCGTAGTGTTCGCTAGCAACATGAAACTGTACTAAGAACACACGCGGTGTCCTGAATTGTTCGTAAACAAACAAAAATTAAAGTGTCCTAAAGAACACTATACCTGTCCGGTACTGTTCGCTAGCAAGTTCAAACTGTTCTAAGAACGCTATTGGTGTCCTGAAATGTTCATACGTAAACGAAAATGGAGGTGTCCTGAAGAACACTATACCTAGTGTTCGTAGTGTTCGCTACCCAATTGAAACTGTTCTAAGAACACAATTGGTGTCCTGAAATGTTTGTACATAAACTAAATTACACGTGTCCTGAAGAACACTATATCTGTCCTTACTGTTCGCTACCAAGTTTAAACTTTTCTAAGACACACGCGGTGTCCTGAAATGTTCGTTTCACGTGTGACGCACTTTTAATTACTTCAGAACCCGAACAGTGTCCGTAGGACATCAATGCGCATGCGCTAACCAATCTCCGTGCACTTGGTGTCCTGCGGTCACGCGCTTCCTTCGCGGACTAGTTCGCAAACGGATCGTATGACCGCGCCCACGCTCATCGTGTGTCCTGAAATGCGGACACTGTTCATGTCCCCGAACAATTTAAAAGTACATTTTCAGTTAATCCATAATATTTTTCAATAAAATCCCACCATGGCACAAGTCCCACATAGCAATCTTGAGTTTCTATATACCTTTTGAAACTTTCTGATCCTTTTTTTGTGTTCGATATGTCCGCGGACAGTGCGCATGTCTGCGGACAGCGCACAAGCACCCCTATAAAAGACCACGCCCAAGAGCTTATTCCCATTGTGTTTCTGGCTATTCTTCAGAACACAGTGATTTTTGCTGCCACCTGCAAACTACACCATCATCGAGATGGCATCCTTGGCTGCTGAACTGCCACTTGGTGCTGCACCTGCTTCAGCACCACTCCCTCCACCACCACCACCTCCCCAAGGGCCTGAAGAGGGGAACAAGAGTGAGGATGCGGAGGAGGAAGAAGAGGATGATGAGAATGAGGTAGAGGAAATCCCTACTACCCGCACTAGGCGTGAGTCTTGGGTGTGGCAGTTATTTACCATTCATGGGAATGGTCCTAAGGCTCGTGCGAACCGTGTTACCTGCAATGAGTGCAAAATGATACTCAGTCACGGGAAGCACGGTAAGTACAGCTTTGGGACCACTACTATGAAGCGACACCTGAGGTCATTTCACTCTGGGGCTATTCGCAGGGTTGTACCTTGCGAAGAACGTAGCAGGTTGATTTCCTTTACTTCATCCTCTGTTTCTGATCCTGTCACCACAAGGACCACCTCTGCGGGACAGCGTCTTTCTCAAGCTGCCTCACAGGCCATACAGAATGCTGATGACCCTTACCTTTCGAGGGTCACAGTTGTATGTATGTACTGTGACACAGTACTCTGCAGGGGGGAGCGACTTCGGAGTGCTTTTGAGACTATCGTCTCAGAGCACGAGAAGACCTGCTCACTACCCAAATAAAAACCACTCTACATCTTCGTCTCTCAGCTCGCCCTTTCTTATCCCTGTGGTTGATGTCCCCCCTTTACCCTCCTTTACCCTCCTCTCCTAGTGTGTCATGTCTGAAAAACCAAAAAAAATACAAAATTACAAAAAAAAATAAGGCTCTTTTCAGAGCCGCCTTTCCCAGTTAAAAAATAGAAGTGAAAATAAATGAAGCAGGGCTCTTTGTATTTTTTAGAAGTCCGCGGACAGTTCGCGAACATTAAAAAAATTGGGTTGCTACTCCATCACAAACATTGTCATTTTCTCTGGAAAGAAGTGGTGGCTCTGAAAAGAGCCTTTGGGTGGTGTTTGTAAGTCAAAAATTGTAAATGCTTAACATCTACTTCAAAATCGTTGTTGTGATTCCAAAAAAGGTCGCAATGCATTTTGTACATTTCTCAGAAAAATCTGATTGCCAGCATAAGTAAGATGGACTCCATCTCTGCGAAAAATGTATGTACTACAAAACATAATATTTTCATTGTGAAAAGAAGACATGCCAAAATCTCTTAGAAAGCCACAAACAGCCTTATTAACATTGTGCTTTGCCTTTTCCATTTGTGGACCAAATGAAGAAGAACGAAGCCACATCTGTCTCTGCGCAATCTGTGAAAATATCACTTGAGAATTAGGAAACATGTCCATAACCTTCCTAAGTCCTTCTTTCATAGCAAATTGCAAACAAATTCCAGTCACATGTCCTAAACTGTTCCCTCCAAAATGAATTACAATTATGTCTGGATGTTGCTCTGTCTCCAAAGTAGCACAGAGAGGTAGCAAGTCCAACCACTTCATTCCACGTACTCCATGCCAGTGTACTTCCACATGTGGGAATCCAAGATCTACAGCTACTCCACAGCTTTCTGCATGCACCTTCAACCAATGTATCCACGAATCTCCTAAAATCCAAACAATCTGTTTTCTGAAACACACAGCCATAGCTATCTTTTGTTCTCTCAGCAAAAAGAGTATCTGAGAAAATCTCTCCTGGCACAACACACCCACCAAACTTTCCTGACCAATCCCTTTCAGTGCTTATTCTCATTTGCATGACTTCTGAACCCAAAAATCCCCGGATGTAAGTCCTGATGTCCGCGAACTACCGCCATGTCCGCGGACATATCGTAACATGAACAGCCCTTCTACCATTCCACTCTCTCTGCCATTCCCTCATTGGATGTACCTCAAAAAACACATGACCATGCACCAATCACATTCAAGACCTCTACATCTAACTGCATCATCATAGATCAGCACTGCAAATGTACTCTGAATCTCTCTGAGTACAAGTGTCATATCATTGGCAAGCAGAATCTACCAGAAATACTGTACAAATCTCCAAGATTTCTACTTGCAGCTCCATGTATATCCATATGCATGAACACAAACTTCAGGTATGCATATTTTCTGTATAGTAGATGAACACATTTTCAAACAGACTTTTACCTTGTAAAATCTGTAAAATGAATTTACTGTACTTTTTTCAATTTCCTAAAATCAACTATCACTTATAAACCTTTATACTTTTTACTTTCTTTATACACACACACTCAAATCATGTTAAACTAACATTTTTTAAATGAAATATATAGACTCCATATATTCAAACAAAATTGCATGCAAACACAATCTATGTTTAAACCTTAAAAACTTATACAATTTCATATTTTTTGTTTTTATTTATTTATTTACTTAATTACTTTAAATTAGACATGACATTGAGGCGCTATTACCTAGAACAGTTTACTTACAGAAATAGTGGTATTCACTAATATATTATAAATTTCACAAGACATAGTAAAGATATTTTTTTTTTTGCTACAGTTAGTCATTCAATACAATTTGTTCATTAAGAACATATCATATGTACTGAACTGATGCAATGTATCTTATGTAAATAAATTAGTTCAATGGTTTTACAGAAGGCACTGAGGATTTCAATTAAAAAAATCAATATCTAAATCAAAAACAGTGCTATATACAAACAAAGTTACTAATTTGAAGCTTTTACAATTGCAGTGAAGACCAGTTTCCTGAAAAGAAGCAGCCGAATTTGAAGAAGAAAGAAAAACTAAGAAGTTACCTGTTAATTTTAAAAAAAAGTAAGTAAAATATCACCATAATATTTGTATTATTAATCAAATATAGTATAACATTAATACGAGCTATTTCGGTTTCTAAAAACAGAGATTTTGTACCATTTTGTCCAAAAATTTCCATGTCTTAAACAGCGATTTACAGCCAGAATGGCCCACAAATTTCTATTTTTGGACACACAAATTAGCCAACTGAACCACTACAATTTTCATGTTATAGAACAAACAACTGTTTTAATTGTATACATTAGATTTACTATTTGTACTTTTCCACACCACTAGCTTACTTTTTTTTTTGTCATCTGAACCCCAGTTTAGTAACACATAAATTCAAGAATACCTATCCCTACTAGTTTTAGTTCCCAATGCACAATCACACACCATTACATACATCTTTATCATCTTACTCAAACACTCATGCACACAGCACACATACATTCCAGAACACCCCAACCCATATCTTCTTTATTTTTTTCAACAGACCCTAAAGAATGCCTACCAAAAGTCAAGTCCGTAGAAAGCAACGCAAAAGTAGAGCAAATGAAAATAAAGGTGTCCAACATAAGCATCCATCTCTAGCAGAATTTGTAAAAAAAGTTAAAACAAAACAGCTAATACAATAATTTAGTGAAACACAAGAAGTTTCAAGTATAACAACTTCGCTTCCTCTATCAAAATGTAAAACAAACCAAAAAACAATTAACAGAAAATCAGCTATCAGTACAGATAAAACTACTTCTTCAAATTTTAATATTGTGCAAAGTAAGCATACCAAGAAAAGTATTTTAGCCAAAATATACCGTCACAAAGTCCTTCAAAATCTTATAAAAACAGGAGAGAAATCAGGTTAAAAGCTTAAAACCTATCCTAGGAAATTGATGGACAGTGCAATTCTTCTCAAAAGAAATGTATTTATTTTACTGTTAAACAAAACGAAACCACTAACAAAACTAATAACTAAATTACAAAAAAGACTTTTCAATAAGCGAAATATCAACAGAAAGAACTTCTTAAGTATCAGCGGAGGTGAATGGAATCACACTATAAGCACAGAACCATATTTTAATGAAGAAGCGTACAAACAAAAGCAAACTAATACAATTGCCATACATAGCAGTGGTCGAGGTTATGAAAAAGTGAATAATACCATAATGGAACAAGAAGTACTTCTTACAAAAATATGCCCTGAAAACTTAGAGTTACCCCTCCATTCAACTGAATCAGAACGTCTAGTGTACAAATGGCCATGCACGTCAATGTGTAACATTCCCAAACAATGTTTCAAATCTTTACGCCAATTCCTCAATAAATATGTAAAAAGCAAAGACAAAATCAAAATTAAATTACTGCAAAGTATAGATACCTGTCCAGTGCGCAAGTACACAGGACTACAAGGACATTCATTGGCCTGCATTACAGGACCTACTTGTAAAACCACTTTCCATGATATCAAAAGGATATCAACACATCATTCAACTATAAGAAATCTAGTCTATAAACTGTACTATGCTAAAAGTCCTGCTTTAGCACTAGCAAAGTTAAATAACATCCTTCTACATGGTACAGCAAAAGACCTACTTGAAGAAATTCACTATATCCAGAAAAAATATTTTGGAAGTGAAAGCCATTTACAGAATGAAATAGCTTTAAACCAATTAAGCAACAATTCTACACATGGCAACCTTTTGCTAAACACATACAAAAAAGAAATACTAAAATTTAAAAGTACATCAGCTGAAGTACCAAACCATGTATGTGTATGTTGCCGTAGAATTTTTTATAAAAGTAACACAAAAACTGTGGACCTATAATACAAAATAGAAGACAATGAAGATTCTAAATGGTTTGAATTAGCTCTCTACCTTGTAGCAGAAAACAAATATGAAATAACTGAGCCCTTAATACTTTGCAGTTATTGCACTACAAAACTTGACAACAACCAAACTCCTTCACGTTCTATCACAAATAATTTGGAATTATACCCAGTACCAAAACCTCTACAACAACCTAATTTATATGAGAGCATCATAATTCAAACAGTACACCCATTTCAAGCAATAATACGCCTTCAACCAAAAACAACAAAATTACCTCCCTCTGAATTGGTAAAAGGCATTCGTGGAAAAGTAGTTTATTTACCATTAAATCTAAAAGAAAATGTGCTTACTCTAGGAGTGCAACGTCCAATGCAGCAATCTTTAATTATATTAGTGAATGGAGTACCTACAAAAGACAAAAAAATATGGCAACAGCTGGTAGATTTATATAAAGTTAGACAAGCCTTCCAATATCTTAAAGAGAATAATGAATATTACAAAGAAATTAATATTGAAGAAAACTTGAAAGATACAACTGAAATAATTCAAGAAACACAAGAAGCTGGTCAATTTGAGCTACTAGATCCTGCTACAATATCAAATACTTTAGACCATTATACAATTCATCCTTTGCACTGTAATGACACTGTACAAGATGTACTGGAAACTTACCAAATGCGTCAAACAAAAGGATCGCCAATCAGTATATGGGAAAAAAGTATAGAAGCATGTGCTTTTCCTCTACTCTTTCCTACTGGCAAAAGAGGAAGGTCTGATGATAGACCTATTCAAATATCAGCTTCAGAATACCGCTCATTACGGATGTATTCTGAAGATCCCAGATTTAGACAAAATGTGGAATACATATTCCACCTACTCCTTGAAAGTGAACTAGCAACTTTATGTTACGGAGTTGCACACATATTAAAATCAGGATCACACTTTCAAAATATGACAGCTACACAATTATTAGAGAAAGTGCAACAAAATGATGAGGTTTTCCAATCAAATATTACAAATCTATTAGCAAATATGCGTGGTACTAAAGAGTACTGGTTTCAACGTCATGGAGATGTACGTTGTATGATCAGAAACCTTGGCCCACCCACTTGGTTTGTTACATTAAGTTGTGCAGAATATGCATGGGAAGATTTACATGATTTCCTACGCATATCAAATAAAAACAAAACAAACATAGATATTCTAACACCTGGAGAACTTTGTTCTTTGGATCCTGTTAATGTTTCAAGATATTTTCACCATCGCTTCATTGCTATGCTACATTTTATTTGTAATAAAACTGTTCCTCCCCTTGCAGAAGTGCAACACTTCTTTTGGAGAAAAGAATACCAAGCCAGAGGAGCACCACATATCCACATGCTTTTATGGATTAAAGATGCTCCTAAATTTGGTCAAGACAGTGATGCCACTGTTTTACAGTTTATTGAAAAATATGTCACTTGTGAAATTCCATCAGAAGCCACAAATAGTGATCTTCGTGCACAGATTTTACAATTTCAAAGACACAATAGTGGAAAATATTGTCGTCGCAAATACAAAAACAAAGGCAAATACTACACCAAATGCCGATTTGGTTTCCCTAGACCAGTTACAAATACAGGTCAAGTAAACAACCTCATGTCTTCAGTTAGACATAGTGTTAAAGGTAAGTCACCAAAAAATACATATTACATAAAAAGAAAATAAGAAGAAAAATATATCAATGATTATAATGCAATCATTGCCCACTTATGGAATGCAAACATAGATGTGCAGTACATTGCAGACAATTCTACTGCAGTTGCACGATATGTCACAGCATACTTAACTAAAGCAGAAAAGACAGAGCTCCAAGACCTCTGGAATGACCTGTCATCAGATAAAACAGTATCTCTGTAAAGTTTTCAAACACTAACCTGATGGTGCAGCAATCAACGAGGCAGTTGGGGAGCCCCCTAGGGACCCTGACACCTCCCCTCTCCTGATTAGGAAACAAGTGGTGGTGTAAGGGATCCCAGGGAAACCCTCCTGGGGGAGAAAACCCTGCCGGAACGGAGATGGATCCAATCGTCCTCGGTACGTCGATCTTCAACGTGGGAAGGATTCTATTTGCAGGACTCTGTCTGCTTCTGTATTCTAATTTAAACAAACAGGGTATGAGCTGAAATATAATCATGGAAAAAACAGACAGAAGTGAGAAAAGAGCAGTACCGAGCGGGTTGGATGGAGGAGGAGTCTTGAGGAGTCTCGGAGGTCGGGAGAGGGAGGCTGGATACGGACACAAGTCTGTAGATATGTAGATAGGTAGGTAAAGAGAAAAGGTGAGTTTAAGGACAAGGATGTAGGTAACATGCACCCTAGCTGCGAACTTACGGAGCGTCTGAGGAGAGAAGCGACGCGCTGAGCTGTGGTTCTGCAGCACCATATCCGGGATCCTTGGAACAGCGCGGTGACGTCAGAGGACGTCTGACTGAAGACGGGAACACTGCAACGCTACCCGTAGAAACAGGAGCCATGCTGGGAGAAGGAAACAAGGACAAAGTCCGCATTCTCCAGCGCCGCCAAAGGGAGCCGCGGCGCCAGCGAGACATGACAATCTCAGAAATTATACAGCTTGGGCATAAAAATGCTCACCCATAGAAAATGTGGATCTTATGAAGCAGCTGATCGTTTAACTGGTACTTCATTGTATGGTAAATCTGAAAATATAGTATGGCTAAGTCTTGGTCCAGCTAAATCTAGAAAAAGAGTTCTAAAATCGTATGAAGATATAGAAACAATAGCCAAACATGATCCCAACAGCCAAGACATTTTAAAAAACAATTTATTGGACACATACTACCCAAACAGAAGTAAAACTTTTGAAAACATGTGTCTATACCAAATATCCCAAAACTACACATACAAAAATAATATGAAACCTGATGAAAAAAGGTAAATATAGAGTGACAGACTGTGAAGGCAGCTTAGTTAAACTCACTAAACCAGATTTAATTAATCATATCAAATTGTCATTGAAGACTCCTCAACATAAAGAAGTATATTACATGTCCCTGCTACAACTCTTCAAACCATGGAGAAAAGAAGAACAATTACTAGATAACTATGACTCATATGAGGGTGCTTTCAAAGCAAATGAAAGCACTATAACTGATATAAACTTTACACAGTACAAAACAATGTTGCACAATGAACAGCAACATGAAGAAGAACTCCAAGCCCAACTAGATAAGGATACTCCTGACAGTAGTCAACCTTCTGTAACAGGAAGCCAAGAACCACTGGGAGAACCACTAATAACAAATGAGGCAGAATTAGCTATGATAGAAGTAGAAAACACCATGTGTCAGTATGAAGATAAGGAAGACTTAACTATACTACAATCTAAACTAAACAATGAGCAAAGTAGCATTTTTCAAGAAGTAACAAAACAAATTGCACATGGTGTAAAACATGAAAATAAAGAATGTTCCTGCCATAATTATAAACCTATACTACTGTACGTCAGTGGTGAAGCTGGTTCTGGCAAAACATTCCTAATCAAAATCATTAGTAAGTTCCTTCAACAATTGACAAACAACAAACTGTCAGCTGTTGTCACTGCCCCCACAGGTTTAGCTGCCTACAACATAGGTGGTGTTACATTACACCGATTACTACTATTACCAGTAGAACACCAGACCAAATTAGACTATTACAAACTTTCTGCAGAAGCTGCAATGGAATTACGCAGAATATTGAAACAAATGAAAATGCTACTAATAGATGAAGTGAGCATGGTCTCCAACCTGATGTTAGCTTTGATTCACCTCAGATTACAAGAAGTACTCAATACAGACTATGAAGAGCTCTTTGCAGGAAAACACATTATTGTTTTTGGAGATCTGCTTCAATTAACACCAGTAAAAGGTGAACCTATTTTTAAAACATTAGGGCATAAACTCTGCCGTAAAACTGTTGGCAGCATTGGAAATGTCAACCTTTGGCAACATTTCCAATACAGAGAATTAACAGAAAACATGCGCCAATCTGCAGATCTAACTTATGACAACATTTTAAAAGTTTGAGAGTTGGTATACTTTCTAAAGAAGCAGAAGCAACATTGAAAACCCGGCACATTAATGCACTTTATGGCGATAATGCATGTGCTACAGATGTTATGGAACAATTAGCCCCCAAAAAATGTCAATTGCATGGCCTTAATGCCAACTCTTGCAAGCTGTCTCAAATTCAATGAAATAATGTTAAGTAAAGAAATGCAACCAATAATGGAAATTAGCGCCACAGACAAACTAGATGTACATGGTATGACACTACCCATGTGTGACCAAGCCACAACAAGACTAAATAATTTAGAAAAATCAATCTCAAACACAGCAGGCTTAGAAAAGATGTTAAAATTATCCTTAAATTGCAGAGTAATGCTTAAACGTAACCTTGACGTGGACCAAGGACTAGTTAATGGAGCACTGGGTACAGTTGTTGGCTTTCAAACATACCCACGTGACAACAAAATTCAGTTTGTCAATATACTCTTTGACAAACTTTCAGAAGTAAAACGGATAGGACGCTCAACAGCTAGATTCCTTCTCTTCAAAGATATGTATGTACGCAGAGAACAATTTTCTCTAACTCTTGCATACGCAGTCACGATTCATAAATCACAAGGTCTTACCCTAGACAAAGCAATGATAGATATTGGTAACACAGTCTTTAAAGAAGGCATGAGCTACGTAGCACTATCACGCTTACGTACACTTGACGGTCTATTTCTAATCAACTTTGATGCAAGTAAAGTAAACGCTGATATTCCTTGCATTTTAGAATATAATAGACTTCGCTCACTATACACTCCCCATCTAAACACATATTCAGTTCCACAAAAACTAAAACGTTGTAAAAGAAAACTAAAACAGAAATGCAACAGGACGTCACTGCAAATCCTCCAAAGAGAGTAAAAGAAATTAATACTTCATCAAGTACCACAAACAAAAAAGAATCAATTAGAGAAAGTAAACCAGGTGCTTCTTTAAAGGAGGAAGACAAACTCCAAAAAAGCAGTAAGATACAGAACTACCCGGACCATTTAAATTCTCAAATATAATTGGTGTAAGTTGCTATGCAAATGTAGCAATGAATATTCTATTTCAATTACCACCAATTGTTGACAACATTTACTTACACAGTACAGACCCATTGTGTTTGCAAATGTTAGTACTTCACAGAAATGCAGCAAACAATCCTGACAACACATAGAGGCCGATTCATGGAATAATTAGCGCGGCGCAAGTGGGCAAAAACGTGTGATTCGCAGTGGAATAGCGAAAATCGCAGTGAACGTGCGAAAATCGCACGAAAAGCAGCGCACGTCGATTCATGGAAGGCCGTGCGCGAGAAAACCAGCGGATGTGCGAAAAAAAAGTGCGCGGCGCACGTTGGCGCACGTTGGCGCACAGGCCATCTAACAGCGTGCGCCAGGTCACAGCGAAAATCGCACAGGCCACAGCGAAATTCGCACATAGCGCGGCGCACGCAATAAAAGTAGGCGGAACACGGGCGTAACACTCGGAATGGGGAACAACTTGCCAAAACGTGGGCGTCACGGGGGAAGTACAGGGCACAAGTGCGCGGAACGCCCACACGCTCGCCTACAACACGTATTCATGGAATAGAATAGGGGAAAAAAGCGCACGCTCAAACCAGCGCACAGGCACAAACACGACCGCCACAAGAAAGGAGGCGGTAGCGTCTCTGCGGCTGTAAGAAATGTGCGCCAAAAGGTGCGCCAACAAAAAGCACCTATATACTGCCATGATGAATGTCCCATACTGTGGCCCTCCAGGAAAAATGACGTGCTAAGGGGTACCCACAAACACGGACACCCGCTGACAAAAAATACGTGTGCATGTATACCGGGGTGCGCGGGAAGTGTCACACGCGATTTGCAGGGTACGTGCATCACAGGGGTTCGCGTGAAGTAATTCACACGATCGGGCCTGGGGGAGCGGGCTACGTGTATTACAGGGGTTCGCGTGAAGTTCCTCACGCGATCGGGCCTGGGGGAGCGGGCTACGTGTATTACAGGGGTTCGCGTGAAGTTCCTCACGCGATCGGGCCTGGGGGAGCGGGCTACGTGTATTTCAGGGGTTCGCGTGAAGTTCCACACGCGATCGGGCCTGGGGGAGCGGGCTACGTGTATTACAGGGGTTCGCGTGAAGTTCCACACGCGATCGGGCCTGGGGGAGCGGGCTACGTGTATTACAGGGGTTCGCGTGAAGTTCCTCACGCGATCGGGCCTGGGGGAGCGTGCTACGTGTATTTCAGGGGTTCGCGTGAAGTTTCACACGCGAATAGCCTGGGCGCGTGAATTTGAGGGGTGCGCGGGAAGTTCCACACGTGATCGGGCCTGGGGGAGCGGGCTACGTGTATTACAGGGGTTCGCGGGAAGTTCCTCACGCGATCGGGCCTGGGGGAGCGGGCTACGTGTATTTCAGGGGTTCGCGTGAAGTTTCACACGCGAATAGCCTGGGCGCGTGAATTTGAGGGGTGCGCGGGAAGTTCCTCACGCGATCGGGCCTGGGGGAGCGGGCTACGTGTATTACAGGGGTTCGCGGGAAGTTCCACACGCGAATAGCCTGGGCGCGTGTATTTCAGGGGTTCGCGGGAAGTTCCACACGCGAATAGCCTGGGCGCGTGAATTTCAGGGGTGCGCGGGAAGTTCCACACGTGATCGGGCCTGGGGGAGCGGGCTACGTGTATTACAGGGGTTCGCGTGAAGTTCCTCACGCGATCGGGCCTGGGGGAGCGGGCTACGTGTATTTCAGGGGTTCGCGTGAAGTTTCACACGCGAATAGCCTGGGCGCGTGTATTTGAGGGGTGCGCGGGAAGTTCCTCACGCGATCGGGCCTGGGGGAGCGGGCTACGTGTATTACAGGGGTTCGCGGGAAGTTCCACACGCGAATAGCCTGGGCGCGTGTATTTCAGGGGTTCGCGGGAAGTTCCACACGCGAATAGCCTGGGCGCGTGTATTTCAGGGGTTCGCGGGAAGTTCCACACGCGAATAGCCTGGGCGCGTGTATTTCAGGGGTGCGCGGGAAGTTCCACACGCGAATAGGCTGGGCGCGTGTATTTCAGGGGTGCGCGGGAAGTTCCACACGCGAATAGCCTGGGTGCGAGTATTTCAGGGGTTCGCGGGAAGTTCCACACGCGAATAGCCTGGGCGCGTGAATTTGAGGGGTGCGCGGGAAGTTCCACACGCGAATAGCCTGGGCCCGTGTATTTCAGGGGTGCGCGGGGAGTTCCACACGCGAATAGCCTGGGCCCGTGTATTTCAGGGGTGCGCGGGAAGTTCCACACGTGAATAGCCTGGGCGCGTGTATTTCAGGGGTGCGCGGGAAGTTTTACACGCGAATAGCCTGGGCGCGTGTATTTCAGGGGTGCGCGGGAAGTTTTACACGCGAATAGCCTGGGCGCGTGTATTTCAGGGGTGCGCGGGAAGTTTTACACGCGAATAGCCTGGGCGCGTGTATTTCAGGGGTGCGCTGGAAGTTTTACACGCGATTTCTGCACGGTACGTGTATTTCAGGGGTGCCGGGGAGTCCCACATGTGATTTGACAGTGTGGGTCCTCCCAGGTGTACCCTGTACACCCTCCACGGCCCCTGCAGGCAGCCCACACCACAGGGGACTACCCTGCATCCCTGGTCATGTCCCGCAGGCAGCCCACCCAACATGGGCATGCCCCCCAGCAAAGGCACATGTCTCCTTGAACTAATGAACACCAACACATGTCCCCTTGCACCCCCACCCCCCAGCACTGTGGGGCACATGCCAGCAGTCCCCCACCCATGTCCAACTCATGTCCCCCACCACCCCCACCCCCCAGCACTGTGGGGCACCTGCCAGTAGGCCCCCACCCATGTCCAACTCATGTCTCCCACCATCCCCACCCCCCAGCCACCAGGGTCACCCTCCACCAGGGCCCCACTCATGTCTCCCACCACCCCCACCCCCCAGCACTGTGGGGCACCTGCCAGCAGGCCCCCACCCATGTCCAACTCATGTCTCCCACCACCCCCACCCCCCAGCACTGTGGGGCACCTGCCAGTAGGCCCCCACCCATGTCCAACTCATGTCTCCCACCACCCCCACCCCCCAGCACTGTGGGGCACCTGCCAGCAGGCCCCCACCCATGTCCAACTCATGTCTCCCACCACCCCCACACCCCAGCACTGTGGGGCACCTGCCAGCAGGCCCCCACCCATGTCCAACTCATGTCTCCCACCATCCCCACCCCCCAGCCACCAGGGTCACCCTCCACCAGGGCCCCACTCATGTCTCCCACCACCCCCACCCCCCAGCACTGTGGGGCACCTGCCAGCAGGCCCCCACCCATGTCCAACTCATGTCTCCCACCACCCCCACCCCCCAGCACTGTGGGGCACCTGCCAGTAGGCCCCCACCCATGTCCAACTCATGTCTCCCACCACCCCCACCCCCCAGCACTGTGGGGCACCTGCCAGCAGGCCCCCACCCATGTCCAACTCATGTCTCCCACCACCCCCACACCCCAGCACTGTGGGGCACCTGCCAGCAGGCCCCCACCCATGTCCAACTCATGTCTCCCACCACCCCCACCCCCCAGCCACCAGGGTCACCCACCACCAGGGCCCCACTCATTTCTCCCACCACCCCCACCCCCCAGCACTGTGGGGCACCTGCCAGCAGGCCCCCACCCATGTCCAACTCATGTCTCCCACCACCCCCACACCCCAGCAGTGCAGGGTCACCCTCCACCAGGCCCCCACTCATGTCTCCCACCACCCCCACCCCCCAGCCACCAGGGTCACCCTCCACGAGGCCCCCACTCATGTCCCCTATCACCCCCACCCCCCAGCCACCAGGGTCACCCTCCACCAGGCCCCCACTCATGTCTCCCATCACCCCCACACCCCAGCAGTGCAGGGTCACCCTCCACCAGGCCCCCACTCATGTCTCCCACCACCCCCACCCCCCAGCAGTGCAGGCTCAACCTCCACCAGGCCCCCACTCATGTCCCCCTGCACCCCCACCCCCCTGCCACCATGTGCAGCCCCCACCAGGTCCTCACAATCCCCAATCATGTGCGTAATGGTCAGCCTCCACAGCCAAAAAGACCTACCAAGTAACCCATTCACCCACATGGAAATGGAAATCACATGTTACACCCCCAATGTACATGAAGCAAATGAACCCATGTCCGTCACACACATATTTTCAAATTGAATGGGAAAACACACAACATGACATGCATGAAACCAAGGAGATGAAACCACACAGTGAACAATGGAAAAAAAAATGTATTGAAAAAAATACAAATGCCAAAGAAAGAAAACTAACTACAATTTAAATGAGAAAAAATAAGCTGCATGTCCGCATAAAAACACAAAACTAGAAAATCAAATCAAAAAAATTATGTCCAAAGTGAAATGTAAAAACTCTCCATGCAACAAAGAACTATGTACAAAAATAACAAGGGTCCATCATCACAACTGAACTAAGGAAACCTCCTAAAAAACCTACCTAAATATCAACTATATACAAAAAGTGGAGCAGTGTCCGTCGACTCCAAATAATAATAAGAACGAAAGGAAACCTAAAACTAAAGAACTATATACAAAGGCGGCGGGCAAGCCCAGCGGCTCACTCTGTGGTGTTCCGGGCCAGGGCATCATCGAACTCCTGTTCGATGTCCCGGAGGCGGTCCAGTTCCATGGCCCCGAGGGTCCGCAGGGACGACGCCGTGTCCTCCTCCAACCCCCTGCGGATTGCCTCGAGGCACTCGGCCCGCCTCAGGGCCCTCCGCATGGAGTTCTCCGCCCTGACCATTGTGAGCCGCGCCTCTTCCGCCTGCCGCCGCTCCGCACCTATGGCGTGGCCCAACCGCTGCCACACGGAAGACACTCTCTGTCCTGGGTCCTCCTGCCCTCCGGCCGATGCCTGCCCCTCCGATGTCGAAGGCCCCGAGCCTTCATGGCTCCCACCATCTTGCTGCTGCTGCTGCTCTGCCTCTGCCCGTGCACTGCCTCCTGCTGCCTGCACATCCTCCGCCGGCTGGGGTGCACCTGTTGATGTGGCCACCCCTGCTGGACGTCCGACTCCCGACTGTGGCAGGGATGCCTCCTCCACCAGCCTGGCCGCACTGTCAGAGGCAGCTCCACAGGGCACCCAGGTGACTGATGGGTGGGAAGATGGCACAGAGGACGACTGGCGCGTAGGGGGTCCAGTTGAGGAGGGGGTCGGAGCAAGCCCCATCAGACAGCGGAATCCGGCCTGGGTGACCTGTCCCAGCAGGCTGACGTGGTCAACGAGCCATTCGAGATGACGTGCAGTCTCTCCATGAAAAGACTGCAGGTCACCTCGCATGGCCCGTTGACGCAACGCCACACCAGCCAGGACAGGCTCAACCCGGTCCTGGATGGCCACGTCCGCAGGCAGAGGAAGGCCAGTTGACGTCAGCTCATCCCCTGCCTGAAAACGGGTCTGGACGTAGGCATCCCTGCTGGTGCAAGATGATGCAGGGACAGGATCGGGGACAGGATTGCACACAGGCACCTCCGCGGCTGCCTGTGCTGCCTCCTGTCCCTGGTCCTGCACTGCACCACTAGCACCAGTGGGATCCCCACCTCCAGACCCTGTCTCTGGTGCTTGCGCGGCCCCCTCCTCCACCAAACCCCCCACCAACCTGGATGACTCTGTGCCATCTTCCCCTGTTGGGCCCTGTGGGGTCCCAGCTGCCCCTTCTGCTGCCGAGGAGTCCAACTGCAACCTCCGCCTCTTGGACCTCCCCCCGGCAGCTGCGGCCTGGGACGCGGCACCGGACTCCTCACTCCCCGACGAGATGACAACACGGGAGGGGAGCCGGGCCTTGCGTCTCCGGCTGGCGGTCGGATCCCCGCCGCTGTGCTCCACAGCACCTTCTCCGCCCTCTTCATCAGTTGACGCTGCAGACAGGGAGAAACAAAACACAGGCATCAGGGCACTGTACAATGGACACATACACGCATGACAGTTGCACATGAGTGGCATTGGCAAACCTCAGACATGTCATCACAATCCCCAACACACATGTCATTGCAACTGGCACACATGAGCCATACCACAGCCATATCGCAACTGCCACCACCATCCCTACACATACAACAGCATCAGCAGCCAAAGGGGAGCCATACATCACATGCAACACAGGAAGTGCACCACACATGTACACACACCACCACACTTGCATGCATGTCTACACCTCTGCCAAGTGTCGCACTGTTCAGACGGGCATCCATGTCACATCTGCCAATCAGGCTTCCACATACCGCTGTCACATGCATCCATGTAGCATCACTGTTGCACCTTTGACAAATACACACACATGCACATGTACACAGTGCTCATACATGCAGCCGAAAACAACATACATGCCTGAGATCACGGACATGTCTACTTACATACACATTCATCCAAACATGTGTGCACGCACAACTGCATTTGCCATGCAAGCCCACACACACAAGCACCATCCATGTCTCACACATTACAGCCCTCGCATGTGTCAGCCCCACGGCCCTGTACACCCCCACCCATACTCCACCCCATACAAACAGATGTGCAACCGGCACAATGGGGAATGATCAACACACGCCCTGCTCACAACCAGGATGCATGTACACTCACCGCTCGACTCCAGACGGCTCTGCTTCTCTAGGACCTGGACGTGGAGCGCTGGGGATATGCGTTCCAGGACCCCCATCTGTTCTTCCGACAAGTGGCCCCGGCGCCCCTTGGCATCCGCTGCCTTCAAGAGGCGCCGGGCCTTGTTCAGGGTCCTGGACCTGAAGTCCTCCCAGCGCTTCCTGACATGTTGTAAGTCCCGGACTGCCACCCCCTCCGCGTTGATGGCAGTCACGATGTCTGTCCAGATCCGAGTCCGTCCTTCCTTGTCGGCGCGGGAACTTCCAAAGAGGGCATCATACTGCCCCAGGACTTGCTCCACCAGGACACCAACTTCGGTGGCACTGAAGCTGGTGCCCCTCTGCCTCTCTGGCCGGGGGTTGTCAGTGGTCACAGATGGTGTTAGCCCCGACATGACAACCCCAGAGGCAGGAGTGGGTGGGCAACTGGGTCCTGGGGCTGGGCTGTGGAGCGATGGAATTCCAGTCGGGAGTCTTCGGTTCCAGCAGGGGTGGTCACAGCAACAGCACCCCTGGCTGATGTGCAGGCAGCAAATGGCAGTGCACGTGGGCAGCAGGCAGTCAGGCAGCAGCAGATAGCAGGTGGGAGCGTGCTCGGGGCTCTGGGGGGCAGTAATTCGGCCTTCTGGGCAGGAGCGTGGTCTCCCGTGTGCTCACGCGTGGCCAGCTTGGTACGGAGTGAATTGGCACGTGAAAATCCTGCACGTCAGCGTGAAAACCGAGGAAAGGCCCTAAGCGCGTAAGCGCGTCAGCACGCATACGCAATTCCATTGGACCAAAGGCCCTCAGCGCGTAAGCGCGTCTGTGACGTGACCCGCACGGGTGTTTCCCACACTGCACGTGATGACAGAGCACACGTGGAAAGACTGCACGTCAGAGTCTCATCGCGTGTAATTGGACAAAAGTGCGTGTACACGCGATTGGCCTATGTACGTGTATATGAGGTGTGCGCGGACACTTACACACGCAAGTACGTCAGCGCACCTGTATCCCGGTGTACGGCCATTTCCACCAATCACACGCAATGAGACTCTGACGTGCAGTCTTTCCACGTGTGCTCTGTCATCACGTGCTGTGTGGGAAACACCCGTGCGGGTCACGTCACAGACGCGCTTACGCGCTGAGGGCCTTTGGTCCAATGGAATTGCGTATGCGTGCTGACGCGCTTACGCGCTTAGGGCCTTTCCTCGGTTTTCACGCTGACGTGCAGGATTTTCACGTGCCAATTCACTCCGTACCAAGCTGGCCACGCGTGAGCACACGGGAGACCACGCTCCTGCCCAGAAGGCCGAATTACTGCCCCCCAGAGCCCCGAGCACGCTCCCACCTGCTATCTGCTGCTGCCTGACTGCCTGCTGCCCACGTGCACTGCCATTTGCTGCCTGCACATCAGCCAGGGGTGCTGTTGCTGTGACCACCCCTGCTGGAACCGAAGACTCCCGACTGGAATTCCATCGCTCCACAGCCCAGCCCCAGGACCCAGTTGCCCACCCACTCCTGCCTCTGGGGTTGTCATGTCGGGGCTAACACCATCTGTGACCACTGACAACCCCCGGCCAGAGAGGCAGAGGGGCACCAGCTTCAGTGCCACCGAAGTTGGTGTCCTGGTGGAGCAAGTCCTGGGGCAGTATGATGCCCTCTTTGGAAGTTCCCGCGCCGACAAGGAAGGACGGACTCGGATCTGGACAGACATCGTGACTGCCATCAACGCGGAGGGGGTGGCAGTCCGGGACTTACAACATGTCAGGAAGCGCTGGGAGGACTTCAGGTCCAGGACCCTGAACAAGGCCCGGCGCCTCTTGAAGGCAGCGGATGCCAAGGGGCGCCGGGGCCACTTGTCGGAAGAACAGATGGGGGTCCTGGAACGCATATCCCCAGCGCTCCACGTCCAGGTCCTAGAGAAGCAGAGCCGTCTGGAGTCGAGCGGTGAGTGTACATGCATCCTGGTTGTGAGCAGGGCGTGTGGTGATCATTCCCCATTGTGCCGGTTGCACATCTGTTTGTATGGGGTGGAGTATGGGTGGGGGTGTACAGGGCCGTGGGGCTGACACATGCGAGGGCTGTAATGTGTGAGACATGGATGGTGCTTGTGTGTGTGGGCTTGCATGGCAAATGCAGTTGTGCGTGCACACATGTTTGGATGAATGTGTATGTAAGTAGACATGTCCGTGATCTCAGGCATGTATGTTGTTTTCGGCTGCATGTATGAGCACTGTGTACATGTGCATGTGTGTGTATTTGTCAAAGGTGCAACAGTGATGCTACATGGATGCATGTGACAGCGGTATGTGGAAGCCTGATTGGCAGATGTGACATGGATGCCCGTCTGAACAGTGCGACACTTGGCAGAGGTGTAGACATGCATGCAAGTGTGGTGGTGTGTGTACATGTGTGGTGCACTTCCTGTGTTGCATGTGATGTATGGCTCCCCTTTGGCTGCTGATGCTGTTGTATGTGTAGGGATGGTGGTGGCAGTTGCGATATGGCTGTGGTATGGCTCATGTGTGCCAGTTGCAATGACATGTGTGTTGGGGATTGTGATGACATGTCTGAGGTTTGCCAATGCCACTCATGTGCAACTGTCATGCGTGTATGTGTCCATTGTACAGTGCCCTGATGCCTGTGTTTTGTTTCTCCCTGTCTGCAGCGTCAACTGATGAAGAGGGCGGAGAAGGTGCTATGGAGCACAGCGGCGGGGATCCGACCGCCAGCCGGAGACGCAAGGCCCGGCTCCCCTCCCGTGTTGTCATCTCGTCGGGGAGTGAGGAGTCCGGTGCCGCGTCCCAGGCCGCAGCTGCCGGGGGGAGGTCCAAGAGGCGGAGGTTGCAGTTGGACTCCTCGGCAGCAGAAGGGGCAGCTGGGACCCCACAAGGCCCAACAGGGGAAGATGGCACAGAGTCATCCAGGTTGGTGGGGGGTCTGGTGGAGGAGGAGGCCGTGCAAGCACCAGAGACGGGGTCTGGAGGTGGGGATCCCACTGGTGCTAGTGGTGCAGTCCAGGACCAGGGACAGGAGGCAGCACAGGCGGCCGCGGAGGTGCCTGTGTGCAATCCTGTCCCCGATCTTGTCCCTGCATCATCTTGCACCAGCAGGGATGCCTACGTCCAGACCCGTTTTCAGGCAGGGGATGAGCTGACGTCAACTGGCCTTCCTCTGCCTGCGGACGTGGCTATCCAGGTCCGGGTTGAGCCTGTCCTGGCTGGTGTGGCGTTGTGTCAACGGGCCATGCGAGGTGACCTGCAGTCTTTTCATGGAGAGACTGCACGTCATCTCGAATGGCTCGTTGACCACGTCAGCCTGCTGGGACAGGTCACCCAGACCGGATTCCTCCGTCTGATGGGGCTTGTTCCGACCCCCTCCTCAACTGGACCCCCTACGCGCCAGTCGTCTTCTGTGCCATCTTCCCACCCATCAGTCACCTGGGTGCCCTGTGGAGCTGCCTCTGACAGTGCGGCCAGGCTGGTGGAGGAGGCATCCCTGCCACAGTCGGGAGTCGGACGTCCAGCAGGGGTGGCCACATCAACAACTGCACCCCAGCCGGCGGAGGATGTGCAGGCAGCAGGAGGCAGTGCACGGGCAGAGGCAGAGCAGCAGCAGCAGCAAGATGGTGGGAGCCATGAAGGCTCGGGGCCTTCGACATCGGAGGGGCAGGCAACGGCCGGAGGGCAGGAGGACCCAGGACAGAGAGTGTCTTCCGTGTGGCAGCGGTTGGGCCACGCCATAGGTGCGGAGCGGCGGCGGGCGGAAGAGGCGCGGCTCACAATGGTCAGGGCGGAGAACTCCATGCGGAGGGCCCTGAGGCGGGCCGAGTGCCTCGAGGCAATCCGCAGGGGGTTGGAGGAGGACACGGCGTCGTCCCTGCGGACCCTCGGGGCCATGGAACTGGACCGCCTCCGGGACATCGAACAGGAGTTCGATGATGCCCTGGCCCGGAACACCACAGAGTGAGCCGCTGGACTTGCCCGCCGCCTTTGTATATAGTTCTTTAGTTTTAGGTTTCCTTTGTTTTTTCTTATGATTTGGAGTCGACGGACACTGCTCCACTTTTTGTATATAGTTGATATTTAGGTAGGTTTTTTAGGAGGTTTCCTTAGTTCTGTTGTGATGATGGACCCTTGTTATTTTTGTACATAGTTCTTTGTTGCACGGAGAGTTTTGACATTTCACTTTGGGCAAAAACTTTTTGGATTAGATTTTCTAGTTTTGTGTTTTTATGCGGACATGCAGCTTCTTTTTTCACATTTACATTGTAGTTAGTTTTCTTTCTTTAGCATTCGTATTTTTTTCTAATACATTTTTTTTTACATTGTTCACTGTGTGGTTTCATCTCATTGGTTTCATGCATGTCATGTTGTGTGTTTTCCCATTCAATTGGAAAATATGTGTGTGACGGACATGGGTTCATTTGCTTCATGAACATTGGGGGTGTAACATGTGATTTCCATTTCCATGTGGGTGAATGGGTTACTTGGTAGGGCTTTTTGGCTGTGGAGGCTGACCATTACGCACATTGTGAGGACCTGGTGGGGGCTGCACATGGTGGCAGGGGGGTGGGGGTGCAGGGGGACATGAGTGGGGGCCTGGTGGAGGGTGACCCTGCACTGCTGGGGTGTGGGGGTGATGGGAGACATGAGTGGGGGCCTGGTGGAGGGTGACCCTGGTGGCTGGGGGGTGGGGGTGATAGGGGACATGAGTGGGGGCCTGGTGGAGGCTGCCCCTGCACTGCTGGGGGGTGGGGGTGGTGGGAGACATGAGTGGGGCCCTGGTGGAGGGTGCCCCTGCACTGCTGGGGGGTGGGGGTGGTGGGAGACATGAGTGGGGCCCTGGTGGAGGGTGACCCTGGTGGCTGGGGGGTGGGGGTGGTGGGAGACATGAGTTGGACATGGGTGGGGGCCTGCTGGCAGGTGCCCCACAGTGCTGGGGGGTGGGGGTGGTGGGAGACATGAGTTGGACATGGGTGGGGGCCTACTGGCAGGTGCCCCACAGTGCTGGGGGGTGGGGGTGGTGGGAGACATGAGTTGGACATGGGTGGGGGCCTGCTGGCAGGTGCCCCACAGTGCTGGGGTGTGGGGGTGGTGGGAGACATGAGTTGGACATGGGTGGGGGCCTGCTGGCAGGTGCCCCACAGTGCTGGGGGGTGGGGGTGGTGGGAGACATGAGTGGGGCCCTGGTGGAGGGTGACCCTGGTGGCTGGGGGGTGGGGGTGGTGGGAGACATGAGTTGGACATGGGTGGGGGCCTACTGGCAGGTGCCCCACAGTGCTGGGGGGTGGGGGTGGTGGGAGACATGAGTTGGACATGGGTGGGGGCCTGCTGGCAGGTGCCCCACAGTGCTGGGGTGTGGGGGTGGTGGGAGACATGAGTTGGACATGGGTGGGGGCCTGCTGGCAGGTGCCCCACAGTGCTGGGGGGTGGGGGTGGTGGGAGACATGAGTGGGGCCCTGGTGGAGGGTGACCCTGGTGGCTGGGGGGTGGGGGTGGTGGGAGACATGAATTGGACATGGGTGGGGGCCTACTGGCAGGTGCCCCACAGTGCTGGGGGGTGGGGGTGGTGGGAGACATGAGTTGGACATGGGTGGGGGCCTGCTGGCAGGTGCCCCACAGTGCTGGGGGGTGGGGGTGGTGGGAGACATGAGTTGGACATGGGTGGGGGCCTGCTGGCAGGTGCCCCACAGTGCTGGGGGGTGGGGGTGGTGGGTGACATGAGTGGGGCCCTGGTGGAGGGTGACCCTGGTGGCTGGGGGGTGGGGGTGGTGGGAGACATGAGTTGGACATGGGTGGGGGCCTGCTGGCAGGTGCCCCACAGTGCTGGGGGGTGGGGGTGGTGGGAGACATGAGTTGGACATGGGTGGGGGCCTACTGGCAGGTGCCCCACAGTGCTGGGGGGTGGGGGTGGTGGGAGACATGAGTTGGACATGGGTGGGGGCCTGCTGGCAGGTGCCCCACAGTGCTGGGGGGTGGGGGTGGCGGGAGACATGAGTTGGACATGGGTGGGGGCCTGCTGGCAGGTGCCCCACAGTGCTGGGGGGTGGGGGTGGTGGGAGACATGAGTTGGACATGGGTGGGGGCCTGCTGGCAGGTGCCCCACAGTGCTGGGGGGTGGGGGTGGTGGGAGACATGAGTTGGACATGGGTGGGGGCCTGCTGGCAGGTGCCCCACAGTGCTGGGGGGTGGGGGTGGTGGGAGACATGAGTTGGACATGGGTGGGGGCCTACTGGCAGGTGCCCCACAGTGCTGGGGGGTGGGGGTGGTGGGAGACATGAGTTGGACATGGGTGGGGGCCTGCTGGCAGGTGCCCCACAGTGCTGGGGGGTGGGGGTGGTGGGAGACATGAGTGGGGCCCTGGTGGAGGGTGCCCCTGCACTGCTGGGGGGTGGGGGTGGTGGGAGACATGAGTGGGGCCCTGGTGGAGGGTGACCCTGGTGGCTGGGGGGTGGGGGTGGTGGGAGACATGAGTTGGACATGGGTGGGGGCCTGCTGGCAGGTGCCCCACAGTGCTGGGGGGTGGGGGTGGTGGGAGACATGAGTTGGACATGGGTGGGGGCCTACTGGCAGGTGCCCCACAGTGCTGGGGGGTGGGGGTGGTGGGAGACATGAGTTGGACATGGGTGGGGGCCTGCTGGCAGGTGCCCCACAGTGCTGGGGGGTGGGGGTGGTGGGAGACATGAGTGGGGCCCTGGTGGAGGGTGACCCTGGTGGCTGGGGGGTGGGGGTGGTGGGAGACATGAGTTGGACATGGGTGGGGGCCTGCTGGCAGGTGCCCCACAGTGCTGGGGGGTGGGGGTGGTGGGAGACATGAGTGGGGCCCTGGTGGAGGGTGACCCTGGTGGCTGGGGGGTGGGGGTGGTGGGAGACATGAGTTGGACATGGGTGGGGGCCTACTGGCAGGTGCCCCACAGTGCTGGGGGGTGGGGGTGGTGGGAGACATGAGTTGGACATGGGTGGGGGCCTGCTGGCAGGTGCCCCACAGTGCTGGGGGGTGGGGGTGGTGGGAGACATGAGTGGGGGCCTGGTGGAGGCTGCCCCTGCACTGCTGGGGGGTGGGGGTGGTGGGAGACAAGAGTGGGGGCCTGGTGGAGGGTGCCCCTGCACTGCTGGGGGGTGGGGGTGGTGGGAGACATGAGTTGGACATGGGTGGGGGCCTGCTGGCAGGTGCCCCACAGTGCTGGGGGGTGGGGTGGTGGGAGACATGAGTGGGGCCCTGGTGGAGGGTGACCCTGGTGGCTGGGGGGTGGGGGTGGTGGGAGACATGAGTGGGGGCCTGGTGGAGGGTGCCCCTGCACTGCTGGGGGGTGGGGGTGCAGGGGGACATGAGCAGGTGTGCAGGGTAGTCCCCTGTTTTGTGGGCTGCCTGCAGGGGCTGTGGAGGGTGTACAGGGAACACCTGTGAGGACCCACCCAGCCTAATTGCGTGTGATAATTCCCGCACACCCCTGTAATACACGTACCAAGCCAAATCGCGTGTGATAATTCCCACGCACCCCTGTAATACACGTACCTGGCCAAATCGCATGTGAAACTTCCCGCGTACCCCTTTAATACACGTACCCTGGCCAATCGCGTGTTGAACTTCCCGCGTACCCCTGTAATACACGTACCCTGGCCAATCGCGTGTTAAACTTCCCGCGTACCCCTGTAATACACGTACCCTGGCTAATCGCGTGTATAACTTCACGCGTACCCCTGTAATACACGTACCCTGGCCAATCGCGTGTTAAACTTCCCGCGTACCCCTGTAATACACGTACCCTGGCCAATCGCGTGTTAAACTTCCCGCGTACCCCTGTAATACACGTACCCTGGCTAATCGCGTGTTAAACTTCCCGCGTACCCCTGTAATACACTTACCCTGGCTAATCGCGTGTTAAACTTCCCGCCTACCCCTGTAATACACGTACCCTGGCCAATCGCATGTTAAACTTCCCGCGTACCCCTGTAATACACGTACCCTGGCTAATCGCGTGTTAAACTTCCCGCGTACCCCTGTAATACACGTACCCTGGCTAATCGCGTGTATGACTTCACGTGTACCCCTGTAATACACTTACCCTGGCTAATCGCGTGTTAAACTTCCCGCGTACCCCTGTAATACACGTACCCTGGCCAATCGCGTGTTAAACTTCCCGCGTACCCCTGTAATACACGTACCCTGGCCAATCGCGTGTTAAACTTCCCGCGTACCCCTGTAATACACGTACCCTGGCTAATCGCGTGTATGACTTCACGTGTACCCCTGTAATACACTTACCCTGGCTAATCGCGTGTATGACTTCACGTGTACCCCTGATATGCACGTTACCCGCTTTGCGTTCCTTGTTTGGCTGCCCTGTAAACTGGTCCAGGGTTAGCGCAGCCCTTTGCGATGATTTAGCGATTTTGCTGGCTTTTCCTTGCGCGAGGGCGTTCTTGGGGGCGTTACTGGCGCTGCTGCTGGGTCGCTGCGATACTCTGCGCCACGGCTGGTTTGGGAGCATGAAATCCATGAATACGCTGTGCGCGGAAATCGGTTTTATCGCACGTGCCTGGCGCAGTCAATCGCACGCGGACACTCTGCGCCAGCCGATTGCGACACTTTTCTGCGAAATTCTATGAATTACCCTGATAGTGTTTTTGGAATAAGACGACAATTGGACTACTGTGCTGGAATGGTGAAATTCACTATAAACTCACAGGAAGATCCACAATAATTTCTAATGTACTTACTACAAGTACTGGAAAACACAAACATACCTATAAATGAAATCATTCAGATTTCATACATGTGGAAACATACATGCACTCTCTGCAACAATGTGACACAAGAAGAAATCCCCAATGAATGCTTCATATATATATCAATACCAAATTGTGAATCCATTCCATTTCAGCAACTTGTACAAAATGCAAACCATGGTAGATTATGCTCTACCTGCAATTCAGATAATCACTCCATGTTAGTAATACAAACACATAGTAAATACGTAATACTAATGCTTCTACGTTACAATGCAGATGGTACCAAAAACAACTCCAAGCTGACTGGATTCACACATGGTCAAATATCACTTGGTAAGAAAACCTTCACAACAATAGGTATAATCTACCACGCAGGAGCCACAACCAATTCAGGGCACTACACTGCATATATAAAAAAGAAATGTGGATGGTTTGAATGTAATGATAGTACCATTACTCTAAAGCAGAGATTACCAGCAAATCTTACAAACGCTTATTTGATGTTCTTAAAACCAAAATTTGATAAATAAACTGTATTTAAACCTTTAAGTAAATTTGTGTTAAAAAAATATAAACTGTTGGAATACTCCAAAAGCTATCTAACAGCTCAAAGATTCTTCAACAACTAATCAGATAAATTAATACCACTAAATTAGGCCAAAAAATACACAGTTAGAATACGCCAATTGGTATCTAACTGTCCCAAAATTTTAACAATATCCAAATAGAGAAATCAATACCACTAAAATATATCAAAAACTTTATAATATCAAAACAAATAAATAACATGTTACTGCTCCAAACAAATGCAACAAGCCAAAGTATAAAGCATTAGCCAGAAACAACAAGTGAACACTGAAAACAAACAAACAAATAAACTGTAGCATAACAGAAAAAGGTTTTTTTTTTTACTCCAACATGGATTTTTTTTTCTCCCACAGACCCAATGATTTTAGCAACAAATACAGAAACTGAGCAAATTGCATAGTACTCTGATTTGTAATCTACTAAATATGAGGGTCCAAAAAAAAAAAGTATATTGATTATACAATGTAATAAGTCATTACAAAATACTAATACTAACATGCTATTTTCTTTTATCACAGAAATTAACAAGAAATACATGTATTCCGGTTACTAGACCAAACAGTAAGTATACAATAATAAGGAGAACCATAGCAGCATATCACATCCATAGTATCTAATACCTTTGTTCCTTATACATTTGTTTTTCACCCAAAGTTATAAGCAAATATGAATGTGATATGCTGCGGTGGTTGTTGCCAGGGCATACAGTCTTGGCCAAATGGCCATGCACCCACGACTCTATGCCCTGGCAACAACCACCGCAGCATATCACATTCATAGAGTCAAACATTTCAACTATGGTCTATGGAAACTTTTAATGTCTGCGGACATTATGAGTGTTCTTAGAACACTTTCAACTTGCCAGCGAACAATACGGACAGCGTTTTCAGGACACCCACTACGAACATTTCTGTCACGCCACTTACCTGGAGACTGGGGTTCTCCACACCTGCTCGCTCTCCTCCCTCTTGGCGGATCTACCCGCGCTTTCGCTTGCGGGGATCCGCCATGGGGAGAGCTTCTAGGGTTCCTGTCAGGAGTCCTCTGCGCATGCGCGGGAGACCACGGTCTCGGTTCCGTGCATGCGCAGTAGATTGGGCCCTCTCCACGGCGAGAGCTTGCGTCTCGAGCCTCGCTTTGGATGCGCCGGCACCCAGCAACGAGACGGTTTGCGTTTCAAGCCTCTCGGGTGCTGGCCATCTCATAAAACGAGCTTCGATCAGGGGCAAGTCACGTCTCAACGCGGTTGTGCCCTGATCGTGTTCTTCGCTCGTTTCTTGCTCGCCTGTTCCTGCCCTGCATTTTTTGCCTGCTCCTGCCTGAATTCTTCCCTGGTTTCTTGCCCCTCCTGTGGCTTCTGTTCCTTCCCTCCTTGGTGTTGTTTGGAGGTCCTTTTGGGTCCCGGGGTCCCCTTTCCGGGGGTTCAGTTTCTTCTCTCCTGGGTTCCCATGTTCTGTCCCTGCCCAGTCCCGCTCCTGGGTTGGTTTCCCAGTCTAGTTCTTGGGGTTGGTTCCACTGTCCAGTTCCTGGGTCTGGTTCCCACACTCTTGCCTGAGCTGTTACCTGTTTCCTTTGGGACTTTTGAGACTACCAGCTGTTCTCCAGCCGGACCATCCACCTGCCTGTCGTCTTTGTTTCTCCAGTGGTTTGCGGGTGCCAGGCTCAACCACCTACTTCGGTCTCCCTGTACACGCTCAGCAGCTATACCAGCATCTCCTCAACGCTCCTCATTACAAGGTCCTTGGGACCTCTTCTTGGAAAGAACTTCGGACTCTACAGTCAAAGGACATTCAACATCTGCCTCTCCTGTCAGTGCTTGCACTGTCCTGATGCCACGCTAATCAGGAGAGTGCGTCCCGTGGCGTTGGGAGTCGGTCCATCTTCCACCCTGTTTCAACCTTGGGTGGCGGAGAGGCCGGTTTCCCGCGTCATTTACTCATCAGAAGATAGTCGTCAGTCTGGCTGCCACGTCAAGATCTTCTTCCAAGTCTACTGGTACGCTTCACTCACGTGATACCCACCTTAACAATTTCAGAACAACACGATAGTTCTTAGAACACTTTCAACTTGACAACGAACAATGCGGACAGTGTCCTCAGAACACCCCCATTTTGTTTATTTGCGAACATTTCAGGACACCATGAGTGTTCTAAGAACACATTCAATTTGACAGAGAACAATACGAACAGCATCTTCAGGACATCCCCTACGAACATTCCAGGACACCGCGAGTGTTCTTAGAAACGTCTTCAGAACACCCCCATTTTGTTTATTTGCGAACATTTCAGGACACTGCAAGTGTTCTTAGAACACATTCAACTTGACAGAGAACAATACGGACAGCGTCCTCAGGACACCCCCTACGAATATTCCCCGGACACCGCAAGTGTTCTTAGAAGCGTCTTCAGAACACCACCATCGTGTTTATTTGCGAACATTTCAGGACACCGCAAGTGTTCTTAGAACACCTTCATCTTGACAGAGAACAATACGGACAGCGTCCTCAGGACACCCCCATTTTCTTTATTTGCGAACATTTCAGGACACCGCGAGTGTTCTTAGAACACATTCAACTTGCCAGTCACAACCCCCCATTCATATTTGCGAACATTTCAGGACACAGCAAGTGTTCGACAACGTCTTCAGAACATCCCCATTTTGTGTAGTTGCAAACATTTCAGGACACTGCAAGTGTTCTTAGAACACATTCAACTTGAAAACAAACAATACGGACAGCGTCCTCAGGAAACCCCCTACGAACATTCCCCGGACACCGCAAGTGTTCTTAGAAGCGTCTTCAGAACACCACCATCTTGTTTATTTGCGAACATTTCAGGACACCGCGAGTGTTCTTAGAACATATTCAACTTGACAACCAACAATACGGACAGCGTCCTCAGGACACCCCGATTTTGTTTATTTGTGAACATTTCAGGACACTGCGAGTGTTCTTAGAACATTTTCAGTTTGCTTGCGAACAAACAGACACATATTGAGTCCTCAGAACACCCCCCATTCAGTTTATTTAGAACATTTCAGAACACCTGTGATGTCCGCAGACAAATCGAACACAAAAAGAACGTCCAACACATAAAAAAACACAACTTTCATCCTATCTCATACACTCCCACCCTCCCCAAACACTCCTACACACCAACACACTCTACTAAATACAAATTTTGAACAAAGTTTCACCGTGCTGTCCGCGGACGACCGCGAATCCAAGATGGCGGGCGCTACCGAAAATCTGACGCGCTTCACGCTCCACGCCGTCCAATCAGCGAACACGTTGCATGTCCGCGAACATCACGCAAGCCGATTGGCCAATCAGGACACTGTCCGCGGAGCGAACAGGGAAGTGTGTCCGCGGACCGAACACAGATATCACTAATTTTTTTTTACCTACTTTTTGGTTGTTTTAAAAATAACTACCAGACGGATTTTCACCAAATTTGCAAAAGCACGCATTTGTGACCAAGCCGCTGCTCCTGGTCCAAATTTGGTGAAAATCCGTCCAGCGGTTTGGGCTGTAGACGCGAGCAACATTTTTTTCCCATTCAGTCTATGGGGAAAAAAAAAGATTTGGGACCCCCCCTATAACTTTGCCCCCCCTGGACGAATCCTCACCAAACTTTGCAAAAAAAATTCAGAGTGACTCAAATACTTTTTTTTGCAAAGTTTGGTGAGGATTCGTCCAGGTAGAGCGAAGTTATAAGCCGCCCAAAAAGTGCTCTTCCTATGGAAACGGCAACTTAACCATAACTAGATGGCCACTACCGTGGCCATGTGATATACATATATATATATATATATATATATATATATATATATAAAAAAGGGGTTTTGGGTGGGTTTGGGTTGGGTGGGGGGTTGCGGGGGGTTTCCCCCAGCATATATGTTACAATTGACCATCACAATTCGGTCAATTGTGAAAAGGTCAATTGTCATTCGAACAGTTGTAATACAAACAATTCGTATACAACCGGTTATTTATGGCTTTCTCTGACCTCACTCAGGCCTTCGATTGTGTTGATAGAAACAAGCTTTGGAACAAATTAGGAAGTAGGAATTGTCCAGCCAATTTGCTTAATATTTTAATTGCTTTACATAAGGATACACAAATTAGTATTAGGCTGGAAAACACAGGTACACACAGTGAATGGATCAATACTTGTTATGGCCTAAGACAAGGTTGCATTCTCGCACCATTTATTTTTATATTCACGACATATGGTCGGCTTGTAATAATCTTAATACAAACCCAACAGGACTAGGGAAGCTCCATGCACAGTACTTGGTATATGTGGATGACCTCTAGTTCATGTTCAAACCACAATGGGCCTGCAAAAAAGATTTGCAGCAGTAAAACTTTTTTAAGGGATTTATATCGGTCTGTTAACTTGTCTAAGATGCAGGTGATGATTGTGAGATCCAGAAAATATGCCGTAGATCGAAGATTGAATTTTAACTTCCTATTAAATGGTTCAACATTGGAATCAGTGGATGATTGTAAGTATCTGGCTGTAATGATCCAAGCGGTAGGAAATAAACTCAAAGTATTCTGCAGATTGATGGCCCATGCAAACATTTCAGCAACTCAAATGCGGCAAATAGATAAGCGATTTGGTAAATTTTCAATCAGACCACTGCTGCTATTTTACTAACACAAATGGTGCACAAATTGTTGAGTCTGATATGGACTCGGACAAAATATAGGCATCAACCTGGAGGAGGACTTTAAACTTCCTGCAGGGACTCCCAGTTAGTATCATCTGTCATGAACTCGCCCTGATTTTACTCAAAGCGTGTATAAACTGGCAAATGTTGCAGCTGTACTGAAACATGTTATTGACCCCCGATTCTTTTGTGTTTTATGAAATCTACACTACAGTAGAGCTAAATCAGTGCAGTGTGTTCGCTAGTTAGGTAACCGATTGTATGAAGTTATCATTGAAAATAGAAGTGGTGGCTGAGGATTTAATACTGACTCCGGCCAAGGTGAAAATAAAAAAATCATTTGAATTGGACTGGCTGGACAATCATGTAAAACTCTTTAGCTACTGGGTATCAGATCATTTTATCTTTGATATTATAGATTTTAATGTTTTGCCACAGTATTTTTTAAACATCCTTCTTGTGCTTTTAAAAATGTGTTTTTAAGATTGAGATTTAATTTGTTCTCATCTAAAGAAGTAGTAGGGCGAGGAGTTTCATGATCTGAGAGACTTTGCAAGGTTGGTATGGACAATGTAAAACATTGAATATCCAAGGGTACTATTTTAGCTCCATTGAGATATGTGTCATGTCTCCTAGGTTTCCCATCCCAAAGGTCTCTTCCGCTCACTCACCTGCAGAGGCAACTAAGACATCGAAGCAGCATCGGTGGATGAAAACGCTGCCTGGCAGTCCGGGTGTCTTTCGCCCCTCCGCTTGTTGGCAGTTGCCATGGAGACTTTTTCGTGGCCGACATCTTCCCCGGTTTTCATCCTGGCACTGTACGGTGAGAGCCCCGCACCAACCCTGATTGAACTGCATCACGTGACCCGAATCACGTGACATTCCTCACGCCGCACGTTCCAGTGTTTTTCCTCACGTGACAGCCCTGAATGAGTCATAAGCACTCGAAAACACGGAAGCAGTGCCTTACAGCTGTTTCACGTGAGGTATTGGCGTTTCTTGTTGCTCCTGCTGACTTCATCCTTGTTTCGACTTCGGACTGCTTCACAGACCTGCCTTTTGCTCTCTCCTCGGATTCTGGTACCGCTCTTCACGACCTCGGATAACTTGACCTCGGATTGCTCAACGGATTTGATTTTTGGCTCTCTTTGGATTCTAAGTACTATTAGGCACGATCTTGGACTGCTCTTTTGGACTCCTTTGGAATTTTCCCTCTACATTGCATCCTTGGAACTTTGGACCTGTTGCTCCTGTATTTGCACCTTGTACCTTTGGATCTTTGCCATCCTGATCCCGGGTGTTGCCTTCCTGCAAGTCAGATTGAACCCTATTCACCTGGCCCCCGATTCACTGCTCTTCATCGTTTTGAGGGTTTTCCTGTCATCCATCGGGGTAAGCCTTATTCCAGCTGTATTTAGTTTACATTCCTATTGTCCTCTGTTTGCTTATACATTGCTTATTGCCTTACAGTGGTCTGGGGTTCTTCCGGTGTTCCCGGTTCCTGACTGACGGCTACAATATCTGTGGCCTCAAAGACTGCACAGGTAGTTGGTTATCTTGCCTGTGCGGTACTTGGGGACGGAGGTGCAATAAATCTGCACGACCATCAAGATCAGAACAGACTAAGGCCTTTTTGGTCGTTCGGATTATGAGCACCTCCTCCGGGGACCCCGTGGCCGCTTTAATGCAGGCGGTTGCGGCCCTTAGGACTGACATGGCCTCAGCCACCACCGCCATTCACCATAGACTTGATGCCCTACAAAGTACCCATTACCCTTTACCCGCTGACGCCGAATTCGGCGACCCTACCCCTCCATCCCAAACACCGGTCCCGCCACCCACCGTCCCCACCCCAGTCGTCCTTTCTACTTCATTTCCTCTTGCTGCCCCTGAACGCTACTAGGGTGACCCCAGGAAGTACCGCACTTTTTTGAATCAGTGCAAGTTACATTTTTTGTGTAGGCCCCAAGCTTTCCCTGATGCCATGACCAAAGCAGCCTTTCTTCTTTCGCACCTGTCTGGGGTGGCGGTAATTTGGGCTAACCCCTTAATGGAGAGTGATCATCCCCCCCTATACGACTTCGATCTGTTGGTTGCGGAAATGTCCAAGGTATTTGATACTAGGTATAGGGCGCAGTCTCGAGACCTAGAGTTATTGGATCTCACACAAGGCAGACAAACGCTTATTGAATACATCACCCGCTTCAATCAATTGGCTGCTGAGACCTCATGGCCTGAAGAAAAGAAGGCAATTGTATTCTATCGCGGTCTTTGCAAAAGTCTGAAAGACGCCCTGTCGGTGATCCCTGCTCTTCCTTCCGTTTTTTCTGAACTAGTGGACCTAACCCTGCAGATAGACGCACGTAAGATCGAGCGTAGGGTAGAGTTAGGAGCATCCAGTCAAATTCCTCCGACCACCTCCTCTTCTACTCCAGAACCAATGCAGGTCAGTGGGATTAGAAGCCCTATCACTCAGGCAGAACGGGAACGTTGGATATCCGACAACGCCTGTTTTTACTGTGGAATCCATGGGCACTACGTAACAAATTGTCCCCGTCGCCCGAAGAGACCATCGGGTTTTCAGAAGGCTCGCCCTTAAAATTGGGGGTACGGGCGGGCCCTTCCTTGACCCCGACTGGACCAATGTTTGGTCCTATCCGACCGATTGTGGTCCAGGCTTTATTGAAACCAACCGCAGATCACTCACATTCAGTACAAATCGTGATCAACTCTGGGGCTACTGGCTGTTTTATTGACACTGCACTAGCACAAACACTCAATTTACCCCTGATCAAGAAAGAATACCCTGAACCGGTACAAGCGGTTGATGGCTCGAGTCTAGCTTCCGGCCGTAATGAATATCAAACCGCTCCAATGACAGTGATGATCCAAGATGTGCACCGGGAAACCTTATCATTCGATCTTATCACCACCACTCAGTTTGGTGTCATACCGGGTATCCCGTGGCTTCGGCAACACAATCCGTTGATCAATTAGGGAACTGGACAAGTTACCTTTGAATCCGATATTTGTCAACATTTTTGCCTGACAGAACCCGAGACACGGCCCTCTCCTGCTTCTCTACTTGGGGCCATGGCCTCCTTCAGTATTGGAAACACAGGTACATCCGAAACGGTCGCACATACAGTGGGCGCCGTCGTAGCAGGGGTTCCCGTTGTTTACTAGGACTATTTCGAGGTCTTTGATAAGGGCACAGCAGAGGGTCTACCGCCACATAGACCTTACGACTGCCCCATTGATCTCATTCCTGATGCACCAATACTGAAGGGTAGGATATATTCGCTCTCTCCGCTTGAGGAGCAGGCACTCAAAGAGTATATACAACAGGCTTTACGTTTGGGCCACATACGACCATCCAGTTCTCCGGCTGCCAGCCCAATCTTTTTCGTGCCTAAGAAGGAGGAGGACCTACGTCCTTGCATTGACGATAGACGATTGATTGCTATCACCATAAAAGACCGGTATCCTATACCCCTTATTTCCACACTATTGGACAGACTAACACGGGCATCCATATTTACCAAACTCGACCTCCGGGGTGCCTATAACCTGGTTCGCATGCGCAGCGGAGACGAATGGAAGACGGCGTTCTGTACCCGTCAGGGTCTATTCGAGTACACCGTGATGCCCTTCGGTCTCTGCAATGCCCCCGCCACTTTTCAGCGTTTTGTTAATGAGGTTTTTTATGACATTCTTGATATCTTTGTCGTAGTGTACCTAGATGATATATTGATCTTCTCCTCCTCCCTAGAAGAACACATAGCCCATGTTAAAGAAGTCCTGAAACGCCTGAAGTAGAATTCCTTGTTCGCTAAACCCGAGAAATGCATGTTCCATACTCAGGAAGTCGACTTTCTAGGTTTCCATATTACACCAGGAGGTCTATCCATGAACCAATCAAATGTTTGCGCTATCACTGATTGGCCCGCTCCGACCACTCTCAAACAATTACAATCGTTTCTTGGTTTCGCCAATTTCTATCGGCGATTCATTGCCGATTTCTCCTCGATTGTTTCTCCCCTCACTGCTTTAACTAGTCCCCGGTTCCCGTTCCATTGGGCCTCAGAACAACAGCAGTCTTTTGATACGCTAAAGTCACGGTTTATCACTGCCCCTGTACTAAAACATCCGATCCCGATTCCCATTTTGATGTAGAAGCGGATGCCTCCTCATTCGCATTAGGCACAGTGCTCTCACAACCTTGCCCGACCACAGGCCACTTGCACCCTGTGGCTTTTCATTCACGGAAATTTACGCCATCTGAATGTCACTACCCCGTGACTGAAAAAGAATTGTTGGCCATCAAGGACGCATTGCAAACTTGGAGGCATCACCTTATCGGGGCCAAACATCAAACTGTAGTGTACACAGATCATAAGAACCTGCAGGACCTGGCCTCTCTTAAGTGTTCTAACAGTAGGCAGGTACGTTGGCACATGTTTTTTGCTGCTTACGATTTCGTGGTGAAACATAGACCGGGGTCTTCTCATAGTAAGGCTGATGCTCTTTCTCGCTCTCTTGGGGGGGATTCCTTGTCCTTATATCCAGACACACTCCTGGGCGAGGGGCATGTTGGTTGCTTGTGCACCCCATCACCCTCCATGTTGCAGTCCATTCGACAATGGGTTTGGCTTCATCCACATGCACTAACAGAATGGGATCTGGTTTTACAGGAAGGCTTACCCTTTATACAGGGGAAATTGTTCTTGCCCACTAGTGATACTCGCAATCAGGCACTCGTTTGGTCCCATGACGCGGCCATCAATGGACACCCTGGGCAACAACGCACTCTGGAATTATTAAAGCGTTGGTGTTGGTGGCCCCTGATGAGACGCGATGTGGAACATTATGTGAACACTTGCTCCATATGCGCACAATGTAAACCGCGCAAGGGCCACCCGTTGGGTCTTTTACACCCCTTACCCATACCACCTCGGCCTTGGCATACCGTCTCCATGGACTTTATAACTGATTTGCCCCGCAGGCAGGGACATGAGACAGTATGGGTGGTTGTCGATTCTTACACCAAAATGGCCCGTTTTATCCCCTGTTCAGGCATTCCTTCAGCTCCTTCACTAGCCCAATTGTTTTTCAAGTCCATTTTCTGACTCTTTGGTTTACCTCAGGTCATTGTATCTGACCGGGGTCCGCAATTTACATCTCGTTTTTGGCGGTCCCTCACTAAAATCCTTGGTATTGATCTTCATTTTTCTTCGGCTTACCACCCAGAAAGTGATGACCAGACGGAGAGGGTTAACCAGGCCCTTGAACAATACCTGCGGTGCCTGACTCTTCAGTACCAGGACGCATTGTTGAACCTGCTCCATTTGACTGAATTCGCGTATAATAACACCTGGCATTCCTCTACGGGATTCTCTCCTTTTTACTCTCTTTATGGGCAGCACCCCCGTACTCCCCGATTTTCCACCCACCCCGACACCTGCCGCCAATGCCTGTGCCCGCGATCTGGTTGCTGTTCACACCCAGACCATGATCCATTTGCGTGAAGCTCAGGCTTCCATGAAAAGGAAAGCTGACAGGAGGAGAACTGCGGCTCCCTCTTACCAAGTGGGTGACCGCGTCTGGTTGTCCACCCGCCATTTGAGGTTGCCTGGCTGCCGCAAATTGCTTCCCCGTTTCATCGGGCCCTATAGGGTGTCTGCGATCCTTAATCCGGTGGCTTTGCATCTTTCTGTTCCATCTACGTGGCGCATACATCCGGTTTTTCATACCTCCCTTCTGAAGCCCTATCTGGCCCCCACCCGGTTGATTCCGCCCCGGCCCCGGCGTCTGTCTCCTCTCCGGATGTATTTGAAGTCAGTGCCATTTTGGGTTCCCGCCTTTGTAGGGGTCGTCTCCAGTGCCTGGTAGATTGGCTTGGTTACGGTCCCGAGGAGCGTTCGTGGGTCCCTTCCGGGGACTTTCACGCTCCGCAGTTGGTTGCTGCTTTCCACCGGGATAATCCTTCTAGCCCACGGGGTCGTGGGCCTTTAGGGGGGGGCTCTGTCACGTCTCCTAGGTTTCCCATCCCAAAGGTCTCTACCGCTCACTCACCTGTAGAGGCAACTAAGACATCGAAGCAGCATCGGCGGATGAAAACGCTGCCTGGCAGTCCGGGTGTCTTTCGCCCCTCTGCTTGTTGGCAGTTGCCATGGAGACTTTTTCGTGGCTGACATCGTCCCCGGTTTTCATCCTGGCACCGTACGGTGAGAGCTCCTCAACAACCCTGATTGAACTGCATCACTTGACCCGAATCACGTGACATTCCTCACGCCGCACGTTCCAGTGTTTTTCCTCACGTGACAGCCCTGAATGAGTCCTAAGCACTCGAAAACACGGAAGCAGTGCCTTACAGCTGTTTCACGTGAGGTATTGGCGTTTCTTGTTGCTCCTGCTGACTTCATCCTTGTTTCGACTTCGGACTGCTTCACGGACCTGCCTTTTGCTCTCTCCTCGGATTCTGGTACCGCTCTTCACGACCTCGGATAACCTGACCTCGGATTGCTCAACGGATTTGATTTTTGGCCCTCTTTGGATTCTAAGTACTATTAGGCACGACCTTGGACTGCTCTTTTGGACTCCTTTGAAACTTTCCCTCTACATTGCATCCTTGGAACTTTGGACCTGTTGCTCCTGTATTTGCACCTTGTACCTTTGGATCTTTGCCATCCTGATCCCGGGTGTTGCCTTCCTGCAAGTCAGATTGAACCCTATTCAGCTGGCCCCCGATTCACTGCTCTTCATCGTTTTGAGGGTTTTCCTGTCATCCATCGGGGTAAGCCTTATTCCAGCTGTATTTAGTTTACATTCCTATTGTCCTCTGTTTGCTTATACATTGCTTATTGCCTTACAGTGGTCTGGGGTTCTTCCGGTGTTCCCGGTTCCTGACTGACGGCTACAAAACCTGTGGCCTCAAAGACTGCACAGGTAGTTGGTTATCTTGCCTGTGCAGTACTTGGGGACGGAGGTGCAATAAATCTGCATGACCATCAAGATCAGAACAATATGGAATATTTTTTAGACATATTAACTATAAAATGAATGTGAAACCTGACTGTCACCATTGCAGCTTTCAATTTTGTTTAAATATTGTGTTGAAATTAGATTGTATGAAATAGGAAATGTATGTAATGAATTCGTGCAAAAGGTTTATGTTAAACCAAACTGCATGAAATAAATAAAAGTTAATTTCTCAAATACTTAACTTTATCTGGTGTGTTTAATTTCCAGGACTTTGTCTTATGTAACACTTTTCTATCACAACCTTCAGTTAGTATAGAACATTGCCAGGTCTTTGTCATTTGGGTTATTCTTTCCTCTCCTAATTTGGGTTTAATAATTCATTAACAATTTGCATAGTAAATCCTGTGGCTTCTCTAATGATGTTGTTGCTTTCTGTTCATAGCGGTCTTAAGAAACATTTCCCTTTATTTAACCACTTGGTAACCCATCCATCTCTTCTAGATTCATCAGCTTCCATAGTTTTCACTCTCACACCTTTGCTTTGCAGTTCCTTCCTATCGTCTGCCTCTCTGACCTCTGCCACAGCGCTCCTGCCTTCAACGTGATGCTCAGCCATCTTGCGGTCCATGGTGTGATTCGGTGTCTGAGGCTTTCCTCTCTCCTACCTGCTGTCAGTTGCAACCAGCCCGTATTTAAACTTCCCGGTCTGCTTACTTATGTCCCAACAACTAGACAGTGGCGTTCGCTGCCCGGTCCTTGTAATCATCATTACTCGGTCACACTTCTTTGTGTCAGCTGTTTAGTAATTGGTTTCTGAATGACTTTGGGGAAGTGGATACTGAGCTACCAGGGGAGTGATCTTCACTACTCCCTGCCTTCCCAGTCAGCAGTATGTTTTTCCAAATGGGAGTTTGGGGTTTAAACAACCTAGCTTGATAAAGAGCTTGGGGATAAGCGTCAGAGCATCCCATTAAGGCATGAGTGTAACAAATCAACTTCCGGGGTACGAGTAGTCCCGTGGAGAATATCGGTTTCTAAACCATCAATCAGTCCCACACCTCTAATACACCAGAAGGGATCCGAACAGATTGGAATAACAAGCAAATTATAAACCTCCTTGTCCAATGTTGGTAACGTGGACAGAATGGCAGGCTTATCTCTGAAAGGTTGTGGATCATTGGTTAGTTGCAGCCTAGCAAAAATACAATTATCCAATGATAAAAGGGACTGTCCAGTCAAGTTTGGATAAAAATATCTACTTTGTTATGATCACAATAGATAGTTCTAGCAACACTACGAAATACAACCCACCCAGTAAAGGAATGCAGAAGACAGACAGTTTCAAAGAAGAAACAGAGGCACTCTGGATACTGATAGGAGGGTGGTCAGTATAGTAAATAATTGCAACAGTTCAAGGATACTTGGCTTCAGCACAAAAGGAGCAATGGGTCTTAACATGTCTATAGAGGCCTTCATAGAAGGGCCAGGGGACAGAACCACAATGTACCTTGTGCTTGTCGGTGTTCTTGGTGCTTGAAAGGGTTGAGTTGGTTTTCAGGGCACTTTGCAGCTTCTTTGACAGAGTTCAAGACAGGAGACAGCTGCAGGTATCAGGCAGCAAACAGTTTGGCGAGTGAGGATTGATGGACTGCTGCAGACTGTCCTACATGGCGGCTCAGGGTCAGGAACATTGTCTCAGTGCTGGTCAGTGGTTCTGAAGCACTGGTTGAGACGTCTCAGATGGCTTTAAGCGACTGCAGCGTAACAACCGTCAGCGTTGCAGTCGATTGAACCTCGAGGGACTAGACTGGCTTGAACATGTCCTTTAAAGCAGACATCGGTGGGTGCTCATTCGTGCACTTCTCCTAGCTTGTTCACTGGGCTTGTGTTACCCTTTGGGGCCTATGGCCCAAAGCTGGGGAGGGTGTTGCAGGCAGCTACCTTGTCCTTGGTTTCGAGTTCAGAGACTCTCTGGCACTTCCCACCTAGGAAACTTGGTGAAGAGCCTAACAGGGTACACTGTGTGCTAGCTGGGTACTGGTTCTGGAGCTGCTGAAGGGTTCTCTGGATTCAGTATCTCCCTCTATTCTCTGTGAGATTGTTAGGGGAGGGATTTTGCTTCCCTCTTGGAGGTCCTGGCCTTCCTTCACTGGCAGAAGATGTAAGGCAGATGCTACCTTCAACCAGGATCCAATGGTGAGTTCTACATTCTGCTTCTGGTGAAGCCTTCAAATGATCTGCCAAAAGAGGGGCTCACCCCTCTTTTAAAGCTAAATGGACCATAGGAATTGATGTAGGCTAAGCATACCTTAATGAACCAATCCTGGGTCCCCACCAACAATCTCCTGTTTGCGTGGAGTCATAACAAGACTGCTTTGCAACAGAAAAGGTAAAAGGGTGAAAACATAGTAGGTCCAACCCATCTTCCTGTCTGTTGTGGGTCAAAAGGCCTCTCTGGTTAATGGCACTCTCTGTGGTTCCTGATTAAAGCGGCAAGTCTCCCTTGAAGCTGCTGTGAGACCAGTCTTTCTGGCTCCTGCAAACCTCATACTCGTAAATTATGAATGGGGTGCCCCTGCAGGGTGAACTACTGTAAACTTGCAGTCCCAGACATGACAGTTAACTGTCAATCAATACTAAGGTGAGAGCTGGCTTCAGGTTGACACAGTGCATATGAAATCTTTTTGGGGTTTCCTGTCTCCTTTGTTAACCTCTGCAGCCAGGACCTATGTGGACCTGTTTGAATAACCCTACGAATGGTATGCAAATTGTTGCCACCAGTTGCAGGGCCCAACAAAAGGACAGGGCGGAAACATGTAGAATGTATTAGTTAATTAGGCTGGCCATGGCGGGGGGCAGGTTTGGCCCTCCCCTTCTGGAGATATATCTTGTTCTCCTCCTCCTGTCATATCCCAACTGAATATGACAGGGTGGACTGCACCTGTAAGCTGTCTCCACCCAGCGTACACAGGTCTCTGCATATGTTGTGCAGGGAGCATAGGAAAATGTGTTTGGATTAGCCCCACACATTTTCCGTAGGTTGATCTACCATCATTCAATTTTGTTTAAAATTTTGAAAAATCCCAGGTGAGTGCACACCCACCGTACGGATGATTGATTCCTCAAATGCCCCCCAGCCTCAACATGTGAGCCACAATCCTACTGAGGGTCTGGCTCGTCATCAAGGTGAAAGTAACAGCTGAGGCCATCTGCATTTAAATGCTGGGAGTCTGGTTTGTGCGGGATGTCCATGTCTAATCTCTGTAGGGATATGGCCCAACTCAAAATCGTAGGGTTTCCCCTTGCATGGCTGTTAACCAATAAAAAGGCTGGTTGTCAGTTTCGATAGTAATGTGTAACCCAACGATGTAGGGTGTCAGCTTCTTTACTGCCCACATGACCACATAAGTCTCTTTTTTCAACTATGGCTGTGAAGGAATCATGAAGTAAGACAAAGACAACTGACTTAAAATTCAAAAAAGAGTATTATTTGATTTATTTTTTATTTATTGCATTTAAATTATAAAAACAATTTTTTGCAATATGACTTAGTCACCATAAATAACTGAACTAAAAAGAAAAAAAAGATGAAAGAAGATGTAAAGTAAGAAAAAGTAAAATAGAAGAGGAACTATGCCTTAACTCAGTCTTCTAAGTGCAATTGCATATTTAGGTTTTGACCCGCCTGTCTACAAGGTCCATCATGTAGCAGGGTCCTGTATTGAATAGACAGAAAACTTTGAAAAGAAAGGACTAAAATACAGTGTATGGAGATCTTTCAACCCCGGGCATCCTGTCACAATGTGGGACAATGTTTCAACCTCATCAACATTGCCACAAAACCGACAATAATTGTTTTTGGATAATCCTCAGATTGCCTGAACTTCGTTTGTAGGATATAAATTCAGCCGTGCCCGCAAGAGTTTGTCCCTTACGGTTTTATCCGGAAACTGTTTCAAGTAAGGGAACACATTGTCTCATTACCAGCTCTCCAGAGGGAGATGTGATGTCAGCTGATATTTTGTAGCTACTTGCAAAGTCTGGATCCAATCGAAAGTCTTTAGCTTCAGTTTCACCCGAGTTGGATTTGATGTGAGTTGATCCACTCTTGTAGATAAGGATTATTATATTGGATGGTTTCGTTGTGAATTAGGTCCAAAATTGGAGATCTAGGAGTGCCAAAACATTTAGAAAACAGGGCCAATCTACTCCAAGTGACTGAACATCGGAGAGATGCAAGACCCAGTTCAATGGCAATTGGGGTTGATTTTGGAACCCCAAGAACTTTCTTCCAAAAATCCCCCTCCAGTCGAGACCAGAAGGGATCTGAGATAGAAAGCAAGGCGTCCACCCATACATTACCGTAGGGATGACTTTGGATTTATAAAAGCAGATGACAGGCAGAATGGAGAAACGCCCAAATTTCCTGTTTATAACAGTGGCCTGACAAGTTAACGTTTTCATTTTTTCAGTCAGGTAAGTCAATATTGGGACTTAGCCAGACCCCCAGATATTTAAGAGGCTATGTGCTCTATTTTCTCTCCACCAATTTGCCAAACCGGGCAATTTATTTTTTCTTTTTTTTTTTTAAGTACCAAAGCTCATGGTTTTTGTTTTTGCGATATTGATCTCAAGCCCATTCCCAGAGATATATTTGTGAAGGGCATCGAGTTGCCTCTGTAGGCCCACCAGTGTTTGATCGATGAGCACTATGTCATCAGCATATAATAATCACGTAAGGAAGACTCTGCCTACTTTCGGCGTGAAAAATCTTATATCTTGGAAAGCATCAGGCATATCCTCCAAAAAGAAGTTCAAGAGGGCTGGGGCCATCTGGCAACCCTATTTCACCCCCCTCAATGTCTTAATTTCTGATGATAGGAGCCCAGCTTGATTTAATCAGACTCTCAGAGTAGTTACCGAGTGCATAGCCTTAATTGGATCCAGATTTTTAACCAGAGCAAATTTCTATACACCCTGTCGAAAGCATGGACAAGGTCTACAAAAGCCATATAGATTTTGCATTTCCATCTCCGCGTGATCTCTTTGAGAATCTGTAGTAGAAGGATGTTAATCCCTGTGCCCAGACCTTTCGTGAATCCACATTGAAAATGATCATAACTATCAGTGGTTTGACACCAATCGTGGAACTTGTCTAAAAGAGTCATGCTAAACAGTTTACTTATCACATTTGGTAGGAGGGCGATAGGGCAATAATTCCATGGGTCCTTCTGATCCCCTTTTTTGTTGATCGGAACCTCTATCGCCCTCCTCCATGAACTAGGTATTTGTTGACTAGTTGCGATCAGTCCAAATAGTGGCACTATGAAAGTGGCACAGTCTTCCGGATGTTCACGGAGCATCGCATTTGTTAGACCATCGGGGCCAGGAGCTCACAAAATCTTCAATTTCTTAATCTGGTCTATAATTTAATTGTAGTTAGTAGTTGTGACCCAGGAGACCAGAGCCCCGGTACATTCCTCTGTGGTCCCACTATCCAAGGACGAAATGTAGAGCTTGACAAAGTGATTTATCCATGTTTCTTCATCTATAGAGTTAGAGTGGTCTGACCTCGTAGAAGATTTATCCATCTAGATAAGTGACCAGAACGCTCTTGGATCTCTACCAGCTAACGTTCTCAACATCACCTCAGCATTAAGATAATTTATTGAATGAAATGTTAGGATGGAAGGGGGCCTATCTTGCCCTATACTAAGGTGGAATTTCCCTACCTGAACAAAACTAAGGACAGTCTGAGCCTAAGAGTTCAAATGAAAAGTATGTCTGTGTCCAAAACCTATCCTTGCCCTCACAACTACAACTAAACTATGTGTAGGGATATCAATAATGAAAGAAATGGTGGTCAACATAAAGTTCTGAGCTTGTCCAGCTCTCAGCTTCTTCTTCAGTTTCCCTTCCCCAAGTTCAAGAAATTTCACAAAGTCTTAAGTTTACCTTTTTCCTATTTCAATGCAATACCGTTTCACACAATCCTTGGGGCTCCCTTCACAAAGTCTCAAGTAAAACAGTTCAAAGGCAAAAGGGGTCTTGAGGCTCCGTCCTCAAGACAGCACTTGAAATCCATCAGGTCTCGGGTTCCCTTGCCCAAAACTTCAACGTAGCATCCTCTGGTTAGCCTCACCAGTCTGCTTATAGGGATTTTCCTTGATTCCTTTGTGAGCTCAATTGTTGCAGCCCGAAATACTGTACTTGCTTTGTGACCTCAATTGTTGCAGGCTGTAATACTATCTTACCCGATTCATGTACTTTCTACGAGTTTCCAACGCCTTTGCCAGCTATGGTCCTTGCTGACCCCGAGCAACTTGAACTAGCCCACTCCTATTACCTCATTATACTGCCCATATGTTTACCATATCCACTACAATTTAGTATAGATTGTTGCTTATCACCCTGACTATCACGAGTATTCTGTACCAGCCTACTCCGTCTTTACAGATTTGTAATATCCCTAGCAGTGTGTCTTAGTCCACTCTGCTCTGATTGATCCCACGTACGCTGCTTCCACCCACTGTCTGCTTCCCCGGTGACCGGTAGCAACCTGTACTAGCCTATTCATACTCTAATACTCATGTATTTTGCTTCGTTTATTAACTAGCCTATTTGACCTATCGCTCAGCACACTCCCTTCACTCAGCTCGCCAGGTGCACCACTCTTTACCTCACTATACAGTATATCTTCCTCCACACTTACCAATCCTTGACGGCTGTTTCTCCCACATGGCCACCTTCCACAGAGTCACCCTTGCCATGGCTTCCTTCCTCCCAGTGCTCCACAGCATCACTCCCACTAACTTCCTCCCCCCTCTCCATCCTGCCGAAAACCATATCTCAGCAGCTGGCAACCTTAGGGATTATCCAAACTACCCACTTAGCCCTCTCGAATGGATCCAGCGATTTGCCACACCATCCGCACCCCTTATACCTTGTCCCATTGACATCAGAAACCAGAGATTAGGCTCTCGCTTCCCCAATCACAAGGCAACCTCAAGGACTCCCCTTCAACATAATGTTCCTAATTCCAGAAAGTACTCATCTTCTATCTGTTCAGCAACTACCACAGAACTTCCCAACTCTCTGCCCCCTCCACCACCACTACAGTTCACACACCTACATTGCTGCCTTTACCCTTGGGCACTCCCTGCACTGGTAAACCCCCAACCATTCCTCTGCTGCCTTCAATCAAAGGAGCACTCATCAGTGCTCACTGGCTAGTTGCCCACACCCTAAACATTGCTGATCTCATCTCCGCTAACCACCTGGATTTCCTGGCCATCACCAAAACCTGGCTCCACCAGGCAGCGGGCCCAGCAATCTCCTTGGCTCTTTCAGAGGTTTACACTATCACCAGAGCCGATAGAAACTCAGGCAAAGGAGGTAGAGTAGCCTTAATTTACAATAAAACAGTTGGGCCTTAGAGCTATCTCCCAGTCTAGCTTCCCTTCCGCTGAATTCTTATCAGCCAAAATCTCGCGTACTCCAAATCAAACCATTCTGATGCATCTCATATATCGTCCAAAAGGACCCATCTCCTCCTTCAAGGGTGACATTACTGACCTCCTTTCATCGAAAACTAAACCTGGCTCCCAAACTATCCTACCAGGAGATTTCAACTTAGGTTTCCAGGACCCCAATGATTCACAGGCGTTAGCTTTGGAAAATCCTATCTCCCAACAAGGCTTCAAACACTGAATCTCTGAACCTACACACATTAAGGGCCGAACACTGGACTGGTTGTCAGACTTCAATTTTTCCTTAACAATACTCCAGAATGAACCGGTCGCCTGGTCAGACCACCACCTCATTTCATTCACTGCCCACGGGATAACACCCTCTAACCCTACTATTGTACCCCCTACTCTCTCCCGAAACTGCCAAAACGTCACAATTTCTAGTCTTAGGGCTCTTATTAATAACATCTTGGACTCCTCCAATTATAAGAATCTATACTCGAATAAATGAGTTGACCTGTATAATGATACACTAGAATCTACCTTAAATATATCTGCCCCACTCAAGCTAAAAAAAGCCAAACCAACTTCCCACCTCAACAAGTGGTACACGCCCAAACTAAAAATCCTAAGGAACGCCAAAAGAATGGCGGAAACCATCCGGCATAAATCGCCTTCCTCTCTTAACAAAGCCCAGTTCGCCACAGCGGCTTCAGCCTACAATGCTAAATCAAGCACCAATGAGCTCTTTAGCATTCCAAAAGAACTGGAATCCCCAGCACCCCCAACTGAGGACTGCACAATGGACGCGGCCTGGTGTTCTAAAATCTAACAAGCACTAGCGGAAGAAATAGCGCTACTACAAAGATTGATTGATTGATATTTTATTTCTATCGCGCTCGTACACAAGGGTTTCAGAGTGCGATACACAGTGTTTCAGAGCGCGAAACTAAATTAGCAAAATTAAATCTAAAAAGAGTAGCCTCTTGAACAGCCATTCCACTAAGCCCATGCATGAGCAAAGACTCCCCAAATGCCCACCTTTTGCCTTGTTATGTTATGTTACAACACTTACTATAGCGCCAAAGCCCTCGAACATCTAAGCGCTCCTTCACAAGCTGAAAAGAGGTCCAGTGAAAGTTAAGCCGAAGTTTAATTAAAAAGCGTTGTTTTCAGCAGTTTTTGAAAGGCCAGAAGATTACTTTGTTCTCTGAGGCCCAACAGTAAGTTATTCCATGCCTTAGACGCGAGCGCTGGGAAGGAACGTCCATTTCCACAAGCTCTCTTAGTCCTTACCACCTGTAAGAGCCAGGAGGAGGTGGAGCGAAGATTTTTTGTGGGTTGTTATATGGTGATTTTGTCCCTTAAGTAGGAGGCGGCTGTCCCATATATACATTTATGGCACAGGGTCAGCATTTTGAAAGAAATCCTGGCCGATATTGGAAGCCAGTGTAATCCATTCTGCCCGAAGAGGTGGGTTCATGCCTTTTCAAGCCATAAATTATCTGCACCGAGGTATTCTGAATGTTCTGCCTTCTCCCAAGTTACTCCAAAAGAGGTGGAAGACATCATCAAAGGTCTAAAACCTTCTCGCTGTCAAGTACACATTTGTCCTGCCTCCGTCATTAAGGAAGGAGCCAAAGATGTGTCCCCATTCATTGCCACTCTGATAAACTCCTCATTCAAGTCAAGCTTAGTCCCTAACAATCTCAAGGGGGCATGGGTCATGCCTCTGTTCAAAAGAAAGTAACCTAGACCCCAACATTCCCACAAACTATAGGCGCATCACTACCGTCCCTTTCCTCTTAAAAATTCTGGATAGAGCTGCATACTTGCAAATCCAGAAACACCTGGAGGAAAACAAAACACTTGGCCTTAGACAATCAGGCTTCTGGCCCAGACATGGTACAGAGACAGCTCTCCTGGACTTGAAAATCCAGATGGATGAGGCGAAGGACAAAAGGTAATCGGGCGATCATACAGCTGCTAGACTTGTCTGCAGCTTTTGATTTAGTCGATCACCAAATCCTAACTGGCCATCTAACCACTGCAGCGGCCTTCTCCACCAATGCCACCAATTGGATCAAATCTATCTTATCCAACTGTAGCACCAGAGTTTTCTCACCTTCAGCCTCAGCAGATCTGATCCCTACTCACTGCAGTGTTCCTCAGGGCTCCTGCGTGTCACCGATGCTTTACAACATATTCACAAAGCTCCTCTTCGATTGCCTGGACAACATGGGTGTCATCTACACAAATTATGCAGATGACACCCAGGTCCTCATCCCGCTTACAGGCCACTATGATGAGGATTGCAAGCTAATTAATGAGATCTACTTGGAAATCTAGGCTTGGATGGCCACTAACAGTCTCTGCCTTAATGATGAAAAGACTGAGATTCTGATCATCGGCACCAAAACACGCCTAAACAAACTAGACCAGTAGTATATCTCATTCAATTCTGATGAAAACTGGATCAAAGTCGCTAAGGATATAAAAACCTTGGGAGTTTATCTCGATTCCACTTTATCACTAAAGACACAAGTTAGCGCTGGTGCATCTTCCAGAGTCTATACTAATAAGCTAATCTACTCCTGTAAACCCTACCTGTCTACTAGCAGCTGATTAATGCTATACAGAGCATTAACACTGTTAAAGATCGACTACTGCAATACACTCGTCCTACGATCGTCTGATCTGAATCTTAACAGGCTACAGGTCCTACAAAATAACTCCCTGAGAACTGCTCTTACCATTTCAAGACTCAGCCATATTTCAACCTTCAGACGGGAAGCCAACTGGCTTTAGGTTCGTGACAGAATTACCTTTTGCACACTGGAAATCACAAATAAATGCCTGCCAAATTCAGCCCCCAAATACCTGTTGGACAAATTCAGCAAACACCTACCTTCTCGGCATACTAGATCTTCCCTCACCCAATGCCTCTCAGTACCAAGATTCAACCGAAAAACTGCGGGGGGAGCTAGCTTCCCAGTTCAAGCTGCCAAATCTTGGAACTCATTGCCTCTCACCGTCAGGCTAGAACCTTCCTTCCTTGCCTTCAAATCCAGAGTAAAAAAATGGGCTTAATGATAAGCCCATCAGGTGAGGCTCTTTCTCTCTATGCTGCTACTTCATTATGCTTGTATTATTTGACATTAGGCCTAACTGTAACTATTGGTCTTCCTGTTTATCTGTCTTGATTTACCTGTGTATATGTTTTGCCTAATTTATTTCTGCCAGACCCAACTGTAAATATGGGTTTACCTGACTGACTGCTAAATTTCTCTATACCTGCCTGTAACACTTAAGTTTTCCAGCGCTCAGTTACCTCAGGGTTCGGTGCGCGATACAAATAATAAACAAATACAAATGTCTTTTAATTTTCCTCATTTAGGGCTCATTGGTCTAAGCGCAGTCGTCAGACCACACGGTCCACCCATCACAGGTCTCACAACCAGGAAACTCCAAGCTCTTCAGTTCACACAAGTTAATTTGCACTTGTTCCTATGTACAAATTCACATTCATTTGCCAAGTCTCAGCATGTTGACCTTAGGGGCAGCTTCACACTTTCCTGGTTTCTCCCAGGTACTCTCTTGGCTTTGGCCCACTTGTCACACCTCTCATGCCAGGCTTTGCCTTTGTCGCACTGTCTTCAGTTATAAAGTTCACTTTCTGGTCTGGTTCATGCCCCACCTTTTGTTACTCTTTTTCACTCTTGCACTATTTTCTGCATAATGCTTTTCAAATGGGGATTTTCCTTTTGGCTTCTCTTCGACATCAGCTTTGCCCATAAAACAAAGTTCTATATTCAATATGCTTATTTCGACTTAGGTTCCAAATTTCATTCAGTTCGGTATTCAAAAATATATGTCTCAGGTTTTGCACTAAATTCTGTATTCAACATATGCAGATCAGCATTGTTTCATGTTTTGCATTCAATTCAGTATTCAATATATGCAGTTCAGCATTGTTTCAAGTTTTGCACTCAATTCGGTATTCAATATATGGATTTCATCAATGTTTCAAGTTTGCATCCCGCTCAGCGTTCTTCTTGTCTTAACTGGCACTGCGTTACTCACCCGCAGTGCTCCAGAGATACCCCAGCACAGAGTGACTCTCCTGACACTCACCGGTCTGTGGCTTCCTCTCTGGCAGCTGCGACTGCCTTCTTCTTGCTTTTCTGTTCAACGGACCGGCTCCTGCGAGCCCCACTCGCACTGTATCACCTGCTGGCATCTCCGCCCCCTCCACACAGATGCGGACATCATCCTTTTCTTCCTGCTCACTTGCAGATGCTGCTACACTCAGCCCAGCACGGAGGCTCCCATACTTGTCACAATCCAACCGCCCACCTGGCTTGGGGGCTCCACTGCCTTCCTGGGCTTCGGCCAGAGTCCTGGCTTCCACACAGGCCCACCACGGCTGCCTCCTCACGACACGGGACCCCTGCTGGCAGCTTCTACACATGCCTCCCTGTCTCTCTCTATGTTGTTTCCCTGGCCTCTCTTTATACACCTGTAACCCTTCAACAGGTTGGAGGTGTGGATTCACCATCAGACTTGCCTGACCATAGTTAACGGACCATGCCTGACACTTACAGTTCTTTGCAGGCATCTTCCTCATCCCACTACCAAAGTGGTATAATGAAGATGCAGTGTTCATTACTCTCAGTCTCCTCTTATTCATCCCAGTACTTTCATATGTCAAATTTGGGGAAATGAGGGGCGCTGTTCTGCAGTAGCCTACAAAAGCCAGGGGTGGGCTAGGTTTTTCCTTAACTGGGGAAGGGGGGTTCCATGTCTCACCTGAGGGCACCCCACTCCCAATCCTTAAGCACACTCCATCCAGGTGATCCTTGCTCGCTTCTCTTCCCCCAGGGTCAGGATCCAAAATTGATGGCCTCTCCCTGGCAACCTGAGAAGAGGATCCAGGTGGAGTAGGAGGGAAAATATCCTCAGGTTTCTCACATGGCCCAGTTCCTATCCCTTTTTGTCAATCGTCTGCTAATGTAGGCGACAGGTTGCTCAACCCCTTGAGAATTCAGCTGTGCCCATTGTTGCCAATGGGAAAACCTTCTTGCACTCCCGTAGGGTTATGCGCTAATTAAACCGTTAGTAAGGCAATTTCAATTATTTCTGAATGGCAAATAGACCACCTTATTCAGTAATTGCAAAAGACATTCACTCATTAATCAATTGTATATACAAGAGCACAGACACAGACAATGCTAGTTTAAAATGAGAATAAATGTTTAATACAAGTTTACATTGATAACGAGATTCACCAATACGGTGTTGCCGTTTGTTGTAAATGCCGAAAATAAACACATTTGGAAGCCACCTGATTTTCTTTCAAACAAAATGAACTCATGCAGAGAAAAAAGTAATTTCAAAGGTACATAATTACAAGAGTATCCAATTCGGGTGAAAACAGTATACTAATGCAAACATTCTACCACCACATGGATGTCAATTTCACATATATAGCACAATACAAGAAGCGTCAAGAGGACACCTATTGAGTAATTGTCCACATAAATTCAAATCGTTGTGATCCACAACTAATGCCAACGCGTTTCAAACTACAAGTTCATCCTTAGGGCATTTGAGCAAAGTGTTCCACATTTGTTAGTTCCTCCTGTAAACGTAATAGGTGTAAGTATTAGTGTGTGATTCTCAGGTGTTAATCTTTCTCATTTTCAAAAGAGTCAGAGAGATACACTAACCTCGGTTTCTGTAACAAGGCAGTGATTCGAGCATATACCTAATTGGAAAAACAACAGATATGTCCCTGTTAGTCTCTCAATGTTAGTACAAACGTTTAGCATCCATGTATAAGTGGATTGTACTCACCCCAATCGTGGGTGGGCCACGTGCATGGGGTAGTGTGGCCAGGAATACCGCCAATTTCTCATGATATCGCTTGATGCTGTGAATAAGAGTCTTAAAAACGCCTATGTTAATTAAGTCTGAACCTGAAAAGATACATAGGTGTACACATATATTCAATCGTATAATGGGCTACGTTAAAAGAAGTGCAGCTATTCCAGTGCCACTAGGGTGACCTGCATTATGCAGCGCCTGAAGCAATTGTTTCAGGTGGGATAAGTGATCTTCCCAGGTGTGGCTGAACACAGCAAGCAATTCTAAATAGGCGACACTGAGGTTTTCCAGTCCAGACAAAACCTGGTTAATCATTCTCTGAAAAGTGTCAGGGACATTCTTCAATCCGAAGGGCATCACAGTGAACTGATAATGTCCTTCTGGGGTTGAGAATGCTGACCTCTCTTTTGCTCCATCTGTCAAGCTGACCTGCCAGTACCCTGCCGTGAGGTCAAAGGTACTCATGTACCAAGCTTGTCAATGAGCTCATCTTGCTGAGGAACGGGGTGGGCATCTGTCTTCGTGACAGAATTGAGCCACCTGTAGTCCACACAAAAGCAAACTTCAGTCTTCCGACCACTGCTCTTTTTAGTGACCAGTACCACTGGGCTAGCCCAGGGGCTGTGGGATGGCTCCATCACTCCTAGGGAGCACATCTTGGAAACATTCTCCTTGATGGTGTCAGTGACCTTATTGGACATCTGGTGAATCCTCCACTTCACCAGCTTATTGTCTTCAGTGTCAACATAATGGGTGCACCAATCTGCGTGACCTATAAACAACGACAATCTGTCAGTTGCTGTTCTGACCGGTCCGTTGCAAGGTTGACACCTCCAACTGACTCATCTGTGGCTTCAGTGTGCAGGGCGTCTGGAGGGGATCGGTCTCCTCAGTCTCTCCATCTGTCACTAATGCCATGACCAGGTCATCCCAGCTATAATGGGGTTTTAGCCGGTTGACATGAAAGACCCAACACGTCTGTTTAGGTCCTTTCATGTCAATTAGATAATTAACCTCACTGACTTTTTCCAGCATGCAGTAAGGCCCGATCCACTTGTCCTGAAGGGCTCTGGGTTTGACAGGCTCCATAATCCACACCCATTGGCTTGTAGAATGGACTGTCACTGTGGCCTGCTGGTCATGCCAGTGCTTCATCAGCTCCTGACTGGCCTTTAGGTTTTTCGTGAACTGTTCTATGTACTTTGCCATTCTACACTGAAGGCCAATTACATAGTACACCACATTCCACGTAGGGGATGAGGAGTTGCCCTCCCACCACTCTTTCACTGGACTGAGGGGACCTTGGACAGGGTGTCCAAGCAGAAGCCCAAAGGGGCTAAACCCTACTCCCTTCTGTGGCACCTCTGTGTAGGTGAACAGTGGGCATGGCAGGAGAATATCCCATTTTCTACTCAGGTGCTCTTCCAAGTTACCTTTCATGCATTTCAGGGTCTTGTTGAACCGCTCAACAAGCCTGTTCGTTTGTGGGTGGAAGGAGGTAGGGAACTGATAGGTGACACCACACTCTTCCCACATAGCCTTCATAAATACTGATATGAAGTTTGATCCCCTGTCAGAAACGACTTCTTTGGGGAATCCAACACAGGAGAATATCCCAATTAGAGCCTTCACAACCACTGGGGCTTTAATACTCCTCAGAGGAACAGCCTCGGGGTACCTTGTGGAGTGGTCTACCACCACCAAGATGGATCTCTTCCCTGAGCTGGTTTGTGGATCCAAACGACCCACAATGTCCATTCCTATCCTCTCGAAAGGCAGCCCAACCACGGGTAGTGGAATTAAGGAAGCCTTTGTGGCACCACCTGACTTGCCAGAAGCTTGACAAGTGGGGCAGGACTGGACACATTTCTTATCTTTTACACCGAACTGCGGCTAATAAAAGACAACAGGTCTGATGTTTGAATCACTCCCAAGTGAACCGCCATAGGAATTTGGTCAGCCAAATACAAAAGGAACTTTCTGCGGCATTGGTGAATCACCAACGTTCAGGTGCCCTCACCATCAGAGTCATTTGGCTCACTGTACAGGAGCCCATCCTCTAAGTACAATTTTAATGGTCCAGGGGCATCGCCCTTAGCATGCTCCTCTGCCCACTTCCCTAGACCTGCCAGAGTGGGCCATTCTTTCTGGGCTGTGTAGAAGTCAGTCTGATCTGGGCCCCCAGCTGATGCAAACTTATCCAGCTTGGGCAGACCCTTCAGATCTGTGCTCACCTGATCCTCCACCTCAGGTTCCTGCGCTGTGCCAGGTAACTCTGAAGTCACTGAGTCCCCTGCTACCAAAGTAGGGTCCTCAGTGGCTACTGGCCCCTCTCCCACAGAAGTAGGAAACTCAGCAGCCTGTGGAACTGGACCAGGGGCTACCGGCCATGCTGGTCTCTCCAACATGCCCTCTGGAAGCACTCCTGGCCCTTAGGCTCTGAGAGTGTTCAATCTGGCAACCTCTTTGGCCCTTGATCAGGTAGCCTCCGTGACTATCTCGGGGTCAGGAAGATCATCACCCAACAGACATGGGACGGGGCACTTACTCTTTCCGTCAAACCCACTGATGCTACAATCAGGCCCATCAATATACTGGCCTGGCTGCACCCACTTCCGGGTGACAGCAGTGAGGCTGGCCACAGTGTCTCGGAAACGCAGGAATTGTGTGTCCATTGACATACACATGTTCTTAATAGAGTTGAATATTATTGGGAACTGGAATCTCTTCTGGAGACCTGGTACCATTCCCACTCAGTGTAACCCATCCACATTCTACCACTCCTTGGCCTAGTGTGAAGTCCTCCTCTAGGAGGCACACACTAATAATGCCCTCTTCCACAAGGCCATCATTCACTATGGCTTAGTAAACCCTTGTAAGCAGAATCCCCTTTCATATATGCCCAGCTCCTTACACCTGAAAAAAACTTTGGGTAGTGGGAACATAGGTGACCCAGTGTTAGGGTTGCCTGCGCTCTTCTTTTCCTTGTGTATGGCTGAACTAACATTTTGGGATTTCCCTTCAGTGTTTTGGGGACCTGACTTCAAAGACGAATGGGTTGGACCTTTGTCCTTCTACCCTTGTTTACCTTTTTGTCCGAAGATTTCTCTTCTGGTTTAGGTGTGCTCGTCTGAGCCTTTCCCTGGACTCGAGTACTTACAAACCTGTCAGCAGCCTTTGTAGGCTCCTTACAGTCTGTAATAGTCTTGTCCACAAGATGCTGGTGTAGGTCAACCTCACAATTCTTCAATACATGCTCACACGCAATCAAATTGTACATCCCATTTAATGTGTCAACTTCGTTACAAGCCACCCACCGCTCAGATATATAAACAAAAAGTGTATGAACACTTCAAATATCTGCCCACTTTTCTTTCCGAGCTCTCTGAAGCTCTTGATATACTGTTCTGTGGTTTTACCGAACTTCCTGAGGAGAGCTGCCTTCATGCTCTCATAAACAGGTCTTTCATCAGGAGTTAACTGAAGGACTGCATCAGTTCCTGGTGTCGGTAAGCGACTCATCAGGGCTGCAACCCACAGTACCTCGTCCATCATTTGAAGCTGTAAAGCAAGCTCAAGCACTTCAAACCAGTCAAAAATATCGTTCCCCACTTTGTAAGCCTGCACTAAGTCTTTGGGGATGTGGTGCCGGGGCTTATCCCAGGCACCCCGGTTTGAGCCACTACCGCTACTTTCGCTAGAGGTGGATCTGTTGGCCTCCTTCTCTTTGAGCATCAGCTTGCGGAGCTCTATGGTGACCTTGTTCTGCTGTTTCTGTTCCTATAGCACTAGTCTCCTCCCCTCCAACATGAGCTTTCTGGCTGCTACATCATTAGCAACCGGAACAATAACTGGGCCACTTAGAGACTGTGCTGAGGCCTGGGAGCTGCATGATGCAGCACTAACCCCTGACCTCACTGACACTCTATAGTGTTGAGAATCCATGCTTGTCCCCCAGAGGGATGGTTGACGATAAACACTGCTCATGCGGTCATCCTCGTCATCTTTCACTACTCCTCCTAGAAGGTCTCCTTTATTCAGGTACTGTGATAAACCGGAGGACGTCCTTATATCTACTCCCCTTGGGTCTTTTTCTCAGGTGGCCAGGGAAATGCCATTGCTTTTGTATCATGACCTTGGGGGTGGAGAAGCGAGGGAGGATCACCTGGGTGGAGGGTCCTTGGGGATTGGGGATGAGATGGTCTAAGTTGAGACACAATATTCAGCATTTCTCTTTCATGAGGAACCCTCTATCCCAGAGGCAGTTATGGGATATTGCTATTCCTATCCTACTGACCAAGGACACGTCAGGAGACATTATCCAACCAGAAGCACCAGAAAGAGGTTGAAGAAGAAAGAGGTTATGAGTGGGGTACACACAGGTGAGACCTGATATTCTTCTTTAACCTCTTAAAACCAACCTAACCTTCTCCCAGCCTTCATGGGCTACTGTAAGACATCTACCCTCATTTCCACACATTTGACTTGTCTCAGTACTGAGAGGAGGAAGAGGCAACTAGGAGTAGTGAACACCAAAGGTATTTGCACCACTCTGGTACTGAGACAAAGAAGAAGACTGTGAATGTATATTATTGGGAAGGTCAGGCATGTCCCACTAATAAGTTCACTAGAGGTCAGGTAATTGATCTTACCGACCCATACCTGTGGGTCCTTAATTCTCCTAAGGAGTATAAGAAGTGAGGCTGCCCGCCATGGAGGGAGGCCTGTGTGCGAGCAGGGAGAGCAGGGGGCGAAACGGACTGGAGAGAAGCAAGTCAGAGCCAGGACTGGGAGCTGTGCGAGTCCGGTGAAGGACAGAGAAACCTAAGCTGAGTGCGGCCCGTGACAGGGTCCAAATCTCCGGCCAAACTCCAGTTGCCGATAGCAACAGCAGGAGGCTGTACGCCACCCAAAGCCCACAACCGCCGCGGCATGCGGGACAGTGAGGGAAGCTCTTGGTGGCCCCACAAAGGAGGCGAAGCTCGTGGATCCAGGAGGATCGCAGAAGGAGAACCGGTGCAGCTGGAGAGAACAGTTGTGCATAACCAATGAGTGTAATCAAAGAAACACTCTCTCCGGAGCGCTGTGCTACTGCTGCCATGTATTATGAGAATGCCGAACAAACTGAATTAAGAAAACTATGAATGTTTTCTGAAAGTAATTGAGCATAGTTCTGGATAACGAAGTGAACATTGTTGAATATTAAACAAGTGGTGAACTTGTGAAAAGGAAAAATTAAGCAAATATTGAATGACAAACTGAATGAAAACATTGTGGGCAAAGCTGTGAGATGATGAAAGGCAAATGGGGAAAGTGCTCATTTAAAAGAGCGCATATTATTTTTTTGACGTATGTTTTATTTCAAACCTTCTTCAATTCATTACATAAGAAAAGTTAACCATGAATATTAAACATTAAGTTCATTAGCAATATCTATTCCTTTTAACAGAAGTTGAGATCTTGGTAATTTCTTAAAAGGATTGTGTTGAGTAGTTCTTCTACAAAAATTGTTAGAGCAATAGACAGTTTAAAGTTACTGCTCTTCATAGTCCTGTCAACCAGTTTTTAGCATCTTGCTCTTGCGACCGATTTATTAGTGCGTCTAAGTACTTTGTTCTGCGCTCTCTCAGTTCCCGGCAGCAGAAAGCCAGATGCATTAGTGTTTCTCTCTGGAGGTGGCATAGTCGACACACATCTGTGTCGCCAATGCTCATATGTCTTGCGGAAAGCACTTGCTTCATTGGTAGGATATTCAGTCTAATACGCAATAGCAAGTTTCTATGTCGAGGAATTGGAAATGCAGTCAAATATTTTGGGAGGCCATTCTAAGCTTTAATGTTGTCTATTATATAGTCATAAAGCTTGTATTTCTTCTGTTTTTATCCAGTCCCAGGTCCTTCATTTTTGTAGTTGCGTCCGTTCAATAGAATATCTAGTTTTATATCAGCATCTGCCAGAATTGCCAAACAGTGTTTAGACCACTGAATAAGTGCCAAATCTTTATTTTGAGTGATATCTAGGTGAACTATATTACATTGGAGTGGTTGATTATCTAGGGTCAGCTTTTTGAACAAACTCAAGGATTTCCATGCAGATGCCACGTGGACTGAAGTCAGTCCTAATTTGTGTCTTATAATGGATATAGGTATGCATCTCGGCTCACGAGTACTTTCTTCCGAAATAGACCATCCAAGGAACTGCAGACCTCCCATGAAAAACGCAGCGATGCTTTGGCACCATATGTCACTATAGGTATTACTTTTTCCTTATAGAATTTGACTACTGGTAGCAATGAGCATTTTCCAAATTTTCTGTGGATGGTGGCTGCTGACATTCCTGGGTTATTTGCTTTGGATTTCAGTTCGCCTATTTGCTATATTTCATTTGCAATCCGCCATTGGAAGCTTTGCCGCATTTTCCTCCCTTTAGGTTTTTGCAAAACGACTGATTTAGAAGTGTTGATCTCAAGGCCATTTGCTTCAATGTAGGAATGGAGGTTATCCAATTTTCTCTGGAGGCTGATTGGAGTTTGGTCTAAGATAAGCAGATCATCGGCATACAACATCCAGCCAACTGGTGTGTTATTCTGTTTCGGCGAAAATGATCTGACAGTGGACATTGAGTCCTTTAGGTCTCCGATAAAAAGATTGAGAAGTTCTGCGGCCAGTGGGAAACCTTGTTTCAACCCTCGATAGGTTGGTATACTTTTGGTTAGATGACCCTCATTATTCAGCCTTATACGTATTAAGATTGTTGTATATAAGGCCTTTATTGGTTCCAATATTTCTGGTGGGCAATCCCAGTTTTCCATTTTTGCCTATAGCAGCTCCCTGTTGATACTATCAAAGGGTTGCACCAAGTCTACTGCTGCTACATACATTTTTTAACCTTCTTTCAGGACTCTCAGTTTGAGAGTATTAGGTATAAATACATTTAGGCAGCAGCCCACTCCTTTGACGAAACCCGTTTGCCTGTTGTCGAAGTGGCCAGATGACGTCACCCACTCCTTTAGCTTGCACAGGATCAACACTGCGAAGATTTTCCCAAGAAAAAGAAAAAGAGTGCATATGTGAAAGAACTTAACAGAAAGGTGGGGAATACATGAGATTACCACAAAGTGACTTGGCAAAGTCAAGTGAACTTTATGAATAACTATTATATCGCAAGGCCAAAGACTAGCAGAAGTTGTGTAACACATTGTGGCAAAGCCAAGAGGCTAACCAGGAGGAGCCAAGAAAGTGTGAACCTGCACATATAGCCAAGAGACCGACAAAGAGAATCTAAGAGTGTGAATCTACACACAAGGGCAAATATAGAAGAACCTGTGTGAACTGAAGAACCTAGGACCTTGGTTGCGTGACCAGTGATGGGTAGACTGTGTGGTCTGGCGACTGCGCCTAGACCAGGGAACCGTCAGTGGTGAAAGATAAAGACACTGTGAAACAAAGAAGCACTTTTCGTGAACTATTATTGCAATCCTGACGGAGTGTCAAGTTGGCCTAGAGTTCTGCTGAACATTGGAAGTTTGAGGCCAAGTATAAATTGATACGTTGGTATCTTGGGTAAGGTAATCTCAAGACTTTTGTGGAACTTTCTTGAACTTGGGGAAGGTGAACTAAGAAGGAGGCTATGAGCTGGAAGAAGCTCGGAACTGTGTTTGATCACTGTTTCTTTTGTTATGGACATCCCTACACATTGCTTAGCTTTGGTTGTGAGGGGAAGGATAGGTTTTGGACACAGAGGGCCTCATTACACATAGTGCGGTAAGGGATTACCGGTACCGATAAGGGCACCGGGACCGGTAAATCCTTTCCACCTTACTACGAGGTCCCTTTGCAGGTTGGTACTTTAACGCCTGTTTTTTAGCAGGCGTTAAAAACCAACCCGCAAAGGGACCAGGGTGCTAATTACAGTACCGCAATTTGCGGTACCGTAATTAGCGCCTTCCCCATTCCCATAGAGCCCTATGGGGCAAAAATGGGAATGGGGAAGGGCAATGGAGGAAGGCGGAATTACCACCTTCCCAACCTTGGAATAGGGCGGTAATTCCACTTTCCTCCAAGGCGGTACCGGTAGATTACTGGCATGAACCATGGTGCTAATAGCACCATGGTTTACCGCACTACGTGTAATGAGGCCCAGAGAAGTTGAAATTTCTGACTCAAACTATCCTTAGTTTTGTTCAGGTGGGGAAATCCCACCTTGGTATAGGGCAAGTTAGACCTTCAAACATCCTGATATTTAATTTAATACACTTTTCTTTTGAACTTTGAATCTGTTGTCTGTGTCTTACTTCATGATGCCTTATGATATGATATGATGTGATATGGCATTTATAACGCGGCTATACACATGTGTTTCAAGGCGCGATGAGGCAAGGGAGGGGGAACAGAGGGAAGACAAAGACAACGATCTTACTACATTGAGGTTGCGCAAGTGCAGGGGAGGAGGAGGGGGAGAGGGAAAGTGTGTCAAATGTTAAGAGCTGGGGGGACTGTAGGGATACAGAAACAGCCCCAGAGTGCAGGAGTTGCCCGGGAGGCAGTGCAGGTGTGCAGCTGGTGGGCGAGGGGACCTGGGCCCGAGATCAGAGGGTAGCCAGGTGACCAGTGCATTTTTAGTCAGGAGTTCAGCAGGGGAGAAGGGGAGAGAAAGCAGAAGCAAAGAGGAAGGTCTTGAGGTGCTTCCCAGAATCAGAGATGGTTCTCCTCAAGTTTCAGGAAGGCAGGGGGGCTGTTCCAGAGGGAGACCCCAGCCGAAGAAAGAGATCTACCACCAACTTGTTGCTTGGAGAAGCGGCTGACCCTGAGGGAGTTGGGGGAGGATGAGCGAAGAGCTCAAGAAGGAAGATCTTTAGGAAGAGAGAGTTGGAGGTATTGAGGCACCACGCCCCAGAAGGCCTTGTGGACAATGCCATCGGGTTTTGAACTTAATCCTTGCAGCCACTGGGAGCCAGTGCAGAGATTTCAGTCCTGGAGAGATACGATTCCTAGGCTTGAGGCCAAGGACAAGTCTTGCAGTCCTGTTCTGGATGGGTTGCAGCACATGGGGCCTAGCCCTTCCCCTGGGGTCCTCTCCCCAGCTGCCCTCACTTCTACCCAAGCTTGGAGGCTGTTCAGCAACTCAGGTTTATTAACCTTGGTGATGTGGGAAGTCCCCTCTCTTGACATGGGACACACAGGACATCCTTGGTCATGCACTTTCACAGTCTCTATGTCAAGATCCAGGATTATTACAAATATCTAGCAGTTTCTAGACATTGCCTGCAACAGTACCTTTATCGTTGGATGACTAAACTGTGCAGAAGGCTCCAACTAGATCTGACCACCTGCCACCACTGTGACGAATCAACTTCCGGGGAACCAGTGTTCCAGGGGTGCATATCGGTTTCTAAACCATCAATCAGCCCCTCACCTCTAATACACCAGAAGGGATCCAAACAGATTGGAATAACAAGCAAATTATAAACCTCCTTGTCCAATTTTGGTAACGCAGACGGAACGGCCAGCTTATCTCCGAAAGATCATGGATCGTTGGTTAGTTGCAACACAGTGAAAATACAATTACCCAATGATAAAAGGGACTGTCCAGTCAAGGTTGTATACAAATGTCAACTTAATTATCACAACAGACAGTTCTAGCAACACTATGAAATACAACCCACCCCGTAAAAGAATGCAGAGGACAGACAATTTCAAAGAAGGAAAAGGGAGGCACTCTGGAAACTGACAGGAGGGTGGTCAGTATAATAAATAATCACAACAGTTCAAGGATACTTGACTTCAGCACAAAGGGAGCAATGAATCTTAAAATGTCTCTAGGGTCCTCCGGAGAAGGACCAGGGGGATAGAAGTACAAATGTACATTGTGCTTGTAGTTGTTCTTGGTGCTCAACAGGTTTGAGTCGGTTTCAGGGCACTTTGCAGTTTCTGTGATAGAGTTCAAGATGGGAGACAGCTGCAGGTATCAGGCGGCAAACAGTTTGGTGAGCGAGGCTGGACGAAGGACTGCAGGCTGGCCTACATGGCGGATCTGGGTCAGGAATCGTTATCACAGTGTTGGTCGGTGGTTCTTAAGCACTGGTCGAGACATCTCAGATGGCTTTAAGTGACCAGGGCATGACAACAGACAGTGTTGCAGTCGATTGCTGCTCGAGGGAATAAACTGACTCGAAAAAATAAATGTCCTTTAAGGCAATGTCGATAGGTGCTCATCGATGCACTTCTACTAGCTTCCTCACTGGGCTTGTGTTGTCCTTCAAGGTGGAGGGGCCAAAGCTGGGGAGGGTGTTGCAAGCAGCTACCTTGTCCTTGATTTTGGGTTCATAGACTCTCTGGTACTTCCCACCAAGGATGCTGGCTGCAGAACCTAGAAGGGCATGCTGTGTGCTGGATGGGTACCAGTTCTGGAGTTGCTGGAGAGTCCTCTGGATTTGTTATCTCCCTCTGTTCCTTGGTAGATGGTTAGGGGAGGGATCTTGCTTCCCTCTTGCAGGTATTGGCCTTTCTTCACTGGCAGAAGATGTAAGGCAGGCTGTACCTTCAGCTAGGGACCAAGGATGAGTTCTTCCTTCTGCTTCTGGTCTGGTGAAGCCATCAGATGATTTTCCAAAAGAGGGTCTTGGCCCTCTTTTAAAGCCAAATGGAAAACAGGGATCAGTGTAGGCTAAGCCTACCTTAATGAACCAATACTGGGTTCCCACCAACAATCTCCTGTATGCGTGAAGTCATTACCATAGTGCTTTGCAACAGAAAGGGTAAATGGGTGCAAACATGTAATACTAAGTGGCACGCATTTTCCTGTCTGTTGTGGATCGAAGGGGCTCTCTGTGGTTCCTCATTAAAGCGGCAGGTCCCCCTTGAAGCTGCAGTGAGACCAAACTTTCTGGCTCCTGCAAACCACTTACTTGTACCTTATGAATGGGGTCCCCCTACATGGTGAACTGCTGTAAACATGCAGTCCCAGACAGGACAGTTCACTGTCAATCGATACTGAGAGGTGGGAGCGCTAGTTTCAGGTTTGCACAGTGTATATGAAAGGTTGTTGGGGTTTCTTGTCTCCTTGGTTAACTTCTGCAGCCAGGCTCCATATGGGCCTGTTTAAATAAACCTACGAATGGTATGCAGATTGCTGACACCAGCTGCAGGGCCCAACAAAAGGACATGGTAGATCCATGGAGCCTTTGTTAGCTCATTAGGGCGGCCATGGCAGGGGAAGGTTTTGGCCCTTGCCCTTCTGGATGTGCATTGTGTTCTCCTCTTGTCATATCCCCACTAAATATGACAGGGGGCCTGCGCCTGAAGGCTGTGGCCACCTACACGGGTCTATGCGTATGTCCTGCAGTGTGCATAGGAATTTGTGTGCTGATTAGCCCGACACATTTTCTGTAGGTTGATCTACCATCATTCAATTTCATTTAAAATTTCAAAAAAGCGCAGGTGAGCCCGCACCCACCGTGCGGATGGTCAAATTCCTCACAATGAGGTACTGAGGAGACATCTCTGAAAGAACGTCATTGAGTCTCCCTGAGAGTCACCTTGCCCCAGGTGGTCCTCCCTCATATAGCCACGTTCAGGGTCAGGATCAGGTAGCGGCTGCCGTCCCCATGCCGCATAGTGGAAGGTTAAGCCAGGTTAAAGGAATGGTTCAGTCAAAAAAATGTATTGGCCCTACTGGTCGGCCATGTGTTTTTAATCCTAAGTCGCTCGATTTTAGAAAAATTTCCAATGGACCTTACCCGAGTTTTCATCCATTAAACACGCGAAAACAGGCAGTAGGGCGCCGCCATTTTGTGATAATCCTATCACTTGCCGCATCGCCCTGGCTGACCTGCTTTTGCGGCACTAAATCATATCCCCCGCCCCTGAGCCTGTCATCAGCAGACGCATACTGCCCATTTCACAACGCCAAAGCACGTCTCGTGTCAACATTCGCTGCGCTTCAGCTAATGACGTGTCGCCATGGAAATGGCAGGACGCCTCTTTCCTCAATAAGTATAAACAGACCGTTTCACAACACACAGCAGCAGATTTTCGATTCCATTCCTCTCTCTGTGTTACTTTGAGTATTCTGTGACTCGTTTCTGTGCTCTGGTCAGCTACCTTTCGTTGCTTGTAGCCCGTGTGAACAGATACTAGTACCACCGCTATAAATTATTTTAGTTTGTTTAACACACAATGGCTACAAAAATGAGCCCGAGTATACCGAGGAGGAACTACTGGAAAGGGAAACACGCGAAAATGATGGGTCTTCGGACGGCAGTTGGGAGGACGATTCAACAGCTGAAGAGCCTCGGCCTAGTCGCATGGACGGTGTTTCCACCTGGTGCACATGCAATCGGTGCGAGCTAATGCCAACCGAGGATGAGAACTGCTGCTGCTGTGAAAACTCGGGATGCGTGGCCTACATTTCGGAAGGCGAGCCACGACCGCAATGCATCACCGAGCTGCCAGACTTCAGAGCAGCCTGCCTCACACGGTCCGTGTTGAGGATAATGATGGTGCTTATGCACGAACTTCGTGCAACTGTTCGTCCTCGTAATCCGAGTAACGAGTAAGTATACTCTGCTTGTCATGCCACTCCTATTTCATGGCCTTCTACTATATCCAAAATTACATTTACATATCATTGTAACGCATGAAAGTCATTCAATAGTGTGCAGTGTCTAGATAGCCTTTATCCGAGTAGAATGCCAAAAATGCCATTAGTTACAAGAATTGTCATTGACAACAAGCGTTTATTAAACTTATCTTGGTCATTCAAAAACAGTTTGTTTCATTCCTTTTCACAGGTGGTACAGGCTGGTGGCCTATCGTTCCTTTACATGGTGGCTTCACGGGAGGCTTGGACACCGCGTTCGAAGAGTAATACCCGCCTGTGCCGTTCGTGCCATAAGAGAAACTTTCCCAAGTGACAGCGGTCAGTGCAGGGGATTTTCTCTCGCTGTGCTGCAACCTGACCTGTACAATGTGTAAAGTCTTGTATTTTTGTGTCATCAAAATAAGATACAAAATAAAACACCACATATATTTTAACAACGGTTGTTTCGATTTTTTAAATGAATCAAGTGTGTCTCCATTCAAGGATGGACGTCAGACATCTGTGCTCCGAATGGGTGAAGGTCAGGTCGCTGTGAAGCAGGGTGGTCACTATCTAAGCTAACATAATATATTCTCAATAATGCATGCACTAAATAACACTTGTTCAAAGTCTTACAGTCGGTTATGTCTCTATAAAAGTCACACATATATCTATACTATCAATTAACATTGGATTATACAGGCCTTAGGTTAAGGGTCTTGACCACTATAATACAGTGTTTGAAGTGTGGGTCTGTGCTCACAAGAATCTCCGGTATGTGGCATTTGTTATTGACAGGCAACGATATACTGCAGTAGGGGTCTAATGTTAGTTGGGGATCAGCTAGGTGGGCATCATGGTGTGGTCAGTGGTCTGGCACATAAAGAGAATACCTTGCAGGGACACAGGGTCAGAATGGCAGTAAGTTTCCACTGGCGAGGGTGGGTGGGCAAGGACACTTTTGTGGAGATGAACGAGCTATGTGCTTAGTTCAGGCTGGTTCACATGCAGGACAGTGATCTCAGAGGAAGAGTGATGTGTTACATTTATTAGCTGTTGCAAATACCTCTGGAGTTTTCCAGTCAGAGTGGGAACGAGGGTGGGGGCCATGTGCTCTGCGCAGTGAGGCCTGGTCACCAAGATGGAGTGGAAAGGGGGTACAAAAATGGATGCCCCGTGACCTGCTCAGTGGTTCTATCTACGCGAATGTCAACCAAAGTTAACATCACATAAGGGCAAGGGGCGAACCCACTACTGGAGGCACTTGGTCCGAGTTTCTACTGAGAAGTAAAGGATGAGAGGGGCCTGATGGACCCTCGCTCCCACACACTTGCCTGCACGCCCCAGGCCCATCCATCCCAGCCCCCTCTATCAAAGGCGGTTCGCACCCGGGGATGAGCGCTGGCATGGGGGGCTGTCACAGGCGCAAACGGCCAAGGTGCCAAACAGCATGTACACTTCAAAAGATATCCCACGCCCAGAGGCCATCGCTCACATGGCCTCCTCAGACCCCGTATCTCCAGGCAGGCCTCCCCTGAGGCAGGCCGGCCCCCTGCAATCCACATAAGTGTGTCTCCATTCAACAGTCTTCCTGTGCCTTATCTGCACGCCCCAGGCCCATCCATCCCACCCCCCTCTATCAAAGGCGGTTCGCACCCGGGGATGAGCGCTGGCATGGGGGGCTGTCACGGGCGCAAACGGCCAAGGTGCCAAACAGCATGTTCACTTTAAAAGGTATCCCACGCCCAGGGGCCATCGCTCACATGGCCTCCTCAGACCCTGTGTCTCCAGGCAGGCCTCCCCTGAGGCAGGCCGCCCCCCTGCAATCCACATAATACCACGACATACACACGTCATTCATTCACAAACACACCCCTGTTCCTAATACTTTATAAACCACTTGATATGTCTCATGAGAACATCTTTGTGCTTTGCAAGTCAACACCTGAACCTTCTACCTGAGAAGCACTGAGATCTATGCTAATCTGCTCGTTGTCGTGCTATCTGTGACCGCTTCGAGCAAACTCGTCAGTGTGCTACCTGTGGCCATCTACCTGTTCTCCTGCAACATACTGCTCAGCCTGCTGAATCCAACTGTTTGTTGGTCAAGGTAAGACCATGTATCCTAGTTATATTTTGGTCATTTTTACATTTCTATCTATTTGCGATTACAGTACCCAATAGTGCTCTGGTCATTGGTCTCATTGCTATTGACTTGAGTTTCAATTGTTATGCTATCAATAGAACTATTTATTTTCATCTGTGTCAATTGTCATCGAATTGCATCCTTCGGGGGTCCAGTCTATAATGTAAGCATGTTTCCTTCTCGTGCAAGACAGAACATCCAAGGGACGAGTCACATGTTCAGAGTTTAGTCACATCATTTAAAAAATGTCTGTAACTTATGCAAATACTAAGCCGCACATGATGAACTGGTATAGTTCCGGCGACCAAAACAAACCTTGCATTGAATATGGTATGGTTCATTTTCTTTTTTATGACATTTTTATTCATCAAGATTTTATAATAATCTAGATATTTACTTTTCAGAATTTTCAACAATGCCTGCCTGTTCGATTAGCGGTTGCCCTTCGAAAACCCATGCTAAATCTGAAGGCACTACAATGCATGTATTCCCTAAAACTGTTGATGGGATAAGAGAATGGGTCAGACATTGCGGATATCCACCGGAAGAGCTTGAAAGTAGAGTCCAGCAATTCTTTGAGGACAAGAGGGGTGATCAATACCGCATCTGAAGCCGGCACTTTTCCTCGAACATGTACGCCACATCTTAGCTAACAAAGAAGAATAAACAGCGAACGACACGAAAATTGCTCGCAAACGCTATTCCAACTCTATTCGTCCACATTTCGCCACTGGTGAGTCAAGTGTCCAGATTTAGCTTTAGGCCTTGCGGTAGTGTGTAGGTAGCCGAATGGATTAATTGATATTTTAGGTGTTGTGTCCCTTGTAATACTTTCGATATTGATAGGAGTGTATAGCTTTTTGAATAATGACATTATCAATAAATTATTTTTCGATTTTATAACCCCCAAAGGAAATCTATTTATGGGCACAGGGAACTGTGCTATATTGTGCATTTTCAATAGCATTATTCTCAAGTATTCTGTTGGTTTACATGGCAATTTTTTAATATTTGATTATCAAACAATAATTTACCTTTACAACTGCTTGACTATCCACTGAATCTGAAGCAAGAACATTCTACATCCGTGACGTGCCCGCAGTTATTAACCACTTCTAGTGCGTATCAGATAATCATACTTGGCTATTCCGCTACAGACTTGTTTTATGGATGTCAAGTAATAGTTTTTATGTATTGTGTGATTATTTTACCAATTGTTTGGTTAGTGCTTTCCAATTGATATACACCTTAGTTGTCGTCCCCTGGTGTTTGTTATCAGTTATAATTAGTGTTATCCATACTAATGCAAGCACTGTCTTTCAGGGAGATGCTGAAGCGTCCACCACATTCACAACAGCCCTAGATGTTCTTCAGCAGCACGAGGTATGGATACTGACAGCTCCATCGACCGTGATCATCAGGACTGGAACACTTGTCATTTGATTGTTCTACACCATGTTTCATTTGTGGTCAGCCATTGATATGTACCTGTGCGGTCGACCCCAAGTGTGTGTTGTGTTTTCAATATTGTAATCCTTACTTAATGCAAATACTATGTTTCAGGCAGTTGTTGAAGCGTCAACCCACGCACTTGATGCGGAGCCTGACATTCAAGTAATTGCAGGGGAAGTGGAAGCGGGACCATGCGGATACGAATCATCACAACAGCTTTCGGAAGTGCGCACCACATTCACAACATCCATAGATATTCTTCAGCAGCACGAGGTATGGATACTGACAGCTCCATCGAGTGTGATCATATAACGTGATTCCATTTACTATACTTTCTTCCCTATTAACGCAAGTACTGTGTTTCAGGGAGACGATGGAGCTTCCACTACAATCACAAGATCCCATTTAGATGATGCAGATGTAAAGAAATCGGAGAAATAAGTCGATTAAATCTGATCATATTTAAATATTCCTTGATTGTTTTAGACAATGCATCATTTGTGGTTATCTCTTTATATGTACCTGTGCCGTCGACCCTAATTGTGTGTTATGTTTACAATATTGAAAACCATACTAACGCAAGTACTGTGTTTCAGGGAGTTGCTGATGCCTCCTCTCCAATACAATCATTCATGGCAGTCCACGCAGAGCCAGAGGTATGGATACTGACAGTTCCATGGAACTAGGTCATCAGAGCTTGAATACTTGTCGTTTGATTGTTCTACACAATGTTTAAGTCGTGTTGAGCTATTGAGATGTACCTGTGTGTTCGTCCTCACGTGTGTTTTATGTTATCAATATTGTGATACATAGTAATGAAAGTACTATGTTTCAGGGAGTCGATGGAGCCTCATTCCGTGCTGTCTATGCGGATACAGAAAATATAGTCATTGCAGCGCAAGAGGAAGGGAAGAGATGCGGAAACGAATCAGAGCTACAGCGTGCAGATGTTGAAGGTCGAGTCAAGAAAGTTGCAAAGAAAAGAAACAAAAATAAGGTTAGTTACAAACAGTTCATAACTTTAGACTTTCTTTGTGCTGGGGACTATTTTATGTTTTTTCCAGTCAATTGTACTATACTTTATCTTGTCTTTAAACTGAACATCCCTTTTCCAATCTGTTCTCTAGTTACCTGTGGGTGTACGAACTATACATACACAGCCAGTGAAGCGAATGAGAGATGTTGCTTGCCAGACCATTTACACTATAGAGGAACTATTAATTCAGACGCCGCGTGTTGAGACTAGAGATGCTCATATTCAATGGCCAGAACATGAAATGAATGTCTCCGGAGAATCCAGTAAAGTTGTAAAGGACCATTGCTACAGTGCGACTGCAACACAAGAAGAGGATACTGAATGTATTGAGGATAGCTCGGAAGTAGTCGCAGATCAATTCACACAATCTACACTCGCCAAAAAATTGCCATCAAAAAAGCTGTCGACATTGTTGTGTTCTCCCATCAATGTTGAAGTAACAGATGTTGAAATGACAGAGAATGAACCAGCAGCAGCATTCACTGACACATCAGAACCGGATATCAACGATATTTCTTTCAATGCTGCTGATATGTCCTCAACGATGCAGTCCGAAACAAGTGTGATGCCGGATGACAGTCTAATGAAAGAGGGCAAATACATAGTATTCAACAGTTGTTTGATGGATATTATAAGTAGGCTGAAATGTGGGCATTCCGTCAGAGGGAAAGTATGTGGGAAGCCATTGATTCATGTGACTCGTCAAAAACAAGGCAGTAACGTCACAATACATGCCACCTGTAGATTAAATCATACGTTCTCATGGTCTGCACAACCGATGCTGGGGAAACTGCCAGCAGGCAATCTACTATGTGCAGCTGCATCACTTTTTAGAGGCTCCAGTTTTAGAAAGTTAGAGTCTTTCTTTCAGTTTGTGGGACTTCATTTCATTTCTAAAACGCAGTACTACAAATACCAACATGATTATCTGTTTCTGGCCATTAGTGATGCTTGGAAAATAGAACAATTGTCTCTAGCACGTACATTCGAAGGGAAACGATTCAGGCTAGACGGCGATGGACAGTGCGACAGCCCTGGATTTTCTGCCAAGTACTGCACCTACCACTTTCAGGACATGGATAGTAAGAAAATTGTGAGTTCGGTGGTCGTGCAGATAACACAATGTACATCCTCAGTGGCCATGGAGAAACTAGGATTTATAAAATCAGTGGAATATCTACAATTGAGGGGAATGCACATCGACCTCATAGCCACGGACAGACACATTTCAATTGCCAAGACAATGAGAGACCAGTTCCCACATATTAAACATCAATTTGATGTATGGCATCTTGCTAAATCAATCAATAAGAAAATCTCGGCTGCAGGGAAAAAAAGGTTTGGAAAGTATTTCACAGTGGTCCCAGTCTATCAGCAACCATGTTTGGTGGAGCTCCAAAACTTGTGAAGCGTCAGTGGAAATACTACTTGAAAAATGGCGGTCACTGATGCACCACTGTACCAACGTTCACCATTGGTCAGAAAACCTAGATTTCCACCAATGTGAACATGGCCCTTTGTCCCCAGAGGAGGCAAGGAAGAAGAAGTGGTTGATTCCATCTTCACCGACGCACAAAGCCATTGAGAAGATTGTTTTTCGATAAAACTCTATCAAGAGATTTGAGGGGACTGACAGAATTCTGTCACACAGGAGGTTTGGAGGTCTTCCACAATATGTGCCTAAAGTACAGGCCAAAGCGCTTGTATTTCAGCATACAGGGCATGAAACATAGGACTCTACTTGCAGTCTTGGCCCATAACGAGAATCTCTGCCGTGAACAATCTAGGACTACGGGTAATGTAAGGATGCCTCGCTACACTAAGGTGTTTTCTAAAAGAAGTAAGCAATGGGTGATCAAACCAGTGTATGAGGAAGTGGAGTTCGACTTTGTAAAAAGCCTTATTGTTGCTGTATTTGAGAAGCACAGATATGGAATTTTGAACGTTTCTGTGCAGAGCACTGATTCATTGCCACCAAACATTGCCACTGTGCCATGTCCACCCAAAGCAGAGCTGGTTGTGAAGTTCAAATCCTGGTTTAAATAATTGTAATATGATTGTCTTTTTGTAAATAAATGTTATTGTACAGTGTACATACAAAGTATGCTAACCCTCACCCCTACCATTCACCATCCTGGGTGGCGAACAACCTGGGTGTCATCTTTGACTTCTCTCTCTAGTCACCTCATATCGCTGACCTTGTCAACATGTGTATGTATATATTTTTGTTGCTGTAACTAAGTTTCGCAATCTCATGTAAATGCTGCGCACTGTTAACCAAGGGGAGGCTTGCGTATTGCAAATAATAAAATAAACAAACAATAAATCTCACTTTCAACTCAACTCCTCGGGTACGTTATACTTTCCCTGACCTTCCCCCAAAAAGTCAATGTCTCCATAGTTATGGTTCTCTAGGGCTGCAAAGCTTGCGGACAACGAGGACAAAATTGGGGGCCTCAGAACGCGCCAATCGAGCCGTTGCAGATGGGAGAGAAGCCAGTTCGCATTTGCACATTGAGGCCTTGTACATAGATGGATTTGAAAATTCAAGTTCTCAAAGATGGCTTTACACAGGATGTTTCAAAGTAAGAATGTATGCTCATTTAGAGTGAAGGTCAGCGGCTTTGATTTTCAGCTGGCGGCCTGAAGAGGCCCACAACTCGCGCTGGCAGTATAAGGTTCTATTGTTTTTTGACCTTGAGAGACAGGGACCAGGCCGAAAGGACTTCATTTGAGGGAGGGGTGCAATAACGTAAAAGACGATAAGGCAGAAAATTCTGAAACTAGACCGAGTTTCATGTTAGTTCAGTATACGAAAAATCGTTGTCAAGAGCACAGTGGGATTTACGGCTGCATTACGCAGAGACACAATGGAAATTGCAAATATAATGTAACTCTTTAGATGCTTTTATACCGGAATGAAGAATTAATGAATGGATAAATGAATGAATGAAGAGCAAGTAAAACGTTTGTGAGATCGTCTTTGTACCGGGCACATGGGCATGCAGGTCCACATTCCACACGCATGTAGACAGTCGTTTCTCATTGTGTGTTAACCTCGATTTATTTTGTTTGTTTTCGCATTGATTTTAGAGCCGAACATATTCCATTGCACTATCATTGAAAGCAAATAGTTTCAGATCGGCCGTAATAAATAAAATGAAAAATATTAATAAAGATCGGCTGGCGAGACTAATTATAATTTTTATGTTTTCAAAACAGGTATATCCTACCCTACTGCTACTGCCACCAGTTTCAGACCCTGGCAAATGGTTTTTTCAACCGCCAGCTGCAGCTTATCGTAAACAACTGCACCACTTTGACGATCTTATGGGACGATCGCCAAGGGCCCATATGCCCTTACGCGGTACTAGTGGCTAGAAGCAACATATCAACCTTTACGCTGGCCTAGTGCCTAGTTGATGGAACAGCCTTGCGGTTCACCGTGCGACCAAAGTGCTTCTTTTAACGAAAACCAACACCCTGTGTACCATAAAGGAACAGCGCGTGACTCACGATAAAACGGAACAGGATTTGCGGATAGAGAGAAAAGAAAAAAAAAAATCACATTCCGATTTAATATGCCAATTGCTGAATATTCTATGAACATTTAATGTTAAATAAATGTACTTTACCAAATGTACCGTGTTGCTGTTTGATTTGAAAGTACAGTTTCATTTTCCGAATTATGGCGCGCTGTGTTGTGAGTTGATCTGTGTTGGTTTCTGAGTTCTGTGTGAAGTCGCGTAGAAGACGACTGCGCGCGTTTGCCTACGCAGCAAATTAACGTCACGGAGAGAGGTGGGGAATATGAATGTTTTGATAATGTCAGGCTCAGGGGCGGGGGATATGATTTAGTGCCGCAAAAGCAGGTCAGCCAGGGCGATGCGGCAAGTGATAGGATTATCACAAAATGGCGGCGCCCTACTGCCTGTTTTCGCGTGTTTTTAATGGACGAAAACTCGGGTAAGATCCATAGGAAATTTTTCTACAATCGAGCGACTTAGGATTAAAAACACATGGCCGACCAGTAGGGCCAATAAAAAATGTTGACCAAACCATTCCTTTAAAGAGTGTTGACTTCCTCTGATTCATCACAACAAGTAGGATTAGCCTGTCAACCTAATGGGTAGGTCGTGTTTTGGAATAGTCGGAAGGGCCACTGGAAAAAGTGAATTTGTCAGTATTTCTAAAGTTCATTTTCAAAATGAAAGATGGGTGTGTGATCTCTGCCTCCACTTGTTCACAAAATACTGTGTTCTAAAGGCTAATAAATACTTCTGAAGTCAGGGCCGATCCCTATGTTTGAATTGTTAAAAGAAAAAGCAAAACAGAAAGCATAACACCAATGCAAGCGCTCTTCTTCCAAAAATACTTAATATTATATTAAATACATCCACAAGGTAATTTGCTCTGTCTGATAGTAAATTGACAAAAGCACACTTCTTCAGAGAAAATGCGTCGACATATGGTATGTCATTAGAACTGCCGAGTACATGGCCATGAGTTTTGTCTAAACAGGGGCTTTGTCAAGAAAATTGTAACTATAAATAATAACTCTTGTAATTTGAACAGTATTCCTTAGAAAATATTGTTCAGTTTTACGCACTAAAGGGTACATTCCAATCCTTAAAGTGCACAATATGAAAATCCATGTTCTGGCGCTTCATTTCTGACTTGAGTTACTTAATGTTAATCCTAAAATGCTCCAGTAGCTTAAACAGTAATTCCAGATCCTATCCAGGGGTTCAATTCCCTTCCATCCTGGTCGGGTGGTAACTGATGTTCCGTGCAGTTACCAAACAGTTACCAAACAAAGGCACCCCATTTAACGATTTATCTAGTGAAAATACACATGCCTGTTAACAAGTAGTCCCAGCACAGTTAATTTCTTACTTGGAAAAACAACAGTTTATACCCAGGTCATACTTCAATGCATTGTGGGCTTTGTATCTGAATTATGGTAATTTGTATAAACACTTGCATCACTTAAAAATGCATGTTTTATGTTGATCTGTTACTTTAGCAAACATCATTAATGGTTTTGACACAACAACACATTTACAAAAATTACTTTTAAAGTAGACAGGAACGACCTCAATGTTATTTTAGCCAGTATGCCCCCGCCCAATTTCGTTTTTTGGGTAGGCAGCTCATGACAGTGGACTTATTTTGGCAGCGCCCTTTTATCAAATGTTGATATGTGTACCAACTTTGCACACACATAATAAACAAAATGGTCTCATGTTTTGCTTTAGCAGGCTCTTTCTCGCTTTCCTAGCAATATCCAGTGCAAGAGGAGACTTGGTGTGCTCCATCAACAGGGGGAGCGAGCATGTGGTTGAGGTGTTTTCACCTCTTTTTCTGTCAGGAGTCCCCCGCAGTTAAGCAACTGGTGGGCAGAGTGGAGTATGATATAGGGCGCCTTGGTGTGGCGCAAAGGGAGAAGCTCCCGGGGAACCAGAGAGGGCAGCCAGGAACTCTGTTTTTGCTTGAAGGGACGTCCCCTGAGGCCGTACTTGCTGCGAGCTGGACTGTTTCTCTCTCAACCCTGGGTCGATAGTGTGTGTCTGCCCGGAGCCAAGGGAATAAAGTCGGGCACTGCCGGCGCTGCTCTATTAAGACCGAGCAGGGGCGTGCTCACGCTGTGCTGCGTGTGACTGATTGCAAGGTAGGAGGGAGAAAGTGAGGGGGGAAAAAGATCATTCTAGAACTGTGTGGCGGTATACTTTTTCACCTGCTTTACACAGACGTGCTTGGTAAAGTGTACTTCCTCTGTCAAGGTGAGGAAAGGACCGACCCGAGCGGGTCCATTGGTCCCTCAATGTGTGCTGAGGGAGAAAGTTTACTCAGTCCCACTGAACGGGTCTCCCGCAGCGGTAGTTCAGGTTGGTGGGTAGACCGATGGGATATGTTTGTTAAATGAATTAAAGGAATTACAAGAGAACATAAAAGAAACAAAAGAAAAACAAGCAAGGGAAAGTGAGGGGAGCGGGCACGGATCCGTTCCCAAGTTTCCCCACAGGGTTTCCTCAGAGGCTGGACAGCGTCTGAAAGTCCGGGTGTCTGATCACTACAGTGTAGTGTTTACATTCACCTTTCAAGGGAAAGGTTGAGGTGAAAATGTTCGTGGAGTACGGGGGAGCCTCTAGCCCAAGTGATCACCCGGGGCTCTCTCACCCCCTCCATGCCTGGCTCACGAGGTGCATAGACGCCCGTGAGAGGTAGCGTTTTTTTTAGGCCGCGATTGAACCATAGCTCTCAACTCACACGCTTTTGGCGGGTGTCACCCGCCTTCTAAACAGCTGACTCACCCGCCAAGCCTCCTGCATGCCCATTCATTTCAATGGTCCTCTCACCCGCCAAAAATAAAATCGGGTGCCAGTGACCTTTGTTATAGGAGGTCATCCTTCATAAGAGTACTCCAGGGGTAGCGTAGGTCTCAACTGTGGGCTCTACACCCTGCTCTGTGTACAGAAATTTGGTGTGGAACATCCCATGTTAGTGTGTTGTGCTGGTGAGAGTCACGTGGTAGACTGCAGCTACCTTGTGCTTAGGAGTACGAGAGTGAGATCAAAGTCAAACAAGTGCATACGACAGGAGAGGCTAGGACTGTGCCATAATCTGCGTTAAGAATATAAAACTGTCTACCAACCAAATGTGAACGTACTGGCTGACAAGTGATCAAATTGTTAATATTTAATTATTTATTTACCAAAGGTGAATTGACTCTCTCGCAGGTGGCCCATTGTATGGTATTCAACTATTTATCAACCAAATGTGAACTGACTGGCTTACAAGGGATCCAATTGTTAATATTTAATTATTTATTTATCAATGGTGAATTGACTCACACTCAGGTGGCCCATTGTATGGTATTCAACTATTTACCAACCAAATGTGAACTGACTGACTTACAAGTGATGCCATTGTCAACGTTTAATTATTTATTTATCAAAAGTGAATTGACCTGTTCACTGATGACCATTGATGCTGTGTAATGATTTTATACCAAGGTTTTACTTGCACAAGTTCTGTTTTATCAAGAAAGGCTGTAAAGCTGGTCAAATGAGATAAGTCTGACTTTTTATTTAACCATGGTGCACACTACTCAAAGTTAGCCACCAAGGATAACTAGCTAATAGAAGACGGCCCTCACTCTCACAGACTCTACTATTCACTCTTGAGGGCTGCCAAGGGTCACCATAGGAGAGCCCCCTCATCGCCCGGTGGGGTGTCATTTCGCACATGTGTGCGGTAAGGTGTAAGTATCCCCAAGCTCAGGACTCCTACAGATTGCTTCCCATCCCTCCTTTCATAAACCATAGAGAGTTAACCCTACCCTGGGTTAGATTTTCTCAAAAATGTGAACATTAAAAAGAAATAAGCATTGCTACAATGTATTTATTGAAAAAATATCAAATTGCAAGTTTTGATAAATAGTTGTTTCCTTTATATTCACATACATACGTTTAATTATGTCCCTTTCAGCAATTCACAGAAGCGTTTTATAAAGGCAAAACCCAATTGGAAAACGCTCTGTGAATTAGGCCCAAGGTTTCTAAAGAAAAACAGTTTAAAAGCATACCTGGAAGTACGTGCTTTGAACATGTCACATCTGTAGTCTACAAACAGAGACACTTCCAGTGCACATTCTTTAAATTGAAAAGGGCTTGCAAGAGCTCATTGAAACATGACTGACACACTCAGGTTTGTAAGTTTAGATATGCAGCAGGGGGTTCATGTAATGCATGGATGGTATTTATTAGAGGACCATGTTAGGACTTCCACAAAGGAAATCTACAGGCCCGACTCCCTGACAGGGCATCAGCGAAAGGCAGTTAGACTTCCGAACACCACACTGATCAATTTGGTTTAGCACGATCCCTGTGCAAAGGAGCAACTCTGCATGTTGCTCTTGAAGAGAGGGTCCCAGGAATGCCCCTCCTCACCCCCATGAACATGACAGGATGAAGAGCCAGGAACGCTCAAAGTCATCCATCCTATTTTGGACAAATCCCAAGTGCACCACTGGTTGACACGTAAACAGGAAGGTATCTTCTCAGTCAGCCCTACAGACCTAATACAGTACATATCTTTACAGGTATTGGGGACTCAACAGAGATTGTGGATGGAAATACCCTAATGGACAGACTCGACTAAGCACTAAAAAGCCATTATGCTGACGTCATAGACAACATGATAAAGCAGCGTTAGTCATGAAACACACTCGCAGCCCTGCACCCATCACATGAACACACATTTGTATACACAAAGAACATGCTTACACAGTTCTATAGTCAAAGGACGGATACATATACATACTGTCAAAGCTTTATTATGTTTTCACTAGCTAAATGAACCCAGAAACGCAAGGCAACAAGAGATCCTCAGCAAGCTTGCAGATGCTTGTGACAAACAACCCTATGGAACTACAGGAATATATATGGAGCCTGGTAGGACCATGTGTGACTAATTTATAGGTTACTTAGTGTAACACAAGCATGTACAAATCATATTATAAGTTTAAGGAAAATTACAGAAGTCCTGAAGCCACAGAACACAAGATGAGAGGAGCCGGCACAGGCTGCACAGAGCACGAAGCAAGCTCACAGCTCACAATTAAGGTTAGAGATAAATAGTCACATTCCAAACTCTAGACAAGGGGACCAGCTGCCGAGAAATAGAATAAATCCTCATAAATGCAGACTCAAGAGCTCGATTTTGTGGTCTAAAAGCACGTGATGCAGCCGAACTAGACAATGGGCATTCACCTGTGGTGGGAAAGGAGAGCCGATCCCAGAAACCCAGATGAAGAATGAAAAAAGTGTTGCAACGTGGAGACGCATTATCATAGGCAAAGGTGGTACATTACCGGATACCATACAGACACATAGATGTTTCACATCACCTTGAAGAGGTGCACAGCGAGCTGAGAAACAAATTGAGTCCCAGGCCTGGTGAGATCAGCTCCAGCCAATTATGAAATAGATAATCAGGGGTGGAAGGCAAGAGGCAAGAACCAAAGGGTAAGTCCACTTCTCTGCAACAATGTAATAGTTTCTTGGGGACGGGGCAGGCCAGCCTCCCGATATGCAAGGACGAGTAGAATAACCTATATAGGGTACGTCCATAAGGGATACCACTCTTAGCACCCAATCCACACCGGGGATAGGTTTTTGGGTAAGGGCCCAGGTGATGACGCAATGTCACAACAAAACTGGGGAGCACGCATTGTAAAGTTGAGAAGTACTGGAGAATCTTGATTGTCTTGTATGATCCCTGTTGTTTTTTTGTAATAAACCACAGTTCTTACTTGCTGTTGGCTGAGTCCTCCATTTATTCTGGGGAAGGAGGTTGGGCCCTTGAAAGTCGGGCGGACCCCGAGATGACCTCTGGCATACCAGGGAACCATCCCAACAAGTTGGTAGCAGAGTCGATGGTCGTGCTACGTTAGCCTGGCACAAAGCCGACTCTCCCGCCGCAGAGCCTGAGGCTGCAAAACCCCTCGTGGGTTTCGAGAGAACGGGGAAAGCACACCCCTTGTAAAGGCTGGCAGGGGCCAGCCTGGGAAATATCCTGCCCGCGGTCCACAGGGAGTCCAGCAGACCAAAAAAGTGAAGTGGCAGTTTTGGGGTACGCAGCAGCTAAGCAGTGTCAGCAGACCATGGAATGTAAGTATTGACCCAGCCACACGGTAACAGAGGGGAGAGGGCGAGTAGTGTGGGGTGGGAGTATAGTATCTAGTATTGTTGAGGATTGTCTAGTATTGTCAAGTATTGTCTAGCATTGTCAAGTTTAGTAGAGACAGGAGCAGAGGTAGATGGCATTTTCTGTGGTTAGGGCACATTCGATTTCGAGGTAAAAGGTTCTGGTGAACAACCTAGACTATTGACTCGAGGGCACGGATGACAGAAGTTATGTAAATAGTGAATTTCCTATGGGTTGGGCATTTTAGCTCGGGTCATAGATGACTGTATCCCCGTAAGGTTTAGCAAAAGGAGCTGGCCTAGATTGCGGAAGGTGATTCGTCTGGTTAAGTCTCAAGGAGGCAGTTAATTGTAAGGTGACGCTACATGTACAGATAAAAAAAAGTAAATATTGATATACTCTGCTAGGAGGCAGGAAGACAGCTTTGGGGTTTGTGTTGGGGTTGTGTGTATTTTTTGGCAATGTCGTTCTAGCATTGTGCTCGCTGTAATTGATTTCTTAGCACTACCTTGTTTAGTGAATTGGTGACGTCACCCTTAGGTTTGTGCATAGGAGTTGGAGAACACGAGGCAGTGAGGAATCGGCATTGGGAAGCTTGAGATTGACAGACAAGGTTGTCAAGTGGTGGTGCGTGGAAGGCGCATGCGCAAGATTTGTGGGTGTGCCTGGAAGGCGGAGATTTGCAGAGGGGCGGTGCCCAGGGCACACCTGACAGGTGGTTGTGAAGCCCGAGAGGCTTGGAGTAAATTGAAAGAGTTGTCATTACACTGTTTTTTTCCCTAACAGCAGAATATCGAAATCCTCGATTTTAGGTCCGGTAAGAGCAAAAGTAATGTATAAAGGGAAGTGCAGGGGTGACACACCCCTACAGCATTTGTGTAAGACCCTCCCTCTTTATAAGAAGGATAAGATTAATAAATATAGCGTAGATTGGACTAAAAGCATCAAAGGTAAATTGACCAACCATGGCCACCTTGCAGAACTTTCTCCAAGGATGTGCAGATATTACTACTGACACACTTCAGGGTACCTACAAAAGGAAAAAGATAGCAAGCCGCATGGCAATATTCGAGCTCTGGAGGATGTTCCAGGAGGCCGAAGGGGACACAGCAAGGCGTCAGTGGATGCTGAGCCAGCAAGAGGTGGAGGGGCCCACTCCCCCACCCTCTCCTGCAAGCAAAAACACAGAGGCCACCGACGATGAGTAGGGCATGTACCCACTACAAGAGCTAAAGGTAGCAGAGGGATATTCAAATCTGATATATAAACCACTACCATATACCAAGGAAGAGGGACAGACAGGAATGGGGAATCCGATTGGGGAGAGGAGTGTGAGCAGAGAGGCACAGAAGGGCACAAAGGAGTGGCTAGAGGCTATAGCCACAAACAAGTGGATAGGGGGACAGATTATCATAAAACTAGAAGGGAAGACAAGCAGAGAGGCAGAGGGAGAAACCAAAGGAATAGAAGGCCTTAAGGGAAGTAGAGAAGCAAAGGACTGGGCAGAAATAATGGAGCAAGTAGACAGAAATCAGAGGGAAAGAGAAGAGGGACTAGAGAGGGAGCGCAGAGAAAGGAAAAGGGAGGAAGAGAAACAACAGGAGCAGCTAGAGAGGAGAAGGAAGGAGCAAGAAGAGATTGAGAAGCAGAGGGAATCAGATGAGAAGGAAACACAAATGTTAATAGATGGGGAACAAAGAAAGTGGCAGGTAGAGTGAATAGCATGAAAGCGCAGGCGCAAGCAGGAGGAGGAGCGTGCGATCAGAGACGTAAAAACATAGTGGACAATGGGCATGGGAAATGACAGAGAAGGATGGGGTAGACAAGTGGAGCCAGACAGCACAACCACACAGGATAGGCCTACCACAGTATCAGATAGAGCAGGCCTGGGGTCCTATGGGGGAGAGGGCAGGCACGACTTGTGTGACATCGACTTTGCCATGAAGCCCAACAAAGACACAACTACTAGGAAACTGAGTTTCATGGAGGACTTTTGTAATAATATGGGCTTGGACTCAGACGATGAAGAAAAGGACAGTGGGGATGAGGGAAGCGGGCAACTCAAGTACCAGTCCACAGGGAAAGGTGCAGACAGAGGTGCAACTTGGGACATGGTGGCAAGTACAGGGGAAGCTAAGGGAGACAAGGACGACCAAACACTGCAGTTGGTGGACGATTTGTGCAACATCAATGACCTGGTGCCATACGTTGAGAGACTTGGGGATCTTCCAGGACAAAGGAAGGGGGAGACAGCCATTGCATGTTTCGGTACTAAGGACAAGGTGGGGTCTGACAATTGTGCATGACTGACTAGAGGAGAGCCAGCAAGAGCATACACTGACCCCAGAGACACAGACAAGCACATTAGGTTGACTCGAAGAGCGAGTGGGGATGTAGGGTTAACACAACAGCCCCTACTGGCAAAGGGAGGGGGCGACCTCAATATAGACCATGGAAACACATTGACAAGGAAAACGTTGAGATGTAGGTTATCTTTGCTGTCCACATTTGCAGAGAAATGGATATACAAAATGAAAAGAATGACAACGGGACAGAGATTAGCAGTGGGGGATGTAAAGGGACTACTAATGGCGATCCTTGGGCGGGCTGCTGATGATTTATGGAATAGGGCGGGGTTCCCAGGAGTTACCATCCAGGACATGGCACACAATGGTTCGCCATTTGCAAATTGCAGAGCTGCCATATGGCAAGCTTTAAGGACATGCCAGACATTAGTATGGTTATGGCCTGCAGGATGGGGGCAGACAAAGACCCCCTACACTATTGAGGTGATACAAGAGCTTTGGCACCTTGAAACGTGAGAACCGTGGGATAAAACAGTAGCTTTGTTTTACCACATATTGTGCCAGGGGCTACCACAGCCGGTACAGAAGCAGCTCAAGATGTTAGTAGGCATGGGCCAAAACCTTGGCCAGAAATACAGCTCATGATAGTACACCATTGTAGGCTATTAAAAGAGAAAATAAGGAAGCGAGTCTACTGCAAAAGAAATTATCCAACTACGCCTTGGAAGGGGCAGTACTGACAAGCGCAGGAGCACCGGGGGCACCAGAGAAACAGTATGCATTGCCACCCGCAGGGGAAGGATTCAGGGGGTGAGGAACATGCAGCCTGAGTTTTGAGAAAGAGGGGCCACCCAGGGGACGTGGGTATGGGCCACAGATGCATCACAATCAAGGGGGTTTCCGAGGAGTGTTTTGAGGAATGGGCAACAGGTGCAGCAGGGCCCAGGGGATTATGCGGGGGGTTTCCCAGGGCGAGGGAGCCACCACAGTGATGGTTGTGCGGGCAGATAGGGCACATTTTGAGAGTGTGCAGAAGCAGGGGGTACAACAGAATGGGGGAGCGCAGCACCAGCCAGCATATCAAGGGAAAAAAGACGGTATTACACACAAGACCAAGCACAACAACAGGAACAGACACTAAACGCATACCCGGAGCAACACCAGCCAATGACACAGATACCGCAGATGCAAGCTCACATACCAGAGTACTTGCAGGCACCGCAGATGCCCCAGACTTAGGGTAACACACAGCACAAGTACACAGCACAACAGATGCTGCAGATACAGAACAGCATGCAACTAAGTGACGGAACAATGGCACACACAGACTCCAGAGCAACAACCCCCCATTAGGAGTCTGGGAGGGGTCACTGTGGTGGGGAAGAATCCATTTTCTGGGAATGGGATGTCCTTATACCCTCCGTAGGACAGCCCACAGACAGACTTCATGTGTTCCATCCTGTCAATCACACCCAGTCATGCGGAGGAACCACACATAGGGGTGTCAATAGGTGACAATACGACAATATGTTTCCTTTCTTGTAGACACAGGGGCGACTAAGTCCTGCATTCCGGGGGGGGGGGACTATAGGTTGTCAAGAGATGCCATGAACACTCAAGGGTTCTCTGGGGCTACAGAAATGTTTCCTTTCACAGACAATATCTGCCTTTCTATAGGGGAAAACAATCTATCTTTGCCCTTACTTTACTTTCAAAAGACAGCTGTGAACATACTTGGGAGAGACATTATGAGCAGACTTAAGATGACGATCTCATTCACGGACAAGGGAATAGTGTGCTCTATACCAGGGATACACATTCTCAAAGTAAGGGAAATCATTCAAGCATATTGTGGATGGAAGGTACAGGGGGGGTACCAGTGGATGAGGAGCTGTTCCAATACAGGACTGAGATAGCAATTTGCATGGCTTCCAAGGATTCAAGTGAAAATATGGTGCATTCCAAATGAGTATTTGTTCAGAGCAGAGATTCCATTGGATGAAGCAGAAGGGACAATAATACCACTGGAGATTGAAGCAGTGATTGTGGTAGACGAGTGGATAGCAGTACAATGGATGGACAACACAAGACGATCATGGAGAGCAGTGATCGCCATAGCTGAAGGGTATAGATTGACCACAGTGACAGACGAAGAGTCAGACCATGAGATGGTGGTCAAAATGAGTGTGCCTTATTGGATAAAGATACATGCACCACCGTCCTTCTGCGAGGAGGATCTGGCCAAGGTGCTGTAAGGAACTCATGGTGGCAATAGTAAAGATAGACACAAGTGATCACAGTTCAAGGGTGTTTATTAAACTGCACAAATGGGTTGGGAAAATGGCTGATCTTAACCTAAATCTAAGATGGGAGCAAGCTACGACCACCATCAAATAATAATAAGGCAGTCCTAGTGGCGTCTTGTCAAATAAAAGAGCCTATACTAAAAAACATATTGCCAAGCCTTGCAGCTAATTTAAAAAAGAATGTAGGATAATGTTCACAGGTAAAGAAAGAAGTGTTCAGAAATGATAAGTCAGGATGTTATAGCGAGGGTCTTTTTAGCAGAGGACAAGATGGGACCTTTGAGCACAGCACACTCCTGGGCCGTGCCAGCATGAGGTTACAGTTCCTTTCAATGATGCCAGGCTCTTCTGGGGCCAATCTCTTTCTGGCAAAGTCTCTTGCCTTAGACGGCCTGCTGAATCATAAAAAATAAACAAAACAAAAGCTCCTTTGGTAATCTTTCATGCTGGGCAATTGCTCTTCGCCCCTTAGTCAGGCTCCGATCCTTCTTGCAACATTAGCCTCCCTCAATCGGGTTCACTACAGCCTTTCACTCAAAACTTAGCATTGGACATTCTCACTGTCTTTTTCAACAACTATTCATTGTGAGCATCCCTCAGCCGGGTTCACACTTGTCGCCACAATGTTTATGGGTATATCACTGTACACGCCCAATTTGCAGGCATCCCTCTGTCGGGTTCACATTTGCCAATTTTACAGTTCACTCAGTTTTATCACAATGCAGGAATTACTTCTCTTAGCGATTCCCTTGGCATGCCTCCGTCGGGTTCACATAGCAATTCTAACACAGTTCATGTTTGAATCATTTCATCGAAAAAGCAGGGGATTCGCTTCCCCTAGCTTTCTTTCGGCACAGATCAAAAGACCCCTTAGGTTCTTTCCTTTACCCACGTTTGGGTTTCAGCCCTCAGTCAAGCTTTCCTTAAAGCCTCCCAGCCAGGCTTTCCTTAAAGCCCCCAACCAGGCTTCACACAGTTTTCCTCTATGTGTCAAAGAGTTTTGGGTTTACGAGGGGTTTTGCTCTACCCTAGAAGGACCACTTTGACACTTCACACCAGCCTCTCCTAAGGCCTCTTGATTTTTGTAGTTTCCACAAAAACAACCCAACACAAAAGGGCTTCAGTTAGAGTCCTTTGAATGAGTGCCCCGAGATGCCTGAACACTCTGATTCTGAACCTTTTACTAGTGTTTTTTTTAAAGTTCAACTACACAAGTTCATTGTTCAACAAGGTTGCCGCCTGCAACCTTGGGCCCAGCACAGTTTAGTTTTACTATCTGTCTTCTCCGACTCACCGGCTGTGCTGAACTGTTAGAGTTACCTGTCTCAGGAGTCAAGGACAACACCACGGCAGCTAGCTCTTCCCCCCCGTTTCGACTATCAGCGCAGGAGGGTCCTGTATGCCCCTAACACCTGTCACACCACACGCCAGTTGGACCTCCCGGTCTTATGCTTTCCCTTTGGGAGGCTTTAGTTTTTTAAAAACATTATTGTTTTTTACACAACAAACAAAAGAAAAAAAAACACAACAAACAACATAACATTCAATCTGCACTTTGTGTTGGGAGTATTTCGCTTCCTCTTCACCTGTCTAGCACACAATCACAATTGTCTACACTCAGAGGTTTCGTTGCTTGTTCGCAACTGGGTATCTGCACCATCTGGATCTTTGTTTTCTGGGACTATCACCCGTCTGTCGATTTAGGCTCTCTTCTAACACAGCGCCTCCTCTCCCCTTGCGTCTATGTCTTCGTTTTCCGTTGCATCGGAATTGTTCATGTCGTTTGCCACTGTGGGTGTAAACAGTTCCTGTATCAATGCGTTCCATGCCAGTATTCTGCCACAGCTTTCATTTACCTCCCTGTGTAGTGGCGTAGTGTCCATCTCTGCAAATCTGACGACCATGCTTCTATGGTCGGGCCAGTGGCTGACTTCCACGCCATCGGTATTGTCATGATCACCAAAAAGGCCCATTGGTTGGGACACTACCCACAGTGTAGCAATTCTACCTTGAGTAACCATGTAGGGGCTAGATGGGTCCTGGCCTGGTGTGCCACACATTCCTTTTGCTTTTCATCACACAAACTTTAGTGAGACTCATAGGAGATGCAAAGCTTTGGTGTTCCCCCAACATGGCGGCATAATGAGGTTCTGGCTGGTCTGCATGCAAGACTAGTCATTGGGTGTGGTGACCTACTTAAGCCCTGCCCGAGCTGTCGCATGTGCTTCACATTGTTACCGCTGACAGCGGCACAACACTTACCGGCACTTCTGTTCACAGATCTGAAAGAGAAGAGAGAAGACCCGTTAAAGACTGTACGAATTTACAAAGAAAACCACAGACAACAGAACTATACGTACCTGACACGATCCGCAGCAGTTCCTTGCAGCGGATCTCTCTTCCGAGTTGTGCGCTTGAGTTCAGCAAAACTTTCTCTGTGCCCGTTCCAGTCGCAGAGTGGCAAACGCTGATTGCAGTGAAATCTGAAAGACAGGTTACAGACATTAAAACTCACACAATTAGTGACCGCACATTTAAAAAGGCTACACACGCATACTTACCGCAGCATTCCACAAACTTCTCCAGATTCCAGGAGTCTTCGTGCGTGTAGCCACCTAGGATACGCAGACACAATATACCCTTGTTAGCTTTCAGGGGTAATCCATGCAGTTCCAAGTAACTCGCTCAGACTTACCTCTGTTCCTAAGACTCTGCAGGCGTTCTGCAGTGCCTGTATTCCTCCATCCTACCTTTTCCTGATCCTGCAAGAGAAGGAGATAGAAAGCAGAGAATTAATCACAACAGAGTCAAGTTAACATCAAAGGCTCATCTTTTGACTACAGCAAGACACAAGACACAGAATAAAATAAAAGAAATGAACTGTAAACCAATTACCAAGATGAGGCTGCTCCATATTCTTCGGAAAGGTGGTCCTATTCACCACTGATGAGTCGGCCCTGCTCTAGGACTGGTGGGCTCCCTGTCTCCTGAGTATCGAGATTTCCAGGACGTATTTGAAAAGGAACATGTCAACGTTCTGCCACCGGATCGGCCATATGATTGCCAGATCGATCTCATTCCTGGATCTCAATCTCTGTGCAGTCAGATGTATGCTCTGACGGAACAGGAGAACACTCACTTGAAGGCGTATCTTGACCAGTACATCGGTAATTGATATATAAGACCTTCGAAATTGCCAGCGGCCTCTCCCCTCTTCTTCGTGCATAAGACGGAGGGGGATCTTCATACTTGCATAGATTATCGCGCGCTCAATCTTATCACAGTAAAGAACAGATACCTGCTTCTGCTCATTTCAGTGTTGTTGGACCAAGTCAAACAAGCGCAAGTATTTATAAAGCTAGACCTTCGGGGGCCTACCATCTTGTGTGTGTTAAGAAAGGTGACAAGTGGAAAACCGCCTTCTGCATCCGGTATGGCCTATTTGAGTATCAAGTGATGCCCTTTGGGCTGTGCAACACCCCTGCAGCCTTCCAGAATTTCATGAATGACGCGCTATGAAGAGGCGTTCAAGGCATTGACGAGCACGTTCACTACGGCTTCAGTGTTACAACACCCACAACCTGATCTTCCGTTTGTGGTGGAGACAGATGCTTCTAGTGTCACTATGATGGGTTTACTGTCACAAAAGAATTATGCTATCACTGACAAGGAGTTACTCGCTATCAAGAATGCACTCAAAGATTGGAGACATCACCTGTTAGGAGCTCAGAACACCATCACTGTCATTACTGACCATCAGAATTTGCAATATATGCGTTCAGCTAAGGCAAAGTCATCACAGCAACTACGCTGAGCTCTATTCTTTGTGGAATATGACTTCATCATCACTTACCGCCCTGGTCTGTGCAACGGAAGGGTGAATGCCTTATCACACATTGGGGAAGGTGAAGATGTCTATGCTACCCCCGATCCAGTGAACATCATACCTGGAGAAAGACTGCTTGGACTTGTTGGAGCTCCAGACTCTCCCTTAGAAGATTTGAAGGTAAAGATTCGACTCAGTATGACAGCCACAGTGTTGGATGTCTGGGTGTCTAAAGGACCTCAGTGTTCGCTTCAAGATAATTTACCGTATTTCCAAGGACGCTTATATTTGCCCGCACTGGCTGTGCAAGAACAGGTCTTAGACGACTACCATGGCGCATTGCTGGAGGGTCATCCAGGAACAGCTAAGACCACAGCCAAAATCAAACGCTTGTACTGGTGGCCAACATGGCGCAAGGATATAATCACTTTCGTTCAGACTTGAGTAATATGCACCCTGAACAAGTCTCAAAAGCAAGGACCTGCTGGTTTCCTTCAACCTTTAGCAATCCCACCGGCACCATGGCACACCATCTCTATGGATTTTATCACAGAATTGCCAATCTGTTCCGGTTTCAATACAATACTGGTGGTAGTGGACATGTTCTCCAAGATGGCTCACTTTGTAGCCCTGAAAGAAATTCTGTCGGCGTCAGCCTTGGCTAAGAGCTTTTTGGAACACGTTGTATGACTTCATGGGTTCCAGTCGACGGCGTTGTTGGATAGAGGCAACCAATTTGTGTCCAGGTTTTGGAAAAGATGCTGTGAAATGGCCAAGATAGAGGTGCGTTTATCCACTAGTCATCACCCGCAGACCAACGGACAAACGAAGCAGACTAACCAAACCCTAGAACAATATCTCTGATACCTTCTACATCAAATGGATCACACCTGGGTGGCTCTACTTTGGATTGCGGGGTAGGTTTATAACAATTCAGTGCATACATCTACAGGATTTAGCCCTTTTTGCACCTTGTACAGTTGTCACCGACAGATCTCAGCTTTCGATCCGCCAGAAACTTTAGAGATGCCTGCAGTTCAAATTCTACATGAAAACATTGCTCAAGCTGAAGAAAATGCCTTGACACACCTGGCTGCAGCTAAAGAGAGTCAGAGGAAATGTGCTGATGAGCACCGAAGAGATTCTCAGAAATATCGAGTGGGTGACAAGGTGTGGTTAGCTTCCAGACACACCGCTTTGAAGGGGCAGAGAAAATTCCATCCTAGATTTTTGGGCCCATTTCCCGTTGGAGCAGTCATCAACCCAGTAGCTATGAAGCTGAACCTTCCACCCAACATACGGATACACCCAGTGTTTCATGTTTCATTATTGAAGCCTGTCTGTCCAGGAACGAGAGTGTAGATACCTCCAGCCCAGTGATTATAGAAGGTGACCCTGAGTTTGAAATAAGACATTTTAGACTCAAAGATAACTGTTGGATTGGAAAGGGTATGGCCCACAGGACAGAACTTGGGAACCCAGTTATAACATTCATGCCCTTTGGCCAGTTAAAAGATTTCACCACAATCATCTCACTAAACCAGGGCCGGGAGGTCCTCCTTTGGGAGGGACCTTCGGGGGGAAAACTGTCATGATTACCAAAAAGACGCATCGATTGGGACACTCCCCACAGTGTAGCAATTCTACCTTGAGTAACCAAGTAGGGGCTAGATGGGTCCTGGCCTGGCGTGCCAGGCATTCCTCATGATTTTCATCACACTGGCGTGCCAGGCATTCCTCGTGCTTTTCATCACACAAACTTAAAAACTTTAAAAATTTACAAGAAACCACAGACAACAGAACTATACGTACCTTAAACGATCTGCAGCAGTTCCATGCAGCAGATCTCTCTTCCGAGTTCCGTGCTCGAGTTCAGCAAAACTGACTCGGTGCCTTTTCCAGTCGCGGAGTGGCAAACTCTCACTGCAGCAAAATCTGAAAGACAAGGAACAGACATTAAAACTCACACAAATAGTGACCGCGCATTTGAAAAGGCTATGCACACATACTTATCGCAGCATTCCATGAATTTCTCCAGCTTCCAGGAGTCTTTTGCGCATACCCACCTAGGATATGAAGACACAAGATACCCTCGTTAGCTTGCAGGGCTAATCCGCGCAATTCCAAGTAATGCGCTCGGATTTACCTCTGTTCCTAAGACTCCACGGGCGTTCTGCAGTGCCCGTATTCCTCCATGCTATGTTTTCCTCATCCTGCAAGAGAAGGAGATAAAAAGCAGAGAATTAACCATGGAAGAGTCAAGTTAACATCAAAGGATCATCTTTTGACTACAGCAAGACACAAGACACACAATAAAATAAAAAAAATGAACTGTAAGCCACTTACCCAAGACGAGGCCGCTCCATACTCTTCAGCAAGGTTGTCCTATTCACCAGTGACGAGAATTGCAGCCGCCTCACCAACAACTTGTGCCCCTGCTAGACAGCAGGACGGAGAGCTTCCTAATTTAAACCCACAGGTGAGAGGGGGTGAACAAGAGCACAGGGAAGAAGCATAGAAGAGTAGGTAGGGGTAAAGAGGTTCTGACTTGTAAGATATTCACTCCTACCACTCCCAGCAAGGTCATAGTCGCACCCATAGAATCAGTGACGCTCTACGCTACCGCAGAGATAAGGTAAGCATTACAGCTATGCGTCGCTTCGCCAGCATACACCTGAGGTCCTTCATTTTAGCTAGGTGTGTTCTCTGCTTTCAGGTGTGCATAGTTATTGTAAATTGCCCTGGTGTTGGTCTGTTGTCTGTCATGATGTAGGAAAGTGTTTGTGTTGGAAGGGGGCCGCGAAGAACCTCCGAGTATCCTACGAGGTAGGATGAGGAAAAGGTGCTATAAGAAAGGGGGTATCACATCTCACCCGTCGGTGTCCCACTTTCACTCCCCAAGACCACTCATCCAGGTGATCCTCCCGCACTGGTCCACCCCCAGGATCTGGGTCCAATCGTGATGGCCGGTACCTGGCCACTTGGATGACAGATCCCTGGGGACTAGTCAGGAAGACACCTTCAGGTTTCTGACACTGCCCAGCATCCTATGGACCACCAGTCCCTATGATGTGGGGCTTCTGAAGGGGGTGGGAGGAGTGAAAATAAAACTGAAACTTGGAGCAATTTTACCCAGAGTCAAACAATACCCACTCTCAAGGAAGGCAGACGAGGGCATATATCATGCAATTGCAGCACTAGTGATACAAGGCATCCTAGTTCCATCAGAATCACCATGCAACACTGCTGTGCACTCAGTCAAGAAAGCAAAAGGGGGAATCGTGGCATGTTATCCAATACTTGTGCCTCTTAATCATATTGCAGAAGCTGAGTATCCTTTGGTTTCCGAATCCCGCGACAACTTTGTGCAGCATTCCAGCAGAAGCTGCCTATTTCATGGTCATAGGCTTGAAGAATGCCTTCTTCTCTATACCACTACACCCATATTCACAAGACTTGACTTCCTTTATGTATAGAAAAGAGAAGTGGAAACACACAAGACTTCCTCAAGGGTACTGTGAGTCACCCTAAATATTGAATAGGGTCCTCCAGATTGACCTAGGCAATGTACAGATTGAGAGCACGGTCATACAGTACATAGATGACATTTTGATTTGCAGCATGACAGAAGAACAGTGCAGATATGACTCATGCTGACATTGTTAGCTGACAAGGGATACTAGGTGGACAAGACCAAAGTACTGTACTGTCAGAAAGAAGTGCTACACATTGGACAGATCTCCCAAAATGGCCGACAGGTGGCTCCAGAAAGGCAGAGGCAATACACAGGACATCAAAAGCCACAACGGTGAGAAGGAGGGAGCAGTTTTTGGGGTTATGCAATTACTGCAGGGCAGGGGCCTTTGACTACAGCACTTATATCAGACCTCTAATGAGTGCTCTGAATGAGGCACAGGAGGGACCCAAAATAAGATGATGGACAACAGAAATGACTGAGGCATTTGATGAGCTGACGGAAAAGATATGCACAGCTCCAGGATTAGGGGTCCCAGACTACAAAAAGGAATTCTTTTTGTTCTCACACCGATGGGGTAGTGATGACAGCAGTTCTGACACAGAAGACAAGCTTGGGGAACAAGCTCCTAGCATATTACAGTGTGAAGCTCGACCCTGTAATGAGAGGACACTATCCTTGTGAACACGCTTTGGCTGCTGCCGCATTAGCAGTGGACAAATCCACAAGTATTACCATGGGGTGCAGCACCACTCTTTACGTGGAGCAGGCCCTCTTCGCTATATTGGAGAAACCAAAGAGCACACTGACAACACAGAGAGCATCAGGGTACTAGGTGTTACTATCAAACCCATCACTTAAGGTAGTGAGGTGCAGACTTCTTAACCCAGCGACTTTTCTCGCCGACGTTTTACAGGAAAGTGACTATGCACATGACTGCACAGAAAACATACAGGAATTCAGTGACAGCCGCAAAGTACAGGAGGACGCACTTGAGGGGGGAGATGTGCTTTACATTGACAGTTCATCAACAATTGACCAGACAGATGGGTTCAGATATACAGGGACAGCAGTGGCGAGACTAAGAGAGGACGGAACCAGTGAGGTAGTGGTCAGTGCACGATTGCCCTCACATTATTCAGCAGAAGCAGCAGAACTAATGGCCTTAATATTGGCATTGGAGCACAGCAGAAAAAAGGAGGTGACAATCCACTCAGACTCAGCATACGTGACATCCACAGTACACTCAGGACTGTCACGATGGATGAGGAGGGGCTTTAGGAGGGCTGACAGATCACCAGTAAAGCATGGACTTCTATTGGGCAGGTTGGTAGAAGTTATATGTTACACTGAGCAGATAGCCATAGTGAAATGCTAAGCACACACATCAGGGGGGACCCTATCTCAAGGGGAAATGAAGCAGCAGACACGGAAGCAAAGTGGGCCACATATTTTGGGGAGCTCCTAGAAATGGAGGCTTCATCACATGCCTGTGACTTTGCAAGTACAATGATACTAAAAGAGGGATAACATATATTACCAGCAACACAAATAATGAAGCTGCAGGGAGCTGCACCCAGGGAGGAGAAAGACCTGTGGACTAGGAGGGGATGTACGTTATCTCCAACAGATGCCCTATGGTAGTAGAATAACATAGGGAAAGTGGTCATGCCACTTGCATTGTTGCACACAGCACTGACACAGTTACATTACCCAACACATACAGGGAAGGAGGTGCTTGCCGTCCATATTGGAGAAACATGGTTCGGTCCTAATTTGGTGAAACAGTGGCAGAATTTATGACCAACTGCCTAGTTTGCAAGCAGTATACTGCAGGACATACATTGAGAGTTGTGAGAGGAGCCATACCTCGCCCAGTTGGTCCATTTCAACACCTCCACGTCGACATGATCTAAGTCTGCCAAGGACACCGCTACATGATAGTGGTTGTATGCCCATTCTCTCAGTGGATTGAGGCTGGTCCCTGTTCCAATCCTGATGCCTTCAGGGCAGCAACATTTCTGGTGTGGGACGTGTTCCGACGATGGGACATGTGTGAGGTCCTGCGGTCTGACAATGACCCTCACTTCGCCAACGAGATGTTCAAGCACATAACGACGTTGCTGGGCATTCAACACAAATTCTCTTGTGCTTATCACCTGCAAGAAAACAGGATGTGTGAACGCCTCAATGGCCTTTTGAAGGAAAGCATTTCAAAACCGAAAAACAGTACAAACAAAAATTGTCTCCACTGCTTACCCTTAGCATTATTTGCATTGCACACCAAGCCCAGGTCCGACCAACATTTAACCCCACACGAGGTGGTGACAGGATGACCCAGGTAACTTCCTCTGGCTCATCCCACTAGGGCACTAAAAGATAAAGAGAGAAGTGCGACCATTTTAGGCCAGGAAGTGTACGATTATGCTACTTCCTTGATTGCTAGTGCCTCTTTTATCTCTAGCCAGATACAATGACACCAGGGAGGCCCTGAAGCCAACGGAGAAAACAGCAGCGTCGATGGCCCAGAGAACTTGTTAAAAGAACCACCAGTTTTTCCTGTGGACTAAGGCCTCTTACGGATTTTTGTCTGTCAGTGGGATGCACCCATTTTCACTGGCCCTTATAAATGTTGAAGCCGTGACTGAACAAGCAGTTAGACTGGAGGGGAGGTCAGTTTGGAACCACCTCACAGACATCAAGCCCTACAAAGCTGTGGCCTCACCTGGCAATGAGATCGACAGGGACAACCATCATCAGCAAGAGAAACAACAAAATAATTCGGAACTTACACTGCTAAGGGGAGGACACCCAATGGTTACTTGCTCAAGGGCAGCAGAGTTAGGGGCGAGAGACTTCCTACACATCCAGAGTGAGGATACACTGTCTGTTATTTTATTCTCTACATACATTTGTCGAGAAAGTTCGACTGTGCTATTTCATGACTGTTCATGTTGCCCAATGATTTATGACCTGATACCTTTTCCGGCCAATTTGTCCACTTTATTAGAAGGTTCAACATATTTTGAGCCTGCCTGCCTGGTATATATTACCACATTTTTCTAGCATATTTTGCCCAAGCTTACCCACAACTCGAACGAGGAAACCCATCAGTTCTTGCTTACTTCGAGACCCTAGAATTAGAACTGTGTGGCAACAGCTATGTGTCTTTGCCCTTAAAGACTATATGATCCACATGGCTTAAGATTAATCTAACACTAACAATCTTTGTGCATTTCAAGCATGCAACTGATATCTTCAAGCTGCACAAGGAACCAGCAGCACAGGTAATGGGTGAAATAATAAAAGATATGCCTATTTTGTCATTTCTCTTATTCCCGACTGGGGTCTTCGCATTTATATTTTGGTGAATATCACTTGTGTCTAGTGAAACTGCTGTATCCTCTACTAACATTTCCCTGCCCCCAGCAGGTGGAACAACCATGTCAGGTGGAAAAGAGAGCACTGATAGCACTGTAAGGACAGGTAAGCGCAGTGCTGACAGACATGAGGGGAGTGGACCTATTTCTCTCTGACACTGCTCAAGTGTCTTATAACATGTGGTAAAAACACATGACCAAAGTAGGTAAGGAAACCACCGGGGAGAGCGGTTATGTCTGCTCACTAATCCCCTACACCATGAGTGCCTCCAGAACATTCATAGCAACTGAAATACCAGCAGCAAGAGCTCAAATCCTTGTGTACCTGTCCATGATTACCACTCGAGGAAGATTTCAAAGGAAAACAGCAACATTGAGATGGATGTCTCAAGCAACATTCCCATATGAAGACAGTTACATAAAGGCTCTTGACATGATGAACAATTATTGGCAGTAAAACCAAGCTATACAATATATAACTGATGGGACACAGAAGGGTGACACGAAAATAATAACACTGAAAGAACTGCCCTGCCCGAAGAGAGGGGTGAAGGAAATAGGAGGAGAAGCAGGATGCTGGGAGAGACCAAAGATGCTTGTTTATGGCCAAGTGTTACACAGAAGAAGGATGGAAAGATGGAGTAGAAAGTAGCAAAGCACACACCATAGTACAATCACCAGTGAATACAGTACAAGGAGAGAATGACAAGTGCCTGAAGGAATAGGATGCAAGTGCCAAACTGCTCACCTTGGTAGACAATGAAGCTGGACCAATGCCTATAATGCCGTTGAAGAAACCAGCATTATGCTACAAGAAGGAGGGAGAAGTGAAAGTTGTAGATAACACAGAATGTCGGCACATAGAAAAGCATCAAGCAATGAAGATAGGCACTGCAGTACTGATGGATCATTACTGGGCGTGCAGATCCAAGGTATACAAGAAGCTGCCACCCAACTGGGGAGGAGTTTGTTCATTGGTACACATCAATATGCATCACTGAGAGTGCTCCAGGATATAAAGCTTTATGACTTCCCAAAGATGGACACTAACACGAGAAAGAAAAGGTTAGTGGGAGTAGGAGAAAAAGGAAGAAAGTAACGGTCTGTGGAAGTGAGTAGGGTGAAAAGAGAACAATTTCTCATCAGAGTCAGAAACAAAGGTTATTCAGTAGAATGGAAATGTTTTTTGCGTCAGTGGTTCCAGCCGTACAGACAAATGGCTGCAGATGACCAGGTGGGGGTTGATGCTGACAATAAACTCTACAGTGAGTGGATTCAATGCAATAAAGGAAGCGCTCCTAGCAGTAAGGTTTATGGCGCTCCAGAATAGATACATTCTGGACCTTCTCAAAGCAATGGAAGGAGGAGTTTGCCAAACATTGGGAGTTCCTGATGCACATTCATAACTGCCAATGACGGAGAGAATGGCACACTGACCGAAGCAGTGACCCAACTGTTGAAAATGCATGCCAAAATGGAGGAAGATGCAAAGGGGATTGGAAAAGACCAAAGCTGATTAGCGTACTTTTGGTCATAGATGCCTTCATGGCTGGCAGACGGACTAAAAGTATTACTAGGGGCACTAATATTGGTATCAGTGGGACTGTGTGTGATAAAGATCTGCATCACTGAATATCGCAAGACAACAGAGAAATCGATAGGAATGATGGTGATGATGGATGTGTATGTAGGAGCTGCATAGGACAAGATAGTGGAAGAAAGAGAAAAGCTGAGAGCAAGGATAAGGGAATGTCCACTATTCCCACAGGAGATGAAGTTGGACAATCCACATGACAAGAATTATGGAGGAAGATGGGTATGGTGCAAACCAGAAGGAGAGTGCAAATACATGACTTGGAATTTCGACGATCACGCCAACTTCTACGGGCACCTCAGAGGACTGACCAAAATATGGTTACCATGGATAAAGGTAGTACCACATAGTGGAGTGGTCGATAGGTCGACCAGAGGGGGACTGAAGAGAGGGTCCTAGGAATGCCCCTCCTTACCCCCATGAACATGACAGGACGAATAGCCAGGAACACTCAAAGTTATCCATCCTATTTTGGACGGATCCCAAGTGCACCACTGGCTGACACATACACAGAAAGGTTTCCCCTCAGTCACCCCTACAGACCTAATACAGTACATATCTTTACAGGTAAAGGGGACTCAAAAGAGATTGTGAATAGAAATACCCTAATGGACAGTCTTGATTAAGCACCAAGAAGCCATTATGCCGACGTCCTTAGAAGACACCACGACATAGCAGCGTGAGTCATGAAGCACACTCGCAGCCCTGCACCGCATAACATGAACACAGATTTGCATACACGAAGAACATGCTTATACAGTTCTATAGTTAGAGGACGGATACATATACATATTGTCAAAGCTTTATTATTTTTTTCACTAGCCAAATGCATGAACGCAAAAAGCAAGGCAACAAAAGATCTTGAGCAACCTTGCAGATGCTTATGGAACTTCAGGAGTATATAAGTAACCTGGTAGGACCATGCGTGACTGACTAATAGGTTACTTCGTATAACATGAGCATGTAGAAATCATATCATAAGTCTAAGGAAAATTATGGAAGGCCTCAAGCCACAGAACATGAGATGAGAGGAGCTGGCTCAGGCTGTCCAGATCATGAAGCAAGCTCACAGTCAAGGTCAGAGATAAACAGTCACATTCCAAACTTTAGATGACAAGGGACCAGCTGCAGAAATTGAATAAATCCTCATAAATGCAGGCTCGCGAGCATGATTTTGTGGTCTGCAAGCATGTGATGCAGCCGAATTAGACGATGGGCATTCACCCATGGTTAAAGGAGAGCCGATCCCAGCAACCCAGATGAAGAATGAAACAAGTGTTGCACCGTGGAGACGCATTCTCATAGGCAAAGGTGGTACATTACCAAATACAATACAGACACATAGACGTTTCACATCACCTTGAAGAGGTGCACAGAGAGCTTAGAACCGAATCGAGTCTCAGGCCTGGGGAGATCAGCTCTAGCCAATCATGAAATAGAAAATCAGGGGTGAATGGCAAGGGGCAAGAACCAATGGTAAGCCCACTACTCTGCAACAATGTAATAGTTTCTTGGGGACAGGACAGGCCAGCCACCTGATATGCAAGGACCAGTAGAACAACCTCTATAGCAGAGGTCGCCAAACAGTCGATCACGAGCTACCAGTAGCTCGCCCGGAGCCTCGCCCACGCTGGAATTACTGAAAAATAAACACTTTCTGAGGTGAAATTGTTTTTTGGTGTGTTTTGCTGCTACTCCATTCAGCATTCGAACCCTGGTCTTCCCACTTGCAGGCGGGGAGCTTGGCTGCTGTGCCACATGGAGTTCCTTGTAAATACACTGATAGATGTCAGTATCACGTTCTGCTTCTGTGGCCACCTGTAGTACCACAGATAGCCTTGTGCACCCCCATGACACAGCCAGGAGTCAGAAAGCCTGCTAGCAAACAAACACTGTAAACATTGCTTTTTTGCTTGCATGGCAGAGGAACTGCAAATCACTGCGGTCCATGAGGTTATGGTGAGCGGAGGGAAGCTCATTAACATGCCAGTCATCTATTATGTGCAGATGACACTGTTACTGCCTTTGGGGCTACTGTGAACACCATTTCAGTTCAGGATGGGAGAGGGAGCAGGAGACGCGGATGGGACAGATGGGAATGGCAGGTAAGTCCTTTCATGTGAATGGTGGGCTTTTTTTTTATTTGGGTACTTGCCTCGTGCAGACAAGCACACCATACAGTGGATGTTGTGCTCTTTGCTGTCTTAGCCTGATCTTGTCAAACTGTCTCTGGTCTGCATGTAGTATATTTTATAAAGTTAATTACACCACAATGATTGACTCCTGGGTTTCAATGCTGTTTCCTTCTGTTGGGGTTGCCTCCCAATCCGCTTTCTTGCAGAGCCTTAAACAATGAAACATGGTGCGGTGCAGTTGAAGCTGCTACTTCACGCTACACTTTTTACACAGGAGAATAAAAGTTCAGGGCATCGGAAAGACTGGTTTATACAGCTTTTTCCAGGGAAATGGGGCTTACTGTTTGGAATGGGCATTCCTGCACGTGCTGTTGTAAAATTCTACCTTCAGCCTCCAGTGGATAAGGGCTTTGAGAAAGGTACTGATGCAAACCCTGCACGAAGGACACTGATCTCAAACTGTCAGTGCAGTCAAAGGTCTTAGCAATGGTTAGTCCTAGATTTGGCAAACATGGTGATCCTGACGCAAGTCCATACTGCAAGGGTCATGGTATGACACAATCGTGTGTGGTTCTTACCAAAGGCAGTGTACACCTTCCTGTCCCACCAGTCTCTTGCATGTAAAATGCACAACAGCTGCCCTGGCACAGCCTAACACCAGACCCCATTGCACCTGGCCTCGCCACATTGCACCTGGCCATCCAGGAAATCCTCCCCTCAAGCAATGCACCTCAGTAGCACACGTGAGCCTGGTTTCTGGTGTGTCAAAGATGTGGTCTCGATGGGTTTACCCCCTAAATCTTTATTGTGGGGGGAGACTGAATGCAGTTAGTGTGCGTTCGGCCTGGTACAAAAGGTTGTATCCTGGGGGAGGCGTGTATCCCCGCTACCCTAGTTCAGGATTCTGGGCTGCAGGGGTGTCCCCTTCATACATTGTATGCTACCCTTGCTGCCCCCCCCAAAACCCCCGCACTGATTCCTGACTGTATCTGCTATTCAGTCATGGTGCATCTCTATCTCTGCCTCAAAGTCTGCAAGTCCTTCTTGTTGGGACCCTTGCTTTCCCCTCACTCTGGCTGACCTCTTTGGGCCCTCACCCTCTTGTGATGCAAAAAAAAAACCGAGTGATGTTCCACTCCACATATCAGACCTTGCCAAGAAGGCCCACTTCCAGGTGTACCTCAAAGGTATTCTCCCTTTTCTCACCTCTGGAATGGCCTCCCTGTCTCCTGCTGCCTTGAGCAGGATCTCGGGTTTTGGAAACTCCTCAACCAATCTTTTTTCCTCTCTACCCTGTTAACCTGACCTTGCTCCGTCTGCGGACTGGCTGCCTGATTGCCCCGTGTCTTACAGGACTCCCGGCCCTACTTGCAAACACTTTAGTGTAGGTGCATAATAAATCCATCCAACTGTACCATTTAGTGTGCTCCTTGGCAACCCACTTTATTGTGTCTAGGCTCTAATTTGCCAAATCTGTTTTTACGGTTGACTGCATTCTAGCAGAACATCAAAAAGACAGCCTTGTCAACTTGTGGCATGCAAAAAAAAAAAACACAACCTGCAGCGGGTGTCTGGCTTCTCCCCAACTCCAAACACCATCCTCCCCTTCACTCTCCAAATACACACACATTTTAACTCACCGTCCTCTAGGGGTCGTCACCCACTTTGGGCTCATTTTCATCATCCCAGCAAAGCCAAACCTGCCACCCTGTTCCTCCCCCACAAACAAACAGTCATGGCTGCTGTCCTAACTTCTACCGGAGGAAAGAAAGGCCATAAAACACTTTAGATGTGGAGGCACATCAGAAGCTGTATGAGGTGTGCTGAGTTTCCATGTGTTTATTATCATCCATCTCCCCCCACCATTCACTTTTTTTGGAAACATTAAGGGCAAATTGTTAACTTACGTGCGAATTGTAACTGTGGTAACTCAATGGCTCTCTTCACCACAACATGACAACTGGAGATTTCCTACCTTGTCTTCAGTAGAGAGATGTGGCTAGTAAGAATTCACCTGTTACACCCTCCAGTCGCCTCCGACTCGGCAAATGGAGGATGCTTCAGGGAAACCCTTTGTTAAGATGAAAAAACCCTGGGTGGCTTGAGAGCGCTGAATTAAACAGAGCTTGACAAGACTTCTGCCGCAGCCTCGATGTGGAAACAAATCAGCGAGCGGGTCTCTCCAGGAAGCTATACTGCAGTTCGCTGATGGCGATGACGTTTCTTGGAAGTGGGATTTTTGAGAGGTTCGGGACTGGAGGTGACTTTGGGAGAGGAAGAAAAACAGGGTCAGTGATGTACAAAGAGAGGACAGGTTGTAGGAAAAATGTAAGGGGGTTTGATTCCACCTACCCAGTATACGAAAATGGATGTTAAAGATGTTTTCCCGTGATGAATGATGGGAGATGTAGTTTGGGAATTCCTAATGAATAGGTAAGAGAGAGAAACAATAAGAGAGAAACAATAAGAGGTAAGTGTTGCGTGGGGATTCTTGTGTATAGAAATGCAAATTTAATGGAGAGGCGATGTAACCTACGGACTGTAAGCAGGTCTGAAGGCGACTTCCACGGTAACAAGCTCTTGAATCTAATAGAGTGACGGTGATGGGCAGCGGCCAGTCTATGAGAGAAAGAGGAGGATAGATAGACAGTTTTCAATTAGGTAAGGAGGTGGAAGCTTAGAACCAATTTGGATACAAATACCAGAAATTCCCCTAATCGAAGACTTACGGAGCGTGACCACCGACAACAGTAGCAACGCGCTGAGTCTTCCCTTCCGGCGGTTTAAGTATCGTGATCAAAGCACCGGGCGGAGTTTCCTCAATGGATGGAAAGGGATCTAGACCTTCCATTCGATCCCGCGACGCCATCTTGGGAGAAACAGCGTGAACAGACGGCATAAAGCACCACCGGCGCAGAAAAGACCACCGTTGTGAACGGTTCGTAACACAAATGGCCAGTGGTGGTTGGCCAGGGGATGGGTTGGGCTGGTTGCTTGCTTATATTCAGGGTGGAGGTGGAGATATTTCTGCCACTGTAGTGAAAATCAAAGGTTGGCACTCATGAACCAACAGTTTAATTTCCTAAAAACTGCTGTCAGCACAACAGAAGCATTTATTTGTGATTAACCAGTTTGACAAGCATATAACATCTTTATAAATATAAGCTGTACTGAAACACAGAGGGGCACACAAATAAAAGTATGTGTGGTGTCTAACAAAAAGAAAATTCTAATAAAACTAGTGAACACAAGCAACATTTTCAGTTTGGAAATTACTTTTGTTTTTTTATGGAACTGTGAAATGCACATTGGTAAAACAATAGTGTGCCCAGCATGTAGAGAGCCTGCATAAAACGCAAAGGAAGGGGCACATAAATTACAGGATAGCTGTGAGGTAGTCCAACAAATATCTGTCTTTTTATGAGACAGCTACTAATAAATAATAATGCAACAAAGAGGCTTTTGCAGTTCTTAATATAATCGTGAAGGCATATGGTAGTCCATCTATTTATAGAGGGGAAATAATTGGGCCAAAAAAATAATGGTAAAAATTCCGAGGTTTATAAACATACCCACCCGATATCGCCCGCTGGTAGCTCTCCACTGTTGGCCTCCACTACAAGTAGCTCTAGCTAATGTAAATGTTGGAGACCCCTGCTCTATAGGGTTACGTCCATAAGGGATACCACTCTTAGCACACAATCCGCACCGGGCATAGGTTTTTGGGGAAGGTCCCAGGTGATGATGCAATGTCACAACAAAACTGGGGAGCACGCACTGTAAAGTTGAGAAGTACTGGATAATCTTGATTTTCTTGTATGATCCCTGTTGTTTTTTTGTAATAAACCACATTTCTTACTTGCCGTTGGCTGAGTCCTCCATTTATTCTGGGGAAGGGTGTTGGGCCCTTGAGAGTCAGCGACCCCCAGACGACCTCTGGTATACCGGGAAACCATCCCACCACTCTCTTAAACCGTCCACTTCAAACTCTGCCTTAATGCAAATAGAAGGTATAATATCTGTTTATGTGTAAAATACAGTTTTATCTCTGCAGAAGCAGACAGAGAACTTAGAAAACAGGAATAGGAGGAACAACATAAGTATGATTGGTCTTCCCGAAAATATTGAGAATGACAATCCTACTCAGTTTCTCTACCATATGCTTCCCATACTTTTGTATCCCTCCACGCCTCCACAGTTCAACATCCAAAGAGCTCATCGTATAGGTTCAAGAAATCCATCTTGTAATGTTCTGAGAACTCTGATTTTCAATTTACTAGATCACACACATGTCATGTTCTTAATGGATAAAGCTAAACAGAAGAAGATCCTCATATGGGAGGGTGCCAAAATCTTCATAACCCAGGATGTTTCAAACACCACGGCGGCTAGAAGGAAATACATTTTGATGTTTAGACCAGTGTTGGGGCAGCTCAATGCCAGATATGGGATTATTCATCCAGCATCTCTAAAGGCCACTCTAACTGGCCATTCATATACTTTTCAAGATCCATTAGACTTGCACAATTTTATTCAGAGCCACAGAAGAGAGGATATGGATACTACCAGACCGCACACTTGAAGTAGAAACTGCAAGCGGAATGTTTTGTTCTATAATACGATCGCCTTGCCAGAGTGGGGCACGGAGTGGCCCATCCAGATCTGGCTCTCCACCCCCACCTCTAATTGACTGCATATGGACCTGGTTTGGAGTGGCTGTATCCAGTTAGCCACTACTTCATCACATATTAGTTGATTACTATGTAAAATACAAAACTCCATGTTCTTCTTGTTTGTCCTTCCCCTTCTTCTTATTCTGTTCCCTTACGTGTTTTACCTTAACAGCTTATCACTATAAATATAAGATTGCTTATATCACTTGCATTATAACTCATGGAACTTAATAGTGTAACATGGAATGTTAAAGGATTTCATAATCCTGTTAAATGGCAAAACGTACTGTCATATCTTAATAGGGCTAAACCGGCCATTGCATGCCTACAAGAATCCCACCTTTCACAGGAGGAAGCTGCCAAATTGATGCGATTATGGGTGGGCCTCGAGTGCTGCAGATGGGAAAAAGAATGGTGTTATTACCCTTATTAACAAACATTTTCAATGCACAGTAATATCCTCAGAAACTGATGATGTTGGAAGATGGGTTTTAGTTAAACTTCTTATTGATTCCATAGAATACTCTATTTTAAATGTATATGGTCCCACTAATGCTAACCCAGGCTTCTGGACTCATGTAAGAAATCATATATCCAAATCTTGCCCTAACAATCTAAATGTATTTGGAGACTTTAATGAAATCATGTATCCTATCCTTGATAAAAAAAAAAGTCTAATGTAAGATTTAAAACCACCAAGTCCCATCTACAATTTGTCAACTTTGTGTCCGAACTGGGTCTTATCGATACTTGGCGTATTACTGATCCCTCAGATTTAGATTACACCTTCTTCTCCCCTTCTCAAGGATAGATTACATTTTGATATCTAAATCCCTAACGTACAGTTTACTAGATGCAAACATAGAACCTATTGATTTGACAGACCATGCCTCTGTTCATATTAAATTGTCTAATGTTCAAAACACACATGCATTTCATATATGGCGATTTAATTCAGCCCTCTTGAAGGATGATGAGTTTGTCAAGTTTATACACCAACAGCACTCTTATGTTTTTGGCGAAAATTCTCCAACCGATACATCGGTTAACAACAGCTGGGATTTCTATAAACCAGTACTCAGAGGACACATTATAGCATATATGGCTGCCAAAAATAGAAAACTTTAAAAAAGAATCAGAAGATATTCTTAAACAAATCAAACTAACAACAATCACAATACATACAGACTAACTCTACCCCTATTCATCAAAAAAATCATTAAACTCAGAATGCAATATAATAACTTAACTACCGAATACTTGTGTGCTAATCTTTTAAAATATAAATCTAAGATTGTTCAGTTCTCTAATAAATCTGGCAGAGCATTGGTATCATATCTCAAATTTTAAAAAGATAAAAACAAGTATTACAGTCATGAAAGACCAAAACGGTAATAGAGTCCTTAATGACAAGGACATTTTACAAGTATTCTCCACATTTTATCAAAAGTTATATTTGTCTAAAACTACGCCTAATAACACTCATGCATCAGATTTTCTTAAACAAACTCATCGCAACACATATGCTAATTTCAATTTCCAATCTTTAAATGATCCCTTATCTTCTAGTTAAATCTACAACACCATTAAAAATCTCAAAAAAGGCAATGCCCCAGGTGCAGATGATTTTTCTATTATTTTGCTCATTTTAAAGAAATATTAGTTCCTGAGCTTAATGAACTATTTACATCCTTCATCACTAATAAAAAAGCCACTGGTTCCTTTTCTGAAGCAATGCTTATTGTATTTCCAAAACCCAATAAAGACCCTGAATTAGCTCAAAATTATAGACCCATATCCCTAATTAATACTAATTGTAAGATATTTGCCAAAATTTTAGCCAATAGACTTATTCCCTTCTTCCAAATTTGATTAAGAATAATCAGGTGGGGTATGTTAAAGGTAGAATGTCCTCAGCGAATATTAGACTATTTACTAATATTACTAGTATTATACAAAATTCTCTGAATCCTTATGCCGCAATAGCTTTAGACGCTGAAAAGACTTTTGAAAGGGTTGAACAGGATTTTCTGTTTAAAGCTCTGGCCTGGCATAGGATCCCTGATGCGTTCATATCAACGGTTAAAGTACTAAATTCCAATCCCACAACTTCAATCTTTATAAATAATCAAATGTCCCCATCATTTCCTCTTCACAGAGGTACTCATCGGGGCTGTCCATTTTCCCCCTCTTCAGTTTATATTCGCATTAGAAACACTTTTAGAAGCAATTACACAATAAGATAGCATAATTGGTATTCAGTTTAAAGACGTTAAGATTAAAACGGTTGCATATGCGGACGATGTACCACTGTTACTTAGGGCTTCAGATACATGTATACAACATCTAAAACATATTACACAATTCTCCCTTGCATAAGGGTATAGACTTAACACGGACAAATCTGAGGTTTTATCACTTAATATGCACTGTACAAGCCATCATTGTTTACGCCTTGGAACGAAATGGTGCCCATCAGGTATTAAGTATCTAGGTATCCAAATTTCATCCTTGACTAAGAATATCGCTAATCAGAATACAGCTATCATTATCACCAGAGTGAAGAAACTAACAAACACGTGGCCACCTCTCTATCTTTCTTGGTGGGGGAGATTGGAAGCAGTTAAAATGATGATTTCACCTATTATATTGTATTTTCTTTATATGCTTCCTATTCCTATATCTTACTTAAAATCTTTAGACTCCTGTATTCTCAAATGTCTATGGGGGAGAAGAAAAGGAGAATCTAATTTTGTATACTTAAGAAACCCAGATCTGAGGGTGGTGTGGGTTTTCCAGATTATAGAAATATCATGTTGCCTTTGTCCTAAAACAAACACAGTTATGATTTTTCCCAAATAGTATTGATGTGCCAAATTGGCTTCTCATGGAGAGAGCAATGGTCTCCCCTCATATTCTCCCGGACTGCCCACACATCAATAATAATATTAGATGCTTTAATAGCGCTAGTATTAATAGATCCATTATCCATATCTTACAAATAATTTATATAACTATTAGTCTGTTGAAATTGCAAGTTATGCATTAGAATATAACATTTATATATAGTATGCAAGATTCCATTGCCCCTAAAATGGAATGTTGATAAAGCAATATGACCCGAGTGACTTACCGAAGGCCCCGGGGCATTACCTGAGTCGGTAATGCCCCGCCCCGAGGGTCATATTGCTTTTAGTACCCCGGCCCGCAAGATCTGCGTGACCGAGGCACTAAAAGCATTTTTTTCTGTCCCGACAGAAAAAAAAAATGACCAAGAAGATTGCCGCTGGGAAAGGGAAAGTCCCGTTTTCCCTTTCCATGGCAGCCATCGGGAGTGGATGCACTGGGAACACTTCTGTTCACAGCACATCTGCTCCAGAAAAAAAAGACAAGAAGGTAAGTGGGGTTAGGGAGGGAGGGGGGAAAAAAACAAAAAATAAAAAAAATGTGCCTGGGACCCCAGCGGGGGACGATGGAAGCCTCCAGCAATGTGAAGGCTGGAAGCTGCCATCGTCCCCCACCAGTGACAAAGCAGGCTAAAGGTAAGTGGGGTGGGGAGGGAGAGAGGGGGGGAGGAGAAACAAAAAAAAAAACATACCCAAGTCCTCGGCAGGGTGCACAGGCAGCTTCTCAGCCGTGGAGGCTTGGAGCGGGAATGGCCCCGCTTCGAGCCTCTTCATTGGCTGAGGGGCTCCACGCCCCCCGCCCGTGGAATCCCAGCTGAAGGATTCCCGGCCAGGTAATGCCTCGGCGAGGGCCAATCAGAATGGTTCGCTCATTCTGATTGCCCCCTCGCCGGGTACTAATGAAACTTTTTTTACTATAACCACTTGTGGCACATGTACTATTCTCTCTGTTGTTTTAATTGTTATATGAACCTTATATACTTACTGTACTTAATCAAATATTTAAACACACAAAAAAAATCTGTTTATCAGGATCGCTGTAGTGTCAGTTGTGTTTCCATAGTTAAAAAAAAAAAAATACACAGGTGCATACTGTTTTGCTCAGTCAGTCAGGGTCGGACAAATAAAAGTACGTAGCCCCGGTTTGCATTTAGCTCGGTTACTGGGGGCCCCCGTGAAGTAAAGAGTGACCGGGTAAATCAAAGGTTCACTCGGGTGGTGTAATCGATTGAAGCGGCAGTCATTATAAACAGAGATAAATGCAGCATTTTGAAATATTTGCTCACCGCGGGAAATACGTTGTTTGATCAATCGCCCCATCTTCATTTGAAGAAAACCACAAAAAGAGCTAAACTTAGTAGTGATGATAATGAAGGAGAGGCATGATGGGGCGCCCCAGGACTCTTCTAAGGTGCAAGGACTGCCCCCGTCCCGCCTTCCATATCGAAAAACAGAGCCTATGCCCCAGGCCCCGGGCCGCATGAAATGCAGGACGATAGAGGGTCTGGGAGTTTAGGCGCGGGATGCGGGAAAACGGCGCGAAAGCGTAGGGAGGGGCGTCCGAACGGCGCCACAAGAAACAAAAGCCCAGGAAAGGGCAGGAAGCAGCACATGGGAAGGTGCGAAATATAACAGCAAAGGGTCAGGGGGGTAACCCAGCCGCCCCCAAGAAGGAACAAAAGGCCGGGGGTGTATAAGTAAGCCAGGAAAAGGAGAGGTGGCACAAACCAGGTAAGAGCTCACCTCTCTCGGGTAGGCTCTTAGTGCCTGGATAAGGGGAAGGGAAAACGTTTGCCACCCAACCCACCCTACAATAATAACGGAAGAAGGGGGGTGCAGGCAGGAGCCGGTACGCCGATTACTCTTTCGGTACACGGTCCAAAAAAGAAGGAGCAGGCAGAAGTGGGAACGCTGAGTACTCTTTCGGTACACGGTCCAAAAAAGAAGGAGCAGGCAGAAGTGGGGATGCTGAGTACTCTTTTGGTACACGGTCCAAGACATGTCGTAGGCGGCATGTGCCCAGGAACGAAGGCCCAGGAATAACAAGGACTCAGGAGGAGCCTTGGGCAACTGTGGGACTGGACACAAGGTGCCCAAAAGAATATGGCAGTGTATTGATTTTTGTGTGTTGTATTTTCTTTCAGAAAATAAAATGCCTACGGCCTACAACTTTTCCATACACATAAGTTGTCTGTCATTTATTACTTAGGGAGGGATCTGGAAAGAGGAGCAAAGCGAACCCACACTACTCAGCCTATTGGCTGCCGAACCTTAACGGGACAGTTCTGTTTTTTTATGGTAAGGAACTATCCTTGGTCAGTTTGGCATCACGCGTATGCAATGTACTTACACTGTGGCAGAGGAACACTTATTATACTCAGACGTGGTGTTATATAACAGGAAGGATTTGTAAAGGCAAAGCTCAATGATGGTCTCGCATTCAGCGGAGCAAGAATGAATGCTAACTATTCAGCGGAAGGGCGAGAGGGCACCCAAAGTGAACAGACACGGCAGGCATGGGGCCTTGGAACAGAACGAGCCAGGGACCCTCATAATAGATTCGTGTTGACCATAATGATTGGGGCTGGGGTTTCGCAGGAGCCAGCTGACACCCAAGAAACTGTGGACAGTTACTGCAAACCAAGCTCTCCGTGTGACTCGCTGTGGTTCTAACCCCACATACGTGCCATGCCTTGCAGACTAAGATCGCTGGCCCCACCTTATGCACAAGGGTAGTTGCGGTGTCCTGGGCGCAGGCCGCCCTCGTCTCCCCTGTACACGTGGATGGATGGCGCTTCACTGGGGCGCTTGTAACAGCGTCAGTTACCAGTTCTCCCTCAATCAAGGGTGGAAAGGGTCGGCCATGTGGGAAGCGGGGTGATGTACGCCCGGCCGAAGGTGAGAGGGTGAGAGCAGGTCTTCCAAGGGTCTCGTGTCCCGAGCCCGCTGCTCGCAGCGGTTTGCGGGCTACGGGCCGTCCAATCACAGCGCCGGTCTGAGGTTCGGCGAGCGGGCGGGGAGGGGGCGTTGGAGACCGGCAGACAGAGGCAGGACCAGGGGAGGAGAGTGCGCGGGGGAGAGGAGGGATGCGCGCTTCTTGGATACAGAGAGGGGGGAAGCCGGCGAGTGTTAGAGGCAGCAGAGGGCTGGGGCGAGAGTTGGAGATGCACAGGCATTGACGCGAGTGCTGCAGTTTGGCAAGAGAGCCGTGCACAGCCAGAGAGAAGGGGGGGGGGGGCAGTTTGGCAGGGGTGCCACACAGCGGCGCGAGGGGGGTGCCGGGTCCTTTTGATAGGGGCAGGAATATCTCGAACTAACACCGGCGGGACGCTGCAGATTGGCAGGGGTGAGTGTCAGAACAGTCCCCGAGGAAGAACTCAAGTGTGACAGCAGTGTCATGCAGAGGCACTGAGGTGGGGCGACTGGGGCGCTGAGCAGGGGCCGGCGTGACATGCAGAGCCTCTGAGGGAGAGTTGCCGTGTGAGGGAGCGCGACAGAGGAGCACAGAGCCAGGTGAGCTGGCCAGCGGAGGGACCCGAGGCTCGGCCATGGCGGCTCAGTGCGACCCCTTCTGCGGGGCCGGTGGGTACCTCCTGCAGCAGCAGCAGTCGGACCCGGGCTCCAACAGCGAGCGCAGCGCCGACTCCCCGCTGCCCTGCTCCGAGGATGACCTGAGCGGCCCGCACAGCCCGCCCGACCCCGAGTGGAGCGAGGAGCGCTTCCGAGTGGACCGAAAGAAACTGGAGGCCATGCTGCAAGGTAAGACTGCGAATGCACGGAAACTTTCCCCGCCGGGGAGGGTGACTCACAGCACAGCCCGTCTGTCTGCAGGAAGAGTGTGTGTGTGTGTGGGACCCCGCTGCCGCCCATGCAGTCCCGTTACATTCCCCATCCCGGAGCAGCAGATGTTTGCTGTTAGTGTGTGCAGAGCCTCGCCGCCTGCAGTGACAGCCGCTCTGCGTGCACTTGGGTGCCAAGTCTCTGTGGTGGAATACGCCGTGCCGTGCCACTTCAAGACACCAAAACAAGGAGATCATTGGTCACAAGTAACACGCACGCCGGACGGGGGAACCAAGCATTAGCCCAGTGAGCTGGGTTTTTAGCCCCTCGATTGTATCAGTGGAACTGCTTGAATGCGTGATTATTCACCCTCTTCTGATTGTTCACCGTAATCACGCGAACTTCAAACTGATTCTTATTGGGCGGGTGCTACATTAACCACGCCATTTGTGAATATTCAAATGCCACCTTCTTGAAACTGTTCAAGTTGCCTTTTGGAGGAGAGGGGCCACCATTGATTGGCTTGTACTACGTTGGCTGCCAAGCCAGTTGGAAAACTATTTAGATTTCTGTTGAGGTAAAATGACTATAAGGTGGTTTTATACAAGTTTGCGATCTAAAAAATCTGTTTCACTTGAAGTGCCAATCATTGTACTAATGTTAACTTCCTACAGCCAAACATATATTCTTTAAATAAATACACTCTTTTCTTTACTGGCTGTCTGTAAAACAGTAAGATCACCCGATTTGGGGCACCCATTCTAACATAGCCCACTCAAGTGGATAACTGCTAGTCCACTGTCGTTTTATTCATGGGCTTGCAGCCCTTGGTTTATAAAGGAGAGATCCAGAACTTCAAGACCCAAAATGCAATGCTAAACACAAGGACGACCCAGGAATGGACGAACATCTTCCGAATGGGATGGAATGGTATGGTTCACATGTCTGAACTCCCAGAGCAGTCTCTCATCTCAGCCCTGCAGTCTTTCTTATCTAGTCTCAGAGTGAGACTGTCACTTGAGAGTGTTGGCTCTCCTCAGGTAGTTCAGAAGCAGAGGCCCCACCACGAGGCAGGGGTGCCAACGAGTTTGTAAGGCCAAGCCAGAGCCGAGCTCTGGGCTTGGTTTGGCTTTAAGAGCCAGGTGTGTGCTGCCAAAAGGTGCATACCTTGCTGTCTGCCTCCCCACCCTGAAACTCAACCCCACCCCCTCATCATGCCTCTTCAACCTCCACAACAACACCCCAAACCTGGCATCCTCCTCCTCCCTGCTACCACAACACAAACCCATACTTCATGTCCTGCCTCCCTCCCCGCATAACAGGAAACCTATTCATGCATCCCAATTCTTGGAGATGCTGCACAGTAAAATGAAATGATTTGTTCTGGATCACACGCTTTCTGTAAAATGGGATTTTATCCCAGTTTGCTCTTCAGACTTTAGAGACTGACCACATCTCTTCTCATCTCTAGCTGGTACACATGTGTTAATGTGTGGTCTCAGGGGCAAAAACAATGCTCTGTTTCAAAAACATCACTTAAAAGTACGCAGATCACAATATAAACCTACCTGACCGATATATTAAACCTTTATGTTAAGCAAAAAGAGTGATCATAGCTTTATTTTCACCCTCCTGAATGTAACTGTACACATACTAAAATGCAAAGTAATGTCGGCATAAAGAATCTCCTATTGTTCCACTGTACATCAAAGACTTGGACCCACAACAACAAAACTGTGGGAAAATATTAGCTACTTGTCCTTGTTTTACATAGACTTCGAGCTGGTTATTGTGTGTAGCCTCTAGAAGGCTTAAACCCTGGGGAGCTGTCCTTCGTCTTCCAACAGACAGCACAAGTGGGAGAAACAGGCAGCACCCACATGGCCCGGATTGTGGGAGATTGAGGGCAAAAACAAAAGGGCCACGTGGTGGGTGCAAAGCCTCATGTCTAGGCAGAGATCCCCCTGACCATGACCACTGTGACCTCCCGTCATCTCGTTCATGAACTGTGTAGTACGTGGAGGCCTCATGGCCACAGTCCATGTCCTAGGGGTTAGTAAAATGCGTTGTCCTGGCAGGCTCCTCGCAAAGGAGACCCTCTTGCACCATCAGCGTATCAATTGCTTGAAGAGAAGCATGGCTCCCAAGTGACCGAGCAATGGGCAAGTTAAGGGATACTTCAGCCTGTGATGTGCACATTATAAATGATCACCATTGGTATTCTTTTTGGCGCAAACACTGAAGTTTAATTCACCCCATCCAACAGGGGCTTTTGTGTACTGCACTTTTTAACTTCTGCGTGATTGCAATTGTGGAAGCCAAAGGAAATCGGAACTGAATTAGTGATTTACCACGGTTGCGATAGATGGCTCAAGTGTGTAAGCCAGGTTTGCTGGTCGTGCAGTTTGCAGTTTTGCAGGTTTTAGACCGGACACTTCATCACTGCACTATATCACCTGATGAATAACAACAAACAACTAAAGGTACAATGGCCCATTTCGATACTACAAGTTCCAGGGAACACATTTGTATTGGTTCTTAGAGTTTGAAACATGCACACCTTTTTAAAGTTTTCAAAAACAGTATTAGAAGAAAATATTCTCTCTTGGTTTTGGGGGTGTGTGTTGATTTTATGAAAGGCAAATGTCATTCGTCCTATGCAGTTTGGGTGGTTATGCAAAGCCAATTTAATGAAATGTGCATATTTCACCTTGATATGCTAAAGTCTGGCAATGTCGCACCCCCTTGCGTTTGTAGATGAGTGCCTCCACTTTAATTATTTTCAGGACTTGACCCCTGATTACCACCTCTACTCACACCCAACACTGGGACCTATTGTTTGTTTGTTCACTTTTTATGCGCACTAGACCTATAGGTAACAGGGCGCAGCAATAAGAAAATGCAAGAATTACATGGTTACACAATATACAAAATATACAATTATAAGGCATATGTAGTTACAACAATATACAATGTACAAATATACAGGTTGCAACGTGTTACACTGACTACGGCAGTATAGCAGCATGTTACACTGAGTATAGCACTGAGTGTCAAAAATAGATTGGATTGCGCATGAACTTGCGAGCAGTGAGGCTGAGTTAGATGAGCATATTGGGTGAGTAGGAATAGGTGGATCCCGCTGCGGAGACAGCCTAAAGGGTGGGAAATTACAGGTCAGTAGAGATAAGGTGTTTAATAGCCTTTTTTCTGAAGTGTAGGTAAGGTTGGTCAGCTCTCAGGTCATGGGGCAGTAGGTTCCATAATTAAGCAGCCTTCATTGGGTAGCTATACCCACCAATAGTAGTAAGCCTGTATCTTGGTATAACCAGGCAGTTAGCATTGCCAGCTCTAGTAGGTCTGAGAGAGGTTCTTCTATGAAGTTTATCTATAAGGTAACTAGGGGGCGCGTTATTTAGAGCTTTATGGGTCAGTGATAGTGTCTTAGCTGTATTTTATTGCCTGTAGGCAGCCATTTATGTTGGCGTCTAAAGGAGGAAATATGAGTTTTTTTGTTTATGCCAAGTGCTGCTCTCAAGGCGTTATTTTGTAATGTTTGAAGCCTCCGGATGGTAATTTGATTAGCACCACTATAAAGGGCATTACAATAGTCAATTCTAGAGAGTATTAAGGCTCTGGCCAAGATCAGGCAGCTGTCGTGGAGAGGAATGGCTTGCAAGCTTTGATCAGCCTGTAAGTGTAGGCCGTGGTGGAGGCCAGGGATTGTAACTGTTTGCCAAAGGACAGTGTAGAAACCAAGGGTTTTTACTTCCTTGGAGACTTTGATGGTATTCCCATTGATATTGAATGAGGAAAATTCCTGGCCTAGTTTTTTGATGTTGGCCTGTGTGCCCATAATTATCAACTCAGTCTTATCATCGTTCAAGCATAGGCCATGAGAGGCCATCCATGCCTGGATGATAAGATATACCCTGTTCACCAACTCTGTGTCCTTACTATGATCCTCAGAAAGCAGAAGGAGAATCTGTGTATCATCTGATTGTGGTGATTGTCGGTGATTTAACAGTGAAGTGTAGGCAGGGCCAGCTGCAGATGCGTGGGGGGACCTATTGCAAAACATTTGGGGGCACATTTGCCTGCAGCTGGGGGCACACGTCTGAGGCAGCTGTGTAGTGCATAGATTATAATCGAGATATTTACTAATAGATACTCGGATTAGCTTATTTTTTTTAAAATCATTGATGGTGCTTAAAATGAGCCGCACCTTGATATTAATCTCAAGCATATTCAATAGCCCACACCAAAGAGCTGAAAGCAGGGTGACGCATGTCTCCGATATGTCATCCTCTCTGAGGAATTACACCTTTAGCTGTCAAGAACACCTTTTAAAGTGACACAGCCTTTCGTTTGTGAAGACTGATGATTCTCCAGGGAGTATGCGCACACTACCAGCACAACCTTGCAACTTTGTTCTGTAGCAAAATACAAGTTCACGCAAGGAGGAAGGGGGTATCACAGGACAGGTTAATTGGCGCCTGCACAGCAAAAAAAAAGGCAGCCAGTGGGGCACTGAAACCCTAAATGACCACCTAACAAAGCTATTAAGCTTTCATGGTCAGTCACAGTTGTCCTCTGAGGGTTTGGTAGGCCAATTCAATTGGAAAAGCTTGAAAGGCCCCGAAGCAGAGCTTGAGTATGGGCAGCAGGTTTCTAAGTAGAAATTCTCCAGGTCTGTGCAGCGCAAGACACCCTCTCCAATCAAAAGGATTTTGTGGAGGGTTGGGCACTCTCCTTGCCAGCGACCCAGTGGCTGTTGTTATTGGCTTGGAAATAGAGTGCTGGGTAAGCGCCTGAGCGAAGACCGTGCTGAGTGGCCAGAGTCACTGCATACTAGGTTTCCAGAAGAGTCTTTTACACTTCCTTTCATGGCAGGCCACATTTGTCCCCATTGGAACTGTTACAGGCGTTCTCGCAACTTAAGGAAGGGCATCTTAGCCTTACCCTTAAGTGCTAAGGCCGAGTAGTTCATCCTGAATGTCCATAAGGAATCATTGCTGACTCCGCCCATGCAACACTTTCATGAGCAATGATGAGATGGAAAGAAACGCAGGTGCTGTGCCCCTCAGTGTAAGCTGGGATAGGACAATTGCCTGATCCTGTACGATGTCTCATTAACAGTGTAGCACCTCTGCAAACTCGTGTTTTGCTCCTTTAAACATACAGTCGACCTGCTGAAAAGTCCTGGTGCTGCCCCCTTAAAGGAACTATTTAAAGCTCCTGCTGAAGAACCGCTACTGGCCTTTAATGACTCACAAATCCTGCTGAAAAGAAATAGTGCTGCCCAATTAAAAATATAGCCCTATTGAAAAAAGCTGGTACTTTCCCACTGAAGGGATGCAAGGCCTGAAATGTGCAGCTACTGCCTCATTAAAGGTATTTCCGACCCACTGATTACTATCAATAGTTACAAGTCCCGCCATGGAAGTGTGCGTTTTGTAAGCTTGAGAATGTGAACCAATGAACTGCTTGGTCGTAGGACACTCACCAGCACTCTTTATGCCAGCGTGGAATAAAGAAACATGAAATAGCATTTCTGAAATAGTGCCATTTTTGTTGGCGCATCTTCGAGGAGCCCTTCTCCTGAAGCTTTGTCCATACACAGTGCACTTGCGTGTTTGCCTGAGGAAAACACAGCGAGGGCAGCGTTCATGACTTATGGGAAATCTTGCTTTGAATTATTGCTTTTTATGTTTGCTTTATGGACAGTGCTTTTGAGGAATCCTATTGGACTGTTAGATTGCCATGCACACATTGCCGTTTTGTGTTTTAGACGCTGCTGATAACTTCCACCTTGTGTGACACTTTTTTAGTTCGACCCCTTTTGTGTATTCATGAACTTGATGAGGATTTTCTTCATCTGTGTTGATGTGCTTTTGCTGTACTATTATTAGCGGGAGAGTCAGTGCTGGCAGTGACTGTTACGGTTGTGGTGGATTCTGTGAAGCATAGTTCCATTCGTCGCTAGTCCACGGCCTTGTTTTGGAGATATTTGGGTACCAGTCTCTCAGATTCCTCTTTCTTGTGGTGTCCCACTCCCACTACTCACTTATCTTACTATAATCAACACATGTGGTGGGTGCAAGGCTTCAAATTGATCTTAACCATCAGCAAAGAGGTGATAATGAAAGTCAAAGGATGAGAGAAGTCTTCCTATGGCAGAGGCACAGAGGGTGTAGAGCAGAGGTCCAAGGACCGATCCTTGGGGGACGGGCTGCAGGGGTGAGGGTCAGAGGTTTGCAAGTTCCAACAGATTTTAAAGGACCAAACTTACTGGTGTGAAGAGATCCTGGCAAGAGCAGATTTGCGAAAAACTGAAGATCCTAGAAAGTGAGAAGGAGATGGGGGCGGTTGACCGCGTCGAAGGCGACAGAAAGGTCCAAAAGGATAAGTATAGCGTAGAGTTTGGACTGGTGAGCATTAGAAAGGAAGTTGGAGACCTTCATGAGTGCAGTCTCATTGGAGTGCTTTTATTTTACAAAGGATGCCAGATTGAAGTTGATCTCTAAGGCCATTATCCTCAAGGTACTTGGTGATCTGGGTGAAGACCACCCGCCCAAAGACTTTAGAATAATGGGGAAGCAGAGAAACTAGGCGATGGCTTGCTTGGATGTTCGGATCAAGAGAGGGCTTCTTCAAGAGGGGTTTGACAGTTGCAGATTTAGAGGCAGAGAATAGTCCTGCAAAGAGGGAGCAAGATTAAAGCACTCAGAGAGAAAAGGGCAAGTGATTGACACTAAGTCGTTTACCACTTGGGGAATAAAAGTGTCGATGGGAGCACGAGATGGGTTGGCACTGCAATTAATGGTCCTTATTCAATAGGAGAGGTAGGGGGAGAGATGGGAAGGTAGAGAGTTAGGCAGGCTGTGAGAATGTCACACATTTTCGAGATTTTAGAATAAGTAGTTGGCAAAGTTATCGGCAGAAAGGTAGGTGATGGATGTTGGCTTGGGAGGTGTGAACAAATATTGGAGGGTAGATGAGTTTGCAGAGATGATTGCAAAGGGAGGCATTAGGTTTGAGAGGTAGAAGGACTAGGAGCTGCCTCTGTTTCTACAGTTTAGGTTCTTAATCAGTTTCTCCAAAACCTCACTTATTGTTGACATAACAAGACTGCCATTTATTCTCCGCTCCCCTTCTCAATATCTGCTAATCAACATTGAGAAGGGTTAAGTGCCCAAAGTTGCACATTTTCTGCTTTCATCATCATTGCAGAAGCATTGGTCTACCCTAAAATAATCCTATTTGATTTCCCCTGTCCGCTATTTCAATAAATCGTACACTTGCATTAAGTATTATTAACATGATAAATAAGATTTTGTTGTATTTTGGATGATCTTGGTTCAGTCACAGAGATCTGCTGAGCCATATATTACAATTCAACAGCTAAATGGTAGCGATAAACAAATCTATTGGTTCCTAAATTAAGTTTGGCAGCATAGTGATATATATTACATGATGTACAGTTTGTTAGTTTATACATAATGTATAGTACATTCATTAAAAAAGAGAGGGCCCTTAATGTGTTAACACAAAAAAGATTATTCTTTCATCTTGACATATTCAGATCCCTCTGTTTTGAAACATCCACTTCTGTATATTTGGCTGTGGCCAATAGCCACCACCCCTCTGGTTTCTGAATTAACTAATGTTGTACTTGGTTTGTGTGTGTTTTTTCTTTACAATTTTTGTTTTATTTATTATTTGTTAAAGTGCTCAGAAGCCTAAGAGGCATTGGCATCATATGCCCACGCATTCATGCTATCTGGCAGATACTGCCATCTTATGCCTCAATACTATCATGACTTGACATACTTTGCTATGCTACTCCCATCATATGGCACATATTGCTGTCATATATGTGGTATTGCTGTCTGATGCTCAACTACTCCTCCCATTACCCAGTTATTGGCAACTTGATTCAGACTCCACTCCAACCATAGTCTCTGACATCAGGTATAAGGTACGTGCAACACATATATTTTGCTATTATCCATCTTTCTACTCCCATCCAGTTAGCATCGGGTGGATATCTTCACATACCCCCTAATCGGATATCTAGGGCCCCTTCTGGTATACACTGCTACCACTTTCATTTTCCAACCTGGAAAGGTAGTCGAGCACATCATAAACAGATTGCATTAAGGGCAAACGGTAAGGCATGGTAGATACCACTATGAGTAGCGTTCACCGGTTCTGTTGGGCACACTTGAGGCATGGCCGGAACAGCACAGCCAGATATATTATGCCTGGACAGCACAACCAGTTTAAATTCTATTAGGCCCCTTTAATCACAGCAAGGCCCTTAGGCCCATTAATCTCAGAAAGCCGAGTTTTAATTAGGCACATACAACAATGCAAGTTTTATTCCATTATGGCCAGAACGCTTGCACTGCATGATTCCATTTTGCCCAGTTAGCAGATAATAGCCCAAATCCATTGCGGCCAGTTAGCGTGTAGTTGTAAGATATTGGGCCTCATTACGACTCAGGCGGTAAGGGGTTTACGGCGGCGTAAACAGCGCCGACCCTTACCGCCTGATTCCGAGGTCCCTTAGCGCCATGGAGTTTTTAACACCTGCTTTTAGCAGGTGTTAAAATCCATGGCGCTAAGGGACCTTGATGTTAATTACGCCACCGTAATTTACGGTGGCGTAATTAACGCCTTCCCCACTCCCATTATGCCCTATGGGGCAAAAATGGGAATGGGGAAGGGTAAATGGGGATTGGGGACTTACCGCCCCGCCAACCTCGGAATGGGGCGGTAAATCCGCCAACCACCATGGCGTAAACGTAGTTAACGCCATGGTGGTAAAGGTACGACCCAGGCGGTAACTTACCGCCTGGGTCGTAATGAGGCCCATTGTATTATGCTGAGTTAGGGCAGAATGTAATCGGACAGTGTTCCCCAATCACCTATCATTACAAGACTATTAATACGCAGTAAGACATGCCTTATTTCCTGTATCAATATACAGTAGGCCCAGCTACCACACTGGCTAGTTTACACTTTGTTGAGGCACCACAATATGGTCAGTGTTCCTTAGACCCATTTTGTATAGTATTTGTCATAGACATTTGTAGTTTCAGCCAACATGTGATGCACCGTTTGCCGCAACATGAGATCTTCAACAGATATGTTTATTTTTCCTCATTACGTATAGGCCTAAAGACAAAATAACTGCACCTCTCCATGGTGGAGTGCTAGAGGCAATTTGCATCACCCATGTAAAGGTTTTAGACATGTCCAACATGCTGCGTTATTTCTGTTCTCACTCTTACACCCCAATTGTGCACCCAGTGTGTAGTGTCATGCCATAGAGAGTTTTAACTTGGATACATCTGAATGCGGTTCATGAGCGCATCATTGGTAGTGCAGAGGTTTGAACACTCCACTTGAAAACGCGCTCATCTACAGGAGCGGAGTTTGAACCTTTATATGAGTGCTTCTTATTTCATTGTGAACTGTTATCCGGACACAAACTTGTCCCTTTCCCCTAGCTGTTGGCAAGTGAGGATTCCCTTTTTGGGGAAAGAAATGGTGTGTTGCGTACATGTGGTGTCCTGGCATTAATGCCAGCGGGCGAGTGACTTTTCGATTTGTCTAGTAGATTGCACTTTGGTATGATCAGATGTACTAAAGTGTAATTTTAAATGTTGAACAAGACACCCACAACTATTTCCTTTTAATAATTATACTATCATTGAAATGTGGACTACTGTCTGTAGCACAGTTAAGGAAGAGCAAACCACTACACTGTGACAGACAGACTGACGGACGGACGGACGGTTTATTGCTTACTTAATTTTGAAATTTTTATCGTGCAAGTTATTTATATTGAAAATAAAATAAAGAGCACGTTGGTATATTTTGTTTACTGTAATTAACTTGTGTATTCCAGAACTACAGGCCCTATAATGCATTTGGCTAAAGAGTGAAATCCCAGACTGTTGTAATACTTCTGGGGTGACATTAGTAACAGCTAGTCATACCCAGGCTTCAGCAAAATACCTCTGTTTGCGTACTCTCCTTTGGGGGCGGAACCAAGCCTGATTTGCATACGGTCCTTCCACTTTCTGTAATGGCTTGGCAGGCACAGGACGATGGTCTGGGCTGCTGCAGAGAGCAATTGACAGAGGTTGAAGATTGATTGTAAACATTTCAGCCATCACATTTTGTTTTGCCTTGTCACCCCGAGTGAGACGGGTATGCCCATACATGGGCCCCATGCCTGCTTGGCCTAGAGACCCAAGCTACTCCTCACTCCTGATGCCCAATAAGGCCGAAACATGTCTCAGGAAAACTGTGGTCTTGTGCAGAAGGGATGTGACTTAGCAGTTTCGGGCTGGACTGCCCCTTTGGGGTTGGCCCAAGCCTGATATACATGTGGCCTTTTGTCTTTCTTCAATGGCTTGACAGGTGAAGAACGATGGTCTGGGGGGTTGCCCAGAGCAATTGCCAGACGATTATGTAATGAGTCACGTGGAGTCTTCACAAAAACCCTACCTAAAGTCTCCTCCCAGGTGGCCAGGGAAAGGCAGATACTTCCCGATCCTAACCCGAGGGGCGCTATTAGCAGGGAGGATCACCTGGGAGGAGAAGGGCCCCAGGAGAATAGGATGACTTTGTGGGAGGAGACGTGGTATTTGTCCTCCTCAAGAAAGGGCGTATCGTTGATACTGGAATACGAAATGGCTTGCTCTCAGAGAGCTTTTATTTTCTCAAATTGACAGTTGGAATATAGGTGAAGATAATTACCAGCAGTCATAAACCCTAGTAAGGTGTCTTACCTGGGAGTAAGAAGCCCTCTTTCGAAGTCACTGACCCTCATAGGCAGGAAAGCCTCCAAGAATCGCAGGGATATAATCAAGAGGAGTCTTTAAATGTTACCAATTTCGACCATGCAAAAACCCATGCTCCTGTAAAGCCAAATACTCCATTGAATCCTTGTAATACTCCTTTAGGACATTGATATAGGGAGAGAAATGAAATTGGTGATGATAATTTCATTAAGAAATCTGAGTTTTATATTGTGGACTGTAAGTCTGACAATTCCTAAAGTACTGGGTTGAAGAAGAGGATTGCAGAGGCACAAGACTGCAGGTTGAAGCCCATTAGAAATAATGACCCACACCCGAGGTGAAATGGCGCACATAAAAAGCCCCCTCAGGTGCAGGCCCTGAGAAAAAGCATTAGCAGAAGGTGGAATAGTTGTGCTAAATCCACTTGTCAACATAAGCGGAAGTCAGTTGTGAGCCGAGACGCTAGGACCACAGTGGTGCGTAAATTGAATGCCGGTCCTGAGAGGGTCTTTTATGCTCAAGACCATAACTGCAGTGATGACTTTCCCTCGGAGGATCGCAGCTGCACAGGTTGCTCACCGGAAAGCGCACCATTGAATAGTTTCCCCATTGCCAGACAAGCAACAGAGGCACGCGTGCGCTGGAAAGTTGGGGGAGCCAGGAGAGCCCTGCTGGTGACAGACGTGGGCCATCGGAAACTGTGAAGGAGAGGCTGCTGGACGGCAAGGGAAAACAGAAACAGATTACCTGGAGGCAGTGAGGCTTACGGATGCGCACGCCAGACCCGGTGAGTTCACTGTTAGATTGTGACCCCAAGACGTGGAAACCTTTCGAATACCGCACTAATGTAAAGCAGGTCAATTCTTCTGTTTCCAACCAAGCTGATTTTAAAAAGATGCAGATGGCAGAATAATAACCTGATTATCATACCAGAATAGTGTGATTATAACATTGTAGGGAATAAGAGCCAGCAACAAGAGAGGGCAATATCCCTAGAAGAAAAGACAAACCATCATTGCCAAATAGAAACATATCCAGGCAATTAATAAAGAGCCAGCATTGCCTAAGCCAAACGAAGGCAGTTGAGAATGTCAGTGTTGATAAAAACTATTGCCCATATAAATAGGAGGTCCTAAGAGGAAATGGCTTAAACCCACATTGCCAAAGAAGTGTGAAAGTGAAACAGAATCCTTGTTAGCAGTTGGTTAATGTGAAAGGGGAGAAACGAGAGTGGCAGGGAGGCTGCCCTTCTGAAATAAGATATTCAGAGTATGTGACAATCACACACAACAAACAGAAACAGTGTGGTTCTTGTTTCCCTTGAAGAGTTTCCTATACTGGATGTTGTGGAGAAAAAGACATTGCTAACCTGTTTGAGCTTAACATTTATCACAGAAGTACTCCCAAGCAATAGTTTTTACTGGCCTGTTGTAGTATGGTGATCTGTTCTGGCAGGAGAGTACACCAGATCAGAGAACTTTGTCTTAGGTGGCTTGGCCGGTGAGTGGACCAGGTGGAAGCCATTGAAGTACTGTGGTCTGGTTAAAAATCTTGAAGAGGTTGAAGAATCACTAAAGTGTTTTTGTGGATTAATGCAGAAGGAATCATACTAAAATGTCACCTTTACGACTGTGCCCCGCAGTCACTGCAACTTTGGGGGCGCACAAAATACTGACTCCCATTACTGTGCCCAAGCAGAGCAGAGGTTGCAGGTGTGTCCCCCCCCCCCTCCTTGGGCGCAGTAATGCTAATCGGGAATTGCGGGGGTGTCCCCCGCTTACCATTGTGGTAAGCCGTGGGACAAGAAAGTAACAACATTTTTTAAAAAGCACCCTGCTGCGTCTGCTCTGACTCACGTTACTGGGAGCAACTGACACAGCATGGATATCAGGGTGTATGTGGCGCACACAGAAGTGTGCTGCCATAAAGGTAAGTGGGGTGGGGTGGTTGGGAAGGGAAATGCGGGCTGAGGGGTGCGGGAGGCCCGAGGGATGCTGGCAAAGTGATCTATATGATCACTGCAGTGCGCCCTAATTGGCATTGACATTTTCGTCGGCGCAGTTACGGGCGGCACAGTGATGACATTCGTGCAGAATCACCCTGACAAATTAATATCAATATGAACTGCTGCAGATGTATGTAAGTCATTGTTGATGAAAAGAAGTTTTCTCGAGATCTTTGTTGAACACTTATAAACTGTTGGTTGAATACAAGTTGGAACTTTGTTAGCAAGTTGGAACAAAAAGAGAACTGAAGTGGAACTTTTGTTATGAGCCAGGATTTCCTTATCCTTTTGGAACCGTTGAACAAAATCCTGCTTGAATCTGGGGAAGTGATTTGACCCAGATTATAAGGAGAAATGGTTATCATGATGTAAATTAAACAGTTACATTTGTTGCTGTTGAACTGCCATATATTACCTTGTTAAGTAAGTTGATGTATGTATAAGGGTGAGGGACAGAATCCTTTTGTATTCTTTAGTTTATTTTAGGCAGGGAAATCCTTGTCCGTGCAGGGCTAGTGAGGCTTTTATCCAACCTTTTTGAATTAATAAAATGGCATATTTTGAAAAACATTCACAAAGTTGTCTGCCTCACATTTCTGACACCTCACAATTAAGATTGATTCTAAACCTTCCAGCCATCACATTTCTGTTTTACGTACTCCCCTGACCACTGTGAAATAGTGATTTTGGCTGATCACTTCCTGAAAAGAAATATTTGTTGAGTTCACCAAAGATGGCTGAACTGAGGAAATATTTTATATTGTAGAGGGCACACTCCATATTCTCTCACATTTCTTCAGACGTGATTGGGAAGTACCTTTTTAGACAACAGGGTACCCCTTTCACTAAATCTCAATCATCCCCAGAAATCCTCCTGCGGATCCCAAATGCACTTCTATTCGGTGTAAACCCTTTAGTACAATTTGTACATTAATGAAACATAACTCGACAATCTTTCTTGATCAATTTGTTATTTTTATTCCATCATACAATACACTTAAGCTAATACAATTCACATTATCATAATTAAAAAATATTCTCACTAATGATCTTTTCTGAAATGCAAAGGATGATCTTTCGGGCTGGCAAGCAATCATTTTTGCTGAATCCACTGATTTTCATCGTACCCACCCTCCCCCACAGCAACTGGTCCACTATTTAAACATCCTTGTGTTAATAATTAAGAATAGGCCTCCGGTGTAATATGGGAGGGGGCTGAATTAAGCAATAGAACCCAAAGAGGAGTGTCATTACTGGTGTGGTAATGTCCTGAAGTGTCAGAAGCCAGAGCGAAGCGAGGCCTTTAACGTAAGCCTTGGGGCATTACCAGACTGGTAATGTCCCCCTGTCCTCTGGTTCTTGCTATAAGTACCCCGCCATGTTGTACGCGGGTACTAATAGTATATTATTCTCGAGTTGAGAAACGACATGTAAAACGTTCCTTTACTCAAGAAAAGATGACCACCATGGATCGGGGAGAATGGAACTACTCGTAGTCCCTTCTCCCTTTCCATTGCAGCCATTCATGAGGCAGAGATGCGCCGGAAACGCTACTGTTCACAAAGGCAAGCGAGGGACAATGCAGCACAAAGTAAGTGGGGAGGGCTTAAGGGGGCTTAAACATGAGGAAGAGTAGGGTGGGGAGAAGGGGGTTAAGGAGATGCAGGGGGCAAGGGTAGTGCACATACCCGATTCCCGGCGAGGAAAGATGGCGACCTCCAGCTCTGAGGAGGCTTGGAGTGGGGTCTTTCCCTGTGTGGTAAAGCCCCCGTTCTGAGCCTCATAATTGGCTGGGAGGCTCTCACACCCTCCTCGCCAGCCACTAATGTGGATTAACACTTAGGAGGGCACTGAAGAGCAGGTGGAAGGAGTAAAGACAGAAATAAAATAAAGATATTGGCGGTTTCACTCTAAATAATCCAGTAAAAATGACCTTTTGTATTTATTGCAAAACGCCTAAATATGTACATTGCTATCAGTGTGGCTGGGCATTACATGCCCCATAATGCATTTGTCAGAGAAATGATAGCTTAAACTGCTGTAGTACTTGCATGGTGAGATTTGCTGTAGCTAGCCTTGCCTGGGCTCTGCAAGGTATTTTGGGTACATGAACTTAACTGACCACTGGAATGAGGGCCAGTAGGGAGCTCATTTTCGGCCATTTCCTGTGGCCTTGCTGACAGCATCCCGCCTTCAAAAATAACATGGGCGAAATAAACAGATTACTGTTGAATGTACAAATGACACAATCGCCAACTGTAAATGATCCAGAATGCCGTTTATGTCTGGATCGTTTTGTAAAACGGTTTAACTGTCCTTCGAGCGCGTCTGAAGGAGCCAAAACCAATGCAGCCTGACCCTGTCCTTTTAAGAACCGGTTGATAGTAAGACCCGGCCTGCTCTTAAATCTGTGTGACCTCTTCTAGAAGCTGCTAAGAAGTCGTGAGGATTTAACTCGATTACTTATGTAGCCTTACCAGAAAACGCTCTAGTAGTTCATGGTGAATAACGTGCATGGAATGTGTTGAAATTGAATTTTGTCTGCTGGAGGTAAGTTAATCTTTAATAGGTTAAATCCTTTTGCTAGCAGAAAACCCTCTCCCTCCCCCAACTCATGTATGCATCATTCTAAATGTTCATTCGCCAGTCTCGACGGGGAACAGTGCGGGAGGCTTGGCTAACTTTAGCTTTTCAATGTGTTAATTTCACTTTTTAAAAAAAAGTCACTCGTGCGCCTCCTCCACTCCAAATATTGTCTTGCCCATGCTTTCATGTTAAGCAGCGTTTTGACATGGCTTTACTTTGAGTAAATAGCCTGCATCGTTTGTTTAGAATAAAACTTGCTTCATCCTTCCTATGTATCGGAAAAAGAAAAGATAAAGGGAAGGAATACATGCGTTTTCAGTTCATTCTAATATGAAAGCACCTTTTTAAAATTGGGGCAGTTTTACATCAGTATTGAGAAAATATCCCCATTGTTTATACACACACTGTTTTTATAATTTATATATTCACTGAAAAAGCTTTATTAAAGGGACGTCATGGTTAAATTGCACTAATACAAACCTATGAAATTCAATGAAAAAATATTGTTAAAGGGACCTTATGGTTACAAGTAAAACGGAAAAATCTCTGAAATTCAACAGCTATGATAAGCTAAGCAACCATAACTCGTGCCACCACCGTGCACTGCTAAGACGAACACCCAGGACATCAAAAATGACATCAGAGATGTCATTGATGACATCATATCTGGGCCACTTGTTTTTGTACACTGACATGTCTAGGCAGGTGGTTTTGTTCACTGACTGTCAGAATATTAAAATACAAGAGCTGCTAAATATCTAGACGTTAACCTTGTCCTATGTTCTTAAAGTACTTTCCTTAGGGTTTGGTCCATTTCAAACCTATCCCAATTTCATAAAACATCACGTCGTTCTCTAGGCCAATCTGATGCCCGTCCGTGGACCGAACAGGGAAGTGAGTCCGTGGACCGAACCCAGATATCACTAATTTTTTTTTAATCTACTTTTAGACTGTTTAAAAAAAAAATGACTGGATGGATTTACACCACATTTACCTTTCCGTACAAAGCTGCTGCTCCTTCTGCAAATTTGGTGAAAATCCATCCAGCGGATTGGGCTGTAGAGATGAGAAGTTTTTTTCAATTGCATCTAAGCGAAAAACCACAAATTGTGAGATCCCCTTATAACTTTGCTCCCCCCTTAATGAAATCTAACCATACTTCGTAGGATCAATCTTACGGGGCCATATACTTTATTTGCAAAGTTCAGTGAGGATTCCTTTAGGAGGGGAGAAGCTATAAGCCGCCCAAAAAGTGCTCTTCCTCTGGGTTGAGCACCTTAACCATAACTACAGGGCCGCTTCCACAAGCCCTGTAATATTAGCATATGCCCCAGCATGAGTCCCAGTAGCTGAGTAACTTTTCATTGAATAGTTTAGTGTCCTTGTGTATTCTTGTCGATTTTCCATATACCTCCCATTTTATTGTGAGGCCGACAATTTGTGTGTGTGTGTGTGTCTTCGGGGGATAGATGCACCGCAGCAGTGATTCCCCTTTCACTTCATATAGTAGTCGCGACTTTTTGTTTGTTTAGGACTGGTATCTGCAATCTTTTGCTCTCCAGGTGTGTTGGACTATGACTTCCAGAAGCTAGTATAGTCCAAGGTGAGGGATCATGGCAGCTGTGGGCCAAAACATCTGGAGGGCCGCACGTTACAGACTCTTGCCCTAGGATATTCTAGGCCCTATCTTCTTCCACTTTCCCTCCTGACATCAGAGAAAAGAGTAGCGTGGTGTCCCTCTCTTTAGTTCACTTTGCTCCTTTTGTAAAGCAGAGGTTTTTTGCTCTCGCTCTGCTCCTTTATAGACAACAATTCAGGAAAATCTTGAGAATTGTAATATACCTTCTTTCCAAAAGTCGCAAATAATTACAAGGCCACCCCACGCCTAAGAAGTGGAGCTACTGCTGAAAACTAAGAGGGTGTTGCAATCCCATAATTTGGGCGTGCAGCAGAGACCCAATGGTTGGCCTCTGGAAGAACACAACCGCGCACCACACAATGGAGGACTGTGAAAAGCACTGGACCATTTAAACAGATCATAAAAAGGATTATGCCTCGGAATAAATCCATCTGGAAGTGACCTTTGACCTACCAAAAGTAAACAAGTGAAGCCGTTGAACCAGAAATAATGAAAGTGCCCGTCCGTGAGAACGATCAGTTTAATCAAATTTGGATCAACTGCTGATTATTTATGGATTGCCTGTAAACCAACTTAATTAAAAACAAAAAAATGTGTCCTTCTGATCTCCCATGAACATCGGGTCTTGCCTCTTTTTGATCCCAGACTGGGGGAAGGTTGGGTTGGGTGTGGTGCGGGGGTGGGGCGTTCTCAGATTTCCATAAATATGTAAGCTAACAACGCACAGCGCGCGCTAGGGTCTTTTGAAACGTGTGTGTATGTGGGACAGGAGACATCAGAGTGGAGATAAGCGGTTGGCATAGCCAAATTAGTAATGTGTGGCCAGTGGTAGAAATGTACCTAAAAAATAAGTGGAGCTGTGGTCTCGGCAGGAGAGTGGGTAGGTGGAAGCATAGTGCAAATGTGACAAGGTGTTGCGGCAGGGGCATTGCAGTAGACAAAGTGACTAGTAACTAAGGCTCCAATTATAAATTCACATTTGCACAGGGACATGAATGGAAAAATCCTCTTTGTAGAATGGTGAATATTGGCATAAAAAGTAGAGGAATGGTAAACCGAGAAAAATAAAAGTAGTGGAACACCACTCCAGACCGTTCCTGCTCACTTCGATCACTGTGTGTGGCCCATTCTTCTGTACGTCCTTCTCCACTTTTCATGTGTTAACGTGCATGTCTGGTGGTCTTTCTCCTTCCTCCAATCCCATCTTTTAACCACTCCAAACAATGCCAATAATGACATCGATTTAGCTGCTAATATACTACAATAAAAATAAGGCATTTGATTGACTACGGACTAGGTTACACATCTTTCAGTCCCTCCCATTGTGTGATAGAAGCAGTAGTCGTCCGCACAACGAAATGCGTGTGGCTGCTTCTCTTGACTGTCATTCCTCATCTTTCTCAGCAGAGGCAAAGGTCAAGCGCATCAGTGTTAGACATTCAAAAGGGGCTGTGGGTTAGTCGCTAAACTGCAGACCTTGGATGGAACCTGGATTCTAATCCCTGCTTTGGTACTTTGCCAAAAAGTGTGAATCTGGAATAATCCATGTATCTCCTCCTTTCGCACTTTGTAAATGTGCAATGTAAGCAATGTAAACACCAACTGTGTGGTATGCCATGGTGCAATGCACCGTTGAATGTTTGCAATGCATGGCCTCCTCCTCCTGGCTTGTGACATCTGCTCTCCACTAAACCCTTCTCACTGCACTGCTCCTTGTCCAGCGCCTCATGCTTCAGAAGCTTGCGATACAACAAATGTTCTGTAAACCGCTGTTCTCCTCCATAGGCCTCGGTTTGCTCCTCTATATAAAGTATCTAAAAACATAGAACCAAGGCAGCCATCTTTCTTATTTGGAGTGCTGCTGTTCTTGTCTTCATTTGAGCTACGTTATCAAGTGCTCTACCTTTTTATAAGAGTATGATGGGCTTAATGTCATCAGTGGTAACGGCTGAGAGTTGCCGTGTCTGGAATGGATGCACATAGGGTTGGGGAGAATGCCATTGAAAGCGCTTCAGTTATTATATGATGCACCTAAACATGACTTCCAAACATGTTTGCTCTTGGATCCGGCATTCTATTGATGCTACCTGTCATTGTAGAGGTTTTGTGCCAATTTTCTCATCCCTTAAATCGGTTAACCATCACTACAGTACATGCATGCATATACGCTGCAAGATTTGTATATAATAACCCAGAACTGGTCAGTAAAGCTTGAAGAAAACTTAGTTTTAGACGGAATACAGAAGTGCCTCACTTCTATGTGCCAGGGAGACTACTTTGCATTGACATTTGTAATATCAGCGGACCTGCGACAAACCCTTTCCCCGATATGAGACCATGGGCCTCATTACGACCTTGCCGGTCCGGAAGCAAGGGTGCCGGTAAGCTTACTGACACCGTTGTCTCCGGTCTGGCATATTTCGGTCTGCCTACCGGAGCCACCATGCACAACAGGTCTGACCCTGCTGGGCACAGATGCCACAGTATGCAGACCGGTCACAGAAGCACTGGCACTGTTGGCAACAATGCAATGCTTCCATGTGCCCACTCCCATGGAAATGGGCATTTTACCGGCGCCTGACTTTCTAGGCCACCGGGGTTGTAATTTCCCAGTTCCACCGGGAAGTCGGGCGCTGGTACCGCCGGACCCTTAATGAGGCCCCATGTTTCTCTGCCAAGATCCTCATTCAGATATATTTCCTCTTTCTTGGCCTAAAAGCAATCTCATTTTATGTCCAGCAGAATTTTCAGATTTCTGTCATGCATTTCTTTTATTCTGTATTTTAGTGGTGACCGTATGCTATGGGAGCTTTGGTTTGAAATGTTACTGTATTCATTTGATGTAACCCGGAACTACAATAATGCCTTCGACAGAGAAATGAAAGCCCATACTTCAGTACTTGTCCGGTGAAGTTATCAGCAACTAGTTACAATCTCCAGCTCCTGCGAAATATGTGTCTGTAAGCACTCAAATGACCATAGTGAAATACAGTTTTGCCCTGATAGCCTCCCCGCAAGAAATGACAGGTGGAGGCATTCACTCTTCACTGTTGGTTGGACTGGGAAAATCTATATGGCTTCAGAAACCAGAGCCATGATACTACCCATCCACTGTATATATCCCATAACAACATTGGACGTGGCGGAGGGATTGAACTTGGGACATTTATGAATTGGTCAAAGGATGGCATTTTTGGAACTCAACCAGTTCCCATTGGCTAACTGTGCATCAGGCTTTAAATCTCTACTGGTGGGTACTGCTTTGTTGATGACATGGCTTTATGCAGGCAGACTCCACCTCCCTCTTGCTAGGGTCATCACTGCCTCCACCCAACCTGCAAATGCAAAGGGACATTCAAGGCTTTTTTGGAGACTTCTGAGGCTGAAGATCTACATTGTACCCACCGCTATAAGCAAATACAGGTGAAACAATACAGGGAAGGGTACAGATAAGCAGTGTCTAGTCTAATCTTGAAGGTGATTGTGGATACATTAGAAAATTGAAAGAGTTAAGTGAACCACAAAATACTCGCCATCTGCTGGAAAAGCCTGTGTGGGAAATGGTGTAGGTTCCCCCGCCCCCCAATAGTGTTAAACTAAACATGCAATTGTTTGGACGTATAGAAGGGACTGAAGTGGGAAACCTTTGCTTTTCATTTTCAACCGTTTTCCCTCTGCCCAGGATGTTCTGCGTGAGCATGTGAGCCAGGTTTTCTGTACCTACTGGCGAGTGTGTTTATTCACTGTGACATCAAGTTACCCATCCTACCCGCATTAAGCAAATGGACAAAACGGGGATAGCTAAAAATGATAACACATGCTGTAAATGGACATTCATCTTTATACTCTTTGAGAAAAGATTCCGCAGCCAATGGTCTTTGGCAGAAACAAACCTGAAATGCAAGGTACCTTCATGCCTGGTCAGCAGTGACTTTTACAGAGAGCAATGGTGTTCAACAGCTGCCTCTTCCCACAGCAAACAGGTGTGGGATGTTTTAACCCACTCTGCTCTGCCCTGCGGCATTACTGTGTGTTGGTGGCACCATAATCGTCAAAATGGCCACGAAAACCCCATGCACGTCAAAACCCATGGAAATTGCGCTTTGAAACATGAAAAGATGGCTGCCAGATCTACTTTGCCTGTTGTCAGTGGTGAAATGGAGACCTCACTGCTGAAACATGTTACTGGGCTGCCCACCAAGTAAAAATGAACACTGCAGGAAAGGCAGTGTTTTATTGAAAGAAACCCAGAAATTGCTCTTAAATCCATTTTTGTTGGTTGCTGAAAATACAAAATACCGGACCAAAACACCACAACACATCCAATATCTTTGCTGGGTGTTACCTGCCACTTCATTTAAGGAATCATTATGAACACACAATGTCAGGAAAAGCAGAAACTATCATCAACATATCCACAGTGAAAAGTGTGCATGCCTGTGAAAATCGGTCAAAATATGGGCGCAGTACCGGCGGCCGCCTGTATGACAGCTATCATTAGTTGCATTAGAAGCTTAAACTTGTGCAATGGAAATCAAATGTCTATAAATTAAGTGACCTGTTATCAAAAGTAATATAGGTTGTAACTTTTTAGTCTCCATGGTTTACAGACTGGAATCTGCAAATCCTTTCAGCCAAGGAAGGTTCATTGTCTCCCCCTCCCCTCTTAATCAACACCTGAATGTGAGTTCCTGGTCCAGAGAGCAGAAGGGAGGTGCCTTGCCCAGTGGGGGAGTTGCTTTGTAGTTTTGGCTTGCATCAGGCTTACTTTAAAAGTCACTTTGTGAATTTCTTTTGGTTGAAAATAAACTTGCAATTTTACAACAGGCAACTAGAACTGTAATTGTAGTGTCAAAGTGGCCTCTCCCAGAAGGAAGGGGGCAGATTGCTTCAGACCTGCCAGAGAGCCAAGGAGGCGGGGACAGATGACCATTTGTGGATTCACAAAGCACAGAAAGCATATTTCTAAAAAGACTGATAAAGAACTGTGCAAATCTGTAAAAATTATAGAATTAGTAGCAGTGTTAGTGTGATTTCATTTTTTGTGTGCACATTTTAAGAGGTGCCAGAAATCTGTGTGATGTTCAGGGAAGGCACAGCGAAAATTCTGGTTTTGTAGCAATTGTATTTATGTCAGAAGCGTCAAACATCATACGATTATGACCAGATACCATGTGCACATATGTACAAAATTGTGGACAAATCGGATGTTGTGTCCTGGACAAAAAGTGCGAAAATTTGTCAAATCCACACCCAAGATATCACAGAAACGAGGCTTGGAAGAGGGTGTGCTCCACAACATATGTGATCTATGTATGTTATTGGTATAAAGATTGTACACATGTAAAGATGTATTATATCAAAAATAGATTTTATGTGCAAAAGGCAAATGGGAGGATGTTTTGCCTCATAAACTACATCATCATGGTGACACACTGTTTTCTCCTCCAATCAAGATAGAGAGCAGACTTTAGCCAATAGACTACCTAAGGGGTGCGCCTAGGATAATTCAGCATACCCACCCCTTTATCAAACACATAAATAGAGACAGCTGAGGACCTAGAAAAGGAAACTGATCCACCCATCATCCCGAATTTGGCGAAGCACTCTGAAGGAGATTCATTCATACTCCTTGTTCCAGACTCCTGGAACTTTGCAAGCAGAAAGGCTCAGAACATAGCTGAACCACTTTTAGCTGGGCCCAACTTCCAGAAGCCATCCCTCAACTTAAAGGGGAAACCAAAGAGCAGCCAGGCTGGGCTGTAACTGCTTGCCTGTCCAAGAATTATCTTCATAACCAGAAGGGCAGATTAAAACCCGTCTGGTGCCGTGCTGTGCAGACCGGAGAGCCATTGCAGATCCAGCCCAGTCGTGCTGTGCAGTGTAGACCAGACCTTGCTGTCCAGTCCTGCCGTGCGGTATCCAGAGCGCCTTGCTGATCGTTGAACCAGACCAGTCCGGTGTGCCCAGCAGACTGTCCCAGAAAGTATCCCTGACCAGAACCAGAATCCTTGACAGTTTCATTCAAAACATTGGTAGTGAGTATCCATAGTGTAGGATTGTCACTAGCCTAAGTACTGTCCATAGTCATCCCTATCCAAATCAAATCTATCTCATATCCAGAACTATATTGTTAGAAATCCTTTTTGTCTTGCCTGAACTCTCTCTTATCCTGTAGTCCTTCTGTAATAATACTGTTAAAATCATCTTTGCGCTGATATATTTCATCTGAAGAAGGCAAGCGTCTTGGCGGGCAAAAACCTGATCGGAGATGTCCGGGTCTGGTGGTTGTGCTGTTGTGTAGTTTGTTTCTTCATAGTCCATCCCTAGTGTGCAGAAACCTTGTTTGTCCTTTTAAAAGCGCATCCTTGTTTTACATTTTGCCTCTATCTGAAAAAAACAACCTCCACGAAAACGCCCATAACGTCTTCATATTTTATGCTAGAAACGAAATGTAATTTTTCGTTTGGATAAAATCCATAACGTGTAAAATAGCTTTTCATTGCACCCACCTCAAAATTAAGTTTTCAACTTGCTTATTACTCTCAAATCATTGCTAGTGTGTGTCTGCAACCAGATAAAGCGGCTCCCATTAGTATTTCAACAATTTCAGTGAATTAAAACCATTTTCAGTGTTTTACCCATTCATTCAAAGCCAACTTTAAAACCATATTTGACAAGTTTGCCAATCAATTCTGTTTTTCTCAGGTGTTTGCTGGGGGGAAATTGAGATTGATATATTTGCGTGAATTCTGCATTCCTGAAACCTGTTCTCTCTTTCTATTTCTTCATATTGCATATTGGGGGGATTGAAGAGTGTGCAGGGGGAAATAGTAATCACATTGCCATGTGATTGAACACACACTAAAGTATGATTTTTGTGCTGCATTATTTTTCCCATCATTACTCCTTCTGATTAAAGAGATTGTTTAGTGTGACATCACCCCATTGGTGATCATTATAGACTCATTAAAATAGTGTGATATATATTGTGAAATCCATAAATAAATATTATTACTTTGCAAATCAGCCTGCTTCCTGGTTCAGTGTGACGCGGGGATTCAAAGAGAGGGGCATGATATAAGTGGTACATCATTCAGAATAAAAGAATTTATAGACACAAATAAATAATTAAGGGTTTCAGTTGTGCATCCCACGCTAGACATTGACTTAGGTGAAGTGCCGGATTAAAATCACTTACACAGGCCAGCGTGGAGGCACTATGGAGTGAATTAAGAAAAGGAAGACAGTGCTGGGGAACTGCATGTGGAGCAACACTTTCCAGGGCAGCCATACCATTAGAGAGCAGGTGGCAGGTTAAAGATCGAAATGAAATGAAGTGATTGATCAGTATCCAAGGACATACTGTATCTCGCTAAATGCCTGAATTTGTCACATTCCGAGTGACAATATGATGCAGGCCTATATGTCCAACAGTGCATTGGGTGGAGCTACGACCGACCATGCTCGTATATTAGTTGTGTGGAGGGATTTGCAACAGGTATGTAGTTTATTTAAACTTAATTGATGACAAAAATAGTTTTTCGCTGAACCAGTTAATTGACCACACAATAAAAAGTTCAATGAGCTTTATTTTAGGAAATGATATATACATAATTAGAGGAATGTTCATCACCCGATAGTTAGGATAAGACAAATGAGGTGCTAGTCGGCTCACTAACCACCAGGGAAGGGATGGATCTACAGTTGCGCACCACATCATTTGTCAGACTGAGGTGCTCTGAGTGAGGAGGAAGCTTTGAGGTGCTCAGCTGCATCTACCTGTTAAATTGTATATGCCATAGCATGTAAAATGTGCAAGGCCTTTTAGGTGGTCCGCAAGCAATACAATATGTTATTGCAGGCACTTAGTTGTGATGTGGTTATGACAGTGGTGCACAAAGGAGGGGAAAAAAACAATACCCCTATTTGAAATGGATACCAGCTTCCTCCCTAATAGTGATCATGCAGATTGATTGCATGTTATGCTGCAAGAAATTGCAAACCTATGTGGCAATGCACATGCACTTCTTGTAAGGTATTCCTGGCAGACTCCTGGATAATGCTGTGAGAATTTAATTTCATGCAATTACACTAGACTACACTGAATTTTAAGAATCCTTGTAGTGACCTGGAACATTAACAACCTGCAGGCAAATGTGAAGGAGCGAGCAAGGTTCTGCTTCTACCATCTTCCCCAATCTGAAGGTTATCCACCCCTGATTGTTGTCAAAGAACATAGGCGCGGCCATCGGAAACCTAAGGCACATTAGAGATTCCCTTTGCCTTGATGCTATGGCTGAATGGCCCAACCTTTGCAACACCAGTGCAGTTGACATAATATTAGACCACAGCACAGTAGTTGCAAACATGCAACGAGTGTGCTTTTGCGTTGCATATGTTTAATTGCCTAGGCTGGTCTTTTTGAATCCTGTCACTTCAATTCTCCAGAACTATGTGTGGTGTGTTTGGTGTTTTGTAGGCATTGAGGTACACAGGTCATTCTTGTAGGCATCGCTGGTTGGATCTACCATTTTGTGTATAGTTGGAGGCAGAATCAATACATGTGCAAACAGTTCCTCCTTTTCTTTTTGTAACCTCTGAGGTCTAGAAAAACCCAACCTTGCATCTAGTTTACATTATAGGCTAATAATGGTATTGAATTTTATTGGTTGGAATACAGAGCTTACTGTTCCCCTAGCAGCTACTTTAATTAAATGTTCCCCCTTTACTAGCTTCATGGTGGCAGCCATAAGACGTACATATTGAGTTGGCATCACAGCAAATTCTAGTCCTGCCAATCTCGGGAATTTAAACTCATTGGGCCTCATTACACGGATGGCGGTAAGGATTTACCGGTACCGGTAAATCCTTACCGCCTTACTACGAGGTCTCTTTGCGGGTTGGGGGATTTAACGCCTGCTTTTTGCAGGCGTTAAAAACCAACCCGCAAAGGGACCCAGGGAGCTAATTACGGTACCGCAATTTGCGTACCGTAATTAGCGCCTTCCCCATTCCCATTATGCCCTATGGGGCAAAAATGGGAATGGGGAAGGGCAATGGTGGAAGGGGGAATTACCGCCCCGCCAACCTTGGAATGGGGAGATAATTCCCCTTTCCGCCAAGACGGTGCCGGTATCTTACCGGCATGAACCATGGCGCTAATAGCGCCATGGTTCTCCGCCATCCGTGTAATGAGGCCCATTGAGTCTGCGTGGTACTTTTTTAAAAAGTTTTTATGGCAGTTATTACTTAAAGATTTTGCAATTCTGCTTTCCGTGGAGTAAGAAGTGTCAGAACCAGATGGTGGATTATTTGATCAAAACGTATACTCTTTCAGTGACCGGCATGTGAAGCAAGAAAAGCCCAACTCTTGGAACTATGCAAAGCTGCTTTGTACTTGCTCTGCTTTTACATGTACACAATGCTATGGGTCCCTAGAGCCATTACTGTTGCTTGGTGTGCCTGAATACGTCAGTGATGTCCTTGCATGCACGTGGCACAGGAAAAAAGCAAATGTTTCGTGCGAGTCCCAAAAGAAGGTGAATGCACAAATTAACGTGCACATGCAGTTTTTACACACCTGCAAAATGTGCATTTAAAGTTTCAGGCAACCAGCTCCTTTGTAAGTCTTGAGAATGCACCTGGTACTTACATGTGCAATGTTCACAATTCAGATTCGATGAGCAGGAGCTAAAACCAGCTCTTGTGTGTGAGGCCTTAGGCAGGGGCTACTGCTGGGGAACCAGATGCCAGTAGCCACCAGACCGAGCATCTGACTTTGCCATGAGATGCACACTTAACTTTTTGCCCATGATGTATTATCCATTATGTGTACATGTATACTAGATATGTCCTAATTCTTCTTTTTTTTTAACATTCTCAAATACTCAAAGTTAATGATAAATATGCATGTATGTAAGCCACCAGTTGACCTGAGGAGCCAAAGTAGCTCATGGTAGCTGATGGTTTCAAGCACACCAGGCTCTCCTCGCAAAGGCGTACACATGGTAGGGCCTAAGCGGGCAAGGCCTACTCAAAATCTGTAAATGCCCACTCAGCAACACTGGCATTTCCAGATGTTAATGTCACTGTGGTGGGCCCAACTAAATGCGCTGTGTCTCTGACTGTGTCCTCCCCTCCCCTGCAATCTTTACCTCTCCCCCTGGTCCTTGTTTGGGGCTCCCCCCTTCCCCTGTGAGTCTTACCTTGCTGTCCCCTCGCAGCCCTCCTGAGCCCCCCCTCGCCCTTCTTCCTGTCCCCACTGTGCCCTCTCCCTCTGTTCCCCCTTGCATTCCTTGATCGTGTATCCATCCGCGCCCCTCTATCCCTGCCTTCTACATGCTCGGCCCCGCCTTCTCCTTCCTCACATCGCTCGTGCTTTGCCCCCCCATCTGCGTGGCCCCTCACAATCTTTGATTGCACTGACTCTGCACGCACTGCGCATCCCCTGACTGTGTGGTCCCTTGCAATCTTTGATCGTGTGTGCCTCCACGCCCTCTCCACCCCTGCCGTCCCGCATGCTCCCGGCCTGCGTGGTCCCTCGCAATCACTTGGTCGAGTGTGCTCTAGGGCCCTCTCCATCCTTGGCCACGCTCGCGTTCTGCATGTTTTTCTGAACTTCTGTGATTGTCGTGCGTCCTAGTGCCCTTCCATCCTCGGTCATGCTCATGCCTGCGCGCCCTTGTCCGCATGGTCCCTCGCAATCCCTGATCATGTGGTTCCTCACACTTTTCACCCTGGTTTCGCTCGCAGCGCCAGAAGCCGGAGCTAAATAGCTCCTAGCAAGGTCGAGCTGTGTGGCCAGGCTGCCTGCAGGCCCCTTTCATTGCTCCCCCATAGAGTCCTCTCTGAGAACTAGGAGACCTCTTGCAGGCAGTCGTGGCTACCGAATGCAATGCTACTCTTCGTGTTTTCAGGCTACAGCTGTCTGCGAATGATTGCCAGCATTTGCAAATGGCTGTTTTTAGTCTTGATGATTATTTTCAGTTTTTAGTTGCATTAGGCTTATGTTTGTTTAGGAGGCGTGTCGATGCCAACCAAAATAAAAGTTATCACTTTAAGCCTCCATGACCTTCTTTGCAACAGAGGACCGTGCAGTGAAAGTATGCAAATGCAAGCTTCCAGAAATAGTTAACAGGTAACGGAATCTGTACTTCAACTCTCCCAAATCCCCCAAGATCGCATGGTGTGTTTAAAAAAAACATGTTTTTTTATTTAGTCTAGGCTACCCCTACTACCATCAAAATGAGTCCCTTTGGCTGTTTATGACTCCCGAGTCTTTTCTGTGCTTGATGCTTTAAATCTCCAAGTTAAATATAGCCAGGCATCCATAATCTTGCATTTTAGTTTAATGTAAATTCATGTCTGGTAGGGACACCATCAACCGCGCATTACAAGCTTTTGTGGGCAGTGGGCAAGTTTAAAAGGTCTCCAAAAAAGGGCTCCTAATGGAATAATCCAATCAGGGCCATTTTAAGAAAATGTGGGTCCAAGTCTACAGACACCTTTGCGCCCACTCCACTGAACTGAAGAATCTAGAATATCTGGTTGCGCCGCCCTCGCCTCAATCGTAACCCATTGCTTGGTATGCTGCCCTCCTTGCAGCGATCAAAATAACCATAGGTGCTCCCTTCCTATTCCATTATCCTCCCCATCCTTCCTGGAATAAGAATACAAAAGAAGTAGAATTTCAAGGGAAACATTAACAGTCCTGGACGAAGATTATTTTTGTTCTAGCGTGGGGAAAGCACACTTTTTAACAATATCGACCGCAAGCAAAGTATACAGGCTGCTGTATAAATGCCAGGACACAAATCAATAGCCAATATCCATATGAAAAAGCTGCACATTCCTCAGAATAGATAAAGGACTCAGATTAGCAGCCTCACAGAATGTAAAAGTGCTCAAGCATGGATTGAGGTGGCCAATTGGGAGCAGGAAGCATAGACAGCGGATGCAGATTAGAAGCTACCTGGAAGGTGCACCTTTCCGTGCATACACTGACAACACGAGGCCTGTGGTATTGCCATTAGAGAGCAAAGAAACACATGGCTGTTGTGCACAATATATCACTAGTAATTATCATCATATAGGAAGGTAATATAAAGCCAGTTAAACCATGAATGAGGGTTTTTTGAAGACTATTGCTTGAGAACGAATCTCTCTCAAGGGCTGACTATGGTTTACTGTAGGTCAAGTCTGATAGATTAGGCAATACGAGATTAAACGAGTTGCCCAGGGTCATACACATTGGTTAATAGGTGAAGCTGGGATTTGAGCCCAACCTGAGGTTTCTGCAATGTGCCATTTTGTTTTCCAACTTTGATCGTAAGCAAGGTGCAATTATTTGTGAAAGTTTAAGTCGAGATGCAGTAGTCCCTGTAGTGCAAACCAGTTCTGACCCCGAAACAGAAGTGAACGATAATGAACCCATCAGAAAGAAACCACTAAAACATTTGTTTTACAGGAAAGAAGTAGTTATCCCTTGATGAAGAAAGTGACTTTCCAAGAACCAGGAACAAAGATATACAAACCAGACATTGGAATCAGTACCAAGAAATAACATGCATTGGCAACACCAAAAATGTTGGCTTTTGTTTGTGAAAAGGATTGGCATTTAGCATGCACTGCCATATTTGGATTTTTTGTTGTTGTTGAATATTTGATATTTTATTCTTATCACGCACGTACACAAGTGTTTCAGAGCACGGCAAGGCAAGGCAGGGGAACAGGGCAGAACAAAACAAAGATCTTACTAGGCCCAGTGACATTGAGAACGCGTGCATGGGGGGGAAGCAGTGCATGGAAGGGGGGGAGAAGTGGAAAGTGCGGAGCGGAGGAGAAACAGATAAATAATAAATACATATGAAAAATAAATAATAAATGCAATGAATGGTGTTAGTGCAACCAGCAAGTGGCAAGTGCTGGGTTTAAGGCAGCAGACAGGGTATGTCTGATAACTGTAGAAAGAAAAGAGAGGGTGGGGGACTGTATGGGTATAGATGGACCCCCAGTGCAGGGGGTGGCCTGGATGCAGTGCAGGAGGGTGGCAGGGTGAGCAGGGATCTGGGCCCAGAGGAAAGAGGGTGGCCAGGTGCACGGTGCAGAGAGGGAGCAACAGATCATCAGGGGAGAGGGGGGTGAAGGCAGAAGTAAAGAGGAAAGTCTTGAGGTGCTTCCGGAACCGGAGATGGTTCTCCTCAAGTCTCCATAATGCTGCTACATGGCTAAATAATGTCCAGCGCTGTACAATTGTATGAATAGCATTGCATATTATGGCAGTGCCTGGCAAATGCCTATCTAATGCATAAACAAAAGCCAAAACTGTGGCTGAAGGCACACTGTTTTAATACATTTGTATTACATCAGAAGCTGGTTTATAGTGGCAAATAAACCACATGCTCAAAGAGATGCCAGCGGTATGCGTTTTGGTGGGGATGGGGGCAGGTAGTTGGTGTAGATTGCCATAGTGGCTCGCATGGTTATGGGCAGTCAATGGGTGGGTAACTAACCAAGCAACAAGTGCGAGGACAAACAGGAACATACTTTAGATATGTTACCATTAATACAATTATTTGAGAGATGCAGATTTCAAAACGAAAAAAGCCGGGAGATTTTGACTCGTTAGCAACAAAGAGGTCACTTCTCTGTAATGGCTTATACTGAGCTGAGCGCTGTTCCTTGAAGGCCTGGGGAAGCTCGCTCATTAATCACCTGCGCTGCTTTAAGTTTGAATGCTCACTTGAGGAGAGCTGCATTGAAAAGTCGTCCTTTGCTCATTAGGACAGCCCAAGCCCAAATGATGGAGTGGGCCAAAGGAATATATTCTGCCCTTACTTTGCAGCCGTTTTACTTGTAAGATGGGTGGGAGGTGGGTGATATTGTGACAAATGAAATTAGCAGCACACCCAGTGTGCTTTACATGCCCATAAGGATGTTCGGCTTGACATCCCTATCATACAAACATGTCAAATCCGTGATGATGCTCTTGTTCCCATAATGCGCTTTGATTTTATGCAAAGCAGCCTGTATCTGACATTCAGAGCATCCCACATTATTATAAACTAACCCGCACTCCTCGGCCCTGCTCACATCTCCGATAATCCCACCCTTGCCCCACGAAGGGGTAAAGGAGGACGGTTCCCACAGTAAAAGTTGCCAGTTTCCAGCACTGCCTACACACTAAGTTTAACATTGCAAATGTGCACTTACGGCACTTAACGAATTACACAACTCAAATTCCATACAATTTAGTTTGTTTTGAGTGACTGGTCCTGTTCCATTGACACATTAGGAACCTTACCTGAGCACCCCTTTCCATCTGGTCAGATTCAACGCCTCGCCAATATTAAGGCTGTGACTCTTTTGCCCCTATCGATGCTCACACACCGCCCTGCTGACGGTCAGACCAGCTGACGTGCCTAGGCAAAAGCCACTTTCCTGACACAGGGCTGCTCGATGCAAGTATGCAAGGTAATCGTGTCAGTTGATGGGAGGAAGGTAATTGTCGCAGGAATATGGACAATCAAGTGGCGCTGGGGCTGTAGAGGCGGGCTGGCGATAAAGGGCAAAGGATGAATAAATCTCATCTAACATATAGAACCTTTTCTTTTGTCTCAAACAAATGGACATAGGACTGCGGATTTTTAATGGCACAGTGCGTGTACTTCTCGGCCACTCTGCCTTACATTTAAACAGACCGAATTGTCATTTCTCAGCAGGACTGCAACACTGTACCATTGTGATCTGTATGTTGAGTACTTCTTCACCCCGAATGTGGATTCATGACACTCTCCCAGTGTCTAAATAGTAGATCTGGCTACATTCAATTGGCAACAAGCATGTCCCGAGCTGCCTGCTGTCCATAAACTGGCGCTCAGGATTTTGGAAGCTGTCATGGGGCAAGGGATAGAAGGCTTGAGCCTGTAAAATATCAGAATCAGCAGGTTCCGTTACCCCTTTATCTCTCCTGAATGAAAGAATGAGCTCTCTCAGACACAAGTTATCACCCCTGTACACACATTGAATGAATATGGTATGGATCTATAGATCGAGAAAACTGGAGTGAGAATTCATATAATTGTCTTCCCAGGTGGGAGACTGACTCCATTAATATACATGGGGTCACTGAGCTGACCAAGAGGGAAACTGTACTTTCAGTTGTGAGATTACCAGCAACAGAGAGGTGCCCACTCAAAATATCACACTGTTTAGAGGTGTGAGACCCATCCTGAATGCTTGCCCAAAGAGCCATGGCCAGAGTTTCACACTGAAGAAGTGAGCATGTGATATAGGGTCTGCAGCTCACACACACGCTGGCGATTCCCATGCATCCACTTGCAAGATATGCACCAAATTAGTGAGATGGTGCTCCAAGGTAGGAGGCACACGCATAGTCTTTGCTCTGAGGTTTGACACACTCACAGCTACTTATTATAGTTTTTGCAACAGGTTTAATTGACCAGGACCGGGAGTGCGCGCCTCACCCACCTTCTTTTTTGTACTGAATGCTATGGGAGTCCCGGGCTCCAGAGGCAGCGCCACGGGGTGACTGTGCCCCACTTTGGAGAATCATAAAGATGGTTCTCTCCCCTCCCCCAAATTTGGGAAGGACTTGTGCTTTGGAGGGGTGTCGGTTGCTGGTCACCTGAACAGAAAAAAACGTTTTCACTACAGCTACCAGAATCCTTTGAGTCTAATTAGACACACCTGCTCAACAGCCTCCCTGATGATTATTCGAGATAAGAAAGCACTAGGAGGAGAACAACTACAGACCACAGAACTGCAGCTTAGGGATTTAACTCTGTTATTACTGAGTACCTGATTTGCAGCAGAAGGGATCTAACCCTGTGAATATTTGTCCATTTTGGGATTTGACCCAGCTACTTATTATAGTTTTTGCAACAGGTTTAATTGACCAGGACCGGGAGTGCGCGCCTCACCCACCTTCTTTTTTGTACTGAACACTCACAGGAGGGGCTGGCATTTCGTTCTCCCATCCTACTTGTGTTGCTCTGCCTTTTGAGGGCTACTACAACCTGGATGATTATAGAGGGGTGGAGTAGGGGCAGTGATGGCCTACTGGAATGCAACAGTAAGGCTTAAACCTCCTTCTTACTTGACTTTATTATATGCAGTACATGCTAGCCAATGTTTCCACTGTTCTGCGCCCCACCCCGCTTACACCAAGTTGGCGACTACGTGCAAATGCGGTCATATGACTGCTAGTGATGACACTTCCTATGTTTGGGCACCCCCCGGGAAATTCATAAGTCGGCTCCCCGGACTGCGGGTACACATTTCTAAAGCACCTCTTGCAAACAGAGATTCCTTTTCTGGCACATTGGTCTGTTGGATTTCATACTAGTTCTCATTTTCTTTTTCATACTAATCACCATCCAAACTGCTTCCTGTACAAATTAATTCGCCATAATGATACAGCTTTTTTTAAACATAAGGAACTCCTCCATGTCAATAATAAACAATCAACTTGTTGTCCGTTATTTATTTTTCCTTAAGCGTTTCTCTTTGCTTTCTCATTTAATTCAGTTCACTTCTCATCTTGTTTGCTATATACTTCTTTCTATTCTCCAGTCATGAAATTGTACATTTGTGTAGTTGTACTGTTTGCCTGTTTTATTGTAAATTTCTCTTGTTAACACACATTCTACAAATGTTCTCCCCTCGAAAGGTGTTAGTTCTACTTTTAACATAATTCTGTTTTAGTGACATACCACTTCATAACGGACCCACACACGGTAACCAGATACTTACAAACTGCAAGCATTAACACAGCACAACACAGCCTATCATGCATCCCCCCCCCTCTCCACTAATCTACCCCCACTTTCAAACCTGTCAGAGAAACTGAAGGCTATGCAAATGACTTCTGTCTGCGGTATACATCACAGTAACAATTATCTGTGTCTGTTGTTGTGAAAGGATGTCATTTGCAAGGCTGTGAATGCCTTCACTTTTTAAAAAAAAACTTTATTTATTATTGCACACAGGTATAGCACATGCATATATATACTTCACATTACTTCATTACATTATACACAGTACCCCTCTGAGCCTAAATGTTCGTTTTCGGCTTTATCTGCCAAGTATTGTTTGTATCTTGCCCATATATTTCTAGGTTTGGATGGGGGCAGCACTGAGTCTATATACAGTTCTTCTGTGTCGTTTGTCCAAACCATGTGTCTGTCCCAATCCACCTTTGTTGGCAGGTTTGTATTTTTCCACTTCATTAATATTGCCCTTTTGGCAAGTAAAAGACACAAATTTAACAATTTTCTCCATGTCGGGTTAATTTTCCCCACCACCCCCAGCAAGCATATCCTCGGGGACCATTCCACCGGTTGATCCGCCATCTCATCCAGTGCTTCACAGACCTCAGCGGAATGCCTTCACTTTTCTGATCTTAGGCCATTAGATGATGCAAGTAATTCTGTCTTTCAAAGTGAGCTGTGCTACTCCGACCCTTTCATAAATATGCCATGCCAAAAAGCATAGTGTTGGCAGGCAGATGAATACGTCATCCATAGCTTGTGCACATCCCATGGACCAGTACCGCAAAGGTGAGAGATGTTACTCACTGAGACAGCCATTCAAACCTTCTCCCCAGCAAGTACAGCAGGGCTTGGGGACAATGTGAGCTGAAGATGGCAAAAGCATTCAAACTAACGTTATAACAGTAAAAGCACATGCAATAGACATGAAGCAAACCTGCATGCCACATGAGGAACACGTACAATAGGCAATATATTAACAACTTTGTGGCAGGAAAGCCACATCCTTCCAGTCCACAAAAAAGGCCCACAGGCATGTCCCTCAAACTATTGCATGCTGGCCATGCTTGACATCCCAGAGAAGATACTAGCAACTGTACCTTTGGGTGACCTAACAGTATGGATTGAGGAGAACTACATATTAAGTGTCTTTCAGACAGGCTTTCGCGATAAATCATCCACAATACACAACATATTGACTCTAGTATCTGCCATGGAATACACAAAGGCAAGGAGGGAGACATCAGTTTACTGCTGTTTCATCTACTTCAGCGCTGCATTCGATACCATTGTCAGAAATATGGAAGACATTGGTGGATTGGAATATTCCAGAAGGGCTAATGAAGATGATTATGATATTACATAAAGACACAACTGTAAAAGTGAGATTAGATGTGGAAAGGGAAACCTTCTTTTAAAATCCCTTCAAATCGTGGTGTCAAGCAAGTCTACTCGCTAGCTGCAACATTATTTAATTTGTATCTTGCAGATCTAGATGATGAACTAAAGGTCAATAAGTTATGCCAAGTGAAGGTTGGATCAGTGTACATAAGTATGTTAGCATATGCTGACTATCTTGTTTTATTAGATTATACACCGAGGGGCCTACAAGAGTTGATTGTGGCACCTGGAGTATATGCCACTCAAAACAGTCTAAATGTAAACCCTTTTTTTTAAAAAAAGAGGTTGATTATCCTGGAGACTGAATGATGAAAAACTAGAAATTGTCACTGGCTACAAATATTTAGGTGTCTATATTGATAGTGACCTCGAGTGGAAAAAATGTTTGGTTTTTGCCAATACCATTAGCATATTTATAGGGAGAAAAGATGGGTTGTCAGTGCAGACTGTCCTACTGCTCTATAATTTAAAAATGATTCCCGTCCTTATGTACGGTATAGAAATATGGGGACTTGCGTATCGCTCTGAGCTGATTCAATTTGAAGCAAAATTTTACGCAAAAACTCTCCTTTGAATATCTATATCTCGAACTAGAACAACTTGGAATTATTGTGATGTTTAGCCAACAAGTTTATGTGTTGAACAAAATTACAAGTGCTTGATAACAAAACCATGATGGTTAACTATATCAAGGCATACCAATTGTTGGATAAGTATAAGTCCTTAGGCACAATTGCCAAAATTGCCAGTTTGTAAAGCAAATGGCAGTCTGGAGTGAATAGCTCTTTACAGGGTATTTCAATCTTATCGGTTAAAAGCCAAGCTTCATAGATATAGCTATGAGAATCATCTTATAAACCTAGCAACTAAATCAAATAGTGGTCCCTTTATAACTTAGCTTCAGGAAAGGGAAATCAGCCCAGCCTACATAGTGGCATTCCCCATTTGTAAGGTGATTAGGCAATATCTGCTCCTTAAATTTAATACGAGCGATGTCCTGGAAATTAAGGGAGGTTATACAGGGATTCTGCATGCAGAGCGACTGTGTAGACTATGCAGAGATAATGTAGTCTAAAGTCTAGAAAATATCATGTTTTGCTGTGAAAGGCTGAGCAAATTAAGAGAAAAATTCTTGAAGATGTATAACAACAAGACTGATCCCAATATGCAGGGTACACTGTGGCGACAATTCGTGGAGGGAAGTAATATTAACTTAATCTATTTTATGGTTAGATATGATTGGAACTGTAAACAGATACTTGCCATTTTATGAATAGATGTGATATGTTTTAAAGAAATTATGGTGCACACTTCTGGAAGCTCAGTTCTAATGTCGTGTGTTTTATGTATAACTTTTATTGTAAGAATTATCTTTTTATGTTTTTATGTATTTTATGTATATGATGGATTTCATGTATTTTAATCTAACTTGTAGTATTGTGATAATTCATGAAGTTTTGTGTTGTATACACAAAGCATAATTTGCTGTGAGTATATTAAACTAAATAAATAAATAATATATGCATTTAGACATGAAGAATACTAACATAGCATCCACAGACATGAAGAACACTAACCTGACCAATGTATAAATTGAATGCAACATAATAAACGGCATGCAAATATAGCTGGCTAACACAGAAACAAGAGTGTAACTGGGCAGCATTCTTCTTAAAAATGGAAGTCACAGCATATCTCTAAATGAGCACAGGTCGCAAGGCCTCAGGAAAACTCAAAAGGCTAATTCCACAGAAATACAAATCCGTGCAGAGCTCAGACAGTGGCTGGCAACTAGTGCCAAGGTTAGAGTGAAATAAGGCAGGATCGGGATGGCAGATTGAAGGAACGAGATAACAATTCCCAAGACGCAAGCAGGATATTCCAGATTATTTAAAGTTTTATAAGAGCACAACCAGCCTTTGTTAGCCAGGCGCAAAGAAAACGTAAGCCAAAAGGCTCCATGAACAATAACTCCAGAGTGTTCCTGGTGGCAACAGAAAATGCAACACACCCATTAATATTAATCTTGGCTAAAACTTCAGTAAATGGAAGATAATTCAATTTCATAAACGGTCCCTTAGCATGTGACACATACACAGAGAACACTGGCCATTCGTTAGAAGCAAACGCAGAAAGGACTCCTGCCGTACTCCCTAAATGCACACAGACACGAGGCACCACACAAGGCCAGGTACAAAGCTATTGCCTGGTTTTATGGTCTGAGAATGAGGGATGGCAACTTTTTAATTGGAAGATGAACAGTCCATGGGCCTCCTGCCCCCTACTCTGTGGATGGCTCATATATTGATGACCTATCAAGTATCCAAGGTTGGTTAGCAGAGAGCCAACCTATCAGAATCCTTGTTGTCATGCCGCCCATGAAGTAGTATGCCAATTAACCACCTGTGGTGTAGATGTATTTGAACCTTTATCAATATAGGGGTGGTTCCAGGAGTAGCCATTGAATACTCGTAACCCTATAAACTAGATAACCCCTATGAAATCTATTTGTAGCCAACCCCACTAACCTATCCCCGTTCCCTGTAGGTTTTGTAAACTGATATTATGTTGTGACATCATTGATGTCACAGCATAATATCACGGAACAGGGGCAACAAGCTGGTCTTGGAAGTAAGACCACGCAGAGCAACAGAGGTTCAAATCCGCGCATAGAAACTGAACGCTGGTACGGTATTAGGCACATTATAAATGAAACTATTAAATAAATACTTAAGCAATTTTGTATAACTGATTGCAGTCCTTGCCGGCTTTTTCTTCCTAATTTGGCGATTTCTAAGTGCAAAGTTTAGTTATTCATTTACCTAGATGCTGCACCCTTAAGTGTATATTGCGGCTGCTGCAATATTTTATTCAAATTATCTTTTTTAAGAAAACACTTATATAGAGTGCGCTTCTGGCAAGAAACAGTATCGTCACACCAACAAGATTACTTTAGATAGTATTTATTTTTTGCATTAGTATCATGCACTTTCCTTCTTCATACATTAGTTCGCATCGTAGTATATTTTTTTCTCTCTTCATACATTGATTCGCATACTAGTATATTTTTTCTCTCAACACGTTTTTCCCCACGTCTTATGCTCGTGGTTCATCAGGAGAGATGCTAAATGGAAAAGGAAATTTAGGAAAAGGAATAATAGAAAAAGAGAATTATTTTGTAGTTATATTGTTCATATTTTGGTAGTGGTGAGATGCGGTGAGCAACTATGATTACATTGCTTGTAAGTTGTACTCACCTAAATTTCTTAGTCATCTAATCATATTTGTAATTTATTATTCCTTTTTCATTTTTATCTCTTTCATTTATTATATAGGTATATTTCAGCTGGTTTCTGTAAGTAACAAAGAGAAAAAGTATACGTTTTTAACCTATAATTTTAACTTTAACATTAATATTTTTCCGCAGGTTTCTGTAGGTAACAAAGAGAAAGGATATACATTTTTAACCCAAACTTTTTTATTTTCCCGAACCTTATTTTGGAAACCTTCTTTGAAATAGTGGAAATCATTACAAAATTGGAGTCACCATTAATCTCTCCATTGTATCCCAAGCCATATAGGATCTGCGCTATCTCTCTGTTTAAAAAAAAACGAATGTCTGTAAAATAACGGCAAAATTGTATAACCAAAATGGCCGCCGGACGTTGTAGCGTGACGTGTGACGTCATCGCGTAATGTGACGCGATCACGTCATACGCCACACGATCACAGCCTGTATAAAAGTAAAAGAATCACACAGAGAAAGCGCGGATCCTGGCAGACTGGAGGCAATCGTACCGAGATGAACAAAAAAGGTAACTTCTTTCTTTTTTAAGGAAAGTGAGGAATACACTCTGGGCTTTAAAGGCACCCTAAGCTAGAAAGTACCCTATCTTGTATTTTTCAAGATACTTTCAAGTACTTTTGATGCTCAAAACCTAGCTATTCGGCTGACAATGATGACCTCAAAGGGACACCATCAACAACAACCCCACAGACAAACAACTAGAGAGGAGACGAGATGGGCCAAAGAACCATAAATGAGAGCCTTGCTAGAAACGGTGAAGCAGCAAGCAAAGAGCCGCGCCAGATGCTCCAACAAACTGACCAATTTACTAACCCATGTTCCCCTTCTGCTCCTCCAACATAACTGACACAACTACATCAGACCTTGGACTAGCCACACGGCACATAAACAAACAGAGAATCAATAATGTGTTCAGACCCAGCATCACTAGATGTTGTAGCAAACTGAGAGTGAACCACCCACATAGTCCATAAAACCATCAACACGCAACTACACACCAAGATACCGGATTAGTTTACAGTTACAGCCACCCGTGACTTTGGTCCCTTATGGACACTCCTTAACCAGTGCACATGACCAAACCCACCTTAACCGACAGAACACACTAATGCCAACACAAAACACCACCACACACCTGAGGCACTGAATCTCATCCATACGGTTACAATGCATGAGGCCTCTCGCACAAATTACCATATGCAAAACACTCACAAACGCCAGTTCCTCCTGGTTCTGAACCTATCCTCTCACCCTATCCCCACTAACCTCCCCATCCACCCTCTCTTGCGGAGCCACGGAAGCACCTGGAGACTGCCCCACAGTGGTAGTGGTACGTGGTATAAATCAGCATAACATAACATTTGCTGTTTCAATCCATTGCCTGCAACCCTGTCTTCCCCCAGATCAACCCGCCTGCATTCTGTTTCCTTTACAGAGGGTGGAATTTAGTGTTTTTAATTCTTTGTATGCATTTCGTTTTCGTGCATATTTTTCTAGTGCCTTGGTTAATTGTTCTTTTATTTTGGTACTACGGTACCAATGGAGTGAATTAAGAAAAGGAAGACAGTGCTGGGGAACTGCATGTGGAGCAACACTTTCCAGGGCAGCCATACCATTAGAGAGCAGGTGGCAGGTTAAAGATCGAAATGAAATGAAGTGATTGATCAGTATCCAAGGACATACTGTATCTCGCTAAATGCCTGAATTTGTCACATTCCGAGTGACAATATGATGCAGGCCTATATGTCCAACAGTGCATTGGGTGGAGCTACGACCGACCATGCTCGTATATTAGTTGTGTGGAGGGATTTGCAACAGGTATGTAGTTTATTTAAACTTAATTGATGACAAAAATAGTTTTTCGCTGAACCAGTTAATTGACCACACAATAAAAAGTTCAATGAGCTTTATTTTAGGAAATGATATATACATAATTAGAGGAATGTTCATCACCCGATAGTTAGGATAAGACAAATGAGGTGCTAGTCGGCTCACTAACCACCAGGGAAGGGATGGATCTACAGTTGCGCACCACATCATTTGTCAGACTGAGGTGCTCTGAGTGAGGAGGAAGCTTTGAGGTGCTCAGCTGCATCTACCTGTTAAATTGTATATGCCATAGCATGTAAAATGTGCAAGGCCTTTTAGGTGGTCCGCAAGCAATACAATATGTTATTGCAGGCACTTAGTTGTGATGTGGTTATGACAGTGGTGCACAAAGGAGGGGAAAAAAACAATACCCCTATTTGAAATGGATACCAGCTTCCTCCCTAATAGTGATCATGCAGATTGATTGCATGTTATGCTGCAAGAAATTGCAAACCTATGTGGCAATGCACATGCACTTCTTGTAAGGTATTCCTGGCAGACTCCTGGATAATGCTGTGAGAATTTAATTTCATGCAATTACACTAGACTACACTGAATTTTAAGAATCCTTGTAGTGACCTGGAACATTAACAACCTGCAGGCAAATGTGAAGGAGCGAGCAAGGTTCTGCTTCTACCATCTTCCCCAATCTGAAGGTTATCCACCCCTGATTGTTGTCAAAGAACATAGGCGCGGCCATCGGAAACCTAAGGCACATTAGAGATTCCCTTTGCCTTGATGCTATGGCTGAATGGCCCAACCTTTGCAACACCAGTGCAGTTGACATAATATTAGACCACAGCACAGTAGTTGCAAACATGCAACGAGTGTGCTTTTGCGTTGCATATGTTTAATTGCCTAGGCTGGTCTTTTTGAATCCTGTCACTTCAATTCTCCAGAACTATGTGTGGTGTGTTTGGTGTTTTGTAGGCATTGAGGTACACAGGTCATTCTTGTAGGCATCGCTGGTTGGATCTACCATTTTGTGTATAGTTGGAGGCAGAATCAATACATGTGCAAACAGTTCCTCCTTTTCTTTTTGTAACCTCTGAGGTCTAGAAAAACCCAACCTTGCATCTAGTTTACATTATAGGCTAATAATGGTATTGAATTTTATTGGTTGGAATACAGAGCTTACTGTTCCCCTAGCAGCTACTTTAATTAAATGTTCCCCCTTTACTAGCTTCATGGTGGCAGCCATAAGACGTACATATTGAGTTGGCATCACAGCAAATTCTAGTCCTGCCAATCTCGGGAATTTAAACTCATTGGGCCTCATTACACGGATGGCGGTAAGGATTTACCGGTACCGGTAAATCCTTACCGCCTTACTACGAGGTCTCTTTGCGGGTTGGGGGATTTAACGCCTGCTTTTTGCAGGCGTTAAAAACCAACCCGCAAAGGGACCCAGGGAGCTAATTACGGTACCGCAATTTGCGTACCGTAATTAGCGCCTTCCCCATTCCCATTATGCCCTATGGGGCAAAAATGGGAATGGGGAAGGGCAATGGTGGAAGGGGGAATTACCGCCCCGCCAACCTTGGAATGGGGAGATAATTCCCCTTTCCGCCAAGACGGTGCCGGTATCTTACCGGCATGAACCATGGCGCTAATAGCGCCATGGTTCTCCGCCATCCGTGTAATGAGGCCCATTGAGTCTGCGTGGTACTTTTTTAAAAAGTTTTTATGGCAGTTATTACTTAAAGATTTTGCAATTCTGCTTTCCGTGGAGTAAGAAGTGTCAGAACCAGATGGTGGATTATTTGATCAAAACGTATACTCTTTCAGTGACCGGCATGTGAAGCAAGAAAAGCCCAACTCTTGGAACTATGCAAAGCTGCTTTGTACTTGCTCTGCTTTTACATGTACACAATGCTATGGGTCCCTAGAGCCATTACTGTTGTTTGGTGTGCCTGAATACGTCAGTGATGTCCTTGCATGCACGTGGCACAGGAAAAAAGCAAATGTTTCGTGCGAGTCCCAAAAGAAGGTGAATGCACAAATTAACGTGCACATGCAGTTTTTACACACCTGCAAAATGTGCATTTAAAGTTTCAGGCAACCAGCTCCTTTGTAAGTCTTGAGAATGCACCTGGTACTTACATGTGCAAGGTTCACAATTCAGATTCGATGAGCAGGAGCTAAAACCAGCTCTTGTGTGTGAGGCCGTAGGCAGGGGCTACTGCTGGGGAACCAGATGCCAGTAGCCACCAGACCGAGCATCTGACTTTGCCATGAGATGCACACTTAACTTTTTGCCCATGATGTATTATCCATTATGTGTACATGTATACTAGATATGTCCTAATTCTTCTTTTTTTTTAACATTCTCAAATACTCAAAGTTAATGATAAATATGCATGTATGTAAGCCACCAGTTGACCTGAGGAGCCAAAGTAGCTCATGGTAGCTGATGGTTTCAAGCACACCAGGCTCTCCTCGCAAAGGCGTACACATGGTAGGGCCTAAGCGGGCAAGGCCTACTCAAAATCTGTAAATGCCCACTCAGCAACACTGGCATTTCCAGATGTTAATGTCACTGTGGTGGGCCCAACTAAATGCGCTGTGTCTCTGACTGTGTCCTCCCCTCCCCTGCAATCTTTACCTCTCCCCCTGGTCCTTGTTTGGGGCTCCCCCCTTCCCCTGTGAGTCTTACCTTGCTGTCCCCTCGCAGCCCTCCTGAGCCCCCCCTCGCCCTTCTTCCTGTCCCCACTGTGCCCTCTCCCTCTGTTCCCCCTTGCATTCCTTGATCGTGTATCCATCCGCGCCCCTCTATCCCTGCCTTCTACATGCTCGGCCCCGCCTTCTCCTTCCTCACATCGCTCGTGCTTTGCCCCCCCATCTGCGTGGCCCCTCACAATCTTTGATTGCACTGACTCTGCACGCACTGCGCATCCCCTGACTGTGTGGTCCCTTGCAATCTTTGATCGTGTGTGCCTCCACGCCCTCTCCACCCCTGCCGTCCCGCATGCTCCCGGCCTGCGTGGTCCCTCGCAATCACTTGGTCGAGTGTGCTCTAGGGCCCTCTCCATCCTTGGCCACGCTCGCGTTCTGCATGTTTTTCTGAACTTCTGTGATTGTCGTGCGTCCTAGTGCCCTTCCATCCTCGGTCATGCTCATGCCTGCGCGCCCTTGTCCACATGGTCCCTCGCAATCCCTGATCATGTGGTTCCTCACACTTTTCACCCTGGTTTCGCTCGCAGCGCCAGAAGCCGGAGCTAAATAGCTCCTAGCAAGGTCGAGCTGTGTGGCCAGGCTGCCTGCAGGCCCCTTTCATTGCTCCCCCATAGAGTCCTCTCTGAGAACTAGGAGACCTCTTGCAGGCAGTCGTGGCTACCGAATGCAATGCTACTCTTCGTGTTTTCAGGCTACAGCTGTCTGCGAATGATTGCCAGCATTTGCAAATGGCTGTTTTTAGTCTTGATGATTATTTTCAGTTTTTAGTTGCATTAGGCTTATGTTTGTTTAGGAGGCGTGTCGATGCCAACCAAAATAAAAGTTATCACTTTAAGCCTCCATGACCTTCTTTGCAACAGAGGACCGTGCAGTGAAAGTATGCAAATGCAAGCTTCCAGAAATAGTTAACAGGTAACGGAATCTGTACTTCAACTCTCCCAAATCCCCCAAGATCGCATGGTGTGTTTAAAAAAAACATGTTTTTTTATTTAGTCTAGGCTACCCCTACTACCATCAAAATGAGTCCCTTTGGCTGTTTATGACTCCCGAGTCTTTTCTGTGCTTGATGCTTTAAATCTCCAAGTTAAATATAGCCAGGCATCCATAATCTTGCATTTTAGTTTAATGTAAATTCATGTCTGGTAGGGACACCATCAACCGCGCATTACAAGCTTTTGTGGGCAGTGGGCAAGTTTAAAAGGTCTCCAAAAAAGGGCTCCTAATGGAATAATCCAATCAGGGCCATTTTAAGAAAATGTGGGTCCAAGTCTACAGACACCTTTGCGCCCACTCCACTGAACTGAAGAATCTAGAATATCTGGTTGCGCCGCCCTCGCCTCAATCGTAACCCATTGCTTGGTATGCTGCCCTCCTTGCAGCGATCAAAATAACCATAGGTGCTCCCTTCCTATTCCATTATCCTCCCCATCCTTCCTGGAATAAGAATACAAAAGAAGTAGAATTTCAAGGGAAACATTAACAGTCCTGGACGAAGATTATTTTTGTTCTAGCGTGGGGAAAGCACACTTTTTAACAATATCGACCGCAAGCAAAGTATACAGGCTGCTGTATAAATGCCAGGACACAAATCAATAGCCAATATCCATATGAAAAAGCTGCACATTCCTCAGAATAGATAAAGGACTCAGATTAGCAGCCTCACAGAATGTAAAAGTGCTCAAGCATGGATTGAGGTGGCCAATTGGGAGCAGGAAGCATAGACAGCGGATGCAGATTAGAAGCTACCTGGAAGGTGCACCTTTCCGTGCATACACTGACAACACGAGGCCTGTGGTATTGCCATTAGAGAGCAAAGAAACACATGGCTGTTGTGCACAATATATCACTAGTAATTATCATCATATAGGAAGGTAATATAAAGCCAGTTAAACCATGAATGAGGGTTTTTTGAAGACTATTGCTTGAGAACGAATCTCTCTCAAGGGCTGACTATGGTTTACTGTAGGTCAAGTCTGATAGATTAGGCAATACGAGATTAAACGAGTTGCCCAGGGTCATACACATTGGTTAATAGGTGAAGCTGGGATTTGAGCCCAACCTGAGGTTTCTGCAATGTGCCATTTTGTTTTCCAACTTTGATCGTAAGCAAGGTGCAATTATTTGTGAAAGTTTAAGTCGAGATGCAGTAGTCCCTGTAGTGCAAACCAGTTCTGACCCCGAAACAGAAGTGAACGATAATGAACCCATCAGAAAGAAACCACTAAAACATTTGTTTTACAGGAAAGAAGTAGTTATCCCTTGATGAAGAAAGTGACTTTCCAAGAACCAGGAACAAAGATATACAAACCAGACATTGGAATCAGTACCAAGAAATAACATGCATTGGCAACACCAAAAATGTTGGCTTTTGTTTGTGAAAAGGATTGGCATTTAGCATGCACTGCCATATTTGGATTTTTTGTTGTTGTTGAATATTTGATATTTTATTCTTATCACGCACGTACACAAGTGTTTCAGAGCACGGCAAGGCAAGGCAGGGGAACAGGGCAGAACAAAACAAAGATCTTACTAGGCCCAGTGACATTGAGAACGCGTGCATGGGGGGGAAGCAGTGCATGGAAGGGGGGGAGAAGTGGAAAGTGCGGAGCGGAGGAGAAACAGATAAATAATAAATACATATGAAAAATAAATAATAAATGCAATGAATGGTGTTAGTGCAACCAGCAAGTGGCAAGTGCTGGGTTTAAGGCAGCAGACAGGGTATGTCTGATAACTGTAGAAAGAAAAGAGAGGGTGGGGGACTGTATGGGTATAGATGGACCCCCAGTGCAGGGGGTGGCCTGGATGCAGTGCAGGAGGGTGGCAGGGTGAGCAGGGATCTGGGCCCAGAGGAAAGAGGGTGGCCAGGTGCACGGTGCAGAGAGGGAGCAACAGATCATCAGGGGAGAGGGGGGTGAAGGCAAAAGCAAAGAGGAAAGTCTTGAGGTGCTTCCGGAACCGGAGATGGTTCTCCTCAAGTCTCCATAATGCTGCTACATGGCTAAATAATGTCCAGCGCTGTACAATTGTATGAATAGCATTGCATATTATGGCAGTGCCTGGCAAATGCCTATCTAATGAATAAACAAAAGCCAAAACTGTGGCTGAAGGCACACTGGTTTAATACATTTGTATTACATCAGAAGCTGGTTTATAGTGGCAAATAAACCACATGCTCAAAGAGATGCCAGCGGTATGCGTTTTGGTGGGGATGGGGGCAGGTAGTTGGTGTAGATTGCCATAGTGGCTTGCATGGTTATGGGCAGTCAATGGGTGGGTAACTAACCAAGCAACAAGTGCAAGGACAAACAGGAACATACTTTAGATATTTTACCATTAATACAATTATTTGAGAGATGCAGATTTCAAAACGAAAAAAGCCGGGAGATTTTGACTCGTTAGCAACACAGAGGTCACTTCTCTGTAATGGCTTATGTGACCTACAAATGGAGGAGGAATTGGGCTGGAACTGAGCTGTGCTTCGGGAATTAGTGTCTGGCCTGAGCTCTGTTTCTTGAAGGCCTGGGGAAGCTCGCTCATTAATCACCTGCGCTGCTTTAAGTTTGAATGCTCACTTGAGGAGAGCTGCATTGAAAAGTCGTCTTTTGCCCATTAGGACAGCCCAAGCCCAAATGATGAAGTGGGCCAAAGGAATATATTCTGCCCTTACTTTGCAGCCGTTTTACTTGTAAGAGGGGTGGGAGGTGGGTGATATTGTGACAAATGAAATTAGCAGCACACCCAGTGTGCTTTACATGCCCATAAGGATGTTAGGCTTGACATCCCTATCATACAAACATGTCAAATCCGTGATAATGCTCTTGTTCCCATAATGCGCTTTGATTTTATGCAAAGCAGCCTGTATCTGACATTCAGAGCATCCCACATTATTATAAACTAACCCGCACTCCTCGGCCCTGCTCACATCTCCGACAATCCCACCCTTGCCCCACGAAGGGGTAAAGGCGGAGGGTTCCCACAGTAAAAGTTGCCAGTTTCCAGCACTGCCTACACACTAAGTTTAACATTGCAAATGTGCACTTACGGCACTTAACGAATTACACAACTCAAATTCCATACAATTTAGTTTCTTTTGAGTGACTGGTCCTGTTCCATTGACACATTAGGAACCTTAGCTGAGCACCCCTTTCCATCTGGTCAGATTCAACGCCTCGCCAATATTAAGGCTGTGACTCTTTTGCCCCTATCGATGCTCACACACCGCCCTGCTGACGGTCAGACCAGCTGACGTGCCTAGGCAAAAGCCACTTTCCTGACACAGGGCTGCTCGATGCAAGTATGCAAGGTCAATCGTGTTGATGGGAGGAAGGTAAATGTCGCAGGAATATGGACAATCAAGTGGCGCTGGGGCTGTAGAGGCGGGCTGGCGATAAAGGGCAAAGGATGAATAAATCTCATCTAACATACAGAACCTTTTCTTTTGTCTCAAACAAATGGACATAGGACTGCGGATTTTTAATGGCACAGTGCATGTACTTCTCGGCCACTCTGCCTTACATTTAAACAGACCGAATTGTCATTTCTCAGCAGGACTGCAACACTGTACCATTGTGATCTGTATGTTGAGTATTTCTTCACCCCGAATGTGGATTCATGACACTCTCCCAGTGTCTAAATAGTAGATCTGGCTACATTCAATTGGCAACAAGCATGTCCCGAGCTGCCTGCTGTCCATAAACTGGCGCTCAGGATTTTGGAAGCTGTCATGGGGCAAGGGATAGAAGGCTTGAGCCTGTACAATATCAGAATCAGCAGGTTCAGTTACCCCTTTATCTCTCCTGAATGAAAGAATGAGCTCTCTCAGACACAAGTTATCACCCCTGTACACACATTGAATGAATATGGTATGGATCTATAGATCGAGAAAACTGGAGTGAGAATTCATATAATTGTCTTCCCAGGTGGGAGACTGACTCCATTAATATACATGGGGTCACTGAGCTGACCAAGAGGGAAACTGTACTTTCAGTTGTGAGATTACCAGCAACAGAGAGGTGCCCACTCAAAATATCACACTGTTTAGAGGTGTGAGACCCATCCTGAATGCTAGCCCAAAGAGCCATGGCCAGAGTTTCACACTGAAGAAGTGAGCATGTGATCCGGGGTCTGCAGCTCACACACACGCTGGGGATTCCAATGCATCCACTTGCAAGATATGCACCAAATTAGTGAGATGGTGCTCCAAGGTAGGAGGCACACGCATAGTCTTTGCTCTGAGGTTTGACACACTCACAGGAGGGGCTGGCATTTCGTTCTCCCATCCTACTTGTGTTGCTCTGCCTTTTGAGGGCTACTACAACCTGGATGATTATAGAGGGGTGGAGTAGGGGCAGTGATGGCCTAATGGAATGCAACAGTAAGGCTTAAACCTCCTTCTTACTTGACTTTATTATATGCAGTACATGCTAGCCAATGTTTCCACTGTTCTGCGCCCCACCCCGCTTGCACCAAGTTGGCGACTACGTGCAAATGCGGTCATATGACTGCTAGTGATGACACTTCCTATGTTTGGGCACCCCCCGGGAAATTCATAAGTCGGCTCCCCGGACTGCGGGTACACATTTCTAAAGCACCTTTTGCAAACAGAGATTACTTTTCTGGCACATTGGTCTGTTGGATTTCATACTAGTTCTCATTTTCTTTTTCATACTAATCACCATCCAAACTGCTTCCTGTACAAATTAATTCGCCATAATGATACAGCTTTTTTTAAACATAAGGAACTCCTCCATGTCAATAATAAACAATCGACTTGTTGTCCGTTATTTATTTTTCCTTATTAAGCGTTTCTCTTTGCTTTCTCATTTAATTCAGTTCATTTCTCGTCTTATTTGCTATATACTTCTTTCTATTCTCCAGTCATGAAATTGTACATTTGTGTAGTTGTACTGTTTGCCTGTTTTATTGTAAATTTCTCTTGTTGACACGCATTCTACAAATGTTCTCCCCTCGAAAGGTGTTAGTTCTACTTTTAACATAATTCTGTTTTAGTGACATACCACTTCATTACGGACCCACACACGGTAACCAGGTACTTACAAACTGCAAGCATTAACACAGCACAACACAGCCTATCATGCATTTCCCCCCCTCTCTCCACTAATCTACCCCCACTTTCAAACCTGTCGGAGAAACTGAAGGCTATGCAAATGACTTCTGTCTGCGGTATACATCACAGTAACAATTATCTGTGTCTGTTGTTGTGAAAGGATGTCATTTGCAAGGCTGTGAATGCCTTCACTTTTTTAAAAAAACTTTATTTATTATTGCACACAGGTATAGCACATGCATATATATACTTCACATTACTTCATTACATTATACACAGTCCCCCCCTCTGAGCCTAAATGTTCGTTTTCGGCTTTATCTGCCAGGTATTGTTTGTATCTTGCCCATATATTTCTAGGTTTGGATGGGGGCAGCACTGCGTCTATATACAGTTCTTCTGTGTCGTTTGTCCAAACTATGTGTCTGTCCCAATCCACCTTTGTTGGCAGGTTTGTATTTTTCCACTTCATTAATATTGCCCTTTTGGCAAGTAAAAGACACAAATTTAACAATTTTCTCCATGTCGGGTTCATTTTCCCCACCACCCCCAGCAAGCATATCCTCGGGGACCATTCCACCGGTTGATCCGCCATCTCATCCAGTGCTTCACAGACCTCAGCGGAATGCCTTCACTTTTCTGATCTTAGACCATTAGATGATGCAAGTAATTCTGTCTTTCAAAGTGAGCTGTGCTACTCCGACCCGTTCATAAATATGCCATGCCAAAAAGCATAGTTTTGGCAGGCAGATGAATACGTCATCCATAGCTTCTGCACATCGCATGGACCAGTACCGCAAAGGTGAGAGATGTTACTCACTGAGACAGCCATTCAAACCTTCTCCCCAGCAAGTACAGCAGGGCTTGGGGACAATGTGAGCTGAAGATGGCAAAAGCATTCAAACTAACATTATAACAGTAAAAGCACATGCAATAGACATGAAGCAAACCTGCATGCCACATGAGGAACACGTACAATAGGCAATATATTAACAACTTCGTGGCAGGAAAGCCACATCCTTCCAGTCCACAAAAAAGGCCCACAGGCATGGCCCTCAAACTATTGCATGCTGGCCATCCTCGACATCCCAGAGAAGATACTAGCAACTGTACCTTTGGGTGACCTAACAGTATGGATTGAGGAGAACTACATATTAAGTGTCTTTCAGACAGGCTTTCGCGATAAATCATCCACAATACACAATATATTGACTCTAGTATCTGCCGTGGAATACACAAAGGCAAGGAGGGAGACATCAGTTTACTGCTGTTTCATCTACTTCAGCGCTGCATTCGATACCATTGTCAGAAATATGGAAGACATTGGTGGATTGGAATATTCCAGAAGGGCTAATGAAGATGATTATGATATTACATAAAGACACAACTGTAAAAGTGAGATTAGATGTGGAAAGGGAAACATTCTTTTAAAATCCCTTCAAATCGTGGTGTCAAGCAAGTCTACTCGCTAGCTGCAACATTATTTAATTTGTATCTTGCAGATCTAGATGATGAACTAAAGGTCAATAAGTTATGCCAAGTGAAGGTTGGATCAGTGTACATAAGTATGTTAGCATATGCTCACTATCTTGTTTTATTAGATTATACACCGAGGGGCCTACAAGAGTTGATTGTGGCACCTGGAGTATATGCCACTCAAAACAGTCTAAATGTAAACCCTTTTTTTAAAAAAGAGGTTGATTATCCTGGACACTGAATGATGAAAAACTAGAAACTGTCACTGGCTACAAATATTTAGGTGTCTATATTGATAGCGACCTCAAGTGGAGAACTCATTGGACTGAAACAAAAGCCAAATGTTTGGTTTTTGCCAATACCATTAGCATATTTATAGGGAGAAAAGATGGGTTGTCAGTGCAGACTGTCCTACTGCTCTATACTTTAAAAATGATTCCCGTCCTTATGTACGGTATAGAAATATGGGGACTTGCGTATCGCTCTGAGCTGATTCAATTTGAAGCAAAATTTTACGCAAAAACTATTTGTATGCCATCATCTCTCTCCTTTGAATATCTATATCTCGAACTAGAACAACTTGGAATTATTGTGATGTTTAGCCAACAAGTTTATGTGTTGAACAAAATTACAAGTGCTTGATAAGAAAACGATGATGGTTAACTATATCAAGGCATACCAATTGTTGGATAACTATAAGTCCTTAGGCACAATTGCCAAAATTGCCAGTTTGTAAAGCAAATGGCAGTCTGGAGTGAATAGCTCTTTACAGGGTATTTCAATCTTATCGGTTAAAAGCCAAGCTTCATAGATATAGCTATGAGAATCATCTTATAAACCTAGCAACTAAATCAAATAGTGGTCCCTTTATAACTTAGCTTCAGGAAAGGGAAATCAGCCCAGCCTACATAGTGGCATTCCCTAATTGTAAGGTGATTAGGCAATATCTGCTCCTTAAATTTAATACGAGCGATGTCCTGGAAATTAAGGGAGGTTATACAGGGATTCTGCATGCAGAGCGACTGTGTAGACTATGCAGAGATAATGTAGTCTAAAGTCTAGAAAATATCATGTTTTGCTGTGAAAGGCTGAGCAAATTAAGAGAAAAATTCTTGAAGATGTATAACAACAAGACTGATCCCAATATGCAGGGTACACTGTGGCGACAATTCGTGGAGGGAAGTAATATTAACTTAATCTATTTTATGGTTAGATATGATTGGAACTGTAAACAGATACTTGCCATTTTATGAATAGATGTGATAGTTTTAAAGAAATTATGGTGCACACTTCTGGAAGCTCAGTTCTAATGTCGTGTGTTTTATGTATAACTTATTATAAGAATTATCTTTTTATGTTTTTATGTATATGATGGATTTCATGTATTTTAATCTAACTTGTAGTATTGTGATAATTCATGAAGTTTTGTGTTGTATACACAAAGCATAATTTGCTGTGAGTATATTAAACTAAATAAATAAATAATATATGCATTTAGACATGAAGAATACTAACATAGCATCCACAGACATGAAGAACACTAACATGACCAATGTATAAATTGAATGCAACATAATAAACGGCATGCAAATATAGCTGGCTAACACAGAAACAAGAGTGTAACTGGGCAGCATTCTTCTTAAAAATGGAAGTCACAGCATATCTCTAAATGAGCACAGGTCGCAAGGCTTCAGGAAATCTCAAAAGGCTGATTCCACAGAAATACAAATCCGTGCAGAGCTCAGACAGTGGCTGGCAACTAGTGCCAAGGTTAGAGTGAAATAAGGCAGGATCGGGATGGCAGATTGAAGGAATGAGATAACAATTCCCAAGACGCAAGCAGGATATTCCAGATAAAGTTTTATAAGAGCACAACCAGCCTATGTTAGCCAGGCGCAATGAAAACGTAAGCCAAAAGGCTCCATGAACAATAACTCCAGAGTGTTCCTGGTGGCAACAGAAAATGCAACACACCTATTAATATTAATATTGGCTAAAACCTCAGTAAATGGAAGATAATTCAATTTCATAAACGGTCCCTTAGCACGTGACACATACACAGAGAACACTGGCCATTCATTAGAAGCAAACACAAAAAGGACTCCTGCCGTACTCCCTAAATGCACACAGACACGAGGCACCACACAAGGCCAGGTACAAAGCTATTGCCTGGTTTTATGGTCTGAGAATGAGGGATGGTAACTTTTTAATTGGAAGATGAACAGTCCATGGGCCTCCTGCCCCCTACTCTGTGGATGGCTCATATATTGATGACCTATCAAGTATCCAAGGTTGGTTAGCAGAGAGCCAACCTATCAGAATCCTTGTTGTCATGCCGCCCATGAAGTAGTATGCCAATTAACCACCTGTGGTGTAGATGTATTTGAACCTTTATCAATATAGGGGTGGTTCCAGGAGTAGCCATTGAATACTCGTAACTCTATAAACTAGATAACCCCTATGAAATCTATTTGTAGCCAACCCCACTAACCTATCCCCGTTCCCTGTAGGTTTTGTAAACTGATATTATGTTGTGACATCATTGATGTCACATCTTAATATCACGGAACAGGGGCAACAAGCTGGTCTTGGAAGTAAGACCACGCAGAGCAACAGAGGTTCAAATCCGTGCATAGAAACTGAACGCTGGTACGGTATTAGGCACATTATAAATAAAACTATTAAATAAATACTTAAGCAATTTTGTATAACTGATTGCAGTCCTTGCCGGCTTTTTCTTCCTAATTTGGCGATTTCTAAGTGCAAAGTTTAGTTATTCATTTACCTAGATGCTGCACCATTAAGTGTATATTGCGGCTGCTGCAATATTTTATTCAAATTATCTTTTTTAAGAAAACACTTATATAGAGTGCGCTTCTGGCAAGAAACAGTATCGTCACACCAACAAGATTACTTTAGATAGTATTTATTTTTTGCATTAGTATCATGCACTTTCCTTCTTCATACATTAGTTCGCATCGTAGTATATTTTTTTCTCTCTTCATACATTGATTCGCATACTAGTATATTTTTTCTCTCAACACGTGTTTCCCCACGTCTTATGCTCGTGGTTCATCAGGAGAGATGCTAAATGGAAAAGGAAATTTAGGAAAAGGAATAAGAGAAAAAGAGAATTATTTTGTAGTTATATTGTTCATATTTTGGTGGTGGTGAGATGCGGTGAGCAACTATGATTACATTGCTTGTAAGTTGTACTCACCTAAATTTCTTAGTCATCTAATCATATTTGTAATTTATTATTCCTTTTTCATTTGTATCTCTTTCATTTATTATATAGGTATATTTCAGCTGGTTTCTGTAAGTAACAATGAGAAAAAGTGTACGCTTTTAACCTATAATTTTAACATTAATATTTTTCCGCAGGTTTCTGTAAGTCACAAAGAGAAAGGATATACATTTTTAACCCAAACTTTTTTATTTTCCCAAACCTTATTTTGGAAACCTTCTTTGAAATAGTGGAAATCATTACAAAATTGGAGTCACCATTAATCTCTTCATTGTATCCCAAGCCATATAGGATCTGCGCTATCTCTCTGTTTAAAAAAAATGAATGTCTGTAAAATAACTGCAAAATTGTAAAACCAAAATGGCCGCCGGACGTTGTAGCGGGACGTGTGACATCATCGCGTAATGTAACGCGATCACGTCATACGCCACGCGATCACAGCCTGTATAAAAGTAAAAGAATCACACAGAGAGAGCGTGGATCCTGGCAGACTGGAGGCAATCGTACCGAGATGAACAAAAAAGGTAACTTCTTTCTTTTTTAAGGAAAGTGAGGAATACACTCTGGGCTTTAAAGGCACCCTAAGCTAGAAAGTATATGGCTTGGGATACAATGGAGAGATTAATGGTGACTCCAATTTTGTAATGATTTCCACTATTTCAAAGAAGGTTTCCAAAATAAGGTTTGGGAAAATAAAAAAGTTTGGGTTAAAAATGTATATCCTTTCTCTTTGTTACTTACAGAAACCTGCGGAAAAATATTAATGTTAAAGTTAACATTATAGGTTAAAAACTTATACTTTTTCTCTTTGTTACTTACAGAAACCAGATGAAATATACCTATATAATAAATGAAAGAGATAAAAATGAAAAAGGAATAATAAATTGGAAATATGATTAGATGACTAAGAAATTTAGGTGAGTAAAATTTACAAGCAATGTAATCATAGTTGCTCACCGCATCTCACCACTACCAAAATATGAACAATATAACTACAAAATAATTCTCTCTTTCTCTTATTCCTTTTCCTAAATTTCCTTTTCTATTTAGTATCTCTCCTGATGAACCACGTGCATAAGACCTGGGGAAACACGTTGAGAGAAAAAATATACTAGTATGCGAATCAATGTATGAAGAGAGAAAAAATATACTAGGATGCGAACTAATGTATGAAGAAGGAAAGTGCATGACATTAATGCAAAAAAGAGGAAACAGATATGAATATGCAAATGTATGAAGAAGGAAAGTGCATGATACTAATGCAAAAAATAAATACTATCTAAGAAGTAATCTTGTTGGTGTGACGATACTGTTTCTTGCCAGAAGCACACTCTATATAAGTGTTTTCTTAAATAAAAAAAAATACAAAAAAAAATACTTAAGCAATTAGTTTTGATTAACATGTTGAGAGCAATGCGATTTGAATGGCTGTATGCTGGCCCGGCTTTGTTTTGATGATGATAAAGCTGGATATTGCTGTGCAATTAGTCTACTCCAGTAATGTGTTTTGTTTGGACTGTCTCCGAGTCCTCTGACCCTATCTGGGATTTTGGGGCCACCATAACAATAGTGTGTTGTGAAACTGGCTGTGTCTGCCTACAGACATCTCCCTTCAGTGGCAACAGGATAGGTTCAAAGGTCACATGTACATTTTTTAACTCAACTGCTGGAACACCAATTTCCAACAGACAAGTGTCTTTTGTTTATTTTTTACTCTGCACCTCTGGATCACAATATAATAGCGTGTCTGGTGGCACATTAAACTTTATACAAGCATTGTCTAGTTGTTACCTGCTGGCTACTGTGGTTACACAATTTTACAGTCACAGCATGTGGATGTCATGTTATTCATTCACTCATGACAGGGCTGAGTGTGTGTTAGCCGACTGGTCTGGGTGTACCCACAACAGACATCTGGGGCCCTGTCCAGGATGCTTCCTATTTGATCTGCCTGAGGAAGGCAGACTCCCTTCCTTTGGGGCACAGGAAACCTTCCCAAGAGGTCCCCTGGGAGCCAGTGTTTTAAAGAAGGCCATGGCATGACAAAGGCACTCTCAAACCAGGAAGCTGGTTGTTGGAGTCCTTTTAAAGTAAGCACAGGAATGGGTTGCTATCTCAGAGCAGAGGGCTATCGAAGAGAGGGCTTCCACCATCTTGAATTCTGCTAGGGCTCGCTAAACTTCCTGCCCCTCTCGACATCCTGCAGACAATGCACTCTGGACACAACATCAACAGACAAAAGGCACTTGTTCCAGCAGCTAGTATTAGACCCCTCATAATTGGCTTAATTTCAATCAATCCACTGGAACTTTGTTGGTGGTACAGCCTATTTTAAAAGTCCTCTGCTATAGAGGTGAGGATAGAACACTCAAAGGAAGAACAAAACACTTCTCCCTACCCGCCTCAAGTACACATTTTGGAGTGACACTGCTTTGGACCAAGGCCTCTCTGCTGCCTGTGCACTGGAACCAGGATCCTGCTCACTGGAGGGGAAGGGCCGCTGCAGGTCAGAGACAATCCTCCTTGACATGGAATTGCGGAACAGAGGCCTCGCATTTCCTCTCGAGATCCTGGTTTGAGTCTCACAGCAACCCAGAAGCAGCTCGAGCTGACTCAACCGTGTTTGGCTAATTTCAAGCCGCTAAAAGACCTGCAGTGCTGCTTTTGACACTCTCTAAGAACTTTTGAATCGCTTACCTTCTTCTTTGAGCTGTTTCACACTGACTCAACCCAATACACTATGCAGCTGCGGCCCAATTGCTGAATTGCCACTGTGACAAGCAGCTGACTCGCAGCATCCCAATCGCAGACCCGACCCAAAGCAAAGCCATTAACTCAGCAATCTCGAAGTCCAACTCGACCCAGTGAAAGCATTGTCTCAACCCCCAACTTGACTAACAACTTGACATGTCTGTAGCCATCGACTTGATTCATCTCAAGCACCAACTTGATCTACAGAGAGCCTCTACTCCAAGACTCCTTGACACTGAATAGCGCAACCCAAACATCACCACACACAGAAAAGTGCCAGGAAGCTCAGCTTGGTGCTGTCCAGCCACCAAGACAAGTGATAAATGTACTTGCAGTTATCCTGTTCCCTATTTTCCAAGTTAAAGGGCTCTGATGACTTATGAGATTGCACTCTTTGCATTTTTCACGATACTTTCAAGTACTTTTGATGCTCAAAACCTAGCTATTCATCTGACAAAAATGACCTCAAAGGGACACCAGCAACAACCACCCTACAGCCAAACAACTAGAGAGGAGACGAGATGGACCAAAGAACCATAAATGAGAGCCTTGCTAGAAACGGTGAAGCAGCAAGCAAAGAGCCGAGCCAGATGCGTCAGCAAACTGACCAACTTACTAACCCATGTTCCCCTTCTGCTCCTCCAACATAACTGACACAACTACCTCAGACCTTGGACTAGCCACACTGCACATAAACAAACGGAGAATCAATAATGTGTTCAGACCCAGCATCACTAGATGTTGTAGCAAACTGAGAGTGAACCACCCACATAGTCCATAAAACCATCAACACGCAACTACACACCAAGATACCGGATTAGTTTACAGTTACAGCCACCCGTGACTTTGGTCCCTTATGGACACTCCTTAACCAGTGCACATGACCAAACCCACCTTAACCGACAGAACACACTAACGCCAACACAAAACACCACCACACACCTGAGGCACTGAATCTCATCCATACGGTTACAATGCATGAGGCCTCTCGCACAAATTACCATATGCAAAACACTCACAAACGCCAGTTCCTCCTGGTTCTGAACCTATCCTCTCGCCCTATCCCCACTAACCTCCCCATCCACCCTCTCTTGCAGAGCCACGGAAGCACCTGGAGACTGCCCCACAGTGGTAGTGGTACGTGGTATAAATCAGCATAACATAACATTTGCTGTTTCAATCCATTGCCTGCAACCCTGTCTTCCCCCAGATCAACCGACCTGCATTCTGTTTCCTTTACAGAGGGTGGAATTTAGTGTTTTTAATTCTTTGTATGCATTTCGTTTTTATGCATATTTTTCTAGTGCCTTGGTTAATTGTTCTTTTATTTTGGTACTACGGTACCAATGGAGGGATACCTAACCCCTGTGTCTGCTTCACCTTTGATTGGGATCACTGCTGGTTTAGTAATAGTGTGTGCGTGAGCAGGTATTTTAGACACTACTCATCCCTGGACTCCTGCAGAGGAGTAGTACTTTCATCTCCCACATACCTCACCAATAATAAAGGGTGAAGAGGCACAACCAGATATAATGCCTCCTTCACCTCTAAAGCTAACGTAGTCCGAAGGTGGCTATGAACATCGGGAGGGATGTGAGCTAGTATAAAGGCACACCAAACAATAGTACTGTGGTGCTAAAATGAAAGGATACCCTACTAAGGTTCTATAGAAATAAGTTACTTTAATGAAACTAGTTATGTAAACAAACTCTTCAAAAATACCATGACCCACCTCTGTAATGGACAACATGGTAATGCAGACTTTGAAATAAAGGCATCAATCTGGGTTGAAGACTGGGTCCACAAGCACAGATTCCAGCTTATGTCTGTCTTGTGACTGTCTTTAAAAACGTAGAGTGTTGGGTATTCCAAGTGACTATGGCCCAGTGGTCGAATTGAGCGGGAGCGGTCGGGAGCGGTGCTCCTATACTTTTTTAAATTAGCTTGTACAACTCCTATACTTTTATTTTAAAAAGAAACCGTTCCGGAATGGTTTTGTTTTAAAATAAAAGTGTAGGAAGAAGTTGAAACCTACACTTTCAGTGTACTGCACTGAATGTTCCCTTAAACAGCAGGTGCAAGTGTTTGGGGGGGGGGGGGGTGTATTGTGTGTGGCAATGGGGTTTGTGGGGAGCAGGGGCAGGCCAGCAGGGAACATAGCTCCACTACTTCTTTTCGTACACTTCGACCACTGCAGTATGGCCTTTTAAGGTATGCTAGGGGGCCAGGATTGCTCTAGATACCGTTCAGGTGATTGTCTTTGGGGTTCAACAGTGTTTAGCCCATTTTCTAAGCACTTTGCTGCAGTTTGAGATCAGGTCAAGTTTGGCCTCCCAATTAGCACCAGGACGATTCGAGATGATGGCCTCCAGCGAGCCGAATCAGCGTTCAAGATGGGTCAAGATGATGCTTCTACTGGATTGAGATGCAGTGAGCTAAATGCTTTCACAGGGTCGGGCTCACTGTCTAGTTGAGTCACAATGATCGGCTTCAGTGGGTCGAATTAGAATCCAGAATGGCGAAAAGCAGGCAAGTGGATTGAAGTGTTCACAGTGCCAATGGTAGCACTGAGGCTGCTGTTGTGGTTTGAAGTGTCCAGCATGGTCCAGCTGGCTCAAAGTGCCTTCAGGTGGAAGACTGGCTTTTAGGCTGCTTCTGGCTTTTGTTCGTGGCTTCTGAGTTGCTGGAGAGCCAGTCTTTAGGGGCAGGATATGACCTTTCTCCTGCACTTAATTTCAATTCCCAACCAGAAAGCTTTGTATTGAACACAGGAAGAGCTCTGTCGCCTCCAGTGAGCAGCTCTTTGGTACCAGTGTTCTCAGCTGTTGGAGGTCTTGTCAAGCCAGCAGTCACCCAACAAATGCTCTTGGAATAGTTGCATCTTACTTGGAGCAAAGTCTTCGACTCTGGAAGAGAGTTTTGGATCAGATGGTACTCCCAACAGAGATTCAGGTGAATCCTTCTTTTTTCAGACTATAAAGGGAAGGTCTGCCTCCCTTATAGACAAAGGGCATTAGCAGATTTGATCCCTTCTAGCCTTCCATAAGGAATCAATACTGCCTGCCATTTCAGAATCTTCTTTCCTGGTGATGTCCTACCCAGAGTATTTTGTCTGCTGCAAAGGAAAGTGAGACTTGAAATTTGGGATCCCTAGGACAATCTATTATGGTGGCACCCCCTGTGAACTGTAGCTCTCTCCTGGGGTAATCTGAGTTAGGCCGCATCGTCTGTCCGCTTATATCAAAATGTGTCTGAAGATCTGCACCCTGTTGTGATTTGCTGATTGTGCTTGCAGGTCTGCCTTATGTTATGTTAAAGGTACTTATATAGCGCACCGTCACCAACGGAATTGGTCCCCAGGTACTTTGGCAGATCTGTAAACGGGAAGGAGGGCGGGTAGGCTTAGTCGGGTGGAGCGGAGTAGGCGAATGGGAGAGGTGGTTTGCTGTTGGCGGCTTCAGCTCGGTATACACAGTTTGCTGGGCTTTGGTTCAAGTATCGGATCGGGCGAGACCTTGCATGTTGTAGGTGCTGATTATGTGTTGTTGATGCGGTGTGGTAAAGTGTGTGCGGATTGCTGGGAGAGAATTGGTTGTGAGTTTTATGAGAGTTAAGTATGCAGAGATTTGAAGGTTGGGTTAGTGGGTATGTATCCTGATTCTGATACTTCTGGTTCCGTTTGAGCTGTATCCCTGTGGGTGGGGTTGTTGCTGATTCCTTATAGGCTGTCTCGCTGTGGTGTGTGATGGTGCGGCGCAGATCCAGCTGTATCCTTGTGAGTATTGTATGGAGTGCTACGTATGTCTGAACCTTTCCTTCGGGTGTGGAGCTGAGGTTGGTTCAATCTATTATCTTGTTACCCAATGTGACAGTGGTCTGTTGGAGCTTGGAATGGTTCAGGGTCAGTGTGCTGTTGAGGCGTCCTAGTGCTTCCATCTTGGTCAGCCTGTGTATTCAGTCAATAGTTTCCTCCTATCATGACTATCTTTCAGTTAGTTCTTTGGTTTTCCGTGGGGTGACTTCCTTAAGAGCTATTGTTTGGTTGTAATTTGTGTGTGATGGCGCATTGTGCTTCCCTCTGTATCCTGATGAGCATTGTGTAACGTGAATGGTTATTTCTGTTTCTCACCCTCTGGTTTGGAGCTAATGGTACGGAGTTCCCTATTCTCTTGCTATCTGCCGTGACTAGGTCTGTTGGGGATATCTATTGTTTAGGGCTAGGGTGCTATTGATGAGTCGTCCTGGTGTTTCTGTTTTCGTCTTGCTATGTATTCGGTCTGGGTCCTACTACGGCTGTCTCTCGGTTAGTCGTTTGGTATTCTCGTGGAATATTTTCCTTAGGATATTTTCCCTGTTGATTGCTTGGTGTGGATCAGGGTCTGTCTCTTCGTTCTTCGATGTTTTAGTTGTGTGTGTGTCCCTGTGGGAGGTCTTATAGTTTTTACGTGACAAGCCAAGTTTTGAGTAGTTTCCTGAATAGTAGGTGGTTTCTTGTGTTACGTATGTACTTTGGAAGGTCGTTCCAGGTTTTTGGCGCTTGGTAAGAGAAAGAAGATCCTCTGAGTTTTCTTTTGTTGTAGGGTTTCGTTTCCAGGCGGATGCCATTGCTTGATCTGAGCGTTCTTGCTGGTTGATGTAGATGCAGTTTGTCTCTCAGGAACTCAGCACCTTGATTGTGTACTGCTCTGTGCATGATGCACATTTTTTGAATTTTATTCATTGTTTTATTGGTAGCCAATGTAGTGTTTTTAGCACTGGTGTGGTGTTTTGTCTTCGGGGTAATTTCAGAAGCAGGCTGGCTGCCGCATTTTGTATGCATTGTAGTTTTTCATTCAGGCATACCCAAGTATCGGCTGTTGGCGGAGTCTAGACATGAAGAGAGCGATGATGGTGGTTGTTTTGTCGGCGAATGATAGGAACGGTAGGCTCCTCTTTGCCGCTCGCAGGAGAAAGAAGCATTTCTTGAGTAGAGCGTTTACTTGTGGCTCTAGAGTGAGATTGTCCATCAGGACCCCAAGGTTTTTTACAATCGGCGGAGGTGCTTGGGTTGTCCCGAGTCCCCTTGGCCAAGGGATGAAGTGGTTTTCTCCTCCATTTCTTGTGACGATCATTATTTCTGTTTTGCCTGGGTTGATTTTGAGGCAGTTGGAGTTCATCCAGTTGAATACATTGCGGAGGCAGTTTTCTAGGGTAGAGTTTATTTCTAGTTTGTCTTGTATTTTGAAGATTATTTGTGTATCATCGGCTTAGTTGTAGCAGGTGAGGCTGTGACCTTTGATGATTCTGATTAGTAGATATAGGTAGATGTTGAATAGTAGCAGTGAGAAGGATGATCCTTGTGGTACTCCACAGGTGGATTCTCTCGGGCTGGATTTGAAGGGTTTCATCCATAGTAGGGCAGTGTCTGTTATTCTGAGTCCTTCTAATCTTTTTATGAGGGTGTCATCATTAACTGTGTCGAATGCTGCGGATAGGTCTAGAAGTATCAAGGCAGTGCTGTTGTCCGAGTCTGCGTTCATTTTTAGGTCGGCCCATATTGAGAGGCGAGCTGATTCCGTTCCTCTCATTGATCTGAAGCCAACTTGTGCCTTGTCTAGTAGGCCGTGCTCTTCTATGAATTCTTGCGTCGTTTTGTATATGTACGTTTCGAGCAGCTTGGCTGTGTACGGGATGTTGGAGATGGGTCTGTAGTTGGAAAGGTCCTCTACGGTTCCCGCTGTATCTTTGAGTAGTGGCCTGATGTATGCTGATTTGAAGCACAAGTTCCCAGCTAAGGCCCCCCCAGGTTGATTTCTTGTTCCCTGGTAAAGGTTTTGCACCTTCTCCGAGGGATGAAAACATTGTTTTCAGGGTGTGACCCAAATAGTTGCAGGCCAGAGAACGAAATACGCACTAAGCCCTGTAATGAGCAACTGCCCAGCAAGATGACCATAAAATGTGACTGTATAGTTGTGCAATCCCCGTAGCAACTCTGTCAAAACTATACATGGCTTATTTTTAATTAATAACCAAACAGCCACCAGATTCTAGGAGCACACAATTCTATATGTTCACGGCTGGTTAAAGTGAGAGTGTCTGTCGTAACTTTGGGTTCCAGCATTGTGTGTTCAGGAATGCACTTGTGAGCTTTGAACCTGCCATGTTGCCACTACAAGTAATGAAACCTATGAGAATAACCCTTTTGTTCCCTACCCATTAAGGGATATATAGTGAACAACAAAGAATGGAAAGGGAACACCGTTAAAATGCTAATTATGAGTCCAATTGTGTAACCCTAAAAGTAATAAATACACATAAGGCATTCAATCAAGAGAATTGCAGTCAGTTAGATGAAGCTAAATGTTGATCTTTATATTTAATTTAAAATGCTTTTATTTTTTATATTGTCATATGTAACAACCCTATTTTACACACTTATAATGACCAATATTTGAAGTAAAAAACCAAAAGGAATCTACATATAACACAAACAATGGTGAGTGAATACTTGTAGATACAATTAACTCAGTCACATCTTCTCAAAAGGTGAAGACATATAACACCATCTACACAATAAGTTTCGTCCTTTGTGTCATGCACTGACCTATAAGTGTATTTGTTTCAGTAATAGTCATTTTAAAAAAACTCATCAGGGTGATTACAATTGGAACTGAATTGGGCTGTAATGAGTATTTCACAATTGGCCCTTCTTGTATCCCTGGGCAACATAAAATTAAACACAGTATAAACCAATGAAATATAATATACAATTTCCATATATTTACAACACTTCATCTAACCATAAAGACAATATTGTATTGTTCATGATTGTGAATTGCATTTAATCCACTATTAATTTATTACATTTATATCGCGTGCCTAACCCTCAGGCATCTGGGCGCTTGAACTTAAGAATACGGTTACATCGCAGAGACTTGGTTATACAGTAAAGTTAGTTACAGTTAGTATCAATGCATGCTTGTACAGTTGCATTAGTCACATGTGAATATTCAATTACATTTCAAGCTTAGTCTTTTTAGTAAAATGTGCAGAATACGGTATCCCAGTTTCTAGTTATGCTGTGTCAATCTAGTCTGCGGATGGTAGACAGGAGGGGAACCTATTGCTCAATAGTGGAACAAGGTAGATTGTCTATTGACACTAGACACAATCTATTGGTGCATCCATTGCCCCAGTATATTCCCCCAGTGAAGAACAAAAAATAATTTTGGTCTGACAAACAATACTGAATGAATCAGTCTAATTATACAAAGCACAATACATGTTTCAACAATATTTCATTTGTGCAATCCTTTTCCTTAAAATCAAAAGTACCATTGTTCACAATGTCTGTACATTTCATCAAGATTATATCATTGCTGTTTTTTAATCTCCATTAATATCCTTCATTTTAAACAAAATAAAACATCCACTATAAACCAAACTCATTTCAAGTGTTGATTTTTCTGCAGTATGATTATAAAAATGATCTCGCCTCTAGATCAATAAAGAATATGGGTATTCTTTTTTCTAATTTATCAAAACCAGTAAACCATTGCAGCAGAGATACCTGTGTGCATTATATTTTCTGCTATGGACATTATAGGGAAGAGCTTGATTTGCAGAGCTCGTTCTCAGAGGCAGGTTTACCTGCATCATTTTATCACAAAGAAATCAAAAAAGCTCAGGCTATTCCGCTCTCACAGATGGCATTGTGTGTGTGTGGGGGGGGAGGGGGTGGAGTGGTGGCGAGGGGGCAGTATTCCCATAGTCAGCTGTGGGTTTCTACTCTACCATGTCCGCAGGTCCAAACAGTACTTTTTCTACCCCCTAACAGAGTGTACCCTACAGCAACATTTGACATGTTTTCTTTTCTTTTTCAAAGAGAGGCAGATTCCACATAAGATGATAGAGGAGTGAAGTATACAGCCCCTATATTTTACATTAATCAATGACCAGGGTCATAGGGTTCAAGGAGTTGGCCTGACAAGGTGTTCAGTCTGGCATTCAAAATCTCCCATAGGTTTTTAGGCCCCTATACCTCTGAGGACCCAACTCTCAATACACCTATATTATTTTTAGCTCACTTATGTGATGAAAAAAAACAGAAGATGGATTTTCCCCAAATCAAAACACAATTCCAAGTTGGAGAAGCCCGTAACCTATGGTCCACATGTAGTGTTGAACTGCGATATAGGAATGTTAATGTAAAAATACGGTCCTAAGTGAAGAGGTTGTTTTCTAAAAAACATCATCAATAAAAATCTATTTAGAAAGACTGCTCCGTGACCGCACAGTAGAACTTCATTGTGGGACTTGTAGTAAACAGCCAAACCGCTATCTGAAACGGGACAATGTGAAACTATTGTAGAGGGTTTTGGGACTAATGCATGAAGAAACGAACTGTGATGTAACAGAGGGGTCCTGCGAAGGGGAACTGCATTATCAAAAGTCTCTGTAAAGCATGTTTTGAACTGTGTTGAAAAACAAACAAGAGAGGTTAATGCAAGTGGGAAATATATTAACCAGAAGGCAGTAGTGTAGAAGTGGTCGGGCAAGGAAGTACAAGTACTGCCATCTCAAAAGTCTTTGACGAATAAAAGCAAGGAACTTGGGGAGGCAACCCCCGAAAGTGTTTCAAACAGAATTGAGCCCGATGGGGGGTAGTCTTTGTGAAACTGAATTTTTGAACTGTTTAAAATACAATAGCCAAACAGGTTTGAGCCTGCCTGAAAGTGTCAAATGAAATCTGCAGGCCTGAGCCTGTCTGAGGCAGTCTGATGTGAAAGGAGGTCGGAGCCCGACTGAAGGAAACAAGTGAGATTGTGAGTGCCTCGAGCCCGACGGAGGGAAGCATATAATCTTGCAACAACAAGTACCAGAAAGCATTGGGAGAAAGTGGAGGTAACAGTTCTCGAAGTGGTCAGGCATAGTCAAAAGCCAAACCTATGCCGCCTCGAAAGTCTTAGAGAAAGATTATGAGAATTAAAGTTTTGCTTCAAGACAAAGAAGTCTAGTTGTCAAACATTTGCAGTTTTATTCCCAAACTGAAATTTCATTATGAAAGAAGCCTGAACGTTCTATTGACTCAACCCAGTAAGCCAGAGTGTGCCTCACTGGCTAAAACTGTGCTACACAAGTACCTATGCCCTCAAATCCCCTTGTCCCAAGGTGAAATAGGAGGGAAGGGATTCATCATTACTTCAAAGCCCTTCCCATCCTGATCCTTTTCTTGATAACACTATCCTTTTCATTTTGTGTACATTTCCCTTGCACCTTTTTGTATTAGAATTAGGGCAGGCATTAGGTTTAGAACCTTTTGTTTTGACTGTACTGACTAGGACTGTTTCTACTTTTACTTTATGGTTGGGTTTACTTCCACTTTAGATTTAGAGCTAGTTAGGAAGTCTCCAACCCATTGCAAAGTTATAAATAAAGCTGTTGAACTTGTATCTCTTGTTTGTGACTCTCATTTTGAAACCATCAGTACCTCCACAGATGTGTGCACGTATGTGTTTTTGATTGGGGGAGTCTTGGGTGGGAAGAGATGGGTCAGGGGCTGAGAGAGGAAGGTTCTGGGGCAAAAAACAGGATTTCAAGGTGAAAGTGGGGGGTGGGAGCCGGGAGGAGCAAAGCTTTCCCCCTAAATTGTAAAACAAAAAGAGGCAGTTCTATTTGAAAAGAGCTCATTAGTAAGGTCTCATGATGTACGATCAAAAGAAAAATGGCCAATAAAAATCGGTCTTTTTCTCATAGATCTTAATAATGAGGTATTTTCACATAGAACCGAAAATACACATTTTCAAAAACATTAATCTGGATATATACCTAGCACTGCATTGTTGTGAACATTTGTAATACTAGGCCAAATGTTTAAGTGCCCCAATATGCACTTTGTGACACTAAACACGTAATGGCCTGAAACTACAGCAGTGCTATTATAAAAAGTGTGAGCACGCGTTAGTCTGCGATGCCTACACTTTAGTTACAGTTGAGTTGAGTTTTTCTGTTCAGAGCAGCTTTTGGAGACTTCTAACTTTGAGTCCATCGACCAATTGACAGAAAAACCTAATATGCAGCGAATGTCCAACAAAAATGAAAGTGTACTTTCTACATGTTTTGTGGTCTTAAATTGAAATTGAAATCTGTGAATGTGATTGGTGGGTGCCCGGCTCAAAATTATGAATTTGTCAGCCATATTTGGTCCATGTGTGTGAATCCTAGCCCGCTGATGCTACACTGCAAAAACACTGACCACAGGGGTACAGACATGCCTTTGAGGGGCAGAATGTGTCCCTCCCTTCAAATAGATGCTCATATTTGGTTTTTGCTTCAGCAGACCCTCGAGATATTCCGCACACCTCAGGGGGCAAGGAAGTGCACATTTCTGCATGCCCCTTCAATGCGACTAAAAGTGCATCTGGGGTCCACCTGCTTTCTTCAAGGTCTGCAAACCCCATTGGCATAAGTTGTCAACCTTTGTGCCCTGAATCCGTGCAAACCTGAGCAGGACACAGAATAGGTATAGGGAGGACTAAACAAATGCCCACAAAACTGTGTTCGCTCAGGATGCGTTGTAGTTCTGTTCGCTCAGGATGCTTTGTAGTCCTGTAAGGACATTCTGAACACTTGGGGACTTATCTCAAATCCGTATAGGCATGAAGTGGGCCTATGCAAATATATGCATAACCTCTATCACTTGGGATTTGGCATAGTCCCATGAGTACATCTGAGACACCAGCGGTATATCTGCATTCAGTTTGGACATGAGGCAGAATCACAGGTTGGCCTAATCTGCACTTATGCAAGGTCACTTAGAATTAGGGGCGTGGAGGGGGGCGCGTTTCAAGTGAACAATGTATGCATTGATGAATGTTATTCCTGTATCTGGCCAGGTAGTAAGATCCTAACACCATGTGCATTACAGAGCATGGACACTTTTTACACATGCAGCTAAATGTGCGACAGTATTGTGCCTAAGGTATGGACTCTGGCTATGCCATACAGGTAGTACAGCCAGGAATAAGACTATCCAGGATCGGCAACCCTGGGGCCTTTATGCTGAACAAGTTGGGGCACTGCACATGGGAACAGGTAGACACTGCAGGTTAAGCTACTCCTTTTGGCCATGGCGGGATAGAGGCACTGCAGTCCCTTTCCATAGGCAGGGCCAGGTGGGCACTAGCGCATCCTATATTACTTTAGATTGCCAACTATTACTGTAAATAGCCACAGTTGCCTTCAGTCACATACAATTCCCCTGCCATTCTTTAGCTGCTATAGCCAGCCCTACAGATGAAGGGTGTATCGGCCAGTTTTACTCCCTAAAATTTGGCAAATACTCCCAAAAAATTAAAATGGGGAGTAAAAATCCTCCCAACAAAAAATAGGAAAAAGACAAGTAGAATCTTGTGACCATGCGTTCACCCTCATAACTCCATGGACATGTCTGGACCAGTAGTGCACGCAGTACCACAGGAAAAAAACACTATTTTAAGCTGCCAGATTGGAAGAAGTAAACCTGCATCTTTTAATGTGCATGAATAGCTAGGTGCAAAGAAATAAATATTACTAAACCATTTTGTTTTTCAGTTAAAACATATTTTTACTTGATTATAAAATACTCTCAGTGGGAATTGGACTTAGTTTTTATTCCCTAAATGCTCCCACTTCCAAATCTTATCTGGAGCACTCCTTACAGACCAAGAGAGGCGTCATGCTCGCCAATTAATGAGCTGTCACCAAGTTATGGCCCAAGGCGAAAGCGAGGACCATAAATTGAGGAAGGATCTTCCCAAGTGACAAAGAACCCTCCCGGGGCCTATAAGGCTGAGAGCACATAGTCATGGCAGCAATACGTGTTTTATTTTAATGCAGAAGTAAGTTCCATCAATAGCGAGTAAAGTCAAAAGAGAAACGAAGTAAATTTAAATGTGGTTGTGTTTTGTACTATTTAAATAACAGCGTTGTCGCACTTTAATTGCAAACGTGGCAAAACTGTAGCAGGTTTAACATGAGCATTCATTAGGTGCCATGTAAAGGAAAACCGTTTCTCTTGTGAAAGCAATTTTCCATAATTGTGTTTTCTCTTTAGTGTGTTAAATAGGATGCTGCAGCAAATAAAAGGTCCTGTTGAACAAGAAGTGTCTTATTAAAAGAAATATTGCCTGGAAATGACATCGGTGTGCCCTGTTGGCTTTTGAAGACAGAATGTTGAGTATTCAGTCAATACAGGTAGTTATTGACTGCATTGTAAACATGGATTGGCTGACCTGTCGATAACGAACAACATGCACAAATAACCTGTACATTTGTAAATCCTGCATGTGCATCAGCGCCTCGATGCCTCCGGGTTGTATGTGTGCTTTACAAATGAAATTAAATAAATAAATACATTTGCAAATCTAGTCTTTTCATTCTTCATCAGCTCTTTAGTTTTGATCCTAAATACAAGAGCATTTTCGGGCATCTTTCTGTTTTTCCCTTCCTTTCAGGTCTCTCTCCCATATCTTTGCCTTGTTCTTGCCATGTGCGCCTCTGCTTTGCGGCGCTTCGGGGTCTTCTGTACTGCAATGCTTTCTCAATCACTCGCACTTTAGGCGCCCTGTACGGTTCAGAGCCCGACTGTTCGAGTTATGCCAAGTTATTGTTAAACATTTTCTGCAGTTAGAAATTTTGAAAACTGCTGTTGGTAAACCACAGGGTTCTCCCAGCCACGGGTTGTGGAAACAAGTGTCCCCACACTGGCGCCACGCAAGGCAAGGTCAGGGCCGTGAGGTATGTTGGGACCTTTTTGGAGCGTAGTATAGAAAGTAATCCGCGTTTAATCCGTTATGGGCACGTTTCAGACGCGCAGGCACCAGCATTACCGCGGATATTTGTCCATGGTATGTTCCGGTTGCGGAATTTTGAAAGGCCATTTCATCCAGGAAAAGTCATTCTTTTTGTAATGATTTGTTACATTTCATTGGAATCGTTTGGTCAGGCAGACTTCCAAACTTTATTTTACAAAAATAACGACTTTTTGATTTACTTTGCTGGGTGGTCCGACTTGTTTTCGAGTGAATATGTGTTTAAGTAGTTACAATGGTAAAACATGTCTGACCGTTATTCCTCATTCCAGACGGGTGGAATAACAGTGCGCTTTTAGTGTTTTATGACTGTGGGTGGGAACGGTTCAAAGGTCTTGTATCATACTTGCTCTGAAAGTAATTGCAGAAGCTGTTAACCTGCCCACATTATCTCTTGAAAACGCTCCCCGAAAAATGCACAGCTCATTGCGTTACCACGACATTGCTGGAGTTTTTACTCTCCATACATCTACCATAAGCGGGGGTGTTGCTAGGTCTGGAAAATATCGCGACTACGCTAATGGTGGGACTGTCTGGACTAGGGGCTAGCTAGCCTTTTGGTTGTAGCCCCTGAGCTTCTATCTGTGGCTACAACCAAAAGACCCGGGCTATAGCCCCCTCAGCCATCCCCCAGCAACACCTCTGACCATAAACCTATCTATAGGCCACCCCATGTACACTCTCAAATCACCTTTCCAGTAGTGGTATACACAGTCTGCAATCGCATACTTATTACGCGTTTTAGAACCGTTGTTACCGTACCGGCAGAGTACAAGTTTGCGGGCCGTGTGCCTTTCCGCCCACCAGGACTGACCTGGTGAGTGGAAAGGCACCCGCTGGCAGACTTTGACTTTGATAAATGGCACTGGTGCTACCGTCTTCCCCATTCCCATTCAAATGGAAAAGGGGAGTTACTTTTTCCGATGCCTGGCTTGAGGGACCGCTGAGGCTGTAATGCCCTGGTGATTCCCCAAGCCAGGCGCCGGAAAAAATATACAACTCCGGCGGCAGCCTGCCGTTTTTACCAGCATGGCTACCACCGGAGTTGTAATAAGACCCAATGGGCCTCATTACGAGTTTGGAGGTAGCCATTAATAAGGGCATGGCTGCCTCCAAACTCGGGTCCGGCTTCCCTGAATGGGGATATACCGGGCCATTCTGACCTTGGAGGGCCCGGTATTTCCCCATTCAGGGAACCCGGACCATCCCCATTTGAACCCCCATAGGGATCAATGGGAATGGGGAGCATGCTAACAACGGGCCATTTAATGACGGGCCCATTGTTAGCATGCTGGGCCACTCACGGGACCCGCTAAGGACGTCTGGTAAAACCAGTTGTCCAGAGCGGGTCCCGCGAGTGGACCTCGTAATATGGCGGTAAGGGGTTGGTAAAGGTGCCGGAGCCGTTAACCCCTTACCGCCCACCTCGTAATGAGGCCCAATGTCTTTTTAAGGATGATAATGCAGTAACAGAGCTTTTGCCAACAAGATCAGTGGGGCAGAGGGGCTGGGGTGCAGGAGTCTTAAGATGACTCTTGCGGTAAGCACTAGGAAAATGAGAACTCTAAGTTCCTTTGTGGAATTTAATGAATTCTTTATTGGACTTGAAGGGGAGGAGAGTGCTAGAGGGTTAAGTCTTTTGGTAGGAGAAAAGCTGAATATGCATGTAGCTCGCTAATTAAAGGAATAGTACAGGGAGTGTAACGGTTTATTGAGAGACCACCCTCAACACAGGGAGTTCCTTCCCTCCCCACTCAAGGTGTCCCGCAACAAACTATTTAACAGATTTTTTTCTTCAGCCCTACTTCAGACGCATATCATGCCCCTTGAGCTAACAATGAGCCAAGAACCAGGCCTGTGTACGGGAAATACATTAGTATTTATTTAAATTTGCACGAAAATGTCAAACACCACTTTATCCGTGGCACAAGACAATAATCTTCGCTCAGCATAAATACATCACAAAGTGAGTTGACAAGAACACAATCATAATTCTGCACATTTCACTTCAAGAAATAATTACTGATCAATAGCAAAAGCAATTATTATGTAGTGTTGTAAGATTTTGATTTTTCCCGCAGGCCTAAAATGTTACCAGTAGGATTTCAAGATTGGTACAAATATATATGGCAATTATGATTTTGCCCACTTTTGGTTAAATTAAACACAGTTTGATTTTGCAGTTTGTTTTTTAGAACCCCCTACTTTGGTCTGTGTGGGGGAAGTCGGACAGAAAATTGGAATGATTTGGGGAATTTTGGGATTTCAGACCCCCCCCCCCCCACCCCCACTGAAAGGCCTGTGCTGGGAAGCTGGATAAAAAGGTTCGACTGAGAACAAAGACACACCTCTTCCTAAAAAAAAGTCTGGGTCAGCAGGAAAAAAGGATTACTCAATTAAATGATAGGATATAGTTTTTTATAGTTTATATATTTTAACAAAATTCACACCTTAGTATTCTGCCAAATGGAGAATTAATTAAATTAATATTTTTAATTAAATAGGCTGGGTTTTAAAGTTCAGGAAAGCCAACTCAGGACACTGGAAAGATAGGGCTCGGGTCTGGTCACCCCACTCTCAAAGATGGCCTCCCGCTCTCCACCATAGGTCCCACTCAGCTTTGAGACCTTCCTAGAAATAGACCGCTCCACCCAGATGCACTCTCAGCAATCTCCTCTGGTGTTTCCTTACAGCAGTCAGATGGTAAATTTCAGCAGCCCTCTCTGTCTCTATCTGTCTCATGTTCCTCTGTGTCCCTTTTCTCTTAGTGCAGTCCCCCTTATTTAGCAGCGATGACACCACCAATTTTACAATCTTGGGGGATGTACCCTGCAATAATTCCTGCAACTAGGATTGGACAGTTACCCCTCTCTATCCTCCCAAACCCAGCCTCCAATTGGATTGGATCAGGATTGGTTTAGGGGTCTGGAGCAACATTTGGCAATTCCTATTTATAATCACCATTTCTTCTCCTCGCATATCTTTTTGGCAAAACTATGTATGTATCACAACTTCATGATTTTACTAGCAATTGCCATAATATACATATTAACTGATTCAGCTAATCATGGGGAATTACATATATCAGCTGATCACCAGGTCTGTACTGTGTAGCACAGCAATGTGGCACATTTCTGCTGTTTCCATAAAAGGCATAACAGTTATGAATATGTAAATTATTACCCATATCCCTAATTCTTTTCTCCAACTGCTCACCAACTCTCCCCTTTGGAACCTAATTAGATCAGCCAAAAACCTACTTTAGCTGGTCATCACAGTTCCAGGCGTCACAGGTGGGGGAATTCTACATCACTACAATCACCTGGAAATTACATAAAACATGGTACATAAATGAAATCAGTACAGTTTATGATTGATGAGAAAAAGGCCTACATGCTAATAGTCCTTTTACATTAATTGTGAATCTTCATGTGGGACAAATGGCCATTCTCCTACCTTCCAGCCATTTTGTTTTCACTGGGTCAGCCTGTACCCAGAGTTTTTTCTGATCAGTCTTTGTTTTGGAAGCTTGCTCTTTGAAGTGGTTGCCTACGTTTTCACACATTAGTCATGCTCCAGCCAAGGGGAACTTCTCCTGCAGTCAAAGCCTTCAGAGCCAGTAGGTCTGGGGAACATTGAATTTAGACACCTTTAGCAGGACACTTTACTGCAGTTGGTAATTAGATGGTAGATGTAACATTCAGACTGGCAGAGGGAGATTTCTTTGTGAAGTGTCCGACAGCCAGCAAACGGGTTTTTCTTGGGCTGGCATTTTTCCATGAAAACAAATTGGCTTTTCAAATGTCACTGGAGTTTTGAATGTGAAACATAACATATTGCTTTTTGTCCAACTGTAAATCATGTCTTTTCCCTGACATTTTTTTGTGAGCAGTGATACATTTTTACATATAAACTGCTTTTACTTGCACACACCCCTATGCAAGCCGTTTTTGTGTCACTGTCAAAAAATAAATCCTGTTTTCCATGTGAAAGGGATCTTTAATTCCTCCTTCTTTTGAAAATTAAAATGCTGTATTTCCTTTGGTAATGACAGGTAGGCCCCTTTACCACATGGCTCTACAATTTTGCTTGAAAAAAAACGAAGGCCAAGCCGTTTTTTGTTTCAGTGTTTAAAATCCTGCTCTTCACATGAAAGGGACTTGTGTTTGGGGCCTTTGAATGCACCCCACAGGAGGCTGATGGTTCGGAGTAATGGCATGATAGACATTGAGAGGTATGTTTGCAATGTCTTGTTGACTGGGAACAACTTTAAAATGTCTAGTCTGCCAGCTCTGAACGCGCCCAAAAAAGCAGCCTGTCTCATTCCAAGGATAAGATGAAAAGCCTATTTCTGTACCCTTTCAGGTTTGCCAATGGTGTTCTCCAGACGCCCTGTGTACTTGAACAGTATAACTTGTAACTTCACTAAACTCGGTAACTAATGACCCATTCTCTGCTGGAATTGCATTGCCTTCTTTACAGATTGTGTAGTAAATGCAAACCTCTGAAGCCTAAGTGAATAAACCCGGATGATTCATTATGATGGTGCAATCCCACTCACCCGTCACCCTCAATGGCACGGTGGCAAGCAATCTATGGTTGATTAATAACTAGATATAATGTTCCTGTTGTAAAAAGTGTTGTGTTTTTTTTTCTGTTGGGTGAAGGAATGCAGGTGACGTACACATTGGTACATTACAGCCATTTATTCCACACTATGGGCACTGTAGCTTATTATTGAGGGGTAGAACAAGGATTGCAGGACAATACATTTTATTTGCCTTGCATAGCTTTCCAGGACCTTTGCCATATTAAGTTCAGGTATTCATTGAAGAAGCATTGCTTATTGCGAAGGAATTTTAATTTTTCTGGACACATGTGAGGGTACCAGAGGCATGCATAGCCCCATGCAGTAGGTATCTTCGGACCGGGAGGTTTCAGGGATAATCGGATGCAGCCTAGTCCTTTCTTGCTGTTGCTGAGCACTGTTTCATTCGAAGCTCTTATCAAAGTTGTTTACTCTGCTCAATAAACGGGTAGAACAGAGGCATTAAGCCAGAGATTATACAGATATGTAATGTCTAAAGCCAACTTGGAACTGGAGCATGGGGCTAGAGTTGCTGGTCCATCACACTGTAGTTTGAGAGCTCTCGGTCTGGGCTTGAATAACAGAACACATCCTTCTGGTCGGGGACCGATCCGGTTGTTCCACACATGACTTTAATGAGGCATGCTTAGCTCTGAAACACTAGGGGCACCCTGCCACATAGGCATTGCTAGGGAGGGGCTGAGTGGGCTATAGCCCCATGTCCTTTGGTTGTAGCCCTGGATAGAAGCTCAGGGTCTTCATCCAAAAGGTTAGCTAGCCCCGAGTCCCAACTGTCCCAGATCTTTTCCAGACCTAGCAACACCCCTGCCCTGCCAAGAGCTAAATGGAACTCTCACACCCAGAGGCCTCTGCGGATTAACTCAGAGTGGAAGCTGATGGGTACTGGACATTGATTTATGGGCAGAAGTACTGACGGCAGCAAGACGTACTGAGATGACTGCCAGTATGGTTCGGAATTCAGAGGGCTTTTTCATTTATGTCTGGCATGAGTTTGTAGTTTACCGATTTGATGTAGGCGTACTTGCACTAAGGTCACATGATGATTGCTTCATAATTCTAGACGACTGTCAGTGCTTGGCCATTTGTTAAGTACTGGGAGACTCTGCATGGACCAGAGCAATGGCTGATTTAAAACCCTATCTGAGGACAGTTGCCCAATATATAAAAAGGAGGCACTAATGGTTTTCCTCCTAGATTTGGGGGTGGGGAGATAGAGTAATAGGATTTGAACATATACGTTTTTGTTACACCTAGAGGCAGACTGGGTCTATGGCAGAGCTTTAGCTTGTGAAAGGTAAGGAGAAGGGTAGTGAAGCTAGCAATGGTATTTAGAAGGCGCTCCTATAAGCGAGTGAGCCACCGACAGGAAATTAATGGTACCATGACCACTGTCTGAATGGAGTAAATTAAAACCTGACGCTGAATGGATGTGCTTTAAAATAGTTCCTGTTTTGTCCCACACCTGTGTGCATGTACGTTTTATGGCTGGAGTTATTTATGCATGCGGATCATTTTAGAAGGACCAAGATGTCCCATGTGTTCTTAACATGGACTGCAAGTGTGATAGGCGAGTTACTTAGTAGAAATAAAGGGGATCTGTAAATGTCAGGGTTCATTGACCAACATTTAGTTTTTCGTTATTTTAGCTGCAAACAACCACGACCGCATCATTTAAGCGTCCCCACTAAGAAGGATAGGATATTTGGCTATTTGTCGCCTAGCTCTCAGGAATGCAAGCTAAACCAGGTAATGTGTGGTCGGGCACCGCGTAACGGAATAAAAAATACCAATAGGATGTATGTTTGGTGACGCCTTTTTGGTTACTAATCAGAGACCTTTATTTCGTATCCCGTGATTTCAATGACAGTAATTATGACATCAATCTGAACCGATCTGTAAGCAATAAAATGCACTTTATTGAATGAAATGGTTTACACATATTTTGAACTAATGTTTCTGCATGATGTGCTTTACTGTATGATGTATGCAGCGAATGGATGTGGAAAACAGTAGGGTGTGAGGCCCAAGGCAGTGCACAGCTATAATCTGTAGGTTGTAGTGTGAGCTATTTGCCACAACTTGAGATAAGAAGTTACTCACATGGTTGTAATGGACCTGTAGTTTATGTGGAACTCTAACTAAAAGATCTGTACCCGACCGGCAGCCATCTTCTCCTGTCGTGGTTTCCCACATTTGTTAGTAGAGTTTAAGAGGAACGGAACATGTTGGGTTTTATGTTGGATTTAACCGGTGGTGTGTTTTTTTTTATGCTGTTTTTTATTTTGATATTAACGTACAACAAATACAACTGGCAGCTTTGCGATCATTACTATTCGTAAAATCATAGAAATCAATACTGTACTCAAAAACGACTTCATGGCAATAAAAACAAGATCAAGGAGCAAGCAACACCGTAAACAAAAGAAAAGACAACAACAAAAGGAAACTTACAATGACACCAGCTAGCACAGTCCCAGTTCGACATCCCAACTAATCTGTAAAGAGGGGCCCGCCTGGCCATCAGTAGTAGTTGCTATACGAAGATATGGGTTTTGAGAGGTTGGTAAAAGGGTAACGGACCACAACATTTGAAATGCTTATTATGGTTTGTGGCTGTAGGCTGAAAAGGCGATATTGCAATCATTAATGGTGCGCAGGTTTGCATTTAAAGTGAAAAAGTGTGGTATTGCTAAAAGTTGCACTGTTTGAAATGTATATGTTTATGAAAATTGCTATAAATTATACGAGAAACAGTAACACATGACATTTTGTATGTCTCATTAAATTAACTATAAAAATAACTTGTATGCTTCTTTAGCGACTTGCTGTGAATGAGGAGTCAAAAAAATGGATGGTTGGGCCTTGTAGTTATAACATATGTGTTGTCCTAGGGGCGGGCCATCCGCATTCACCCTAGAGTCTTTCTGAAGTAGATGCCTTGTGCAATTGGACCAGCAAACTGGATGTGGCTGGTAGCTCCATGCGCTATGGTTAGCAGGTTTGTACAGGTTTGTATCATGAGTACCTATGAGGGGTTCACAATAATACTCCCCCCCCCCCCCCCCTCTCTTGTTTTTTACAAGTAGTTACTTGAGCGGCCCTGTGCCTGTTTAGCTTCACGAGATAACCACTCTTGCTATAACCCCTCTCTCAGTAAGGGCTGGGAACCGCTAAACGGTCTCAAGGAGAGCAGTTCTGCCAGTGCCCTGTACTGGCTGCAGACCTTGGGTCAGGACTCAATGGGAGGGATGTCTGAAGGTCCCATGAAGATAATGGACTGGCTTGGCCTTTAGGGATTTGTTCACAGACATAGGAAAGTCTGTAGTTCTCTGGCGTAAGGGTTCAGTTGTTTTCCAGACAGTTTGCTCTTTTTTGCATCCTGCCAGTAAGAAATAGTTTAGGAATTCCTGTCATAATTTGGGCTCTATGCTTTGTCCTTGCGTATAATGTGATGGCAGGTATTTGTCTTAAAGACACCATGAACATAATTCCGCCCACCAACCCCCATCATGTTTTGTAAATATTGTCTGAACTTCAATGCCCTTCAAAATGTTCTGGGGCTCGCTTACAGAATCATTGAACTGCTCTAATGCAAAAACATATTCTTTCAATGCATTTTGGCACCAGAGTAAAATGTGCACTACTGCTAATATGGAAACTTTGCCCTGGAACAAAAGGTACAGAAAGCAAATATTTTTGCACTAGAGCATGTTTTCCCCTAGTGCTAATCCCATGCAAAATTGAACTTGCACTGGTGCAAAGTTTTTATACTATTGCCCCAAAATGCCTGAAGTAGATGATTGCTACTGGGCTTTTTTCTTATGCAAGGTACACTGAAGCCCAAGAAACAGGTTTGCAAAGACCAATGATGCCAATAACATTAGTGGCTAATGCTGATTAACTTGTAGTTTTGAAAAATCTCCTTGTGCCAATAAGTCGATAAGCTTTTTTGCGGCATAAGCCATAAAATCACATTATGGTACTATAACAATTGGAGAAGAAATTACAAAAAGAATTTCACCTGTTACAAATCACTATATAAAGCAGAAAATCTGTTAGTTTGTTCCTTATTCAATTACAAAACCGTTCCACCAATCTGCACCAAATGTTGCATAGTTACCTGTTGGCACCCTCTGGACATTACTGGCTACCACCCCTTTCCCTAGATTTCAGCCCCTTCACACACAAGACGGTTGGCACAAATCTGCAAAACATCAATTAGGTCGTAGGAGGACTGGACAACACTCATTTTAAGCGTTTCAACACGAGAATCAAAACTTGAAGGCCTTGAAAACCACATTTCAAGGCCCTAGAACATGCCGTTTCTGTAATATTGGCAATGCACCACACCGCAATGCAGTACACCGCACCAGAATGAGGGGACAGGTGGGAAGAGTGCACAGAAGGTCCCACTATGCAGCAGCATGCCAACTCTTGCCTCCCTTCCAAGTCTGCTCCGGGGTATTTAAAGCAGACACGTGCCCTTTTTCAGTGCAGTTTACTTCGGAGTGCAAAGCACATCAAGCGATAAGCGACTCGGAACAGCGACCTACAGGATCATTGATTTTTAACAAGTGATGAGTGTTATCATGTCTGTCCACAGAAACAGTGCAGAGTACGAGCACTTTTTGCTAGTACGAGATAAAATCAATGTCACTAAAACCTTGAGCATCACTAAATAAGTCATTAATACCATTCAATCTTACTTTGAAAACAAGGCAGCTTCTTTGCTCAATCATGAAGAGACATTTCTATACATCAGTCTATTCTCTACATGCAATCCTCACCATTTTCATTGACTTTTGCCAAAATTCTAATGCTAAGAACTTTTGACTCGCTGGAGGAATTTGGTACCTCAATCCCCCAAACTGGAATGTTTGGGGAAAAATTCATTACATGGTTACAAAGTTAAGTAAAGGGAGGAAAAAACGCTTTTTTTTTCGGTCATCTGACATTTATTTCCCCATTGAGGTAAAAGGGGCTTCCATTCAACACACGCACATCAAAAAACACTGCATAGATTTTTGCCAAATAAGAAACAAGTTGGGTGCAAAGCACATCATATATTTTTGTTTTTTGTTTTGTGTAAATCAGTTGAGTAGTTTTTATATAATTTTGACGTAGGAGGGTGGCCCCGGTCCCAACATTTTATACCTACCATAGTGTCTTTTAGCTCAATGCAAGTGATTCCTCTGTGAAGGTGAAAAAGAAAAGGCCTGACAATTGGTATTCTTCGGCGGGTAAGGGATAGTTTCACGTTGGGGAAGGGGGGGGGGGGTGGTGAAAGAGGACCACGTGGTTAGTTGGTCTCTTTTGGGGAGTGGTGGAGAATCCATTTTGTGTCTGATACATTTTCGTGGGTTCTCCATAGGATCATCGCAAAACTTAATTGGAAAAAGGGTGTCCCTTGGAAAAGAGGGGACAGCGAATAATAGAAAAGGGTAAGGAGGGGTTGGCACAGTGGGGGGTGTGTCGAGGGAACCTAAAAAGGGGGAAGGGTGCTCCTGCAAATGGCAGTCAGATTGGGAAGACTTTTACATTTTCAAGCATTTGTGCATGCTGGATATAATTGTAAAATGTTGAATTACCACAGGAATTATTATCCCACCAATACAAAGCTGCATCATGGTGCTCGCCGGTATGTTCCCGTGGGACATTTTCAGTGAAAATTATCACAAAAAAGAAATAAAGCAAGGGGTGGTCTCAAGACTAGATTAAGTAACTGATAGGCGGTTTGTAGTTCGCCTTTTAATAGGGGTCCCAAGGAGCATTTTTCTCCCCATACCAGTTGTTCAGCTAATCGCTCAAATATCAAAACAAAATTCCCTAGGTCTTCTCCTTCCTGGTAGGGTTGTAATATCCCTTGAGGGTGGTAATAGGGGTCTTTCTTGTAACTTGACCAGCTTTGTAAAGTTTTCTTGAAAGTGAGACCCAACCAGAAAGTTATTGATCTTGAGGATGAAATCCTATATTATTTTAATTGTGGTGTTGTATAGCAGAGTTATTAATTGTTCAGCACTTGTAAGGATCTGTAACTATTTGTTTCTCAACCAGTATACTTCTAGACCATGTCTTTTTTTTCTTTTTTTTAGTCCCGTACAGTATTTGACAATGACTTGCCCTGTTTGTGCATTTATTACCATTATTCAATCAAAAGCACACAACTAGTGTTTTCAATTTGTACACTTGTTACACAAAGTCAGATAGGTTATCCAACATCAAAAAGAAATACAAACCTAAAAAGATCAGCATGAGAGATAGAGGCATCTAAAATAAACCAAATTGATATTATGAGGTATAGATGCCGTTCTATCTAACGAATCCTCTACTAAATATAGCAAAGAATTTTAGCACAAGATCATGTCCAACAGGTGAATCCGTGGACTCGGGGGTCTACGCTGGTATCAGATTGTGAATGCGAGAAACCTTCAGCCTTATGGAAGCATATAAGTAGCTCTCACTCAAGGCTGCGCACATTTCGGCGGTGAGGAACTGAATAAGACTGCCTTCCTCAGGACCAGAAAGGGAAGACCACCCCTGGGGAGAGATATTGAACATATTTATGCTGTGCTTTTCTGCCACTGCACAAAATGAAAACACTATCTACAGTTGTAAACAACCCTCACCAGTGATATAGGTAAGGAAATAACATTTGCACCTGAAAGGTTATCCAGTCACTAGGACCTACCATGCAAGCATCTAATCCACACCTAAAGAGGTATTATGCCAGTGCAAGACAACCTGGGCATAACTTAGTGTTGTAAGAGCAAAAAGGAGAAACAAGTAGAGAAGTAAGAGAAAAAAGGAAGATAGGATATATCCCATGTAGCTAAGTTATATTAAGTTTGCAGAACTCCTGGGGAAAAAGAGTTCTAAAGTGAGCCAAATAAGGGTTAAATCTGGCATAACGGTTAACATATAGATATTGGTGTGAGAATGCTAGAATCTCACTTACCCTAGTGCTCCGACTCAAGGGGCTATCTCGATTACAAAAATGAATCGGAGTGAGAGTTGGGAGGCTGGAAACAACAACAAGGGACAGTGAGGAAGACTTCTTTCAAACCATCATAGTTGGGAACTAATCGTTGGTTGTCCAAAGTATTTAAAGGAGAAATAGGTGACTACCTGTGTTCTATAACAGTAACTTTTGTACATTGGGCGAGCCTGTCTCTTGGGCCTTTTATCTCCCAGTTAAGTAGTGGATCTACACAGATCCTTGGATTTTTTTTGCCTGCTGTTCTTTAGTACACTGAGGCCTGTGGTAGAGTTGCACTTTAAAAAAAATAAATATAATAACAATGATAATACATTGTATGGACCACTAGCAATAGCATGTTTTTCTATTCATACCAATGTAGAGGAATTCTTAAATAAATGTGTCTTAACAGTTTGTAAAATTATTTTGAGGATTCTGCAGGGGACAGGATGGCCCAGGCAGAAAAGTTTGCATTTCATGTAATGCATACGATAATCAGCCTGGCTTTGTAGATGTATAGGGGAGGGGATTTTTTGTAAACCCAGCCCTCCAACAGGCAAGATATCTTACCCTCTACACTTACAAAGCACTCTGGCACACATGTAGGTCAGTGACGAGTGACTCTTTATGGCTAGCGGGTAGATTGCAACTTGACAGTTTTACCCTGTGCTAGTGGGTCTGCAGCAGTAAAAGCCCAAGAATTATTTTGGTCACATTGAGATGCAAAATTACATTGATTAGGGTTTCTTCTTGTACACAATCATGAATAACCAGCACTTTGTGGTTAAGTGCTCAAACCCATTTCAAATTCTCAAACAATGCTTGTGAAATGTACCTGATGAAGATTACCAGCCAGAGTTGTGATTATCAAAACTTTGGCAGTGTTTAAAAAAAAAAAAAAGCAAATTAATTTGGCACCAATTTTGCTGCTTTTAGATTCTGTTGAGTCAATTTAGTAGTTTTCTAGCACTGAAACAAATGTTATCTAATCTGACCCCCCAAGTCTTCCAAGTATTGCATAATCCGTTACAGCGCAGGTGGCAGCCACCACAGCATTGGGTCTCATCCCTTTTCCGAAGAGATATTCTAGAGTGTTGGAGGGTTGTCCTGATGTGGATGGCTAGTCTGCTATTGTGGTGGTGGTGTGGTCATTGCAACATCATTTAGGCCAGTGAGAACTAGAAGTGAAATGTATTTATTTATTAAATGTTTTAAAAGCCCAGACCCGAGGGTATTGCGGCGTTGGAACAATACATGGGTACAGAGTACAGATTACAAGGTAAATGTCTGGGCCAGAGTCCGCGGGCAGCAGATTACATAGTCACCAAGGCCACAGGTAGAAGTTACTCATATTTATCAAACAGCCAAGTCTTGACTAGTTTTCTGAAGGTGGAGAATGATTGTTTGTTTCTAATGAGGTGGGGCTGTTAGTTTGAGCCCGGGAGCCGTGACACAGAACTTGACGCCCTCTGCCTTTTTGTTATTATACCGATGGTGTACAACGAGATGCTGGAACTAGATCTTAATTCACGCACATGGCCAATTTGGGTGATGCAATTGTTGAGGTACAGGGGGGCCTCATTGTAAATGCAATGGTGGGCAATGGAGAGGTTTTTAAATTAATTCCACCCTCGCTCTGATAGGGAGCCAGTGTGGGGCACATCTGATGACTGAGATGTGGTCAGAATGTTTGAGATTGAGGGCAGAGCGTAGTGCTTTATTTTGGAGTAATTGGAGTTTGGACATATTGGCTGTCGTGGTACCCATAAGTAGTATGTTGCAATAATCGAGTTTGAAAAGGATAAGTGCTTATGCGAGTGTGAGACAATTGCTCAGTGAGAGGAACTGTCTACTCGGCAAGAAAGGTCTGGCTGTGTAGGCCGTGGATGATGCTACAGTATTAAGGTGTCTAGACATGGATAGGTCTGCTTCCAGGTGGTGTGGTGTGCCAATGATGAGGAGCTCTGTTTTTTCATCATTGTGGAACAAATTGTGCATGGCCATCCAGGGATATCAGCTGCAGAATCTCCTATGAACACTCATGTGGTCCGACCGCTAAGAAAGGTATTGATCCACTGGGTAACTTCCGGGTGAAGTGTGAGTGTTGGCTGAGGTGTTGGCACAGGATGTTGTGATTAACAAGGTTGAAGGCTGCAGAGAGATCAAGCAGGATAGCTAGTTTGCCCGAGACATTGATGGAGTCCATTTGTATTTTTAGGGCCAATAGGGCCATTACGGTACTGTGCTTCGGTGGAAAACCAGATTGTCTTTTGCCAAGAAGATGGTTGCTCTATAAAAACTTCTGGACTTTGGTATAGGCTAGGTGATCCAGAATTTTGAATAGGAATGGGACTGTGGTAATGGGGTGGTAGTTTGTGGATGAAGGGGTCCTGGCAGGTTTTTTTGAATAGTTGTGTGACCCAGGCAGCTTTGATAGAGGGAGGCACAATGCTCATTGAGAATGATGCTTTGGAAAACTCAGTGATGAGGTTGACTGTGGGCTGGACAGGAGTCACCTGTACAGTTACAAGGTTTAAGTGACTTGATAGTGGCTGCTACTTGCTCCTGGGTGACTTGAGTGAAAGTGAAAAAGGGGGTATTGGTGGTGTGTGTCCCACTAGGATGGGCATCTAGGTCAAGCACAAGTGCTTTGTTAGCGAGTAGGCCCTTTTTGGCACCGATTTTAGTGAGTAGAGATTCAATTTTATGAGTGAGGGCATTTTGTATTGTGGTACAGCAATCTTTATCAGCATGTGTACCTGCGATGGGCGGGGATGGGTGTTTCCAGCTCTCTGAGAATTGCAAATAATTCTTTACTTTTGGAGCTGGCATTTGTGATTCTCTCGTAACTACTGGATTTGCAGGTGAAACCGCCTTATTGTAGTTTATGGCCGCCATACCAAGGGCCTCACAGTTCTTTGTGGAGGGGTGTTTTTTGCATAGGTGTTCTTGATCTTTTTTCCCTCCTTTTGTAGGAGCAATTCCTCAGAGAACCAGGTGTTGTTGGCTTTGTGAGGTTAAGGAATGTGGGATGTGTTGGCACGTGCCGGTCGAGGGCCTGGAACAGGCAGGAATGATAATGGATGGGCAGGTCATGTGCAGAGTGTGTTTCGGATGGGTCGTAGGTGCTGAGTGAAGCAAGGATAGATGGTTTTAGATCCTCATGCTTCAGGTTGAATTTGTTGTGGACTTGAATAGGGCTTGGTGGTATGGGAGGGGATTTGTGTAGCTTCAACAAGGAGAGATCGAAGAGGATGAGGAAGTGATCAGACCATGGAACTGCATCAATGGACGATATGTTGATGGTGGCATTGCCCGTGAGTGACCAGTGTAGTATGCATCCACTGGAAAGGGTTGAGGACGTTATGAGTTGTGTCAAACTCATGTCACTTAGTGCAGCAGCGAGCGTGGCTGCTTTGGGGTCACTGGCATCATTATATCCAAGGTCGAGGTCTACTGAGATGATATATTTGATGAGTGGTGTGATCAGGAGCGGGATGTCTCAATCGGAGAGGCTGAGTCTGTTAGGTTGCCTGCAGATTAGCCAATTGACTGTGGTTTGAGGGTCGGTGGTCCACATCAGGGGTAGCATTTCGTACCCTGGGGGTGGAAGGTAGTGGGCTGGTCCTAATTTTTAAAGAGGATTTGACAATTGGGGCTACTCCCCCTCTTTTTGCATCTAGATGGTCTGATCTGTAGATGGTGTAGTTAGGTGGGATGGCTACGGAAAGCAGGGGGTCAGAGGCGTCATGGAGCCAGGACTTAGTGTTTGTAACGATATCATGGTGAAGCTCCAGGATGAGGTCATGGATTTCCACAGCATGTGCGACAAGGGAACCCACATTAATTTGAGTGCCCATAAAGGATTCTGTTAGGTGGGAAGTCATTGCTGCACTCGAAGATAATGTGGTATGCTGTGTCTTTATGTAATGTTTAAGAGGAGGAACGTTCGCCCTTGACCTTAAACCGTTGGCTCCGGGGGAAGTGTGGTGTGTGGCAGTAGTAATGGTGAACGTTCTGGTTCGGAGTCTGTGAAGTCAGTGTGCACCCAGGCATGGTGCTGTATGCTTACTGGTCAAGTCCTGGAGTAGGAAGGAGAGTGCTGTGTAGCTCGAGTGAAGTGGTGGTTGTGGTAGTCCGTAACCTTGGGGAGAGTGGGGCTGGGTAGTGTGTGCCCAGGTTGGTGATAGTGTTAGGTGCCGCTGCAGCTGATGGTGGTAGGTATTTAATTTGGGATGGAATGACTGCTGGTGGGGGTGAAGCGGTATAGGGTGTGTTCTGGTTAACTTTGGGGCACACGATGACCAGGTGTGGCCTTAGAGCTGAGACGGAGGGATATGGAGAAGCTAACAGGCAGCTTGTGGACACTGCTGGGGCTTTGCACTGCGCATGTGCGTCAATCCATCCCTGAGCAGGCAAGAAAAGAAACGGCGGTGGGAGGGGGCCATTGGAGAAATTGAGGGGCCTACTACATGGGGTTGGTGCAGTACAGTGTGCAGAGCCACAGAGGCGACTTGTGCATGCTGTTGGAGGCAGAGGCAGGTGAGGGCCTTCAGGGGTGGGTTGCGGGGCACCAAATTAAGGGAGATAATCCCCATCAGTCCCGGAGCATCCTATAAAGGCATTACTCAAAACGTGACCTAGGGTTGTGAGGAGAAGCAGAGAGCATACAAAGTACATAGCAGCAGACAGACGATTGCACCCCTTACCAACCCGTCAGCATGGAACTGTTTGACTATCAAAAAAGTGTAAAGTTAAAATGGCTTATCTTTTAGATGCTGATGAACAGTTCCTCTACTTTGCAGTCAATTTTGCAATATATATATACAGTGACATGTTGCAGGAAATCGCATTCATGTCTGTAGAAAATGGCTTCTTTGTTTCTGTAACCTACGCCACATGACATTTTTAATTTTGAAATGTTGTCTGCTATGAAAATCTGCATATTTTATTATCGAAATAAAGCGGAATGAAACTGAAAATCTTGTGGTTGAAGATGGCTGACCTGAAGTGTAAACGTCCATCGCTTAAATGGGTCACTGCAGTTCCCTTCTGTCAACTAAAGCAGCATCAACATCCGTAAGAAAAACATCTTAAGGTCAGGATATTCTGTTATGAGGGGGATCTCGAAGGCCTTTGTCACTTCCGCTTTGCTATGTATGTGTCAGACTGCACAATTTGGGAAGCTGAAGTGTGAGTGCAGAGAATAGTGTTTGGGAATGAACTATGCACTTCCTAACTTCTCTTGTGTCAGACCCAATATATCATTTTAACACATTCTAGTTAGCACATAGAAAAGTGCAGAGTTTAGTTAAAACCTTGATCGTTCTTTTGGGGAAAATACCTCGCTTTTTAGTGGTTTTATTTCATCGCTCCCTTCACTGAATAAATCAGATGGGCGTATTCTAGCATTGTGAAGAGGGGAACTCGTTGCAGTAGGTATAGTGGGTCTCGGCCACTGGCACTTGTTGGGCAGATATGGTCTTGATAGCCAGCATGGAGAGGCTGCCTCTGAACACTGCAGTTGAATTGTTGGCAACACTCGGTGGTTGGGGAGTTAGGATTATGCAACAGACCCAAGTCCTCAGTAACTGACGCAGCATTCCGTAGGAATAATATTGATCAGTTACCATGACATTACACACAATTGGGGTAAACTCCATTAGCTCTCTACTTTGATTGTATCTTGGATCCGTCGGAGTTCTGTGCTTCGGCTTTCTTACACCTTACATTTTTGTGCTTGTGGCATTGAAGCAACACTGTTCTCTTTACCAGACCCTGTTAGCGTGTTTCCATATTTTCAAAATGGAACTTAGAACTGGGAATTCATGACTGGGGTGCATCTGGGATTGCTACTCTTTGTTGAAGATTTTCATCCTTACCCTTTTCAGATGTTGGCGCTCTGGTTGGAGGGCGGGGAATAATGCATCCTTTTTATTATTTTTTTAATCTAAAAAATGTTTGGAAGTGTTTAGCCATGCGTCATGGAGAAGCCCACTCCCTTTAAAATGCACACTGGCAAAGTCATCTGTTTTGGCTTTTGTGTAGGCACAGCATCAGCATTTTCCAGGCAATGCCACAATGGTGCTACATGGTCATAAGATGACCACTGGTGCAAGCTCCTGGCCCTATTATGGCAATGCCTGTCAAATGCCTATTGAATACCTACACACGCATCAACACTGTTAGCTTTGCCAATGCTTGCTTCTAACAGGAATTCATTGCAAGGAACAGATGCAAGGGCACAGATAATGCTTTTAAATCAAGTGGCTGAAGGCACACTTGGTTGAGGCAGTTTTATTACTGTAACGGCTGGTTTATAGCTGAAATGAAGCATTGCCTTTCAGTAGTCTGCTCAGAAATCAGAGCTAAACTCCACGATCTCAGGAGGGGTGTGCGTGTGTGTGTGTGTTTTGGGCAGGGAGGAGCAGGTAGTGGGTTGGAAAGGACATGGGTGAACAATGGGTTAGTAAATGGCAAAACAACTGCAGACTGTGTACCTGCTCACATCTCATCTATAACCTACCTTCACTTCCCATGACAACAGTTTCAGATCATATGCAGTGCATTCAGCAACATGTAATAGCTAAAAATAACCAAGAGAAGACTAAATATAAATGTACACCAGTTGAAAATATCAATGCACAAGACAAGATGGCCAAAGGAAGCTCTTACAGGCAATGTTCTACAATGCTCCCTTTCACTCACCCCAGCCTCCCCATTGTGCACAATCACCCTGTCCTCTACACAATCGGTTGTCCTAGAGCTACCGTTCACCATGGTGTACTAGGACATGTGTTGTAATGCAGCTCTGGACTGTGACATGCATCTAGGGTTCTGCATTTGATTGGCAGTTACTTCTGGGGAAGAGCGTCTGGATGCTGTGGTTTGTTGTCCAATAAACCTTATGTCTTACTTTACCTGCTGATGTATGCATCTTCTTTCACTGGTGACTAAGATCTGCAGCGAGGAACCTTGACAAAAACTGGTTGTGCAACCCTCGGCACACCGAACAACTCTGTCGTGCCCAGCTGACATTGCAGAAGAAATTGAAGGATGTTCCCACATCCATTTCTGTTCTTGGAAGCGCTCGTCCTTTAGTTTGAAAGGGGGACCAAGCGGACTTAACTGGTAATTCATTATGTGGAAAGGGAAAGCCCAGCAACCTCTGGCCCACGCACCTAAATGCGAGGAATATCAAGGAAAGAACCTTGCTATGTGAACGGGCGCGGCGTCCATCTTGGTTGCCCAGCAACAAAACTCATAAAGGAAGAGGACGTTGCCACACGATCAGCGGGGTGGCCATTTTAGCCAAGCAACATCATAAACAAGATCAGAAGTAAACAAGCAATGCAGCGGCACTGCACCAAAGACGATTCCCCGGCCAATAAGGTACTACGACCATGAAAAAAAAAATGGATAACCTGCCCCTGGCATTACAGAGGTTTTAGGGAATTTCCTTTCATTACATAAATCCCACAATGCAGCAAAGCAGTGAATGCTTGGCTAATCCTGGTGACCCTGGAACTGCATGAGATCTTTGGATCGATGCCTTCAAGGTATTCTTAAGGGCAGCTTGTGGTGCAAAATATTCTGATGATGAAAAAGAAGCACTGTTGCTAAACTGGTTGGGAACTTAAGGGCTACGTGTGTTCAGGCACCTTCCTGGAGATGATCTACGTGTTCCTGGTACAGGAGAAGGAGGAATGGTTGGGAGCATGTACGAAACAACTCTTAAGAAATTAGAGGGGCGTTTTGGCAAGAGGCCCAACGTTGTATCAGAAAGATACAATTCATTCTAAAAGGCGCAAGGTGTTGGCAAGTCGATGGATACCTACATCACTGCACTGCGTGCTCTAATAGCGACCTGCAAGTTTATTGGCATGCTAGAATAATATATTAGAAATCAAGTAATGATGAAGACCAGCAATGCCAAAGTGAGAGAGAGACTATGGAGTGACAGACACCCTCGCCTGGAGAAAGTGTTTGAAATTGGCAGGTGCAGATTGGATGGGGTGATGGGCCAGGAGTGTTTTTCTCCTCCTGTTAGGACTGTGGAGAAGGTAACGGGCCAGGAGCAGTGTCGCTCTGGTGAGGAGTGTGTTGGGTTGGGTCGACCCACAAGGATTAAGCTGCCTCCCATAAAGCTTAAGGATGATGTGATTTGGGGAGCTAGGAAGTTATTTTCCAATTCAAGTTGTGTGATTCAATTTCTTGGTGTGATTTCAATTTCCTTCCATTTACATGATATAATGTGCTTGACATTGTGTTCTTCCTTCTTTCCTTCTTGTCCTTCCAGGCGCTCCCTTTTTTCCCTTTGGTTTCTATCTCTTCTATGGGGGGAGAAGTGTTGTAATGGAACTCTGGACTGTGACGTGCGTCCATGGTCCGCAGTCGATTGGCAGTTACTTGTGGGGAAGAGCGGCTGGGTGCTGAGGGTTATGGCCCAATAAACCTTATGTTTTACCTTACCTGCTGATGTGTGCACCTTCTTTCAACATGCATCATGGAGCAGCTGGTGAGCGCCAGGTTCCCTCGATATACAGATACAAGAGCTGTTGCAGAGGCTAAACCTCTCCATGGCTGCACCTGAGTGTGCCATAATGCGTTTGCCCCATTCAGTTGGCTGAGCCCTAAATTGTGCGATGCTATGTCACAACCACAATAAAGAGGTAAGCACATGCCTCTTTATACTTGTGCACCCCGCATGACACTGAAAGATTGAATTTATTTTACAGGAAGCTGACTTTCCATTCTGCAGTACTCTGTCCTCTTGCGCATTGTCTGTCATCTCTTTAGTCTTGGATATACATGGAAAATGGATGTCATTAGAATTTTCACAATGTCATGGCACCGGTAGCAGCCTGGAGCGAGCTGTCTGTCCATGCATTGAGGTTTGTTGAGCCTGAAACGGTCACATTTCAATCACCTGGCAGGCACTTTATTTTAACATAACTTTTGTTAGCTTTGGATATAGCGAGCCAACCTGGCCCACAGACATCGGAGCACTGTACAACGGTTAGAAAACAACAATAACTGCTAAACCCATATGCATGCATAAGTATTGGCCGACCCTCACCCGTAATAATAGGCTCACTACTTGTGTCAAGTGTTGGCAATAAAAAGGCCGTAGGATTTTTATTGTACAGTTGTGGTTATGGCAATAACAATAATCACATATCATAATAGTATCATACTTTTGGGCACCGGGTCCTGAGGTAACCCCCTCAGGCCCGTGCCCGCCTTCTTGTGTCCCACGACTTGTTGTGGGCACCGTACAGTGCCTTGTACTTCTTTTCCATTTTGTTCTCTCCCTTCTTTTGTAGGTGAGAGGGTTGTGTGGTAAAGAAGCAAAAAGGTTGGAAGACACTGAGTGCACAGTGAACCTCCCGTTTGTTTGGGTCCCCGTTTAGGGTCCACAAACAGATTGTGTTTACTCAGAGCCTGCTGCTCTTATTTATAAGACCCAGGGAGGCCCTGAGTCTTTGTTATGTAAGTAGTGGGGGCTGCTGTTGTCACAGCCCATGGCCGGATAGCCGACTGTCTGGCCCCCTGATGGGGGCAGGTCTTTGAACCTGGGCCCTGCCTGACTGTTGGTTTCCTTTTTGTGCTTAGCACCTTGCTGTTTGGATTAAAGGTGAGGTGACTGTTCACACTTCACCCTTCCTTGGCTTTGTGCTGCCGAGACTGCGTGTCTCTGCAGTTGTGGGGAGGAGAGGAGCGTGGCTGAGCAAGGTAGGGGCTGCCCCTCTCCCAGGCTGCTAATGGTAACAGCAGTTACCCTACCTCGCTTGGGGAGGCCCTGCAGCATTGCCCATAACTAGCAAAATGCAAAGTTTAACTTACACATTTTTTATTTATTTATGTATTTATAATGTGCCGGCAGCCTGCGGGCATCGGGGCGCAAACATGAACACAAAAGGACTAGTCATCAAAAACGGGACAGTCAGGTAATGTTAGGAGAAAGCAGGAGTCGGTCACTTGAAAAGGAACGTTTTCAGGGTTCTTATGAAAGTTTAAGGCAGTGCATTCCAGAAACACGCAGCCTTTGCAGGAAAGGATCTACCAAGACCCATGTTACGTTTAGTCTTCGGGCCCTGCATCAGCCCTATGCACATAGGAACAGAAAGCAAGGCAACCCACCCTGCCTCATCCCTCTCTGGTCTGTATCAATGGAAACAAAGGAAATACACGGGTAATAAGCTAATATCTAACCAGATTCAGAGACTGGGCCAACTGCAATTGGAGTAAGAGTTCCAAGAAAACGGGTAGAACTCATATTTCTGAAATCAATAAATTAAGATCTATTTGTTGTTATTTGTGAGAATATACTAGTGGCACTGCCGTAGCTGGAATCCCCATAACAGAACACATTCAGTACAAAAACACATGCAAGTATTATTTTAGGCGTTAAAATCCCAAGTGAGCTGAATCGACTTTTTTCTGCAAAAAATAAATAAATCTCCGTGAACTGGTGGAAATGATGCTGCATTCCAGAGCCGAGAATTGTAATAATATCACTTTCTCGGGTTTCAGTGTTTAAGTTGTTCAACGAGCGATCATGGTTTGGCCGGGAAGGCTAGTTAAATATTGCCGGTCTGCACATTCCTTTGGTTTACATTCTAATCTGCACTTCCACTGCAAACGCAGTTCAACTTCGAGTGCAGAGTTTAGACTGCATGGCTTCGGGCTTACATTCTGGAACATGACAATGTGATTTTGTTCTTTATGGTTTGTCATTTTTAGCCTTAAGCTAATTGTTAGCATAATACAGTGCAGACAGCTTAGAAATATAAGCATCTGTGGTGACGGTTCCATATTTTTTTGCAGCCGAGCTAATGTTTTCAGTTATTGCTGGAATAGCCACATCCTAAAAGTTGTCATTCCTTAAATGTCTGTGATGTTCTAACCTAACCACAAGCTAGAGTGGTGGCCTGTGCCAGACAAATCATGTGCTGGGATTTTTGCCCTGTGTGCAAAGGTCACACCATGGCCGCTTCCTTTCCTTCCAAGAGTGGCTTGGAGCAGTGCATGCTGGGTTCTAGCTGATTATTGGTAGTTGTAAAAATAGCTATATGATGTGTGTTTTATTTAGTTCAGAAACACATTTATAATACCCCTAGGTTTGTCCGTATTCTGGGCTGCTATAAAAACGCACAATTAGAGAAATGCCAAACTATTACAATTATCCAGTGGGTTAGAGGTTTATCTCGGCCACGTTCTGAAATACGATTTTTTTTTTCCTTCCAAATTATGATGGAAGATGTACATATAACATAAGCTGTTTGCACAGTAAGGTTGATGCTTATGCTTTTGAACATGCCTTTTTGTGCACATTAGCTTTGTGTTAAATGAAAGTGTTGTATGCGCTCTACTCTAGGACCCTTTACAATGTGACGGTTGTGAATGTCGTCTCCTCTCTGCCTCACTTGTCCTGGACCCCTCTGCTCTCCCACCTCCCTCGCCCGCCAACACTATCTGAAATGTCGTCAGGCCTAGTAGTTGCTTGTTATTTTCCCCTCCCTCCTTTTTCCTCCCCTCTCCGTCACCTCTCGTAATTCTCCGGCTCTACCAGAAATGTCGTCAGGCCTCGTACGGTAGTCGCCTGTCTGTTCCCATTTCCTTCCTATCTGTGTTTTAGCACTTGCACTATCTGATATGTCGTCAGGCCGAGTATGATAGTTGATTTCACATTCTTGTTGTTCATGGCCTGTACGAGTGTTTTTGTATTTTCCCTTGTTCCCTCCCTTGTTGCGAAGCGCTTTGAAACACATTGTGTATAGGCACTATACCTGCTTGCCATCCCAACCTTCAAAAGAGCTAAAGCTGGAGGCGCTAGCTTTGCAGTCCTTGCACCAAGAAACTGGAACGCACTACCACCTACACTCAGGAAAGAGACCTCACGCGCAGACTTCTGCAAGATGTTGAAAACGCAACTATTCCACGAATAGCCGACTCAGACCCACCTTTCAAAAAGTGTCACCTCCCCCATCTGCACCTGTCCAGTAGGGTTAGGTATCCCTATAACATAACTGAAATGTATGTCTTCACTGCTAAACCATAACTGAAATGTATGTCTTCACTGCTAAACCATAACTGAAATGTATGTCTACACTGCTGTATGCTTATGTAATTTTACAAGTCATCATGTTTGTCTAAGCAAGTATCCTTAACAGCGCCAAGGGCCGTTGTGCGTTATACAAATGCACATAAATAAAAATGTTATAAATATAAACATATCCTATCATATCTTGGTTTCTCCTTGGCACAGTGGCACCCCCAGACATTTTTCATAGGGGTGTCCTGATGACGTCACTGGAAATCTTGGGGTGGAGCACCCAAACAACTAAGAGGCAGGCGGGCCGGTGGGGCGGCCAGCCTTTTTATGAGGGTGGCCATGGCCTCCCCTTGGCCACCCCTTGGTTACGCCTCTGCTCCTTGGTTTTTAGATCTGGCTTAAGAGCACTCTATTTCTCTGCCAGAGCTCTTGAAGATGTATATAGGTGTCAAGGAGGGAGTATAATGCCAGTCAGCTGCTTTGTTCCACAACAAGGGCATCCCGTGGCACTGTTATAGTGCCAGCCATTTCCTAGGAGTAAGTGGAACCATATACTTGGGTAGAGCTTTGTTAAGTATACAAATAAACACATTTTTGTTTCCATGCTCTTTGGTACATGTATGTGTGTTTCACTTTTGTGCTTCTATACATTTTCGTTTTTTCCTTAAGCCTGCCCTGCACCACAGCATAACAACTTTACATATACAAAGCCATTTTTTCTTTTAATGGCTACGTTTCTTCCCAGGCCCTGGAATGATTTATTTTATTTACTGCACACTCCCTTTACTCACACATTGGCTAACAGGAAAACGCTTCTCTCCTTGTCCTGAATTTGTCTGCAAACATCTGCTATGATTTCCTCTGTCTGTGAATGTGTGTAATGATTTAGTGCACAGTGGGGACACAGAGGAGGTAGGGCATAATAAGTGGATGTACTGGTTGGAATATGGTGGGGGGTGCACCCCTTTGGCTCCCCCCTTTTTGTCTAGTCAAAACAGACCTGATCTGTGTGATTTCTTGGAAACTGAAGCCTTCGGGGATTTCGAATGAATTGCAAATGACCTGAAATAAAGGCCACCCCCACATAGGACCATGATGGAGCAAAGACTTGTTTGATACAGGAGTTCAGTATGCACTCAAAAGGTGGTCTCAGTAAGGGGTGCTGAGTGACATGTCGGACCTGCTTTGCTATGTGCTGGTGTGCCAGGAAGACTGGTGTTCATGGCTGCACCGAGTGCTATGTCTTGTCCATCAGGTCTTCCATTCGATCGGATTCCTACCTAATCCCCTAGGCTATGATCACTAGACCTATTGTACAACCCTGCCTCACATCTCACACCTGCCTATTAAGCCAAAGCATTAACCTCCAGTGCCCTTTCTCCCACCTAACCCCACTAGACCCCTTTGCCACCCTGGTCATACTTACTTAACATCCCCACCCCAAAACCTTGCCTACCAAACGTCATTAGCCTAGATCCACTGTTTCGCCACCCATACCTTTCAGGTCACCCTTACGTGACACTGTTTTCCCCTCATCCTGCTCCACTTAGGTTCTCTATCCTCCTCCCACACAGATGGCCAGCTTTTGACTTCCGTCCACCCTGGCTTCATCCCCTCCCCCATCTAGCGGTGTTGTGCCCCCTTCTCCTATCTGCATAGTTCTTTCTGCTCTCTAGGCTTTTTGCCCCACATCTTAAACCCTCTGCCTTGATCTGCCCCATCTAACATGCATAGATTCACAAAATAACTCCCCACAAACTACTTCCCTCCATTCCTTGCTCGCTTCATCCCCTTTCACATCATCAGCTGTCACCCCCTTCCACCTCTGCTACCTTCACCAACCCCACCACAATGACTGACTATCCTTAAGCCGCTCCACCCACCCTGTCCAAGGACCACCACCTCCCACTACTATTCACCCCCATTCCTCTGTCCCTAGAAGCCCCAAATCTGTTTGCAGCTTACCTCTTGTGACCACACTTTTTACATCACTTTTCTTCTCCTGACCTCTCACTCCCAACAGTTCACTTCTCACGAGGTACCACTCCGTCGCATGAGGATGGCCCCCACCCTATCTGTGTGTTTTTTTGTTTTTGTTTGTTTCACATACCAAACCTACACCCACCTACCTCTCTGAACCACCAATTGTCTAATACAGATTCAAAAATCAGCGAGGGTGTGTTGCTCCTTTGGTTTGTCTGGCAGAAATCCTGTAGTTGCACAAGTGTCGTTATGGCTGTTGGTCTACAAATCTGCAGCCATTTTGTATCCTAGGACCTGGGTTCCAGTTCTGCACCTCCAGCTATAGAGAAGAGGAACACTTTAGGATGCACATATACACCGAGGTGTAACCTGGAGCTATATTTCCAATGAAAGGTTATGGATCTGGGTGTTCAATTTCCACGCTGATCAGAATCGCAGAGTTAGTACAGCGTTGGCTTTATTTGCACTGTATTTTATTTAAATAGCGCTCATCACCAAAAGTGCTTCACAAAGTTCAAAACGGTTCAAAAAGAGGACGCGGGGACAGAGGGCCGCGAGACTGCAGAGACAGTTGAATACCAGACAAAGAAAGGAGAACAGAAGGCAGCCACCCGAGAGAATTCAAAGCAGTGAAGCTAGAATCCTAGAGACGGAGGGTACACCTTTTATCTGCTCAGAAGGTGAACCGGTCCATCTCATTTTCCAGAAACATCAAGGAAACCAGTTCCCTTTTTTTTTTAACCATTCACCTACATGTCGTCTCTCGGCAAATAACGTAGCAATTTCGGGAGAAATTGAGTTCCTTCCCTTCCCTTTCCTTATTTATGCTGAACATCATCTGCACAGGTGCCCAGTCGAGCAGAATAACCATACTCTTTTTACTTGTAGAACCCGCCACCCATGTGGGTTTACTGACTATGTAATACTTGATTTTGTTTGGTGCTATAATGTGTGAACCTGCGAGTGTCCTTCAAATTTGATGCTTTGCAATAAGAACTAACTTTTTGTTAGAGGGGTTTCTGCATTTAAATATGTATTACAAATAATTTTGTGTACACTTGCTGGTCGCAGATTCGTGTTGTGTTGCATCATATTCAAGTATTGTGTTTTTTTTTTAAAGTTGAAAATAACAAATCGAAAGCCTTTTAAAAATGATTGAAAGGTATTAAAGTGTTTTCCATAAGCGTACATGTATTAATATAGAGCGTTCCCACTGGAATATTATATTCAAATTCAATTAGTACTCATAAAATACAGTCGTTCAATTATTTTTAATTTCAAACCATTGCATTGAAATTTCGAGAGACGGATTGTCGGAGAAGAAAAAAAAACGAGTATGCAAACTGGTAGTTTGAGGAAAATGGGGCATTGTGATTGAGAAATATCATTTACTGTTTTAATTCTCTAGCGTCCTATGTAACTCCTGGGTAGAAACATATGTCGCCACCTTTTTCGAGGGTTTGATACTTCTCATGCATGCTAACCGTCTAATCCTCTTCAGAGATGCAATGGTTACCCCTTGGCTAATATCTGAAGAACTAGAAGACCATATTTGTTTATTTTGTGTGCCATGTATGGGGGAACCCATAAAGCAATGGTGGTGTTCCCTTGTGCATCCAACATGTCAAGAATGTGCATGTATCCTTCAGTTTCTATGCAATTGCAACAATCATTGCATCAGATTCCAATAGTTTTCTTCTCTTTCTGGATTCGGATCAATGACAGTTGTTAATGTTGATGAATGTGCCACTAGCTGATACTTATAGTGCAATCATGATCAATTCGTTACATGCTCAATTGCAACGTCTATTTATTTGGTCAAGTGCTAGAAGATGTATTTTATTCATGTAATGAAAATGTATGTTGCTGGTCTGCGCAATTACCCTAATTCAATCCCTCTACTCATAAATCAAAATGCAAGTATCCTTATTGATTAGTCATTCCAAAATGGTCTTATGTAGATTTTTTTGAAGTATTGGTGAATCCAACAAATCAACAGCCAACATGTGTTTAGACCAGACGGTCGTCCTCAGGGCAAATCGGTCATTCACTGTACTCCTTGGTGTAGCTTGAACTATGTATGTCGTAACAGATTTATGGTATGTACTTGAAGTGCAATCCCACATACAATTGTGTGTCAAAGAGGTGAGTTCTGAAGCTAATACTCCATATGTTTGAATCTGCGTCCCTCTGTGGCACAGCGTTATTTCTAATTTGTGTCCAGATCCTGATGTCCAATCCTCATCTATTCTTGACCCGCAGACAAATTCTTAGTAAGGATATTGTGCTCTCACCTATCAAGCTGGACTTGTCTCAGCCAGATATTCTATCAACTTTATGAGAAGTTAAAGCATTACACCATTGACTGGACAATCTTTGTCATTTAACCACAAAGTGGGCCTTCAACTTCATAGATTCCCAGCTATGGTGGATCAGTGCCCTTTACTTGGTCCTCTGTGGTCATCTGTAATTTCTGCCAAAATGGCCGTCAACAGGGGCTCTGGCTTGGCCCTCTAATAAGAGTTTTGTGGACCCATATGAGCAGTGACGCAGGTATGTTACCACTCCATAAGGTTTGGTTCACCCACACAGCCTGGCTTCAGAATTCTTTTAGCACAAGGTTGTGGTACTTAAGTAACCATTTGATGCTGCAAGTGATTTCAATCTGGCACACATCCAAGTCAACGCCTAGCATGTAATGCACATCTGAAATCCTTATTTATTTTTGTCTAAAAATTCTTTATTCTGAACGATATACCACTCAAATCACGCCCTTCTCCTGGAACCCCCCCCCCCGGTCACACTGAACCAGGAATCAGGCTGGTTTGCAAAGTTAAAATATGTATTTATGTATTTACAATTTAATCACACTATGTTTTAATGGGTACACAACAATCACCAATGGGGTGCTGTAACACTGAATAATCTCTTTAATACACAAGGAGTAATAGTGAGCAAAACAATTCAGCACATAAATAATACTGTTGTGTGTGTGTGTGTTCAGATCAGATAGCACTGTGGTTAAAGGTTCCCCCTGCACACCCCTCAATCTCCCAATAGGCAATGTAAAGAGATAGGAAGAGAGAGCAGGTGTTCAGGAACGGCAGAATTCAAACAGAATATCAATCCCACTTTTCCCCAGTAAACCCAAGAGAAAAACGGAATTCACTGTCAAGCTGTCAGAATGGCTCTTAAAGTTATCTTAGAATGGACTGGGCAAAAACACTAAATATGGTCAAAATTGCTGAAATTACTATAAATTCTTATGGGAGTCGCTTTGAATAGTTGCACACAAACACAAGCAATGACTTAATACCAAGAAACAATTTGAAATCTTAACATTCAAGTCAGAAGTAACCAAAGCATCTTTACACGGGTCAGAATTTCCCAAAAACGAAATTCACGGCAAACTTTTCACTGCACGATAATCGTGATAATGGGAGAACCGTATGGATTTGAAATGCGGTTTTAGATGCAATTTAAAGCTGTGGATGTTAGCTACAAGCAGAGGTTGAAAGGTGGAGATCGTTTTTTTGAGATAGGCGCAAGAATGGAAAACAGGAATGCACTTTTAAAATGACAAATGGGTTTCTTACACTAGAGGATGGCTATGAACAAAACGAATACCCCACAGGAACACAGCCACTTGATCAGACTGCCTGCCTGCTAAGGACTTGCCTTCTTCATATGAGAAAAGATCAGCGCAAAGATAGTTTTAGCAATACTAGTACAGAAGGAAGAAAGGATGGTTTGGATGGTTCAGACAATTCAAAATACTCCTAACAATATAGGTTCTGAATACAAGATAGGATAGGTTTAAGATAGGGATTAACTTAGCAAGTCACATATGCAAGTGACACAGTTCTATCCATAGATACTCACTAGATATGTTTTTAAACTGAACCATCGGGATTCTGGTCCGTGATCTGGCTCTGGGACAGACAGCCGGGCACATTGGATTGGATCTGCAATCAGCAAGGCACTCTCGTCACAGCACGGCACAGGACTGGACTGGATCTGCAATGCACTCTGGTCACAGCACGGTACAGGACTGGATTGGATCTGCCCTTCTTGGTTCTGAGGATAATTATTTCAGCAGGCAAGCAGTACAGTGCAGCCCGGCTGTATTTTGATGCTTCCCCTTAGGTTTGTGGGGTTCTGGTTCTGGAATTGGAGGCCTAGCTGAAAATGGTTCAGCTATGCAATGGGTTTCTGCTTTGCCAAGTTTCTGGAGTCTGGAGCAATGAAGATGTAGAGTTCAGCAGCAGGGTGCTCCGCCAGTATCAGGATAGTGGGTGAATCTGTCTGTCCTTTTGAGTGGTGAGGTGTCTCTATTTATGCTATGATAAAGGGGTGTGTGTGCTGTTTTATCCTAAGCTCGCCCCTTTGAAAGGCAATTGGATCAGAGTCTCCTCTCTGCCTTGATAGGAGGAGAGAAACAGTGTGTCACCTTTATGGTGTGATATTATGAGGCTGAGAATCCACAGCTAGCCCCTAGAACACAATCTACTTTTGGCACCATACATATTTACACATGTGCAACCTCTATAAGAATCACATATATAGATTACATATTTTATATAGCAGCTATCCCTCAAAACCCCGTAGCTGTGGGATCTTGTCTCGGCTTTTCACAGAATTTTGCCCTTTTTATCAGGAACACAATGTCCAATTTATAAGCAAGTTTCTACATGTGTGCGCGTTTAACATGGGCATAAGTGTATAAAGTTTCATACTTCTAGCAGAAATACATTTTGTGAAAAATCACATTTTCCGCCATTTCTTTCCAGAACATGTCGCATGATTTTTCCACCTCTTGAAACGTGCAGCCAAAATTTAGATTCACAAATCTGTTACTTTTATATTTCTCACAATTTTTACTGGCAAATTATAAGTCTTTTAAAAAATGTTCTTTGTGAAAGTTCAGCCACAGATGGTTGTTTGGGTCTGCCTCTTTTTGTCCCCCTGCAGTCCAAGAGCAGTCTCCTCCCCGTTTGCTCTTGGCAGAGGCCATTTACGACTGTCCTCACACCTTGCATTTCCTTGGCAGCAGCTGTTCATTGTTCCCTTTTGCCTCTGGAGACCAAGTTCTTTTCAAACCCTATAATTACCGCTTTGGTGTGATTTCCTGCTGGAGGGAAAGGCCTTCTGTCTGTGAGGAAACCTGTTATTCCAGTTTGTTAGCTTTAGCCAAGCTTGATTTAAATGTTAATTCTGTTGCATTTTTCCTTAGCTTAAAACAAACTTGTGATTTCAAAATAGCAACTAGAATTATCATTCAAGATTTTAAACCATGGGATTAAACAATTACAATATGGGTTAACATCAGTGCAGGCCTCTTAGATTGCAACATTTGATTTTAGTTTATACATTTTTAAAGTTTAATCAGGCAGGCTCCCGACAGCTGTCATCTCTGCAGTCCTCTGCTGCACAGAGATTTTTGACATCCACAGACAGGACACTTTTGCTGTGGAAATCCCTTTATGCGTTCAGATTTTCAGGACCTTGCCAGTTCACAATGATTTCTTAAACTAAGTGAATTGTAGCACCCAGCAAGAATTTTGGATGTTTGCGGGTGTTTTGTACCGGCATTCTCCAATTTCAGCGACCAAAAAAAGGGATTTAAAGCAAGATTTTGGGCTTCATTAGGAAAGCACTGCTTTTTCCTTCTGTACTCCATTTCACTTGTTGTGGAGCCCAGTGACATATTTCAGGCGTGAGATCTCTGTTCCACCACTGACTACATGCGTGGCAGATTGGGCAGCCATCTTTTTGTGCTTTGCAAAGTGCGATTTTCAGAGGTTTTGGCGTGCTCAAGGGTTTTGCGGCTATTTTGCTATTTCTGGCACCATCATAACACAGTGCTGCAGCATAGCAGAGCAAAAGTGGGTTAAAACATCCCACAATGCAAAGGAAATATTGTATTCCTCCCGTGAACAAACTGCATACACAATGTAAAATGAGTGCCATGATCTCTTGGACACCGTCGGTCAAATTCAAACCTCAGCCAAAACCCACACTGCCGACTTCTCAGAAGAGCTTTGATACAGGACCATCCAAGGATTTTTCAGGAGCATTACAATTACACCAGTGCTCTTCCGTCACACAAAGAAGAAAACCGGGAAAGCCCACCATGTGGATTCAGTCATGATAAAATTAAAATAAAAAGATCAATGTTTCCGAGGACTCCTTCAAATCAATGCTAGCAGAATGGAGCTTTGCCTGCCTGTTTGCAAATATATTACCAAGAAACTCTGGACGTTGTCATTAAATAGACAGTGGATTCCACCTTTCATTACACTATTCTCCCATCTCAGAAGAACTACAGAAGGGGGAGATACTCAAAACTGACATACAACAGCATAGTACCATAATTTCCGCTCTCATGGGCTTCATTACCTGCTGCTTTGCAATAGAGAGCAACAAGAATGCAGAGGCTGAAATGACCTTGGACCTCTTCTATGTCCACCTTTGGGCAGTGTCAGAATTGTGATTCTGCATTGATGACCTCCTGTGGGTCACGTAGAAAGGTCTACTCCGAATTTGGACAGCAGAGACTACTCCCTGTTCAGCAATGAGACAGAGGAGGCGACTATGACTACCAAAACAGAAGCAACATAGCATAGACTCTTCACATAGATATCCTGGCACCTCAAAACAGGAACTGTAGTGGAAACAATACCAACCAATTAGTGTCTGAAATAGTGATCAGTTAGGGAGCCCCCCCCCTTTCCCCAGTATAACAATAATCACCTTTAATCTCCAGTCTTGGAGCTCAAGCCACCAGGGTATCTTGGAAAGGTAGGTAAACTGAGTTCCAGTTTAAGAAAAAGGGTTTAGAGTCAAGGGTACAGGGTTTCAGACAAACACATAAACGGCTTAGTAATGATCACTTAGGAAAGCAGTCTGTGTCCTGCTATTATACTGACTGCTTGTTGATAATGACTGCCATTTGAGACTGGATGCCGGCAGCCATCTTGGGTTGGGCAGCATGGTCCCACTTGGTGGCCATCTTGGTTTGGGGAGCATGATTTAACAGGGTGGCCATCTTGGAGGTGGCAGTTTGTTCTTCCATGAACAATGTGGAATGGGAAAACTTAGCGATGGCAGCTGCATAGCGCTGTGACCATCTGAGTTGCCATACGCGGCCCGGAAGGAGCGGCGCATGTCTCGGACGGAAGCTATTTTAGAAATTCAAGATGCTAATTGCATCAGCACATCAAATGGTTCTGTGCAGTTGAATTGATGGATGTCTATCTATACATCTCGTTTTATGCCGTCACAGGAAGGTTCTCTACTTTGTAGCACGGGGCATTAAGCACCAGTATCTGCCCATCTCCCACACTGGACTGCTCATCTCGTGTTTTCATGAAAATGATAGCAGTGGGGGCCTTATACATTTTGAAAGATGGCACACCAACCTGGATAACTGCCTCCTTCATGCCCTGACCCCATTTCAGGCACAGGCTTAACCGTGAAGGCTGTAGGCCTTGGCTATGACCTTGTGACTTTCTGTAAATCTCTGAAACTTCTCTGAACCCCACACCAAGGATTTGTATCATTGGTACCACTCAGCCTAGAAGTCAGTCACCTCTGCATGCTTGCATCTTCTGACTTGCAGGAAGGTCTACATGCTAGCAAGACCATCACAATGGCAGCAATGGATTTTATAAAATTACAAGGCATGGCCCATGCTTGCATAGAGGGCATTTCTTTTGTGTGTTTAAGGATGCGGCTTACCCAATTATCCCTGGCCGAGGCATGTGACCGTGAGCCTCCTGGCCAGTCGGATTATTTCTATTCCGAACAAAGTCCAAATTTGGATCAGCATTGCAATAGACTGGTACTAGTCATGCTGGGGTGGTGGTGGAGGGCCACATTGAATGTGTTTCAGACTCCTAGGGCCTCATCATGAGTTGGGCGGTAGTGCTTAATGTGGCAATAACACTATAACCGCCACATTTAAGGGTTGGCCCAATCAAGTCGGGCGGGAAGTGGGTGTTTTACCTCCAGCTTTTTGCTGGAGGTAGAAATATCCCCTTACCGCCTGTTTTCGGCGCTATTACCGCCGGCGGTAATAGCACCCCCAATCCCATTGTGAATGGGAATTTACTGCTACTCATAATCCAAGGCTAACAGCGCTTGACCGAGGGGTGGTAACGCTATTTGCACTGGCGGGATCCCAGTGCTATTACCAGTGGGATACCGTCAGACTCGTGATGAGGCCCATAATGTTTGGGATTAACTGGCTACTTCCAGCCATATCCACTAACTAGAACTGAAAGCGAATTGAAAACATTCGGAGGCTTTCAAAAACGTGCTTGTTCCTTTAACAAGGCACACGACCACTCCGCTACCGTCTATCAGTTTCAGCTTCATAGACAATAGCTCTTCACTCGTGGGTACAGTAACAACAGGTTTCTCGTTCTGAAAAACTCACTGGCTCATTTTGGAGTGAGTCTTCTTTGGCATTATGCCAAAACATGATCCTTTGGTTGTTCTGTCCCATCACTGCTCCTAATCCGAGCTGGGGAATGGGCATAGTTATGTCAAGTTTCGCTCACCAACCCTTTTAGTTTCATATTCGGTTAGTCTCTTTTTGAAGAAATGTTACTAGTGGTGGTCACCATGCTAATCTGGGATTTCTGCTTCAAACCACCTACTCTGAGGAACCATCTATTTTTCTTTTCCACAAAGAAAAGGTTGTAATTCGTACTTGCAACTCTTTCCTACCCAAAAGAGGTGACACATTTTCACTTGAACGAAGTAATTATACCTACATTCTTCCCTAATTCTTCTTCAGCTACCAACATAATCTTTCACATGCCTGATTCTCAAAGATCTTTTAAACTTTGTCCTTTGAATGATAGTCTGGCAGCTTTAATCCTCTTTGACTCTTGCCTCTAAATGTTAAAGGTATTTGTACCGCGCACCGTCACCAACGGAGTTGGTCCCCAGGCGCTCTGGCGGATCTGCAAATGAGAAGGTGGGATGGGTTAGTAGGTGAAGCGGGAGTAGGATAGTGAGAGGAGAGCTGTTCTGTTGGCAGCTTCAACTCGGTATACACCGGGTGCTGAGCTTCGGTGCAAGTATTGGATTGATGTCAGTCCTCGTGTGCTGTTGGTGTTGCTTATGTGTTGTTGCGGTGTTGTGAAGTGCGTGCGGGTTGTTGTGCGAGATATGGTTGTGTGAGATTTTGAGTGAGATAAGTCTGCAGAAAAGCTGAGTTTTTGTTAGTTGGTTGTATGAAGGTTAATAGAAGTTCAGAAATCTGTCCGAGTGTGGCACTCGCCAATCCTCCCAATCTCATCGGGGTGGGCAAAAGGCTATGCCTGGCAGGGTTTTGGTTTGAGTGGGGCACTCCCTGTGCTGTTCTAACGCGCTTTGTAAGTGTTATGATTGCTCCTCGCCGTTCTGTTCCAGCTGGCTCTGTAGGTGTTCTAATGCCGACGGGTTGATTAATGTGGGTTGGGTGTCTATTCTCCTCCTTGGGTGCTGGGCTGGTGTGGCGGACTCCTCTCAAACTTTCTATCTAAATGTTTTTGCCGGTTTGGATATGGTAAGTCCGGTGGGAGTGGGTGAGTCATGTAGGGTTTTTGTCTGGGTCTGAGTATGTAATCAGTCTCTGGAGGCCTCCTTTGTGGCTGTTTCCCATGATATCTTATGGTCTGTCGAGTGGTCAGTTCTTTGGGTTCAGTGTTTGTCCATTTGAGAGTGGCCGATGCGGTGGGCATTCTAGTGCGTCGCTGTTGTGGTTATGCTGTGAAGAGCCTTGATTTGAGGAGTTTCTTGAATGCTAGGTGGTTTGTTGTGTTCCGTATATTCTTATGTAGGTCATTCCAGGTTTTCGGTGCCTGGTGAGAGAATGAGGATCCTCCGAGTTTTCTTCTGTTATAGGGTTTTGGTTCCAGGTGGATGTCGGTGCTTGATCTCAGTGTTCTTGTCGGTTGATGTAGGCGTAGTTTATCGGTAAGGAATTCTGCGCCTTGTTTGTATATTGCTCTGTGTGTGATGCACATGGACTTCAACTTTATTTGCTGTTTTCATGGTGGCCAGTGTAGTATTTTTAGCGCAGGTGTGATGTGTTCTCTTCTTGGTACCTTGAGGAGGAGTCTGGCTGCTGGATTTTGTATGCGTTGTAGTTTTTTTAGAAGTCGTTCGGGTATGCCCAGGTATAGGCTACTGGTGTAGTTTACTCTGGACATGATCAGAGCAATGATGGTAAGTGTTTTGTTGGCGAACGACGGGAACGGTGGGATCCTTTTTGCTGCTCGCAGGAGGAAGAAACATTTCTTGAGGAGAGAGTGAGGTTGTTATCCATCAGGACCCCTGGAGTTTTTACAGTTGATGATGGTTCTGGTGTGGTGCCGAGCTCTCTTGGCCAGGGGATGTAGCTGATTTCTCCTCCCTTTTTTTAAACAATCATTATCTCTGTTTTGCCTGGGTTGATTTTGAGGTGATTGAGGTTCATTCAGTTGAATATCTCACAAAGGCAGTTCTCTAGTGTAGTGTTTTCATCTCGGGTGTCTTGTATGTTGAAGATTATTTGAGTATCGTCTGCATAGTTGTAGCATGTGAGGCCGTGTTTTTTGATGAGTTTGATTAATAGATACATGTAGATGTTGAATAGAAGCGGCGAGAAGGATGATCCTTGTGGTACTCTGCACGTGGAGTCTCTAGGTTTGGATTTAAACCGTTTCATCCATTCGGTTTCGGTTCTGTTTGTTAGGAAGGATTTTATCCATAGTAGGACGGTTTCTGTTATCCCTAGTCCTTCTAATCTCTTTACGAGGATGTTGTGGTTGACAGTGTCGAAAGCTGCAGACAGATCAAGGAGAATCAGGGCGGTGCTGTTGTCCGAGTCTGCGTTTGTTTTTAGGTCGTCCCATATTGAGAGGAGAGCTGATTCTGTTCCTCTCATTGGTCTGAAGCCAACTTGTGCCTGGTCTAGCAGGCAATGTTCTTCTATGAATTCTTGGGTTGTTTTGTAGACGTATGTTTCTAGCAATTTGGCTATGTAGGGTATATTGGAGATGGGTCTGTAGTTGGATAAGTCCTCTACGTTTCCTGTTGTGTCTTTGAGTAGCGGCTTGATGAACACCGATTTGAAGGCCTGTGGTACTTTACCGATTGAGATTGAGAGGTTGAGGAGATTCCTGTGGTATTCAATGGAGGTTCCTTGTTTGAGAATTGTTTTGTATATGTCCGGGGGGCAAGGGTCTTCAGGAGAGCCTGATTTGTTGCTTTGGTTTACCAGTTTGATGAAAGCCTCGACTGATATTTCTGGGAAGCTTCGTAGCTTATTTTGGTGTTTCTCGTTGGGGTCGCTGGGGTTTGAGCTGTGATTACTTGGTCTGCTTTGTATGGATGGAGGTTATTTTGTTTTTGAAGTAGTCTCCTAGGTCATCGCAAAGTTTTGTCGATGGAATTGGCGTGTTGTTGCAGCCCGGTGGTTTTTTTATTTCGTTTATGATTTTGAAGAGTTCTTTTTGTGCGTTTGGTGCTCTGATGATTCGGTTGTCATAATGTTTCCTCTTCGCTTTTTGTATTTCCTTTTATATGACCGGATCTGTTGCAGGAATTTCAATTTGTTTGCAGTGGTGTTGTTGGTCCTCCATTCAGATTCTAGTTTTCGTTTTTTTCTTTTCATGCGTTGAGTAGTGGGGTGAACCATTTTGCTATTGTTTTCTTCCATGATGGGGTGAAGGGCTTTTCTTTGGCGATGTTGTCTAGAGTTGTTGCGATCCAGGTGTGGAGCAGGGCAACTTTTTTGTCTAAGTCTGCTTCTTCCATGGTTGATGTTTGTGGTTTGCTGAGTTCTAGGAGCTCAGTTAGGTTGGAGTTTTTTTATGGTTCTCCAGTTTCTTTTCATCATGATCGGTGGTTTTTCTTGTTGTTTTTTTTGTTGGTGTGGCCGTTCTGATTATGAATGGAATGATGAGGTGGTCGCTCCAGAGTATTTGAATTGGGGGTGCCGTGGTGATGAGATCCTTGTTGGCGAAGATTGCGTAAAGTGTGTGCCCTGCTGAGTGTGTTGCTCCTTTGACTAGTTGTTGTAGGTTCATGGCTGCTAGTTGGGCAGTTAAGGATTTTTTTGTGGTTGTTTCTTTGTCGAACCAGATGTTGAGATCTCAGAGGATGATCAGATGATTGTACTTGATGGCTAGGATGGTGATTGCTTCTGTGAATGCGTCTATGAAGGTTGCATCGTAGGTTGGTGGTATGTATATCAATATGAATTTCAGGTTAGTTTTGGGGTTTACTGATGGCTTTAGTATTATGGATTCACATTTATCGATGTTTACTGGATCTTCCATTTTGAATGCCAGGTGTTCCTTATGGATGTTCGCTAGTCCCCCCCCTCTTGTGGATTTCCTGTTTGCTTGGATGCATTTGAAGTCTTCAGGCTGGCAGTTGTTGAGGGTGATCTTGTAGTTGTCGTCGATCTTGTAGTTGTCGTCTAGCCATGTTTCGGTTACAAATAGGATGTCTTTGCCTCCTTCTGATAGGAGGTTGTATATTTCCGTTGAATGTTTGGACATTGACCTTGCGTTTATTAAGTTACAGTGGATTCTCTGGGTGTGATTTTGTTTTGTGGTTGTTCGTCGTTCAAGTTTGTAGTTGTCTGGTCGTGGTGCTTCCGCATTAGTGTTGGTAGGATGAAGAACGGCAATGGCTGCTTCTTCATTGAATCGGTCCAATAGGTTGATAACAGGGCTGATCAGTCGTGGTGTTTCTGCTGTGCTGCTGTTCGGATGAAGATCAGCAATGGCTTCTACATTGAGTCCGGTTGTTGGGTCGGAGGTAGCATTGTTGGATGACGGGGCTTGTTCTCTTTCTCGGCGTCCTTTTCTGGGTCGGGACATTTTTCAGTTTAAGGTGCAGGCGTAGTTGGATAGTTGGTGCTCTATGCTGTGTTGTGCGGCGCAGTGATCTTGGTTTTTCCTTCTCTGGATACGTTGGGTGCTTTCTAGCTCAGTTTGTCGTTTCTGTCGGTGGGTAGGGTGTGTTTCCTAAGGGTGCACTGTCGGGGAGGGTTAGGGTATTGAATGGTCTGGTGGAGTGGGACTTGATTAAGCTAGGTAGTGGTGGGTTTCCGGTATTAATAGAGTACTGAACTAAGCACAGTCAGATTAGGGGCCCTGTATAATGGGAGAAAGGCTTACACTTAGGAGGGCAACAGAGTTCTGGACCTAACACAGCAGGATTTGAGGGTCAGCCGAAACCGAGGAGCACAATACTAAGCACAGATAGACACAAGGGTCCTGCACCGTAGGGAGGGGGCCACGCCTAGGAGAGCAACAGGGTATCAGACTGAGCAGCTGTATTTGAGGGTCAGTTGAAGCAGTCCTGTCTGGTACCAAGCACAGCTAGATCTGAGGATCAGTTGAAGCAGGGGAGCACGATACCAGGCACATCTAGATTTGGGAGTCCTGCACAGTGGACGTCTCCCTTGGGTTCACGGCAGTGAGCTAGCCATGTAGGTTCAGGGGGGCATGTACTGGTTGAGGAATGAGTTTGAGGCGCAGCTAGGACTTACTAAATATCTTACCATGCAAACTGGACTCTAAAGCCCAACTAGATTTGAGAGACCTGTATAGTGGGAGAGAGGCCCATCAATGCAATCCGAACGTCACATAATCCAATTTGGAGACAGAACCCCTGCTAAACTTGAAAGACCTGTATAGTAGGAGAGAGGCCTTACCGTGCAATCTAAACATCATACAATGCAGTTTGGAGACAGAACCCCAGCTAGATTTGAGAGACCTGTATAGTAGGAGGGAGGCCTAACCGTGCAATCTACACATCATACAATGCAGTTTGGAGACAGAACCCCTGCTAGAATTGAGAGACCTGTATAGGGATAGAATATATAGTGGACACAAAAGCCCAACTAGATTTGAGAGACCTGTATAGTGGGAGGAAGGCCTATCAATGCAATCTAACCATCATACAATGCAATTTGGAGACAGAACCCATGCTAAATTTGAGGTGGGAGAGTGGCCCAACCATGCAATCTAAACCTCATGCAATGTGACTTGGAGACAGAGCCCCTAGTGAACTGGAGATACCTGTATAGGTCTATTACAGGGCAAAGGCGTCTGCGCCTGGCTATATTGGTACAGTTTTAGATAATGATTGAGTTTGAGGGTGAGGGAACGAGGTGCAGAGGGGGCTAATTACCTTTTTTACTTTGCGTTTGGTAAGTGGCTCGGAATCTAGGGTAGAGTAATTGCTCTACTCCTGACCCAGGCCACTCCTACCTTACTCGTCCTTGTAGATGATGGTTGACGGCTGGCCACTGCTTCCCCTGCAGACACCTGCTGATACTTCTTGGACCCGCCTCTGTTGAAGCCGCCCTTGGCCTTAGGGCCCTTAGCCGCAGGGATGCATCGGCAGTAGGCTGCCCTGGGAGGAGCGGTGACGAGGGCCGAGAGGAGCAATGAGTGCAGGGGGAGGGGGGGCGGGACGGGAGGCGGGAGGGGGGAGGGGGAGAGAGACCAGGAAGAGGGTGTGGGGTGGGAGACCTCCGCTTACAAGACGCACTGGGTTCTCTCCAGTGTCTGTAGCCTGGTGTATGGGTCTTTGTTCTCTTAAAGTGCTTTATGCTTATGTAGCCTGGAGCCAAGGCAGTGTCTGCAGCCTTCCAGCACCGCATTCACCCGAATGTCATTTTCATGGCAGCCTCATGGGCTACTATTCGAGACTCCAGTTTGAGTGCTAATGCGCAGTTCGGCCACACAGGCCTTCAAAGTATGTGGTGGGTTAGGTACGATCTTGTTTTCATCAAGATGCTGCCTCCCTCCTCTCGCCCTCTCACATAGTCCTACTTTGTGGAAGAGAAGTTAAGCTGCAAGAGTTGGCATCAGTAACTTCAGAAGAACAAGTCACATCAGAACCTAAGTCAATTAGAAAAGGTCTGAGGGAACCATTGGCAGCACGTTGCTGGGGTGGTTGGCACACAGTCACATGCTCTGGCTGTCCTAAAGCTAAACACCTTCATTCTTTGAATGCTGTTCCCCTGAGCTTGCAGAGGAAAAGGTGATTATGGAGTAGGATTATAGTAGTAATTTATACATATACCTTGTCCATAAACATGCCGCACAATGAGCTGGCTATCTTTTTCTTGGTTTTGTGATGTCAAGTTATGCTCGTTGGTAAAAAGAGAACTGTCAGCTGTTGAGGAGCACAGCATCTGTAATAGGTCCTTTGGTTATTGACGTTGGCACAGAAAAATGCAAAACAGATAGATATTTGCTTTATAATGCTTGCGCCACGGGGACTGATGTTACCATTCCGAGAAGATAAAGCACATCTCTTGACCTATCCTAGTCACGCTCCTGCTCTGCACATTCAAGGCTGCATCTTCCCTCAAATGTAGTGGTTAAGAAGCACGGCTACACCACAGAACTGATTGCCAACCTGCGAAGATATTGAACCGCCCATCTTCATTTCCGTTAATAAACCTGTTCCATCAAACGTCGTCATAGTCTATGAAATGTTAAATGGCTGGCCAGATCTCCTTGCTTTAAGCCAGGGCAGAACTGTCAATTTGGTTACATCATTACTAGTCCCCAGATGAAAATGATTTCCCAAGTGAAACGCCTAAAATACAGGTTCAAGAGGCTGTTTTAATTTTTTTAGTGGATGTTTTGGGCCATGGGTTTGGGACGGGGGGGGGCTTATGTCAGTTGATCTAGAATGATAGTACATATATGGTCAAGCAAGTAATGCTATCGATATTGGTAGTTGTAGTCAGATAGAGATATTGTCATCCCCCACCCCACCAAAATGGTTTTTGAACTGGATTCGAGTTGGTGGGTATCTGAGGCTATGTGCTGAACAACATAAATCTCCCTCTCTCCTCTCTCTGCTTTCTCATCTCTCCTCCCCACCCCCTGCTGGGGCTGGGGAACCAGGAGCGAGTACTCGGTACACTGCAGCTCTAACTTTAACATGTGACGCACACTGCAACTTGTTGCCCATTATATGATACATTACATTTAAATGTGCCCTAGATCTGTCACAATTCTTCTTTATTTACATTTTAAAACACTCAGGTGAATGTCACATATGCCTTTGTGTAAGGCACAGGTTTGCCTGGGGAGCCTAAGGTAACTCGTGGTAACTGTTCGTTTTGAGATACCAAGGCTCTCCTAGGGCAGAAGTGGGAATTAAATAGCTCCCAGCTGTTTCGAACCTTACTAACACTTCCTTATGTGGATTCATCATTTCGTCCTCATAAATAGCTGTTTTATAGCTCCTGTTGCATTGTGATATATTGTTCTCAACTAGAAAATGTGCTGCTATGCTACTGGGATTTTTATTGTGTGCAGCTCCTACTTGCGTGGTTTCCAAGCACTCTGAAGGATCTGAGGGAGGGATGTGGGTTAGGCAAGTAGAAAGAGAGGGAAAACGCAAGATAATTTTGCTATTGTGTTGATGCATACAGACCGGAAGTTCCTGAAGGACTGCATGTAGATCAGTTTCTAAGTGTTCTATGTCGAGAGCATAGAGGTATTTGTGGCCTAGGGAAGCCTTGTGTGCCTGTGTTGCTAGTAGGCATTTTGATTGTTGGGGGTGGCATTCTGTTTGATGGCTGCTAGAAAGTGTTATTCAATTGCCTGTGTGCGAATAGCTAATGTGGTCACTGTATAGTTTGTTTGGAAGTAGAGGTTGAGAATGTTAGTTTGGGGAGGGTAATGGCGGGAGCATCGGGCACCTTGGAGTATGCAGTCAGTGTTGTAGTGGCGATAATCCCAGTAGTGGTGCCATTTGGCAAAAATAATTGTGAGGATATGCTCTGGGGCACCCTATTGTCGGCTGGCATCTCTGGCAGTGTACAGTGTGCACCAGCTAGTCTGGATTAGAGTGGGGGCAATGCCTGGCTTGTGGAATCACTTGACCCTCTTGTCTTGTCTACTCCACCATCTGTCATGAAGTTCAGGAAGGGGACTGTCGGAGCTCCCAATGGCATTGCTGCACAAATGTATGGACCCCATTTTGTGGGGCTGTTGTAGGATGACCTTCTGCAGGACATGCCCTTCTGGCCATATATCCTGCCGGCAGTGCTGTGTTGATACCATTTGCTTACGAGCTGGGGTGCACTGAAGATGACCACTGTGATGTTTCACTGAAAAGTGCAGTTGAATGGCATGATGGTTCTAGGTCTTGGCAGGCATGCAATCGACTGCGAGTGGGCAATGGTGCTTTGGAAGTATGAACATATTCGGTGATAACCCAGATCCTTGCATCAGTGTTGACTAGAATTTGGGATGAATTCGCCTTTTTAATCTGTTGCCCCATTTCGACTATTCAATGTTTCATATGGGGATTGTAACCCAGATGATCTTCAATGGGTGCAAGCGGGGATGTTCTGTTGCGTGCAACGAGGCATAGCAAGTACAGGCTAGCGGGAACATTGACTGTGTCTAACAAAGTCATCCAGTAAATGTTTTTAGAAGTGATGTTGTGTTACAGCTGGGAGAGCTGTCATGTGGATTCTGTATAAAGGTATACAATGTCTGTTTTTGTCTTCAGCAATTATGGGGGGCTGGTGATAGACAGTGGGTTGTTCTTGATGAAGCAATCTAATGTTTAAAACTGCTTTTCAAGCTCTAGTTTTTTGATGCATGGCAATTGGCCATCTTGGGAAACATGCATAATCTAGTGAGCTCAGGGAGACATGCTTCTTATACTCGTGACCCAAAGGTGCTGAGGTCACTGAGGAGCAGAACATGACATGGGTATGGGTGTCTTTGGAGACGCTACGCCTATGCAACAGGACAGTTCTGAAGCGCCCTCTGTATCTGGTCATCGCTGGCTTAAGAGCAGTAAGAGTGGAGCCCTACTTTCGGAAGACTAACTACACCATTGCTTAGGTAAGACAAACTCATTTTGATATCTGGTCAATAACCGTAATGTTTAATGTTAAAGTAAGGATCTTTGACTGAGAACTATTTAATCCATAGATTGTGCAACGTCAAATGGCTCCACACACCACACTTAGCGCACCTGGCTAAAGCACCTGCTTGTGGAAATACATCCCTAAAGCAACATCGAAAGATGTCCCAGTAGTCCCGGGAGAGAAACATATTGTTGCATGGTTTTGACCAGTGTGTTGTTTCTTTCATTTTTCTGTCCTGCACTGTACATAGGTCGTCCCAGAGACAAAATTGTCAAACTGCATGCTGTTATATATTTTAAAACCTTTGCATACACATACATATAGTTGACTAATATGAGTTTCAGATGAATGTTTTCTATCACTTAAGCAAAGTTTGCAAATACAGATCACAGCTGTGGAATTGAGTTTATAAAATGACAAGGGCATGTATTGTGAATCCCCCATGAGCTACCAGTGTAAGCAGTGCTGGGTTAGTCTTCTCAGGGCTCTGCTGAGTAATCAGCCAGTGAGGGGGGCACTCAATTCAGAGTACCATGCATACCTAGCGCCCATGTACACACGGAAGCAATGTGCCAGCATAGATCTTTCATCGCGAGCAGTTGGTGCAGCAACATCTGAGCTAACACACAGCTAGGAGTGCGTGCATTACCGTGCCTAGGGCCTCACCCAGAAACCGTTGTAGCAGCAATGCGTCCCTTCCTTGCGCAAGTCAAGGGGATAAGCGCAAACCTGCGCGCGCCAGCGTCCCTTCCACCGAGAAGGTATAGGCAACAGTACACACTTCACTCAAACTCACTCAACAAGTCCAGCGCAGGCAGCAGAGGTATTGCACACACGTCCCTCCCTCTAGTGCAGAACAGGCCTGTGCTATAACAGCGATGCGAGCTTTCTTCACACGCGAAGCCCAGGCCAAGCAGCGTCCGTGCCAACCTCCCTCCCACAAGAAGTCTGGCAAAGGCAGAGGGCTCCAGAGCCACATTAAAGCGGGGGAGGGAGGAGGGGAGAAAGGGGGTGGTGCTTTCATATTTCAAATGGGTTGCTTTTTCGGACTGATCAGGAAAACGCTCAGTGGTGGTGTCTGACTGTCCCATGTTTCTGCCATGTCACGACCGGGTTAAGACATCTGGGGCAGGCAGGCAGGCTGCTGCCAAAACATCCATATAGAAACCAGGTGTCGGCGACTGTGTCCAAAGACTTGCGTGACACATCTGCACCACCCACACCTGCTCATTGCTAGCAGCTCAATACCCGTGTTCCTCCCCGCAGTATTTTAATAACGTCCCGGGAGGATAGCTCAGCGGCAACGTGCTCGCCTTGGAAGCAAGATGACACGGAGCAACACAGCTTCGATCCCCGGGTCTGCGCTTAGAAACCTCTGGGGATTTAAGCGCGTTATACGTAATGTACTTCTGTTGTGTAGTGCCTGCTGCCACAGCTCTCTTGGCTTTGTAAGTAGCATATTTTATTATTAGTCAACTTGATGGTGCTGGTTTTATATACTGTGGAAAGACGAAAGGTGGGGGTGGATCTATCCCACTACAAACCTTTACATGCAGGCTGTCCATTTTTCTGAATTTCCAAGCTAGCCTTCAGAGATTTACAAAAATGGGATGAGTGCCTGGCCCTATGCAATTAATCAGAAAGAAATGTTTCATCTGCTAGCACAGATGAGTAACATGCATGGGAAGAACTTGCTGTGTATGACAATTTTAGTAAAACACTGCACACTTTTCCCAGCTAACATCGCCACCTGTGCCACTCTTGTAAACCGAACTCAGAAGTCATGTCCTGCCTTTTTTTTTTAGTGCAGGCCATTTTGCATCCATGCACATCCATGCACTGCATTTGTAGTTTTTTCACGTAATGCAGTGCTAAAAAGTACCAGAATGCAATCTGGCGTCAGCCTAAAGGCTAGGACTGGTTATCATTTCACAATTGATAAGGGACGACGTGAGATCTCTGTAAAATCTCCTATGTGTAGTATTACTTTCTAGACTAAAAATAAAGTTAAACCCAGAAGGGCTTGTATGATGGCCACCGGCCATTGCTTTTTCACAGGCATGCAACTTGTTGCTATGCAGAGTGTGAATTAAATGTCTGTCCCACAAAACGTAACACGTTTTGTGCATTAAACAAATCGACGTCATTGACAAGTTGGCTTCACATTTTTTTAAATGGTTTTGGAGTTGCCACTTGTTAAGAAGCCACAATACGTTGGACGTCCTGCGTAGTCGGAATGTGAAGTCTATGCTGTACCGGGAACCTCTTCTGCACCTGTACCGTGGTCTACTGGGGTAATCTCAGCTGACCCTGGACTCTTTGCTGTACCAATGTGAGACCCAGTCAGCACTTCTGTCCAGTATCTGCTTGCCTGGCCCCCTTTGGAAAAATGTACATTTCGCCTTCAACTGGTGACTTGCGTCCAACTCACAAACATATTGGGACTTTGGCTCACATCGCTTCGAAGCCATAATAATGGCAGTAGGTGCTATACAAATATCAAACAATATAACATGATTTAACGTGTATCGAAGTGCTCAGTGGCTTGCAGAGAGTGGTTATAGGATAAAAAGATGCTATGTGAGACTTCTTTCATAGTGTGTCAGTCGCTCCCATCAGAAACACATTTGCGACAGCGGCCCGTTTCCGAGGAAATGCATTATGCCGAAGAAAGAAAGAAGCTCCTTGGCTGGGACTCCAATTCCTGTAGTGGGCGTTTGAAGCAGTTGTGCCCTACCTACGTGTGTACAGTGATGGTGTTAGGTCAAGTTTGTGTGGATATTTTGTGGCATTCATATGTTTTATGGGCCCCAAATTAGCACAAATACAATCATATTGGCGCATGTATGTTCATTTAGGAGCAAAGAGCCAAATAGGGTTGCTAGGAAACTGATAAAACTCTTTACAATTTTAAAATGGCCATATATACATCAAACAATTCCACATGTACAGCTTTAAAGGCTTTCAAATGCAGGACTACCTGGACTAAAATATGGGCAATGACGTATTCGTGGAGTCTGTTTCAGGGCCCACAGTGCACATCAGTATTTTTGGAGGCTGCGGGCGGATGGCGGTGTGTGAATTTGCTCCCCAGAGCACACAGCCTCTCACAAACATGAGGCCAATTCTAAATGTACCCTCCCCTAGTTCTGTTAGATGCTAAATGCCACCTGCACTGGCATAAAGAGGATTTTGGATATTGTTGATGGAAGGGATTGTGCATAAGTGAATCATTCTGTTGATCAGCAGAATTCTTGAGATACTGAATTTGATTTTCCAGATGTTTCTTTTGCATGCTTTCTATGGAATTAATTTCCACAACAGATAGACACTGGATCATCGGAGGGCAAGACTGTCTTTGTCTGGGGTGCTCAACAGCATCAAGCCAGGATTCTGGACGTTTTCCTGCAGTCGAGCCGGTATAAAAGCCATTATTCACATTGTAATGACTTTAACTTATGAAGATAAACGTCCCCTGAAAAAACACCATTCACCACAACAAACCCACCCCTTTGGGACAATATACAGTTGTTTTCTAATCTGAATATTATGTTTTATTTCAAATAAATTCATCAAAATTAAAAGTGGTTCCAGAACTTTGAATGCCATGGAAGTCACCCACAATTTGCCACATAAAAACAGGCAGCTTGTCTATGGAAAAGAAACACAATCTTCCTGCTAATTTCTCTCTAATGTTTACATACACAATGCACACAGCATTCATTCCGATAAAACAAGTCTGAATAACCTTTGAACATAAAGATATGAATTCTTATCCAATATGAACATTCAAATTATCACCACTAGCCTGCATCACATTTCAAAGAAAACACATTTCCTATAATGACTTGATTTAACATATAATTTGCTTCATTTTCTCAAACACCATCGACAAGTAATTGCATCGGAGAGCAAATTTGGATTCACATATAACTTTTTTTTATTCAAGGGCTGGTTCTAGCCTAAATGTTGGCCATTGTTGGTTTCTTGTTTAGTCCTTTGTACAAAAATACTGGGTTGGGTATGCTTGGCTGCATCGTCTACATGCTTGGGTTTAGGATAGCTTTTAATTTTGAGAGTACAATATCTAGTTTCACTTAGTGTCACACCAGCATGCAAGTATATATTTTATATAGAAAAGAAATCAACACTTCATTTTAGTCCAATTAAGGTAGGATTCTTTCTTTGCTGCATAATTTTATTTTTAAAAATGACATGGTCATTTAAATTGTCATTATTTTCTTGGGAATTAAGTGAAGAAAATAACCTTGTTCCTATTCCACTTTGAAGGGTATAAAACTCTATTCAGGATTTTTCTTTTTATGTAAGCTGGTTTTCATATGTCAAGAACTCTATCAATTCCTGCAAATCTGTGATCCACGTTGAACATCAGGGTGATTGTGATGCTGGAAATGCCTTTTGGAGGGACAGGGCCTCCTAGTCCTTGTCCTACCACTTCGCTGTGTGTATTTTCCTTATGTTTTCTGCCACTGAGGTCCAGCCTGGACCTCTGGCAGTGCAGCACTTCATGTTTTCCTTTTTGGTGAACACCACCCATTCAATACCCTTATGCCATTCATGGGTGGGGGCACACCCTTGTACACCTTATCTGTGTTTTTCGGGCACCTGTGTGTTACCCACAGAGCAGGGTAGGGCTGGTGGCAGCTACATGCTGACTTGGCAGTGGCTCTGAGTGTTCTCCATTTTTGGAAAACCCAGGCCCTGCCATAGGAATCAATGAATTCCTAAAGAAAGGCAAGATGGCCACTGTAGCCTCTTGTTTTCTATTGCCTTTTACCTTGTTTCCCAAAGTCCTGGGAAGCCTTGATTCTGCCCCCCCCCCACTTCCTGTTGGGTGGAAATACCATATATGGCTCTGGGGATGCCTCTGGTCAGACTGACTGGACTCTTCCCAGGGACTGTGCGTAGTGGGTACACTGTTGGGGTCGGACCTGTGTGAATGCAGTTGGGAATCCACTTACATTTTGTGTTGTGGGTGTCTGGTTTGTGTGTGTGACACAATGACTGAGACAGCCCTGACTAAAACTTGTTTTAATGCAGTCTAGTGTGCTGAAAGGCTGGGTGCATACTCCAATCCACGTTCTGTGTTACGGGTGTCTGAGTGGAGTGAATAGCCTGAATGCCTGTGAGCCTGATTGGCTGCCTGCCTTCGTGAATGCCCTTCTGTGTGATTGGTTGACTGAGCCTGACTCAGTCTCAGTGAATAGGGAACACATGTGTATAACTAAGGTCCCTGTCCTCACCAATTTGTTCAAAAGCAGAAGTCGAAACCAAACCTGATCCCTGGAGTGCAGCTGCAGGAGGAAGATTGGGGCTGCTCCAATTCTTTGAAATCTAAAGCCTGCTGTGCTGCTCCAAGGGCTGGTCCAAGAGTGGACCTGTATAGGAGATCCCTCCCCGAGCTATGAGGCACCATTGGGCAACCTCCTGCTCTTCATCAGAAGTACCCCGGCAGCCAGTCCTGTGTGCCTGCTGTCCGGAGAAGGGGTCTTCGTGAATCCAGGAGAGGAGTGCCTGGACATCTTGAGTGGAAGTCCAGTGGGGTCACCCAAGGTCTGGTGGAGCGTTCATGACAACTGGAAGCCTGTTGCAATGTAGTGCACAGAAGAATAGAGTACCCTGGCATAGTGCTGTTTGACACCGGGATCTGCGAGTTTCAAACTGCAGAATACTTCAAGGAACATCTTTGCCATGACCAGTGACAACCTTTTCCTGCAAGAGAAGGTCCAGGGTCGCTGAGTGCAGAGGAAGGTTTTCCGGTGGGTTTCTCGCCACCAGAATCCTACCATTCAATTTCTTCCGGGTTGAACTATTTCTTAGGACATATTATTAAATACACAGGCGATGTTGTGGTCACTATTGTTTTCTTTTTCAAGGCCCTGTGCAGCTCAGAACATCAACACATCTAGGCAGCTCCTCCAAGTGAGCTCTGCTACCCAGTCTTTTCCCTACTTCCAAACATCTCTCAGCAAATCTGCTTTGGTCTTGGGAAAGTCTTCTGCATTTGTCTCCCTGTGGGAAGGCTTTCCTAAGGAAGATTAGCATTCACTACGTCCACGTGGAACACCAATAAACACTTTTACAGTAGTTTCTGCCCTTTAATACTTGACTAACCATTTTCATGCAGCATCACTTGATGCAGTAATTCCTGATGCGACGGGGCCTATGAAATATTCTGTTCAGATACTGCCACTCCCAACAATCCTCCTTTATTGTGATGGGCCCAATGTATTTTTCCATGTGACAAGGTGAATCCATTTTTTTCATCTTCTCTGGAATTATGATCCAACTGGACTAAAATATCTTTCGCATATTTCCTGTGTGGACCTGCACCATTACTGAGGCCTGCATATTCAGAAATGCAAGAACATTCTGAATTCATAGATTTCCTTCATGTTCCAGTATCTGGTAATACGAGTAAAATTTAAATATGTACATTTATTCATAATTCACACAATATTCTGTTGTGTTTGTAGGCATGGGATATCGACTACTTTTCTGAATTTAAACCTTCTTTTGGTTTTGAAATTGGGCAAAGGACAAATGGTATAGCCAATAATTTGCAGTCATTGTTTGGTCCCAAATCTAGATTGTTTTCAAAACTCTGCATTTTATGTTTATTGGAGTTTTCATCAACACAACAAAAAATGTGCTTAAGGAATATTCTGGAACCACACACTATGAAGCAGACTATGAAATGGGGGTTTATTGTACTGCTCAGTTGAAAGGGTGCAGAGTTGCATGGGGATCTATTGCTATGAAGCATCATTTAACTAAAGAACCAGTCCTTGGACTTCTGACCCAGATTCCCTCAAAATGTGGAGATAGATTAAAACTCTGTTTTTGGAAGGCAATGTTCAATTTTGTCTTTTAAAACAAAATGTTTTGCTCGTAATACGCAGAGCTGTATTTTTTCATCTGAGCTGATATGTTCGTTATTGCTTAAAGGTGGGTCTGTTTTACCAAAGAAGCTGACTTCCGGACATTCTGCCTTGAGAACGGAGCTCTAGATAAGTGCAGACCAGATTTACATGATTCTGGCTGCATTGGCCATTTTAAAGTGAGATGCATGCACAACACATTGCTCATGGTGTACTTTAAGTTCATGTAGTCCTTGTCAACACATTTAAATCAACCTGCAAAATATATGCTATACATAAACATCTCTTCTTCTTGCAGAATATTACCATACACTTAATGGATTATTTATGTACACTACATCAGACATTTTGCTGGGAAAAACATACTTTGTTATGCTATATTTAACATGTTTGAGATAGAAGGTATGCATAATTTAGTGAAATGCATTAGATAGTTCTTTAATACACATAGCAACGTTGATCAAGTGGTGAATTGGTGTCAAAACAATGCGTCCAATGGGTTGAGTTGATGTGTGAGATGGGTGAGTCGATGGCTTCCAGTGGGCCAAGTCAGCTTTTGAATCGTGGTGGCAGTATGTTTAACTGGGTCAAGCTGCATTAAGACTGCTTGAAGGAGGAGAGTGGTTCAGAATCCTTAGAGTACCAAAAGCAACACAGCAAATCCTGTAGCATCTTGAAGTGAGTCAAGCGCAGACAAGCTGGCTCAAAGGTATCTTGAGGCAGTAAACAGGGTTTCACACAGCTTCTGAGTTTATGGGTTGCTCAGGGTCCCAATCCTTTGTCTCTAGGGACAATGTGAGCCCTAGGTTCTGTACTTTCACTCTGGGAGGTTTGTGTCTGGTACCAGAGGTTGTCCCTTCACCCTCACTGAGCAGCATCCTGCAATCTACTAAGCAAAAAGTTTCCTTCCCTTTATAGGTGCAAAATTAGATGATTGTTCCAAACCAGTTCTTGTGCGGGGTCCAATCCAGGCTGCTGAATCAAGTCTTCTTTGCCTTCTGACATACTCTGAGTGCTTTGTCTGATGAAGTGGGGCCAAACGAAGCATGACGTTGTAAAGCGCCCTAGCAGAAACCAAGATGGTGGAACCCCTGTCCTGCTTACCCTCTCTTCTGTAGGCCACCTTGTCCCATGTCAGCTGACATCAAAAGCACTCCATTTATCAGCACCATGGCTTGGGCTTTCATGTCAGGACTGCCTTTGAAGCTCCGATTCCCAGGGGACTTCCTGCTGTGGATTCCTGTTGCCTGGGAGGAAAGTGTTACATTTTTCAGGAGAATGAAAGAAGAAGCTTCCTGGGAATGTTCCTCGATGGCTGTTTGTAGACATCCAGCCTAAACAGCTAATACTCGTAATCCCTCTAAAAGCTGCAACATTGCTCACCAAGCTGACGTAACATGATATCCAAATGCTGTGGCTGCATAATTCTGTGCCCCACAGCTTATTTTTACAGTGCAACATCCCAGCGCCTGACTATTTATTTATTTTACATTTATAAAGCACTCACACAGCCCGCAGGCATCGAGGCGCTGTTACAGGAATTGTTTGTTTTTCTTAGTTGCGTAGTTGTGTTTTTTTTTGTCTTAGTTACGTATTTATAATGCGCTTAAACACCCAGAGGTTTCTAAGCGCGGACCCGGGGATCGAACCTGTTGTTGCTTCGTGTCGTCTTGCTTCCAAGATGCGCACGCTGCCGCTGAGCTATCCTCCTGGGACTAGCACACACAATTATTATAGTTTGTCATTTGTGCAGAAGATTGAAAAGCAAACTCTGTCTGTTGGAACTTTGTATTCCAGCAGCTGCCAAAAATGCACATGTGACCTTTGAACCTGCTCTGATGACACTACAGGGCTAGTGCTGGGGTCATCAGGGGACTATCGCTGCAACGAGCTCTATCTTTGTGGCATGGAGTATGAAAAAAGGGGTCTGATTAATAGACCACCTTTCACATACGTAATAAGCCAGATCATTGTATCAATAATAATCAAAAAAGTGCAGGCTCTCCTGCCCTCACGAGGTGAAATTCTGTCACATCTGCCAACAGCCATATCGATGAATGTCATCACATGAACCAACCTGGTAAGGGCCCATGTGGCATCCATTACATATATTAACCCACACTGATGGCTTACTGCATTGGTTCTCTTTGGTGACTTTCCTTGGTGACTGAAGAGTCTGAGATTCATTTGGAGGCGTTGTGATCCCACCTGTCCCCCCTCCCTCTTTCTGCCGGGCTCCAGTGACTCTGGTCTCAGACGCGCAGAGCAGGCTGAACCTGCGTGGAACGCACGCCAATGAGGCAGTAGAACTTTCAGTAAGTGGGGCTGGCACAGTTATCAGAGTCTGGGTTCGTGGAAAGTCATATCACCTCACCAATATCATGAGGACCGCACACCTCCTAAGAAGCGACTGTAGCAAATGAGAGAGTTCAACCAAGCAGAAGTGAGTGTGAGAGGAAGCCCCTCAAGGCATTTTTGGAAAAGGACTGTGATCCGAATGTACATATTAAAGCACATTTGATAAGATATACACACTTGAGGGACAGCAGATTCCGAATGAAGCCCATGGTCTCTTAGCACCGAGAAACCCCCCAAAAACTAGATGTGGGCAGCCAACTAGGAGTCTTGCAGGATGTAAAGCTCTTAAGCACTATACCAAACTTCAGACGATTTCAAACATGATCCCGTGGGAACCTCATGAATTCATTTCATGTTTTACAATTCTCCAATAAAACAATAATTTTCCATGGTCCCTCAGTTGCATTTGTCATTTTCACCCTCAACCGAAACTTTTTGTGTGCACACTGATGCACATCAAGAAAATGTTCGCGCACTTTCGGAAATCGTGTCGTATGAAAAATTGAGACCGCAGAGGTAACGTAATGCTCATTTTAAAGTCTGCCATTAACGGACACGGGTCATTAATAGTACTGGGCTAGCTTAAAAAGGGCACGCTTGCGACACCTATAAGCCGATGCTGTTGCATTAGAGTACAGCTGGGGAGAAATGGCATGTGCCGAGGGACGCACAGCTTGCACGTGTTGTTTGGTTATGTGCCAACCCATTGACTGCCCATGAGCATGCTAATCCCAGTGGCCATTCCCACCTAATTTCTGCCTCTCCCCATTCCCCAGTCAAAACACCTCCTTGTGGGAAGTCTTTCAGCTCGCTTTACTCGAGCCTTGCCATCAAATTTTGCACTTGAAGTGCCTGCCAGTGTTTTTTCAAAGCAGTCTTCTGAGAGTTGATGACTTGATTGGAATTGTAAACCCGCTACTGATGTAATAAAAATGTCTTAAACAGGTCTGCCTTTAGCCACTTGATTTATAAGCACTATGCATGTCCTTCACTGATGTTGTGTTAAAACGCGCATTGGCAAAGCAAACAGTTTTGGCTTGTGTATATGTATTAGACATTTGACAGGCAATCAATCAATCAATAGGTCTTTATTTCGGCATTTTACGCCATTAAAGGTTCACAATACAAAATAAAATAAAACAGTCATGATCCGAAAGCAGTACAATTAAACACGGCTATCAAGAATAAAATAATGGCATAATGAAGCTGTTAAGTACCCTTCTCATCTGGACGAAAATGTGGTTAGCAGCCAGAAACACTGAGAAATGTTCAGAGGGGTGATACTAGTGACTGCCAGGGGCGTTGCTGGGGGGGGGGTAAGGTGGCTATAGCCCCTGATCTTTTGGTTGTAGCCCCGGATAGAATCTCAGGAGCTACAGCCAAAAGACTAGCCAGCCCCCAGTCCCAACAGTTCCAACATCAGCTTAGCCCCGGGTCTTTTCCAGACCTAGCAACTCCCCTGGTGACTGCGTTGTGATTTAAGGAACTCTACAAAGTATACGTTAGAAACAGAGTTTAAAACATAATACCCATTATTCATATAACAGCGAAATAAATAAAATGAAAACAAAATCAAAGTGAAGCTAATCCGATAAGTACAATTGGCAGCCACAGCTGGTCTGAATAAGTGCAAAATGCAATACATATAGTGCATTAGTTAAACAACCTTTTATGTGTCTCAGATACCGCAGATATCAAGGAAGAAAAATACTGTTGGGGAAGAAGTTAACTTCGAAATGCAATATGCATTGAATAGGGATTAGTGGTAGTACAGTGATAGTGCTGGGAAGGAAATGCAGCGCTCTGGTAAGAAGCAGAAAGTACTAGGTTTAGCTGATCTCATCTACGTACATGCTCACAAGTGTCAGCCCAGATTGATCTACATAAAAGCTTGGGGCAGAATAATTTGAGCAGAGCTACTGTTCAGTTGTTTGCTTCTTCTTGTCCAGGTCCTGTTTAAATATTAACCCAGGGGGAAGGCAACTCTCGCCCCTGAACACAGGAGTGAGAATGTGAGAGCAGGTCTAAAATGCCTTATCCTGCTGTCTGAGAACGCTTATCAGTCCACTCTCCCCGAAATGGGACAAAAAGGATGAGATGTGCCAAGTCCTCTACAGCACTGCGCGTACAGCAATTGCAGGCGCCCGTATTCCATGCGTGCCTACGTACTGCTAATGGGAGCACGCACGCTTAGCCTAGCTCTAGTGAGCAGGGTCTTATGCTGCTGGGGTGTCACGAAAATAAGGTCGCCCGCAAGACCCGTCCCAGGTGCAGAGTGGAGTTATGTCGTAGCCCACATCATATCGCCCTCCCTTTTGTCTACAAAGAACTGCGTGATCATGGTCTTCTGTTTCCGTTTGGGGACCTTTGCTACCAGCTCATGATCGGATAAAGAGGTTCCCAGGCCCAGCTTGCAGAGAAATGGCTTCATCTGGACTAGCCACGCCACCTTATTGCAGCTGGAAAATATCAGTCGATTTTTGACCAGGACCTTAGTTAAATTACCCCCACCAGCCGGGCAGAGAGTTCAGTCTGGATTGAATCCTATCCGTTAAAAATTGGATTTCCGGTCTCCAAATGGGTTGCGTAGACTAAGTAGATTGATGTATGGATAGTTACCTTCTGAAAGTCATTCTATGCCATCTGAAGGCAGACTATGTTGGCATGGCCCCATATATCGCTGCTATATCTCCATGCCGCCACTGCTTTGCCTTGTAAATATCCAGCGTATGTTGCATGGAATGGTGCCTAATATTTTTAGCAAATCTACATTTTTTTACCACTGATGTGGCTGTGTGATACTCCCAGGGAATTAAACCTGAGGCCCAGGTAATCAACATTCTCACATGTCCCCAGTTGGTGCCCATTTAAGCAGATTCTGGGTTTGGGCTTTCTTTTCCCTGAAACAGACATTATCAGACATTTCCTTTGGTTAACCCTAAACCCCCTGTCAAGCATATAATCCATATACCCATCAACCAAAAGTTGAAGCGATTTGGGTGTGGTAGCCAGGAGCAGCACATCATCTGCGTAACTCAAGACTAGCCGTTTCCTGCCACCACACTGTGGGACATTCGCCTTCAAGGCAAAGAGATGCTCTTCCAGTGAGTTGGAGTTCAAATTGAATAGAAGGGGTGGCCAGCACGCACTTATGCTGAACCCTCACTTCTCATACCTATTTGGTCACTAAATTCCCCTTTAGTGCCAAAACACAGATGTGCACCCTGGAGTCGTTGTGAAGGGCACTGGGCATTCTCCGCAGGCGGGTTCCTGTCCACATAGTCGAAAGCAGAACTCAAATCCGTAAAGGCTAAGTGGACTGGAGCGCCCAGGATTACATATCAATTTAGGCCCTGTTGGATGGTACCCATCCCTGGTCTAAAAGCAAGCGGAGTGTCTGCCAGGACGTCATTATTCCATGCCCATTCCGCCAATCAGCTAAACCAGATTCCTGCAAGCAACTTTCAGTAGCCGTCTAATAATGTAACTGGGCGGTAGGCGCAGGGGTCCACTTTTATCTCCCTTTTCAAAAAATTGGTACAGTAATCCCTGTACGCCGACTCAGTGGCAGCATATATGTGTTAATAAGTGCGTTGAATTGCACATTGCATTTGACAGCACTGCTATTAGTAGCTCAGGTACTCGCACCATTTTCTCACTTGCTACCATCAATGGCCAGTTATTGCCACTATGGCTTTGCCTGGCCAGTGTCTTTCTCGTGCCTACACAAAAGTCCAGACTGTTGCCATTTCCAATGCTTATTTTTTCAATGGGGCATTTGTTACTTTTTATAAGACTCTACATTCAGACACAGAGAGCCCTACGTCTGAAGTCCCACAGAGCAATAGATGCTCTTCACACTGCGCCAGTGTGAATCCTACTTGTTCAGGATGCTAAGAAAATATCTCACGCCATGCCCATTCAATGATTGGGCTCTCTGCTGAGACTGCCAGCAGGTGCTGTAACTGTGCCATTAAAAATGTAGCAGCTCCTCTTACAAGTCGGGGAAAAGTCTCTCTTTAAAATGTAATGATGGTCCTATGCAATACAAACTATAGCAGCCCTTAGGAGAAGTGCGGGTGCTGTGCATTAGCGGTATATCAGATTGCCTGCCCAGGGATGATAATGTCCCATTTTAAAAGATATTGCAGTTCTAATTTGTTTTTATGTAGTGAATGTGTAAAGATGTGCTCTTGGCAGTGGAGTAACTTTGCTGAAAATGTTGGGGGGGGGGGGCATGACATCTAAAGTAAAGTTGCCCAAGCCAAATGAATGGGGACAAAATGGTGGGCCATGAAAGTTGGGGGGGGGGACACGCCCTCCCCCCTCCCCCCTAAAATTACGCCCATGGCTCTTGGTGAAGAAGATACTGAGGCACCAGCTAGGGAAGTGAAACTCTTCTACTGAGGTCCAAGTTGACAAGGTAGCGCAATCAGGTAAGTTCTTAGGTAAGTATAAGGAAAGACATGGGAAACATCCACCGGCTCCCACTCTCACAGGCTCTCGGCTCCAACTGCCATCCATGGAACATTCAGGGGCACTGCCACATCTACACATCAGCACTCCACCAGGCATGCCACCTGGCTTGCATTCACACAGCACCTGGACAGGGGAGACGCAAGACACGACAGCGTGCTACCACAGTGTGTGTTTTGTAGCACTGTAAATAGTGTTACCAGTGTCTAATTTTACGGTACTCGGATTGAGGGCTGAGTCGGCGTTGCCGGGATTATTACTTTTGATGCGCCCAGCAGTGTATACCTCACGGAGTTGTCTACAAAATACTGTGCCAATAAATGAATGGTACCGCACACGGGCAGAGCAGCCACAGTCCAATTAAACACTATGCCAGCTGCACTGAGGAGAAATGCGGGTACGATCACCTTTTTGCCATACTGCTCAGAAGGGCCGGGACTGCTTCGTCAAAACATTATGGATACCTGGCATACAAGTGCTAGTACTGTGGAATATTAAGGGACATATTCCATTGTGAGTTGCAGGTAAGGTCCCATTAAAAGTATGGGAACCCTGCTCACCCAGCCCATCTGTGTACTTGACCAACCATAAGAACAGCATAGCAAAATGAAAGAACAAGGCACCTCCCAGTTTAAATACAATTTAGCAAACTACTGTCAACATCTAATAAAACCACGCAAAGGAAACCCATGGCACAGCAGGAGCTGCTAAACGAAGGCAGAGAGAAGCACACGAAAAACAAGAAAGCTGCACCAAGTGTCAACATGTCACTTCAAGCTCATTCCCTCAGTTGTGTCCCTGACAAACAACCCATGGTCAGCTACCACCTGGTAACCTTTCCAATGCCAACATGTTTTCCCAATTTCCCACATCCATGATGCTAATGGGTTGGGGGGAGGGGAGGGGTGGCAAAACACAGACCGTCATCTTTACCATTTCTTCCAGTCATGGAGACCGGTCAATGCCTGTATTGCTGAATTAGTAAAGCAAGGACTCGGGGGCTCTTGCAGCTTAACGCCGTCTGCAGGCAACTTCCTCCATACCTCAATGCACCCCATTTTTGCATTGCTTGCAGTTGTATTTCAGTTTGCAAGGATGTATTGACATTTTGAAAAATGCTCCGTGTTCTAAGCTTAGCTTGCAGGCAAAACACTGAAAGGGGGGAAACACTGGAGCGGAGGGGGCATGTAGGATTGGCACCGCTCAGTGCATGTCCTTCGGAGGCCACAGGTGCACGGAGGACATTTCGTTTTAGTTGAGCCATAATTTGACCCTCCACATCTGTAAAATATATTTGGATGAGGTGGGGAAACTGGAATTGAACCCGTCCTTAGTGCCCAAGGTAAGAAAAAGGACTCGGTGCCTGGAGAGAATGCCTAACCCACAAGTTATTTAACCTGGATCTTTTTGAGAATGCTTGCCCATGTCAATCACATCATATACATGATTTCTATGTGCCGGAGCCGTGGGTCAAAGGCAGGAGATCTGAAACTGTGATCTATGTCTTACGTTTTGTGATCCACTCGAAGACGCTCGGTTGGAATGTGGACTGCTTCGAAGTGGATAGTTGAACAGGTTTTCTCTGTTATTTCAACAGGCATAGCAGTGACTCCAGGCTCAGAAGGTGGTGAAACTAAATGTTTTTTGCAGAGAATCATACAGGCCTGGGACTCCCTTTGGAAACCTCCATTGAAGGTGAACTGTAGTGAGGCACCGTCGAGCACAGTCTCCATCAGGGTACCTGGCAGTGCTGGTCTCTTGATGCTCTGCTGCATGAACGCTTCAAAAGTGTTCCAGCAGTTGTACCTTAAGTGTCTGAAGGACATTAGGGTAAGGGTTGTTCTGCCCCCTTGGATAAAGTGTTTTTTGTCCATATGGAAGGGGACATTGAACTGTCAGCAGCTCCAAAACATAATCAACAGTAGGGGGCAGGGGGTGGGTGGGGGGGTTCCACTAAGATCCTATAAGGACATTTTAATAGTGAAGTGTCCACCATCTTTTCCAGTAATTTACAGGGTCCTTTATTCCCAGTCGAGTCTGTGCAGGGCAGAGCTCTGCATATTGTGAGAATACAAAATGGTGGCGATCTTTCCTCTACCAGAGCTTGTATTCTGCCCTAGCTATGCCCATGTCCTGCCTACCTGAAAACAAACATCTCTGCGGAAACTTTCCTTCAAATATTTTAGCCTCGCCTGAGCAAGTAAGAAGGGGTTGTTATGTATTGTACCCAATGTATAGGAGTCATCTTGCTATAATGCTGGTGGCCTCCGACGTCTTAGGCATCATAGTGGACTTTTCGGGAGTTGCTCTGCCTACCATTCAGAATGGTGCTGGTGCATCCGACATGCACTGCTCGCGGTAGTCTGCCCACTCGCCAGGTCAGACCAGGCCGGCGGGAAGGCACTCGCGAGCAGAACTCGTAGCATGCCAATCCGGTACCAACGGTACCGGCAAGCTTATCAGTACCGCTGTTACCGGACCAGCAAACTTATTATGAGGCCCCAATGCCTCTCTCATCCTGAGAGCCAACTATTGCAAGTCAAGTGTATTAGCATTATTTCTGTTAAGAACAGTTGTGTATAACTTTGCTTCTCGTGATATAATATTATCAAAGCTGCAAGGAGCAGTGTTCCTAATGTCCTCACGGTTGGTCTGAGGTCCTAACTGAATTTAACACGACACCACCTGATTTTATTTAATCCACTTGGCATGCCCTACTTCAAGGAACTGGTATTTGTGCACACTAATACATGAACTTGCTCCCCCTATGCTTCTCCTGCTCCCCTTTTGCCTCCTCTCCGCCTCCTCCTCTCCACCCCCCCCCCCATACTCGGGGCACCCATATGTTCTACAAATATATTGGTCTTCTCAGCTTTGCTAATGGTGCTTTTAAATTTGCTAACGTTATGGGCACAAGTGACTAAAGGTGCGATGAACTATCTTGGGAATACATCTTCTGTTTGGAAGCAGGTGCATTGCTATCTATGTGGTGGTGTTGCTTCACTGCACTCGTCTGCTCTCAGTAGGGAGACTGCATGTAGTCTGTCTAAATCTGCCAACTCGGTATTCAGTGAATTCTCGCTAGAGTCAGCTCATTATTCCACATGATCTGTGATAACCTAACTGCATGCAACGGTAATCAACACACATATGATTAATTGGCTACTTTTGAACAAATCTTGCTTTTCGAGTGCATACATAGTATTTCAAAAGCGAATTCTCTATTTATCAGGAAAATGATGCTTTGGCATGCTCAGTCAGTGCCAGCCCACTCCACTTTTAGATATTTTGCAAGAAAGATTAGCTGAGCTGTGAGCAGCAGTTCTCTTAATGTCAGCAACGTTGGGCTGAAGTCCTAACTGAGCTTCAAACTACACCTTCTGATTGAATTTAATTCACTTGACGCAAGCCATACAACCCACTGTTTCTGTGCAGACTAGTGTATGATGCTATAATTCTGTATTACTGTGTCTGCCAATTCTCAGTAAACGATTTCTGTACTATTTACCAAATATTTTCTAGAGTAGAAATGTCTTCTGATGCAATCGACCTGCATCAAATTCAGTCCATGATAGGTCTTCACTTCTATCACAACCTTTTCAATTAAAGTTATAATATTTAAAATGTTTTATCGTGGATTTAATTTCGCATGAATGTTTTCCAGGATAGCTCGGCGGCAACGTGCTCGCCTTGTAAGCAAGACGACACAAAGCAACACAGGTTCTATACCTGGGTTCGCGCTTAGAAACCTCAGGGCATTTAAGCACGTTATAAATACGCAACTAAGACAAACAACTACGCAACTAAAAAAAAAAAAATCCTCTAACAGCGCCTTGATGCCCCCGGGCTGTATGAGCGCTTTGAAAAAAAATAAATAGATATTAACTTTCTATGGCAGGGCCAGACTCCCCACTAGCAAGATGCACAGATGATCCGATATAGCTCATTGCAGAACACATACCTACATGAGGAAACCAGGATGTAACCACAAATCATCTGCACTATGGGAATTCAGTAGGGAAAAAAATACTCCCCCTTAGCACTTAAGGGTTAACTATAATGGAGGTGTAACTGTCGGGTGTAGCTGGATTACAAGAATGTCAGGAGGATTGAGTGGGAAAAGTGTGTTGGTGATGTAGCTGTTTCTTAGGATCAGGACAAAAGAGTAAGCCTCAGTCCTAGAAATGTCTCCTCCCACCCATCTCCCAAGGTGTTACTGGAAGAGAGAACTTGTTGTATTCTGCAGTCTTCCACCAAATACAAAATCGGGCAGCAAAGGTTAATTTCAATTCTGCTCTGTGGAAATGGATGAGAAAACCACAATATTATCCCCACTCCAAAATTGTGGCTCGGAGCACGGAAACATCAGGGATTTAAGGGGTTTTGCATAATAATAATGATAATGATGTGTTATTTGTATAGCGCCTTAATACAAAGCGGTTTACAGAGCACATGTTTACATATAGTATCACCCAACCGAAATTGGTACTCATTTATCGACCTCGGAAGGATGAAAGATTGAGTTGGCCTTGCCGGGATTCGGACCTGCAGATCATGCTCAGATCGCAGCAGCGACTGCTCAACCCGCTGTAATAAGCTGTATACAGGAAAATTGGTATGATCCATTTAGTCAGTTTAATTAACAATGAGCTATAATTGTCGGGTAGGTGCCAAGGATCACAAAACCAGTCAGGAAAAATACTCCATGATGGAGGACTTGATTGCACGTCCAAACCCAGCTTTATTCAGACGACGAGTCTAAGCCAGGACAACCAACAAGAATTTCCTCTTGTTGCTCTCATATTCCAGACATTTGCAAGCTGGTTTTGTTACACAATTGCGTCAGAAATGACGCTGCGTTACATTATCCATTACAAAACCTACAGGGGATTGGGGTTGATTAGTAAGGCGAGCTTCATAGAGAACATTTAAAGGTTAGTCACTTAATTGGTGGATACCTATCTGATGGCTCCACCTGGGACCATCCTACCTACGGATACTATTTCTAATACATCACTATAGGGCTTATTAATTGGTTGGCACTATCCATCTTGGGAGGTTTGGTAACGGAACCTTTTATTGATTGGCATCTAGCTTACCAACCTTGGATCCTTTGACAGGATGTCAAGAGACGAGTGTGACACAAGTGGGGGAAGAGACTTCTATGGTCTGCCATACTTCCAATTAAAGAATACCCCTCATTATCCCAAGGCGATGAGGCCTTCCCTTATTCTTTGAACTTGGTCTTGTGTGCTGTCTGGTGTCTTTCTGCATGCTGAGGGAGTTCTACATGTGTTCTGAATCAGCAGTGTTTTCCATATCTGGGTCACGTGTTGGGATACCAGGTTTGAGAATGAATTTGCTTCTAATTATTAAGGTTTTAGCAAATTCTAAAGTGAAAGTTGTGTTCTTTGTGACCACTCGTGGTGCTGGTCGGTTACTTTGTATAAAGGCTTTTGGAATGCTGATCTCATAGACCTCTACATTGAGGGTTGTTTTCGTGCTCTTCTTAAAATTGATTAGCTGGGGAGTCTTCCATGCCTCGTCCTGGCAACTGTTATCTGGTATCTGTGTTTCGCTGATCCACAAGTCCCTTCCTAGTTCCTTACCTTGGCTCTTGCTGCAAGCTACTGCTATGCTCTTCACAAATGTGTTTCTGTGGATTCAGCCTTTTGAGTTTTCTGAGGCCTTCAGGCCTGTGCTCGTTCTGAGACATGCTACAGCATCCATCTTTGGGAAGATGGCTGCCCAATTAATCTTTTCCTTGCATGTTAGCGAGCTTGATTTGTGTCGTTCGTGTTGCATTCACTTTGTACATTGGCCATGTTAATGTTCTTCGTGTCTTATTGATGCTATATTGATATTTTATTTCTATCACGCTCGTACACAAGTGTTTCAGAGCGTGACAAGGCAAGGGAGGGGAACAGGGGAGAACAAAACAGCGATCTTACTAGGCCCAGTGATATTGAGAACGCACAAGTTCATGGAATGGGGGAGAAGTGGAAAGTGTGAAGCAGAGGAGAAACAGATAAATAACAATAAATAAATAATAAAGGCAACAAACAGTGGTAGTGCAGCCAGCAATTTGCAAGTGCTAGGTTTAAGGCAGCAGACAGGTACGTCTGATAAGTGCAGGAAGAAAAAGGGGGGGTGTATGGGTACAGATACAGACCCCAGTGCAAGGGGTGGTACCGGAGGCAGTGCAGGAGGGTGGCGGGGTGAGCAGGTAACTGGGCCCAGAGGACAGAGGGTGGCCAGGTGCACGGTGCCAAGAGAGAACAGATCAGCAGGGGAGAGGGGAGGGAAGGCAGAAGAAAAGAGGAAGGTCTTGAGGTGCTTCCGGAACCAGAGCTGGTTCTCCTCAAGTTTTAGAGTGGCAGGGAGGCTGTTCCAGAGGGAGGCCCCAGCCGAAGACAGAGATCTACCCCAGCTTGTTTCTTTGAAAAATGACTGACCCTGAGGGAGTTGGGGGTAGAGGAGCGAAGAGCTCGAGAGGGGGGGTATTTGCGGAGGGATAGCTGAAGGTATTTTGGACCATGGCCACAGAAAGCCTTGTGGACAATGCAGAGGGTTTTGAATTTAATCCTTACATCCACTGGGATCCAATAGAGAGATTTCAGAGCTGGAGATATACGATTCCAGGGCTTGAGGCCAAGAACAAGTCTCGCAGTCCTGTTCTGGATTAGTTGCAGAGGGCAGAGAGTAGAGGCAGGTAGATTTAGAAAGAGGCTGTTACAATAGTCCAACCTAGAGAGAACCAAAGCTTGGGATACCATGAGCTTCTGCAGGAAGGAGAGGAAGGGCACCTGAGGAGGTGAAGTAGGACATTTTGACTTTTTAGAGACCTCAGAGATGTCGGCGGAGAAGGAAAGGGTGGAGTCAAGGATGACCCCGAGGTTCTTAGCCTCGAGGAAGGCCGAGGGAGGCCAGCCAGAGAGTGAGGGGAAAGGATGGTGAAGGTGTGCCGATGAGGAGGATCTCCGTCTTGCTGGCATTCAGACAAAGATCATTGGCGGCACACCAATCTTGATTGGCAGTTAGGCAATCGGAGATGAGTGGGAGAGGAGGTGGCAGAAGGCAGTCTGAAAATGAGTTGTCTCATCAGCGTAGCACTGGAAATTTGAGCAGAAAGTGGCGATGCAATGGGCGAGGTATTGGTTGAAAAGCCAGGGCGAGAGGTTAGACCCCTGGGGAACACCACAGGTGGAGAGGAAGATAGATGAAATGAAGGACCCAAGTTGGACCTGGGAGTTTCGATCAGAGAGGAAAGAGGTCAGCCAGGCCAGAGCCTGATCAGTGATAACCAGGTTTTCACGGAGACGGTTGAGCAGAATGGTATGGTTGACCGTGTCGAAGGGCTGAAGAGAGATCAAGGAGGATGAGGACAGAGGGAATGTTAGAGTCAAGGTTGGAGAGCATACCTTCACGGATGTTCAGGAGAACACTTTCTGTGCTTCTGGCAGCTCTGAAGCCAGACTGGTGGTCATGGAGACAGCCAACAGGATTGGAATGAAGGCCAAGCTGAGAGATGGCCAACTTTTCCAGGAGTTTGCCCAGAAAGGGAGTAATGGAAATTGGGTGATGGTTAGCTGGACAAGAAGGATCAGCTGTGGGTTTCTTGAGAAGAGGATGCACAAGGGAGTGCTTCAGAGGGGAGGGGAAGGATCCTGAGGCAAAGGAGTGGTTGCATAAATCAGCAAGGGCCAGAGCGAATGTGTCAATGTGGTCCTTAATGGTTTTAGTGGAACAGGGATGAACCTGTTTTGACAACGCTTTCATAGATCGGACTTGTATAGCAACCTCGTCAGAGGAGAACAGAGGAGCAAAGAGGAAAGGACAAAAGGATGGTGGGGGGTGGCTAAAGGAGGGTCAGCAAGCACAGATGGAGAGGGGAGAGGATTGGTGTGGGTGGGGAGGGTGGACAGGATGTCCTGTTTTTTTTTAATGAAGTGAGAGGCAAGGGCATTGCAAAGAGCCTGGGAGGCAACAGGAGGGGTAGAGACTGCAGCAGGTTTGGCCAGCTCCTTCCAGATTTTAAAGAGTTTGGCTGAGTTGTTAGATGCGGCAGAGACACGAGCTTGAATGTGGACCCTCTTCTTGGCGAAGACAGTCAGTATTGCCTTTGTAACAGGCAACAGGCCAGTTTGTCAGAGGATGACCAGGAAGTCCTCCATTTCCTCTCAGCTGCCCTACACTTACGTTTAAGTTTAGCTAGGTTAGAGTCATACCAGGAATTGCACTTGGGTTTGGACTTCAAACGGATTCTCGTGACAGGGGCAAGAGCATCAAGAGTATCAGAAATTGAAGAGTAGAGCAGAGGCAGGGCTGTGTCAGGATGTGAGACAGCCAAAGGTGGAGGGGGGGGGGAAGTGGTGGCAAAAGCCTCAACTTACACACGCTTCATGGGCTGATGTCCGTGAAGGTAGGTGGCAGTGTTGGGGTGTGCTTGGCTTGGGGGGGAAGGGAGGGGGAGATGAGAGGAGAGGAGGAAGTGATCGCTCCAGGAGAGAGGAGTGATCAGAGGGATGGAGAGGGGGAGGTCAGAGGAGATCAAGATATCGAGTGTGTACCCTGCAGAGTGAGTCCAGCCAGAGGGGAGGATGGACAGGGAGAGGGAGTCGCAGAGGTCACGGAAGAGTACAGAGGAGGAACAAGGAGACTTTAAATGTATGTTGAGGTCACTGAGGAGGAGGAGGAGTTGAGTGGTAGAGGCCAGGAGGGAGGAGAAGAGGTCTGCCCACTCATATTAGTATTCTTCATGTCTAAATGCATATAGTACCTATTGTACGTGTTCTTCATGTGGAGTGCATGTGTTCTTCATGTCTAATGCATGCACTTCTCTTATGTATACTTTGTGTATATGTATAGTAATGTAGTTAATCTCTCTCTATCTATTAATATATTACAGGGCCTGTGCTAGCGGCCCTGTAGTTATGGTTAAGTTGCTGAACTCACAGAAAGATCATTTTTTGGGAATCTTATAGCTTTTCGCCCCCTGGATGAATACTCACTAAACTATGCAGAAAAATAAATGGCCCCGTCAGAATGATTTTGTGAACTTCGGTGTGGTTGCGTCTCGGAGGGAAAAGTTCTAGGGCGTGTCCCAAAATTTGTGAAACTCTCATAGACACAATGGAAAATACATTTTGTTCACGCCTACAGTCTAAACTGCTGGATGGAATTTTTCCAAATGTGCACCAGGGGGGTAGCTTGGTCCCAAATGGGTGCTTTTGTAAATTTGGTGTAAACCCATCCTGTAGCTTATTTAAAATGGCAAAGAATTTGGTAAAACATTAGTGACATCTGGGTCTGGTCCACGGACTCACTTCCTGATTCGGAGTCCACGGACACCTCTGGACCAATCAGAGAGCAGCGTGATGTGCACAGACATTATACATGTTCGCTTATTGGTTAATTTAAAACATGGTGCGTCAAAACATTTGAAACTGACGGAATGTTGGATTTGCAAACAGCGCCCATACTCCGTGTACGCAGTAGAACATATTAAAAAACAGAACATGACACTTGTCAAACTAATGAAACATTCTCTGGTGAGGAGAGGGGTGATTAGGCTGGGATGGGATATGGACATAAAAAGCCAATTAATTGGGTGTTTTTTCTTCTACGAAATCCGTGAACATCTCAGATGTTCGGGGGCATCCATGTATTTTTCTGCATTACAGGGTCGGTGAAAAGCAGTTTTTGGATAGCTTTTTACTTTGGCGCAACTTAACAATACTGCATGACATGTTGCAATATGATTTTAGACCTGACTGTCAATGGTTCTGCAAAGTTTGGTGCTGTTTCACCAAGAAGTGGCAAAATTAGAGGGGTGGTCCCAAAATATTGGAAAGGCTTATAAATTTGGTGCCGTTTGACAAATGTGCACAAACGTTTGCAAAAAGATTTTAAAACCAGATTTGAATGTTTCTGCAAGGCTTGGTGGGATGTTGTCAAGAGGGGCAAAATGAGAGGGGGGGTCTCAACATTTTTAGATTGCTTATAACCTTGTTGCTGTTTGATGAATCTGCCAATTGTAGACCCAACCTTGAATGCTTGTGCAAAGTCTGAATGGATTTTGTCAAGTGGGGGCTAAGTTAAATGACAATTTTTATGTACGTACATTGACACTTTTCAGAAAATAAAACATGGACGGATTTGCAGCAAACTCATGCAAGGACCAGAAAGCATGGTTTTGCAAATGTGTCTGTGTTTTATTTTTTAAAAAGTGTAATGATATATGCACAAAAAATAGTCCTATACCTTTTGTGACTGAGGTATAGCCTGTGGCCAGATTATCTGGGTCATTGCCAACGTCCATTTCCCTGACAATCTGGCTATTGGTCATGACCACGACGGACCGGCAATGGGGTTAAAGTGGGCGTGGCCACCAGGGTTGAATGGGAAAAGAAATTCTGCTCATGGGTACAGCCCAACGTGCTGGGCAGGATTGAGGCAAACATTTGCGAGGAGCATCCGCCAGGACTTCAAAGCATGGTTTTGCAAATCTGTCCTGTGTTTTATTTTTTCTAAAGTGTCAAAATGTAAGTACAAACATGTGATATAACTTTGGTGCCTGGCCAATTGGCTTGGCCCTGAGCAATCACAAATCTGTACTCTGATTTCTTATTGGGGCATGCAGCATGGCCAAGCACTAGGTTTGAATGGGAACAAATATTCTGCTTGCGGTTACAGCCTGAAGTGCTGGAATGGATTACAACAGACCTGCATGAGGAGCATAAGCAAGGACCTGAAAGCATGCTTTTGCAAATCTGTCCTGTGCTTTACTTTTTTGTTAAAGTAAGTAAAGAAAATAGTGATATAACTTTGCTGCCTGGGCAGCGGACCAGGCCCTCGGCATGGACAAATGCCTATTCTGATTTGCCTATTCGGGATATGGGATATGCGTTGTAAAAAATAGGTTTGTTGAAGGAATTTACAGTTCTTTGATATGCTAAAAGAGGAATTATTAATAACTTATTTACAGTGATGTAACATCATGAAACATTTTCACTCATGAAAACCTATGAAATTCATAGAAAAGCCTTTTTAAAATGTACATTATGGCTATGTTGCACTAATAAAAACCTATGAAATTCAGTGAAACAACTTTGTTAAAGGGACGTTATGACATTTGTGATGTCATCTTTGATGTTCTGGGTGTTAGTCTTAGCAGTTGTGTGAAACCAGAAGGTGTCTCGCCCGCAAGTCCCGGGGGTCTCTCTCTCAGGTGGTCAGGGCATGGCCATCGCCTTTGGATCCAGACCCTGAGGGTGGACCAGTGCGGGAGGATCACCTGGGTGAGGGGTCTTCGGGGAGTGGGACACCTGATGGCGAGATGCATTATCCCCCCTCCCTGCAACACCTTTACCCCATCCTACCCGGTAGGATATATAGAAACTTAACCCCCCCGCCCTTTCCCTTCACAAACACTTTCACACAGACAGCCCGCACTGGGAGAAAATAGGCTCGCACTCGAGCAGTGTACCTGACATGTCCCACTTCTATGGTCAGGTAATTACTGGTAACCATTCACACCTGACTTCCATTAAGCTTCCCCACACGGAAAAAAGGCAAAGCACGAGAGCACACTCTGAGCTAGGCAAAGCACATGAAGGAACAGCATTTCCGTGACTGCAGCTAAACGAGGAAGAAAAACGGAAAACCAAGAAGGGTGCGCAAGGAGGGAGATACCCTTGACCTTTCCAGCAGAAAACAGTTACTTTCGAGAATCCCTCAGATTAAAAAGCGAAAGGCCAGGAAACCAGACTGAAGAATCCTGTATTGTGTGTCAGAGATACCCAGGGCCCTCCTGCAACGCTGACTGAGTCGGGGAGGAGCAGCAGCTGCCGTGGTACCATCTTTGGCTACAGGATCAAAGCAGCGCCATAGAGATCAACACAGCCGGTGAGTTGGGTGCAAGACCGGTCTGTGTTGAAGTGCAAGCGTCAACGTTGTATAAAGAGCAAAAGAACGAAGATTGGTAACGCGTGTGATGAAAAGACCTGAGGAAAGACTAATAGCTGATGGATGTTTGAACTTTAACAAGGAAAGATACAATACCAGTGACAGAGTGGCCCGGCATCGCGAGTGTGCTCAATTTAAGGTCTATGTGAGGTAGGTATGTGGCTGAAGTGAAAGTAAAAAGATGAGGATAAGAAATGGAATGACTCGAAGTGGCCCTGCAACTGTTTAAGCAAAACACATCGCACAAAGTGTCCAATTTGTTTTGATACAAAGAGAAAAGCTTGGCAAGTGAGCTTAAGTGGTTTGAGCCCAAGCAAGGGAGCCCTATTGTGAACATTGTGCTAAAGGGGTCTGAGCGTATGAGGGAGATCCATGGTCCGAGCCCCAAGAGCGAGACCTATTGTGAACATTGTGCTAAAGGAGTCTGAGCCTGAACGAGGGAGACCATTTGTGTGAACCTGTGAATATGAAAATCCTGATGAGAAAGGAACTTTGGTGTTTGTTTGTTACGTCAGGCCCTCTGTAATAAGAGTCTGTCATTGTGAGAGAGACTTTGGCAAGAGGCCTTGATACCTATGCTTTGAACTGTATCCTCATAGCTGAGAAGCCAGAGTTTGGCTGAAGCTCAAGCGTGCCGCCTTAACCGTGCCAAAAAACGTGGGGAAGGGAAGCCAACTGCTCAACTATCCTGACATACCATTTCTTGAACAATTTCCTTTTGCCTACATTGTTGGCCCACACCATTTGGATTTACAAGTAAGGATTGCGTTCATTAGCATAAGTCTTTTTTTTTTTTTACAGAGACTCCATTAGGACTGCGTTGTTATTATTTGATGGTCGTAGCCTGCTCCCATCCTTGGATTTAGGGCTAGATAGGCGTTCAACCAACCCATTGAAGTTCAATAAACCCCCTTGAACTGTGATCCCTTGTGTCCATCTTCACTGTTTGATACCATGCCTTCCTTACACAGTGGTGGCGCAAGTTGTGGTTGCTTAGCTTACCATAACTGGCACATTTCTGTGGGTTTTTGGTTTTACTTGTAATCATAATATCCCTTTAACAAACATTTTTCACTGAATTTCATAGGTTTTTATTAGTGCAGCTTAACCACAATATATATATATATATATATATATATATATATATATATATATATATCTCTCTCTCTCTCTCTCTCTCTCTCTCTCTCTCTCTCTCTCTCTCTCTCTCTCTCTCTCTCTCTCTCTCTCTCTCTCTCTCTCTCTCTCTCTCTCTCTCTCTCTCTCTCTCTCTCTCTCTCTCTCTCTCTCTCTCTCTCTCTCTCTCTCTCTCTCTCTCTCTCTCTCTCTCTCTCTCTCTCTCTCTCTCTCTCTCTCTCTCTCTATATATATATATATATATATATATATATATATATATATATATATATATATATATATATATACATATACATACGTACACGTGGCAAAACGCGCCAGTCTGGCAGTAGAACCTTCTATGGGGAGATGAAAAATGATGGTTGAGCGGCAATTTTTAACGAATGTTTGAAATAATAAAGGTTTTTGGGAAAAAAAACAAATGCTGTGGTTCCTAGGATCCATAACGTGTCAACCACGGGAGTGCTGCTCGCCGCAAGGACGTATTTCTGGTTTCGTCATTGAATTGAAGTGTATATATATATATATATTAGTAACAACTATCTGTCACTCTACTAGTCAACTCATCTATCTTATTCATAACAGTAACTTTGTGGTTTTAGTTAGTCACATCTTCCACCCCGAGGCTCTTTGAGCGGTAGGGCTGTCTCATTTGGTACCATTTCTCGCCCGGACGATGCTGATGAGGGGCAGGGATTGGAATTGGTACTTGCATATTCATCTGAGTATCGGCAGTGTGTATTACCTGTGTATTCATCTGCCAGATTACATAATGGTGCATCCTCGACCTTGGATGACATGCTTTTACAGCATTGTTCTGAACCAGTTTAATTCTGCTAGCCCAACACTCGCAAGAAGACTAATCTTTTCACAACATTTAACAATGCCTGACTTGGAAACTAGTGCCCAAATGATTCTTTTATTCTGGTTCTCTGGCAGTTAACCTCCTCCTTAAATGGTGAAACTGAGCCAGCACTGCATACCTGTCCTCAGACAGTGCCCTAAGTAAAGCATGCACTGCCCTATGACCTCTTATGTGTCCCAACCAATACATTTCTTTATGCATCACATATATAATCATGGCTGTGGTTCACTGTGTCCTCTCTAAATCTCTATATCTGTTTGCGACTCAGTTTAGTCCATGGCTCTGTACATCCAGGACTCAATTCAAAATAGAATACTTCGACAACACCTAAAGACAATTATACAGATCTTAACCTAGACCAGGTTAGATGACAGGCTCCTGTACTGGTCATGGCAGCCACAATGAAGCACACCCCATAAAAGCAGGGACTAATGGACTGGTGCACCCCACAACAAGGTGCAAACTCAAATTAATTTGAATACCACAGACAGCACAAATGCGGACAAGCATGAATTGGATCTATACCAAACCGAACACTATTGATTTACCTTAAAGAGATCTATGCACAAGGCATGTGGTCACAAATAAGCAATTACCTGCATACAACAAAGTTAGCCTATGAATACTTGTAAGAATTTAGGGAGACGTTAAATGTAACTGAATACGATGATCACCTGGCATGTGGACTTGATACTACTAAGCCTTTAACAAAATCAAATATCAGAAAGCCACATTGGTCCACTCTGCAGTAACCTGGGGGGCAGGGGGAGAAGGGGATCTGCCTCAGAAGGCATATGCATATGGGATCTGCAAGACTTCAGTGTGCCTTTTTGGATGGAAGCGCAATTAAGGGGGCAACAGAGGAAGCATTAAAGTTGTGTGGTGCTGAATTCCTTCCAGCTGTAAGATGTTCTTCAGAACCTTTGAAAACAGAGATGTCTGCCCGTACTTACCCAATAGGCTATTCATGGCAATATTCCTGGATATTTGGCTGACAGGTTCTTGCTGCTTTAAGGATAGAGTGGCAACTTTGTCAAGAGGCTCAGAGATTCGGGAGAGCTTGCAGTTTTAAACCCACTTAAATACACGTTTTTGTTAATGCTCATAGCTTGTCAAAAATATGTTACATTTTTTGGTTGATGTTTGGCTTGCTTCATAGTATTTGATATTTATTTTTCAGATTTTGAGAGAAAGGGTATTTTGTTCATGACTTGTGCTCAACTGTTTTAGTGTCTTGAGTTGGAATTATATAAAGTGAATTTGCATGGTTATTTTGCACAACATTTATTGGATTTTGCTAGGCTATGTTGAGTCTGTATAGGGACTTTGACAATAAAGTAAGTATTAACTATTTAACGTGAAATTCAAATATCTCTAGAAACAAGTGCTTGCCCATGATCCTGGTGAACCCTTTTAATGTATGTATACATTAGACTACGTATGTATCAATTGGTTTAAAACCTATTCAAGAAAGCTTAAAAACCCATGTTGAATATTATCAGCAAAATCGACTTTCATATCTTGTATCCATTTCCAGTCTCGGACAACCCTCAGTTTGATAATTTAGCATGTAACATTCCAACCCTAACACTTCGAGATGGGAATTGAGCTGGATTGCAATAACAATTTCTTTATGTAATGGCATTAAAATAACCTGATCAGTGATTCCCCAGTGACTGCACCCACACCCCAATCCAAACAAATTAAACTATGCACTTTTCACTGTTTAGTGACACAACTTGACATTGACAGTTTAAAAAAAAAGAAACCATTTACAGAAGAGAATTTTGCTTACTCTAAGCCACATTCATCCTGAAATCAAAAGGTAAAGTACTATTCAGAAAAAGGCTTAAAACCAAACCATTAATTGCAGTTGCAGCACAAATGTGATTTTCCAATACTTCTGCTGAAATACATTTAAAATGTTAGACACCATCTGCGACAAACTATTGGTTCCCTGTTGAAGCATAGACACTCCTTGACTGCATCTTCTATGACTTTGTACTTGTTGCAAAAAAATTGTATAGGCCTGGGTTTCTGTTTCTTTGTAAATAATGTGACAGTAGTCCCTAACTTAATATTTTCAATGAATCCGATTCACTCTCACAACACCCCAGTTGAATCTGTTTATTAAAGAAGAGATTTCAATGATGTTGACTATGGCAGAAAACAATGACAGCACTTGCTATTCCATATTCAATTTGAGATGTCTAAGGCTTCCAGAGAACCCACATTGTAGGAGAATGTCCTAGTATTATTATACCCAGGGTTGCATCTTTAACTATAACTCTAAAAGCACATAAACTTTGCACTATGTTCCCGTTTTTCAATGACACAACGTTTAAACTGGGCTCTCAAAATACTTTGAAATGTGTTCTGGAATTGAATTAATTCTGTATATATTCTGTCACTCTAAATAATCTTGGGGCATAGGTCATTACTTTTTCTCTGTCTTTGAAAGGCTCAGGGCAGGAAGGGACCACTGTCCTGCCTTAGGCAAATCTGGTAGGTAAGCTCTCCCTTCAATCCGTCCATCTGCTCTAATATCCCCCTCGGTTAATATGGGAAAGGCCTCTATTTTCAGTACAAGTTGGTAAAAGTCTCTTTTGAAGATATTACCCCATCAGCTACACCCAGTTGAAATCCAATACGTTTATCTCTTGTTGTACATGCTCTTTCTTCCTCAAACTCTCCCTTTTTCCTATCTTTTTGAGCGCAAATATCCAGCAAACCCCACTCATAAGGGGATGGTGAGTACACATGATTCCTATTGGTCAGTGTATTTGATTGGCCTCTAAACCCAAGTCAAAATGCCACCTCTCACGCCCACTTCGCTCTTATTTGCTCTTTCATATCAGAAGGCTGGCTGCACAATTTTAATACATGTAGGTTCTATCGTGTACAATCACATTTCAATGGGTACATTTCTCAATTTGTCCCATGTCTCAAGTATGTATCATTGCAAAGCTTCACTTGATGTCAGTAGTCTTCATCTTCATGGATGCAGCAGAAGGCCACAATAAGGTGCATATTTGTTTAAGACATTGGGAGGTGAAGATATGGCATTTTAAGTGGTTCCACCTTTTAAGAACTTTACACTTACTTTAAACCTTATCGACAACAAAATAAACTGAGATTGAGTTTAATTTCTCTCAATCCACTCTCTATTACTTGCCACTCATGTGACTTGTGTGATGATCCTTCAGATGGTGTTGCTTCTCCCCAGCAGAGAACCCCTCTCCATGAGGCTAGGGAGGTGAGGCTGCTAACCAATAGTCCCCCTAGGGGTGGTAACATGTGGGAGGATCTCATGGAGAGAGACTTCTCCACTGGGGATAAGGATGCAATTGGGAGGCACAGACCCTTTAAACTTCAACCCGGTAGGATGATGATAGTACCTGAACCTTGTGGGTATAAACTCATGTCCAAAACCTTGTGTTATTGTGAAACATCGAACCATCCTGATGTTTTAGGTACTGAAACGAAGAAGCATTTGAGAATGATACAAGCAACCAGGAAAAACACCAGAACATTTGTAGTAAATGGAATGGACGTTACGTCAGGTTGGGCCCTACTACATCAGGACATCCAAATCAAATTAAGGCAGAAGGGTGCTGAAGAGAGTACCAGAGAGTACTGAGGAGAGCTCCGGAGAGAGAAATGAGATGGAGAAAGCAGTGGAGGCTAAGAAGAAATTGATAAAAAGAGGGAGTTTGATGGCAAGAGAAAACCCCGAGGCAAGCTCGAGCCAGAGACGTGGAGTGTGTGGTTCAAGGGAATGCACAATGACATCTTGCAGGCCAACAGGGTATTGCCCATGGAGACATGAGAAATGAAGAAGGGAATATGCATCCTGCATGGAGGAAGAACGCCAAACATTATACAAGTGAAACTTGGTGGCCGGTAGGTGTGAGTCCGGCTGAGCAAGAGGAGGAGTGGCAGAGCACCCCGGTTAACCAGAAGTATATTGCCCGTAAGCCGGTTGGAAAGCATCGTACCAGTAGTCTGAGCGTCGCCCTGGGGAGGGACAGAGATTGGGTTGGGGTGGCGTGACCTGTATTGGGTGGACTGGGCGGTCCAACAACTACGCCAAAACCGCTAACCCTATCCGTTCGCACAGCCACCTACACAGATTTGAACAGTATCCAGAGAGGTTGTAGCTGGACAATCTGTAGAGGTAAGGAAGATTGAGTCCCTGGTCCGCTTCCCAACAGTCAGCGGTACGGGGCCCAGGAAGCAAGCTCTGACGAGAGTGGAAAAAGGCGGTGGACCATAACGAAAACCGAGGCCGAACCAGTGAAGACTCCCGACACCAAGAACCATGTAATTGGAATTATTACAAGTCCAGGAGAGGGCCAAGGAGAAACATAAGAGAGCCTCAGAGGACATTAATAATATCAGGAGCGTGTAAAGAACTGTTAGCTGAACACACACAAAGATTAAGAGCAGTAAAGTAACCAAGCTAACCCTCACCTTGGCAGTTGGGACTAAAGTCTGTCACTATTGCGCCGGAAACCAGACTCCCCTTGAAACCTATTCAAGGGGTTACCTTCTTGAGTACAATCCAGGAGAATCGAGAAACCTTTGAGACTCTAAAGCCATAAAGACATGGAGAAAACAGTTAACCATTTTTGTGATACAATTCTCAGTCCAGTTGTTCAAAGGTGTGGTGCTGGAGAGTCGAGAGGGACTCCAGGAACAGCTTCATCATCCCAGTGGGGCTAGACCAAGAGATGTGCAAAACCCAGAGATTGTGGAAACCTCCATAAGGGAGCTACACATCTTAAGATCTGTGAAAGACATTGGGGGTCAGGGGGCCAGCTAGGAGAAGGGAGTCATTCTCCTAGCCCCATGAGAACTTGGTGATTATTTGAGTTTCTGCTGGGTTACGGTGAACCCAGAACTTTAATGGAACTTTTGCTTCAACCAATCTGAGAAGCGTTTGGACGTTTTGCCACCAGGAGAAAGGAGTAATTCTCCTGGATTACGAACAGTAGCTGGCCTTTATGATGTTTTGTTGTAGTGACGGGGATAGAATTGGAGCCTTTGTGACCGGGACAATGCCTTTTTGTTTTGACTCGCATGGACTTCCTGACAAGCAGCCGAGTTTCTTTAGTTTAGGTAGGGAAATCCATTTGGAGTTAGCGATAGATAAGTTTGGGCTTTCATTTAATAAAAGTCTATAGCAATCATTATGGCACTGCTTGGCCAGACTCTTCATTCCTTGCCGCCACACTTGGGATACGCAGATCCATCTGTTCCATTAGGGCATGCTTTTAATTACCATTTGCACTGTAGAATGCTTTTGGCGGCTTGATGTACTTGGTGGCTTAAGGTTAACTGAAGTTAAAATATTGTTTGCCCATCTTTTCCACAGTCAGTCATACACTTTAAAGTTAAACTGACAAGCAAACAGTTGACTTTTAAGAGCAATTACATGGTTTCAATATAATTTGTGTATTTTTAAGCGTGGGGCCTAGGCTCAAGCTTTCCATGGGGAGTCAAGTTTTGCTTTCAACAAATATCATCTACGTTCCATGTTGACCTATCTGAAATGCAGATCCCTCTACAGCAAGTGAGAGTTATCAGATCAGTTTTCTTTAAACATGAACTTTGCTTCCCACGGTTTGTTTCACATGGGGGCTTTCTTTGTTAGAAAGGTCATTCACAGAACTCTACTTTTCAAAATATGCACAACAAAGTCAAAAGGGTGTTTATTAGAAAAGCATAAAATTACATGATATTCTGTGTTCTAGTTTGATAAATATATTGCTAATTCATGAAGTTGGCATTGCTAATATAGACCCCCCATGACACACAGTTCAACCCTACTATTCTAGACAAAAAAACAGACGGTTTCATCAAAACTCAAATTTAGTTAAATAAATGGATTGAAGCTGAAATCAAGGCAGATGTGGTCTCCAAGCTCTATGCCTGGGAGGTCACCACACTGCTTGAGCCTGCTTTAATCTCACAATTTCTTACACGCAAACATCCATTTACATATTACATATTACATATTACATATTCAATTTTCTATGTATAGTTAAAAATTACAATAGGTGTTCTAAATTAATTTCTGGCACTTATTGGTCAATATATATATATTTTTTTATTTGTTTATTGATTTTCATACAACATAAAAAAATAACACTTGAATGACCCAAAGATCGATTAACAATCGAAGGGAATCATCAAGCAATACGGAATCCTAATGGGCAACCTCAAGAGCATACAGAGGAGGTATCTCAATGAACAGTGTAGGATGCTTCTGTCGGTGTAGACAGCAAATATTACAAGTATGAACCCCACACTTCGGGGGGAGAAGGGGTGTGCATGTGAAGGCATAGTACGAATAAATGCAACTTCCATGGCATAACAATATGCAATATCTTCCAGCCAGGCTGCTACCAAAGGCTTTGTTTCCTTCCACCATGCGATAGCTACCCTTCTACGGGCCAACACCAGGAGAAGCCCAATCAGTCTGCGGATATGCCTCAGAAGACTACGAATAAGACCCAACAGTCCCAATACTGGCTCCATTTCTATCTGCTCCTTCATTATAAGGGACAGAATGTTTTCAAAACTATCGGAGGACAGGTGCATGCCAAGTGGACAAAATCTGACTTACTAGCCTTGCATATCATACATTCATGTGCTGTCTATGGGTAAAATTTAATAACTGAACCAGCGTTTGTTATTTCTGGTGCCTAAAGTTATAATGAATCCATTTGTACCTAGCATTCAGTAACACTTTCTTAGTTTGACCCATTATGTACGTCCAGTCATCCTCCGGAATCTCTATTTCTAGACTGCTTTCCCATCTCCTCCTTGAGGATGTACCTTTGTGGGGAATCGCAGACATGAGCCTTTCATATATCCCTGAAACCAACCGTCCCTCTCCCTGAACAATCTTGACATCATTTAATAGTGTGAATGTGGCCTGTTATGCAGGAAAACAGGGGCATCGTGCCCTAAATTCATTTTTAATACAGAAGTACATAAATTCATCAAGTGGGCTGTTTCCTCCTTTTTCCCTAAAGGCCTCCAGTGATATAACGTGTCCCATTTAACCCTCGGTTGCTCACCAGCCCATAGAAGCTGTAAAATGGTCCCAAAAGGCTGGGGTAAAAGAAAATTGTGGAGAGGTAAAGACGAATATTAAAGAAGAGATATTACCATCTTGATCATCGCTAACCACCCTACTATTGAAAGTGGGAAGCCTTGCCATTTCCGAATCTGATCCTTAAACTTATCCACCGCTTTACCATACTTTTCATGAAAAAGTATGTCTGAGTCCAAATGCTTGGTGCTGTCCAATTCCCACCTAAACCCAAAGTCATTTGCAAAAACTGACGTAATCTTGGTCCTGGGAATACCACAGCTTTGTTTTGTTTTTAATGTTTGATCCTTAGACCAGAAAATCCACCAAATCGGGCCCCCTGTCTTATTACTGAGTTTAGGTCCACAAGCGACTCCTTAATGAACAACAGTATATCATCTGCGTATAAAGGGAGGATCAGCGAATGTGAATATAATCGAATCCCCCTGTGCAGCTGTTGTTCCATCAGCAAGGCAGCTAAAGGCTCAATAGCTAAGGCAAACCAGAATGAGGAGAGCAGGCACCCCTGCCCGTACCGCTCCCCATCACCAAATATTTTGATATTATCCCATTCATAATGATCTTTGCCAAAGGGGAAAGGGATATATACAGAAGAGCCACCAAGGAAATTAATCTAGAAACCAGCCCTACTTTGTTCATTATCGGAAAAGATATGGACATTCGGCAGTCGAAAGCTGATCTATTATATCAAGTCTGAAAAACCTATGCATGCCATATGTGGTATTCCTCCAAGGAACGAATCCCGATTGGCCAACAAACATTAGGCCCTGCATAAAGAGAAGGAGTCTGTTCACCAATAATTTTGCGCATATTTTGTTATCAACATTTATGAGTGAGATTGGTTGATACGATGCACACTCATCCAGTGGTTTTCCAGCTTTATGCTGTTTAGAAAAGCTGGAAGAGTTGAACTCTTGTGGAAGGGAACCCTGTACATTATGAAGTATTTTGAACTTGGGGAAGCGGATTGCAAGCCAAGAGCTAGAAGAAGCTCTGAACATTATTTTGAACACTATTCCTTTGTGCTGCTGACATCACTGCACATTGTATGCAGTTAGTTGTGAGGGCATGCATAGGCTTGGGACACACATATATTTGTTTTGGACTTCCTGACGCAGACTATCATTAGTTTTCTTTAGGTAGGGAAATCCAACCGTAGAATAGGGCAAGTTAAGCATTGTTCCATCCTGCCTTTTTGAGTTAATAAAACTTTGTGAAACGAACTTGAACCTGGTGCCTGTGTTTGTCTCATGATGCCATCACATCTACTAGTTTAGGGAACTTGCCCATGCCAGTTGTCTCGGTGAAAACTCTTGGTGTTAAAATCACTTCTACTGTCACCTGAATTACAGACATATCAGTGCTATCTGTAAAACTGGCTTTTTAAAGCTTAAGATACTTTAAAAGGTGATTCCTTTTCTTTCTGTGCATATTCGGGGTCCTTTGATTTTCACAGCAATCTCCGGAGTCCTCGACTATTGCAACGCTGTCTTTCTTGCCCAGTCAAAATATCATATTCAAAGGGTTCAGATTTTGCAGAATTCAGCCGCGCAACTTGTTATGGGTTTTCCTAAATTCTCTCATTCTTCCATTTTGGCTCAAATTCACTGGTTGCCTGTCATAAGCAGAATACATTTTAAGGCCCTCTGCTTGACTCACCATGCGCTTCACAAGCAGGGTACAGTTTTTTTCTCCAGGACGATATTTCTGAAATTGCTCAAAGGTTTCTTATTCCCTAAATGATTTATGTTAGCTATACTAAGTTCCTTTCTCGTTTAGTGCCAGGATACCCCAGGGTGATGGTGCGCTCTAGAAATACCTATAGCATAACACAACATAATCGAGGGCTCTCTGTGAAGTGGAATACGTCTGCATGTAAGAGATTTACAAAGGTGCTTACGCATCACTTAGTTAATTAACATCATGATAGGGATTCACATATTTCTCATTCCCTAAATGATTTATGTTAGCTTTAGTCTTGAAGTTCCTTTCTCGTTTAGTGCCAGGATACCCCAGGGTGATGGTGCGCTCTAGAAATACCTAAAGCATAACGCAACATAACCGAGGGCTCTCTGTGAAGTGGAATAAGTCTGCATGTAAGAGATTTACAAAGGTGCTTACGCATCACTTATTTGAATCCCTATCATGATGTTAATTAACTATTTTCTCTTTGTTACTCATTAATGATACCATTTCTTCCTGCTTACAAATGTTATCTAGTAAAGCACCTTGGATTCCGATGCAAAGGAAAAAACATATCTTCGACCTTAGGATAGCCTTAGCAAAAAAAGAGAAAAGAAAGCATATTCTGGGCTCTAGAACCTTTACTAAGAGATTGAAATACCAACTGGACATAAAAGATATCCATGCTATCCTGCCCCATCTAAATTGTTCTAATTCATGGACATTTTGGGAAATAACTAATCCGACCATAGGTGAAGAGGCTCCTACTGATCTGGGATGTATAGAAGAATGTACATGGGTCCAATTTTATGAGAAAATGTTTGCCAAGTTGAACACAGAAAAGCTGGTATCCTTTTTCGAACCTGTATAATATGGGACATTTCAATTTTCCATGGTCAAGGGAGGATATACGTTTAATAATCTGCAAGGTAAAATCATCCAGGTCTACAGGGCCCGATGGCCTTGCTCCCTTTACTATTAAAAATGATCCTGATTTCTGGTTGCAGATTTTATTCTGCTTATGTTTGGGGCATTTTAAAAAATACCATGTCTCGCCTTCTTGACAAGTCGTTCATTATCCCCATTTAAAAAAAAATCTAACACAGTAAATTATAGACTGGTCGCCATACTGGACACGATTAGCAAAATATTTGCCTCACCCGTTGGGGCTTCTTTCACATTTTCAGGTTGGGTTTAGACCACACTTGAGGTACATCTTTGAATGGTAAAATACTGTCTCATTTACTGGCAGAAGTAAAAAAGTTGTCTATTGGTTGTCTATCGCCTCAATTGAAACGCTTTTGACCGAAGTGTTCGTAATAAGCTTTGGGGAAAATGATTGACGTATAATGTTCTGCCTGTTATGGTATGCATATTATCGCTTTTACATGAATATATATCACTTAGGTTTAGGTTTAATAAGGAGGGGCTTTTATCGAGACCTATTCACATCTACATAGGGTTAAGATAGGGCTGCATCCTTGCACCTATTTTTGGCAACCTTTATTTCTCTGATATTGAGGAACTTTGGTCTGTGGGCACAACATATTCTATAAAGCTTCGTAAGACCAAGCTTCTCTGGCTTGCTTTTGTAGATCTATTGTTCTTTGACCAGAATCCAAATTGTCTACAAAGGAAATTGCCATTATTTTCCAATCTATGCTATCAGCAACAATCTATTAATCAATGGCTCAAAATCTAAAATAATCATATTTTGTAACATAAAAAGCCAATAACTATGTGCTGGTCAGTGGGGACTCATGTCTTGAAAGGGTTCCCACACTTCGATATTTGAGATTAACTTTGTTCAATAATATTTCAATCAATCTTTTGAAAGAAAGAATAAAACCTTGGACGCAGCCTTTATTAGCACAATTTAAACAACTACTTTGTAGGTTGTGTAAATTCTCATTGCTAGCACTTCTGCGTTTTTAATCATCTAAAATCATGCCATCCATCACCTATGGCTTTGAAACTTTGTTGTTTGAAATGGGTCCCTGTTTGAAAACCATTCAGGATATTATTTGGAAGAGGACTTTTGGTTTGTCACTTTCTATACTGAATGTAATTATCAAACATGAGTTGCGCTTTACTTCCCTACACACAATAGTGACATGGACACAGTTAGGCACTGAAGCCCAAACATGTGCCCCTCCCGCCGACACTTTATAAATGGATTTGGATAACGTTCTACAGTCTTGATCAGTCAGTTTATTTAATGATTTTAATAGGAGAATGGATTCAATTTTAGCTAAGATTAATTCTAACATTGAAGAATTATTATCAAATCCACTTAAAATTAACTTAGAATTGTATGAAATGGATTGGAACAAAATGTCTGAGCAAAAGCTCCATTACCATCTATATAAGGAATATGCATGGTTTGCTAGTAAAAGATTTAAGTTGTCTAGGTACATCTGTTTCCTTGCAGTCGTGCTCGGTTAATTTATATTAGCTGCAAGTCAAACCAAGTTCCTACACTGGAATGTATTAGCCCGAGCTGTAAAACTGTTGTTAATGGTGGGCTGGGGGGCTGATACTGTGGAAACATTGAAGCATTTAACATTCTATTGTGCAATGACTGGACATCTTAGGGACATTTATTTTAAACATTTTGTTTACAGCCATTTTGAAGATGCGACTGACTCATTATGGACAACTTTAATGAAAGGCAATGGTATTACTATACCGTTAGCTCTTTATAGATTCCTAATTTTGCTTTTTGAAATGCTGAATACCACTATGAATTGATATATCTTGTCATCTATTTTTAGAGTTTTCATTAATGAGTTTTAAGGTTTTATGGACGGTTTAGTATTGTAAATGTTTATTTGGTATTAATGTAACATTGTGTGTTGTACTTTAACTTTGTATTAGGATTGTGTAATTTTTTAATTCCCTTTATGTGTATAAGGATTAGTTTGGAAACCAATCACAAAAATAAAAATAGAAAAAATATTAGCATATGCCTTATATAATTCAGTCCTTATACCATCTGGCGCGGGGGCTTTTGATCCAGACAGACCTCTAATGACTCACTTATTGGCCAATATTTCAACACTTCCTTTACATCACAACATTTTCCAAATTACACATGAATTAATATTTGCAAACAAAGCAAACACTTTGCTTTTCACAATGATCGCAATACATGATAGAATCAAAAAATCTGTTTCAGATCTCATACTGCCCGTGTAAATGTGGTGCTGTGGGCTACTAATGTGGGTGCAGTTTACAATATGTTTACAATAATTTCCATTAGAATTCTTCAGGTTTTGGTCTAGAGAAGTAATGTTTTCAATTTACAACGAATAAACTATTTTGACTCAACCACCCGATTTTCATATTGTTATGGTAATAGCAAGGACATGGTTAGACCTGCTCTCATGTCCCACTCCTTATTAAATGGCTATGACCTTCCCAGAATACACATTATCAAACATATCTGCATTAGGAAATGATTACCTATGTTTAACAATGATGACTGTGCCTTGGTGTATATAAGGGGTGTACCGAACTTCGGCTTCGAGTAAGTATTCGGCCGAATTACAGCTGAAAAAAAGCTATTCGGCTCCGGCCAAATAGGTTCTTGCTATTCGGCTCTTGCTGAAAACTTTGGCATTCTCATTTGAATACAATGCAACATGAACTCAGAAAGGCAAATATAGACTTCAGTTTGCAAAACTGAATAGAATTAAACCAGACAAATTGCTATCACACAGCTGAAAAATATCTTATATTGTAATCTGCTCTTTAGGGCATGTTTGTTACAGATTCTTAGACATAAAAGGTGCTCATCTTTTATACTTAGCCTGCAACAATACAGCAAAATCATTTTGTTTGGCGAATGTTTATATGCAATGTGCACTTTGTTCAGTTGAAAAAGACAAACTGAAAGAAATGTGCATATATACTTTCTGTTCCTATCATGTCACTTCCCATTGCATACGTCATAGTTCCCCCTATTCATTTTTTAAGGACTTGAGTCCTGAGTTTAAATTTATCTGATATTTTATCAGGAATGATAAGTTGCATATGTTTGTGTATTGGCGAGAAGGAGTGGCTAAGATAAGTGAAAAGTGAGCAGCATTTATTTGGGTAGGGTGAATAGTTGTGAGATGGAGTTCACGCATTTGAGATGTCCTCTTGACTTGTGTCCTGCATGAGTCGACATGAACCATTTTATACATTTCTATGTGAGCTGCAAAGACATTTCGAAACTTGACCGCATCGACTTTGCAACTGGGTAGAGAATGCAATGCATCTGATTCACAAAGGCAGTCCTTTTGCATTTGTGAAGCCTCCTACCTTAACTGGCACTGAATATGCAACAATCCTCTGTACATTTGGTCCCTTCATTTTGGTTAAATCTGTTTCATTTCTGGCGTTTATGCTTTAAATGAAGATGCTACATTAATTACAATAAAGAGAAATAAAATTATAGGATGCATTTAAAATGGTGCTTTATTTGTTTTTTTAAGAAGTGTGTTTTTGGAAGTTTGGAACATGATTTATTAAATAAAGCAACTATTCGCCTTCATATTCGGCTGTGGCTGAATAGTTGACAAACTATTCAGTATTCGGCCGAATACTAAATATGCTATTCGGTACAGCCCTAGTGTATATGGGCCCACTACTCATACGGGGTTGTGACTGTGTTGTGGATGTGCGTGTGCTTTCATGGGTGACATTACTATCGACAAAGCTTTATCATTATCTTGTGTGTGTCAAAGGTGTGTTGGGTGTGGTGATCTTGCCAGTGATGATGTTTGTTACTCTATGATTTTGATGATCCCAGTAATGGTCACTGTTATGCTCAGCATATGTAATGTGAATGTATGTGCTGCCTGATCTGTCCTTTTGTGCAGAGTTGCACTAATTTCATGCACCAAGACTGCAAATGCATGTGTTACACACCAGACATCACTCTGACATCTGTAGAGCAAATTAGTGTGTGCGTAAGGGTGTTTGTAGCTGTACATGTGCTTCAGAAGAACGGGTGGCAACACACCATGGGTGCCTGTTAGGCAGAATTATATGCAGTACCCTTTGGGAACACCACACACAATTAAGACTACAGGTGACAGTACAAATTCACCTTTGGTACAAGCCTGTACTACACAGTTAAAATGGTAGTAATGGCTGAGCAGCCAGACTTTTTTTTTTTAAAAATATATTTATTGATTTTTCAAAAAAAACTTATACAAACAGCATCATCCACATAGCAATCAGTTATATATCCACAATAACTTCCCATTCCCTCCTCCCCCCATGCGAACCCGGACCGGGGTTGCGCGGTCTGCCATTGGTGTTAGGGTGAGCCCGGGCTGTCCGGGTCCTCACCTGAGGTACTGACTTCTTTAGGACGGAACAGGGCTGTCGTGAGGGCTATCCATTGCAAGAGGTCTTCCGAGTCACCTGTCTTCTGCTGTCGCTGTGCCAGCTCCCAGGCCCCGGTTTCGGCCATAGACCACCTACGGAGGTCTTCCCACCATGTCACAAGTCTAGGGGCCCTGGGGCACTTCCAGGCCATTGCGATGCGCCTTTTTGCGAGGATGTACATCAAGTCCTTGAGCCTATTGAGGGGTTTGTTTTTTTTGCCTCGCGGGTATGAGCCCAATAGACATGCCTTAGGGGATTGCACGTCTAGCGTTATGTCCTCCTCCGCCAACCTGGTCTGAATTTGCGACCAGAAGGTTTGTATATCCGGGCAGGCCCAAAACATGTGGGTCAGTGAAGCCGCGGGTTCTTGGCACTTGGGGCACGGAACTACGCCGGCACCATTGAATCTCGAGATGACAGCAGGGGTAAGGTAGGCCCTGTGGATGATGTAAAATTGGATAAGCTGGAATCGGGCATTCCTGGAGACTTTTTTATGGTAATGTGTTATTGTTTCCCACTCCGTGTCTCCGAATAGCGTGTTGGCTGAGCAGCCAGACTTATCCCAAGAGTAAGTGAGCAGTATCAAATAGTTACACAAAGGACAGCAATTACTATGATTCAAACAAACACTGACTCAAGTTTTTCAAGTAATAGAATATACATTTATTTACTCTTCAGTTGTATAACATTTCACTAAAGTAAAGCAGTTTAAAAATCACACTCTTAATACACCACACCACTCCCAATAGATTCCAGACAAGTTAAGCTCACAAAATGAAGTGGGAGCAAAATGGCACTCCAGCAATTTAAAAGGGAGGGAAAGACAAAGTGAATAGAAATTGAACCACGCCAACAGGTAAGTACTCGGGGCAATTGAGCAACAGGAACTACAGTGATAGAATCAGGTAAAAAAGGCTTAGGGCCAAAGTCAATAGGTCAAAAGTCTTTTGCTCAAGATCACACAGTTCAGGGTAGTTTGTGGTAAAGTTCGTGCCACGAGTTCAGGACGAAGTTGGTCAGCAGAAAAGTTAGTTCAAAGAGAAGAGAAGTACAAGCCCTCGGATTGGAGAAAGATTTCACACACTTTCACCGCGGCTGAATGAAACGAACAACTGGATTTGCACAGTACCTTAAAACGGAGAGGGAGCTGTAGCTGAGGCAGACGTTCCTGGTAGTTCCTGCAGGCTGACGGTTCCTGAAGCGACTGTCGGACTGACACGAAGTAGGAAGACTGGAGGGTGCTGCACTACGCAGGGAAGAAACCAGCAGCAACTAATAAAAGGTGCGCTCCTTAAAACCCAAGCAGGGTCAGACGTTCCTGGCTATCCGGCCCACTGTAGCTCTGTACAGTGAATTCGACCAGAGGAGGGGTCCTGGGTTGAAGTTTGGGCGAACTGTTTGGTCCCACCAGTTCAAGGGAAGAAGATTCCTGGAGGATCCTCTGTCGTCGGATTCTGAAGATTCGGACCTGCAGCAGGGCTTCACCGGGCAGTTCAGTCGTTGTAGGGGTCCTCTTCTGTCAGCTCCTTGTCGGTTCTTTTGTTCCAGTGGTGACTCTGCCTTTCCAGTCCAGTCTCAGACGCCTGCTTTCTATGCAGTTTTCCCCCATTCACACACCCTGGCTGTCAATCACCCAGCAGGGTGGCTGTCCTTGCAAAGACAGTCACCCAGCCAATCAAACAGGAGTGCGACTTGGGTGCCTTAAGGAGGGCTTGAAAAGACAGCGAACAAAGGAACCAAACCTGGTTTGGCCCGCAGACTAAAACACGAGAAAGACTTTTATAAAAAGAAATGGCAAATAAACCCAGCTGGAGCCGAAATAAAATATATTTGGTCAACCGGATTTATGTTCGAGGCTAATAAAATAGCCTAAAACAATACGATGGTTATTTAAGATAACCGCGGTATGAAAAATAGGGTAGTTCCCACTGCCACCAGCCAAGTCTTGATGAAAAGGGAGCGGAAGAGTGCTCCAAGAGAAACCGACAACAAGGGATAAGAATTAACCCTTTCCAATACTCCATGTAAGATGGGGCGTACTGGGTCTGTGGTTTAAAGAGACTACATAAAGTTAATGGCAACTTTACATGTTTCTGGGAGACAGTAGTCAGTCACAGAAAAATGGAGTCAGTGGGAAGTCTGAAAGACCACCCTTTGTCACTGCACTGAAGGTGCTGTGTAACACACACAAAAAATGATGCCCATGGAGTAGGTGGGGCTCCAGAGCCCAAGATCACACAATTGGTAAAAACACACACAGCAAAATACATGTAAGAGTGGGAAAAAGGCTCACACTCTTACCAGGTGAAAAAAATAAACCCTAGAAGTCCAGCAAAGCTGCTGAGGGACTCGGTAGGTAAGGGAAATTAGCCATTTTGGAGAATTCTCCCTAACACTGACTCAGATGATTGTAGTCCTTTATTTCTCCATGGTGTGCATCATCGGAGACAGATCTGTGTACGATTTGGATCGGAACAAACCGGTGTATAAGGGTGAGTCGGGATGTGATGGCCAACTGAACCCTCTCACATCAAGGGATGGTGAGGTGAGATGACACATTTGTGTGGATGTACAGGTACACTCAGGTGGTATTCCTCTGCCATATTTGCTGTGGAGGGCCACGTGGGGTCAATTTCCCCACCAGGGGTGTTATGGTGAACCAGTAGTTACACAGGCCATACCGTGTCACATTAATTAAGGTAGTGCCCAATCTGAGTTGCATTAACTATTGTGGTCACTCATTTTGTACATACACTCACACGTTGTAGTTTGAATGATGTGTGCACAATGTCCCTCCACAAGATAAAGTAGGGTGCTGTGGCTACACACTGGAAGGGGTGTTACTCCTGGTGGATTGTGAAGGGGTATTGGCCGGAGTACTCACATGCAGAGGTTTGGAAACAGAGCTGAGTTCTTGTGGGGTGCGATCCCAGGTGGCCCCTGCCTGGTGTAACCCTGTCCAGGCCCCAAGTCCCACCCTCACTGCCTGTGTGTCTAGCTGCTGAGATTTGATGTGACTCACGTTCCACTCTGGCCATTTTGTTCAGCTTGGTGGTTGCCCAGTGGTCCGGATTGACGGCAGAGTGCGTCAGAGTCCACCTCATGGTGCCCAGCCATATATTCCTGTGGGATTCCTGCCAGGGCCAGGGACCCACATGACCCACAGCTTCCAGTCTCACTTCAGCTTCACTCTAGCCTTAGGGCAATTGGGTGAGGCCTGCACTTGGGGCACCCAAGCCAAGTGTGGGGTGGTTGGCTTGCTACCTTTCTGTTACACACATACAGGTAACTAGGTGGGGGCATCCGCCAGATGCACCACACAACCGCTGCCTGAGGTGGATAGTTCTCATCCACCATTGTGCCCCCACAGAGTGGTTGCTGATGGAGACAGCCAAGTGACAAATGTATGAGTGAACCATGTGCCCTATTTTCTATTTCATGGGGATGCATGGGGGCAGGGTTGTGTAGATTTGGCGTGCACCTTCTGTGTGCTAGTCCTTTAAGAGGGATGCGTGTGTGTGTGGGGTTATGGGTGGGGTGTGGCGATTGGTGGTTGTACAGTGAGTAGAATTAGTGGGTGAAGGTCCACTTTGCATGTAGGGGGTTCAGTTTGGTGGGTGTACAAGGGAGTAGGAATAGTGGGTGAAGGTGCACGCTACATTTGGGGTGCGCATATTTGTGGCACTCCTGGGTCTGTTAATGGTTGGTATGGGTGCAAGTAATGATGATTACTTGTGAGTCCTCACCATGAAATGTGTAGCGTTTTCACTGCACCTGGTGTCCCCGGTCACATTCTGCGCAAAAACAGTCTTTTCGGTGGGTCCTTGGTTTGCACTAGGGGCGTGTTGTGGGCGTTTCTGGTGCAATCCTGTTTTCTTTGCACTCTAGGTCCCTGCTAGCACTTATTTCTGTAAAGGATCTCCTCACGTGATGCATTTGCACTGCACAATCCTAGCGCATGTGCATACATGATTGCACACACCTTGGACGTTTTTCTGTAAATCAGGCCCTTTGTCTGTTCATGGAGTACTCCGTTTGCTGCCTGTGGCCAGCTGGATTTCTTGAATGTGTGCTTGGATCACAGAGCCCTCTATGGTGAGGGGCCATTCTCTGACTTGAGAAATTCCTTGAATATGAGCCAAAAAGTAATTTGCTCTCAGAAAACTGCAGGGCTTTTGATTCTGTAAACATTTGTCACGTTTGCATTGGCATCCAAGCCGTTTGCTACATTGCTGTCCAACTGTAAAGGCCTTTTTCACAACATTGAATTAGAAACATTGATGACCACATCACCTACAGCAAGGGACTAATAGCCTGACTGTACCCGACAACCAAGTGCGTTGGCTAGGGGATTCTGGGCCAAGATCTGTTATGGCGGACATTGCGCTTCGAAATTCTTTACCATAAAATAAGTGTTTTCCTGAATGCGTGCGCATAAGATTTTCTGTTTTCAGTTTTGGACTCCCTTGCAGGCCACATGATCAAATATTAGGGGCCTCTGGTGTGGGTTTTCTTTATTTTCTGCACTGATGATGCACAGCTATTCCTGGTGGTTTTGGTGGGATGTTGAAGATCCGAGATAAAGCTGCTTCTAGGAGTACCTAGACTACAGTAAATGTTGCTTTCTATTGGTAAAGAACGAGTTTTTACTCGCAAGTTCTCCATGGGCTATGCCAATGTTTAGAGAACAACCTACTGTATTGATTTTTAAGTTTGGCAGATATTTTGTGCTTTTTGATTGAAGTACTTAATTCAATACTCCTTATTCATAGACTGGTCAAAGTGAAGCATTCAGAAGCCAACAGCACTTGGTCTGGTCGGGTAAGATTATCTATTTCTATATCGACTAAACACTTTTAAAGTGCTTGTTATTATCTAACTGTCAGATAAACTGGACGTGGAAGCGTCCTGCATAAGGACAAGATCATTGACCCCGGCAAGAAATTGCACTCGCTCTAGTATGCAGCAGCCAAACTGATTTCTGCAGGCAAGCCTCATGTAAGACACGCCGCAACTGGTTAATGATTTCTGGGAAGGGCTAGTTTGGGGAGCTGCAATACTATTTAGGAACTAGCATATTGGAATTTGAAATGGCAAATTTGCTATGACAAATGGGCTCTGGTTAGCTACAGGAAGAGCAGACAATCTTCGCTATAGTTTTTGCTTAGGCTTCAAATGTGGATGAACCAGAGTTATTTTCGGCGATCGAGTGTGTACTAGCATTGTGTAATGATTCCTTAGTGGTATTCTGTGATTTCAAGGTAACCCTTAAATCCAGGCGAGACCAAAGGTGATGTTCGAAGCTGGGTACTTTTAGAGCTATAAAAAAAACATGTAATCCATAAATGTGGTCAATGTCTACAGGGCAAATCCTCCGGACCGTCCCTCTTATTCGTATCTCTCCTCTGCTTTCGTATTGTCATTCTATTTCAAGGCAAACCACTGCTTTGTAAAGAATCATTGGTGTGCTCACATAACATCATCTCTGACATCAATCGGGCTTAAGAGATTGGTCAATATTTCCACCATGGTGGTATTGTGGTGTATCGATCGCACGCTGTTTGATCAAACAGATTTTTTTTTTACTGATAGAGAACGAGGTTGTACATATTTTTGCCATTAATACAAATACTGCTAGCGCTTTTTGATTCTGTAGGCTTTTAAGTCCAACCTCGAAGACCCAATGCATTCCTTCTCCTATGGGGCTATATTGTGAAAACAGTGACCTTGCCAATTTAGAGCAGTTGACTCTCTTTTAGAGCTTACACTAAGTTAATACTTGGTAAACACCCTTCTGATCAGACATTCATCCCTTATTGTGAACCAGAGTAGAAATTGCAGCCTTATCAGGTAGGGATTTTGATGCCTCACTAAAGGCATGAAAATGGAGATACTTCTACAATGCTGACAGCCAAATAACATGCACAACCTGTGAGAGACTGGTATATGAATGGGTTGCTGCTATTAATGATTGTGAGGGTTTGTCATGCAGACTCATAACTAAATAAGAAAACGTTTACAACTAATCAGCAACACTACTCGTATGGCTGTCCAACCACGTACTGTTATAACTGAATACCCCCCAATACTCTTGACTTGCAGCCAGGAGGAACTATCTGTTTATCATTGAAGAAGTGATGGACGCATTGGGAACTTTGCCTTGCAGTAAAGGGGGCGGGATGCATAGCCTAACCAGCAAGTGATACAAGATGTTTAAATCCATACGTGGGCCTGATCTTTTTCAGGTTTTGCAGTATATTAAAGAATCTCGACATGGTCAAGGCACTTGTAACAATGGTTCTATCACTATTGTCCTTAAAAAAACAAAAGGGACTTGTCTCTACTTTTCCTATCGATTACTTACTTTAATCAATTCCAATAGCAACATTTCTTTGTCCACTCATCTTGCTTTGGTTATTCTAGAATTAGTTTGTCCTGAATAATGCAGCTTTTTTCCTAGATGGGACACCATTGATCACATGCATTTGTGGTCTCCTAAATTTGGTATAAGAACGAAAACCTGGTAGTCCAATCTCTTTCTGCATTGTGATAATGTTCTTGCAGAGCCCAGGTGCATGAGGATAGGTGACCATGGGGGTTGGATGTCACCCTCTGCTCTGTGATGCAGGGCCCAAGGGTGGTTTAGGAAGTATTCACTTGTCACCCCAAACAACTGTGTCAGGGGACAGGGGCTCACTGCATCAGTTTCAATAAGGCAGCTGGACTTTTAAGAAATACCCAATGAATAAGGACATCAGTTGGTGCGACAAGCTCTGAGGGCCCATAAGTAACGCCCTGTGGTTGAAAAATATTCCTTATTCTGTTCAGACAATATGTTATCCCTAATGAGCGGCAACATTGCTTACTGACATTCAGGGAGACCTCACCAGAGAGATGTGTGTTTCTGAAACATTTAATTACTGACCCATACAAGACCGTGACCCTTTATTGTGTGGTAACTGGTTAAGCAAGGTCAGTGTGCAAGTGCTGGGTTGAGGCCTAAGGACTTGTGCTGGGTTGATTCCTAGGTTCCCATCCGTATGACTGTGTGAGCTTTTAGGCTTCCTTGTGCTGGGTTCAACAGAAAAGTCAAGATAGATCGCTCTGGGGGTTTCACCTAAAAGGGTAGGAAAGAAAGTTGAAATGGAAGACAGATTGAAGATGGAGGCATGGGAATTCCATATATTTAAGAAGGACCAGGTGATGCATGAGGGTCTAGGCACATTTCTTTTCTCATGAGCAGAGATATGCAATGTGCCAGCAGGGGGCGAAAGAAGGAGAAAAACTTCCCTTTATTTTCTAGCCATGGTATGGACGGCTCTGAAGGAGTGCTAAAGAGGCAGCAAACTGTGCCCCAGACTCCTTGCATGCCCTAACAGGTTTTGGATCAGTTGTGCCTATAGGCCACCAGGTAGTGATGTGCAGACCAGCGCAACCTGTGAAAACTCAAAGAAACTACTTCATACAGTTAATTTAAAGTATCCTATGAGCCAATTCAATATGAAGCAGTCTGCTGGTAAATCAATTAAAACCAACCAGATTCCCCAAAACGAAGGCCAGAGTGCTATTTGTCTATCAATTGAAAATAGTGTTTGCCGGTCAGGGCGCACATGGTGACCCTTATTGTAAAAATTCTTCTTGGTTGTTGGCAATGATCAGCCATGAGTTGACTTGCAGTGTGTTTGATATAGGTCAATGGTTTAGACTAACCTTTTTGCTCACATACACAGGCATATCTGGTAAATGTGGGCTACCAGGTATTTTCTCAGATGCATAGTTAGCCGATGTGCTCAATCTTGCATTGTCAGAATAGGACAGCTTTTCAATCGTTGTCCTCAAAACATTTGAGGAAGTTCATCATATCATTTACTACATAATAAAAGGCCAGATGGGTTCCATGTAACAATGTCCCCTCAAAAAGATCGCCATGCAAAAATGTCGCAGAAAAATGGCTGTTTTTTTGTGTGGACATCCCCTGCATGGAACTTTTCCTGGCGATATTATATACGGGCGACCATATACATGGGGATAATATTACCTGATACCGCCAGATGTAGGTTTGTCCGAAGCCGCCCTGCTCCGCCCCACCTGTTATCACCGCTGGAGGGAGCTGTTGCCTTACGCATACAACAATAAGACTTCAAGTTCATCTTCCAGGCAAACAAAATGTGTATTTCAACAATGATAACATACAATTAGCTGCAGAAAAGGCCAAAGACAGGGATACCACTTTAACAGCATACTTCAAGTTGCATACATTAAGAAAATATATACATTAAAAAAAAACTTATAAACACAATTTCATTTGATTAAGCACTATTTCTATAACAAAATACATTACTTTTTTTCAATGTACTTATGTATTATGTAATTATTTATAGTAATATTTATTGGTATGCATTATATCAATAATATTCTCCATGTACGTTTTAAAGTTTATTTGACTTCAATTTACATTATTTTATTATCTCATGTCTACTTCGAATCATGCTCCACGTGAATTGTATTACTCTGACATCCCTCAACATTATTTATTTGAGTCCAAAATCTGTAAGTGGAATTCAAGACAACGATGAGCAGACACAACAATTGGCAGTATGTACTATGTTGAACATTCAACGGATTCTGTTAGATTTTGTTTGAGGTTACTACTCCTCCACGTAAAAGGACTAGATATTTTTTCTATTAACATAAATTACATTAAAATACTCAGCATAATATATTTATACTCTGAAAATGTCTTCCTTTATGCACATGAGCCAGTGTACATGGGCTTTTCCACTAGTGTGCAAAAAATTGTGCGTGTGCTTTTAAAATGGCGTGAAGTGGATGCCTTTTTTCATTAATAAGGCTGAGTTTAGATGCAGGGGCCATGTCATTTAATGACTACAATATTATCGATGAAGCAGCATCTCTATACTATATGGCCTGTTTACATGTTAGTCATGTTTCCTCTGATCCTATTATCGCTTGGTCGGACAACTGTCTTTGCATCTCAGGCAGTTAAAACTGACTTTTTTTTAAAATGCTACCTAAAAAAAAAGTCTTAAAAAGGGGGCATAGCAGCTAAAATTAGCCCTTTACATACATTTTTCAATTGTACCTGCCACCTATTAAATTGAATATATGTTTTCCCAGCCTATTTGAAAGCTTCACCCTGGTGTTGATAGACGCAGGCAAATATTATACAAAGTCTGCACAGTGAACGTTGATTTTTTATCAGTCTCTTGGAACATTCTATCTAATTTGAGGCACACTCCATTGTTTTTCTTCGAGAGTATTTTTTCCCATCATGGCCTTTAATATCGTTTTACAACCAAAGCCATAACCCTTGCTTTCTTGATCATCGCTGTAGGATGGAAGCGAAGTCACTTGCCAATAGATGTGGTGGCCAGGCTTAATGAGTTATTTGTATGCCACGTAAAGACATACGAATAACCAGGTTTATTTGTGCTATTTAAATAGCTTTCTTTTCTCCTTCTGCAGTTTTTGCAATCAATTGCATTGAATTCAGATATCTGCTTGATTTTGTCTGCCCTCAACAAAAAAGGCACATTATAATTTAAGGAGGACTTGAGCTAGCCATGTGGTGTTGTCTATTCTTCACGTTATAAGCCAAAACATATAGGGCCTCATTACGACCCAGGCGGTAAGTTACCGCCTGGGTCGTACCTTTACCACCATGGCGTAAACTACGTTTACGCCATGGTGGTTGGCGGACTTACCGCCCCATTCCGAGGTTGGCGGGGCGGTAAGTCCCCAATCCCCATTTACCCTTCCCCATTTTTGCCCCATAGGGCATAATGGGAGTGGGGAAGGCGTTAATTACGCCACCGTAATTTACGGTGGCGTAATTAACATCAAGGTCCCTTAGCGCCATGGATTTTAACACCTGCTAAAAGCAGGTGTTAAAACCTCCATGGCGCTAAGGGACCTCGGAATCAGGCGGTAAGGGTCAGCGCTGTTTACGCCGCCGTAAACCCCTTACCGCCTGAGTCGTAATGAGGCCCATAGACTGCTCAGCTAGAGACGCCCAAAGCACCAGGGCTGGACTTCCTTATTTTAGGTTTGTAATTAAAGAACTGAAATTAAAAATGATTTCCAATAATGCCATACAAAAGACCAACTATGATAAAATGTGACTGGAGGGGTATGTTGTCAAACACAAGTGCACTCTGAGTACATCTTTTGCAACCAACTTATTTATTCTAAAACTGATCAAGATGGCGTTCATCCAATTAATTGGAAGTACACAGTCCTTTGATTCTTTGTGTCAGAGTGTTTCTAAAAATGGCAATTCAATACATTTTGGGTTGTCCGAAGATGCTCAGGATTTGCATAACAACATAATTGCCCCAAGCTTTATCATTCAGCCTTGGTCTATTTTAAGCAGGCCATCTTGCAGCTAAACTCGCTCTTCATGGTATTCTTAACGAGGGTCTCAGTAAGTGGGGCATAGGTTTCAGCCCCGATCTCCGTTTGCATAGACCGGGCCCATGTGTGGGTTGCAGTCTCGTGCGGGCACCTACATAGCTCTCGTTCCTATGACTACCTGAATGTACACCTGGGAATGAGCTAGCTTCACGTCCTCACCCAGCAGGAATAGGGCACCTCTGCTGGAGAAGCAACTATGCTTTATCCATGCTCATTTTGCCTGTATTGGGCCTTCTTCCAGCAGTTATTTTGTTTCTACCAGGTACGTGTTCCCTCCCAATCTTTACTCCCGGGTCTTAGCTCCCTGTTAATTCCACGAGACATTATGCCCTTCTCCAGTACTACTTCCTTTACCTCAGTGTGCCTTACTCCTGCCCAGCCCTCTCAGTACTCCTTGCACTGTGCAATTTCTCTGATGTCCACCTTCTGCTCTCCTGCATTTCCCATCGGTGTTCCACCCCCTAGTCATCATTCTCCCCTCCGTGACCCCACCGGTCCTCCTCCGAGCCCTACTCCAAATGCTTTGGATATTCCAGGAGATGGAATCATTTTTGGCTAAATCAATCATTAGTGTCCTGGAATGCGCCGCACTCCATGTGCTTGTTTCTATATTCTTATTCCCCCCAGGGGCTCTTTCTCTCCCCTCCACCCCCTGTTTGTTTGGTCACCTGCACACTCACACATGCCCTTTCAATAAGACCGACCTACTAGTTTTGCCAATGCGTGTTGTTTTGCATTGTTTACATAAGGGGTACACTGCTTTATTGTGAATGGCCTCAAGTGTGCAGACCTTCAGTTTGCAAGTGATTAAAGCCTGTTAACTAGTGACCGCTCTGGTATGCATGCAGAATTCCAATTTGTGTAGTCATAGGTTGCTATGAGACAAAGCTGTTAAAAATGGCTAAAATATGTACAAATAGGTTACCCATTGCGAGGGAGTTTTTTCGTGGTTGCTTGCTGGGGCCGTGTTCATGGCTACTGATGTTTGCCATAGCCCTTTTTCCTCTCTTTGACTCGTGGTTGTGGCGTCTGGTGCAGCAGACATTTTGTATTATATTCCAGATCAACAATCTGCAATGATTGCACAAAGTTACCATTACTATAATTTCGCGGTTTTTAAAACGTTCAATGCACAGGGAGCGCCTAAACACGCGTCAGCCATTTTGATGAAAACTGGACCCGAATAACGACCAAGCATGTGATCTAGTGCAGAATCCAAAGGGTGTTTCTGGCTCCCCCAGTGTCATTCTTGGTAATATGCCAACACAAGAGGCAAGAGTGGACAGCCACTTCTAGATCTTCTGGCAACCCAACATGTGTGTGGTATGTTAGAGTTTAAAAGGTATTTAGCAAAAATGTGTTCAGATGTAGTATATTTTATAATAGTTTATCTAGCAAAGGAAACGTTCTGCAGCCTTCTCTGCACTGTCCATAAAACATAATTTCTACATGAAACACAAGTTGGGCCTCCTTTGGGTCTGGTTGCGCAACCTCCCAGGCCATATCCACTTGCCTTACAGTACCTTTGGGCTGGAGACCAGTTTCCTTTCTCATTAAATCAAACAGTGAAACACAACAGGCTGTTCTTTCTCAGTTGCAAGAGCTGCGTTTTGTATTCAAACATAACAAAATGACTTGGGCTGAAACTTGTATATTGTTAAAGTTCAAAAGAGAGTATTTCACAGTTCACCGCAACAGATTGTCTTTAGGTTACACAAACACATCACAATGAAAGATGGTCACCACTACCGTTGAAATGTACACACAGTGACAAACGTAATGACCAACAAGTTGAAAAGCCTGATATTTAAGTCTGACTAAACAGATGCGAGCCCTCCTGAGACGTACACAGTGCAGTGCAAGGGTAAGTTAGATTGAACAAGTCAATGACCAAAAGTATGCATCCTCAATTGTAAAAGCTTGCCAGCGGCTGCATTGCAGCTGCACTGCACAGTTGTGTCCTGTCAGACTGCCTCTGCCTCTACCTCTGCCGTCCTTCCACTCTGTTATGCCTCTCGTCGTATATTGAGACTCTAGATGTTGTGCTGGTTCTGCCGATATACATAATTATAGTCCCTAGTTCTCCAAGGAGTAGAGTCTCACTCACTTGACGCAAGTTTCACATATCGAAGCACAGTGTCACTCATAGCGAGTGTGTTTCGTTCTTGTGAATACATTGTGCCCAAAACTGTGAGGATCACACCAACTGACAGTGTGTGCGAGTCTAGCACCTCGTAGTACAGTCGCTTCTTGGGTGTGTGACAGGGTCATGATCCCATCGGAGGAGAATGCGGTAGGTGGCCTACCAGGGCATTGCCAGATCCTGCCCTACCCCAGAGGCGGGGCGAGTGAGTAGAAAGGGACCCACATCAGTGACTCTCCTCATTGTTTAATGTGGCGTGAAAGCAATGGTACCACTGTCCCTTCTACCGTGTCTTGAAGCCTATTTTCTGGCCAAGTTTCTTCAACTTTTTTGCAGGACTACAAATACCAAAACCCCCCAACTAGTGATGAGAACAACTCATGCTGAAATAACCTCTATGGAATGCGCATTAGAAAAGCTTCCAGTACTAGTGCGGGGAGCGGAAGAGTGCGCCAAACAGACTAGTGGGTATGAGCGAATGAGTGCGTAAGAAAGGAGGGGTACGTAGAGCAGGTCAATACGTAGAGCATGCAAGGGCATAAAGCAGACGAGTGCCTAGAGCGGATGAGTGTGTAGAGCATGTAGAGCGGATGAGTGCCTAGAGCGAAAGAATGCATAGAGCGGATGAGTACGTAGAGCCGCTGAATGCGTAGAGCAGATGGAATGGGTAACGTAAATGGATAGAACGAGTGAGGTGTGCGGTTGAAACTGGTGACGTATGCGGATGGAACGGCTGATGTATGCGGATGGAACGGCTGGCGTATGCGGGTGGAACGGCTGGCGTAGGCGGGTGGAACGGCTGGCGTAGGCGGGTGGAACGGCTGACGCATGCGGGTGGAACGGCTGACGCATGCGGGTGGAACGGCTGACGCATGCGGGTGGAACGGCTGACGCATGCGGGTGGAACGGCTGACGTATGCGGGTGGAACAGCTGACGTATGCGGGTGGAACGGGTGACGTATGCGGGTGGAACGGGTGACGTATGCGGGTGGAACGGGTGACGTATGCGGGTGGAACGGGTGACGTATGCGGGTGGAACGGGTGACGTATGCGGGTGGAATGGGTGACATATGCGGGTGGAATGGGTGACATATGTGGATGGAACGGACAAAGTACGTAGGCGATATGGGTGAAATATGTGGCTGAAGTGCATAAAACAACTTAAAATACACAGAACAGATCGGAGTAAATGGAACAGATTTGAATGCATGAAACGGATTGGAGTGCGTGGGGCGGATTGGAGTGCGTGGGACGGATTGTAGTGCATAGAATTGCGTGACATACATGGAATGGTTTGGAGTGCATGGAACGTTTGAAAGAGCATGTAACCCATCATTTCTCATCACCACGCTTACTCTCTTCTTTACACCACCATTCAACTAGAACACAGAGATACTATGATACCATTTGGTAGAACTGTTCTCATACCAACATCTGCCGCATACTCCCCATCACTCTATGTAAACACTGCTTGTTACACACCCGCCAGCCAGGCGTTCTCCTCAGGCCTAGTGCAGCCACATTTGGTCTGGATAAATCCTGCCAAAACCAACACATACTCCTGATCTCTCAACCACCACACCTACCGCTAAGAAGCAGCTATTACACGAATGCCACACCTGCTGCACACATATCTGGTGCTCACACGCACCTTTGACTCTCTCTATTCTCTCTACTGACTTGAACTCCGGTTCCCAAGGGCGTTCAACCTACCAGCACCTTCAGACCATACCAATGGTGCATAAGCGCTATAGAAATGCAAAGTAACATAACATAACATGACATCCTCGAGTCCCAATCCAGCAGCACCAAACGGAACATCCATGAGGAAAAGCAAATAACCTTACCTGGGTTGGAAAGAAGCCCAATGGAGACCTGACTGTTTCTCGCCACAACAACAGCATGGACCAAAGAGAAGACAAATGTCAGGCTTACTGGACAGGTTCTAACCTATAAAGAAATCCCGAACCCCTGGAAAAAGATCAGGAAAAGATTGGCCCAAGAGATCAGCTGATGGGAGGAATCAATGGGAGCTGAGCGGAAGGGGATAGGGGCGAGGGGGTTCAGAGCAGGTTAGGCTTGCATATAAAAGCCCCATTCTCCCAAAGATGAATTGGAGGTGTTCAGGCAAGGTGAAAATGGGGAATGTTGACAGATTGAGAACCCACAAGACTGAGAGCAGAAGGTGAAGAGGAGTGATGAGATTGTGGCAGTTTCGGAGGAGATTTCAGGTAAGGTTTTGTGCATGAGGGAGAGTACTACCAGTTTGGATAGCGCAGTGTGTAGTAAGGTTGGACCTGTAAAAGATGGCTCCAAAGACGCACTGAACACTATGATGTCTATTTTTGTTTAGTTAAGAATTTTCAAGAAATGATGATACAGTAAGGGCTTGTTGAGGCCAGGCTAAGGGGATCCCCTAAGCTTCCCTCAACCTCCACGTGAGCTCCCACCACCTCAACCCAGGTGTTCCTAACACGACAAGGCTCCGATGTTCTTGCACCCCTACTATATATATATATTTAGACTGCTTGTAAAGGGAGGGCCTAGAGGCTGCTACCTTTTCTATCAGACTCCTTTGGGAATTCCTAAAGGGTGTTGGGTGTCCTGACCCACGTTTGTGCTATCATGCTGCAACATTTGGTGCTGTGGGCTTAGAAAATCCAAGATGGCCAAAAAGCCCACATGTGCGCCAGAATCCAGGAGAACCATGCAGTTTGTGCGCACACCAAAATGGTTACCTAACTTGCCACCCACCAGTGTAAAGAAAGATATTTGTTAACAAAATCCACTGTTACTGATGTCAAAAAGTTGCTGAAATCGTGGCTCATCGGACCACTTTAAAGATTCAACCCTTTTGTGGGGTTCCACATAACCATTTTACTGTAAGGAGCCCCATCAAAACAATGTTAAGCAAGGATTATTTACTACCATGTAAGAACCATTCCTGTTTGGAATGCATGAATCCAAGAAAGATCCCAAAAATGGATGCAGTACCAACAAAATCCTCAAGGCGGCGCTAGCGGTCTAAACTCTGACAGGGGAACTGAGTGCAGTTGCTGACAAAGGAATTTGACTCAGCTGACTTCAAAGGCTGGGAGTTAATTAAAATCTTAACCACATGCTGTTCCCAGAAGACAACAGGCCAAAGGCTGGGAAACCCCTCACCTCCAGAGATTCACACCAGGAGTCAGAATCTCACATGACCTCTTGATTGATAGAAGGCAGACTGGCTGGCAGCCTCCTGGAGACCACACACTAGGCTCTTGCACTTGAATAGAATATGCCGATGTTGACTGTACACAAAGAGCTCCCAGCAGAAGACACATGTGATCACTGACCCACCCAAGTCTTGGAGGCGGACTCCAACACTCTGAGAACTGAAGTGAAAGCAAAATATATATTTTACAGAAACACTAATAACTCTTTGTAATCAAATGACAGGAATGTATAACTTTGAGAGCCTTAATTTAAAAAATGTACCTTCGATTCAAGCCCAAACTCCAATTTGTGTGATGTTCTGGGGCAAAACCCCGCTATTTATGGATACTACAGACTCTGTGTTTAAGCTAGAGACATGGGAATTTACTGGAGTATGTATGGACAGGCCGTGTATATGTGTATAATTTTTAATGAAAAACCAATATTGCAAAACCAGTTAAAAAACGCAAAATGTTGCTGTTTCTGAATGAAAGCTCTTAGAAACATCAGAGTTTGAACAGAGTATAGCTCAGGTGATACGTGATGGGTGCATGTAATTTCAAACCACTGTGTATCTATGAAATATGTATTTGGGTCAAATATAGATTTGTGTGCAATTTGACAGGGGAGTATCCTTTCTGCAGACCATAAAACAGCATCACCATGACATACATTTCCTTCCCCCAATCAAAGCAGTGCGGAAAGCTTGACCAATGGGCAGTTGAAAGAGGGGCTGGCTAGTGATGCCAGGCACACACCCATTTTCAAAACACATAAAAAGAGACTGCTGGGACAGGTAGAGACAGTCAATTCCATTTGCTGCGGAACATGCTGACCGACGACTTCACATCCAGAGATCCAGACTTCAAATCCATCAATCTCCAGAACCTGTTGCTGTACCCAGAGAAAGCAGAGCAGTATCCAGAACCAGAGGCCTGAGATCCAGAGTGACCCAGACCGCTGTTAGCAGAACCAGAGAGCTGACCCAGATCACTGTGAAGTGCCGAGACCAGAACCGGAGGCAAGTCCAAAACCTGACCAGATCCGTGGCGAGGCCTATTTCAAAAATATATTGGGAGTACCTAGCAGAACTGTGCAGAACCAATCTCTTAGTTAAAATAATCTAATCCAAACTATTTTAATCTAACCAGAACTGCCTCCTAGAAGTTATCACTTGTTATTTTGCCAAGCTGTCACCTGTCATTTTCTAGCTGCAAGCTGTAACCTGTCGTTTTGAACTTTTAAAATTTCAAATCCGAAAAACAACCTTCACAAAATCGTTCATAACTCTGTAACCGTTTGGGCTAGGAACTTGGTTTAACTTTCCTCTGAAAGCTTAGAATCTTACCTTTTCAACAAGCCTAGTAGACTTCCTACTCCTTATACTTTCTCCGCAATCACGATTCACGCATTTGCGAATTTTGCCGCGATTTGCGATTTGGCCCGATTTCTTTACTTGTAAAAAGATAGCTGCTTTTGCCTGAACAGCTAAATTTCGTTTGCCTCTTAAGAACCATCCCTGAATCATTGCTAGAGTGAGCCTGAACTAATATTAACTAGATACCACTCATCCTGAACCTCCTGAAGGGAATTAAAAGCATTTTCAGCATATTTCTCACTGCATTGTCACCATTTCAAAGCATTTTGCCTGTGTTTCAAAACTCCTATCTGTTGTATAAGCTGCTGGGGGGGAATTGAACTGAATTCTATTTGATTGCATTCCTAAGAACTGTGTGCTCTTATCTTCATCTCCTTCCATTGCATAAAGGGGGGGGTGAATTGTCCAAGAAAGTGATTACATTGTTTTGTTGAAATCATATTGAGTATTTTCTGTATTGCATTTTCATTCAACATTGCATCCATCTGAAACTAGATAAAGCATTCTCCACCACCTTATTCTTCTGTTCCTATTCCCAAGCGTGCTACTTCATCCTTTATACTACTCCTGGGTAATCAAATCAGTTTATTAGTAGAACATTACCCATTGTTGTTAACTGCTCATGTTCTGAAGTGTGATATTAATTATTAATTTATTATAAAGTGTGATATATATATATTGTTTACATTCTCAAATAAACTGTTTAAACTTGCAAAACAGAACTACTTCTTGGCTCAGTGGAGTCAAGGGGGTTCCAAGAGAGGGGTGTTATATAGGGGTAGTCATCCAGAACTCATGAACTGGACATAAAGATATATCAATAAGGGTTTCCATTCAGTATCCCAGACTAGGCATTGACTTAGCTGTAGTGCTGGATTGAATCCTCTTACAAATGTCTTAACTGCAATAAGGGTTCAAGAAAGTATATTTTTATGAATCTCAATGATGGTTTCTCTGCTCCTTCTTTTTCTCCATCTCTCTCTGCTCCCCCCTCGCCTCCTCCTCACTCACCTTCTCTTTCTATCTCCAGTCTCTTCCCCTTTGATCTTTGCAAGCTCTCTCTCTATCTTCCTTACCTTTCTCCCTCCATGTCCTGTTCTTTTCCCCTACTCTACATCCTCTCTCTTTGCTCTCCTTTCATCTCTGGATCTTTTCACACGGTCTACCCTCACTCTCCTTCTTTCCCATCTCCTACGCTCTTACTCCCTCCTGCTCTCAAAGCTCCCCACCACTAATACCTCCTCTCTCGCACCACCCTCCTATAACTCTCAACCACCTACATAGTCCTCCCTCATCCAACCTTCCCTCCCCCTGTGTGGGACCCCTGCTTCCCCTACCTGACTGCATACAAATTCCATTCAGTAACTCAGAAGCCCCATTGCTCTCAGTTTCGTTGGGAAAGTGAAGTCATTATTGTGCGTCACATGTTCGAGAAAGCTCCCCCACACTTGAAAAAATTCACTCACATTCTCTTTTAACACGTATGTCAGTTTGTCGTCTATCAATATTTGCCAGAGTTTCCCATACCCATCCACCACTGTCTGTATTTCTACGGACTTCCAGCACTTCCCCATTTCCAGCCCTTGCTGCTACTAGACTCTTTGAAATGACCTCGCTGGGTTACTTTGCCAGAGGAAAGATTAATTTTATAAGTGCGCTTAACAGACTTGGCTCTGGCGTATTGGGGATGTTTTGTTTCGTTATCTTTTTATGTTCGTCTATTACTTGTGCTCAGCAGTGGCAGGGCTTTGGGCTTGTCCACCATATGTGTAAGAACATTCCCACCCCTTCCAGCACTTCCCATCCTCCCTGCTACAAAATGCTTCAGATCTACAAATCACCTTGTAGTACTTTTCGCAGTTAGCGTGCACTTATATGCTGTGGCCACTTGCCGCTGCACCTTCCCCGATTCTTCATATCCCATTTTTATTTATTTAATTTGTTAGCAGCACCGAGACCCGTAGATATCACGCCACTATAACAAGGCAGGTTACACAGAAGAAAACACCTGGTACATGTTAGTGTCAGACTCCTAGTGCTGTTGGTAGTGGTCTAATCATATTTATCAAATAGCCAGGTTTTCAGTCGTTTCCTGAGGAAGTTATAGGAGGGTTCATCTTGGATGAGGGTTGGGAGGGATTTCCTTGACGTGGGAGCAATGACCGGGAAGCTCACTCCCCTTTTCCTTTTTTCTGTTGAATCTGGGAGTAGAGAAGGCAAGGGTGGATGATGAGTGCAGACATCGAGGATTGGATTTTCTTGAGATGCGCTCAGTGAGACAGGCGGAGCGACGTTGTGGATACAGCAGTGTGTGATTGAGAGGATCTTGCACTCAAGCCGGGCTTTGACCAGAAGCCAGTGAGCGTTACTCCTGGCTTGTGTGATGTGGTCAGTGCGTGTCATCACCCAAGCAGGCCGAAGGGCATTATTTTGGACTAGTTGTAAGTTAGTACGATTTTTAGCAGAGGTGTTAGAGAGGAGCATGTTACAATACTCTAGTTTGCTACCAATAGTGGCCCTGGCAAGCGTGAGGCAGTTCTCAGGTGTGAGGCATATTCTGCTTAGGTTTAGTAAAGGTTTTGTAGAGTATGCTGCAGATGAGGCCAAGGAATTAAAGTGCTTGTTCATGGAAAGGTCTGCACCAAGGTAGACGCCCTATGTCTTTATGTTGCTGGACACAGGAGTAGGGTTACTTTCAGTGTAGAAGGAAGCAAAGTCGGGGTCCAGTAATTTGAGCCAGTTTGGGTGGGGCCCACAATGAGGAGCTCAGTTTTGTCGTCATTGAGACATGGTGGTGTTCAGCCATCCAAGTCTGAATAATGCTGTAGACTCGGTTAATGTTGGCTGAGTCTAGGCTAAGGTTTTCAGTGATTTTCAAGAGTATTTGGTTGACGTCTGCAAAGTTAGTGTAGGGTATGTCGAGTTGATTGAGGTGGTCAAACAGTGGTATTGTGTACATATTGAAAAGTGTGGATGAGATGCAGGATCCTTGGGGGACGCCATTGTGTACTGGTATGGGGTCAGCAGCCTCTGATCCTATGAATACCCTGGATGTGCGCTCCCTAAGGAACGATTTGATCCAGCTGGTGGCATCATTAGAGGGTACAGTGAGAAACCTGAAGGTGTCTCACCCGCTAGCTCCCCAGAGATCTGTCATCCAGGTGACCAAGGCACAGCCATCACTATTGGATTCAGTTCCTGGGGAAGGATCAACTGGATGGGGGGGGGTCTTTCTAACACTTTCTCCCCATCCTACCCTGTAGGATATTTAGAAGATCTACCCCCATTTTCCGACACAAACGCTTTCTTACACAGAGAAATTCAACAAACACCAGAGCCGTTTACCTGACATGTCCCAATACAAGGGTCAGGAAGAGTCAGGCAATTGACAGTAACCACGCACATCTGACAGGCCTTTACCTTCCCGACAGGGATAAAAGACAGAGCACAAAACCACACTGCGAGCAAGGCCGAACGCACAAGGAAACATCAACACCAGGCCGGCAGCTCAAACGGAGGAGAAAGGCGGCGAGACCTGTAGGGACGACGAAGGGGGAATTGCTCTTGCCCTTTTCAACTAAGACCCGCAAATCCTCCAAAAGGGAAATCGTAAGACCGGGATTTACAGCTGATGTGTGGAGAAACAGATGTCAACGGTCCATGGGGGCCAACTGCATTAATAGCACAGGCGGAGAGGCACGCTGACTACCGGGGTACCGTCCTTGACTATAGAGACAAGACAACGGGTTCAGCAGAGCCGGTGAGTGTGAGAAAGCTGATAGCAAACCGAACTGTGTTGAGCCCAAGGATGCAAGTGGCAACATTATATGAACGCAAGGAACTTGTGAACAAAGAACTTGTGTGTGTTTGAACTTTGTGAAAGCCAAGTAAAGGGCCAGTTGCAGAGTTGTCAGGTGCCGTAGGAGTGCTTATTTGAAGAACTCTGGTTGCCTCTTTTTGTTTGGTGTTCGAAACTACAAGTACCATAAGGCCCTAGGAGATAGTAGCGTGCAGTGTTGGTGGTCCTACAAGGGTCAAGTCAAATCCCTTGTACAATCAAAAGTCTCTGACCCATTGCCAAGAAAAAGCAAGGGGAAAGGAAATCCTGCTTGGTTGCCATGAGAAAAGCTAAGAGAGTAAATCCTGCATGTGATAAAGCAAAGTGTTGTGTTGATATCAAGAGTAAAAGGCCGTAGTGAACCCAACGGAGGGAGGCCCAAGTTGCAAGAAGGATCCAAGCCTGGCGGAAGGAGATCATAGAGGCAAAGAGCAATCGCCTAAGGTGTGAGATCTCTGAAGGAACTTTTGTTTGTTGTTTTGGTTCAGCAGGCCTTCCAAGGCAAGTGACTTTGTAGAAAAGAGACTTGGCCTTGGAAGATCCTGGTATCCTTGCATGGAATTGTGAACCTCGTGCTGGCAATGCCCAGGAGTGTGCTGTGCTCAAAAGTCCCGACTTGTCCCATGCTAAAGACGGGGGGAAGGGAGACCCCAACCATACCATCCAGACTTATCATTTTGTGAACACTTCTTTCTTTTCTGGTGAACATTATCCCACACTGTTTTTGTTACTTAGAGGTAAGGATTGGTAATAGTTTTTTTTTTAGTACAGGCCCTTTTTATTTGACAAGACACCACTAGGACGGCTTTTTTATTTGATGGTTGTAGCTCGCTCCCATCTTAGATTTAAGTTTAGATTAGGTGTTTATCTCACCCATATAAAGTTCAATAAACACCCTTCAACTGTGATCACTTGTGTCTGTCTTTACTGTTGCCACCATGAGTCCCTTACAGTACTAAGTGAAGAAATTGATTTGTAAAAAAATCGATTTCTTCAAAGACTGATTTAGAAAGCCTGCTTGGAGACTGCTCCGAGCAGTCTTTCTAAATCGAACTGTCAGCAACTGCGACGCACACGAGCGCAGGCAAGAGCTAAAAGGCATACTGGAGCCAGAAGAGGGAAGTTGCTGGGGCCCAGGTAAGTATTTTGTGTGTGTGTGTGTGTGTGTAATGTTTTGGGAGGGGGGCAGGGATCAGGTAACTGTAAGTGTGGGCACGTTTCAATGTGTGCAGGGATCAGGTAACTGTAAGTGTGGGCACGTTTCAATGCGTGCAAGTCTGTGATGAGAAAGGCTTTTGGCGGGGAAGAGTGGGAGGTAAGGAGGGTGCGGGCAGGTGGGTGAAACCCCCCCAATTGAAAACAACTTGCCAGTGTGGGAGGGGTGTGGTGGGGGAAGGAAGGGTGGTGGGTTTGGTATCATATAATTTATTACAGCATATCAAGGACTGCACAAAATCGACTGAAAAATATGGTATTTTTTGTGTTCGGTCTTCAATATGTGGTAATATCACATGGAACCCATTAGGGAGGTTGGATTTAGTGGTCAGGTTCTGGCAGAGGATGTCCTGGTCAACTAAGTCAAAGGCTATCGAAAGGATGGCGAGGTCGTCCGAATCTCAGATGCAGTCAAGTTGGATCTTCTGGTCAAGGAGGGCAGCTTCGGTGCTATGTCTAGGTCTAAATCCTGATTGGCAGGTACCAAGGAGGCATTGGTGTTCTAGGTGAGCTTGGAGCTCTGTATAGGTTGCCCAAACAAGAATTTTGAGTAATTGGGGTACTGTGGTGATGGAGCGATAGTTGGTGAGGAGCGAAGGGTCAAGGGAAGGTTTCTTCAGTAGGGGTGTAGCCCACGCTTCTTTGAAGGTGGTGGGGACAGAACTAGTCGCAAAGGAGCCATTGATACGTTTAGAGATAGTGGGTGTGAGTGAGGTGGTGCATAGCTTAACAATGTTGGAGGGGCATGTGTCACCTTTGCAGTTAGACAGTTTGAGCTGTTGTCTAATGGTGTGTACCTCTGTAGTGGAGACTGGAGTAAAGTGGAAGGGGGGGCGGGTGGTCAGGGTGGAGTTAATGATGTTGGGTTTATGGGGTGCTGGAACTTTGGAGAGTAAGGCTTTCTTCAAAATGGTTTTATCTCTTCGCTTAGTTGTTTGTTCTGGTAGCACCGTTTGGATCGTGGTGCACCATGTTTTGTCTTTGATGAAGCTAGAGGCAGTAGGTATGGGGGATTCAAGCTCTCTGAACATCTGGAATAGCTCTTTAATATTGGAGCTGGCTTCCAGGATTCTAGTGTTGAAGATCCCAGATTTGGTAGTGATTATGGCTTCTTTGTAGTTTCTAGCGGAGGATGCAAAGGCTTCTTTGTTGGATTGGGAGGGTTTCTTTCTCCAAAGATTTTCAAGTGATCGATTACGTCTACGAAGGGTGAGCAGGGCTTCGGAAACCATTTGTTGCTGGGGTTGTTTTTCTGCACAGTGGTTTGTAGAGGCGCATGTAGTTTAAGGGTATGAAAAAGAGTGGCAATCTATGTGGAAATGATGGTGTTGGGGTTGTTGCCATCAATTGGTGATGAGAGTAAGGTCAGAATGGTGGGTTTAAGCAATTCTGTATTAAGTTTGCGAGTGTGTCTAGACGTCATGGTTTGGTCTCTTTACGGGTGTTGGAAGAGTCATGAGGGAGATTGAAAAGAATCAGGGAGTGGTCAGTCTAGGGAACGGGGTACACTGAGGTGATACCAACTCGTGTGTTGTGGTTCAAGATCCAGTCGAGGATTCTGCCTTTGACATGGGTAGGTATAAAGACGGATTGTATGAAGCTAAGGTCCTGAAGTGAGGCCATGATGGCAATGGATTTTGCATCTGAGACATCATTAAAGCCTAGGTTAAATCCCCAAGCAAAACTAATTCAGTGTTAGACTTGATCAAGGAGGAGGGGGATGTCTATGTTGGGTTCATTCTGATTATTGGAGTGACAGTGGAGGACGAGGATGTTGATGGTAATTTGAGCATTGGGCTCAAGGTTAGCCAGCAAGAGTTCGTAACCTTGGATAGGTGGTAGTGGAGAGGTTCTGATGAGCAGGGAATTCTTTGCAATGAGGGTGACTCCACCTCCTTGCTTCGCAGCTCTATTGGACCTGAGGATAGTGTAGTTTGTGGGGATGACTAGTTAGAGAAGGGGGCCAGAGGCTTCATGTAGCTAGGTTTTAGTGACTGCATGTAGGTCTACATAGTTGTCAAGTATGGGTACGAACTGGTTGAAGAAGAATGGGGACAAGACTGCAGTTCTGGTCGTGGGTTCTCCTCCTAATTCAGTTCCTTCTTTCTGGCATGCTGCACTGGGTGACTTTCCTCTTCCTGTGTCGGCTGTTAAGAGTCTTGGGGTGACATTTTCATCTACCCTGTCTATGGTCTCGGGTTGCATCTTCATCTTAAGATTCTGCATGGGGTTCTGCCTTTTCTGCCTTCTAATCCCAGACCTCTGGTGGTTTCCTTAGTGACCTCACTGGTGTTGAGCCGTATAGACTATTGCAACTCTTGTTTTTGGCTCAGCCGGTGAGGCTTATCACCGGTTTCAGTTGTTGCAGCATTTGGCAGCTAGGTTGGCTACCAACAACCCCAATGGTGGCCACATTACTCCGGTACTACATTCCCTCCATTGGCTTCCTGTTGCTAGGTGCAAACTATCTTTGGGATATATTTTCTCCTCATCTTCCCACTCAAGCTCTTCGCTCTGGGAATGCCAGCCTGGTTTTTGTCCCGGGGATTCATTTATCGAGAGTTGGGGCTGTGCTTTTTTTCTGTGGCAGCTGTCAGACTTTGGAATGCACTGCCCCTTGCTTTGAGACGTACCTCTGAACATTTGCAATACAGGCATCTCCTGAAAAAGCTCCTGTTCCGAAAACAGCAGAGTAGTTACCTTTGCTGATGTCTATAGCGTCAAGATGCCTCCGGGCCTACAAGCGCTCTATAAAACTTTTAACATAGCAAGTATTAGGTCATGGATGGCAGAGGCGTGAGTGCAGAGGGAATGTGTATTAATGAGGGCACACATGAAGGTGTTGGGATTGTTAGGATTGGAAGAGGGTGAGGTGGGTGTGTCAGGGGTAGTGGGTAGGCATGGGCAAGATGCCGGAGAAACAGGGCATTCTGGTGCAGGTGAGGACTACAGGGTGAGTAGAGGTGTGGTGGTGTAGAAATGGGTGTGTTCTGTTGCAGGCAGAGGCTGGTGAGTGTAGGGCAGGTGCCCGCTGTACTTAAGGAGTGGGGGACCTGGTGTGTGGGCAGCTGGAGGGTGCATGTTCCTAGGTGTTTAATTCCGAGTGGGCCAGTGCATGGAGTGGTGGAAGGCAGTGAGGGCCTGACAGGGTTAGGGGATGCTAGTCTGGCCGGTGGTGGTGGGGGGTGTATGTGAGCATTGTGGGCATGTGTGTTGGTTTCTGTGAGCACCGAAAGTGATAGGAGAGGTGTGGTGGGCCAGAGAGGAACGAATGGTATCTGTTCACTGGTGCTGTTGTGGGTTGTGGAAGGTGGTATGGCATGGCTAATAGAAGTTGGGTGCGCAATGGAGGAGGTAGGGGTAAAGACCATGATGGGAGGCAGTGTGAGGCTGGGCTGAGGCAAAGGCACTTTAGAGTAGGCACATGGTGCAACGGGGGTCGCCGGGAGACAAAGCAGAGGCAGGGAGATATTTTTCAGGATCCAGGCTGTGGCGGGGTGGGGGGGAGGTCCGGGAGGCAAAGCAGAGGCAGAGAGCCATCATTTATGCCAGGCTTTCATGTAACTCCGATGCCCTTCTCCTCTTGCCGACAGCCAGTGCAACATTTCCAACATGGCTGCCGCTTCGCGAGGACCTCTGGCTCTGCTCTCTGCAGATCGGATCAGGCTGTTCTCCCTTGCTGGTTCTTAGATCGCTACAAAGGTTACAGGGTCTAGTTCTCCCGTATGCTCCCATCAGTCACTACGTTACCCCAGTAAGGTGTGTGCCGTGGTGGAGTTCTGGGCTCAGGTGGCCATCTTCCATGGTGCTGGACATGCCCCCCAGAACACTCATTTCTTAATCACGAACATTGAATTATCACTTGCGAAAGGCTAGTGTTGAGTTCAAGTTGTGTTAACTGAATTTCCGCAAATGCAGTTCCAATCACAAAGGTATGTGCAGTAGGTAGTTTGTTATGGTAGATCGTGATTCACTTTTCATCAGTAGTGAATTGGGGGAATCGTTTTGATTCATTCTCAGTGAAATTGATGGCCTGTAGTTTGTGACTGGGGTTGCATGTAAGCAATGAACAAGAATGCGTATGTGTACAGGGTGAAAAAGTTAAATTACTAGCCAGCCATAAACATAGCCACTCGATGCTTCAATTCTATACATGCACCCATCACACCATTTCTTAATCACCGAAAAGTCACATATCACTAACCAACGGGTATTGGCGAATACGCCCTGATATGGAGATGCCTTGCAGTAAACAGCACATCTACTTCCTTATGCTCAACTGCACCTATTGGGACCTTATGCCTATGGTCTGTAAGAAGGTCTGTTCTGGAAATTCCAGTCCATTTGTGCAAGTGTAGGATTATTTCAGTGGGATTAGGACGCCATTCAGAGTGGCTCCAAATTGATATCTGTTGGAACCAATCACGTTTCCCTGGCTTGTTTGAACCCAGATTGTAAATCCTAGAAGAAGCCGTGGATGTGAACATGCTCCTGAAGTTGTTTGGTGATGTCTCTTCCCCAGTATCTTAATTATGAATGCATGTGCTTGCAGCTGCTGCGCAACAGTCACCAAGTGGATGGCAAATTAGCAGAATTTATTCAAGAACACTAGGTAAAATGACATATGATACCAGTGAATAGGAAGTACCTAGTTATACAACTAGGCTCATTGGCCGCATGATGGCCATACATAGGCATATAATGACAGTCCTATTCATGTTGTTACAGCACCTTGGCACATAACGCCACTTGGCCCCATTGGCCAAAACCTTGCATAGCTTCTCATTAGTTCTTATGGCGCGTGGTCTCCTGTCCTTCCATTGGGTTCTCCTTTTTCATGACTCCTTTGACCTTGTCCTTTATCATAGAAATTTAATTATTCAAACAAAAGATTTAATGTACAAAAAAACACAGTGAAGCTGTATTGAAGAAGAATGATGTTTTAGGTTAAATGTCAAAGCTTATTCAGGAGTCCTTCCAAGCAGAATGAGTTTAGCGCCAGTAAAACATACTTTATAGTTACTTTGTTTGTAGGTGGGCTGTTGCCATTTGGCATAGTAGCACTGGTGTTTGATGTCATCCAAGAAAAGGTTGTTTGTCTAGACGTGTGGGTTCTCTGGTGACTCAGCAAGAGTCCTTTGAGATGTCTGTCCCAATCCCTGCCCAGAAAATGCGTCCCTGCTGGGTTCTTGGTACAGGGAAAGTAAGTTCACACATGCTGCTGGGATCGCTGGGGGGTGAGTGGTCAGTGATTCAGTGAGCCGTGGTTGTAATGCAATGTACAGGCACAAAACATGACTCCAAAGTCTTTTAGTACAAAACAACTAATGTCTGTTTCATTAAACCAACAAAGAAACATAGAATGACTAAAGTCATGTAATATTGAGCGAAAATGCAGTGGACTGAGATGTATCCAATTTTGTTGACCTTTCTTCTGACTCCTGGACTAGACAGGCTTCTCCACAAAAACATGATTCCATAGCTGGCCTACTTTACATGCTAATTCTATTGATTATAGGTATGGGGAAAAATGTGAAATCAATGTATGCAACATCAAAAATATTAATAAATATGTACAAGCAAACTTGCCCTTTCTAAAATTCTCCACATGAAGAAACATGTCACATCATTTCTGTACTGCCACATAAATTTGTGTTAGGTGTGCTTAATGCTCGGTAGTATGAATGGACTGTAACATGAATATAACACATTGTGGACAGGTTGATGCATTGTATTTTTTTAAACGCCTGTTTACTTTCAGTAATGTTTTAAATGGAGACACAGCATCTCGGGAACGTGTACTTGGTTGCTTGGCATATGACTCCAAATGCCATGTTCCACCCTGTAGTATAAAGTGAGTGGACCACATCTTTGGCGTCAGTTGCTGGAGTTGTTGTTGTGAAGGAGGGCCTCATTATTCTGATCTTAATAAAACTACTAAAGGCTTACCTGTGTCATCCTTCAAGTTGGGATCTAACAATTTGTCACATACATATTTACACTGATTATGCAAATCAAAAAAACAGTGAAAAGTTCTCTTGTTTATAACGACCTGCGTTGCTTACCTGTTTTGTTTGAAAAAGATGCCCGACACGTTTGTCATGTAACAAGCATTGTTTGGGTGGGCTTCTAGTTCCCAGGTTGATCAGCTGATAATTGTGTGTGGAAGACACAATGGGAAAGAGATCAGACAATGAGATTTGGTTAACGTTTTACTTGACAAAGGGCCTCATTACATGGAAGGCGGAAACCATGGCACAATTAGCGCCATGGTTGCCGCCGGTTTTTTACCGAGTCCGTCATGGTGAATGGTAGAATTACCGACCGATTCCAAGGTGTGCGGGGACGATAATTTCCCATTCACCATGGCACTTCCCCATTCCCATTTTTGCCCCCATAGGACTCAATGGGAATGGGGAAGGCAGTAATTACGGTACCACAAATTGCGGTACCGTAATTAACTTCAGAGTCCCTTTGCGGGTCCCATACTTAACGGCTGGTAAAACTAGCCGTTAAGGTAGGGACCCGCAAAGGGACCTCGTAGTAAGGCGGTAAGGGATTACCGGTACTGGTACCCTTACCGGTACCGGTAATCCCTTACCGCCATTCGTGTAATGAGGTCCAAACTCTATAATCATTTGTGTATGCACGAATCTGTGGTTTTGTAAAGATCCACATCACTGGAAGGTATTGTGGGGAATCCTGCGGATCCCTCGCCAACGCCCTGCCTAAGGTCTCCTCCCAGGTGGCATGGGGAGGCAGACACTTCCTGATCCCAATCCTGGGGTGGTGTACTGCGGGAGGATCACCTGGGTGGAGACCAGGCCCAGGGTGATGGTGAGATTCTGTGGGATGAGGCACAGTATTTTTCCTCTGAGAGGGGTACTCTCACCACCATGTCAGAGGAGGTTCTGACTTTCTGTCACGTTGATATACCTCAACCTCCCAGTAAAACTGAAATGGTGAACTCCAAGGTTGTAACCCCGAAACATATATCAAAAGAACAAGTCTTTTGTATTCCTAAAAGTAAACCTCTTCCCAATGCCAAAGGTATACCAGAAGAAGTGATGGAAATGTGGCCTTTTCCACAGCATCTGTCTCTAATAATATTAAAGCCCACAATTCATCAAAGTATCACTACATATGATTGAACGGGAACACGAGTCATTACAGTTCTTTGAAGTTAAAAAGATTCATCAAAGAGGGGTCATGTGTACCTAAATCTGTTCTCTTGAGAAACCTGAATCTTGTAACGTCCAGAACAAGTATTCTGTAATTGTATAAGTTAAAAAGTAAAGTAAAGGGAAGAGCTAGCCAGTAGGCACATCCTTTCTACAGTGAAACCATCCCTATTAAAATCTAACCACCTATATTTTGAAGTTGTCAAAGTTGTTGAAGGTCCAGTGTCCTCTGATACAAGGGTGACAAGGTTATGCAAGGCTGGAAGGGTGGCAACACAGCTTTGGGGTAGCTGCTAGAACCAAGAATGTGTGCAGAAAGCTGGGGAAGGGAGCTGCAGTGCTTCTAAAAAGATCAAATCAACATTCCGTAATGCTGAGACTGTTGGAATTGAGAGAGAAGCATTCTGGAAGCAAATGCAGGTTATATTGGTAGCCGTAAAACAGACAGAAGAGGCAAAGAGACTGCCCTTTTCTTATAACCTAGGAAAGAAGTGTACCTGTGGAGGTTGGAGAGTCTTATCCTTACGTTGCCTAACAATCATTATTTACCATGTTAAAGCAGAACTAACAGAACTGTGGTTGTAATTACCAAGTTTAAGCTGAGCAAACCGAACTGTGGTGGTCTCTAATATTGTCAGAGAAGGTTGTATTGAATGTAGTTGAAGCAGTAGTACACTGGAAAGCAAAGGAACCTGTTTCCACAGTGACAATAGCAGAAGTGGGTTGTCGAGCAGAAAGCAACACCCTAAGAAGAAACATCCTGACAAGTAATGCTAAAGACACTGTTGACGTTACAAACATATGGAAAGTTGTTGAAGAAGAAGTGGTACTTTTATCATTCAACTGTGTCAAGTCCATCCGTGACGGAGTTTATCCCGGATTACCATTGGTGCTCTTTTCTTTGCTGAAATTGGAAAGGGAACCTTTCAACAGACAAAAAAAGAACTGTTACCAGTGGATTTTTGTTTGGGTGAACTTTTGTTGCTTTTGGAACTTTCATGCACTGGTTCAAGACTTTACTTTTCTTTGTGAGCACTTGGAGAGATTGACTTTGGGCATTCCTGGGAAAGGGATCTACCCAGGACAGGTGAAGCTTATCCAAGTCACTGGTTATTTGGTAATATTCTATTTGTTGTTTATGATTTACTTTGAATGTTTTGTTGTTCAGTGTGAGGACCAGTTTTGTGTATGCTAGGATATTTTCTCTTAGAACCTAGATTAGGTAGGAAACTCCTTGGTAGAGTAGGCTAGGTTAGGTTTTCTTTGCACCTTTTATTATTAATAAAATGTCAAATACTGAGAAAACTACAAGCAGTTGTCTGCTCCACATTACTGAACCCTCACGGTATCTTGGCACTATAGTAGATCTTGGCAGGGGCAGGAAAGTTATACAGCTATGTGATAATAATCAGGAGAGATTAAAAATAAAGGTCTTGTCATATTATGAAAGTAAACAAGTCCTTCTCAATCATTGTTTTGCAGCTAGAGCTGAAAAGAAATGAACTCCAATTCTCTTTTTTTCAGGTGGGACACAAATGTTTCTGTCAATGTGCGATCTTAATAGACATTCGGATGGTAGCATTATAATTTATGTGGGAAAGATGTAGTAACAGGGTTTTCTAGAGGTTTAAAAACCAAGCACTTGGTTTTGCAAATGGGGGGCCGGTGAAAGGAGATGGCATCAGGGGAAGTGTGTTCAGACTTCTTTAGCTTAGTGCTGCTTTTAGAACTCTTTGCAGATGTAAACTCAAATTGCCTGATAGTCCATGATAAATACTGTTAATGAAATTTAACCTGGAGGAAATAAAAACATTTCATTACCATGACCCTGGGCGGAAAGGTCAGCAATGGGAGAATCTGTTTCTTTCTTCTAAAGTGGAAGGAAAAAGACTTTGAATCCACTGCAACCTCATTTTCTCCTATATGTTTTTTAAATCAATAAATAATATCCACATTTAACATTAGGCTTGGGATGTGGGCCAAAAGGAGGGGTTCCATGGGTTCAAAGCATTGTTAACAGCTAATGCATTGGTTTTTATCAGGATGTATTTTCTTTAACTGGTTTAGATCCATTTCATTTTTGATGGACACATCAGTCTTTTACTCTTTCTGACGTATGATCTCTACTACCATAGAACTAGATAACTTCACCAAGCTCTGAGTGCCATTAGCATAGAGAGAGAGAGGGAGATTATCTTGTTAAGTTTCTGGATTTTCCAATACATTTTGTTGATTATATAGATGTCTCTTCTTCACTGACCTTCCTTCCTTTGTTAGTGAAGCATGGGTGGAAGAGGAAAGAGCATAGAACATAATCTAACCTCTCTATTTAGTAATGTGCAAAGGGAGTCTCCTAATTCATGCACTTATGACCAATATACCTGGGAATATAGGTGGGCATGGCAGATCTTTTGTTTGGCGCTCTGTTGATGATCCCTGTAGACCAGGTTCCTTTTTATACTTATTCAGGGTTTTCAATCATGTGTGAAGCCTGAAAAAGGGGCGAATAAGGGAGCGTGATGCCCTCTTTTAATGCTGTTGTTGCAATTGGAGGTTATTGTAATAGCATTATTTAGCAAAAGCTTGAACATTCTCTTGGACTATTTAAGTTAGTTAAATACAGCGATAGAGTCAGAGAGTTAGTTTGGATGGAGGACATTTTGACTTTGGATTTCCTGACCACTGACTAGCACCTTTATTTTCTTTAGATAGGTAGGATATTCCCGTTAGTGATAGGGAAAGTTAGGTTTTTTTACTTCTTAGTTTAATAAATGTATTGAATCATGTCCTCAGTGTGTCCGTCTCGCCTTTCTGACCTGCCACATAACCCTCACATCTTGGAGAAACCCATCTGAAACCACTGAAAATCCAAAAGTCCCTGGAGAGGCCGTACAGTGCATGCTTGAAAATCGGAAGCCTAGAAATGAAATATAACTGTCTATGGAGAGGCCTAAAGGTGAATTCTGGAAGCAGGGAGAAGAAGCAGGGAGAATAAGAAGAGTTTGTGAATGTGAGTTATACCTTGGAGAATATTCCCAGGAGAACTTTGTGTTGCTTTATAGGCTAGAGCAGACCACTTGTAGACCAGGATTTGGCAACTCATTTTCTGGCCAAGGTTTGAAGCATTTATATTTAAGCATAGGGTTACTGAGGAGACTAACAACTTGCTAAGATTTGCTTCTGACCTTTCTGTTGGCCACTTCTTTGGGCATCTCTTTCTAGAGTCGTTTGTCCCTGAAGGGACAAGTGTTCATTAAAAATAGTTTTAATTATAGTATGATTTATTGGAATCCTCAGTGGGTGTTGGAAACACCAGAAATATCCCACTGTGTATTTCCCCATTCTCGACATGGTTTTATTGAGTCTTTCTATGTGTAGATTTTCTCCTAGATTCAATAGGCTTTTGGAATAACTTTCCTTCCAGCTATCCTGAAAGTAAAGACCCCTTTACAACTAGAAATCTTTGAACTTGTGTCATTGCTCAGTCTTCCTACATGGGATAGAATTCAGAAAGGGTCCCAACACTTCTGAAGCCCCCAAAACACTTTTCAGAGAAAGTTCCAATTGCTCAGATTTGCTCAATGCTGGAAGCCTCACTCCACTTCCAGATTCTGGGTACCAGGGAGACATTTTTCTTTTCTTGATGGAGTACCATAGACGACAATGCCCTAGGTAGACTGCCAAGTCCAAGTAACACTTTGACTTTGTTACTCTTCCCTCGACTTGTCAATGTACAGAACTATTATTTGTTGTCCATCTACATGGTCACTATACAGTGACCTTTTTTGCAAAGGACCTGGCAGGAATCTCCAAACAGTGTGTGCCAAATTGACTTGACCACCTCCCGTCTAGACAGAAGTGCATTTTGCACCAACCTCTTAGGCTGGCATCGAGTTCTAAGCAAAGATCTGGGATGGGACGTGAAAAAGCTCTTCAGTTCCCGGCCTCTGTGTTCCTTACCCACCAAAGTAGCTTTTCTCCTGCTTACATGAAAAGGAGGACACAGCATGAATACTCTATACCTCTATGCAAAACCCACTTTTTTAATCTTTGAAATTCTCTGTTGTTTCGTGCCACTGGAAAGAACACTGGAATGGAAGAGGAAAGGGCTCTTGTGATCCGGGCAAAGTATCTTGCTGACAAAAAAGGAAGGTTCAGGGCCCTCTCCAATTCTTTCATTATAATCTTCACCTTGGTTTTGTGCCGAATACATTCTATACATTGCATCATCAGAGAGGGAAGTGCCTCTGACTTTTGCCTCATTGATTCAGAATGCTAAGTTCTACAGGGGTTTTGGTTTTGAGTCCAGACCAGAATATCATCCAAGCAAATAATTATAAGTACTCTTCTTGCTTTAAACTAGAATACACTAGGGCTCCCTGAAACCACCCATGAAGAGCAGGGTGAATGTGTCAATATACTACAAAGGTTTCTTCGTGTGAGACTAAACTGTTTAATTTTTAGTATATTTTATACCAAACGTACGCCCATGTTTTACTCAACTAAGACCAATAAAATATTGGATGGAATTTATTTTATTTGTTTGTATTGACACCTTTTAAGTCTTTTTATCCATTGTTACAATGCTGAAATTAGCAGATGAATAGTTATAAAAAGAGACAATTTTTTGATACAATCTATACGGTTGCATAAACATAACAAAACATGGAAGTGTTCGGCAACGTAATGAGTCAATAAATACTGACAACAATTCTTCTTATTGTTTTAACTAGCCTCCTCTTCAGGGCCACTCAATGTAAGTAAAGCCAGATTCTACTAAAGAATAAAGTAGATGCTATAGATTAAAGGATTTTATCCATAGGTGTATCTTTGTTTAAATGATGCCAGATTTATTACCTATATCTTAGCGTTAAACTTGTAAATTGAACGCACCACTCAACAATAGTTCTTTATTTATACTCTAACCTAACAACATTCTTCCATGGTTTTTCTGGTATTAGTTTAGAATATTCTAACTTTATGACAAAGGAACATCACATGACTTTGATTTACTTCGCTTATTAAGCACAGCTCATGTGCAGGGAAAGTGAGTAATCTCATCTACGATTACACCAGAATAACTCCACATTATTGCCAAACAGTTATTTTTTACTAGAAAGAAATATATCAGAGATCTGAGTATCTATATTCCTTTAGACCATACTATACTCATCAAGTGGGAGGTATCTATGATTTACCTTATTATTTAATCGCAAAATTTATTAGAGGTGAGGGAATCTTAATCTACATGTTTGAGGGCCTTTGTTTTTTTTCCCCATTAATGCTTAACCCCAAATTCTATAGAGGCTTTGGTTTTGAATCCATACATGAATATCATCCAAGTAGATAATTAACTGAACTCCTCTTGTCTGAACACATTTGCTACTTGATGTAGATGTTGTGTGAAGTATGAGGGAGCGATGGATAGGCCAAACTGAAGAGAATTGGTTGATGGTCCCCTCCCACCTAAATTGCCAGTAAACTGAGAGTTGAATGAAAACAAACAATTCCAATATAAACATTGCTCGAACTTGACCAACAAATCTCCCGACCTTCAAAACAACTCTAAAAGTCAGTTTGCATCATGAAATGGTGTTACACAATCCAATTGTTGTGGTTTCTTTATTTGATGACTGTCCTGAAACCCTTATCATTTTTGTGCACAAAAACAATATTGCTTACAAACCATTCAGGAAACATGAGCCTATTTCCTCTTTCTCCAAAATGCCCGTCACGTCCAGATCTGTCAAATCATTGCTGGCCCTGTTGAAAGGAAGCTGTTTCAATAGGGAATCCACATCGGGTAGCAGGTAACTTGCAACCTGAACCCCTGTGGTGTGTGCTGACCTAGGGATCGTGAGAAACTGTGTCCAATTTTGGAAAAAGTATGAAAATCTTAATGGAAAACACAGGAAGGCTATGCTTCCTATACTACATTTTGATAAGGCTTGCTGTGACTGTTACCCCTGAGCCTTTTCCTCTGAAAAATTGTCCCTTCTGGGGAAAGGAGAGTGTCTGTTAGGGAATGCCTGCTGTGAACATCTGAATCTTGAGGCATGGCCGAAGAAGTGAGAAGAGTGGCTGGCTATGCAGCGCCTGCCATGCCTGGGCATTGAAGATATTTTGAAAGGATGCTTGCATCTCGTCAATGAATGTAAATGTTGTCATCTATTTGCCCAGGTTCTTAACATAAAAATCTCCAAATAAGTGGGGACCTCAAATCATTCTCATTCACCTCAGCCAAACTGCCGAGCTTGGGAATGATCATCCAATAAGTCCTGTTTTACATTCATGAGACATGGGCTTCAAACCCCAGCTGATCATCTGTGCCAATTCCCTTTGGCTCTCCATCGACGGACACCTCTCCTTCAGGAAATATGAAGCAAGAAAGACACAAGCTACTTGGTTCCAACTTTCCCTTCTTTGGAAAATCAAGTCATTCATCCCAGCAAACTACTTTGAATTTGTTGTTCAAGCATGGTCTTTTCCAACTGAGTGGTGGCTATGTCCTTCTGGAAGGCCTTCTGGTGACCACCCTGGAATCCTTGAGATGTCTCGCATGCTGCAGCATGACTCATCAAAGGAGAAAGCAAATCAAATCACATCACCTGGCCCTCATCGAAGCTGCACTAGATCCTGCTGAAAGTCCCGAAGCTACTTTGCTGAGACGCTCGGCATCTCCGGAGGCTTGCGTTCCACCAGAAATAGAGATGTGCAGACTTGAACTCGCTGGTACCAGAAAGAAAGAACCAGAAGACATACCCTCTTCGTCTACACTCCCATGACTCTGAAACCTCCTTCCCATTAACTTGAGACTTGCCTCTTTGCTTCTACATTTCAGGAAGGAGCTCAAGACCCTACTATTCAAGGAATGCCTCCTCCCTAACACTTAGGTCAACACACTTTCCCCTCCCCACCTGTAGCTGGGCAATCTGCTGAACCTTTTCTATCCCCTGGTTGCTTGTAAATCCTGTGCTGTCAAATTGCACACCAGCTCCCTTCCTGTTTGCCCCCCCCCAGACGTCCTGTTTGTTCCCCGCTCCATTTTATCTCGGCTCTCCTCTGTGTAATTCCCCCCTATGACTTGTAAAGCAATCTATTGCTACCTGAAGCTAGGTCTGTGCTATAAAAATACCCTAATGATGATAATAAATCCGAGCACCAGCTGGGCCCAGTTGCTGACTTCACCTGGATCAAACTCTCCCTAAGAACTTGGCCTCTTTTGCTAAATCTAAGATGTTTACTATTGGTGAGTAGACAATTGTGTCTTCCCTGGATGACCGCCCAGTCCCCATAAACAGGGATGTGCTCCATTTCCAAAAGAAAGGTTATCATTGGGGTATATGTCATGATTAACTGTTGATTTAGTTGGGGCATTAGGGTGAGGACACTTTACCTCAGTTCTACTGCAATCTCTCAACTCCATCTTCTGTCTTAAGAATGCATCAGTAAATGATACCACTTTCTCCAAATGCCCTTTTTCCTAGAAATATGGTGGGAAATAGTGGATTGATTAAACATAGGATCTCCCTTGCAGTAATAGTCACACGGTTCCTGGCTTATTATTATCTACCAGATTTGTTCTCCTCATCTGTCAAGGTCCCCTTGACAGATCCATAGATTAGCCTTGACAGATCTATTTCATCACCCGGTAAAAGAGGTGGACGGGCGCCCTTTATACATTCCATGGTGACGGATTAAAGGTAACAACAAGTCTTGACTTTTTAGCCTTGCTCTGTGCAACCTATTGGCCAGAGAGTCTTGTACATGCCATTAGCACATCACTTGATTGTCACAACCCTGTTGACACTTTTGGGTTTGCAGGCCTGAGAAATTAACTACATACAGCCTTGTGGTCTTGGTGCTTCCCCGGAGCGGGGGCCTTTCTAGAAATGCGAAACTACGAGTACTGACCAACTCTCCCCCACCCCATCCGAGCATTTGACTAGGTACCAAGGATGGGATCCTACCTTTATCAAGGGGTTTTTCTATAGGGATCCATTGCTTTGGACAAATTAGAGATGGCAGAAGTCATGGTTTTATCCACAATGTGAGACAGGAGTGTCTATGAAATCCATACATTCACCCCTCCAATCCTCCTCCCTACTTGATTCCTCTTGTGTTCTTTCCATAGACTCTGAAGAGGCATTCAATAAAAGGGATTTTTAGAACATCTGTGTCCTTGCCTTTGTGCATGACAAAGATTAGCACTTCAATGGGAGTGTATGGTGTGTAGAAGTGCTCTCTTTGCAGGCTTGCCACAATGTATACTTGCAGAGTATTATATTATGAGTGACAACACAGCATGCAGACGTTTCATTCCTCTCACCTAACTCTGCCGCATGACACCACCCTCGGTGCCCTGCAGTTTTCCATGGGTAACAATGGAGACTGCCTTCTGCCTGCACCCCACAGGGAAAGATGTCATTCTATACCATGCAGATGTGGCACTAGACTCCAAGTGAAGAGTACTGCACATCACACTGTAGAAGGTCATGGTTTCTATCGGGAAGAAGGAATAAGCAAATCCTATGCGAAACACTCCAGCTATCTAACATTCTAACGCACCTAATCACTGTATTTCATATCATTAAATTTTCATTTGATCACACAGATGAAACTAGTTGTTTACCAAAAGTCGTATACTTCACTCTTGTTTTGGGTGAATAATATAAAAGATTATCTAGTGGAAGAACGGGTTTGTTAGAGGACTCTTGAGAGGGAATTTGTGGATACCCTGGGATGCTGGGCAGAGGGATTTGTTGGAGTGGTAGTTTCAAGATCTTTAGTTTTTTCCTACTGCTTATTGTAATAAAGAAAATAGTTCTAGTGCATCTATCTATTCTAATCTGAGAATATAATAAAAGGCCAGATGTATGTTTGTCCAATGTAGTCATAGCTTCACCTGTTGTCACTGCTAGAGGGAGCTGTTGCCTTAGGATACATAGTGACAATGCCTATTTGCACACCTTTGCCTACTGTCACAGCCATGGTAATGTCGGAAATTCAAGAGGCCCAAGAGGCTGAACTTGTGTCTTGAGAACTTTATCTGATGCTAGACACTCACTGCAGTTCTTTACCAGCTCCTCAACCTCACAATCTAAACTAGACGACTAGTAGTCCGACCTGAGCCTCCCTTTAGTTTTTACTATTCCCAAATGTCCACCATGTGCCTCCTCTAGAAGCCGTTTCCTCACTCATGACGGAGGTACAACACGCCTTGCATGTAACACAAAACCTCCTTCCACACTCAAGTAATCTTTAACATGATGAAACACACCCACACCTGACTCACCATTCCAGTAACTCCAGTAAGATACAACCAAATCATTCACCTTTTGCAATTCTATATCCGCCCTACTCGCCGCTTCCCATTCCTCTTTGGTCACTGCACCAGCACATACCACAAAGACCTCATGAGTGGATTCAACTTCTTCAGTGTCAACCACACTGGCATCCCCAGTATTATTCCATGAAAGATAATCTGCAAAAATGTTCTCCTTACCTGGCACATACTCTACACCAAACACCTGCCCCTGCAGCAAGGTAACCCATCTCGCAATTATCCTGGATATACCATCCAAACCCTTCCATGTATACACAGCAACGAGTGGTTTGATAGCTCAAAACCACAGACATGTTGCCCATACGAAAGTTTTCAACTTTATTTCCGACAGGATGCCTAGTGCTTCCTTTTCAATGACTGAATAGCGCAATTCTGCTCTTCTCAGAACCCTTGACGCAAATGCAACTATTTTTCCCACACCTTTTATCTTTCAGAAGTAGTACCGCACCCTGCCCTGTTGTGCTGGCACCTGTCACAATAAACACGTATTTGCTGGTATCAAAACACGCTAGTATGGGTGCATTAGATCTCCTTGATGTAGCTAGACTCCTCCTCACAAAACTCTGTCCCCTCAAACAAGGCACCCAAAGCCCTGATGTTAATGCAACAATCTGAACAATTCTGGGTGAACTTTGCATAATATTCTACCACTCCCAAGAATAACAACACACACTGTTTATCCCTGGGGGCTTCCGGCTTTTGAATGCTTTGCCTAAGCTCTCTTTGGGCCATATGCCTTCTCCAGTCAATCGATGTCCTAGATAATCTGTCTTCATCACTCCAAATTTACACTAGGCCTTTTGAAACGTCAGGCCCAGCAAATTCTCTAATACCACACACAATTTGTTATAATGATCCCTTTCATCAATTCCCATGACCAAGAGGTCACCCTGATACGACTATCCCTTTTCATTTCTCTTCAAATAGCATTAATTACTTGCTGAAAGCTGTAGCTGAAATCAGGCCAAAGGTCATTCTCTTGAACCTGGATGTCCCGTCATGTGTGATGAACATTGTGAGATCTCCGGATTCAGGGTGCAGCACCACCTGATGATCTGCTGCAGAGTGGTGAAAACCTTGGCTCTTGCTAAGACACTTAGCAATTCCACTGACGTCATTTGGGGGTCGCTAGGGGTTGCAGCTGTCTCAGCTGTGACCCCTTGCTGTTTCCTGTGCTACCCATGGCCAAAACAATTTTTTATTTATTTTTAAACTGGCTGCAGGCCACTTTGCTTGTTCCACCTATTGGCAGTGTTAATCCTTTGTCCTAAATATGACTGTGGTGCCACCAATCACTAATTTACTGACATAGTCAAACCAAAAACATATGAAAACTGTTAAATATAATTTCTGTAAAGTCAAATATTTCTTGCAATGTAATATACAGTTTATTCTGTTATCTGCGTTTAATGCAATGTGCAGTAAATACAAAGCAGAGAAGTTGCTCTGCACTTTCTCTAATGGCAGAAACGGGAGAACCAAGTGTTTTGCAGAGTGGTCCCAGCCAACACCAAGTGGTTAAGATACATTCTTATGATACATTCCCAACTTTCCCTCCATCCCACTTCAGTTATGTTTGTCGTCCTAACTGAGACGGGTATGCTCAGATATGGATGCTGGGCCAATGTGCACCTCAGCGATGATGCCCAATAAGTTTAAAACATGTCTGAGATTGCTTGTGGTCTCATGCAGAAGGGATGCCACCAACAGGAACAATTTGGACTGTCCTGTTCCTTTTGGGGTAGGACAGATTGGCATATATTTCCCCCTAGGAAATGACATTGCAGGCTGAAAAAATATTTTGGGGGGTTATCCAGAGAGATGCCAGTGGTTATGATTCATTAAAACCCGTCCAACTACCACTGTTCAGTTTTCTTCCAGCTCACGCATAAGCCAAAGAAAAATCTTAAAGTGAGTCTGGTCCTGCTCACAGAGTGGTATGACGACAATTGTTTATTTATTTGCATTTGTGTAGCGTGCGGAAGACCTCCGGCATCAGGGAGCTGTGGTGATCAGGTTACAAGAGGCCAGATTAGGCCCAGAAGACAAGTTACATTGAAGCATCGATTACATAGTGGCATATGGTTAGGGTAAAGTCAAGACAGTTGCAATGTAGCATTGATTACATAGTTGCATATTGTTTAGAGTCCATAGAGTCCAATATAAAGAGTAGGTACATATTGCTGAGGAGCGAATTGAAAATCTAGGTTTTGAGGCCTTTGCTGAAAGCCCAGTATGAGCCTTCACATCTGAGATTGAGTGGGAGGGAGTTCCATTGCTCAGCTGCAATGACAGGGCATGCTGAGGCTCAGGTGGGTACCAAGAGGGCCATAATGCCCTTGTGATGGGGCCAACAACTGGACCAACCCCTACACTGTCCTTAAACAGACAGGTGAGGTCACCTATTTGGTCAACCTTCAAACCCTTCTGGATATCCATAGTGTACAAAACCAGCACAATCCATCCTACAGTTGTGAGGAAATGACTGCTCTGCTCTTAGTAGCAGAAAAGGGGAAAGGAGGAAATTAGCCTCTCACAGTCCTACTGTAAGGCATACCCACAGATTACTTCCTGTAAGGAGTGAAACTTGCCATAACTGACATCCAGGCAACACAAGGTGGTGTAAGATAAACACTGGCAATGGAGACCGCATGCCTGTGAAAAGTTACAGGATATCAGATTAGGTCTAGGGTTGAATCATGCACTGGCTTCCCGTTAGAGAAAGAATTATTTTAAGACCCTCGCCCTTACACATAAATGTGTTCATGACCAAGCACCTCTGTACCTGGTCCAGAGAATATCCAAGCACACCTCATCCAGACCCAACAGAACAGCCTAGGCAAATATGGTAGCCATTCCCAAAACATGTAGGGTCCGCGCAGGCGGCACCAGCTTCCCAGCCATGGCTGCATCACATTGGAACGCTCTACCTGCGCACATCAGGACAATCGACTCCCACATAGCCTTCTGCAAAGCTGTCAAAACCAGGTTATTTGTATGACTGCATCTTTTCTGTTGAAACTCATATCCTCACTCAATGTAACTAATGTGTAACCATTGCATGAGCTGTCCACTATCTTTCGTCAACTATGTGTGTAAATAAGAATTCATAATGTTGGGCAGCTGTTAATGTAACCCTGAATCACGCCTCCTTACAAATTGCATGTACCAGCGCCTCAATGCCGAAGGGCTGTAGCGCGCTTTACAAATCCAATAAATAAATAAATCAATAAATGGTTCAGCTCACCTAAATGTTGGATCTAGGAGTAATTGAACCCTTCCAGAGTCCAAGGTCCAGTCCTGTTGCTCTTGTTCTAAAACCCAGAAACTCAACTACAGGTTTTGCATGAGTTTCAGAGGACTCAAGGCTGTAACCAGTGCACTCTTTCTTGCAAGCTGTTAACCTTGAGGATAAGCCAAGGGCGGCTCAGTTTCTGACCACCATTGATTTCACCTCAAGTTAATGGCAGATGGCTTAACTCGACGTGCCAAGATGAAGACAGACTTTTTTACCCTGAAGACCTGCACTCGTGGTAACGGTGTTTAGACTCCAATTCACCTACCACATTTCAGAGTTTGGTAAATCGTACCCTCATAGACTTGAAGAGCTACCGTCACCTATCTACAATACATAACTGTCTTCAACCGTAATTGGGAACAGCATTTTAACCAAGACAAGAGAGTGTTGCAGGCTATTCAGTGAGAAAAGCTCACTATTAAGGCTTCAAGGTGCCAGTTGGAGAAAAGCTCAGTGGTTTACTTCGGAATTAAGTGGGGGGAGGTAATGTTATGCCACTGCCAGCTGGTTCATCGGGGTACCTAGTGTAGTGTGCTGCCCAATAAGGCAGCAACTCCTTAAATGTCAATGAGTGAAGGCAAATCCTGACTTATTGACAGACACTTGATTCTCTCTGTGAGGGTTTGATGGTTGCTTTTCTCAGCAGCCCGCTTTACACATGTACACAAATAAACATGCACAGTTTGAATGCTGGCTGTAAGCAGCAAGCTTTAAAGTGTAAAAAAACAAAAAAAGATTACAGCGGGATAATTGCTTCTTGCACCCCTGCATACAGACCTTGCCCCCACCCCCTTCTAATACCTCTCACAGGCATGGTTGGGGTCCGGATACTTGACTCTTGACTTAATTCAACCTCTAAGAGGTAACGGCATACAACTGGTCCATATTGCAGTCAATCATCAGCAAATGCAGTCCACCTCTCTGCCCCACCTGTGACACGCAGTCTGCTCATCACTAGTTAAGGTGCAGACTCTGAGTAAGGAGCACACCACATTTTCACTCCAGCGCCATTGGCTCACCAGAAGCGTAGCCATACACATGAGTCAGATGTCCAAAGGCCAGGCCCTGAGGACAGCCTGCTGTGTTTTCACTGCCAGAAAGAATTCATAACATATGCTGAACACCTTTGACTAGTTTCTGCAGCACCAGCACTCATCGAATTCTGATCCGAGCTGAGCATGGCCCAGGCCCGGGTACTTCAAATCAGCAGAGATTGCTGCGGTGGTGGGGGAGATGGGTGCAGAATCCAGCTCTATCCATCCTCCTCTTTTATGCAGGAATTAGTGCTGTGAGATGGAGTATGGCAGCACTGTAGGCTTTGATTTTTGAAGCTTTCAATAAATCATCGCTGTGACATGTAGTCACCAAGATTCTGAGCATATTTGGTAATGCGCTGCAGCCAAGAGATGCTCTGCTTGTGTCAGCCTAGGCCACTCTTTCTTTTACTCCTGGGACTCTCTGATCAGGAATCCATCACTGAAATAAAACACTTGCTACAAATGCCTGTTGCTTTCGGATCACCATGTCCCATGTCTTTGTTTGCGACCCCTCACTTTACCTGCTGATCGCTGGGGTCTGACACCAAACACATAATTGCACCATTTTATTATTCCATTCTGCTGAAATCAGGTATGTTACAATTGGCAGATGGCCTCTGAAGCCAAAGGGCTACTTTGTAACTCTGGGACGACATAGGAAGCGTATCTGAATCCAGGAGGGAGCAGGACACGGTTGCAGTCGAGGAAGTGATATTCAGCCTTTCTACATATTGGGTGGCAGGTTTTCTCCTACCATCTGAGGTGTGGGGAGCTTGGCCCATCCTTTATCATGCAAACACTGCATCCCATTTACTCAAGTGATCCAGCATACAAATGCCATTTCCAGTGGGACTTAATGACCTAGGTGGAAGGCTTCTTTAGATGCGATCAGCTGGGAGGAGCTCCATGCGGACCTCAGAAGTTAGCAGAAGGCTGGCACTTGTTAACATTAGCACTAGCTCATGTTATGACAGTGCCACTGCCTATGCATACCCCGCTCCAGGGTCAAAGAGAAATCTGCTCTTGAGGCGCAGTTCTAGGTAAATCTTTTGAATGGTGCAGTGTCTATAGTCTGTCCTTCACCACTCGCAACTGGTGACAATGCCACTTTTCCAATTGTCATGGCGGTGCCCTCTTTGGAACCTCCTCCCACTCACAGTGCAAGTTGTTCCTTCCAACCTGCTCTGATATCTTCTGTATCGGGGATGCGCCCCTGCTCATCTAGCCTTTTGCCCCCCTTGCACAGCAGTCTCTTTATGCCTTCCCCCGCCTAGCATCCTGCACCCACGGTTCCTGTAGGCTGCTCTCCCATATTGTTCGTAACTGGTGGCAGCAACCATCCTGTCTGCTTGGGCTCAAGTTCAGCAGAGAGGCTTTAGTTGTCTTGACCTCAGTTCCGAGTGCATGTCCTGCTAGAGCCAACAGCTTTGTGTCATTATAGCTTCCTTGCCTTTACTAACACCCGGAAGTGGAGTGATGCCTGGATGTTGCTTTCATTGTGTTCTACGTTCTGTGTTGCAGAATTCGCCTTTGCCATTCAAGAGCATGATGGGAAGTTACAAGAGGCTGCTGCAAGAAACATAACTGTGTTTTGCAATATATGAATTCATATCATATTTTTAATCGCAGTATATGTGCAGCAATACCAAGAGTGAAGCTTTTTTAATACTAGTGATCAGTATGATCAGTATGAACCAAATCACTTCTATAGGTTTGTAATTTTGGCAGATAAGGCACAGTGAGGGTTAAATAATTTCCCCAGGATTGCACACTTTAGTTGAATGGTGAAACTGGGCTATGCATCAAGTCCTCAGTTTAGGCACTTGACCACATATTTTAGGACTATGGTGTTTGGTAGTGTTATGTTAATATTTGGCTTTCACAAATACTCAGTTGTATATAGATTAATTGAAAAGCATAATCGCACACCAAAACCAATCTGACAAATACTTATAGAACAATTATGAGCAAAAAGAGTATGATTCTGAAGAACTGTGTGTACTAAGGTCATCTATGAACTGTGAGTGGCAGGACCTTCAGAGATATGTGGGTGCAAGTGTCTTAAAAGGGTTGTGGGGCGTGTGATGTCATATGTGCCAGGGTCCTTTTCTCAAATACCCCAATCCAACTTTTGCCGATACAACACGGACTGCCGTAACCACTGATATCAGTCTCCTGGCAGCTGGGGGCCTACCAAGGCTGTACAGCAAAATATGCTGTCCTGCCAATACAATGGGAGAGGGTCTGAAGGTGTCTATGCAGGCACTTCCTGCGGTGCACCTGGCAGAGTTCGGCAGCAACTTCCTCTACCACGCTTTGCTCCTGGAACTGCGAAGGTTATTCCAACCCTGCAGAAAATCTTTAAACCATTCAGGATCACTGCATAATGGTCACTGTACCACGAAATTGAACACAAACTGGGCGAACAGCAGCAATAATGGGCAGGAGGTTCTCCAGAGGGTTCAGGAACCTAGTTGCCAAATCTGTGAGATCGCAGTCCAATAAAGAACACAAACTGTAAAGTCCTTAACAACTTTTATTAAGTAAAGGAGTAATGAGGCCTTCCTCCACAAAGACCTAGGCAACTGGCTCTTCCTAAGTGATCAGGGCACTTTATACTCTCCATTAGAATTTAGAATCTTGAATCATCACCCCAGGAACCAGATAAACATTCCTCTGCTCTGAATACACAACCTGAAGGAAAGTAAACGGGGTCCTGAATCCAAACAATGCCTATGTAAACATAATAATGCACAGTACTGTAACTACAAGATATACACTCTTTTAAGGAAACATCTTATTCAGATTCAGAACAACAACAAACACCTTCACTGCACATCCAACTAACCTGATTGGGTTTTGGCTAACCTCTCCGAGCTCCCTGTTCATCATAACTACGGTGGCCCTCTGAAATCTGTCCACTAGGCCAGATTCTAGAAATCCATTTTAACAGATTTAGTAACCTTTGACATCGTGATTTAATTGACAATGATGAAAATGTATAATTTGTTTATATTAAAAAGGTTTCATTATTTCTAGCTTTTAATACATAGTTTCTGTGCAGCCCTGTATATTTCGTGTTCCAAAAGAGGAGGGACACTGTATGTAAGTCATTTGTAAAGCACCTTTCACCATTGGTATGTCCCAACCCGCTGTAGGTTGAACACCTCTGGGGACCGAAGTCCAGGTATGGGAATAGTTTGTGGACGAGAGGGGTGGCCATGTCGCTGCTGCTCCCTCACACCCCATGTTGATCTGGCATGTGGATATGTAGTAATACGTGGAGTAACGTGGGTAAGAGAGAGTGGGATAGAGGTTATGTGTGCAACTACACATATAATTTTTGTTGTGAACGACAGCTGCATTCTTATGGCAGAGGTGTTCTACGAAGTGTGTTTGAGAGATGTGAGATGGGTGGGTGCAGATTTGCTACTGTGCCTTCGGCTCGTTTCCCTATGCAAGGAGGGAAGAGGTTCATGCATGAGCTACATGGCTGCATACAGTACTTCAACTGGCTCTGAATACTGGTAGCATTGTGATAGCTAACCTTGAGGAGTGCAGTGAATCTACCTTGGAGGCTACCTGCTGAAAGTAACTACTGATAAAGCGGGTGGGTCGTTGTGGCTTACCTGGCCGTTGCTTATGAGCGGTTTTGATGTCTGGAAGGGGCTTCTTCAGGGAGAAGGTTTAGCCTCTGGTCGGAGCAGCATCTGGTTGTTTCCACCCTGTAAGCAATCAGTACTGTTAATCTGGTGTGCCACAGGTTTATTAAAAAACATTGTTCTAAAAATAAAAATTGTGCGTGCCCGATTTGGGGTGGGTGGAAAATTCCCCTGAAATAGATGTCACCCGATTAAAACATCCTACAGGTGACAGCACAAATTGGTCAATGAGAAAATGAAGAGGGGACCCCCTATAATGTTGCCCATTTGATGGCACCCCATGTCCCACCACGCTCCAAACATATTCAGTAGTATCTATAGTTTCTGTTCATGTTTGGTTAGTATTGTTCAAACAGCGCTTAATTATAAATATCTCAAAAAGTGCTCTTCCTCAGGGGAGACCTGCTTAACCATACAGTGTTGCACTTACCTACCCTATTATACTGATCAGTAGCAAGAAATGGTGTAATGAGTTAAGGTTACTACCTATAATGGATGGTATTTCCAAACATTGGCAATGCCAACATTAAGTTACAAGTGCTATCTATAAATCAACTATTCCCCATAATAAAAATATAGTGCATCACACCACAAATGTAGGCTTCACTCGCTATACACCACTACTCCATAGCACTCACTTCAACTATAGCATTGATTTGTGCTACCTAATATAGTTAAAGCAAGTGTTGTGAAATAGCGTAATTTAGGTTTACTTTCACTAATTTATTTTAAACCAATAGCACATAGTTCAAATGTTTAACTGTCTGCGTTTCTATATGTGCCTATCCCTGATGGTGTGTATACTCATTGTGACTGTATTCCAGATGCTTCCATGAATTTGGTGAGCATTCTATGTGAATATTGTGGCACGTTAGTGTGAACAACCAGATGGTGTTTAACAACCTAGTCCCTGGGGATCCTGTACTCAGGCGGCCAGGGAAAGGCCATCACTTTTGGATCCTGACCCTGGGGGTGGACATGCAAGCAAGGATCACCTGGGATGGGGGTCCTCGGGGAGTGGGGCAGAAGCACCTGATGGTGAGACATGGTATGCCCCTTTTTCCACAACCCATCTAACCCCTATCCCTGCTCATTTTATGGGAAACTCCAGCTCCCATAATCCCCCCCCCACTTCACATTGACAACAATACTGAGCTGAGGAAGATGAGGAATGATGGCAGGAAGATTACCTCTACTGACTTACATTGGCTCTGTCCCTTTAATGAGACCAGGCAGAGTCAGGCAGGTAACCCTAACTATACACAACTGCCACTTGTTAACACTCCCTGTCAGGATAAAAGGTGGCACACACAGGCGCACTCTGAGCGAGGCTGGGTACGAGAAGGAGCAGCTCTTTCAGGGCTGGTGCGAGCCACATTATGGTAGTTGGAAGGCCAAGGGACTGATTGGCAGTTGGGAACATCGAGAGAGAGAGCAGGTGAGAATTCCACTCTTTCGGGAAGCTGTAAGGGTTCCAAGAATGACACAAGTGAGTGAAAGGGAGAAACCTTCAAAATGCTTCAAAGCGGCCCGCTAGTCTCCCGGGTGAACGACAGAGTTGGGGAGGAGCAAAGGAGGTGGTGGTAACAGCCTTGACTTCTGCATGAAAGGCGTTGAAGAGAGAAGCCCAATTAACACGACCAGTGAGTTATCAAAGGCAACAAAAGCCCAGTCTGTGATCAAAGCAAAAGTAACTGTAACCAAAGGTTAAAGGTTGCGTGTGTGCCGATAAAAAGCATAGTGAAAAGGGCAATTGCTGAATTGAGAAAAATGTACACCAAGTAATAGACTGGTCCTACAAGGAGGAATTGCACAATTGAAAGTCTCTGTGAAATGTTCTGAGTTGAAGTATACTAAAAACGGGCACTGAAGGCAAGAAAGTAACCGCGTTCCTGAATGAAAGTTGAATAAGTGAAAAGCAAAGTATGTGAACTCTGAATATGCCAAGAGGGCACAGTGTATGAACTTTGAAAAGGCCAAGAGGGCAAAGTAAAGCGAATAAGAAACTACAAATACCATGAGGCATTGGTGTTACGAGATGAGGAAGATTGTTGATTGTTGAATTTTTTAAAGACAGGTTGAAGTGGTCATGCAGAGGTCTACGTAAAATCCTTGCAGTTTTGGAAGCCTTTGACAGTAAAAAGATAAAATGATAAAACGTCGGGAAGGGAAACCTCATAAAGAGAAAGACGGGCTCGAGCCTGGCAAAGGGAAGCATGTGCTGAACTGTGATTAAGTGAAAGGTGAATGTGAAAAGAGAGGCAGGCTTGAGCCCGGTGGAGGGAAGCCTGTTTTGAATTGGGGCAAAGTAAGTCAAGAGTAGAATTGTGTACTTATGACAAGGCGGATGAAGCCTAAGGAACAGATTGAACTACCAAAAAGCTTGAAGCCCACGCTTGAACTGTTGAATTGTACCAATAATCCAGAGCGTGCAAGACTGATAGAACTGTGCCATCCACCTATCCTTTTTAAGAAACTCTCGAGACCCTGTGCTGCTGAACATGGGGAAGAGAGTTGTTACCTAAGCCATTCTGACATTTCTTTTAAGACACTATTTTTCCTTTTGTATTCCCTTAAAGGAATGGTTTGGTCAAAAATGTTTATTGTCCCTACGGGTCGGCCATGTGTTTTTTAGCCTAAGTCACTTGATTTTAGAAAACTTTCCTATGGACCTTACCCGAGTTTTTGTCCATTAAACGCACGCGAAAACAGGCACCAGGGCGCTGTCATTTTGTGATAATCCTATCACTTGCCCCATCGCCCTGGCTGACCTGCTTTTTCGGCACTAAATCATATACCCCGCCTCTGAGCCTGTCATCAGCAGACGCATACCGCCCATTTCACAATACCAAAGCACGTCTCGTGTCAACAATCGCTGCGCTTCAACTAATGACGTGTCGCCATGGAAATGGCAAGACGCCTCTTTCCTCAATAAGTATAAACAGACCGGTTCACAACACACAGCAGCAGATTTTCGATTCCATTCCTCTCTGTCTTACATTGAGTATTCTGTGACTCGTTCCTGTGCTCTGGTCAGCTGCCTCTGCCGCTTGTAGCCAGTGTGAACACCTGTGCCATCGCTATAAATTATTTTAGTTTGTTTACCACACAATGGCTACAATAATGCCCTACATGTACGAGCCCGAGTATACCGAGGAGGAACTACTGGAAAGGGAAACATGCGAAAACGATGGGGCTTCGGACGGCAGTTGGCAGGACGAATCAACGGATGAAGACACTGGACCTAGTAGCATGGACAGTGTTTCCACCTGGTGCACATGCAATCAGTGCAAACTAATGCCAACAGAGGAGAACTGCTGCTGCTGTGAAAACTCGGGATGCGTGGCCTACATTTCGGAAGGCGAGCCACGACCGCAATGCATCACCGAGCTGCCAGACTTCAGGGCAGCCTGCCTCACACAGTCCGTGTTGAGTACAATGATGGTGCTTAGGCACGAACTTCGCGCAACTGTTCGTCCTCGTAATCAGAGTAACGAGTAAGTATAATCTGTGATGCCACTACTATTTCATGGCCATCTCCTATATCCAAAATTACATCTACATATCAAGCCGTTCAATAGTGTGCAGTGTCTAGATAGCATTTGTCCGAGCAGAATGCCATTAGTTACAAGACTTGTCATTGACAACAAACGTTTAATCAACTTATCTTGGTCATTTAAAAACAGTTTGTATCATTATTTTTCACAGGTGGTACCGGCTGGTGGCCTATCAGTCCTTTACATGGTGGCTTCATGCGAGGCTTGGACACCGCGTTCGAAGAGTAATACCTCACAGACCACAGTAATTATGTTGTGCCCTTTGGCCGCTCATAGACCACAGTAATTGTGTTGTGCCCTTTGGTCGCTCACAGACCACAGTAATTATGTTGTGCCCTTTGGTCGCTCATAGACCACAGTAATTGTGTTGTGCCCTTTGGTCGCTCATAGACCACAGTAATTGTGTTGTGCCCTTTGGTCGCTCACAGACCACAGTAATTGTGTTGTGCCCTTTGGTCGCTCACAGACCACAGTAATTATGTTGTGCCCTTTGGTCGCTCATAGACCATAGTAATTGTGTTGTGCCCTTTGGTCGCTTAACACAGCAGACGTAGCAGCTACTCTGCCTGCACTCTACCCAAAACTAGAACTCTAGCCATCCATCTAGATACAGGACTCTCACTCATTATACAATGCTCCTTATACTATCCTATCTAGTATACCTGGCCTCTTCACTCGCCCTATTGGAACGACTCACCATGTCGCCTCTTATAGCAACCACAATACAACAATCCACCATACAATGTAACATAGCCGACAGAAACCTAAGACTACGAGTAAGACTACCCAGAATCTTTGATCCGCTCATCAAATACGAAACTAACACCATTCGAGCCAAAAAGGAACCCACTCGCAAACCTTTCACCCATAACTACATTAAACACAACAATTACCAAACAAACAAAGAAACAAACGCCACTCCTAACGCAGCAATAAATACTGTTACACACCCTAACCGCACACCTAAACTTAAAGGAGCCTTAATAAACGCTAGATCCTTAGTCGCCCATGCCATAGAAATATCTGAAGTCATCTCAACAGAAGACTACGACTTCCTAGCCATTACAGAAACTTGGCTGCATGAGGCATCAGGCCCAGCACTATCCCTAGCTGTGCCCAACAATTATACTATCCTCAGAACGGATAGGTGCGGAGCTCGAGGTGGCGGACTAGCCATCATCGTCAAAACTAAACTTTGGATGAGACTCACCCCCTCACCAACCATTGAATCTTGTGAGATAATGACTACCAAGACATCAACAGCTAACTCTCAAACTCTTAACCTTCACTTGATATACCGACCTCCAGGTCCTATCAAGAACTTCATAGAAGACTTAACTACCATCCTATCAGAAAACCTCAAAGATACTACTCAATCAATACTACTAGGTGACCTCAATATTGGCTTCAATGATATCAACGACTCACACGCCACAGCAGCATCCAACACCCTAACAGAACTGGGATACACCCAAAGAGTGTTTGAGCCCACCCATATCAAAGGGAGAACCCTCGATTGGATTGCTGACCACAACTGCAATATATCTACTCTCACCATCTCACCCCAAATCTGGTCAGATCACCATCTTATCTCATTCTCCTTGGACACCGTCACCCCTAAACTGAAACAACCGTGTGCACCACCCGCACTTACCAGAAACAAAAAAAACATGACACTAGACAAACTACTCCCTGGCATCTTGCCCACCTTGGACGCTTTACCTGAGAACCTTAACCCTAACAGCCTAGTGGAAGAATTTAACAACATCATGAACAAAACCCTTGACGACATCGCACCACTCAAGCTCAGAAACAGCAAACCACAGAGCCACCTGAACAACTGGTTCACCCCTCTCCTAAAAAATCTGAGATTAGAAAAAAGGAAATGGGAAAATACGTGGAAAATTAGTCCCACTCCAGAAAATAAACTAAAACTAGTTAATATCTCCTCTCATTACAAAAAAGAAATCATCTTAGCTAAACAAGAGACTTACAATAACAGAATTACACAAGCTAGTTCAAGCACAAAAGAATTGTTCGCCATACTCAGAGAACTGGAAAACCCAATAACACCTCAAGATAACTGTCTTAAAGATAAAAAGTGGTGCTCTGAAATCCAGCAAGCTCTCTCTAACAAAGTCCGAAACCTCCAAAAGAAAATAGAACTAAAACGCGAGACCTTAGCATCCAACACATTACCGCCTACTAAGACACTTTCTAACTTCAAACCTACTACGCAATTCCACTTCTCCAAAGTCTCCATACTAGAAGTAGAAAAAGTAATACTTGGCCTAAAACCGTCCAACTGCAAAGGAGACCTATGTCCAGCACAACTCATCAAAGATGCCGCACGAGATCTAGCACCATTTATCACTAAGTTAATTAATGCCTCCTTTACCACAGGCATTATCCCCAGTAACTTAAAAGAGTCTTGGGTGCTCCCACTCTTAAAAAAGGCTACTTTAGACCCCACTATACCTACCAATTATAGACCTATTACTACGGTACCGTTCCTTTTGAAGATACTGGACAAGGTGGCATATATCCAAATCCAGAATTTCCTGGAAAAAAACCAACTATTAGGCTCCCGACAATCTGGCTTCCGCCCTCTTCACGGCACAGAAACTGCACTGATTGACCTTAAAGCCCAAATAGACAAAGTACGAGATTCTGGAAAACCAGCACTCCTCCTGCTGCTAGACCTATCGGCCGCTTTTGATTTAGTGGACCATAAAGTCCTATGCAACCACCTAGATTCAGCAGCACACTTCTCCACTGAGGCCATAGCATGGATACAATCCTTCCTTAGTGACCGCACCATGAGGGTTTTCTCACCTACAGCAGCTGCAGACCCCATCCCTATTACCTGCGGTGTGCCACAGGGATCGTGCGTTTCACCAACGCTATATAACATATTCACTAAGCCCCTGTTTGATGATTTGGACCATCTGGGTATCACGTATACTAACTACGCCGACGATACCCAGATCCTCCTCCCACTCACGGGGGTTTACGAAGAAGATCTAGCACTGGTGAACAAAATATACAGCATCGTTCAGGCATGGATGGCAACCCACGGCCTATGCCTGAACGATGATAAAACTGAGCTTCTTATCCTAGGCACCGCACCCCTCATCAATAAACTAAGCACAAATTACTCTTCCTTCATCATAGATGGGAACTGCATACAAGTTGCTAAAGAAGTTAAAACATTAGGGATCTACCTTGATTCTACCTTATCATTTTCCAAACAGGTAAATTCCCTAGCTTCCTCTACAGCCTACACATGTAAGCTCATTAGAGCAGGAAAACAATTCCTATCCCAGCACAGTTGTCTAACACTAGCCAGAGCCCTTATCATCTCTAAACTAGATTATTGTAACGCACTGTACATAGGAGCCTCTAAATCCATCATCAACAAAATCCAGATACAGCAAAACAAGGCCCTCCGAGCGGCACTGGATATCCCTAGGAGAGAACACATTACAGAAACAAGAAGGAAACACAAATGGCTCTCCACCCATGAGAAAATCAGACTTAAAACTGCATCTCTCACATACAAATCTCTACACAACAAAGCCCCTCAATACCTTAAGGACAGATTCACCAGATCACACCCCACAAGACAAACCAGACTTGCTTACACCAATCGCCTCCAAGTACCTCGCTTTAAACTGACCACCATAGGCGGAGCTAGCTTCCCAGTCAAAGCTGCTCAATTGTGGAACGAATTACCCACTACCGTGAGGCTAGAACATTCTCTTTCCAAATTCAGGCAAATTGTAATTAACTGGCTGACGACAGCTATTGCTAATTGAAATTATGATAATGCTCACGCCTGTTTGCTACACAGCATCTGTACCATATGATTGTAAACTTGCATTGTAAACTTGCATCTGTAACTGGTAATTATCTGTAACATGTAACTGTAACCTGTAATTTATGCTCTAAGCTGTACATCTTCTTACTTCCTGCGCCCTTATACCCCAGGGTCCGGTGCGCATAATAAATACTAAACAAACAAAAATACTAAACAAACCTGCCTGTGCCGTTCGTGCCATAAGAGAAACTTATCCGAGTGACAGCGGTCAGTACAGGGGATTTTTCCTCGCTGTGCTTCAACCTGACCTGTACAATGTGTAAAGTTTTGTATTTTTGTGCCATCAAAAAAAGAAAGAAAATAAAACACCACATATATTTTAACAACGGTTGTTTCAATTTTTTAAATGAATCAAGTGTGTCTCCATTCAGCAGTCTTCCTGTGCCTTGTTTACACATCCACCGGCCCATCCATCCATCCACCCCCTTCCCCTATCAAAGGCGAAGTATAACTATATAAAGTATAAAAAAGTATAAAAAAGTGGTTAGTTTAACAAAAACAAAAGTCAGGGGTGCAAACGGCCAAGGTGCCAAACACCATGTACACTTCAAAAGGTATCCCACGCCAAGGGGCCATCGCTCACATGGCCTCCTCAGACTCTGTCTCTCCAGGCAGGGCTCCCCCTTGAAGCAGGCCGCCCCCCTGCAATCCACATAAGTGTGTCTTCATTCAGCAGTCTTCCTGTGCCTTATCTGCATGCCCCAGGCCCATCCATCCCACCCCCCTCTATCAAAGGCGGTTTGGCCTGTGGATGTGCGCTGCCATGGGGGGCTGTCAGGAATGCGAACAGCCAAGGTGCCAAACACCATGTACACTTCAAAAGGTATCCCATGCAAAGGGGCCATCGCTCACATGGCCTCCTCAGACCCCGTGTGTCCGGCCAGGACCCCCCCCCCTCACGCTGGCCGGCCCCGGCAAACCGCATAATACCACGACATACACACGTCAGTCCTTCACAAACACACGCCTGTTTGTAATACTTTATAAACCACTTGATATGTCTCATGAGAACATCTTTGTACTTTGCAAGTCAACTCCTGAATGTGCTATCTGAGAACCACTGAGATCTATGCTAGTCTGTTCGTCGTTGTGCTATCCGTGAACTTCTGTGACCGCTTCGAGTAAACTCGTCAGTGTGCTACCTGTGGCCATCTACCCGTTCTCCTGCAACATACTGCTCGGCTTGCTGAATCCACCTGCTTGTTGGTCAAGGTAAGGCCATGTATCCTAGTCATATTTCGTTGATTTTTAAATTTCTATCCATTTGTGAGTAGAGTACTCAATAGTGCTATGTTCATTGGTCTCATTGATATTGACTTGAGTTTCCATTGTCATGCTATCAATAGATCTATTTATTTTCATCTGTGTCAATTGTCATCGAATTGCAGCCTTCGGGGGTCCAGTCTATAATGTAAGCATGTTTCCTTCTCGTGCAAGACAGAACATCCAAGGGACGAGTCACATGTTCAGAGTTTAGTCACATCATTTATAAATGTAAGCCGCACATGATGAACTGGTATAGTTCCTGCGACCAAAACTAACCTTGCATTGAACATTGTATGGTTAATTTACTTTTGTATCACATTTGTATTCATCAAGATTGTATAATAATGTCGATATTTACTTTTCAGAATTTTCAACAATGCCTGCCTGTTCGATTAGTGGTTGCCCTTCGAAGACCCATGCTAAATCTGAAGGCACTACAATGCATGTATTCCCGAAAACTGTTGATCGAATAAGAGAATGGGTCAGACATTGCAGATATCCACTGGATGAGCTGGAAAGTAGAGTCCAACAAGTCTTAGAGGACAAGGAGGTGATCGATACCGCACCTGCAGCCGGCACTTTTCCTCGAACATGTACACAACATCTTGGGGAACAAAGAAGAATAAACGGCAAACGACACGAAAATTGCTTGCAAACGCTATTCCCACTCTATTCGTCCACATTCTGCCACTGGTGAGTCAAGTGTCCGGATTTAGCTTTAGGCCTTGCGGTAGTGTGTAGGTAGCCGAATGGATTCATTGATATTTTAGGTGTTGTGTCCCTTGTAATACTTTCGACATTGATATGAGTGTATAGCTTTTTGAATAATGACATTTATCAATATATTCTTTTTCGATATCATAACCCACAAACGAAATCTGTATATGGGCACAGGGAACTGTGCTATATTGAGCATTTTCAATAGCATTACTCAAGTATTCTGTCTCCTTACATGGCAATTTTTAATATTGGCATTTCATTATGAATCAATAATTTACCTTTACAATTGCTTGACTATCCCTTGAATCTGAAGCAAGAACATTCTACATCCGTGACGTGCTTGCAGTTATCAACCACTTCTAGCGCGAATCAGGTCATCTTACTTGGCTATTCCGCTACAGACTTGTTTTATGCATGTCAAGTAATAGTTTTATTCTATCGTGTAATTATTTTACTGAATGTTTGGTTAGTGCTTTCCAATTGATATACACCTTAGTTATTGTCCACTGGTGTTTGTTTTCAGTTATAATTGGTGTTATCCATAGTAATGCAAGTACTATCTTTCAGGGAGATGCTGAAGCATCCACCAGATTGACAACATCCCTAGATGTTCTTCAGCAGCACAAGGTATGGATACTGACAGCTCCATCGAACTAGATCATCAGAGCTGGAATACTTGTCGTTTTATTGTTCTACACAATGTTTCATTCGTGGTTAGCCATTGATATCTACCTGTGTGGTCGAGCCCAAGTGTGTTATGTTTTCAATATTGTAATCCTTACTAATGGAAGTACTATGTATCAGGCAGTTGAAGAAGCGTCAACCCCTGCACTTGATGCAGAGCCTGAGATTCAAGTAATTCCAGGGGAAGTGGAAGAGGGACATTGCGTATACGAATCAGCGCAACAACTTTCGGAAGTGCGCACTACATTTACAACATCCCTACATGTTCTTCGGCAGCACGAGGTATGGATACTGACGGCTCCATCAAGCGTCATCATACGTGATTCCATTTGCTATAATTTCTTCCCTATTAACGCAAGTACTGTGTTTCAGAGAGACGACGGAGCTTCCTCTACAATTACAACATCCCTTGTAGGTGATGCAGATGTAAAGAAATCGGAGAAATAAGTCGATGAAATCTGATCATATTTAGATATTCCTTGATTCTTTTAGACAATGCATCATTTGTGGTTATCTCTTTATATGTACCTGTGCCGTCGACCCCAAGTGTGTGTTATGTTTCCAATATTGAAAACCACACTAATGCAAGTACTGTGTTTCAGGGAGTTGCTGATGCCTCATCTCCAATATAACCATTCATTGCAGTCCATGCGGAGCCAGAGGTATGGATACTGACAGTTCCATAGAACTCTATCATCAGAGCTCGAATACTTGTCGTTTGATTGTTCTAGACAATGTTTAATTCGTGTTTAGCTATTGAGATGTACCTGTGTGTTCGTCCTCACGTGTGTTTTATGTTTTCAATATTGTGATACATAGTAATGAAAGTACTATGTTTCAGGGAGTCGATGGAGCGTCATTCCGTGCTGTCTATGCGGATCCAGAAAATATAGTCGTTGCAGCTCAAGAGGAAGGGAAGACATGCAGAAACAAATCGGAGCAACAGCGTGCAGATGTTGAAGTTCGAGTGAAGAAAGTTGCAAAGAAAAGAAACAAAAATAAGGTTAGTTACAAACAGTTCATAATTTTAGGAATTGTTTTGTGCTGGGGACTATATTATGTTTTTTCCTGTCAATTGTACTATACTTTATATTGTGTTTAAAATTAACATCCCTTTTCCAATCTGTCCTCTAATTACCCGTGGGTGTACAGAACTATGCATTCACAACAATGAGAGATGTTGCTTGCCAGACCATTTACACTATGGAGGAACTATTCATTCAGATGCGGCGTGTTGAGACTCGAGATGCTCATGTCCAATGGCCAGAACATGAATTGAATGTGTCCGGAAAATCCAGTAAAGTTTTCTTGGACCATTGCTACAGTTCGACCGCACCACCAAAAAAAGATGATACTGAATGTATTGAAGATAGCTCTGAAGTAGTCGCAGATCAATTCACACAATCTACACCTGCCAAAAAAATGCCACCCAAAAAGCTGTCGACATTGTTGTGTTCTCTCATCAATGCTGAAGTAACAGATGTTGAAATGACGGAGAATGAACCAGCAGCAGCACCCAACGACGCATCAGAACTTGATATCAGCGATATTTCTTTCAAATTTGTTGATATGTCCTCAGCGGCACAGTCTGAAACAACTTTCACGCCGGATGATAGTCTAATGAAAGAGGGCAATAGTATTCGACAGTTGTTTGATGGATATTATAAGTATGCTGAAATGTGGGCATTCAGTTGGAGGGGGAAGTATGTGGGGAGCCATTGATTCATGTGACTCATCAAAAACAAGGCAGTAACGTCAAAATACATGCCGCCTGTAGATTAAATCATGCGTTCTCATGGTCTGCACAACCGATGCTGGGGAAGCTGCCAGCAGGCAATCTACTGTGTGCAGCTGCCTCACTTTTTAGTGGGTCCAGTTTTAGAAAGTTAGAGTCTTTCTTTCAGTTTGTGGGACTCCATTTCATTTCTAAAATACAGTACTACAAATACCAACATGATTATCTGTTTCCGGCCATTAGTGATGCTTGGAAAATTGAACAATTGTCTCTAGCAAGTACATTCGAAGGGAAACGATTCGATGGACAGTGCAACAGCCCTGGATTTTCTGCCAAGTACTGCACATACCGCTTTCAGGACATGGATAGTAAGAAAAGTTTGAGTTTGGTGGTCGTGCAGGTGTCCCAATGTAAATCCTCAGTGGCCATGGAGAAACTAGGATTTATAAAATCATTGCAATATCTACAATCAAGGGGACTGCACATTGACCTCATAGCCACGGACAGACACGTTTCAATTGCCAAGACAATGAGAGAGCAGTTCCCACATATTAAACATCAATTTGACGTATGGTATCTTGCCAAATCAATCAATAAGAAAATCTCGGCTGCACGGGAAAAAAAAAGGTTTTGAAAGTATTTCACAGTGGTCCCAGTCTATCAGCAACCATCTTAGGTGGAGCTCCAAAACATGTCAAGGGTCAGTGGAAATCCTATTTGAAAAATGGCGGTCACTGATGCACCACTGTACCAATGTTCACCGCTAGACAGAAAACCAACATTTCCACCAATGTCAACATGGCCCTTTGTCCACAAGGGAGGCAAGGAAGAAGAAGTGGTTCATTGCATCTTCACCTACACACAAAGCCATTGAGAAGATTGTTTTCGATAAAACTCTATCAAGAGATTTGAGGGGACTGACAGAATTCTGTCACACAGGAGAATTGGAGGTGTTCCACAATATGTGCCTAAAGTACAGGCCAAAGCGATTGCATTTCGGCATACAGGGCATGAAACATAGGACTCTACCAGCGGTCTTGGCCCATAACGAGAATGTGGACCGTGAACAGTCTAGGATTACGGGAAATGTAGGGATGCCTCGCTACACTACGACCTTTGGAAAAAGAAGTAAGAAATGGGTGGTGAAACCAGTATATGAGGAAATGGAGTTCGACTTTGTTAAAGACCTTATTGTTAGTGTACTAGAGAAGCACAGATATGAAATTTGGAGCGTTTCTGTGCAGAGCACTGATGCATTGCCACCAAACATTGCCACTGTGCCATGTCCACCCATAGCAGAGCTCGTTGAGAAGTTCAAATGCCGGTTTAAATAAATCATTGTAATCTGATTGTCTTTTTGAAAATAATGTTATTGTACAGTGTGCATACAAAGTATGCTAACCCTAAACCCTCCATTCACCATCCTGGGTGGCAAACAACATGGGTGTCATCTTTGACTTCTCTCTCTATTCACCTCATATCGCTGACCTTGTGAATATGTGTATGTATTTATTTTTGTTGCTGTAACTAAGTTTCACAATCTCATGTAAATGCTGCGCACTGTGAACCGAGGGGAGGATTGCATATTGCAAATAATAAAACAAATAAACAATCTCACTTTCAACTCAACTCCTCGGGTACTTTATACTTTCCCTGACCTTCTACCAAAAAGTCAATGTCTCCATAGTTATGGTTCTCTAGGGCTGCAAAGCTCGCGGACGAGGACAACATTGGGGGCCTTAGAACGTGCTACGCGAGGCGTTGCAGATGGGAGAGAAGCCAGTTCGCATTTGCACATTGAGGCCTAGTACAAAGATGGAGTCGAAAATTCAAGTTCTCACAGATGGCTTTACACGGGATGTTGCAAAGTAAGAATGTACGCTCATGCAGAGTGAAGGTCAGCGGCTTTGATTTTTTTGCTCGTGGGCTGAAGAGGCTCGCGAATCACACTGGCAGTATAAGGTTCTATTGTTTTTTGACCTTGAGTGACAGGGACAATGCCAAAAGGACTTCATTTGAAGGAGGGGGAGAATAACGTAAAGGACGATAAGGCTGAAAATTCTGAAACTAGACCGAGTTTCATGTTAGTTCAGTATATGGAAAATAGTTGGCACGAACACAATGGGATTTACAGACTGCATTACGCATTGATACGATGAAAATGGCAAATATTATGTAAGTAACTCTTTAGACGCTTTTATACCGGAATGAATGAATGAATGAATGAAGAGCAAGTACAACATTTGTGGGATCGTCTTTCTACCGGGCACATGGGCCCATTCGACAACCATGTAGACAAACAGTCGTTTCTCAGTGGTTCAACGGTAAAAAGAATCATTAGTTTGTGTGTTTCCCTCGATTTATTTTGTTAGTTTTCGCATTGCTTATATATACGATATTTGCATAGTATATATACTATATCTACCCCTACTGACTAATCTCTTAATTACTATTAGTGAAAGCCTAAAGGCAATTACCTTCTCTAACTAAGTGCTCTCTGGGACTTCCTAACCTAGCCCTGCACTATTGAAATAGTTAGTAACTAAATATGTAGTGAATTAACCTTTTAGACACTCGGCCATGCTCGGTCTCCTTACTTCAAAACCCTGATGTTCCTCTTTATGTCTGACTGTTACCCTCCCCTTGCTACTCTCCTGCACCAACCTTCACTTCCTCTTCCACCTACATCTTCCAGATGTCCTTCTCCTTCTACTGCTTCACTCCCTCCTTCAATGTTATTACTCCCTCCTGCACACCACTACTCCCTTCCCCACACTACTCCTACTCCACCCCACAGTTTATTCAATCACTCTTCTTTCACTCAGACAAGCACTTTCCACTCACTCGCTGGCCTGACCAGTCTGGTCCTGTCTTTCCTGTCCAAGAGCTGTTACAAACCCTGGAAGTTACAAATAGCGGGTTAAGACCTACCCCTTTTCAAATTCATGTAAGGGGGTTCATGGTGCAGCAATCTCCATGAGGTGAAGTTCCCTGTGCGAACATTGCTCTGTGTCAAGTGTTTGATGTAAAAGGCTTTGCTCAGCTGCACGCAGGTGCTGGGAAGCAGTGTATGGTGTGTCAAGCAGCCACATAAGCTCTGTTTCTTGGCTGCTTACGCGTTCTCCCTGCTTGTTTATGGCCTCATATGATTGTAGGCAATTAGCATGGGGCACTGATGGGTTGAATTCCCTCAGGTGATTTCTCCATACTGCTGTGGCATTCGTTTTGGTTCTAGGAAAGAAAGAGAAAACTTGGCCAGCATCTTTCTCATGAGGCATTGAGTGATGCAAGTTGGTACTGCACATATATAAACGGGCACTTGTAGAGGGGAGAGGAATTGCCACCCTCTCAACTGCCACCGTCCCCCTCTGGGTTAGTACTGGCTCAGGCTTCTAACCTTTCTAGGCCACCCACCCCAGGCTGAGAGAGGGGGGGGGTTCCTATCCCCTTGTGACAGCATCAGATTACTGTCCTTGCCACAATGACTACTGAGTGTTGTATGTGAGTATGGATGTTATGCCTATGAGTTATGTACATACAGTGTTTTTTGTGTGGTGTGTGTGTGTATATATATATATGCTTCACATGTGATTGGCGCTTGTGTGTATTAATGTGATTGCATGTTGTTATTGTATGGCCCTTTTGTGTTTACGTGTGATGTGCATATGTATACTCCTCCAAATGTTTGTTTCATGTGTTGACTCAGGTATGCATATTTGTGTTTTGCGCTTAAGTGTTTGCAGCATACTATAGGTGTGTTTGCATAGTGGGAGAGATATTTGTGTGGGGATGCATGTATGAGGGCTCTGTGTGTCTGGTGAATGGTTGGGCGAGCAAAAGATTGTAGAGAGAGAGAGATTGTAGACAGGGAGGGATTGGAGGGCGGGGGAGACGGGGATTGTAGAGAGGCAGTTTGAACGAGATTGCGAGAGACAGAAAGATTGAAGGAGGCAGAAAGATTGAAGCAGACTGCGAGGAGAGGAAGGAGGAGAGAGATTGGACGAGAGATGAAGATTTATTAGTGGGGTATGTTCAGGCACGTATACATAGTTATTGCAAGTACGTCTTTTGCGTGCTTTTGCACCTATTCTGTTTAATTATATTTCATGCAGGTTCATCCTTTTATCTTAGCATTTTGTTGTTAATGGTGTATTGTAGGCACCTGGTTCTTCATCTGCAAACATGTGCATAAGGGTTGTATGTGATTACATTGCCGACAGTTGGTCTGTTGTCTTGTAGTTCGACTCTTGCATGTCCATCTTTTTCATATTTGTTTTTAAATGGGGCCTAGGGGCATATTCCCCATTCCCTCTTTTTTCTTTTTCTTCCTCCCTCTCTTCAAACTAGAAGACTGCAAACAAACTATGGTCAGTGTAATCACGGTAACCTGTGCTTTAGTTGTTACCCCGATCTAGTGAGCTGGTCTCAATTATAATATTGCTTTTCATTTTAAAAAGTGAATAGCTCGAGTTTGGTTGGTCAAATTAGCAAAATGTTTGTAACGTGCATGACGGATAGGTGTGTGCTGAAAATCTCGAAAATTCAAGCAACCGTCTCAACATAATTGTCCAGAATGGATGTAGGCAGCTATGAATAACCCAATGCTAAAAAAAGTTCATGTTTTACTTAAAACCTGACCCAATTCATGTTTGGGTGTGGCTAGATCAGTTGCTCACCAAAAATGTTGAACATTCGTGGACAAGATCAAAGGTTGTAGGAAAAGGTTTTCCCGTTTTCCTTTGTAAATTGTCAGGTAACCTTAACGAAACTGCTGCTATTTTAGTAATAATAAGTACCAGTATATTACAGAGGCAAAGATGGTACTTCTATGGCCATGGCTAAATTGGAATATATTTTGGGAGGCATTTAACTTTGGTACCTGTGGACTAAACTCTACAAATCTTTAAAAATCAGCAGCCCTTTGAATTGTTTGGGAACGTTTTCTTGCATACCACCAAGGAGTGATCTAGATTTATAGAGGGGCTAGGTGTAATAGTAGTGAAAATAAATTAGCATTCAAATTCCAATACAGAATTTTCATGCTCAAGTGACGCAAATACTGGACGGATTGACCTCAAACTTGGATGAAACGCTGTAATTTGTTCCAACTCGTGCTCTGCTTGATTTGGTAAAAATCTGTTTTACAAAATACTAAAAAGGTGGGGCAAACAAATGCTGATTTTATTGTAATTGGATTTGCAAATTCAAATCAAAATGTGATTGCTGGATGCCAGAAGGAATGCTTGAAATCTGGCAGCCATCATGGATTTCCAAACTCCCACTGCACTGCAAAGATGTTTTGAAGGATCATATAGAAGACATTGGGGACATTTGGATTCTGGGGAGGGAAAGGTGATGTAGAGTTTCAGAACTGTGCCTTTGTGGGCTCAAAGGAATAAAACATCTTGATCAAAATAATTCTTCCCTTTCTGAACATTTTGGTACATTTTGTGGTATTGAATGCGTGCAGAAGTTCTGGCATGGTCAAAAGGTAAAATCATAGTCGGCCTAATCAATGGGTCTAGCTCCATTCATTTTCCCATGAAGAAAAAGTGCATCGATTGAACAACATAGTGCGAAACCATTGGATGGATTTGTACCAAATAAGAAACAACTTGCGTACAAAGCGTTGCAGTTATTTCATTTGCTGGTTTGGGGTAAATTCATAAAGTAGTTTTTAAAATATTTGATGGAGAAGGGGGTGCTCCGTGCTAGCAAAAAACATTTATATATCGCCCATAGTGTTTTGCAGTGGAGCGGATTTTCAGCAATGAATAGTCAACATTTTGTTTGCTTGATATCAGCAATTCCTGCCATAAGACCGCTGGAAGCTGAAAATGAAAAAGTGTTAAAAATGCTATTTGCAACACATCAGGCTAGAGGTGAGGTGGGGGAAGAGGACTCCATGTGAAGTTGCAGATTTGGGGGTGGACTAGGAAGCCAGTTATGGCTAGAAAGGTTTTGGCTTATCGAGGTAATACTGTGGGAATCCAGCAATCTAACCGAGGCAACGCCGCAAAAAGCATTTGCCAAAGAAACTGCATCACACAACCCAACGAGTGATGGGGTATTGTGAGAGGGTCAAGGAGGGGAAAAGAAAATGAGAGGATGAGGGACCAAGAGAAGAGGAAGGGGGACACAATTGATTTATACGTTTCTTTTCCATTATCGCAGGAATTGGCACACCACTATGCTGCCGCGTGAATCGGTGCAATTGAAATTATTTCCGGGAAATTATCATGGGAAAAATGTTTTACACCTGCAGCGAAATGGGTCTTTGGGAAAACATTACCAGGGTGTCATGTACAGCGGCGACTGTGACTGAAGGCCATGGCTAGTGGGCCAAAGAAACTATAGTATAACATTCCGTGGAAAAACTTTAGTTAAGAGGGCGTTAAGGTGATCAGATTTAACGCAACAAACCCTTGAAATTCAGCAAATGTGGTAAGTGATGACCATTTGAACTTTGCGACCCCCGCCCCATCGCAAAACAGTTGAGCACCCACATAAAGTAACGGAAGGGATTCACAATGACGTACACAATTAGATCATGGGGGATGCGGAGTTAAAATGGTCTTCACTTCTCACATCCACTGAATTTGAAATGTTTTGTTGCGTCAAATCTGATCACCTTCACTCTTTCTTACCTAAAGTTTATAAACTGAATTTTATATATGTATAAAATAGGATCATTTGCCAGTTCCCGCCCTCTAGTTAAGAACCAACTTGCATTGAGTTCTCTGGCTGGATGGATGTGGCTGAAACTTTGCAAACTGGAAATTTGAGTAAAACTGTTTAACTGTTCAATGTTAAGTAAATAAAGCTATGTTTGGCTTCCTCCAAATCATTTTGCCTAGAGAAAAAGGTGGTCCCATTGACTTCAGTAGAACGTAAATTGTTGGGTAGATTTGCACCAAATAAGAACGTTGGTGGGCTCAGGGCATTTCAGATATTCCTTTTTGTAGTTTACTGTACATTTGTCCAGTCATTTTTTTAAAAGTAGATGACGGGGGTACCCCTGTCCAAAAAACAAAAAAAATACTCCCACAGTGTAGCACTGAGGCGTTTCAGAACTGAAAAGTAGTATTTTTTTTATTTGTCTTGGGTGTCAGTGATTCCTGCAGTAGAGTGTGCAGTAGTTGTACTACCCCAAGCAGTGTGTGTGTGGCTGGAGGTTGCAACTGTTTTCAAAGTAAGCTTTTGGTTATTGATTAAAGTGTCTAACCAGATGATGGGGCCTCACAATATAAAGACTGGAGTGAGGGAGAGAGGCAAAGGTGTAATGGACACAATTCATTCTTGTTGAAAGTGATTGTCCGATTGCTGGTGTCTAGATTGCATTTTACCGTGCAGGCTTTGCGCCATTGCTGCCTAGAGTGAGATTTCCGTTCCGCTCCTCGCGCTGCGCATTGATGTAATGCAATTTGTGACCCACCATTGCAGTATGTGAAGTGCCCCCTTTACCTGACTTTCCCCATTCCAGGAACCCAGACCCTGTACATCTCCATCCCCATGCGAGCCTCCATAGGGCTCAATGGGAATGGGGAGGATGCAAGCAACAGGCTCGTTAATGACGACGTTTGCATCCTGATCTGCTCGCGGGTCCTGCGAGGAGACCTCATAATGAGGAGGTAGGGGGTTAACGGGGCCGGCAGCTCTACCGGCCCGGTTAACCCCCTGCCGCCTTCCTCGTAATGAGGCCCAAAGTCTGAAGCCTGGTGCTGAGGAGCAGCTATGAATGTGCATAGGGAACTTGCCACGTTTCCCAAAATAACTGTGATGGCTGCCTGGGAAAAATATGACTGTGGTGTTAACTTTTCTCGTTGTCTGTACATTCATAAACAACAAACAATGTTTCAGAAATGTCTTTTCGTGTATCCCCTACCCCGCCCCTCTGTGATGGAACGCAAAAGCGTGGAACATAATGGAGCAAACACTATGTTCCTATTTATACGAACAGCTGCTATTCATTTGTTGCATACTAGTATTGTCGTGTTCGGAAAGTATGTTATCCGGTTGTAAAGCCAGATTATGAAATAACCAGTCAAGAAAAAATGTAAAAAGCCTGTTTAGCTCCTTCACTGACTTTTGTTCCATCTGACGATTTTCTAAATCGTAATTAATAATGCCCTAAGGTTAGGAGCCACCTTTGCAAGAATGTACTACATTAGCGCCCACTGCCCAGCTGTAGGTTGTATAACGGCTTAGAATGTTTACATGATGCCTGAGCGCATCCGGTTACCTAATTCAGCTTGGTGTTCTGGGTAATTTAAACTGGGAACTTTCACCAATAAATGTCGCTATTTCAGAAACGCTTGGCAAGCGGACATATTTATCTAGTGCCGGTGGCGAGTCCCAAGTTTGAAATATCCTTTTGATTGCAACCTTCTGTGTTGTGTGGGTGAGGCCGACGGTGCCAGAGGATTCTGCATTGTGATTTCCTCTGCATGTGCCGGATTCCTCGCAGTGCTTCTTTAACCCACACAAGCAGACCACGTCCACGAAATAACAACCAAGCCAACGTCTCCTTTTGGATTTCCGAGGATATTGCAATCTGATATATGATAGGCAGTGGTCGAAGTGCATGAAAAGAAGTAGTGCAGCTATGGTCCATGCAAGCCTGGACCCATTCCCCACAAACCCCATCATCACACCACCTCCCACACACAATACAAACCCCCAAACACATGCACCTGTTTAAGGGAGCGTTCAGTGTAGTGCACTGAAAGTGCAAGTCTCAACTTCTTCCTACACTGTTATTTTAAAACGAAACCGTTCCGGAATGGTTTCTTTTTAAAATAAAAGTATAGGAGCTGTAAAACATAATTTAAAAAAGTAGAGGAGCACCGCTCCCAGCTGCTCCCGCTCAATTCGGTTATTTATGGACCCGGGGATCGAACCTGTGGTGCTCCGTGTCGCCTTGCTTCCAAGGGGAGCACGTTGTCCCTGAGCTATCCTCCCGACTGCTTCGACTCTGGGGAAATAATTAAGCAGGAACCCCTAAATGGGAGAATTTACTGCAGTAGTGACTCCGCCTTCAATTGGCACCCTGGTGCCATTACTGGCTGGTAAAGTCACCGGGTGAGAGGTTTCTGTGATCGACCCTGGCAGAACATCCGATGTACTAATATAAGGATTTTTTTCTTTCCATGCAAAATGGCACAGAGGCAGTGTGTGCTTGTTGTTTGTCCATGCAAAAAAATAACATACAAAAATAGCCACATGGAAATGACAAAAGTGAACTACACAAAGCGCCCTCCATTTCCATGAGGACCGAGGGGGTAGCAAGGCATTGATGAGACTGGCGTGGAGGTGCCTGCAGACTAACTTGAGTGATGTGTGTCGGAGGGCAGTAGATGGGGCTCATTCGAGATGCCTTGCAGGGGGAGGGAGGCATAGGGCAGCGGGCTGTTGAGTTGGTAGCATGCGGTGGGTTGCATGCTATTAGCAGTGGTAAGGCCTCGGGGTAAGGCCCGCCTCCTGAGCCCTCTTTTTGGTTACCCAGTTTCACCCTGCTACTAGTGTGAGCAGTGCTCACCACTCTTCTGTCTCCGTCACACTCTTCTTTTGATGCTTGGTGTCAGCAACTCACAAAGATGAGCATGGTTAACATAGCGTATGTGTCACTTTATGGTGTGCATTGAGTCAAAGGGTGGACATGATGAGTTCTCTTAAAAGATGCAGAGGCTTGAAGAGGCGCAAGCTGCTTGACAGTAAGCACCAACACCGAGGTGGTTGTCTTACAGAGGGGCGTAATTACACTGACGGGCCCATAGATCAGTGCGCACCCTCTGGCACCGGTTAAAACAAGATAGCTGCACCATGTGAGGTATGGGGGTGCAGGATTCACTTACTCCAACACGACTCAATAATGAGGACTCAGAGGTTTGGCAAAGGGAAGTCAGTTTAATGACAAGTACATCAAACAGAGAAACAAATGGGAATCAGCAGCATTGCAATCACCTGTCTCGCTCTGACTTCCTCGATCTTCAGTCAAACAGCTGTTATTATAGACCAAACTCGTCATTACTGACGTCTAATTCTATAAAAAATCATCATGCACTATAATTGGTTAGGAAAGGTAACTTAAGTATAGGTGCTATAGCTGTATATGACAATAGAGCATGCGGATGGGATAACTCTTACCGGGTGGGCGTCTATGCCCATCCCTCTACATCACGCGTGATGGACGTCACTACAACTACGACATCCTATTGGTTATAGTGTCTATAGACCCTAGATTACATGGTCCATTGTGATTGGGCAAGTTACACCCCTAAACATATATCTCCATTTTAATTAGCAGCATGCAGAATGGACACCCAGGTGCCTAGTGCCCCAAGATTCACCCTGCCTCCTTCCATCAATCAGTGTTTTAGGGTGATGTGTCAATTAGTTGGCTAAGGATGGCCTCGAAACTGTAGTCTCTTATCAGGAAAAGATATGGCATCCCGGGTCCTGGATGACATCAGGCGGTGGTACCTCTTCGTGCCTGGCTGGTCACGTGTTAGTTCACCATGAATCTGCTTCAGTTTCCAGCTTTTCGTGTATTTAATTCTTGTAGCCTCACCACCTGCCCGGGCCTCCTTATCTTGACCTTCACAGGGCAGGCTTGTATGCTCTGAAGTTTGGATTCTCCTTAGCTGGAGCTCTCCTCCCTCTCTTGGGTTGACCTCGATTTCCCAGGTCTGAGCTGTCCTTTGTTGAGTTTTGATTCCGCTCTTTCCCCTGGCTTGGGCTTGGATATGAAACCCGACCAGTTAGGCCATGGCCGCCTGGGCGTACTTCTGCCTTTACAAAATGGAGTCACACGTGCACATTGTGCTTTATTGAGGTAGATATATATTTGGCGCATGCTGCTCTATTCTTCTACTAAGGCATTGCAAGCCGTATCGATTTCTTAGCTTCTTGCGTTTCAAGCCTATTTACACATATTGGCTGGTTCGAGTCTTTCATCTGGGTTCACAGCTATGATTCTTTTACGTTTCAGCATCGGTTCACCTTTCGTGTCTCTAGTATCCATTTTAATGGCTGCTCACACTGGCGTGTTACCTTTTCCATGTGCGAGTCTATCCGGGCCCTCGTCTCATTACCATTTGCCTTCCCTCAGGGCTCTTTGTGTCTCCTCATGGACAGTCTGTAAATACTCATCGTTTCATATCAGTGGCTGGTATGGTTGTCTGATGGGGTACTTTGCTGCCCAGGGCTGTCTGGTTATAGGCGCTTCAACAGGTACAGCTCTACTAATGTACACTGGGCACAGTCCCAGTGCAGCTCTTTGTTGGTTCATCTGCTCCTCATACGTCGCATACCTTGGCGTGTACTTTACTGATGCTTTGAAATGAGGGCAGGGGTGCAGGCCATGTCTGGGACCTCCTCTACACTCCCCCCTCTGGTCGGTTCATCGACCACTCCTGCTTCCTCTTCTGTATGTATTTTCTTTGATTCTTCAATGTCTTGTTCATCGTCTTCTGAGTTTGCACAAGATGGTGTGAATGTGTGCATCTTTGCTGTCCATATTTTTATAACCCCCTTCAAACTTCCTGCTGTTTTTACATGCTCGTCTTTGTTCAGGTCTTAGCTGGAATTGTCCATTTGGAGTGCAGTAAATCAATTTTCCTTCATACCTTCTTCGTTTCTTACGATATGTGAACTTTGTTTCTTCTGGCGCAAACTCACTGGCTTTCACAAATTCTCTTATTTCATCATCAGTCAGATCTCTGGGCTTCCACCCTGGTTTGACATCGACCATGATTTTCATTCCAATGGCTTTCTTTGCAGTTTTCTGGCACTATGTGATAATTATTTTGATAAAACAGAAACCTAGTAGTATGATTACTATCGGGGCGGGGGCGTGGCCAGCGCCGATGGTGTAAAGACGTGTCTGTGAGGAGCTCCCGTCTCGATCCTGGCCTAGATCCTTAATTCGATCGAAAATTTTGACCTGAACAAGATCCAAGCCCATACTCCGGTGGGGGAAGCGATTCTGGCCCTGCTCGGCGCAGGAACGAAGAGAAACGGAGCCGGCGTCCCTGAAAACGCAGCATCCGAACTGATACCCCCGGGAGAAACAAGATGGCGGACGGCGCCGAGGCCTGACGGAAGAGCAGTTTAAGCCGGCAGCGAGGCAGCGGGGAGAAGGTCGCGTCGAAGGAGTCCCTGTGAGTAGAGCGGAAAGACCCCAGTGGAAACCAGACGCAGGACCGACCGCCCTTAGATCTCCCTCCCCCCCAGAAGCCCCTGAGCGCACAGGAGAGCCTCCGCATTACCCAGGGGAGCGAACGGAACTACATCCGAGGCCCTGGGACCGCTGCAGAGGAGACACAGGGGGTAAGCGGACCGCTGCCATTTCGAGGGAGACCCGTCGGTGAACTGCCAGCCGCGAGTGCGGTGGTGCTCCGGGGGCCAGAGAGGCAGCAGAGTTAGAGGACCCTTGCCGCTGTCGTTACAGCGTACTGCACGGGGCCCTCCTCCCTCCCTGAACAGGCAACCGCGCGGTTGAAGAGGGAACGGTCCACGCTCAGACGAACCGGAAGACTTGCAGACCCTAACCCAACACCGGGGAGCAGGAACTCGCCCGTGCCGCAGACAGCAGGGCCTAGCAGGGTTACAGGACAGTGGCCCAGCGTGCTGAGAGATCGCAGAGCACTCCATTGCCCAACCGGGAGAATACCCTGCGCAGGAGCGTATACTTAATTGCACCCCCCCCTGTGTTCTCCGGTGCCATCACTGACTAACACTGTGCATCACTGCATAACGCTCGCCTTGTTACTCACTGTCTAAGGGCTCATATCTGCCTCCACAACACTAAGAGGGACTAATGTCTACCTCACGAAACAAAAACAGGGGTGCAACAATCATGGACTCGTTCTCAGGGGCTAAACCTAAACAGTCCAGCCAATATGAGATCCCCACACAGACGGAACCCCCTGCAACAGTTGATGACCCCAGCAACGCCCAAGTGCTGCAGGCCATTGCTACACTCCAAACGTGCATGGAGACCAGGATAGATGAACTTAAGGTGGACATGCAGCTCATCCGTCAAGATGCCCGCAACCTAGCGGAAAGAATAAACACGGTGGAAATAAAACTGCAGGACACCATAGACACTGACAAGGACTTAAAGCACAAAGTTATCGCACTTGAGAAACAAGTGGCTCATCTCGAGGCGAGGTCTGAGGAAGCAGAGGGAAGGGCCCGCCGCAGTAACATCCGAGTCCTTGGCGTTCCGGAAGGGATGGAAGGTACCGACCCCACGGAATTTATTGAATCCCTATTAATACAAGAGGTGGGAGCTGGCAAGCTTACACAGGGATTCTCCGTCGAGAGAGCCCACCGCTCCCTACAGAAACGACCCCCACCGGGATCACACCCACGCCCGATGATAGCCAAGATCTTAAACTTTCGCGATAGAGAGACGATCCTCAAATTCTCGAGGGACGGAGGCGAGATCAGACGCAATGACTCCAAGATCGTTATCTACCCAGATTATACCCCACAAGTGCAGCGCGCCAGGAACTCATTTATACCTGTCAAAGCCCAACTGCGGAAGCTGGATCTTAAATACATGCTCCTGTACCCCTCGCGCCTTAAGATACTATACAAAGGCAAAGCTGTCTTCATGGAGACTCCGGCAGCAGCCACTATGTGGATGGAGCACAATAATTTGGCTGAGGGAGAGGATCACGCCCTGACGCCCAACGGCTGATCACGAACAGATCTCTTTGCTGTAATGATCAATTAGTTCTTTCAAGGACGGGAGCTATAAGGACTACCCACGGACATTGTCACAACCCACCCCACCCCAAGCATGGCTGGCCTATGGCCAACACCACATCCGCACCTCACGACCCGGATCGGCCTATGGGTAGCGGAAGCCCCCGAGCGTTGTCCTCCCAGAACGACTGCTGGGGGCAACACACAGTTATCTTTCATATTCGATCCACCTGTTCGAGTGGAAGTTAAATTTGTTCATAAGTCTCCGTTTAATATATCAACACAACAATCATGGGCAACAGGAAGATTACAATGCGCATTGCTGACGGCCGACCCAGGGGGCATTTGTTCAGCACACGAAGCCGGCTTGAAGACGGTTGAGACTGCCATGAGTTCAGCGCTCCAACTCCTCTGCCACCATCATGTCTACACGCCTTAAGATCGCCACTTGGAACGTGAGGGGTTTGGGTACCTACTTACGCCGCAACAGAGTTAAATCCTTTCTACACAGGAAGAAGATAGGGCTGGCCCTATTACAAGAAACCCACTTAACCAAGGAATCCACCGCGACGCTCCAATCATACTGGGGTGGACAGGGGTTCGGGTCCGCCTATTCCAAATTCGCAAGAGGGGTGTTCACTTGGATCAGCCCTCACATCCCCTTCCAGCTCAAAAAAGCCGAACAGGACCCGGAAGGAAGGTACGTGATACTCTGGGGCCACATCGAACAAACAGAGGTATGCATTGTCAATTCATACCTCCCCAACAACAATATCCCTGCGCACCTTGCTATGTTGTACACAAAGATTACACTGTATAGAGACACATTCTTTATCTGGGGAGGCGATTTTAATTGCGTCAGTGACTCAGTGCTTGACAGATCTGCTCCTCCCTTGGGGGGCCCGTCGACCGCTACCACCGCTATGAATGTCATGCTGAACCGCCTAGACCTGGTAGACATCTGGCGGGAGCAACACCCAGGGGATCGAGGCTATTCCTTCTACTCCTCGCCACATAATCTTCACACCAGAATTGACTACCTCTTTACTGGCAGAGAAAGCTTTCCCCAGATTGCTTCTTCCAATTATTTGGGCCGCACCATCTCTGATCACTCTCCCCTGGTAATTGAATGGAACATCACGGGCCCCAGACCTCCTATACCTACATGGAGGATGCCCACCGAAGCACTTAAAGATTCGGAGTTCAGGGAAGATCTCAGGGAATCCCTAGAGAACTACATTCGTGAGAATAAAGACAGTGTTGACCACCTAAGCACAGTCTGGGATGCTCTCAAAGTGGTTGTAAGGGGAGAGGTCATAGCAAAGGCTGGAGGAATGAGGAAACGCCTAAGAACTGAACTTGAATTACTAGAAACTGAAATAGAACAGCTAGAATCCAACACCCTGGACCCCCAACCGCAGGAAGACAGGCTTGCCAGCACAAGGGCCACCTGCAAGGAAGCTTGGGACAGACTGGCCAAATTTGATTATATCACCAGAACCAATAAAGCACACGCCCACGCTGATAAACCTGGTAGACTGCTCGCCTGGCTGTGTAGGAAAGAACACCCTAAACATTCGACTACAGCCTTAAGAGATGCTGATGGCACATTACATCGGACCCAACATGGGATTAACGACACTTTCGGGCAGTTTTATGCCCAACTATACTCCCATAATGACGTGGTGCCCCCTGAGGAAATTTCAAACACCTTGGATGAAATTGGCCTGCCCCTACTCCCGCTGTCACATAAGGAGGCTTTGGATGCTGATATCACCATAGATGATATAACCGATGCCATCAAGTCTCTGGCCACTTGTAAGGCCCCGGGCAGTGATGGGCTACCTGCCGAATTTTACAAAACCTACGAACCGGAATTGACTCCGCTGCTGCACGAGGTGTTCCTAGAAGCCTATGAGACGGGTATCCTGCCTGGGAGCATGCGTGAGACTTTGGTGGTTCCGCTCCTCAAGCCAGGTAAACCTGCAGATGACTGTGACTCCTATCGCCCTCTTGCGATGCTCAATTATGATGTCAAAATTCTTACAACCATTCTGGCTAAGCGGCTGTCCAGGGTGATCGGAGGAGTGGTGCACCCCGACCAGAGCGGCTTTGTGCCGGGCCGCAACACCACTGCCAATCTTCGTAGGCTACAACATGTATTATCACATTCCACTCATGTAGGGGAATCTTATGCCTTGCTCTCTTTGGACGCCATCAAGGCGTTCGATTCTATTTTCTGGGAATGGCTAATCGCGGTGCTTCGGGAGTTTGGCTTTGGAGAACGATTCGTTAGATGGATCACAGTTCTCTACACTAAACCACGAGCACGAGTAAAATCTGGCCGGCTCATCTCCACGGCATGGGACATACAAAGGGGCACGAGGCAGGGCTGCCCGCTCTCCCCTATGTTATATATACTTGGGCTCGAACCCATCGCCATTTTTTTCAGGAAACAGTTCTTCGATGCTGGTATAAGGCTAGACGGGGTGGACCACATAATTTCCCTGTATGCAGATGATGTCCTCCTTTATGTGAGGGACCCGCAGTTGAATGTCCCGACCATGCTGGAGGTCCTCGGCAACTTTGCCAAGGTATCAGGCATACACTTCAGCAGACATAAGTCTTGTCTGTTTCCGTTAGGTGCCCTCCAAAACACACACGTCGATGACCTCCCCTTGCTGGGTATAAGTTGGCGCCCCCATCACGTTCCGCTATCTGGGCATTAATATCTATCACACGCCTGAACTTATGCACGTCAATAACACGGCAGCGGCGCTGCCTCCCTTGCGCAAGTCGATTAGGTTTTGGGCTCGCCTCCCCCTATCCATGATGGGCAGGGCTTCCATCATCAAGATGATTGTTCTCCCCAGATTTCTTTATGGTTTCCAAAACATTTTTTATTATATTAGGACACCCTTCTTTCGCCTTTTGGGGAAGATACTTAAAGACTTCCTGTGGGGAATTAGTAGGCACAAATTTGCATTATCCACGCTGACCCTACCCTATGAGCAGGGAGGCATTCGGCTCCCTGATCTGGAACGATACTACCTGGCTGCCCAACTAAGCTTCGTGGCTAAATGGCTAGCCGATGATGACACCCCCGAAACAGCGCTTTTACAACGCTCAATTGCTCCGATCCGGCTAAACGAACTCATCTGGGCCCCTCAATGTCTTGTGGATGGGATCCCATATTTAGCTACCCTGGGTCGTCAGATATGGCAAAGGGTTAAAATTCTTCTCCACTTGAAACATAGATATACACCGGACACACCGCTCCTGGCCGACCTGTGTCAGAACTCTGTAGACCTTGCTTCCATTAGATACTGGGAAAGGCTGGGAGTGTACACTTGGGGGGATCTATATAACGAGGGCTCCTTCCGGGATTTCTCCTCCTTGCAGTCAGTAGATGGCGTCCCGGCTGGCCAATTCCTTTGGTACTTAAAGATACGTAAATTTGCTCGGACCAAATGGGACGCATGGCCAGAAGAACCTGAAACTGACCCCTTCATAACACTCCTATATAGTTTGGGAGATGGATGGAGGCCTGTGTCCCGTATATACAGCCACCTAATCGATAGGCCCAATCCCCGCAGTCAGGATCTCAAACTCAAATGGGAAGGAGACTTGGGGCACGAATTGTCTGAAGCAGAATGGGGCAGAGCACTAGCGTTTCCCAACGTGGTATCTAGAAACTCTAGATTTAAATTGATTCAGCTTAATATGTTATATCGCTCGTACCTGACACCACTTAGAATAGCCAAAATATATGGGCTAACCCAACATAACTGCCCTTGGTGCGGCAGAGACGAAGCAAATCTTTTACACATGTTCTGGGGATGTGTCCAGGTCCGGCAACTCTGGGCGAAGGTGGAACTCCTCTGTAGCGAGGCAGGTATGACCAGATATGAGTGGACCCCAAAGGAGTGCCTTCTCGGAACGTATCCCAGACTGGCCAAGTTCAAACACTCAGTTAAGCTCATGGACCTAGTATGCATTCTGGTCAAAAGGACCATTGCTATGGCCTGGAAGCGACCCGGAGGCCCACGATACCAGGTATGGCGTAACGAACTGGAGCGCTGGATAGGGGCAGAAACCTCTGCCTGGGAGGATGGGGTTACCACATCCCCCGAAGACACGAGCTTGGCACTTTCTGCCTGGAAAACTCTCACCTGGGCCTTACTTAACCCCCCCAATGACGATAAACCCCCTTGAGTAACTTGCCACTATCGAAACATGCTATCTGACACAGAATATTTGCGCAGTCCATAACTTGAACTTATTTGTTGCCTGATCTTCCTACGTTGCTTACGCCACTGACCATACGGAGACTTGTTAATGTTGTTTACGTTTTGTTGTTTCTGTTTAATTGTTAATTTCTATTTGGCCTATCTTGATTAATCCTGACTTATACCAATGTGATCGCACAATGTTACGATGCAACTGTCTCTTACATAAATGCCAATAAAGAAATTTGAAAATAAATGATTACTATCGGGGCTCCCAGAACCTTAAATATATCAGCCATCCATTGTGGGACCCATGAGAATAGGTTCCCAAACCAGCTGTCATCGTCCACTTCATCCGTTTCATCGATCATCTGATTCTTTAGGTTTGTCAACATACTTATGGCCTCTTTTAGGGTTCCATTCTCTTCGTCGTGCGATGGTATAAATGTGCAACACGATTCTCTGATTTTTGCGCAAACACCTCCATCCATTGCTGTGATCATGTCGAGCACATATCTGTTCTGGAGGGTCATCAGACGGACTGCTCTGAGTTCCTCTTTGATCGCGTTGAACCCTTTTATGGTGGTGTTGATGGTCTGCAGTAGCTCCCACCTGGTTATCTGCAACCATTTGGTGTTTGCACCAACTTGGATGTGTGGCAAGAGTATTGTTGTGAATACTTATGAGGTTAGGCTGAACAGCCTGTGTTCGTAGGGGATTGCTTAAAATGCTTCCTCTGATTTGTCAGATAAGTAATTTTCTCTCTTCATTCTTGACATCAGTTCCACAGATCTTCTTTTTCTTAGATGAGCGTCAGCTTTCGGGAAACTGTCCAAATTCAGGTAATTTTTAGGGATCACTAGTGCAGGAACGTGAACGTTCACCAGTGTGCACATGCCTCCCCAGTTCTTCGGTAGTCTTATGTAGGCCATGGATCCACATGCCCAGTAATGGTCCATTATGACTGCAGTTCCTTGCGTCATTCCTGGGGCTTCATATATTCGCCCGCAGTTTTGATTCTCTCCCATCTTTCTCGTACCATTACTTCTGAAGCATAGTTTCAGGCTTTCCAGTGGTACTATCTGCAGGGGTCCTCCTCTGCCTTCGACCCATGTCAGTAGCTTTACCAGTTTCGGCCATAGATGTTTGCCTAACCTCTGTGAATTTTCTATTGCTTCTTGGCAGGCTCCAAGGATATCCAAGCTCGGCAGATTACTACTCCTTCTTCCCATCCATTTGGGGAGATCACTGACCCCCAGATCTGCATTTGGCCTTTGTTCTTCCAGATTTTAGCCTCTTCCACAGTTTTTCCTTGGACGTTCAGCCTCGGGTTTACTTCCCATCTTATTCCTGATCCTTTGATGTCAGGGTTCTCATATCTAATCACATGATTCTTGGTGTGCGCCCTGTTTCTTGTTTTAATGTCCTGGACGAAGCCATCTTCATCTGGGTAATCCTTTTCATTGGCCCATATCAGTGAGGCGTCTTTTCCCATAGACTGTCCTCTAGTGTTGCACATTGCTACGTGTGACATACAGTGTGCTGTGGTGACATCAATTTCTACTGCTACAAAGATCTTGGATTTTCCCATGCTGTATGGTAAAAGCGCACAGACGAAGCATTCTCCTTCCGATTGCCTTCGTCCTACTTCCTTCATGTGTTGGTACCAGATATTATTTCCGAGATGGGCTGTACTCTCCAGGTAATCGCTTAGTTCATTGTTATCTTCATGCAGGCTTCTCTTGATCCTTAATGTTTTTCTATAATTTGCTATAACTGTCTCTAAAAGCGTCTGTACTGCTTTTTCGATCTGGTAGTTTCTCAGGTACGATCTTCGGTGGAGCAGGTTTCATTACCTGTACCGAGGTAGTAGGAGAAGGATTTGCGTTTCTTTTCCCTCCCTTGTACAATCTTTTATACACTTTCTTCAACCACCATTGGCTCACCATCTTCCCAACGTGTGGCTGTGTCGTGGGCCTGGCGCTTATTCCCTGCGTTGGAGCTGGCGTGCTCGTTATTTCAGTCTCTGCGGTTTTATTGTTCAGCTCATCATGTAGCTTCTTTGCTTTAATTACGAGTGGGAACAAATAATCTACTAGCGTGTGTGTTTTCTCAGTGAGTTCTTTTGCGGCGTCTTCCATTCTTTTGAGGGATCTTGTTATGCCCTCTCTGTTTGGTTTCTCGCTTGGCTCCTCATGGTTCCTTCCACTATTTTCTGGAGCTGTTTGTTCTGTAGGCAGTTTCTCTTTTACTGTTTTGGTTTAAGGCCCTGTAGCCATTGACACTTGCCCTTGTTTGTGTGCACTCAGTGTGTGGGTGCGTGCCGTGGTCAGTGCTACATTATCATTCATTCCGTGCTGACCCTGTCTCCAGCTTTTCTCTCCATTCGTTACCTCAAGTGTGTATGTGTATGTACCACTGCTAATTGCATTCAATTTCAATTCAGTTGCTTTACCGTCAGCTTTTCTTGGAACAGGGATTACTATATATGGTCTGGGTGCCTTCGTGGGACCCATGCGTTCACTATCCAGTGGGTGCACTGACATTGGGACACATCGCGCACCAATAAAAAAATCCAGTTCTGATAGTTAAGGACAAAAACACAAGATAATTACTATGCAAATACACATTATGGTTTTGAGAGACGACTGGCAGCATCTTCTCCCGGGGAAGCGGGGGCGGCCCTCTGCTGGTGGCAAAACCAAGTTACTGTTCTGGGCCCCCATTTCGATCAAGTCCATAGTCAGTGGTTTGTCTCTTTACTTATTCGGATCTCACAGCTCAAGAGTTTATTATTACTTAAAGTGACGCATGCATTTCAAGTGCCCTCCCACCCCCTCTTGCGGGTGATGCGGGTAGTCTCTAGATAGGGAGTACAGTTCCTTTGCTAGACTATGGAGAAAGGTTAGACTAGCATCTTTGGTACAACACATTCATTATGCATATTGATAGTAGGTGAAGTCCCAGTGTACTGCCTCGAATTTGCCTTGGTCCTGAGGACATGCTGGAGTCTGTTCAATGCGAAGGAATGAAAAGATGGAACTGCTAAAAATCACACAAAAATAGAATGCTGTAAAAATAAAAAACAAAAATAAAAGTAAACATGGAAAAAATAGGAAAAGATCAGAAAAATAGGAAAACCAAGCCGAAAAATAAGATGGTGTAGTTCTTGTTTCTGCTCCCCTCGATCTGTTCTTTGGCACAAAATAAAGCACTATATCTCCTTCTCTTGGTCTTTCCCACGGCGGAAAGTTGAAGAACTGTGTCTTTGTTTCCTTGATCAGTCCCACGGCGGAAAGTCTCACTGGAACCTCCTTAGGTACTCTCGCTGGAAGGTAGATAGCTCTACCTACACTGGCTTCTCTCCCTATGAGTGATGGATAAGATAAGACCACAAGTTGAAAATAGGTGAGCACATCCCACTTGAGACTTCCGCTGGAATGTACCATATATTCTGTGACCAAAGTCTCGATACTGGCGGCTTCAGGATACTGTGTTGGGTTCTAAGAAATGTCTTTGCCTGCAGTTTTATCAGTCTTCATTCTTTGTACTACTTGGCGTGACGTGATTTCACAAGTTCATTTTATCAATGTTGTTTGTGACTTTGGAAGTGCTTCTCTTTACTCTGCAACTGTGGTGCACAGAGTGTCTGTATTATTGTTCTTTTTATCATCTTTCATTGGTTTGAGGAAATGTTCTATTTTAAAGCCACAACTTGAAATTGAATTCTTTGGTTGTTGTTTTGCTGCTCATGCGTCCTTCCTCGCTATGGATCTTGTCTGCACGTGCTGAGGTTCTTCCCTGATGTCTGTGGTTTTTTCGCAGTTGGATGCAGCAGGGGGTCGCTCTCCTATATAGGGTTTAATGTCATTTATAAAGATCCATGCCCTTCTGCCCTGGAGCTTGACAGCGGAGGGGCTGCAGTCCTCTACGATGAAAGGGCCATTAAATCTTGGCTCGTCCCACCTTTTTCTTGTGTGGTTTCTCAACAACACTGCATCACCAGGGAAGACGAGGGGCGCACATAGACCTTGAACTGCGTCTGCTTCAGCACTTCCTGTTGTGTTTTGTGCTGTGGTGTCCCCTTGTCGCTGTCGCTGCAGCTGGCCTGAAATGACTGAAGCGCTGGATGTCATACAGTTTAGGTAGTCCTTCATCTCTGTTCCCAAAACCTCCCTAGTCGGCTGGGCATCACATCTAGCTCTATCTCGGGGGGGGGGGGGGGGGAGGTAAGAGGGATCCTCATCCTTCTGCCTGTAACTATCTCATACGGCGTGAGATGATAGTCGGAGCCGGGTTGGTTCCGAAGTGTATACAATGCCAATGGTAGACAGTGCAGCCATCCCTTCTTTAATGTGAGCTTCAACTTGACTATCCTCTCCTTAAGCAAGCCGTTGATCCGTTCACATATCCCATTCCCCTCAGGATGATACGCCGACGAGAACTTGTGCTTTATACCACGCAACAAGCTAATCTGTTTGAAAACTGAATTTACAAAGTGGGCCCCATTATCTGATCTCATTACCTCGCACACCCCCCATCTAGGGAGCACTTCCCTCACCAAGAACTTGGCAGCACAGGTAGCGGCGGGGTGTGTACAGGGTCCTGCTTCTACCCATCTAGAGAAAGGACACACCACCACAATTAAATACCTGTAGCCATTACACACTTGAATCATATCGACATAATCGATGTGTAAGTGCTGAAATGGCTCATTTGGCCTGGGGATGACTCCTCTCACAACTTTTAATGTGTGCCTAGCGGTGAACTGCTGGCAGATTATACAGTTCACCACGAAAAATGCAACGTGTTCCTCTAAATTCGGCATAAACCAGTCTTCTGCGAGCGTTGTAGCAAGATTTTGTTTTGACAAATGGATCGGGTAGTGTAGTTGTTCTAATGCTACCTTTAGTAGAGCGACAGGCATTACTGGTTTACCAGTGCTGTCTTGCCTCCACAACCCGTCGGAGGGGTTTAAAGAACACCCTTGATGCTTCCACAAATTCTTCTCCTCCTGAAGTGCCTCCCCTTGGAGTTCCATTAGCCGGGTCTGTCCCATGTTACTATAGGCCTCAGGTGTTGCTCGTGCTACCATCATCCTCTCATGGGTACGTGCCACCTCCACGTCCATGATTGTTTCGTTCTTGGATGCCATGCGCCTGGCTTCCGTGTCTGCTTCATGGTTTCTGCGTGACACGAAATCTGTCCCTTTGGTGTGGGCGGCGAATTTCACGACCGCAATGGCCACTGGGAGCGGTAGTGCTTTTATAAGCCTGTCCAGCAAGGCTGCATGTTGCACTGGCGTGCCATCTGCTCAGAGGTAGCCCCTCTTTTTCCAGCGTCCTAAGCCCGCATGCACGGTAGGTGTAACATAGGCAGAGTCACTGTACACCGTCACTTCCTGGTCTGCATGATTTTTGATGGCGAGTATCAATGCCACTAGTTCTGCATCTTGGGCTGAATAGTGAGATGGTATTCACTCACGGACAAGTACCTGAAACTCCCCCATTCGCCAGGTGTTTGACCACGGCCACGCCTGTGTATCTTTGACTGTCTTCTTGGTCGATTCTGGAAGATCCGTCAATGAAGACGATCTCACCACCTGCCAGGGCATTTTCTTTTACCCTGGGGATTTCATCATAGAATTCCTCATAGTTTGCACAGTCATGTATAGGTTCTCCGTCAGTGACTGGCTCAGCTATGAACGTAGCAGGGTTTACTGTTTTACATCGAACTATTTTGATGGATGGGTTGGAAATAATCACCTCATATGCAGATGCTCTCTGCGATGTCAGTGTACCCTTTGGCTTCTCTAGTATGGCGAATAGTGAGTGCTCAACGTTCAATGTCATGGAGCACCCCATCACAATGGATGGCGCCTTCTCGATGGCAAACACGGTGGCAGCTAGATTTTGTTTGCATGGGAAGTGGCCCCTCATGACCGGGTCCAGACTCCGCTCTAATGCGCTAGGGGCTTGTACATCAGTATGTGAGAACAGGTAGAATTCCTCTGCATAATTAGGAATCCCGAGAACTGGGGCCTTACAAATCGCCCCTTTGAGTTCCGCAAACCCCTTTTCCATCTCCTCAGTCCATTCAATTTTCTCTTTAGTTGCCTGGGCTTTCTTGCAAGGGCTTGGTATACAAGCTGTAATCAAAGATCCATGCTCTGACATAATTACACAGGCCTAAGAAGCTCTGCATTTGTTTTATCGTATTTGTATTTGTATTTGTGAGTGGCTTAACCGGGTTCATGATAGCTTCAGCCCTCTCTGGGGTTACCTTTTTCTCCTCATGAGAGATTAGTTGCCCTATGTACAACACTTCCTGTTGACAGTATTGCAAGTTTTCCTATCAACTTTGTATCCCTTCTCAGCCAGTATAGTTAGTAGTTGCTCAGAGTCGTGTCTAGATTGCTCTTCAGTGGTGCTGCAGATCAGAATGTCATCTACATACTGCAAAACGACACTGTCCACCACAATATTACTTAGGTCCATTTGCAGGACTCTGTTAAAAATGGATGGAGACTCACTGTGGCAATCTCGTGCTTTTCAGGTCATTTGTCTGAAGGTAAATGATGTCAGATCTTGCGAGTCGCGGTGCACCGGGATTGAGAAGAATGCATTCTTCAAATCGATCACTGTGAAATATTTTGCCTCAGTGGGTATGTTGCATTGAATTGTAGATGGGTTAGGGACTAGAGGGAACTCGGCTTTAACAATATCGTTTAATGCCCTTAAATCTTGGATTAAAAGCCAAGACCCTCCTTTCGATTTATTGACCGGGTAAATCACCATGTTACAGGGTGATTCTGATGTCACTAGAATGCCCTGCTTCATCATTGCGGAAATTGTCTTTGCGATCCCTTCATCCGCCTCTCTAGACATGGGATATTGGTGTGCTCTTGGTAGCATTGCTCCTGGTTTTAACTTGATTTTCACTTCTCCTGCCCCTTTCAGGAGTCCTACGTCACAAGGTCCTGTAGTCCATACTGTGACAGGCACCCGTGCCATGTCATCCTTGAAGTATTCAGGACGTATCAGCGCCAGCATCATTCTTTGTGGCACTTCTCGTTTGATCATTTTGACCCAGAATATGAGACTTACTTCCACTCTCGTCTCTTCCAAGTCAGGGTGTTCGTCGAACAGATCGTCATCAGTGATGTCCGTCACTCGATACCCTTGCTCAATGGCGATAATGGCGCACCATTGTCTTCCTTCGTCATTGTATCCTTCTACCAGTACCACCTTTCCTTTCACTGCAGCAGTATGTATCATTAAGGGAAATACTTGTCCCTCTTCTTCATGCATAGGCATCTATGGTCTGAAAAGGAACTCATCAGGTGTCTGCATGGTTCTATCTGCGAGGCCTGGCAATCCCGCCATAAGCACACGTACGCCATATGCGAAGACTTCTGGCTCTAGCGGTACAGCTCTCATGGCTATACGTCCTGAGTATGCTCTGATCATTTCGAAAACATTTGAATAATGCATTCCTGGAGTGGAGCACACTATGCCATCCTTGGTAAACGAGATTGTCATATTCAATTTTGTCATTAGGTCTCGACCCAGGAAGTTTACTGGGGTCTGACGTGAGTACAGTAAGGGCACATTCATTTTGCGCTCTCCCACAGAGACTGGTAGCGCGTTTGTAAAGGGAATTCTACTGTGAGCTCCTGTGAAACTCTGAGTATCAATGGCCTCGCCGGACAAAGAAAATGTGCCTTCTCGCATGCATGAGCGCGTCACACCCGTGTCTGCTAAGAAGGAATACTCTTTACCCCCCATGACGACATTTACCCTAGGTTCCCTGTTAGGGTCTGGTGTCACTGATAGGATAGAGCACATCAGAGTTTGCTGTGAGTTGTCCTATTTTATATATAGGTTTGGCCCACTGTACACTTGTGGAGTACCCCCATTCCCAGGGTTAACTCCTCCTCTAGTGTTCGTTCCCTGGGGCATTGGAGGCGGTGCCTGTTGGGGTTGCCCCTGTTGCAAGTTCCCCATGTTCGAGGGTTGAAACCCTTGCTGTGCACCTTGTTGCAAGCCTGTCGCCTGTTGCTGCACATTGTGACCTTGTGCACCGCCTTGTTGTGGGGTGGCAGGCTGATTCACCATACCTGCTCCCACTCCTTGGCCATTTTGCCACGTACCTTGGTTTCTGCACATGCGCGCCACATGCCCTGTCATTCCGCACGACCAAAATACTGGCGTAGGTCGGACCATCTGGCCATCTGTCATGGCTGGACTGCCCATCTGTGCATTCTGAAATCCACCTTGGTTACTCTGAAAACCTCCCTGGTTACTCTGAAAACCTCCCTGGTTACTCTGCCATCCTCTTCCTCTGAATTCTCTACCCCTCGGGTAAAATCCTGCATTACCCTAGTTATTCTGTAATGGGTTATTCACTTGCTGTGCGCTTGGTTCAGCTGGGCTGGTGAGCATGGCTCCCTCGAGAGTATACTTCGAGAGCTTCTTTTGCACCAGCTTCGCTTCCTCCCCTTTACGAGTTGCTTCCTTTTTCTGGTTCTTTTCTTGTAACAATCTGCAGTAGTGTGCAATTGTCAATTGGATTTCGGCCCACGGTTTGGCTTCTACTCCTACCAATTTCTTGAGCTGTTTTTGCACCGGTTCAGGCAACTTTTGGCACAATATGTGGTAAAATACAGGGATAGATTTTGACCAAGACTCATGCGTTTCGAGCACCCACGCGTCTTGAAAATTCTGGATATAAATCAACGGATCCTCTGACTTTTTTTTTTCTCTGAGTCATTATAGCTCCAATATCGGAAGTGTCTGGGTATAGCATTCGCAGCGCTTTCCACACTGCTGCTCTACAATTATTAAATGGTGATCCGTCATGGGTGGTGTTAGTTATTGTTACCCTCGGGTATCCGGCCCGCTTCCACACATCGTCAGCCCTTTCACCAAGTATGGCGATCAGGAGGCCTTTAATGTCCCCTATAGCTAAGGTGACTCCCCCTGTCATTTTCTCTAATTCTTGTATCCACTTCCCAGCTCCCGATGTCAGCATTGGAAGCTTATTTTTCAGGTTTTCTTGGTCCATGTGTGGCCATGGAATATATTGTGGTTTTGCTCCCCCCTTTTCTAGCAGGAGGAACTGAAATGCACAGTCTTCCTTTTCTTTTCCCACAGCTCTCCTGTCTTCTGCTGGGGAAGCATTCCTGCCTTGCCGTCTACCCGGCAGTGCCCTTAATCTGCCTGTATAGGTAGATGCTGGCTCCCCCCTCTGCCCGTGGGGAGTTCCCTCATGTTGGCCATGCACTGTGGCAGGCTTTGTTGTACTGGGCTCAGATTTGCTAGCATCGGACCATCGTACTCCCTGGCCCCTCAGGAGCCTCTTTTCACACCGTTTCCCTTCCTCATGTGCCTCGTCCTCCGTTTCCCCACCAGAGTCGGATTCTGAATGATCCCAGTTCACGCAACTCCTTGCATCTTCTTCGTTTTGCCTGATCTCCAGCCTGTCTAGGGACAATCCCCTACTCCCACTACTTTGGGTGGCATCGTTAGGGTCATATAACTGGGTGCTCTCTAAGTGCTCGTCTTCCCTTCCCCCTTGGGAAATTTGTTCCAGCCCCATCTCATCATATATATTTTTTCAATCGTTTCCCCGATGCTTCTGGTGTCGAAGTCATCTTCAATATTTGTCCCGCTTTTACCTGGTACCGCATCGCTTGCAGGAAAGAATTCTTCAATGTCTTCCCATTCTACTGTAGAATTGGGTTTTATAACTTCCCGCTCCAAATATTCAAGATCTCGTGCCCTTTGTCTGCATTTACGTTTTATTTCCTCGTCTATTTCCTTGCGCTTCTATGATTCTTCTCTAGCTTTATCTACTTCCCTCATTCGTTCATTACTACGTTCCATTGCCCTTCTAGTCTCCTCATCTTCCCGCTTTCTTACTTCCCTTTCGTGCACTCTTCTTTCTTCCTTTAACTTTAGCATGTTCTGCCTGTATTTTTCATAGGCTGAGTATTGTGTGCGACTGAGCGGTATTCCTTGCTCTTCGCGATATAGTTGTTCTCGCCTCAGCCTATCCTTTCTTCTTATCCTTTCGTCCCTCACTTCCTTCTCCTTTTCTTTCTCCCTTCTTTGTGCTTCATCAGGCCTTTCTCTCGCCCTTAAATTATCACTTCCCTTTCCATCTAATTTCAATAGTATCTGTCCTCCCATCCACTCGTCTTTTGTGAATGCTTACTCATCACTTCCTTTCCACTTCTTTCCCTCCCTCTCTTTCTCGAGAGGTGCACTAGTCTTTGCCTGATCCTTTCTTCCACCATTGCGTCTCTTCTTGTCCCTCGGGACTGCAGAGGCTAGATTACTTTCCTGCTCCTTTTCTTTGATCTCGTCACTACTGCACGTAGGTGACTCATATGCAGGGTTGCTATACCCCGTGGCTGCCCTGAGTTCTCTTAGTGGGTAAAGACCCTCTGACTTACTTCCATCGACAACTGGCTCAGGCGGGGCTGGTGGCGCAGTAGGCGTCTCACCCCCCTCTGTACATACATTTAATATCCAATCTGCGGGTGGCTCTTCCTCCTTCGTCTGCTCGAACATTTTCCAAAGTTCAAGAACAGCGAGGCGTTTTTCTAGCTTCTTGCCATTATACGTTGCATGTAGGAAAGTCGTCATGTGCTGTAAAATGGCTTTAGACAAGGACCAGTTCTGGGGCCATGGCATAAACATCTTGTGGGCAGTACCCTTAACCCACTCTGTACTATACTTCTTCAATTTTGGTGCATGCTTGGGTAGCTGCTTGCACAAATGTGCAAGCGGGGTGACTTCCTCCATTCTTAATTTCGTCACTAACAGTATTTATACAGTTCTTTAACCTTCCAATAGTATGAGCGAGCACCACATACGCAAGCTCCAATCCAATCTTTTCCCACCAAAATGTATCCTAACAATTTACTCGAACCCCATCAATTCAATGGCGATTCCCTCTTAGTTACAGAATCGCGTAAAGCCAAAATGCATTTCAAACAATCATCAATACAATTATTTTACATTTGACATACAACAAGACACGTATTACAGACACTTGACAGACTAGACGGACACCAGCTGGTCGTACGTATACCTGCCTTCTAATCAATACCCCATCATGGGATTTAAACAAACTCCCTTGATGATATCTTTAAACGTCACCGTAACCTAATTGTCCCCCCCACTGTGGGCTCTGAGTTCACGTTTCTTCTGACCGCTGTATTAAAGCGGAGGAATAAGGCAAATCCTTTGTTTTTATCTCGGGTGTCCCCCCTTCCCCCGGTAATCCTTACGTTTTTATCTCAGGTGCCCCCCTGGTAATCCTTATGTTTTTATCTCGGGTGCCCCCCTGGTAACACTTTTTAACTTATACTGGAGTCATTAACCCCCTATATATATATGCAGTCTTCTCTACTTCTAACACCCTCCGTTACCTTTCCCTTACTTACTCTAATGCCTACAAGACATTGCCAAAGTAACGAGTTTACTGTTTCACTCCCCGCTCGCATCTTTTCCTCTCTGGAACTTCGGGATCACCGCCCCTTCCTCTTCCAGCTTTTTAAGGTTTTTCGTCCAATTGGCTGTCCGTGGGAATGAGAAGGGTTATGCTGGAAGGCAGGTTCCTTCAGACCCACTGCAGTTTTTTGAAGTTGTACTCTATCATTGTCCACGGGAAGCTTCTCAGTCTACTCAGCCGGAATGGCGAAAGGACTCGTGATATTGCCGAAGGCCTAGAGTTACTTCGTGCCATCGGTCTAAAGGTGTCTTAGTGTTATATAATCAATAATCAATGGCCAAAACCATCCTCTGCTACCAAGTGTACAGAGGGGCATAATTACACTGACGGGCCCACAGATCAGTGCGCACCCTCTGGCTCCTGTTAAAACAAGATAGCTGCACCATGTGAGGTATGGGGGTGCAGGATTCACTTACTCCAACACGACTCAATAATGAGGACTCAGAGGTTTGGCAAAGGGAAGTTTGTTTAATGACAAGTACATCAAACAGAGAAACAAATGGGAATCAGCAGCATTGCGATCGCCTGTCTCGCTCCGACTTCCTCGATCTTCAGTCAAACAGCCGTTATTATAGACCAAACTCGTCATTACTGACGTCTAATTCTATAAAAAAATCATCATGCACTGTAATTGGTTAGGAAAGGTAACTTAAGTGTAGGTGCTATATCTGTATATGACAATAGAGCATGTGGATTGGATAACTCTTATCGGGTGGGCGTCTACGCCCATCCCTCTACATCACGCGTGATGGACGTCACTACAACTATGATGTCCTATTGGTTACAGTGTCTATAGGACCCTAGATTACATGGTCCATTGTGATTGGTCAAGTTACACCCCTAAACATAAATCTCCATTTTAATTAGCAGCTTGCAGAATGGACACCCAGGTGCCTAATGCCCCAGGATTCACCCTGCCTCCTTTCCATCAATCAGTGTTTTAGGGCGATGTATCAATTAGTTGGCTAAGGATGGCCTCGCAACTGTAGTCTCTTATCGGGAAAAGTTATGGCATCCTGGGTTCTGGATGACATCAGGCGGTGGTACCTCTTCACGCCTGGCTGGTCATGTGTTAGTTCACCATGAATCTGCTTCAGTTTCCAGCTTTTCGTGTATTTAATTCTCCTTGTAGCCTCACCACCTGCCCGGGCCTCCTTATCTTGACCTTCACAGGGCAGGCTGGTATGCTCTGAAGTTTCAATTCTCCTTAGCTGGAGCTCGCCTCCCTCTCTTGGGTTGACCTCGATTTCCCAGGTCTGAGCCGTCCTTTGTTCGTCCTTGGCTGCCTGGGCGTACTTCTGCTTTTACAAAATGGAGTCGCACGTGTACATTGTGCTATATTGAGGTAGATCTATATTTGGCGCTTGCCGCTCTATTCTTCTACTAAGCATTGCAAGCCGTATCGATTTCTTAGCTTCTTGCATTTCAAGCCTATTTACACATATTGGCTGGTTCGAGTCTTTCATCTGGGTTCACAGCTATGATTCTTTTACGTTTCAGCATTGGTTCACCTTTCGTGTCTCTAGTATCCATTTTAATGGCTGCTCACACTGGCGTGTTACCTTTTCCATGTGCGAGTCTATCCGGGCTCTCGTCTCATTACCATTTGCCTTCCCTCTATGTCTCCTCATGGACAGTCTGTAAATACTCATCATTTCGTATCAGTGGCTGGTATGGTTGTCTGATGGGGTACCTTGCTGCCCAGGGCTGTCTGGTTATGGGCGCTTCAACAGGTACAGCTCTTCTAATGTACACTAGGCACAGTCCCAGCGCAGCCCTTTGTTGGTTCATCTGCTCCTCATACGTCACATACCTTGGCGAGTACTTTACTGGTGCTTCGAAATGAGGGGCAGGGGTGCAGGCCATTTCTGGGACCTCCTCTACAGGACCACATGAAACGAAGATGCCAACAAATGCAACCTGCCTGACTCTGTACTTCCACAGTAAAGAGGGGGCACCACGACTGCACAAATAGACAGCCTTCTAATTTTAGACCTGGCTAGAGAGCAATGATTCGCTCGCCAACTATTGCGTAGACATCAAATTGCTTTGCTGCGAGTCCGAAGACTTCTCAAGCATAGCGGGTTTCTGATTCGGCCTATGCGTGTCCTCTGCTTCTTAATTGGAGCCCCAACATTGAATTGCAGTGTGTGCACGCGCATGCAAAAGAGAGTGCACTACGGTACCCATGCGGAAAGATGGCTTGTTTGAATCAGACTTAGAGGAGGCACACACAGAACTGCTGCAGTAGTCTTTGAATGCTTATGTGGAGAGACAGTAATGCGCGCCTATGATCACGTGATATGAAATTCTGTAACCGTCGTCTTTGAATAGTCTATCAAATGGGTCAGCTGTAAGGGAATCTGAGGACAGCCGTGTGCATTTCCTTACCTTTTAAAAAATGTTTTACTTCCTTGTGGTCTCCGTTGTGCTTGTAAACACTGCCTGCATGGACAAGGCAGAAGTGGTCTCATTCATGTTTTTTTATTAAATAATGTCCCTGATGATATCGGACTTCTGTGAAGACAGAGACTGATGTTTGGTTTGGAAGCTAGGTCTCTCTGGGTGGGCTATAAGTGAGCACCACATCCATAACCATACCTTGGTCCTTGAAAGAGACCAACCATTTGGGCCTTGCATGGCAAACCCCTGTCTCCTGCTTCGAACATGGTGGGGTTGGACAGAATGGGCAGCATCTGAACCCATTGGCTACCTCAACTGTAACCTGTGATGAAGTAGTGGTGATCATCCCAAAGACCCTGGCCAGGATCCCCTTGCATGTGGTCAGGGAAAGGCTGACACTTCCTGATCCCGACCCTTGGGCTGGGGTTCTGCAGGAGGATCACATGGAGGGGGACTCGGGTCAGGAGAATTGGGAGCACCCTTTAAATAACTTCCCTGATTATCCCATAGTCTTAATGGCCTATTGTAAAATTGAAGCTTTTGTAATGAAAAGGAACCAGAACATTAGGGACTTCAGGTCCCATAATGCTCTAGGTAATGGGACGAGGAAGAGGTGCTCAGAGGCACAGGACTGCAATGCGCACTCTAGTGGTTCTAATGGTCCATACCTGAGCAGGACTTTTGAACATTTAAAGCCCCTTCAGGTGCAGGCTATCAGAAGTAGTAGTACAAGGAGTAGTATACTGCAGCAGTGGGAGAAGCAGAAAGAAGACACCTGGACCGCCGCTGAGATTTCAGCAGGGTGCAGTGCTGAGATAGTTGTAGAAGCCGGGAATTTACATTGCAGAGGACACAGAGCGGGAAGCATGGCAGTTTCTGGTTGTCCCCTGGGAGAGAGGATCTCATCCTGCCCAGCATTGTACTCCGGTGGTTGGCATTCACCGGACCACGCAAGGAAAGTGACAAGCTCCTGTTGCCGTAAGCGCTGGCTGAGGGAGTATGACCGCAGCTGGCAAACCCCTTGGACCTGACGTGTTAAGAGAAGACTAAAGAGGCAGCGGGTTGAGCAAATGCGCAAAGGAAAACCAGTGAGTTGGAGTTCATTAGGTGACCCCGGGTGCTGTGCACTGGCTCCTGACGGCTGTGTTGAATACCAAACTAATTCGTATTTGTGGGCTAATATACACATTGAAGGAAAGCGAGAGGAGAAGAATTGTAGCAACCACTACCAAAGTAAAGAAGGGACAATATGTAAACCAGAATACAGCTTTCTTTGCCCAAGTAAAGTGGGGGTTACATTGAAACACAATAACAACCAGCATTGCCCTAAACCAAAAGAAGACAATTATAAGAACAAGGGGCAATCGCTTTCCTAAGGCAAGATATGTAAATAACAAAAGGTGGCAGGGGAGAAGCCCTCCCTATAGAGGGCCTAAAGGGGGAAAGGAACCTAATCTGCAATACAAGTGGCACACATACCAATGGAACAAACTGCAACAATGTGTATTGTCTCCTAATGAAAGGAGTTGTGAAAGATGTTGAGAAAGAAGTTATGAATTTCAATGATGGTGAAAGTCAAATACTTTCTTTAAAGCTGGAAGCAAGCATCACTGTAAAGTACTTGTAGTAGTGGAAGGAGTTTTATCCTGGCAGGTGAGTATAACAGTAAAGAGATTATTAGTGGTAGTCCTAGCAGGTTAGTGAACCAGGAAGAAGACATTGAAGTACTACCTTGTGGCCGAAGGTTGTGGTCGAATGAAAGTGGGAAGGCCACTCATTTGTTATGATTTGAACTGTGGTAAAGCCATCCTGACAACACTGTGTTTATCAAGAACAAAAGGTATATCGAAAACTGTTTGGAAGTGTGGAATCAAAGTCTTTTGGTTTATTGAGTAGGAGATTGTGGAAACTATTGAACAATCATATTTGAAGAAAGATAAACCGTGTTTAACATATCCAAGTGCCAAGTGAAAGACTTTTGAAGTGAGGAGCACTTTGCTTTGCATTTGGAGAAGAATTTGGAGGTTGAAAAGAACTTTCTTGATTGGAACATTTATCTGGAAAATCATGCATTAATCTTGGGGAAGAGAGATCTGACCCAGGTTACAAGGATACATGTTTACAAAGTTTGTTTGCATCGAACAATTATACTGTTGAGTTCAATTGGCTATATGATACCTGTATGATTTTGGTGTATGTATACGTGTAAGGGACAGAAACCTTCTTAGAGTGTTTTCCTTTAGTCTTAGCTTGACAGGTAGGGACATTATCATTAGGTTAGGGAAAGTGAGGCATTTTTCTCACTCTTATTATTTAACAAAATTGCTACTTGTGAAAAAGATCTATCTACTTGCCTGCCTCGCATTTCTTTCTCCTCACAAACCCCAAGGGACATGCGAGGGATTCGGTCATCTCTCTCTCACACACACACACACCTGCACACAAATTCACCCACACCACTTGCACGCACAAATGCATCCACTCAGTTACTCATCCACACATTCGCAGGAAAGCTAACTCCACTAGCCAGCCAACCAGTAACAAACCACTGCTGGCACAGGAAAACTCACTCCTACATCCATCTAATCAGTAACTCTTTCATACAAATTCATCCATCAATAAAGAAGTCGATGCTTTCACTTAGAAAATGGCTGTACATATTTGCTTTGTCAATGCTTTCCCATGCCTTTGCTAGACATGGATACTTTATGCCTCACTATTTTTTCCAAGACCCACGGTGTACTCTGATTGTCTTGAAAACTCTACATTCGCTCTAGGTTTCAAAGACCTATTTGCAGCTACTCATTAGATCCACCCTTTGCTCTGAAACCCAGATCCAGGTGGAAATCCCACACTACTCAAGTTACCTCTTGGCTGGTCTTTATTTACCGGTATGGACAGCCAAGCTCTGGAATTGACCTCCCTTCCTGATCTGCATGCTGCAAAGATGACATCACTTGTAGCAAATTCCTTAAAAAACTGTTTCCCTACTCTAGAACTTGAAAAATGAAACCTTGCTCCCTGCGGAAAGAATTTTGACCCATCAAGAGCTGACCAACCAAAACCAAACCAACTTCGCACTGCATTGATAAACACACTTTGAACTGCAGCCAATTATTACAACTATTGGACATCCTAACTAAAATCCTTTACACAAAATATGCGCCTTCCACAAGATCCATGGGCGCACAAGTACAGGTAAGTACAAACCACCTCTAAACGAGTCCGAGGTAGACTCCTTCCTGCGAGCCTCTTATGTATAGTCAGTGGCATGCTCACAACACCAGGATTGGATCACACATTTGGTCATCATGTCCAACACATACACCAGCCCAACAGCACAAACACATTTACCTTGTGCCTTGTACAAAACGTTCCGACTGGATCCGTCTTACTGGACGGATGCAGCACCCATCTGTGAGCCGTTCAGCTTTTGTGTCTACACTGGCACACAATCGATGCAGAAAACAGCTGTCGTGCCATGATCAGAGCGCGACAGCCAACATGATGCACAAAGGGACACTCTAGGCATTTTCCATTCCAACCAGGCACCAAGGCTCTCGTCTGCACCCTACGGAGAAGCCTTGAGGGGTACGAGGCCAGACTAAGGGCAAGTGCGTGCTGACATGACCTGCTTATTCGCCTCCAATGTGGCTCGTTACATACCAGTTTACATCTGTGCTGTCTAATGGCCGAGCTTCGATATGTACAAAGCAGAGCTCAATAAAAGTATGACCATTGTACAGTACACCACTAAGTTCAGGAGCACAATTCCAATACAAAGGGTTTCATTCTAGTACAGTTCCACCACTCATGGTGATCTGATGCACGTAAAGCACCACCCTTCCAACACGCAGTATAACGCGGTGTAAAAGTGCACCAGCAAGACCTCATTGCCCAGTAATGACATGTACAGCAGCAATACCCTGTTGTGAAAAGAGTACCTCTTCCACCTTACACCACCTGCCTCTCAAAGTGCTCTAAAATGACAAGACCAAGTGCAGTGCTTCTAAACAAAAGTCTAATTAAATATACCCTAACGGTTTGCATTGGCTCAACGCAACAGATTTAGCGCATTTCCTTCCAGACTGTAAAAAGAAATACATATATCGAGCAATCGGTAAATTAAAATACCCAGTCTGACTTCAGCTTTAAATATCCTGATTGGTGGCAACAATAGGATCAGAGTAGGGAGGTAGTAGTTTAGGGTGTAGGGAAGAATTACCCCACACGTGTTAGATCATACATCTCTTGTGATAAACACTCCCTGCCGGAAGGGTCTTTAAATCTGTGCTGTTGTGCCGCTTCTTAAATGTAAATACTTTAAACATTGCCAGCTTTTATTATGAATAATTCTGCTTATGGACATTTTGCACAGTTCTGCTAGGTACTCACAATATATTTAGAAATAGATGGGCCTCGCCACGGATCTGGTCAGGTTTTCTTCACTCGCCACGGACGGTTTCTGCGCACAGCGTCTGGGTCAGCTCTCTGGTTCTGCGAACAGCGGTCTGGGTCAGCTCTGCTCTGCCTCTGGTTTTGGATACTGCTCTGCTTTCTCTGGGTACAGCACTGCTTCTGGATCTTTCTGCACAGCTTTCTCTGGACCCAGCGCTGATCTGCACGCTGTTAGGTTTGCTGGATGCTGAGGCCCACTGAGAAGAGTTCTCAGTTTGTGGGTTTAGTCCCTTGCTTTGAGTTCTGAATCAAGTTCTTTGGAGTTTTAAAGTCTAAGTGTTGAATCTAGTATCTTCTGGATGTTGTGTGGTCCGGCAGAGCGCGTTGCAGCAAATGGAATTGAATGTCCCTATCTGTCCTGACTGTCTGCTTTTATGTGTTTTGAAAATGGGTGTGTGTGCAGCATCACTAGGCTCTACCCCTCTCCACTTGTCATTGGCCACTTCATCCTCTTCCCCTTGATTGGGGGAACGAAATGAACTGTCATCATGATGAGGTCTGTTTATGGTACAGAGAACCCACCCCTGTCAAATTGCACACAATCTATATTTGATCAAAAAGACATATTGTTCTGACTTGAGTGTCGTGTAGACCGATGAGACCTCCGTCCCCAAGTGACGCACAGGGGAACTAATAGAAACCCGCTGTACGACCCTTGAGGCCACAGGTGAGAGATGTCTTCTCAGATCCACGGAGCCTCTTGGAACACCGATGCTGCTGTCAAGAGGGAATGAGGTTAAGTACCAGGCAAGCACAATACAATGAGGTAAACGAAAATAACTAAAGTGTCTTACCTATCTGGTGTAAGGGAGAACCAGGTAACCTAGTAGGGAGGTTCGAGGCTCATTAGATGCGGCGGTCCCTGGAATGGTAGAACCGCAGGTTAGCGTGGATGAAGAGTAGCCACCTGTGGAAGTCAGGGCTTGACTTGAATCCCCAGTAGGGAAAAGGCGTAGAAGATCAGCAAGGTACCAAGGGATGATCCAAAGACAAGTCGAGGTGCAGTCCAAATATCCGGCAACAGGTAAAAAGTTCCAAGCAAAAGTACCAAGGGGTGTCCGAGGGAGTCCGAGATAGAGTTCCGTGATCAAGGTAACAAGGAGCAAGTTGTAACGCCAAACAGTGTCCGAAGCCAGCTGAGAAGCAATGAGCGTTCTGTCTCTCAGACCTTTATACTGATCGCCCCTGGGTCATGTGACTTCTCTGGATCATGTGACGTCCACCAAGATCACATGGGGAACGCCATAGTGTATCACGTGACCGGCGTGAAGACGTAAGGCCGCCCTTTCTGCTATACGTTCTCCAAGGCAGTTGCCAATGCAGAAAGGGTTGCAATCGAGCCCGTACACTGGTACGGAGTTTTCGGTTCTGTGGGTTCACCGAATCACTTGAGCCTCGAAGCTTGGGAGGAGATGTTGGGGGAATGTGAGCAGTGTTCTGATGTGTCGTGGCCTGGTGTGCAGAGGATCGCCTAACACATATTTCATAGCTACACAGTGGTTTGAAATTACATGCACCCATCATGCATTTACTGATGGTAGCCCCTGTTCAAACTCTGCTCTTCCTGAGAGCTTGCATTCAGAAATGGCAACATTTGCACTTTTTCACTGGTTTCGTGATATCGGACATTACCCCAAATGTATACACATGTGCGCAAGGAGTATGGACATTACTTGATGAAGTGTCAGATTTTTAACATGCATACATTTTAAGTAATACCCTCTTAACTGCTAGTTTGCCCCCAGATCATACCACCGGTTGTAAAAAACTCTTAAAATGTGGGCAGAAAAATCACAAGAATTATGGTATCATTTATATAATTTTCACAAGTCCGTACTATGAGTTATTCATCTTTTTCTAAAACCATATTCTGGCTACAGGGGTGTGGTTTCCCCCCAGCACAAGGTTGAATTTCTGGTTTTTCCAGTTCTGCCAAGCCAGCTTGCTCTCACAGGCAGTGCTCCTCCCCTTTCCTTCCAGGAGGAAGCCACTTTTTACGGCCCCCATAATAAAACATTTGCCTGAGTCAGGACAGGGCTTTGTTCAATTTCCTGCAGAGCCCAGGTAATTCAATCAGGGAAGTGTCATATCCCTTTTGGTGGGAGCAGCAAAAGGGCAGCTAGGCCTGGGAACACAGCTGTTGTGCAAGTCTCATCTCCTGTCGGGGGTAGTTGGTGGGCAGAATTCAGTTCCTTAAGCCAGGCCCCAGCTAATGTCACTTTTAGTTACCCAGTTTTCTGCATTCAAATAAAATGAACCATTTTTACATATGCAGCTAAAATGCTGATTCTAAGTTTAAAACTATGACATTTAAACAATTGCAACCTATGTGACACTCAAAAGTAGGTCACTCATTTCTTTTAAACATTTAGATTTTTTGTGTCTTTCAGTCCAAATTTACTTAAACTGCTGAAATCCACAACTCAGCCAGTCTTGTTATAAACCTTCAAGTCACTTCAGAATATAACTTTAGATTGTATTCACCTCTCAGTAAGTCTTTCTTTGGCCTGCCTTGGGTTCATTTATTCAGTTTTACACAAAAAAGAAAAAAAGTCTGGTGTTCTTTTAAACCGCCGGCTTTCTGATAGTGGTGAGTACTGGTAATGTACCCATTTTTGGGATTTAAGAAAATGAATTCCCCACAATTCTAGGTTGCTTTTGGCAATCAGCATTGCCATTCCCAATGGTTTCAGGCTACTGTGTGGGTAGTCCAATGGTGGTTTTAGGCAGTGCCCTTCTGTGCCCATAACATCAGCAAAAATGAGTGGCAGCCTATTCTTCATGCATTTCCCTGTGCATTTTCTGGGAAGCTCTGGCCGTCATGATGTTTTCAATGCCAGTACTGCACAGTTTTTGAGGTAGGGCTCGAATGCATGGGTAAAAACATCCCACAGAATTACTCACAGTTAAAATGCCTATCTCCAATGTAGGTCCACTAACACTATACCTGTTATACAGGCCTACTGGACCCATCGGTTCTTTCGAAGAAGACCTATCTGCAATTCTCTCAGAGAACACCAAACCGACATCTCAAATTCTCGTGCTAGGAGACTTTAATTTATGCTTTAATTATCCTAATGGCTCTAGTTATCACCAAAGAGTTGGCAGAGCTGGGACTTACCCAAAGAGTAACCCAAGCCACCCACAATAAAGGGAGAACACTTGACTGGGTACCTGACCTTAACTGTGCAGTATCCATCACCTCTATTGTGCCTCAAGAATGGACTGATCACTTCCAGATCTCCTTCACCCTGCCAACTAATACACCTGGCTCCAAGCCTAATCTAATAGCACCCTCCCTCCCTACGAGGAATAAAAATAAGATGAATGCTCAAAGGACAAACTCTGGTGCACCAATATTTAGAACGCTGTCATGAATAAAATATCTCTCCTACAAATCAAAATCGCAAACAAAAAAGCCAACCTACCTAACGTAGACCAGCATAAAACAGCCTCAGCCCCTTCCCCCCAAACCTCGACATCACTTCAACTTCTCTCAAGTCTCCAACCATAAGGTAGCAAAAATCATTGCAGCCCTTAAACCCTCGAGATGTCAAGGAGACAGTTGCCCAGTGCAGAAAACTAAAGATGCCGCCAAAGATCTTGCGCCTTTTATAACCAAATTAATTAATTCATCCTTCACCTCGGGCATCGTCAGTAATCTAAAGGAATCCTGGGTCTTACCCTTACTGAAAAAAAGAATCTCTGCACCCGACAATACCAACGAACTACAGACCGATCACCACGGTACCATTCTTACTCAAAATCCTTGATAAAGTGGGCTACATCCAGATTCAGGAGTACTTTAAGAACAACCACCTCCTTGGTGCCCATCAATCCGGGTTTAGACCACATCATGGCACTGAGACAGTGCTAATAGACCTAAAAAATCAAATTGATGAACTGAAAGATCAGGGTAAAACAGCCTTACTGCTTCTACTTGATCTCTCGGCCGCCTTCAACCTTGTCGACCATCAAGTACTCTTTTTAAATATCTTGCTACGGCGGCACACTTCTCACAAGACGTGATCACATGGATTAAATCTTTTCTAAACAAGAGGACTATGAGAGTCTTTTCGCCAATTGCTGCAGCTGATCCTATCCATATAACCTGCGGTGTGCCACAGGGTTCCTGTGGTTCCCCAACTATGTATAATGTATTCACCAAGCCTTTTGTTCTATGATCTGGACCACCTGGGTGTCACCTACACTAAATATGCAGATGACACCCAGATCCTCATACCCCTTAGCAGAGATTATGACAAGGACCTGGCCTTGGTGAATACAATATACCTCATCTTTCAGGCCTGGAAGGCCCCACATGGCCTGTGCCTGAATGATGACAAGACTGAACTTTTAATACTTTGAACCACAATTTACCTTAATAAACTGAGCTCACACTACTCGGCCTTCAATATAGACGGCAATACCATCAAAGTGGTCAGAGAAGTGAAAACTCTAGGATTTTACCTTGACTCCACCTTCTCATTCAACAAACAAGTTAACGTCATGGCATTCTCTACTGTCTACACATGCAAACTAATTAGGGCTTGCAAACCATTCCTTTCCAAAAATAGCTGTACTACTCTAGCTAGAACATTAATCCAATCCAAACTGGATTATTGTAATTCTCTATACCTGGGAGCAAATAATTACATCATCCACAAAATCCAAATACTAAAAAACAACGCCCAGAGAGCAGCCCATGGTATACCCAAAAGAGAACATAATTTGCATCTGATAAGACAGATCAAATGGCTCTCCATTAAAGATAAAATCATGCTTAAAACAGTATCCCTGACGCAAAAATGTCTCGACCAAGTCACCCCATCTACCTTACAGAGTGAATCACCCAAAAATCTACCTCACGCTCCACAAGGTCTATCAACACAGCATGTCTAGTTATGCCAAGGTTTAAACTAAAAAAAAGCAAGAGGAAATAATTTCCCTGTCAAGGCCGCACAAACATGGTACTCCTTGCCTCCCTACCTGAGAGCCAACCAACCGTTCCCCTCATTCAGGCATAATACCATAATCTGCCTGATTACTAATGTCACTACTGGACATTCCTAACCTGCTCAGACCAACATTCTCAGACATTCCGCCTGCTAATGACCTTGGACTTCCTTTTTCTGCTATCATGTACAGACATATTCTTGTCCAACTTGATTACATTGTGTAAATAGCTAATTGTTACTGCTTTTCTGTACATACTGTATATCCTCCTACATGCACAGATGCATTCTGTTGAACCTACTGTAAATTATGTAAATTGTTAATTAAGTTTGTTTTTCTGTACTTACCTCCACTGTAACTAAGTTTAAAGTATTCTTGTATCCTTTGCCAAAGGCGGCCAGATACCCTTGGGTCAGGTGCGCCATACAAATAAACAAACAGTTATGCACGAGAGGTAGGATACAGAGGGGCACAGAAGAGGGGTACAGCTGTACCACGTAGCAGGGAGGAAAGGGGCAGGCAACGTCTCGTGAGTCAGGTGGCATGAGGGGTGATGTGATGGCATAGGTGTTGAGGAGGAGTGACTCCTTGAAGAGGTGGGCCTTGAGTTCTTTTCTGAATTGTAGGAGCGTGGGGGGAAAGTCTGATTCCGATGGGGAGGAGGTTCCATAGTCTTGGGGCGTAGGCAGAGAAGGCTTGTTATCTGGTGCTTTCCTTTTTGCAGCGGCTGATTTCAAGTCTCCACTTGTCCTGGCTTCTGGTGGTAGTCTTTCCGCTGGAGATGCTGAGTTTCTCCTCGAGGTAGCTGTGTGACTTGAGAGTGAGTGGTTTATAGATGATGCAGCAAGACTAGAAGGTGATCCATCTTGGCCCTTTCTTTCTTCCCATGCAACAAAGACTCCCGTCTCTTCACTATTCCTGTAACTCATTTGCTCTCCCTCATTCTGTTTACAACTGATCAATACGATTTCTTTTTTTTCCCCTGTCCCCTTATGATTCTGTTTCTCCCACTCTGGTGTCACTTTGTTGGCTTTCTTTTATATCTCCCTTCTTGCTTTTCAATTTTATTTGCCTTGTCTTCTTCAAGCCTCTTGAAAACCTGGCTCCCTCGATCTTTCTTCCCTCATTTCTTTATACTACGCTCCCCATTCCCTCTGTTCTCAGTACCCTTTGCTTATCTCTGTTCCTCGCTCTCCTTATGCCCCTTCTCACTTCCGCTCATTTTTACTACTCACCTGTAAGCATTAGAACCCACAATGCTCTTGTCAACTCTATTCCATTGCCTCCAGTCTGGCATTCTTTTGTAATGTTAGATTTTCCCAAGAGCCACTACTTTTATTTTAGCTACTTTCACAGTTGTCATGTGATGTCAAATCCCCAAAAAGCCTTTGCAATGTCTACTTTAAGTGGCCAGTAACTTAGCATAGTAACTATCACAAATTGTTGCAATAACCCCTAAGCCCACATTTAAATAGTTGTTCCGTTTCAGATTTCTACCAAATCAATATTTTATTTGACATCTAAGCACATGAATAGTCTATTCATTCAAAGTTTAAAATAGAAGAGACCCCATCACACCTGCCCTGAGAAGCCTACAATGGTTAACAGTAAAGAAACACATTCATTTCAGAGCCCTGTGTATTGCCCATAAATCACTACATGGACAGGGAGCCAAATTCTTTCAAGCTAAAATCACCTGTTAACAACCAAAAAGAGAGTTAAGATCAAACAACAACCTCCAAATAGAAATAAGACACTGAGATAAGGAATTTCGAAGGAACCAATTTCTCCTATTTGATAGTGAAGCTATGGAACTCGATACTGAAGGAAATAGGAATGACAATAGCCCACCTAGCTTTCAGGAAACTACTAAAAACCTGGCTATTTTACTGACTGAGATAAAGTTAGAAGCGTGCCGCTACAAATCATACACCTGAACCAAAGCAAACACGGGCCTGTACCAAATGAAGAACCAACAATAAAACTATTCAACACCCAGAGAACACCTGAATCCAGCTAACCACCCTCCTTGACATTTCCAGACCCTCACAACTCCCATGTACTACACACACCCAGAAGGCTAGTGAAACAACCCACCAAAAACAGGCAAACCACACACACCACTTTAATCATGCTACAAGCCCAATAACTGGGGTTGACAAACAACTCAGAAACTGGAAACCACCCTCCTGGACACAACAATCTTAGTGCACCTTAGAAGCTGGGCACTAGGTTTGGACTCCAGTTGCGCTTCACTCTGTTTATTTTTTGTTCTAGTTTAAGAATTGATTGCTTGTGTCTAGCAGCCTGGTCACAGGTAAGTTGAGGTGCTGCCCACACCTCCCTGGGAAGAGAAGTATAGAGCTGGAGTCACGTAGCCCCATCAAAAGCTCTTCCCCCATGCTCCCTATATGTTGGGAACTGGAAATTGCAACACATGCAGTACCAGTGAGGTTGCCTGTACCACAGACAATCCTGGAAACAAGGTTTCCATTGAGAAAACCTTATATGCATTCACAAAGAAATAATGGCCTTTTGGACAGAGTCCCGGAAGGAGTGTGAAAATTAGTGAAAAAGAAGACTGGTGACGTCATGCGGACTGGAGCTGATGCACCCAGAAAAGATGCATGAGGTGAGGAACATAGATATTCTGTAAGCTCTGAAGAGGAGGTGGTAAAGATGAGCAACATTTCAGGCTGGACATGAAGATGCTCATGCTACAAAAACGCTGAAGAAAATACAAATCAGTTTATACTTGTAAGATGCAGTAATGCAAGTAGACAAAGTCATCTTGTGGCTGGCTACGTAGTGAATAGTTTGCGGCGATGCACCAATGTATAATACACAGGAATGTATAGAACCTGGATATTCCACGATGCACTTCAGCAAGGCCTGAAACCCCATGCTTAGAAAGAGTTTTCAGTGTGGTGCAGTTGGAAAATTACTGATGGCAGAGTTCAAATTAAATAAAGGCATGGCTGGCCCAGCAACAAGAAGATGAGGCTACTGTGAGCCTGGTTGTCCATCCAGTAGTTACAACGAACGTGAGAAAGAAACAAACTTATGTTTGAGGTGCAATGGAAAAACACTGAAGGCGTCAAGAGTTTGTCATTTAATAGAATTAAGTGCTGCAAAAGGTTTGAAAATGTGGTCTCCCATTAACATGGTCAGATCAAAGTAGACATTGGGTCGAGTTACACCGAAACCAAGAAGATACTCCCTTTATTTTTCAGGCACAGGGAGCTTCTAAAAGGCCAGGTTCAAAGCCTAATTGACTGGCAGACTGCAAGAGTGATGATAGATGTTGGGCTAATTGGGAGGGGAGGCATGATGACGCCGACCTTCCCTGCACCTGGAGTGGTAGCCTGCGTGCTGCTAGCTCGTGGAATTTTCCAGAGGGGTACAAAGGTGCCAAACCAATGGTAGGGGGCCACATATCAAAGAGCCCTGTAGTTTGTATAACCAATAACGTGTTGAGTATTAGTGTGACACAAAAGATGACTTGCACTTGGGATGGGCTTAGTTGCCCACCTGACAGTAGAGACCCAATCACTTCCCCCGTCAGTATGGAACATATACTTAGATGTTCCCTGTAATCTTATCACATCCCAAAGTAGGCTTTTGTAGTTGGCCACGTAGTGTTACATCACTTATGACGAGTGTTGACTATAAAAGTTGTGTTTTTTATGATCTGCGCTGAGAGAAATCGAGCAAACGTCCGTTGATGTCCGTTGTAAGTCTGTGTTTTAGATAATTGCTAATAAAACAGACTAACTTTGCCAACTTCCTGAGCCAGTTTGATTATTGATGTTTGAGTAAATTCTGCATCGCCATCTATCTCAAAGTATTCCTACCTCGTCTTAAAGGGCCCTAGGTAACTGGGTTCAGAAGCTGTCTGACTGAACCCAGTTACCTAGCGCTATTACATAGATTGACATCTCCACAAAAGGTTTTGAGCTTTGGTGTGATTTTAATGAGTGTTTACAAGTAGTCAGCCGACACGTGTTTCAACCCCTCAGGGTCCTTATCAAGGCTATGTTCGGATTGATAATGCAACATGAGGTACCAAGACGAATGGCAACAACCGAGCTGTTTATCAGCATCCTAGCCCAACCAGGCATGAAGGACACTCCAGACCCATGATCCAACAGGACGTGGCATGGTCAATCCGAACTTAGCCTTGATAAGGACCCTGGGGGGTTGAAACACGTGTCGGCTGACTACTAGTAAACACTAATTAAAACCACACGAAAGCTAAAACTTTTTGTGGAGATAACAATCAATCTATGTAATAGCGCAAGGTAACTGGGTTCAGACAACTTCAGTGCACATAACGGAGCACACCTAGAAAGCTCACACGCACAGATGCCAGTTTCTCCTGGTACTGCACAAATCAACAGATGAGAATAACCTCTATACTCACTAAACAACCCTACCCGCTTTTCTTACAGAGCCACGTGAGCGCCAAGAGACCATGCAAATGGTAGTGAAGTGATGTATGGTACAAATCAACATAACATATCTTTAATTCATAATCAACAAAGTGCTTTATTAGTGGGTTTTTTAATATATTATAATTAGAATTATAATTGTGATTGTATAACACGCTTAATACCAGGGACCAGTTTCTAATCGCGAGCCCAGGATTTGAACTTGTGTTGCTAAGCGTTCCTTTTCTTCTAAGACGAACACGTTGTCCCTGAGCTATCCTCCCAGTTTGAACATATTCATCCAAATCCCCTCACATTTCAAATGCTAGTCTGGAGCTTTGCAGCATATGCTGTAAGTTAAATAAGTGTGTCATTGAGCACATGATATCTGGGTGCATACATTTGGATTAACCCAGTTCTCAAGGACTGCTGTATCTACACATTCCTTATTAGTCTCTATATAGACCAATGGTATCGGTGCTCCAAAGCGAGGATGTATAATAATCTGCGCAATTATCTTTCGTGATATTAACATACCTTTGGATTAGACAAGTGACGGTCAAACAAAGATCTGAGATTCCAGCCTTCTGTCCGATGCTTCTCTAAACAAGCATTGGCAATGCCAACTGTTCGGGCTTTTGAGAGGCATAGGAAATGCACCGAGTACTTGGACATCTAATAGCAGTGCCTGGCAAATGGTGAATATCTCTACACAAGCCAAACCTTTTGGGTTTGTCAATGCTTGTTTTTAACAGGACTTCAGTGAAGGAAGACAGTGCTAATAAAACGAGTAGCTGAAAGCAGACCTGGTTAAGACATTTCTATTGCACCAGTAGCGTGTTTACAACTCCAATAAAGTCATGAACTATCAAAAGACTGCTTTGAATACACACTGGCAGGCACTTTGAGTGCAAAGTTTGATGCTAAGGCTTAATAAAAGCGAGTGGAAAGAGTTTCCATGAGTAGGTATTTTGGGCAGGAATTGGGTGGGAATGGCCATAGGGATTATCATGGGCACATGCATTTAATGGGTGGGAAAATAACCAAACACCTTCAAGCTTTGTGTCTCTCTTCATGTGCCATTTCTCCCAATCTGTACTCTAATGCAATAGTTTCGGCTTATAGTGGTTCTACCAACTAATAGCCTAAACTAATAATTATAGTATTGCTAAACTGTAGCATAAATTACCACCCTTTCACGTTATGAGGATATCAGGAGTCACCAACGAGTGGCGAGACCAAATAGAGTAATGAGACAGAAAGCAGAGTTTACTTGTTACATGTTTTTATACTGAATTTACAAACGTCCATGTATTATAATCCCAATGATCTCATTCCCATACCATCTTTTCAACAGCCACAGTTCAGCAAAAGTAAATGGGCCAATTAGAGTCCGAGTCTGGTCTGTTCTTTACACCTGTTTTGTATATTTGTATTGTGGTGTGTTTTGGAGATCAATGATGAATACCATTTATATTTCACATTACATTTTATTATGAGCATGGTGAGGTCACAGATCAAAGTTCCCCTGCTGAGATTCGAGGGTTCGAGCGAGGGTTCTAGCGAGGGAAATAGTTTTAGTGACAGTCCAGTCCCCTACAAAGGCCTAGGGCAGGGTTTCACCTATGTCAGACTGGCATATAAAATGTACAAGATGCATGACAAAGTACCAAATGTTATTTACATGTGTGGTTGGCAGTGGCGGCTCATCCATAATGGGCGATCAGGTGTTAAACCTGTCCCTCTTGCCCATTATGGTGGAGCCGAGGAGCCAGCCCAGTGAACACCGAACGCTCCCCGAGTTGCTTTTTCCAGCTGAGGGAGTGCTCTTGGGCTGGCTGAACTCTCAAAGGGAAACACAGTTTCCCTTTGACGGTTCAGTTCCCCAGCCGCACATGCACAATGAGCCATGCAAGGCTGGAGGTGTTTTGCTTCCCCAGACTTGTATAGCTCATTGGAAATGCTGGCTGGGGAACTGCATCCTCCTCATATGTACAGACAGAGCAGGCTGAAGTGGGGCGGGGTGTCACCCATGCTCAGGCCCCTGTGCACGTGTGCAGGAACCAGGAAGCTCTTTGAACTGGAGCAATGGGGAGGAAACATCAGGAACGGGGCAGAAGGTACCTTTTGTACATTTATTTATTTTTTAAATATGTGCATGGATGAGTGAATGCTTGTGTTGTGTGAGTGAATGAATGATTGAGTGCTTGCTTTGCAAATGTTGTGTGAATGTGTGTTTTTGTGCTGGGCGGTGGGGCCAATTTCACAATTTGGGGGCAGGATGGTTGTACAACAAAGGCATTTTAAAAATGCCTTTGCTCCACAATCCCCCTTCCCACCGGCAAAAATCATCTCTCCTTAAGTACTGTGGGGCCCAGGCAACGGGGATGATATGTATTTAGTGGACATCAGTAAAAAATACCATGCTTCTTTTCCCCTGGGTCTCCAAGTGCCTCGCATATATCATGTTGATTGTGTGTATCTGTGAGGTGCTGTGGAGCCCAGGGTATAGGGCTGCTGTTTATTTTACTGGACATCTATAATAGATGTCTTGTAAAAAGTACCATGCCTGTCCCCTGGCCCAGGGGGAAAGCATGCATTTATTAATGGGCATCTGTGATAGATGTGACAATTGATTGCGTGCCTGCAAGGTGCTTGGGGCCCCAGGGGCCGTGTGTGGCAGTTTTGACTGGGCACGGATGATAAAACAAGCATGATACATGTTATTATGTAGCTACAGTCATTTTAATGCAGCTGGTCTAGCCATTACCTATTGTGACGTTTTGTATTGGGCAGCTTTGATAAAGCAAGTATGATAAGTGTTCTTATGTAGCTAGAATGGCATTTTTGTGCAGCCAGTTTGGACATATTTTCATACTGTGGAATGCATTTTTAATGAGTCAACTGCAGTATGTTCGTATGTGGTGATACTGCCATATATTGGTAGAACAAACATGGACATGTTTTCTTACAGTGTCATTACTGACATGCACAAAGCAAACATGAGTATGCTCTTATTTGAGAATACAATGGTATAATGGTGCAGTCAACATGAAAATGTATGGGCACAGCCAGTGTGAACATGTTTTATATTGGCACATATCGTGGGCAAAGGAATCAAGAAAATGTGATGAAGAAATGCTCCTGTCCACTGCTGGTGACTTGCATCTATTGGATTTTTTTCATGAGTTACCCCACAAAACGAATTGCAAACTGTTTGGCTTTTTGCACCATGTTTTTAAAGTTTACTCTAAAAAGCGCAATTGTCATGCATTATTTAAAACAATTCTCAGGGGGAGGACCCGCCCCCGCCACTTCCAGAACCGCCTTTGATTGGTTTGGGCTCTTCACTATGCTTGGTCGCTATGGCATATCTGGGAGAAATATCTACGCCTTCCCACCTAAAAAAATTCACCCGCTGCCACCGGTGGTTGGTATCTATGAAAAGCCAGGAAAGCTGTGGAATGAATCAATGACATTTCAGGTCGGTTTCCTTGAAGGAAATGTAGAGCATGAGCAGATATTGATATATTTCAGGCTCACCTGTAAAATGCATGTGGGCTTGCAGAAGGGTCAGTCATGTGCAAGACTGCTACATTTAAAAGGCCGGTAGTGCTGGTGCTGAGTTTGTCAGATCCAAGACTCTCGCATATAAGAATTGCAAGGGCTTTAGGAGCCATGAACATGCCTGCCATGCGAATGACATCGCCCCAACCCAATAGGCCTCATAGGTATGTACCATGAACTTTCAATAGTTTATAAAAACACACACAGATGCATAAAAAGGGGTACCATCAAGGTGAAGAATATTCAAGTGCACGTAATTACCATATGGTTACATGGAGCTGTCAAGAAGAGGACAGCAGTTTGAGACATTAAGTGGAGTAGTCGGTTTAAAAAGGCAGTGCTCCGAACATAGCTCTAATGCTAGGGAATCCCAATTAGGTGCGCATTGATTTGTACATTATCCCACCCCTCCCTCCATTTTTGGCCGGTTACGCTTGGCATTAGTAAGCAAAAAACCGTTTTGGGACCTACGTTGAAGATTCACTTCGTAGCCGTGTGATCTATTCGTTACAATGTTGTCTTGATGTCCACGTATGCCTTTATGGACAAGACACATGGGCTTACACAAGATTCTTTCTTTTACCAACACAACAAGCAATGTAAAGAGAGAAGACTATTGAATGTAAGTCCGTATTTCTTCATTTCCACCAGCAACCTCGTTGCAAGAGTCTGAAAACTCTGTTGGTCAGTAAAGTTTTATTCATAAACGAGTAAAGCGCTATATAAACTCAATAAACATAAACCCAAAACCGATGCAATTTCCAAAATCCAATCGGAAAGAAATAAAAGCTTTTATTTAGTCACCTGTTGGGGAAAGAGTGGGAACTTGAGGATATGGTTCAATCTATGAAGTCAAAAGAATCTGGGTTTTACCACTTAGGAGATTTGGGCGTTTAGAGAGATTTCAGAACCAAGAATAATTGCTGAACGGGGTAAAAGCACATCGAGACATGCCGGACATGTGACCGATTCTCTGCCCAAGGCCCACAGAGGTGCTGGTCCGCCATGAAATCTCACAATTGCCCACGTTAACTGTACTTCAGCTGCAATCATTGGAATTTGATCAACTTGGGAAGGCTGAAATGACATGTGATTCCTATTCAAATTCTGACCAGTGACCTGTAGTTTGCACATGCTACAGCATGGGCATTTAACTTACTCTGATATCCTGCAGAGTTCAGTCTGCTTAGTTCACTTGATAACATTCATAGATGCAAAAGGTTCTTTAACCTCGCGTTAGTGAATATTGTTAAATTTAAGAATATGCAGTTTACCTCTAACTTTAAATAATTGTTTGCCTTTTAAATACCTGGGCACTTTTCTAGATGGCAAAATAAATTGCCTTCCTCTGAGAAATGATATGACATTGAAAATGATGCTTCTATTCATTGCAATTATGTCATTTGTTGAGAAAGAAGGATGGTATTGCCCGTTTCCACTAATTAAATGATTGAAAGTGAAATTCATAACTGCAATAATATACAGTCTGAAGGTATGGGTCTTTATAAATATAAAATGGTGGAGTAAACTGGTATCCTTGGATAAACAAATTCCTCAATGACAGGTGTCCCAGAATGGCCTGCACTATATGCATCTCCCATTTGTTGATCTGTTATTACAAAGTGTAGCCTCCAAAGAAATGGGAATAAAATACAAATTGAAATCCATCTTATCTTATGAATTCTATACTTTTAGGAATCGTGATGTTACAATGGCTATATTAAATTAATGGGCTAAATTGGTGGTTACACAGTTTGTCTTCATAAAAAAATCGGTGTTGCCCTTTTTCCTCGCAGTCCTTTTTGAGTCTTAATTTGCGTGTTCTGGTGTCTATTGGGATTTTATAAATTGCAAAAACAGAAATGTATTTTTTTTTCTTTCTATTTTTGTTTTGTTTATTTATATTCTTGAATTGTTTGGAGTGTTATATACTTGTATACTTTATACAAAACATTTAACACTTTATTAATAATATCCTTTTGATAACCTACATCTAGATTCACTCCACTCCTCACTTCTCTTCCTCGCTTCTTTTAGCCGTTCTTCCCTTAGAAGTGTTACATTCTATTATTTATTTATTTTTTCGAGCTACAAATTAACCCGAATCTAAAATTGCCTCAACAGATTTATAGCTCGAAAGGACATTTGGGCAAATTCCTTCTCCAAGAAACATTTGCAAAGAGCCACAAAAGGAACCTGATCTTTAATTGAAGATGTGCAGGTGCCTGGAAAACACTTTTGAAAACGTTGCCCTAGCCTTTTGGTTAGCAACTTTGAAAATACTCTTCCTATGCATTATCATTTTCTGAATTACCACCATTTATTTTTATTAACTTGCATATGGTTAAGTACAAACCTTTCGCAAAATTAAATTTAATCCGTTGTTACCAATATAATTAATTAGAATGTGTTCTTTCATTCACTTTTTCAATTCAATTTGCTATAGCAGTCAAGTTGACTCACAATCTGGACATTAACAAGGTAATTGAATTTACATTATTCAAAGTAAATACGAGAATGTATTTACCTGCATGAAATGCGGCTCAACCACTTTATATACTGACGGCCTCCTTCAATTTTTTAGCACAAAGTTTGTGGTCCACATATGGCCGGTTTGAAGGGATTGCATCACTGCAATGCCTCGCCATGCCTTTCACCGGGTTATGTTCTAGTGTTTTTGTTGTGCTACCTGCAGGTTTTGACAATGTATTTGTTTTTATTTTGACAACTATATAGCGCACAAAACCTGGAGGTATCAAGGCGCTTTAACTTAAGAATACGGTTACAGTAAGTGCTTCAGGTTACAAAAGGAAGCGTAAGAAGTGGATTTAGATAAACATTCTACACCAAGTGCAAAGAGAAGTACCTGGAAATCACATCTATTGGGTCTGCCCCCATGTTGAGGGGCAGCAACCCGCAGATGCAAAAATCAAGTCAGTAAACAGATACATGGTGCCTATCCCATGTTGCAGGGCACAATAAAATGAATAGCTAAACTCTACAAAAAAGAAAAAAAAAATCGAATTCTTGCTTTCTTGTGGAATTTCATACTATTTCTTTCTCATGGAAACTTGTGTATTTACTTTCTTGCTTTCTTTCAAAAACATGTACACTTGCTATCTTGTAGCATGCACCCTGCCTCTAAAAACCATGTAGACTCCCCTTCACAGGTTGGGTTTTGCACACGAGAAATGTTGTGCACTGCTTTTTGTATGTTAACTGCATGCATCCGTTCTTTTGGTAGCGCAGGTCCTTCAGAGGTTTCACCACATGTCAGAAGTTAAAGTGAGTATGCAGACTATCCGGGATTTGCATCCTGGACAATGATAGCCCTGCCGGCAGGGGAGTTGCTAGGTCTGGAAAAGACCCGGGGCTATGCTGATGTCTGAACTGTTGTGACTAGGGGCTAGCTAGCCTTTTGGCTGTAGCTCCTGAGATTCTATCCGGGGCTACAACCAAAAGACCAGGGGCTATAGCCCCCTGAGGCCCCCCCCCGCAGCAACGCCTCTGCCTGCCGGCATCAGCACTTTCATGATGGTGCAGTATTTCGAGGGCCATTCCGTGCCACACCACCGCTGAGACAGCTGCCAAGGAAAATCCTTTGTAGGACATGTTGGTTTCCGGGGGGGGGGGGTTGGGTGTCGTAGGGGGTTGATCTGTGATTTGTAGGGTGTTCTACACATTGCGAGGGAAATTAAAAAAAAGGAAACCTTTGCCCTTTCCATCAGCTATTCAGACATTGTGCATTGCACAAAGAAAATGAGTCTTGCACATGTGACCTTCAGGAGGGTCCTTCCTAACCAAAGGGGCAAATTACAAGGTAAAAGATCCAGGAGTAACCCGAGCGCCACTTGTGTCAGAGGTGCAGCCAGGATTTTCTAACACGTGGGGCCTGAAGCTAATGCAGCTGGGTCCACCACAGTGACCGTCACGTCTGTAAACCCCCACCCAGTGCTGCTGAGTGGCCATTTGTAGATTTTGTGTGGGTCTTGCTCACTCAGACCATACCCTGTCTTCGCCTCTGAGCTGTGCTAGGTCTGTGGGCTGCCTATAGGAGCCCACTTCCGGACTAAGTGTTGGTTGGGGCTCACTTGAATTTTTGATTCAAGAACGGGCACCCAACGGGAACGCATGTTGGTTACCCATTGACCCGAGTGCATTGTGGATAATTATCATGTAGCTGCTTACAAGCATTGCCATCAAAAACAGACCAGATGAACGATGTACTTACTTTGTTTCAAAAGGTGCTTCTCGGCTTTTAGAAGTAGGCAAGCTGCCAGGAGTGGGTGAGGACCTCGGAGATCGGTGTTCAATGATTGAATGACCCGTGCCCCCGTGTGATGTAGAAGAGCTCGGAATGGCACGGGGTGGGAGCATCGTAAACAACCACGTCAACATCTGTTTCTTTTCCTAGTTTCCTTTTCAGTTTATGGCCCTTTTATGAGTAAAGTAAAGTCTAGAGCTCTTCTTCATGTTTGAAAACCGACGTTTATTTTCATTTTTTCCATGTTTTGATATATTGGCAGGCTTTCGTGATCATTCAAATCAAACTACGCCCGTTATTGACAAGTGGCTATCCTATTTGTGTTATTTGTATGCAGTGTAATGCATTCGACATTTAAAAAGCACGTTTTTAATATTTTCCTCAGCATGTTTTATTACTACAGAATCTGATTTTTTTTTTTTAAAACGATAAAACTTAATTTGAAGCAGTCACATTCAATTTTCCCTGTTCGGTTTAATATGTTCTTCAGTCTACATTTTCCTACTCAATAGTCGTCCTGTCTGCTACCCGTTTCCTCCATGACCTATGAGCATTGTACTGCACCTTACTTCCCACCCCACTCTGCACTGCCACCCTCAGAGGCTGGTATCCCTTTGTAACACTATGGGATTCGCCAGGAGACCTATTTCCGGTCATCACAGATGACAAATAGGCACACTTCTGTCGATGATCTAAACTAACCGCTTCGCCAGGAGAATGTTTTTGAGCTTTCACTGATTGGTAACAAAGCTGAAATACATGTAAGTCCTAGACACATTATTCATGAGTTTCTGCACAACCCTGTGGGGTTCAGTACTGAATGTTCCATTATGAGTTAGATCCTCCTTCAAAGCAGTCTTTCCCTGACGGAAGCTGCTTCCACACATCCACGATTATCATTGGCAGCATTGATTAGGTAGACCACATCAGCATGGAAAACACCCCTGCAGTACTCTCCTCAGTCCTAATCCTGCAAACCGCATTTGACACTATTATTAGGGTCATTTATAGTTGACAACTTTCACACCATTTCTGCACCTGTCACAAGCCCCATTCATGTTTCGGTACACATTCTGGTAAACCAACTGTAGTCAGGTTGCTGAAATTGAGTTAACTAGGGGAAGGGTAACTGGCATTATAAGTACAAGATACAATCTAGACAAATTCAACCCCAAGGTCACTGCCACCCATCCCGCAATCCTTGACACGTCTTCTGAGGTTTCCCCGAATGAAATCTGTTTGCAGTGGTCGAAGTGGGCGGGAGCGATCGGGAGCGGTGCTCCTCTACTTCTTTTAATTAAGTTTTACGTTCCTATAAAATAAAAGTCTAGGAAGAAGTTGAAACTTGCCCTTTCAGTGCACTGCACAGGACGTTTCCTTAAAGAGCAGGCACCTGTGTTGGCGCGGCGATAGTGTCTGTGGGGAGCGTTGCAGGCCAGTAGGGAACATAGTTCCACTACTTCTTTACCTACACTTCGACCACTGTCTGTTTGAGTTCAAAGTGTAAAGCTAAATGAAATCCACACCTGCCTTCTTGCTTAGCCAATGTGTATGCACTGCTACTTGTCTTTCCTGCACCGCATTAGGAGCCGGGGTGGGTGTGAATATCTGGGGCGGAAATGGGGAAGCAGGAAGCGGATGCAGGAAGCGGCAGGATGCAGGTAGCAGGTAGGGGGCAGGACTCATGCAATGGGAGGAGAGCAGGGAAAGAGAAAAGAAACCAGGTGGACACAACAGGACAGCAGAAGAGGATCAGGCGAGAGAGAGGCAGGGCAGGGTGAAAACTGAGCAGAAAAAGAGCCCCACCGAAGCAAAGGGCTGTGTGGGGAAAGTGGCTTTAGAAAGACTCACAATGGAAGGAAGGGCACTTGCAACTGATGGAAGCATATACACACAATGTGTAGAGGTGTGTGTTTGCTAGGCCCAGAAAATGTTTATTCCATCAAAGTAATCGCATAGTGACGCTCTTTGTGGTACCTGCTTTGATATTGTTGATACACTAGGGGATATGTATTATAACGCTGATTCAAGTGAAAAATTCCCACCTGTTTTATTCGCCTCATCACTCCCCTGAGGAGGACTCTTTTCTCTCTTCTGCCCCCTTTGTGTCCTCATGGGGCAAAGTTTGGAATTACTCTGGGTAGCCCTTTCTTTGTTTTGCATTTGAGCAGCTGCAGCGTGACTCTGGCTAGCCCTTTCTTTGTTTTGCAGTTGAGCAGCTGCAGGGTGACTCTGGGTAGCCCTTTCTTTGTTTTGCAGTTGAGCAGCTGCAGGGTGACTCTGGCTAGCCCTTTCTTTGTTTTGCAGTTGAGCAGCTGCAGCGTGACTCTGGGTAGCCCTTTCTTTGTTTTGCAGTTGAGCAGCTGCAGGGTGACTCTAGGTAGCCCTTTCTTTGTTTTGCAGTTGAGCAGCTGCAGCGTGACTCTGGCTAGCCCTTTCTTTGTTTTGCATTTGAGCAGCTGCAGGGTGACTCTGGCTAGCCCTTTCTTTGTTTTGCAGTTGAGCAGCTGCAGGGTGACTCTGGCTAGCCCTTTCTTTGTTTTGCAGTTGAGCAGCTGCAGCATGACTCTGGGTAGCCCTTTCTTTGTTTTGCAGTTGAGCAGCTGCAGCGTGACTCTGGGTAGCCCTTTCTTTGTTTTGCAGTTGAGCAGCTGCAGGGTGACTCTGGATAGCCCTTTCTTTGTTTTGCAGTTGAGCTGCTGCATGGTTCCACCATTATTCTGGGATCTGCAAGCAGGCAAGCCTGCACAGCAGTAAGCACTAGACCTGCATTAGCCAGGGCAGTCTACCCTTTGGGCCTCCGTCCCTGGTGTAGTAATCTGCAGCAATGTATTTTGTTTCTACTAGTGTGATGGCACGTGAATTTCAGAAGTACTGTCCCAGTGGGAAATAATTAAAAACCTTTAAATACAATCTACCAGGCATGCTTCAGACGCCTTTCCGCTGCAATAAAACTCTGATGCATTATTGCGCATGTGAGCTGTTATATGTTTTAAATAGAGATGTCCCTGCTCATTCACTCTGTCTAGTGTTCAGTCCTTCAGTATTATGTTCCCACTTGAGCAGTCTTGGAAATCACATTTTTTTATCTCCCTACCCCTTCAGTTTATGTACCCGCACTAAGGGGTGTTTCAATATATGCCAACCGAGAACCACAGGATCAACTAGCATTTCACTTCAAGACCCAATTTAAATCGCTTTAGGTCAAATTACTTTTCTTCTTTCTAGATTGGATGGGTATCCTACTTCACACATAAGCACAGCCGCGCCTGGCACAGATTGGCACCCTTATTAGCATGCTCTATCGCCAGGCCTGGATTCATTGAAGTATGGGGTCTTGAGCTATCATATCCTAGGCAGCCGATTTGAGGTAGTGCAAAGGCCAGTAGAGCGAAGATTCAATTTCTTCCATTTGGGATAGACCTGACATTGACACATTTTAAATTTTCCCTGATGTGCTAAAACACACAATGTGCCCCTGGTTTTTCCCTTTCCTAGTCCCTCTAATGCTCGGTTTTCACGTTTAATATCGTCCTCATTTCTGACTAACGCATCTACACAATTTGCCTCTGCATAGTCTCTGATTCTGCACAGCCCTCATCAGATGGTAGCGCGTTTGTTTTTCCACCTGGTATTGGAGTACCTTGCCCAATGCTCTTAAGAGGATCAAGCTTGCATCCGGCAAGCATCGTGAGTGAGGGGGTTTGAGGAAGGGGCATGGATCACACATGAGGAGTTTTGATTTCAAACAGTGCGGTTGGCTGACTGGATATGAAGTTATATGTTTTTTTGATTAGCTGAAAAGGGGAAATGTAAGAGAGCAGCTCCGCACTTGCCCATAAAACCGTTTTTCTGCCTTCCTCTTCTGCAAGTGGCTCCCATGGAAATTCTGCAACAACCCTGCGCACCGCCCGTCTCTGTTTACAAAGCTCAATCTGTTTGCTTATTCTGAGACTTATTTTGCTATTGAAAATACGTATTAAATGACTCGTTGTTTTGAGGAACAATGCATCAGTTGGCATATTCACCAAAGAGCACACACACTTTGTAGAGCCCCGAATGTACGATTGGAATTCATGCACAGTCAATATTCTGATTGACATTTTAAGTTAAATTGCAACCGGTTCAGTGTCCATAAGGCACTCTTTGAAATAGCCCAGAGGTTTGCTGATAATTGGTTTCTTCGTTATTTATTTCGGCTAGTTTCCAGGTGTGAAAACAGTTTGTTTCATATCACTCAACAGGCTTTCTTACTCCCGCTCACAGAAACTAGCTTGGTACGAACGATAAGACTGGGTTTTATGTGAAAAATTGAAATTTGATGCTGCCATGTACCTAGATAGATTGAGTGCTGCCTAGTAAACAAATTGGTTTCATACCCATGCTTATTTCCTTCAAACGGATAGTCTGAATGCCTGGAAGACCTTCCCTCCGACACCTGATGGACCATGATGGACCCTCTTAATCACATTGCCAGCAAGGATATGGCCAAGACAAAGCAAACACATTTTTGAGATTTGTGATGGTTGAATAGCTCAATTCTGCAATGCCAAGTAAGTCCAAACTAATGTTAGACCTATATGTCCTTGTGCTCCACTCCTGTACTTCACCCTGCAGTGTTTCTCTGAAAGTATAGGTTAGAATTTTAGGATGTCTGACTTTCATTTTTTTTGTTTTTTTGTTTTTTATCTTTGATAGTCCCTGTCCACAAGTTAGGTACAGTCAGTTGTATATTAAAAAAATTCTATTTTCGTTGCCGATTGGAATGTTTTTTTTACTATGCACTCTGGAAATAACTGGGTGTCTAGTAGATTATGTTCACTTTGATATCATTCAACTGCCTCCTACTCTTTCTTTCATGCACCCCCATTCCTTTAATGCAGAACCGAAGTTTCTTCATGACCCCAACTATGCCAGTTATCAAGATCACACCTTACCTTGTTGGCTGAACGTGGTTTCTGGATACCTGGCTCTGCCCAGAGGACGGAAAAACCCAGCTAAGGGAAGAAAAACCTGCAAAAGGACATTGATCAGTCCTTGAATTTTGTAATCCAGGATAGCAGGAGGAATCCAAGGCAGGAAGGAGGGTTGGCCCACGAGCACTGAGACAGGATACTTGAATTAACTTGGCAATCAACAGATGAGAAGGCTGGTAGGTAATAGGGTCCCAGGCAAGGTAAGGAGGAACCAAATGCCAGCAAGGAGATAAAGAAGGGATTCTGGAAGGCCAGGAAGGAAGAGGAAAGGGGCAGCGGTAAAGAGGCTTCCCAGAATGGTAACAAGCATACAGCAATGAAAGAACTATTGCAAGGCGATGAGCGGCTGGTCCGATGTTACTAAAGTACTCCTGAACTCATCCGGTCTTCCGGGTGCATGACATCATGACGCTGATGTGCATACATCGCTGGGTAGATTCACCATGTTGGAGTGGGCTAGGGTAGTGCCATCATCGCCATATCGACCAAGCTGCAGCTCCGGGTCTGTGGCGGCAAAGCATGACACCATTTTATTGGAAAAGGAAAAGTTTGGTGACTGGACGTGATGATGCGTAAAGGACTACACACAGAAACCCAATACAAATAATTCTGTATGAGGAATGAACAAAACCAGGACATTTTCTGAACTGCTGCACTTGGGCTATCGTGAAGGGGTGAAGGGGCAACTATAGAGACAGGGGTAGTAGGGCAGTAGGGGGGCAGTAGTTCTGAGAAGCCTGACTGCAGCTCTCTCCACACAAGCTGGAGAGAGTTTTTTATTCAGTATGAAGAGGGGCCCACAGCCTGGGGTAAGAACAGGTTCCCATGATTCTACCTTCTTATAGTGAAAACAAATAGGAAGGTTGAATCAGATGCAGTCATAGGCCAAACCAAGATTCAAGGCCATCCATGTTCAATGTTCTAGTTATGTGTGTATTGTCCTTCGAGGCCAAGTTTGTATGATCACTCACAATCCACAGAAGAGTCAAAGAAGTTTTAACCTTTTGATTCTGTTCAATATGAACACTTGTGAAGAACCTATTAAAGCACAGATTTATCAAAATAAGCTAGCTTTTGAGCTGCAGCGAATCACAAAATGCTTTGAAGGTAGGTCGATAGTTTTGAGTATGTTTGCCACATCTGTTTGTTTGCAGCTGTGCGATACATTGACCTTCTCAGCAGAATTCCCATCCTTAACCAAGCTGCACTTCAGCAGAACCAGCAAAATGGCTGCGCTGACTCCTTTGAGCTCCACTGCCTCATATCAAAACTGTGTTTTGCAGCTACAAAAGGATGGCTGCGCTGTTTTGCCAAACATCATTGGGCAAGTTGGAACAGGGAGTACTCAGAGAAAGGCTGCCAGGGTGTGTTCTTGTGTGTACTAAAGGAGCGAAGTGAGAAGCCGCACTGCTTTGCTATTAGCACAGTTTCCCACTGTAAAAGAGAAATATTTTACATTTAAAATGATGCTGCTCTGATGCTCCTTTCATCTGTTCTACATTACTCTGCTTTCATCAGTGAGGCCCTGCCATGCCAATCCATATTCAGATTGTGCCCTAGCAGGAGAGAACATTATTCCTGAATGGCAGACTGTGTCAGACCAGATCCAGGAAATCGACAGAAGCTTTACTTTCAGCTGCATGGAAAAACAACTGACTTTTGGGGTACAAAATGTCAAAAATCACTGCTTCAAAAGAAACCCTAGCTCTAAGGGCATATGTCAATTTCAGTGGACCTGTGTCTTAAACAGATTTCTGTATAAGTGAAACTGACTAGGGCAAAACAATGTTGGAAAGTCAAAAGGAAGAGAAAACCTTTTCACATGGTCAGCCCAGCAGACTTCACCAGGGGTTAAAATGCGCTTTTGCAAATAAGGAAAAATGCCTGTTTTAAAAGTGTAATGTTGAAAGAAGGCCCTGTCATGGCCTACCAATGCAAAAGGGGCTTTGCTCGGAAACATATATGGGATGTTTTCTTTTAATAGGCTTGCTTCTGATTCAGAATAAAATAAATAATTACATGCAGTGGCTGGACTGGAAGCTCCAGAACAGGTTTTTCTGCTGGCTAAACTGAGGCCTTCCCCCAAAAGGAGCCACCATAATCTTCTGGGACACATGCATGTTAATTGCTACCTTTGAAAACTTTGAATGGACCAAGAGAAAGAAATATCACATGCTCATCAGACATCTGTCTGGGTTTCAGCTTGATACAATGTATCTGGGACACCTCTGTGTGAAGTGGGGGAAGTAGCAATAAACATTCAATCAAACTGGGAAAAACCCCATGGCCACCCTGGGTAGGGATGTAACGGTATAACGGTATACCGTTAAAGATACCGTGAACAGCTCAATTGAACAATAATAACCGTCACATTGTTTATACCGGTATACCGTTGAGTGTGCTTTTCAATTTGATTTGGAAAGGCTGCAGTAAGCAGGTTCTGCGCAGTCTTGGTCTTGCACTGTTGGATGCATACATGCTAACCCTCCCGATTTAGGCGGGTGACTCCCGACTTTTAAGTAAAAAATGTATCTATTTTTCACCTTCTCCCGCCTGTAATCATTCTAGCCCCAATGTATTCCTATGGGGAAATTTACATCTCCTGATTTCCCTGACGAAATCTCCCTACCAGGTGCGCCAGAATGTTGGCATGTATGTGGATGTGCCGTCTGCCAAGGGGGCCTTGTTTGGCAGACAAGAGCATAGGGTAAGTGAGGCCACATTAGTAAATGCAGCTTTTCTGCTGTGACCGCTCTTTCTCTGTGATCAGTAGAGTCGGGTCAAAGATGAGCCGACTTTGCGCAAATTGTGTTAAAAGCTGCCCAGTGCCTGAACCTTTGTGTTCCCCATGCAAAGCTAGTAACGATGAGCTAACTGACTGGCTCTATACGCATACCTGAGACTCCAGTTCGTAGACTCCACCGGACCTGGATTTCATGGGTAAACTAGAACAAAGTTATTTTGTTTCAGGCATTATTTATTTTAAAGGCAGCATAAAGATTGTAAACGTTTTCACGCAGTCGTGCTGCTCCGCGTTACAGGTCAGATCTTCTATGGCGATTGTCCCGATTTTCAATTTGCAATTAGCAAGACCACAGGGACATCACGAGGGTGAGCTTGAGGGCCTGAACTGAAAGTGATCATTTTATTTTTCCTTTTGCTCGTAGGTAAACAAATGTAATAAAACGTTCAGTGACTTGCAAAACAGTGGAGCCAGGAGCACTTTGCTTAGCAACCACTCAGCCAGCAGGAGCAGAAATGTATCGGTTCAGGCTATTCCCGGTATCATGTGCCATTAGTTCAGTAAGTTAAGATCCTACTGCACTGAACAAACACACATTGTAACAGCTCTTGCTCTGGCTGTGCAAATTGTAAAAAAAAGGACGGCCAGTGAAGTCATGCATATGGAATTATTGTCTCCAAGGTTTAGATTCAAGGAACTTAAGTTTCTCATGGTCATGGATCGGATAGCCATCCAGTTCTGTTTTAGCTTAGAATTCTGGGATTTGTAGTTTTCCCACCAATTTGAAAATGGGGATCTACAAATCCCAGAATTCAAAGGGGGAATGAACTGGATGCCCTTCTGATGCATGTCCACAAACAACTTTATCTCTGGAGACCAGGCATGGACTGGCCTTTAGGGCAATAGGCCCATGGCCGAACCAAAAACGCGAAATGCTTGTGTGGGCCAGTTTTTTGGGTCAAAGTGGGGCACTTTTATGGCCAAAGTGGCCAAGTTTGATGAGGGACTTCACTATGCGGCTAAAAGTTTTGACCACTGTTGCTGAATAAATATTGTTTTAAATGTACAATTTGCATCACATTTTATCAAAAAATCTCCCCCTTGGGTACTATTCAAACAGTGTTCCAAAAGGAATGAATTCCCATTTGCAACTGTGGGCCACTTTTATGTTGGTGCTTAAGACAATTTTATGCCCCAGTCCGACCCTTCTGTAGTGTGAACACTGGGCCTATCAATGCTTTCTGCTAGTAAATAAACTGCCCCCCCCACTGTCCTCTGTGTAGATTTGCACATTGGCACTAGAGTTGTTGCTTCGCTTGATCCTTCACCTACCTGCCTTCTGCATATGGCACTGGACTCAAGCAGGCAGGACAGAATCTACATTCAATTTGAAGTATCCAGAGCAACGGGGGTGAAATATTTCTTAGGTCTATTCTCAATTTCTCACACCACCCATGAAAGCATTCCTCCCTCTGAACTCGCATCACAAGGGTTCTAATGCACTCAGACCTGGGGAAAACGGTAATGGTGGGGCTCTGGTGAGGTGGTGGTCTAGGCCATATTTGTGCCGATATTTATTTTAACTGTCATTTTCAAAGGTTTTTTTTTTTTTTTTGCCACTATCTTCCTAAGAAGGTAAATGAACATGTATTGCAAGAATCAAAAAAGAAATCAACAGCGCCCACTGAACGCTGTCCCTTTAGGATTACACGGTCAGTGGTGACTCCAACATCAGACCTTCATAATACACCAGGCAGATGGTAAATAAGCTATATAGTTTAGATCACTATGCAACCTTTTGGTGTGTCTGTGTTGGCTATGACATTTTGACAAAAGAAACACAATGACATGGGCTTTCAGACCGCACATCAGTGACTTTTCTCCCTTTAAACGGGATAAAGAGTTGTCAAAACAAACTTTTTGTTGCAGCGAGGGGTCATGATGCCCATGCCATGTGGTTTCAAAAAAATGCAAGTCGAGGGCAATTTTCAAAGCGATGACCTGTGACTGAGCAGCAAGCTCATTGCTCAAAATGTGCATTATAACACTTCCACTAGTCACTCTTTCATTCAAGGCGATCAACGAGTGAGCGCCATTAAAGACTAATTCTGCAGCCGCCTTAGATTCCAGGAGGATCAGCTAAATATGTGCAGAGACAAGTTTCAAAATGTTACTTTGCTACAGCTGGAAAATCCTGCCTGCGTATTTGTACGTTAACTAAAAAGCATTAACTTAATGGTAAGTTAAAGAACTTCAAATGCAAAAAAGCAATGTAAAAAAAAGGTTCTTGGTACAAGTAGTTTCAGATGGAGCAGTTTTTAATACCATTCCGTAAACCACACGTGCCTGACGCAAAATCAATATGATGGCAATAGGAAGAATAAATACAGTGCCAAGAAGGAAAAGGATTTACTTTGGGTTGGCGGCTTTGGGGTTTATATATTTATAACGGATAATGTTTTCTAAACCTATGATAATGGGGGATTTCCCTGGTTCTATCATTGAATTTACATATAATAAATCACACCACGAAATTCACTCATCTCTGCGGGTATTCCCTGCTGCCATACCAAAGGGTAGCATGTCCGTGATTACTGAACATCTTTTGGCCCGCAAGTAAACTAAAGGCTGTAACGTAAAGAGAGAGAGAGTGCGTGTGTGTTTGCGCACAAGCGCATACTACAATCAGCCTCCATTGATCTGTGGCATGCAGATAATCAAGATGGCAACATGTTCATCTTCAAATGAAGAAACAAGGCAACTCTGCCTTATTAAAGCTGGCGCATCTCGCATTTAAACACACACAGCTGCGAAACTAGAGAGAAAACGCCTTTAAAGCGATCAGGTAGGACTGGTTTCTGTCCTAAAAATCAATGCATACAAAACTTATAATGCTGAAACTAAATGGCTTTTGTTGGTTGTTTATTTTTCATCTGGCGGAACTATTGCATATACGTGGGACAATCCAAATGGTATGTGTGAATTTGTTAATATATTGTATTTAAACCGTAAAGTGTATTTAAATTAATGAATACATAATTATGACTAGCTTGATGATGTAATCAAGTGCCTTTATACAGCCCTGACGAAGGTTCAAACCGAAATGCATTGGCAGAATGTATATTGAAGGCAAAATTTGATCGCCCAACACAGTGCAATGTGAATCAATACATGAGAATGTGAATAAACATTCCTGTCTAAAAGTACATAGATATATTTGACTTTTCGTATTTGATTGAAATAAGATATCGAAGAAGGAATCGAATTTTTTGAAAATTTGCAGCCCTATAGAAGGGCCAACTGAGATGCGCCAGCTTTAATAAGGCAGAGTTGCCTTGTTTCTTCATTTGCAGTTTATTTAGGTCCTTGTGCTATAGGACTAGATTTAAACTGGCAGCTCCAATTTTACCTGACACTGAAGGTGAATTTTATATATATAATTTAAACAAAGAAAGAAAGAGAAGAAAATAACTTGTGGTGCCCACCTCTCCGATACTTCTGTAACATGTTCATCTTCACCAGTAGCCAGTGGGGGAGCTAAAAGCTTAAATGACAAATTAAGAAAAGCTATTAAGTTTGCTTTGCCAGTCGCAGCAGGGTTCCCACCCTCCTCCTCTCCACACGTGTGTTTGTGTTGTTTGGTGGAAGCAAGGGGTGGCATTTCAGTGGAAAGTATGTTGAAAAGCCCAATTCTGGCCCTGGGTGCCTGGTTTTGTTTGTGATGATAAATCTGACAATTTATGACCTTTTTAAGAAAATATTTGTTAACATTAGTTAACTCCACCTACTATACCGCAATAACCATGATATACCGTCATTTGGCAAGAAGATTATCGTACCGCCATAAAACTAATACCGTGACACCCCTAACCCTGGGCTGAACTGACAGTTGGTGGTAGCCTGGAAAGGCATGAACATATTTGGAGGAGAAAGGCAGCCCCATCTGTCTCAAAATACTATTTGATGAATACACTTTTAAGACTGTTAATTCTGTAACCAGACAGCGTAGAAGTGTAAAAGTTGTACAGTTTAAGTGTAATTTTTGTGGCTTCTAACCAAGATATTGTGGCCGTCCATAGCATTTAGGGGACGCAAACCCCAGGAAAATATGAATCATTGTAAAAGTACACATGGTTGAACGTTAAAAATTAATAGAAATATGCCCTATGATAATATGTGCACACACACCTAAAATGGTGGGATTTTGGGTGAAGCGGTTCGCACTAAAATCGCGAAAAACTATTATAAGGGTGAAACAATGGCATACAAACTTGGAAGTTGGACTGCCATGCTCTGCATGAAATATGTAATGTGCTTATGTAATTGGCAAAAGTGCCACAACTGTACAAATGTGTAATTTGTGTTAAGATAGATGTTTGGCAAAAAGGACTGTGGGAAGGCTTTGCACCTCATAAAAACACAACCCCATAAACGGAGTCTCCTCCTAGAGGAGGCAACCAACATTGGGTGCCCTATCCGGTTCTTGGGGGTAGGTCTAGTTTAGTTCTGCCCAACAGTATACCTGGTGATGTCACCCACTTTATAAAAGGGGTGGGAGCTCACAGGGACGGGAATTTCCAGCGCCTGCGTATCCTGACATTCCAGATCCACCTTTGCAAGCTTCCAGACTCCACCGCAAGGCCAAAGCATAGCTGATCCTATCCCAGCAAGGCCATTGATAAAGAAATTCCACTAAAATCGCAATCGCAAAGGGGAAAAGCTGTGGTACCTTGCGGAGCATCCTGTGACCAGACAGGTCTTTTGCTCACTACCTGCATGCCCGCTGTACCCTTGCCATCATCCATCGACCAGACTTGCCCCACTGTTTGCTGTTAGGAGAGCCGCCTTCTTGTGACCAGAACCTTTTGGGTCCAAAACCGGTCGACTGTCTAAATCCCCAAACTCCAGTGCTGTTTGTGAGTATTTCCCCATCCCATGGCCACACATAGTCTACCCTATCGTGATCCTTTGTCTTTGTTGTACTCTCTAAGAAATCCTATCCTTTCCTTAGTAACTTGTTTAAGACTGTTAGAATTCTCGGTGCATCTTGTCATCTGTGTTATCTCCAAGCGTTAGCGCCACTTTTCTCTTCATTTTTGTCTTGCATAGATCATAAATCCTAAGCCATATTTGGAATAATCAAATTAATTCCCACATAAAGCTGAACGCGGGGTGAAAAGGTTGACGTTGCAAATCAATCTTGGAACGTACTGTGTCTTTCTTTAACAATATAGTCTAGATAATTTAGTTTAAGTAAAGCTTGCCTTTCCTGTTTTAAAACAGATTTTCTCTTTTCAACTGCTCTATTTTCCTAAAATCGAACCTCATTCCACCTTGAAAATCTAATTCAATTCTCCAGCTATAGTCACTCTTTCCCTTCCATATTGTCCCTGTGATGTGCATCTATCCCCCTGCCTAAAAACCGCATTCCGATTCTGTGTTTTTCACCCATTTTAAAAAAAAGTTTTTGACATTTAAAGCTGAAAAAGAGAAAAATGCAACTTTTCAATGTGTGATTTGACTGCACTGTTTTTTCAATTTCAACCTGCTTTTTGAACTATATGCCTTTTTTGTGATACCTTACCTATAGTTGCTAGTGATATAACATCCCTGAGACTGTGGAAACATATGTACATGATTATTTAATTACACACATTAATTATTTGTTAAAATCTGAGTTTCACTTTAGGCCATTGCAAAGGGTTTAAAAAGCGTTTGCCTCTTTTGTGAGGGAAGGTCGGAGTTTGCTGCCTCATATCCCTGACTACTTGCTGCTTCTTTCTATCCACTCAGAAGAGTAATTGTGGGTTGGGGAACATTGCATGGTGAAACCTTAACTTGGGTGCTATCTATCCTAATTGAAAAAGTGCTCCTATTCATTTGTGCTTTGGATATGTTCTTGTAGAAGGTTACCCAAGCGTATTTCAGTGGTTTTCATTGTACTTATCACCCCATTGGTGATTGTTGCCCCATATAAAAATTGTGTGATTTTCTTTGAAATTAAAATAAATATTGTATTCCCACCAACCGGCCTGGTTCCTGGTCAATTGTGACCCGGGGTATTTTCAAAAGGGGCTGTTAGACAGGTTTGGTATCGGCTCAATTCAAATTCATAGAAAATAAAGAGAAAGTATTGTATTTGAGCGCTACATCCTAGACTAAGGGCAAGAGTCCTGATCCAATGTGTGACGCCCAGTTAGAATCCTTCACACAGCGTTGCCAACAAAAACCTTGAAGATCAAGCAGTGATCCTCTTCTAAGAACTCTTGAATTGACCTGGAGAATCTTCTTTGCATCAGAAGTATAAAGGGTCAGAACAGAACAGCCACCAATAAGAGCTTCTCATGACTTCAGGGGTCCTTGGCTTCCAGCAGGAAGAACAGCCTCCCAAATCCAGCAACAGGGATCGTCATGTCAATCCATCATGGGGCAAGTGGTCCTGTTCTTGAAATACGTTTTAAATACAGTATCAAAGGCTGTGGTCATATAAAAATAACTCTCCAGATAAGGGGGATACTGTAGCCATAAACTTTTAAAGGAGGAATTTGATAGCATAACACCTTTAAAATGAATAATCCTGCATGGACTTTGGATTCTAAAGTATCCAGAGTTAAGCATTTCCCTACTCCCTTCTGATGTCTCTGGTTTTGCTTCTTGTCAAAAAAACATTAATAACATTTCTGATAGTACTGGTTTTATTCCGAACAGTTCTTGTGAAAAAATGTGGGTTGCCACCAATGTATCAAAGTAAGCATCTGGCTTACAACTGGCTTTAATTTTTTTGATGGCTGAGAATAGACGGCTTACTGTGAAAGGGAATTCCTATACCCAATTGTATAATTTGAATTTTTGGGGTTCTTGCTCCCTAACCTACTGGGTCCCCTTGACATTTTGCTGGTTTCACTGTTTTTTCTTTCTTTGCCTTTGTGGCTTGAGGGATGTCTACTAAAGTCTTCCTGCCAATGCAGCCCTTTTTAAAGGGGTCTGTCCTTAGCTGCCCACATGGCTACCAGAACAGGGGTGCTTTTAAAGTACCCTATGTTGGTCTGAATGTGCTTCTATCACTCAAAGTGTGCAGTGATGTAGGGTCGTGGCAGACACGATTTAGCTAAATCTACACCAAGGTTGTTGTAGCCCTTTCAGCAGATTTCATAGCTCGATCATAGTCATTGGGGTATTAAAGTCTTTTTCCAAGCCCATATGCCTGCCATTTTGTTTTTGACCATCACTTTGCTTGTGTTGACCCTCGGACATGTCCAAAATGGGCATTTTGCTTATTTGCCCATGCTGAGACCAAGGACTGCTCACTTTTGTTGTATTAATTTCCCCGACAGTGCACCTACACCGAAACCACAGCCTATTGGTGAACACTGCATGTGCAGTTACTGCACATTCAGTTACGGATGAGGATGCAGCGGAGAGGTAAGGAGGGTGATTGGGGAGGGGGGAGTATGTTTGTGTGTGGTGTGATGAATCCTGCGGAATCCTCAGAGAATCCGTGCCTAAAGTCTCCTCCCAGGTGGCCAGGGGAAGACGGCCGCTATCTGATCCTAATCCTGGGGGTGGTATTAGCCGGATGGATCACATGGGAGGAGAAAGCCCCCAAGGGAACAGGAGGATCCTGTTAGGAGGGACGCATGATTTATCTTCTTCAGAGAAGGAGATCTCAACGATGTCAGAATATTTAATAGCCTGCTGTCAGAGTAAGCCTTCTCTTAATAAAACTACCCACCCTTCTCTAACGATCAAGTTAATAAACAGAGTAAATCCAATAATGTTGAAGTTAATTTTTCTGAAGAAGATAATCAGAATATTAAGTCCCACAATGCTCTAGGTACTGGGAAAAGAAAGAGTGTCTCAGGGGCACTAAACTGCAAGATGCAGCCTAGTGCTTCTAATGACCCACACCTGAGCGGGAATTTTGAATTTATAAGGTCCCCTCAGGTGCAGGCCATTAGAAGCAGGAGGTGGAGTAGTTGCAGAGGCTGTAGGTCGCAGTTATCGCAGAAAGAAAACGGATGCCAGAACTGCAATCATCTTTAAAGCGGCTGTTGGTCCTGAGAGGGTCGCCAACATTGATGGCCTTATTTGCAGAGGTTGCGCAGTGGGAAGCATTGTTGGAAGAAGCTGTCCCCATGAAGAGAAAGGCTCTCCTTGTTGCGTGCTGTGTCCCAGTGGCTGACGAGCACCAGAGTTCACATGGAGCGAGGAATGCTCCTTTCCGATCAGCGTGGGCCACAGGAAACAACCCAAAGCAGTCTGATGTGCCAGAGTCAGCCGCAGAGGCAGAACAAGCAGTGACAGCGGATCGAGTGGATGCGTGTGCATAAATCGGTGAGTTTACCATTGTCCGGTAATCCCGGTACTCTGCATAATCGACCTCTGGCTACTGCAAGTAATTTTGAATACCGGACTGATGTAAAGAAGTTAAATTGGAATAAGAGGAACTTTGTGGAAGGAGGTGAAAAGAAAGGCTATGATCATTGCTATCCCGGCCGTCATTGCCAAAGCCAAGAGAGGGCAATACTGAAGCAAGCTAACCATAACTACCATTGCCAAAGAAAAAAGGTGGCAATACTGAAGCAAGCTAACTATGACCATCATTGCCAAAGCCAAAAGAGGGCAATACTGAAGCAGGCTAATTGTAACTTTTGTTGCCAGAGTAAGAAAGAGACAATATTTGACAAGGACATCAACAAACATTGTCTAAGCCCAGGAGAGGCACGTGGAATACAGAAACATTGTCAGCAGTTGTATGATGTAAAAGTGGGAAAACAGAAGCGGCAGGAGAGAAGCCCTCCTAGTAGAAAATATCAAGGAGGAGAGGAGAATATCCTGCATTGCCTGTGGCAAATACAATAGTGGAACAAACAGCACCAATGGCTCTCATGTTTTCCCAAATGATGTTGTGAATTTCGATGCTGTTGAAAAGATTTAAAGTAGACCTTGCCACAGAGTACCTGTAGTAGTGTTAGGAGCTTTTGTCCTGGCAGGCAAGTATAGCAGGATGGGACTTTTTAGTCGCAATCCTGGCAGGTTAGTGGAAAAGGAAAAAATCATTGTCATACTGCATTGAATATTGTGAAGAAGAAGTTGAAATCCACTAAAGTGTTTCATGAATTGTGGTGGAATCATTATGACAATGTTGTTGTTGATCAGAAGAATTGTTAAAGTGTTGTTTGTTTCTTATGGAAAAAAGTCATGTTGAACTTTTGTTCATACTTGAAGAGATAAAGACCTCTCTGGTTGAACTGTTGGTTAGAGACCAAGTTAAAGACTCTTTGAAGCAAGAAGAATTGTATGATCAGAACTTTGTTACAAAACTGAATTTTCTTAACTGAACCTTTTTTGAAATTCCTGCTTTGAATCTGGGGAAGGGGATCTGATCTCGGTAACAAGGATACATAGTTACTAGATTTGTGTTAACTATAACAGAGTTTGATGTATATATAAGTGTGAGGGACAGATCCCTTTGATTAGAGTGATTTCCTTTAGTTTATTTTGTAGGCAGGGAATTCCTCTTTAGGTTAGGGATAGTGAGGCATTTGTCAAACCCTTATTATTTAATAAAATAACTTTTTGTGAAAAACATTAACCAAGTTGTCCGACTTTTCGGACCCCTCACAATGGGTGTTTTGTGTGTGTGTGTGTTTGTGTGTGTGTAAGAATGTTTTTGGAACGGGAGGGTTGGGAGTTTGTGGGTGTCCCTCACTGGATCCATGACAGGCCCTGTGGGGAGGAGGGCAGGGGAGAGAACAGGGCTTGCAGGTGTATCCCCAACATTGTAAGAGGCGATGGAGAGGGCACTGGGATGATGTTTCACCGCAAGCCAAAACCATGCTGGGGCAACTGGGCTTCGGTGAAAACGGCCTGCGGGGAAACAACATACATCTGAGACCACTCTCATTCGCAGTTTAAACTGCTTTAGACTGGTATAAATGTCTACAGATCTTTTAATCTGTATCGGGTGTGAGAGGTCCAAGTGTTCGGTGGTTTTTAGGGCCAGCCCGATTGGCTGACTGCACAAACCTGTATTTGCTTGGCTCTAGTGCGATTTTTGGGCTGATTTAGGCCATCCCCTGGGTGAAGGTAATAACACTGCAACACCTTGTGAATCCCCCATGATCTCTTCCTGATTTCTTACCTGATTTGGCCATGCTCGCTGCACCCTGGTGCCTTTTGTTCTTGTGTTCTCCTTCCTTGCTGGTGGAATCTCATCCAGAGCTCTTTCTCTGCTTTTCACCATCCTCCTTGTTGGTTGGACTTCCTGTCCTTGCTGGACTGTTGCTTGCCTGTAGTTGCTGGACTCCTGGTAACATCCATCTGACCAATGTGCATAAAGTGTTTCCAGTCTTCTAATCGCCTCAAGTGTGTTTTTGCTGCTCTGCCTCAGTATGACTTTCGGACAGCATCAGCTGTGGTCTCTGTTGGTTGTGGGACCATTCCTTGATTGCTGACTGCACCCTCCTGATTCCCTGACCTAACACAGGACGTTGGCTATGTTCTTCAGTGTTCCTGTTCCTGTTTTCATTGCTGTTGAGTCTACTGCTTCATGGGTCTTCCCTCCAGGTGCCTCCTTTGTTGGTCTTTTTGTCTGGATTCCTGTTGAATCATGTGTTCATGGCCTTTTACTATGAGCTCCCTTCCACAGCTGGCTGGACCTAAACCTAACGCCAAACTCCTGTGCACCCACCCACCTGGTGCTAAATTCTCTGCAACCATCAGAGTGAGTACCTGTTCACATGTCCTCTGGTCCTGATTTGGTAGTTGGTATTTCAACAAAATAACGCCTGTCGGAGAAAATGTTTCTTGAGTTCAGATAACTAAACTCTGTATTTTAATTTCTCTAGTAAGGTACTTTCATCCTTTACAAAAATAACATATAAAACTGTGTTAAAATTATAAAACACATTGCAAAAGAAACACCACAACAATTGCAAAACCAAAAAATGTGTGCGATTTACATATAGTTGAGTTTGTGAAAGTTCATAAATTCTGACAAAACGTAAACCATGTCCAAATTCACAGACTAGACTCTGACTGACATGTTTCAATCCTTCCAATTATTGTGGGATATTCCTAAGGGGCAAGAACAGCAATTTGTGGTGAAAAACATTAAACCTATTAAGTGATAAACCATAGAAGAACAATTGAGTTTTGCATCCCAAAATAACACACAGTTCAAGTTCTGCACAAAAGGCAAGAATTGATCCCTTAGTAACCTCCAAAAATTAGGACACTTTGTTGGACTTGTGAAGATATTACAAGTACTCAACAAAGAAAAATCGAGTCCCAATGCACCTTAGCTGTAGGTAAAGACCTGACCGGGACAGAAAAAGAGAATGTTTCTCTAGTATTACTAACCATCCCATGGCTTCAAATGTTGCCACAATGTAACATTTTGTTGAAACATGGATATGTAAACACACCTAAGTGGTGTGAATATTTACTACATCTTCAATACATTGAGAGCGATGTAAGCTGAAAAAGAACACAAGTGCAGTCTTAGCATGCATATTCAATAAAAAAGTGATCAGAACCAATTAAAAAATGAAGTTTCAAAAGTTGGGTGTTTTGAGAAGAAAGTACTAAATTCGCTGAATTTGTGAAGTTAGCTAAGAACTGCTCACAGTCTGCACCAATTGCCCAAACTTTGCCGCAACCCCACTGTATGTTTTTCAAGTACATAAGCTTGTAAAGATTAAGAAGATCATGAATGGAACTATATCTAACTTGTTACCAATTTGGTGCAAAAATACCATACAACACAATGAAAGAACCTTTGTGTAAACATCTTGATTATGAATTTATAAGGACCAACAACACTGATCGACTGGTATTTCAAGCACATTGAGAATAGAGCCCTATATATGTAACGTAATATGAACAATGTAAATGCGGATACTAAGGTGTCAAACACCCCTGGCATGAAATTATTCAACCAATTGAATATTTACAAAACAATCAGTGACATTTAAACCTTCAAGTGCCCAAAACTGAAAGAACACAGAACCACATTGTCGCATTCATGATAAACCAAACATTGATGCAACAGTGGAATACATTTTGTTTTTATACTCTCAAGCCACAACAAGTCCTCATTAAGACCCAACATATGTGATCTTGTCTTAAAAATGAGTCTTTGCTTCAACAGTAGCAATTTTATCTCGGCTTCTTGTCTGCCTCAAATAGATCCAACTACTCAGTCACCATGTGAATTTAGTCTCTTTGTGGCCTTTTTTAAAAAAAATGAGTGACCAGTGGAACCAAGAGTTTTTTATTCCTGCTACAGCTGTGATGTTAGCCAACTTTGGTCTTGATTTTTCTCATAGTCATACCAATGTAGACTATGTAAATGATAACATAACCTGGCTGGTATTACAATTGGAAAACTGTTTGTTGCCATTGTGGTGGTAATCCTACATCTTATTCTGTGCTGATTGTCTGGGTGCCATCAATACAATGGCCACGTGGAAAATGTCCATGTGTCCATGGTAGACCCTGTCATTATGTTGTAGTCGGTCTTCTCACGGATGCAACATTTTCTCATTCAGTAAGTACAAGGTGACTCTGAGGTTTTGACTATATTTCTATCCAAACATTTGTTTTGGAAATTTTCATGGACCGTTTTCTAAAATATTCCAATGTTTGAGGATTATTAAAAAGTGTTTACATAAACTGAATGTTCAGAATCTCTACTTTTAGTGAAGTGTTCTAAAAGGATTTCATGATTATTATTTGAGGCCCATTGTTTTTTTACACCTACGAACCAATTTCTTGGGGTACTCCCTTTCAAGAAACTTTTTTGTCAAGTTTGAGGATTCAAAAATGAACCTCTCCTTACTGTTTCTATGAAGTCTTAAAAATTGGTCATACTGTAAATTGTCGGAGACAATATGGTTGAACACTCTGATAACTCAACAACGAGCTTCTAGCTGTCGGTTTTGTAAAATGAGCTACGCTCCTGGCTGTCAGTTTTGTAAAAGGAGCTACTTTCAAGACTCTATCTTCTGCTTACATCTATATATCTTGTAAAGTAATGTAGTGTGTACCCAAAGGATAGGTACATTTTAGGGACAGGTACATTTTAGAATGGATTGCTGGTGTTAAATCACTTCACAAATTCATGTCCTGTGAGACTAGACCCATCCCATGTAATCAAAACATCATTGATATAACATTTCCAAGTATGAATGTTAAAGGAAAAAGGGTTAACAATAGCATAAAAAGGTCATCTCGAAGGATTACACATACAAATTGGCCTCTGGAAAGAAATGATGTTATTTTATTATTGATCAACTTAACAATACTACATTTATTGCACCTGGAAGGATGAAGGACTGAGTTGTACCTGATGTGATCTATGTGCTTGAAGGCTGTATGTAGATTTCTGTGGCAACCATTTAACTTGCTGAGCTACCTTGATGGCCAGATTATACACTTATCATTTGCACTCATCTCTGTTTAGGGGTTTTAATATCCTGGTTGATCATCCTTCAAATCTCTCATTTCAGTTGCCTGATGTATGTTCCTTGCTCTTTAGTATGGACTGGCATGTTTTAAATACCATACTCTGCATCTCAGTCTATCCAAATACTGCCCCTCACTCGTTTGCTATGGGCTGAGAACGCCATCATTCTTTTCTGGGTTAATGTATCTCGTAGTTAATTTGACTCATAGTTAAAGCTATTGCAGGTCCATGTTTCCTAAGCAAGAAATCTGTGTATGGAAACCTATTCAACCAGAAGTAATCAGTGATTTTTAAAGAGCCTCTGTGCTGGAAATCCGTCAGTCAGCTGATATTCTCTCACTAAGCAACTCCATTCTTGACTCTGTGACAGTCAAATGCTAGAGGCTCAAAGGTGGAACTGTTGTGGCCCTGGGTCTGGGGACTGCTACCGGGTCAGGGATGTAGAAGCAAGAGGCAGTACATAGGGGATCTCATAGGTTCTCCTTCTCAACCCTAGCCTTGATTGTCGAGGAACTTCTGCTGCCCTGGGAACATTGTTAATACCTGGAAATCACATGGGTATGGATAAAATGATGATCGATCTGGAGCGGAAACGAGGTCCCTCCAAGGTGGTCCTGAGCACCATTGTGCATACTGTGAATCATATTTGCGCAAAAGAGATTTTTTGAGGACTGCTTGATGAGCACACTCCAGTCCCCATTTACTCTAGTTTATGGGACTCAAGGAGCACAACAGGACATGAGAATGTATAGAGCTAAAGAATTAAATAAGAAAGGGCTGGGGCATCTTTGTGTTTTTAGTTCATGGTATTTAAGTCCTTGATCTGGCAAGAGAAGACATTCTACACACAAGTTCTAGGAACATTATCTTTGCAGAGACAATGTTGCAAAGCCAAGGGGTGGGGAGAGGGAGGGAGGGAGAGGGAGGGAAAGAGAGGGAGAGGTAGAAGGAGGAAGGAAGAAGGAGGGAGGGAGGGAGGGAGAGGGAGGGAATGAGGGGGAGATGGAGGGGTGTATGTTTGCAATACAACACCCATGCCCATGCACCATTGGCTATACTGGCTAGACCTAATGAACGTTATAGTTCAAACATCTAGAGAACCTAAGATTGCAGATCACTACTGTACATAGTCAACTCAATTTTGTTTGTGCAGAACAATGATTAGGGACCTCATAATACTCTAAGGAAATGTCTAAAAGTTATTTTCCCATGTTGGTATTGTAGAAGAGTTGTGTACCCCAAACCACTGACCCATATGTATCAAACGCACAGAAGATGAAGAAAATGAAATTCCTGTTTGCACTTGGAAAAGGTCTGAACCCCTGCTCACTGCATCTCGGGTGACCTAGAAGAATGTGCATTACACCACACTCGCCACTTATTAACCACCCTTACACACAAACACCCTGTGCTTGCCCTACTCCCACACACTTCCATCCCACAGGACCTCATACATCTCATCACCGCCCCCACTGCTCTCCCAAATCACAATAGAAAACCTCATGGCCATGAAGAGGAGTGTGCTCCATTGAGAGGTAGAAGCAAACCCTGAACCTCAAAGGTGGGGTCTGCTTCAGTGAGTGGGAAAAGAGCTATTCTGAGCGTAAGACGAGGGAAATGCTCCAGTGAGGTGGAGAAGAGCCCCCTGAAACTCAGAAGGGGTATGCTCCTGTGAGTATGCAGTATGCTATGGGACCCCAGGAGATGGTTGGGCTCCCAGGGAGAAGAGTAGAGTCCCTTGAGATCAAAAGGAAGAGACCCAGGACGCAAGAGAAAGGGAGTGGTGAGAAGTAGCGAGATAGAATTTGACCACAAAGAGATGTGTAGCATAAGAGGAGAGCCCTGTGAACCCAAAAGATGGGTGTACTATAGTGAAAAGAGAAAAAGAGAGTAGGCCACTATATCCTGTGAAGGTGATAACAACACTATATCCCTAGATGCAAAGTAGTGAGCAGGGCATGTTATCCAAGGACAGAGAGAATGAGAGCCCCAGTGAAGAGGAGGACATTTTGAGACCCTTAACAAAGGGAGGAAGCCCAAATGTCGAGTCAGTTGGGGAGCCCTTGTGGTCCCCAAAAGAAGTGATAATTAATGCTAGACCTACCTGCTAGGAACTGTCTGAATGCCTTTTTATTTGCTGTCCTTCATCTATTGTCCTGAATTCAAGCATTGCGACACACAAGAATCTTTGTTACAGCCATCCTGAGCCAATTTCCATGCAATAGTCTTGGGTTTTACTTTTGTTTAATAAAATCCTTCAAGCTTTTTCTGGTGCCAGTAATTGTGTTCTCTCTCGGCCAAGCAACACTGTGATACTCTGACAAGGGTGGCATTAAAATCTGCTTTCATGTTACAGAGAAGTTCATCAAAAAGGTCACAGTATACAGTTAATCCTTCCTGCCACACTGAGGGCATCATAAAACTGGCAATGCCAATAGTTTTGGCATTTGCTGCTGTTCTTTGCATTTTTAGGCATCAGGGTGCAAGTAGGAGAGTACAATGTTTCATTGGAGGATGCCATAAGGGGTGCACGTGTGAGATAGAATGAGAAGGGGTTTAGAACAAATGAGGAAGCTATTGATGGAGGGTGCCATCGATGATGAGCAAGAGGAAATATGAGCGAGAAAGGGTGAGTGAAAGGGTAAGAAATAAAGAGAGAGTGGGAGAGGCAGGATGAGAAGGGATAGGGATAGGGAGAGGGGGTATGGTTAGTGGGTTGGGAATAGAGAATGTAGGGTGGGTGGGGCTATAGGGAGGGGTTAGGGTGTGGTGGGGTAAAGAGAGGGGATAGGCCGGTCTACAGAAGGAGGGGAAAGGATGGGTGGTGGTAGAGAGAAGGGGTACGATGGGCAGGATAGAGAGGGTGTAAGGCGGGTGGATGGGGTAGAGAGAGGGGATGGGGTTGGGTGGGCATAGAGAGTTGGTAGGGTGGTTGGGGTAGATGGGTAGGGTTGGTGTTTGGGGTAGAAAGAGTAGGTAGGTTGGGTGGGGGTATAGAGAGTTTGAATGCTGGGTGGGTGGAGCTAGCAAGAGTTGGGTAGGGTGGATTGGGGTTGAGATAGTGGGGTAGGGACGGTGGGAGCAGTAGAGAGTGGGGATAGGGTGGCTGGGGGTAGAGAGAGTTGGTAGGGTGGGTGGGGGTAGAGAGAGTTGGAAGGCTTTGTGGGTGGCAATAGAGAGAGTTGGTAGGCTGGATTGGTGTGGCTAGAGAGTTTCGTTGGGTGGGTGAACGTAGAGAAAGTTGGGTTTTTAGATAGGTGGGGTAGGGTGGGGTAGAGGTAGTGCGATTTGGTGGGATGGGGTAGGGTGTAGAGGTAGTTTGGCTGGGTGGTGTGAGTGTGGGGTAAGATGGGTAGTGGTAGAGACAGTGAGGATACTGTGGGTGGGGTAGAGAGAGTGGGGGTAGTGTAGGTGGGGTAGAGAGAATGGATGTTAGGGTCGTTGTAGTGTTGGTCGGAGGTGGTAGAGTGTGGGGCAGGGTGGGTGCTGGTAGACAGTGGGGGTAGGTTGGGGTAGAGTGAGTGGGCATTTAGTGGGTTGCTTTTTGTGGAGAGCAAGTGGGGAATGGGTTGGGTGGGGGTAGAGAGAGTGGGGATAGGGTGGGGAGGGGTTAGGATAGGGGTAGTGTGGGTGGGGTAGAGCGAGTGAGGGTAGGGTAAGGTAGAGTGTGTGGGTAGGGTTGGTGAGAGCAGATAGAGTGGGGAAGGGTGGGTGAATGGGGTAATGTGGGTTGGGTGGGGGTAGAGAGTGGGGGTACAGTTGGTGGTGGATGGGGTTGAGAGAGTGGGGGGTAGGGTTGGTAGGGCGTGCGCGTTGAGAGAATGGGACTAGGGTGGTTGGGTGAAGATAGAGTGGGGGTAGGGTGGTTGGGGGTAGAAAGAGTGGGGTTGGGATGGCTGAGTGGGTGGGGGTAGAGAGAGTGGGGGGGATGGGTTGGCTGAGTGGCGGTAGTTAGTTGGGGGCAGGAAACATGAACAAAGCAGCCTCGGGCGGATGTGTCAAATGTAGCCCTAACATAACCCATCCAGCATACTGTAATGTAATATGGCACTTGTATAATTATCAATGTTGCTTTTAATACTTCACAGCATGTTTGACTTCTTCCTTGCCGGATTCCACACCACCCTGACCAACATAAGGTTAGGAATGTGGCTTTGATGGTGAATAGTTGTACATCACTGCACTCCGCTTGTGCTTTGATTTTTGTAGCAAAATCCTAAATAAAGCAATGCTGGTCCATGTAGTGCAGTTTATCAAGGGGCATATGTATTGGCCTCTGCACAACAGAACAAAGAAATGTCCACTTAAGAAATGGCTTGAAATCTCATTTGTCAGAGTCCATGGTGTCCCGATGTCACTTGAAAAGGATGAATGATCCTGACCCTGCCCCTATACACGTTGTCACAGTAGGTCGGAACCCAAGAAATGACATGAAGAGCTGGACCATGGGGCCGTGTCTGGAATCACTGTACAGGCCCTGGGACCAATCACCTGGGACAAATCATGGGAAGGAAAGCTTTGCCATCGTACCGACGGTCCGAGAAGGAGCGGTGCAGAGTAGCAGGGTAAAGAGGCCATTCATGTAATCATTCGTTAAACATAGAGACAAAGTTTGGTCCGTTTTACAAATCTATCTCAAAGACACAACCAACCCTGTACACCCTTCCTTTGAGGTTACCACATGACTCCATATCAATTTGGACCTCACACCTCAGGCCGAGGAATTCATTTCTTCATCAATTGCATTCTGGGAGTTGTAGTCTTTGGCCAAAAGCAAATCCCAGGATTGGAATAAGTCATTTTAGTGGACCTATACATCTATTAACCTCACCTTCATTGGGGGATATCACCTCCAGTGTCGTAGTGAATAAATGCCAACATGTAGCCAAATCCATTGGGATGAAGATAAGTGTGACCAATGTAAAGACAGTGACAAGGTTTTGAGTACAAGAGTGCCTCCTTTGGTAATACCAGAGAGTCCCAAGACGGTGTGGGATACAATAGCCATTGATTTGTTGGACCGTTACATTTTTGTGGAGCGCAAGATGTATATGAAGTTCATCTTGTATTTAGTTCATGTTGGATCAAAGTGACTGTGATGTAATACCGTTCCAAATGGAAACCTGCCATTGGATGCCATAGGAACCTGTAGACCCGGGAATGTTTGTTAGAATGGGTTGTGAGTTATGTGCCTGACCGGAGAAGGGAGCTGCAACCTATCCTGAGCTCTTAATAAAGAACCTGTTCTATCCCTCACAGTTGTGTGTGGATCATTGGATTATAATATATCATATTCCTGCTACTCCTGGTTTCAACCTTGCATTCTGGGACATGTGGTGACCCCTTAGAAACACAAGCTGCAAGTCCCGGGATGCAAAGCCAAAAACCAGGACTGGGCAAACAGTTCCCGTCCAGAATGGGATATTGTGGCATTTCTGGCATTGTACATGACGAGCTACACTGCCTTTTGTGCCTGGATTCTGCGGTCACAACACTCAAACCTCTGTGGGTTGCATTTGCCCAATGTTTTGTATTTTGTATATGTGGGGGCTGGGGGCCTTTCCAATGAAGGGTTGGGGTAACAGAGTACTCCCAAATACATTTGAGGTTAAGATCGGCATTGATGAGAGAACTTCTCCATCTGGGCTCAGGTACAATGTGTTCAACTGGAATTGGAACCTTGCACCTTAGGCCCTATAAACTAACATAGGGACAATCAAACTTACAAGATCCATAAGCAAAGATCCAAGGCCAGATACACCACTGCCACCTGGCATGGGGCAACTTGAAGGCTTGTATTTAAATGGTTGGCACTCACTGTGTGACCTTGTCAACTCACCCCAACACCTAGTTCAAGGCACCCACTAATGAACACGTACAACAACCTGGACGTCCACAGTCAGGCAGCCCATAGAGACAGTTTTGTTTGTAATGCTACGTATTACATGCCTGCTCGCTAATTCGCTTGAAGGCAGTTTCCTTGTGCTCCAGCTTTGCACATGGCCATCCAATGCCATTGTGAATATCCCGCATGTGCCAGCCCTGTGATTTCATACATAGTCACACATCCCTAGGAAGTGCAGAGAGTGTGTAGTTGAAAGTTATGCAAAACTGCTAGCTCATTTATTCTAAGGGCTCCATTACGCTCCTTCCATGACATGCCAGCCATCGATAGTCCCTCCTGGAGTGTCCCTATAGGACTGGACCCATAGCACCAGAGCTCCACACGATGCGGCCAGGTCAGTGGGGTGCCAGTCTCAGCATTCCTGGTCATACGAGGTTTTAACTTCCCCTGTCCGTACTGCCTTAGTATTCAGAGGGCTGCCTGCATACCTAGCCCTGCCATTGGGGCAGGAACTATGGACTGAGCAGCCACTCCCCCAGCTCTGAGCCCAGCTGCGCTCACCCTGGCTGATCACTGCGGGCTGCCCCTGTCTCTGCAGAGCGAGAGACTCTCGTGTTATGTGCCGTGACCCTCATGCACATCATGTCATGTACCGCCCAGCATCACACGCTTGGGGCAGGTGGCTTGCAACAGCTGCTCACTCCAGGCTAGGCTATGCTTGCATGGATCTTCCATCCGGGGTAGGACAGGAGCTGCTGCTGCTCGGAGCTTGGAATGGGGTGGGGTTGGTGGGGGTAGAGAGAATGAGGTGGGTGAGGATAGGGAGAGTGGGCTTGGGGTTGGGGTGCTAGTAGAGAGGCAGCCTCTGGTAGAAATTAAAAAAGATTATAGTTGAAGGTAGTCCAACAATATCCCAGTTGTACATGAAATAGCCCAATAAGGCAAATCAATACACAGCTGGGAAATAGGAAGCCTGACAGATTTCCTGCTTACAAAGCTGCTGATTGGAGCAAATCTTGTTAGGGAGATCCTCATTGGGAAGTACGGCAGAGGAATTTGGGAAAATACATTTTAGTGAGTTGCCCATTTTATGCTGTGGCAATGCTGCTTGCTATGCCAAACAGATATTCTCAGGTCAGAGTCCCATTTCCCTCTCTCTCTTTTGTAACAATCGTTTCGACATATTTGTGGTTTTGTGGCTTGGGCCCCAAACATTTTCCAAAACCAAAAATCTAAAAATGCATGCTTGGGCCATCCAGTCACAGCACCCGCCCCCAATCTGCACCCTAGAGTATCTTAATTCACACTTCAACTACTGAAAAAATAACGTATATACAACAGGAGGTTTGTTATCATGGCTATAAGACCACCTGAACATGTACAAAGTTTCCAAATTTGTCATCAGTCCATTCATCTGTTAGAGAAAGTCATATGATATGATATGGCATTTATAACACATCTGTACACAAGTGTTTCTAGGCACCAAAAGACAAGGGAGGGAGGACAAGACAAATGATCTTACTAGGCCTAGTGTCATTCGGATTGTGCAAGTGCAACAATAGAAGTGCAAGGGGAAGGTGAGAGGGAAGAACAATGAAGAGGAAAAGGGGGAAGTGCAATCGGAGCAGCAAGGCTCTGAGTAAGTGCAGCTCTAGGTAAGTGCAAGGAGGCAGGGGGGCTGTAGGGTTACAGTTAGAGCCCCTAAGTGTGCAGTAGGCCAGGAGGTGCTGCAAGGAAGACTGGGAATGGAGGAGCATGGAACTCTGGGAGACTGAGGGAACCAAGCAACTAGTCAGAGCAGCAGACAGTTATGTTAGCAAGGAAGCGGGAGAGAGAAGGTAGAGGAGAAAAGGAGTCTTCAGCTGCTTCCGGAACTTCAGGTGGTCCAGCTCAAGTCTGAGAGGGGCAGGGAAACCATTCTAGAGGGAGGCACCTGCAGAGGAGAGAGATCTACCCCCCACTCTCTGCCTGGAGCAGCGTCTGACCCTCAGAGAGCTGGAGGTAGCTGAACAAAGGGATCTAGAAGGAAGGATAGGGTGGGGAGGGGTTAGGATAGGGGTAGTGTGGGTGGGGTAGAGCGAGTGAGGGTAGGGTAAGGTAGAGTGTGTGGGTAGGTTTGGTGAGAGCAGATAGAGTGGGGAAGGGTGGGTGAATGGGGTAATGTGGGTTGGGTGGGGGTAGAGAGTGGGGGTACAGTTGGTGGTGGATGGGGTTGAGAGAGTGGGGGGTAGGGTTGGTAGGGCGTGCGCGTTGAGAGAATGGGACTAGGGTGGTTGGGTGAAGATAGAGTGGGGGTAGGGTGGTTGGGGGTAGAAAGAGTGGGGTTGGGATGGCTGAGTGGGTGGGGGTAGAGAGAGTGGGGGGGATGGGTTGGCTGAGTGGCGGTAGTTAGTTGGGGGCAGGAAACATGAACAAAGCAGCCTCGGGCGGATGTGTCAAATGTAGCCCTAACATAACCCATCCAGCATACTGTAATGTAATATGGCACTTGTATAATTATCAATGTTGCTTTTAATACTTCACAGCATGTTTGACTTCTTCCTTGCCGGATTCCACTACCAGAATTAATTTGCTGTTACTAGGTTACCCTGGTTACATGGCTGTCCCAAGTGTAGGCATCCTGTACATACAATTCTCTTAGGATGACTGCAATTGGATTTGAGCATGTGCAGGGCCAGTCTTGCTCTGAGACTTAAATAAAATATTGTGGAGGGCAAAGAAGCTTGATCCTGGTCCAGCCCTTCGACCCCAAAGGGGTGACAGGTGTGACCACTGTTCTATCCTCACATCCAAAACGTATAGTTGTCCGGATTAGTAAATATAGTTCAATGTTGCAATGTTACAAATATTACAATGTTGGATTGAGTGTTGCAATAAGTGAAATGAGCAGCAAGCCCAGTTCATGCACTTAGTGATTGAAGTAAACAGCCCTGTCATCACAGCAGTATTTGTCAAATATAAAGGTCTGTGGTCATTCCTATATTCCAAGAATGCTCTTTGATTTTATGAAGAGCATGCTGGACCCCAGAGTAGTGTTATTGATCCCCTTCCTTGTGAGGTTATTTCAAAAGACTACAATAGGAATGTATCCAACTGTCCATATTGGAATGATAACCCATTAGGAATTAGTACACAGTGTGTAAAACAAAAGAAAACCACTTACCTGTGGTTGGCTGGATTATGAGCCTTACTGCATGGTAATCCCGATCACGCAATGGCGTTCAGCTCGCTTCCATCTCCGACAGCATTTTTGTACCGAAATGGGCACCATGGAACGGGCGATGGGACTACGTGTAGTCCCTTCTCCCTTTCCATTGAGGCCATTTTATTTGTTAACTTTTTTCAAGTTACCTCAATGGCCGCCATGGAAAGGGAGAAGGAACTATGCGTAGTCTTTGTTTACTATGGCCGCCACTGAAAGAGAAAAAGGACTACGTTTTCTGTCTGCGGCAGCCATTTTTTAAACACTTTTTAAACTTTTTTTTTCAGCTACGAAACGTAAAACCTTTCTCGCAGTTGGGGGGGGGGATACATTAGTACCCCAGTTTAATGGGCTAGGGTACTAATGTCAATTTGCCCTTTGTCTGTGGACCATTACCTCATAAGGTAATGCCACCGGGGCCTTCGTTAAGGCCCTCTCTACGCTCGGGCCTGTAACTATGGGTCCCGGCGGCATTACCTTATGCAGTATTGGCCTGCAGTCGAAGGGGCATATTGTCTACATAATATGCTTGGTTTAGAAAATGTGCTTTGCCATCTAAAACATGTATAATATTTGTATAATGATTACAATATATACATCATTTGAAATTAACCTTCCACTATTTTAAAAAGGCACTTTACAATTTTGGCATAATTTTCAAAAAAACAAAAAACACTGCCCTGCGCTGTCTTTTTGTCCTTTACTGCCACAATTGGCAGAAGAGCCTAGGGTGCCTACAGCACATATGCGCCTGAAAACAAACTCTTGCCCACATAGAAATAGACTGAGTGGCAGAGATCAAATCTGGTGTATCTTGTAAAATGTGTGTTTTATAAATGGCCAGAATCCAGTCACATTAGCTTCAACGATGGTTTTGTATCTTGTGAGCTTTGTCAACCCAAGTATTTTAAACGGAGGAGCCTTAAAGAGTATCATATTATGACACATGATGTTTGAGGGTTTCAGTAGGCTCTCATATAATCTGACGGTAAATGTATTTATATTAAAAATATGGTTGTTTGCCGAGATTTCTTTGCAGGTGAACTGCAGAATCATTGGTAGGTCCACTGTAGAATTCCCCCATTTTCATAGGTTCATAGTTGCAAAAGTGTCCTGGCAAAACCTATATATGTCTGTTATGACTCAGGTTTATGACAATGTAACACAAAGGATACAGATCTGTATCACTCAGGTTATGACAAAGGAACACTTATCAAAGGATACAGACTAGTAGCCAAAAAAGGATACTCTCGGAGCTGTTCCTGAAGTAACCGATAACCTGAAGTAGAACAACGTCCTGTCAAGGTTAAACCTTCCAACTAATGTCACTCTGACTATTAATAAATCTACAACCAAAAAGAGCTATTAGTGGAAAGGGCGTGAGTGGAACAAGATTCACCAGGCTGTTGGTAGAAAGGAACTACGTTAGAGTGGGGCTATCACCAACAGAGCAGAAAGGGCCTATCTAGGTTACACTAACGTGTTAATCAGCACAGCCACAGCTAAGTATAAGAGTGTCAGAAGGCAATCCAAAAGAAAACAACGACAAGGAAGGTAGTTAGTAGAGTAGTCTAACCCGAGCGGATTGAGGGCCACACTAGAGTCGGGTTGGTGCACACAGGATAGCGTCCATTAAGTTCAGTGCACAATTTTGCATAGAAGTCAGGAAGGAAGGATGTCCATTAAGTTCAGTGCACAATTCTGCATAGATGGCCGGAATGAAGAATGGATAACGTTGTTCCAGGTGAGTAAGCCCTATTTGAAGAAGGTTCAATTTGAGGTTTTGTGAGAATTAGGGACTGAGCTCATGATAAACATCAACAAAGAAAAACTCCTTATTTAAACAGGATAGTATACCGCTATAGTAAGAGCGGGTGCCAGCAAGTAATTGCTACAAACAGAATTAGAGCAGAGGTGGTAGAAGGGTCGGGATTAGGTCAGGTAGGATGACAGAGAGTTGCAGGTTAGCAATTCGGGAAGGATGCCGACCGTGGAATTCAGCAGGCTGCTCCGAGTGCCAACCAGAGTGGGGAACTGCCGATACGCTGCAAAGAAACATGGAGACAGCAACCACTCCGAGCGGGACTGGAGCGAAGGATAGGAAAGCAGGGGATGGTTGCCAAATGCTAATAAGCGCCGAGTCTGCGAGGAATAGCAAACTCCAGCTCCGGAACGCCGTGGGATCGAACAACGATCAGAAGCGCCGTTTACTTGAAACTGCCATGTTAAATATTTGTCACATGACATTCACGTTACTCACGTTACAAACATGAGTAGGAATACACCAACTCCAAGTTCCTGGAACGATCACGTGATTCAACTCGTGAATGTACCATTGAAAATAAAGCGAATGCACCAGTAGAAACAACGGAACACCGTCAGCAAGCGCATTAGGACATGAAGTTTATTTCTAATAGTGGCACTTCCCCGGCAGTTTACCAAACAACCTCCAATGGGTGTAGAATGGCCTAGCAGATCTGAAGGCCGAGTGTGCAGATAATATGGAGTGTTTAGGAATTAGAGACGTGCCGGGTGTGCATGGGATGACCGGCATGACAATGCCCTGTGAATATTATTTGAAATGTGTGATGTAAATCCATTCACCATGGCTATCGTTCTGTCCTATTCCTCTCCTATGAATGTGAATGACCACATCCAGAGTGCAGCTTTATTTATTTGTCCATCTAGTTTACAGACTGTAAAAACCTTGCACAATTAAGATGCTGATAGACTATAATACAACATAAAACACAACATGCCATTAAATAACATTGTTTAAGCAATATTTCCTAATATAAAATCATCAAATGCAATAAAAGGAAAAATGTAATTTTTAGTCATCAATAAAACATTGTATGCCACTATAGCTATGAATAGGAAACATCAAATTAAATCTAAAGTTTCATTCAAAGAAAACAAATTTTATTAAGACACATCCTTAAAATACTGAAATCAAGTCAGACAACCCATATTATAACATTAAAATGCAGTCAACTCTGCAGCAAGTAAAAATTGGTATACAGCTTTCCACAACTTACATGAGGACAATCGCTGCAAATACAACCATAAGGTTTCCCCAGATGTAATACAGAGATTTCTTGTAAAGGAATTAAAGCACATCTTAGGTTTGCTAATAAACTCCGACACCAGAGCACCAAGTGCTTCAAAGTTTCCACCTCAAACAGTGATGGCAAAAATCCTCATAATTGTCTCTTTCATAAAAAAACGATTCTCTTTTGTAGGCAATACGTTTCACCCAAAGTGTAACAAAGTATTGCCAAACTTTCGAGATGGAAATTGACTTGGGTACGTTGCGCAGATAGCCACCGTCTTATGGTCCATGGTGAACTCTGGAATTTTTTAATAGTTTCTAATACCATCACATGTACAGCACCAATCTGAGCACCAAAGCATTTTTCTTAAGAGGCAGGTTTCTGTATATCCATCTCGTAACTTAATCCATAGGTACTCAATACAAATTTCCAATTTACAATATGCCAATACAAAATACTGTGGGTGGCCAACTTAAATTTTGCAATTGAGGAACTGTGGGAGGTTGGGCGGGGGGTTCAAGTTTGTTTTTGTGGGCATTGTTGCGTGTGACTGGTTGCAAGTACACAAATTCTGTTGTGGACAAATCACATGAACATACACTTAAGGGTGGGTTGAATAAAAGAAAAATCCCCTCTTAAATGCTAAATGGGTTAGTCCTGCGACTGTGAAACTATGGAGCTCCCTTCCCGGGGAACAACGCACTATGGAGGACCATACAAAATTCAGAAAACTTAAAACGTAGCTCTTCAGCTCCGAACACGAAACCGACTGAACAGTGCCTGCACACTTGGTAACCTGCCTAGTACTGAAAAACGAAAAGTAGCCCAAAAATAATAGAGGAATGAGGGATAGGACTGGGAAGAGAGACCTTAAACCGAGATGCCCCTACCAGGAAAAGGAGACTCTCAGCCTAGGCATACCCCCAGTGAGAACCAACAAGTCAACAGGAGTAATGCACCAGACCCTCCCGAATAGATAATAGATAATGGACATAGGGTATCGAGGAAGACAACTAACCATTTCCTGCGGATTTCCCTTAGGCCAGTGAACACATCACCTCGCTAGAACTAGGGCTTGTACTAAGAAATCGGACACTTAATCGGACACTTAATGATTTCCCGAAAGCATAGGAATCACAACCGCTGAGGTGACAATTAAGGTAAAACCCAGAAAGTGCAACTAGTGGAGAGACAAAGATCACGACTGCCACAGGTATGATATGGCATTTATATTTATAGGTGATGCACTTAGATTAATGTCATGAGTAGGAAATGTGATGCACTTAGATTTCAGGGGTGGGAATTTTGATACTTGATACAGGGCGGGGGTGACACACTAATATTGATTCTGGGGTGGGAGGTGTGAAGCACTTGGATGGATTTCAGGGGTAGGAAGTATGACGCATTTGGGTGCATTTCGGGGGTAGGAGATGTGATGCAATTGCATGGATTTTCAGGAGGGGGTGTGACACACTTGGATTGAATCCTGGGGTGGGAGATATGGTGAACTTGGGTGGATTTCAGGGGTGCAAGGTATGGAGCGCTTGGATGGATTTCCAGGACTTTCATCAACAATCAGTACTAATAAACTCACTCCACTGCATACACTTCTCAAACTCTGGACTTAACACAACCAGACCTCTACATAAACACAACCTGCATGTACTTCACAACACCACAACAATGTAGAGGAGCAGCTGAATGCCTCTGCAGGATGTCCCGCCCCTATCCTCCCTATATGTTGGAAACCTGAAATCGCGCCATGCACAACACCAGTGATCATGCCTTTTCCAAAGAGAGTCTTTGAGAAAAGGTATTCATTGCAAACCCTATCTGATGTATCCCCATAGAGATGACAATCTCTTGGAGGAGATCCCCCGAAGGAATATGAAGATTAAAGAAAGAGAAGCTGGTGACGTCACAAGAGACAAGTGTGGTGCATTGAGAAGAATGGCTGAAGGAGAGAATGTATAGACCTTATGGAATCTGAGTATGAAGTAAAGAATCAAGTAACCTTTCATGTGCGGCATGAAGATTTCATGTGTGAAAAGCAGTGCAGAAATGCAAGCCATTTTATAACTGTACAGATGCACTAACGCAAGTAGACTAATCATAAAGGCCGGCTATACGTAGTGAATAGACTGCAGGCGGTGCCCCCATTACATAGAATCTGGACATTAGATATCACAATTTTAGTAAGCTCAGACCCACCGAGAAAGAAGGATCGAATGCTGTCTCACAGCAAGAAAGCAGCTGAAGATCGAGGAGATACCAAGAAGGCTTTCTGGCATGATGTCAAAGGCTGGAGTGGCCAATAACTGGTTATCTCTCTTTGAAGAACAGTTAACGTGAGAAGCTGAACCATCCCTTGTTAAGGTGCATAGCAAGGACACCATGGGTGTCAAGTTTTATTCATTTAATACAATTAAATGCGAGAGAAGGATCTGAATTGCAGTCTCCTGTTACATGGGTTGCAAGAAAATAGAAACTGGGCATGTAGCTCTAGACTTGAAATAAGAACATGCTCACACTCTCGGATATTCTCAGGCGCAAGGATACTTTGCAAGGCCAAGTTCAAAGACAATCTGCATGACAGAAGGCAGGAGTGATGACGAATGTCAGCTAATTGGGAGGGGAGACATTGTCAAGTCCACCCAGTGTCACCTGGGGTTCCAGTTTACGTGCTGCTAGTGAGTCGAATGTTCTCGATGGGCACGAGCCAGCCAACAAATTGCAGAGGGCCGTATACCGAAGAGCCCTATAGTTTCATAGTCCATGATATCCTGGGTACTTAATAAATGATGATGACTTGCACTAGGGGTGGGCATAAGTTGTCCACCTGAGTATAGAGACCCAATCACAACCCATTCCCATATAGAAAGTATACTTAGATGTTCCCCTTGATCCTATCACAACCCCTCATAGGTTTTTCTTGTTTGCCACATAGTATGACATCACGTATGACAAACTTTTAGTGTATAAATGAGCAAGCTTTTGTGATGTCCATTGATGTCCGTTGTAGCTCTCTGTGTTAGACAATTGATAATAAAACAGTGGGATGAGGCTTTACCAACTTCCTGAGTCGGTCTGATTATTGGTGTAAGAGTATTCTGCATCCCATCCAGAGCATGACATGTTACTGAATAAGGACCTGTGGGTGCACAAACAAAACAAACCACAACTAATCTCACACAACAGCACATGGTGGCCAACTTCCGAAAATCACATTCATACTCCATGAACGGTGTTTCTGAATTGAAGCTGCCAGCAGCATATCACAGCTCTCGTGCTCTTTTCCCTCTCAACCCTACTCACCGCCCAACCTCCCTCCTTGCATTACAGATCTATGTGAGCGCCAAGAGACCACACAAGTGACATTGGTGCACGGTATGAAAACCTTTAACATTAACATCTGGGTTAGGATCTGTGGCACCGCTACCTAAGGGGCGATGCTCAGAGGAGACGGGCTGGATGACTTAAACAGCATGGCTTTTCAACTTCTGGATTAATCTGCATTAGATCTAGATTCAGTTCTGAGTTTAGTGGAGGGATTTTTTTTCTCCTCCTATCTCTGTTAGATAGGCAGCGCACCACCACTTCCTAGGGTCATTTTGGTTTCCCAGTGAGAGTTTAGTTATTGTCTGAGGTACAGTGTTAGTTTAGTTAGTGAACAGAGATTGAAGCTAAGCCTTAAATGTTTTGTGTTATTATTCTTGAGTCACTCATGTGCGTTGTAATTTATACGACTTTGGTAACAAAGATGTCAATTGTATGTTGAACAGGTTCCCTGTTTTTGGTTGTTGAAAGACTAATACCAGCCTCTGCACACCAATGTAATGTACGATATATCAAAATGATATCTGCTTAAGAGATCCATGGGACCCTGACACCGTTTATTTTAGGGGTAATGAAAGATGCTCCACATATTTCGTTTCCTAAATACACTAAATAAATATTAAATAAAAAACAGGCCAGGATACATCCTTGCGGGAGTCCGCGGGAAGTGGGAATTTCACATGTGTAACGACCATCTAAATTTAGCCGCACTTTTATGGTGGTCTACGAGTGGAGGTTAATTAAAATATTTAATAAGATATTGGGGAGGCCACAACACTTTGATTTAGTCCATAAAATTCCCCGATTTACTCGATCAAATGCAAGGGTAAGATTGTAGCAACATAGGTGCTCGGCTTCGTATTCTCCCCCGCCTGCTTTTGAATGAAGTCAATAACATGTCAAGCACAGAAGGCGCCAGGTCCTGCTCTGAAACCCACTTGATTAGGACTGAGAATATTGTTAAGGGCTGCCCATGTGGTTAGTTCTTTCAGAAGAATAGAAGTAAACAGTCTACATCGACTAGTTAGATCGGGCTATAGTCAGATGGTTCAGTTCTACTTCCTTTTTAAAAATAGGAATAATATGAGATTGTGTCCAGGTCTGGGGGGTCTGCTCCATCCTTCTAAGCAGGGCGCTTTTATCAAGAATACGTGTACATGCTTGTTTGACACTTAATTTACACATGATTTTAGTAGCACTGGGCAGGATGGAAGCTACAGGAATCAGTTTCTCATGTGGGCCGTTGTGTTTTTGCAAAAGCAGCTCTGCACAATTGAGCAGAATTATGGGTAGAAAAGGACATCGAGGGTAAGGGAGGTAAGAAAACGGCTGGTCTCTGAACTCCCCATCCAGTATATTAGAACATATATCACTTGTTTTGATAGCTAAAATCGTATTTTGACATGTTTAATTCTTGACTAGTCTGTACGGACTGGCTATCTTCTCAAACGTAGAACATGTTTCAAGAAATAATCAAACTGTCCGTTTGTTGCACAGCACCACTTTATAAAAGGCATTTGTTTTATATTGCAACACATGCATCCAAGACGCTTGGGAGTGCAAGAGGTTGGTGCCTTTAAAAAAAGAAGAAAATCCTGACTTTAAAAGTGTTCTGGAGTCTTTCCACCAGTGGACCAGTGGCAGCAACTTCACAGGTTTAGTTCCATTGAGAGCGATGCGACACAGAACACTGCATTTTTTCTTGTGTCAGTGCATCGCTGTCTCTGCCTGGGTGTTTCTAGTTTTCTTCAGCTCAGCCTGGCATGTCTCCAATAGACCAGCAGTCATGATATCTCCCCTTGCCCTCTTGCATTCGTAGCCTTATGGGCCCTACCCAGGCTTCTGCCTACACCCCACTGGCTTTCTCCAATCAGCTGCTTCTTGTCAGTGGCTCGAGATGTACCCCACGTCCTCCTGTCTTCAGGTGCATTCCCATGAATGACGTTATGTCTTCCTAGATCACCTAGTCAACTCCCAAAGCAGACCATACAGCCGCATCTCCGAAGGATTGTTTGCCATTGGCCATTTATCTTATTCTGCAATTCAAATTGACCACCCACACCCATGCCCCAGTCAGATATGGTCTTCCCATTCTTGACATCCTCAGCCAATGGTGACCTGCTTGTCCCATTCCAAGTGCCTCCTTTCTCACACAATGTAGTGCCACATCATGTATCCCGAATACGCCTCCTTTCCCACCCTGTGAAATCACTTCTGACTTCCAATCAATGGGCAGTTACATTCTCAGCAGTCCCGTCTCTTTACTTCCCATCAATGGGCAGTTACATTCTCAGCAGTCCCGTCTCTTGACTTCCCATCAATGGGCAGTTACATTCTCCGGAGTCCCGTCTCTTGACTTCCCATCAATGGGCAGTTACATTCTCAGCAGTCCCGTCTCTTGACTTCCCATCAATGGGCAGTTACATTCTCAGCAGTCCCGTCTCTCCAGTGCCAGCATTCTTATAAGAAAACAATTAGTGGAAGAAACCGGTCTTCAGCCATTATCTTTCCTTGACATCGTTTTTTCTAATCCTAATTTCCGTTTATAGTGTATATGTAAACTAAAGTTGGGTTTCGTTTCTTCTGTAACATATCTAGTGGTCGTTTATTGTACAATATGGCATGATGACATTTGCATAGTCTTACGGTACCTACGTTCGCCGGTTGACTTGGCACTACTTACCACTGTGCAATTATCCAAATAGTGGATGGCACTGGAGATTAACGTGAATTATTTCAGACAACGGGTTGCCTTGTAGTTCTGAGACTTAACAAACCATCCTTAAAAGTGACACACACAATCATCCCCATTTTTCAACGTTTTACTTTTTCTTTTTTTGTGCCGACAAGCTGTGTTTCTTGGCAAAAGGACAGCTCCCACACAGGAACTGGAAACCACACGTGGACCTGAAATGCTTTCTTTTGTTTTTTTTCATATTTTGGCAGACATCAAACATTCTTTGTTTAGGTTTTAGTTTCCCTATTTCTTTTCTTTTTTTCATTCCTTGCAGCTCATAACGGAAAGTTGCTTCTCTTTAAAGTAATGGCGAGGAAAATAGTTTGTTATATTTTACGTAAGTATGACTTGTTGACAAAGGTGGTTCATTAATTAAAAATGGTATTTGTGGTATATGGTCGAAGTCTACAAAAAAAAACAGGGGAACTATGTTCCCTCTGCCCCGCCCACTTTTATGCACACTCCCCCCATACTCACAATGAGCCCCACCCTATTCAAACCCCACACCTGGGTCCTTCCTTTCCTCCACTCCAGCCTACTACATTGTGTTTTACAACAGTTCTAGTAAGACTGCAAAAAAAACACAATGCGCCTCATCGCGAGTTTGGCAGTATCCTGTCGGTAATACCGCCGGGATACTGTCCAACTCTAACCCTGGCCAACGCTAATAGCGCTACTGCAACTCGGTCCGGCACAATTTGCATCGGATCACGAGTTCCGGTGGGCGGTAAATCCTCATTCCCGATTGGATCCATAGGACCCAATGGGATTGGGGAGCGCTATTACCGCTGGTGGCGATAGCGCCGAAAATGTCAGAACACGGCCTGCAAATGGTCATTTTTACCTCTAGCAAATAGCTGGAGGTAAAACTGACATTTTCTGCCCAACTCGTGATTTGGCCAGTCCTTAAATGAATCGGTATTACCGTTACCGCTGCATTTAAAGGCTTAGGCCAAACTCGTGATGGAAATTGGTGCTGTAAAATCCAGGACGCCCTGCGCTTGAATCAGCACTCTCCAGCAGAAAATGGAAAAGAAAACAGCTCTGATCAAAGCACTCCCCCATCACGCTCCCTTCGCAAAATCGTCCAATACCCCTCCCTTCCACTTTAAAAAAAATCTTGAAACTAGAAACGGCCAACATCATCAAAAACCTAAAACCATCCAGGTGTAAAGTAGACATCTGCCCTGCCAATATCATTAAACACATCTTGCAGCACCAATGTTCATCTTAGGGAATGGTGTCTGGAGGGACGAGGGTACTTCTAGTTCCCTAAGGATTTTAAATAGTTCTTCAGAGTTGGAGCTGGCTTTGGCTATTTTGGAGGTATAGGTGTTGGCTTTGTTGGTGATAATGGCCTGCTTGTATTGTGTGGCTATCTTAGTGAAGGTCGCTTTGGAGGTGGTTGTGGGCGCTTTTTTCCAGATGTCTTCCGCTACTCCTTTTGTGAGGGTGCTGGTACAGATGTCCACTAGTACATCTGGGTGTGTGGAGTTGAGAGAGTCAGGGTGGAGCGGGTGAGGAGGGGGGGAAATGGATTCTTTGGATATTTTCCAGGTGCTGGAATTGAGGCATGGCTGGGCAGGGGGTCTGATGTTTCCCTTGGGGGAAGGTGAAGCTGATGACATGATGGTCTGACCAGGGGCATGGGGCATTTGCTGTGATGGAGATTTTGCAGTTTAGGTCTGCTACCCAGTCTAAGTTCTACCTCTGGTGTGTGTCGGGGTAGTGGCACAGTGTCTAAAGCCAGAGGCTGTTGTATCTGTGAGGTCATTGAGTCCTAGGTTCAGATCCCCCAGGAGCATGATCCTGGAGGTGGGCTTAATGTTCGCTCCTATCATGTGCAGGAGATCATCTTCGAAGGCTGTAGTGGACCCTGGGGGCCAATAGATGATGTGGATGATCGTGCAGTCTGAGTTGGGAGGAGGTGAGTTTCAGAGAGAGGAGCTCACAGTTTCCGCCTATAGTCCTATCAATGGGTTTTATGTGGAAGGAATCTCTGAAGATGAGTGCTACGCTTCCACCTTTGGTGTTGGGTCTGTCACTTCTCAGTATTGTGAAGCCTTCTGGAAGGGCTAGGGATAGGGCCAGAGGCTTGGATGAGTAGCGTTTCTGAGATGGTTAATAGGTCTATGTTTTGGGATGTAATTAGGTTGCTTATGTTGAGGGAATGGGCGGAGATAGATCTGGCATTAATGAGGGCTCCTTTGAATGGGGGATAGTCAGGTGTGGAGTTAATGTTGGGGGGCTTGTTTCCAGTATGGGGGACTTGGGGCTTTATGAGTAAGGTCGGGGAAGTTTGCCACTGTTGTGGGTGGATTGCTTGTTTTGTACGTGTGGCTACTGCTAGGTGGGGCTAGTCTTAGGTGCTTGTTCTTAAGGGGTTGCACATGTCGAAGGTGGGATCTGGTGCCTAGGTGTAGGTTCCTTGTATTGAGGCTTACTGGGCAGTGGAGTGGGCTGGGTCTGGCTGATCTGTAGGCGAGCCTGGAGTTCCTCACTGCCCCAGCGATGGGAGTGGTTGCCTCTGTATACCGTTGGTGAGTAATGACTGGAAGCAGTGTTTTTTTTTCCTTGCCATGGTTGTGGTGGGTTTGTGTGTTGTCACCTGGTAGTTTGCACGGCGACTTTCCACTGGGGGGCTGATGGTGGTATTGCCAGCTGATGAGGGTTTGGAGTGGGTGGTTATCTCTATGGTTTGGATAGCCTGCATCCCTATACTGGGATGGTGGGACTCTGGAGCCTGGAGAGTCACTGATGTTGCATTATTGCAGTGGGCGAAGAGACTTGCCTGGGAGTGGTGTTAGGCTACATGGAGCCGTAGTGCTGCTGTGGTGAGGCTGGTGGTACAGACTCTCCCGTAGGGCCTCATGGGGCATGGAATCTGGGTAGTGGTTTTGGGTAAGAGGGGTGTAGGGTTGTGGTCTGGGGCCACTCTCTGGCTTTGAGTGGAGATGTCGAACTGGTGATCATCGTGGATCGGACCTGTGGGGATTTTTGTGGAACATGTTGGAGTGAGGAAGTGGGTTGGGCAAGGCAGCGGGTGGTGGCGTAGGCAGAAGACGCGGGCAAGACCCCCCTGTACCTAAAGATAGGCACCATCAGTACATGGTTACCGATCAGGCTTACCTTTACATTGCGGCTGCACAGGCACTGTCTCGGCTGGCGGCAATTGCGATGAGCAGCAGAGAGCGGCAGAGATGGATAATGGCCTTAGCAACCCGGCCTTTGTGCGTCACTTCGCAAGCTGGTCGTGGTCTGCACTTTTTATTGGTCCTGCAGGCATCCATTTAGCTCCCGTGAGGCTGCTTGGTGGGGCACATAGGTTAGGTGTGGTGCAGGCAGTGGCCATCTTTTCGTAGGGTGCTATCCCTGCATGTTGCTGGGGGAGGGCACACTCCTGTGTCCCTCGAGAAGAATAACCCTCTGATAACAATTGTGGCCCCCTCATTAATATAGTTTAAAAGGGTGAACATTGGCGGACAGGAAAATGGTAAGGAAGGTTAGCAATGTCTAACTAATTCAATAAAATGACAGCTTAAAAGTACAGTGGTCAGAATGCTTGTCTTGGACATATCTGAAAGGCCCCTCAAAACTTTATGCAAAGACATTCGGCTGTGCGGAGCCCACCCAAATAATGGAGTTCCCCTAAACCACAAGAGCTACAGTGATGTGTTTTGCACCCTTGTCTGACTGTAGATCAAGCCTGCAAATGTGCATGAGAGTGAAGGCCAAATTAAGGCTCTGTTCCCTGACAAGGGCATCTGGCGCGTCAGCTGTGAGCTGCAACACATCTCGTCTCCTGTCAGAATCCAGGATAGGAGAGCAATGATGAAACACAGGACTCGAGCAATAGAATCACAGCTCAACGGCCAGAGTCGTCCTACAAGATCATAAAACTAGTAATGGCTGTAGCGGGCATGGGTCCAAACATACAGCACACAGAGGAAGCGATCGTAAATAACCTCAGCAAGTTGGACATCAGTATCCCAGCTCACCATCAGGGCCAATCATTGCTTGTGACCTGGGATAGGGCTGCTGTTGAAATCTAGGCATTTCAAATCTACATTGCATTGGAGCTGCATTGCATACAACGCATTCACTGAGAATCTGAGAACCACCTTACCGTGGGTTGCAACTCAGGCAGGGTTTCAACATTGCAAAGCCGAGTAGTTGATCTCTGCGACTGCAGCTGTTCTGTACATCATGCAAAAGAAACTAGGTGCATGGATCAAACAAAGTCGAAGCACAGGTGACTTTAAAGCCAAATACAAAACAAGGAGCGGGTGCTGGGTTCAATGTTACAGAAGACATGCTAATTTCACAATATATAGAGCAAAACAATTCAATTTGCTCTCGCTAGTACAAAAAATTTGAAATGGTATTAAACTTTGTAATCACAGCACTTTTAATAGTTAAAACTTCATCACCCTTGTTGAAAATAAAACTTTGAAGCCTAACCGAGAATTTTGTGTTTTTACGGTGTACTTTATTTTGCCCCTAAGCTGTTGCATCAGTTGTGACCTTCGGGGGGGTCTCGTCACTTTGCAGTCTATATGTAGCCCTAAGTATATAGTGTGAAAGAAAAAAGACTGTAGAGGATTAGCTAATTGCCTCTGCAGGAAGTTCCGCCCCACTTTACACCTAAGATTGTGTCAAGCTTAAAACCTACATTTCTGCCAATTCCACAGCATATGTTTTCGAAAGAAGGTACCCTTTGAGGAAACCGTATCAAATGTCTTCTCAAAGAGCTGACAATCTGAGGGAGGAACTTCCCGAAGGAATATGAAAATGACAGAAAGAGGAGCTGGTGACGTCGCAAAAGATGAACGAGATGCCCGGGTAAGAATGGCTGAAGAAAATGTATGGACCGTATAGAAACTGATGACGAAGTTGAGAATCGAGTAAACTTTCATATGCAAAGAGGAGATTGTACGTGTGAAGAGCACTGCAGAATGTAAGCCATTCAATAAATGTACAGATGCTATAACGCAAGTAGATAAAGTAATCTTAGGAGCTGGCAATAAGTAGTGAATAGACTGCAGCCAAACCCGCCATTATATTGAAGCTGGACATCGGTGTCATGAATGTTAGTAAGCTCAGACCCATGTAGAGAAAAGCCGAAAGCTGTGTCCCAGCACGAATTAGCTGAGATTGTGGAAGAGTCTGGAAGGGCTGTCTGGCCTGGTGTCAAAGCTAAAGCAGCCAAGGCTGCTTATCTATTCTTGAAGTCAGTGAATATGGGACACTGAATCTTCCCTTGTTAACGTGCTAATAAAGAACACCATGCATGCCAAGTTTTTTTCATTTAAGACAATTAAATGCTGCAAAATGGACCAATCGTGGTCTCCTGTCACGTGAGCAAAGGATTGAAATAGAGTTGAGCTTGGAATTCCAGAATGAACAATAGTGTATGCTCTCACTCCCTTATATTCTCAGAGGCTAGGATATTTTCCAAGGCCAAGTTCAAAGACAATCTGCATGGCAGATGCATGGGTGCTAAGGGATGATGGGCTAATTGGGAGGGGAGGTAAAGACAAGTCCACCTCCTCGCACCTGGGGTTGAGGTTATGTGCTGCTAAGTGAGCTGAATTTTCCAGAAGGGCACGAACGTGCCAACCAATTGTAGAGGGCCATATAAGGAAGGGCCTTATAGTTTGAGAGTCAATGATATACTGTGTACCTAATACATTTTGAAGATGACTTGCACTAGAGGTGGGCATAAGTCATCCACCTGACAGTAGAGAACCAATCACAACCCAACCCCTTAGATAAAGTATACTTAGATGTTCCCCTTCATCTTATCACAACCCCTCATAGGTTTTTCTTATTTGACACGTAGTATGATGTCACCCATGACACATTTTTAGGATAAAATCTGTTTTTGATTAAATGCATTGAGTGAGCGAGTTGATGAGACTCGAGGGAACATCAGTTGATATCCGTTGTAACTTTTTAGATAATTGTTAATAAAACAGCAAACTTTGCCAACTTCCTGAGTTGGTTTGATTATTTGGTGTCGGAGTTACTCTGTCTCCCGTCCACTCCATACACGCTACCCAAAGGACCTTACGTTCGCAACCAATTCTGTGCAAGTCTACAGAAGGACATGAGCTTAAACGTCAGGCCTGAAGAACATCCAAAACCAGAAAGTGGACATACTGAGAGCGTTTGTTTCTGCCTATATTTGAATACATTTGCACATTGTATACATGAGAGCAGCACTTTTAGTCAGTTAGTCGTAGAACGCTTAAAAGCATGCAGAGCAATGAGCCATGCAACCCATAGTTTGCCTAATGCTGCTTTGAAGGTTGCATAATGAAGAGGGCGAATTAGTAGTATATGCTGTCTCACTCCACACATCCATGGATTGGCGTTTTGTGAAATGGACTCTTGAATTCTATAGCGCACATGGCAGCATGCAGCCAAGTCCTTCACAGCCCGTTATGGACGTGGGCATGTAGCTTGGGTATCTACAAACGCCACCAGTCCACGAGTTGAGGATTAATAGCGACCTTTAAGTGATTTTTCATTTTTCCTATTCTAGCATGACCCGTTTCGTTTGTTTGTTTTGTTATTTATAATGCGTGCCAGACTGAAGGGTATCGGGGCGCAGAAAGCAAGAGGATTTTCAGCTTCGGTTACATTGCTGTACCTGGGCTGGTGATGCTCTCTACTCTATGCATAGTGATGTGCTCGGAGCCTAGCTGAATTTCCAATGTTGGTGACCAGCAGGCAAGTGATTTTTTTTATAGCACATATTTTAGCAATTGTGTTTCTTTAGTACAACATCCTGCATCCGTTTACTTTTTTTTATGTTTTTTTGTTTCACCCACAATAAAAATGACCAAACAATATAAAAAACCTTCTTATCATAGTGACCCTGAAAGAACAGCAGACGGTTTCTTAAATCATGGATCTTCCTCTGAAGGGCGAAATGGACAGTCTGAACACACTCTGTAAATTTGGGGCCATCACTGGATCTTTCCACATCTATTGTACACCTGTGCGCTAAACAGAGCTTATCCACAATAGTCAATGCGGACTCTATGCCAACCATCTGTGCTTGATCATATTTGCAGTAAGCTCATCATATCCCCAGAAACCCAAGTCCACAGTGATGTATGACTAACTTCTGTATGATCAAAACATTGGGACAAAAATGCAGCTTCACTATGGATTTTGTACATTCATTTGAGAAATCTATAAGGCGCTTATTGATCTCTCAGTAAAATGGCCAACTGGCTTTGCCGGAACCTTTGACTGCACATTGATTATAAAGCAAATTCTTCCATATTAGCTGCTTTTGGGACATGGACTGAGACATGTTTTGCTTTGAATTTGTTAAAGCGGGGACATAAGATGCAACTGGTCCATTATGAAAACTTGGACCAGAGTGGTCCTTAATGACAAATCTAACATTACAACTCGTAGCAGACAAAACTACGAAGATCAATTGGATTATTCTTTCTTGTACCACAAAAGAGTGGTATATGGAGGTAGCCATTCAATACCAATTATAACTAAACAAGGTCAGGCCAAGACAACAGAGCATGCATGAACCCTCATCAAGGAGCAGGCATGTGCTAGCTTAATAAGTGGTTTAGTCCTCTACTGGAGCAGTCTGTGTGGTTGAGGTGGTAAATGTCAATGTGAGGTGCTAATTCGTAGGACTACTGGAAACTGGATTAAAGTTTCTAGGTTGGAGTTTTGGAGAAAGGCACAGCTGCTCGTCTTGGCTCTTAAACAACCTCTATTTGTGATGAGAATCGTACAGTTATAATTTTCTTAATTCATCTTTCTTCAATATAATGGCAACAATGAGCTGTACAAACTCAGACATGCAAGGCGTGAATGGTTTGGTGGATGGACAGTTGTGATTGTTATTTTGGCCTTAACCTTGCTAGGGTTGAAGATTTAATTGTATAAAGAAGTAACAGCAGAGAAGATTATGGAGTTTGTAAAAAAAGATGTGTCTGGTCTAGAAGGTTATCCTGAGTTTATTTTTTGTCGATAGCGAAGAGTGATTTTTTTTATTTTTAAATACATAGAAGACAAGTTACAGATCCTGTGGAAACCAATACAATGTAACCTGAAAAAAGTCCTTATTGTGCGTGTGAGCCCCTTCCTCAGCCAACAGGTCCCACAAGGGAACACCATTCCCAGGAAGAGGGGTGGACCCAGGACTCCAGGCGGGAGGTTGCGGACGCCGATAAAGACGTCGCATGGGGCAATCTGATGCCGAAGCTCCGTGCAGGCAACGGATTGACGGCGACCGAGGGCCGCGTGTCAGAGGTCGGGCAAACTGCATAAGGACAAACAAGCGGGGCTGCAGTGTTTCAACAGCCGCGGACGCCATGAAAAGAAGAAGCCCGGGAATGCCACGGGCAGGAGAGAAAGTTGGGGCTGAGAACGCCTGCCTCTGTGTAAACACGGACCTCATGGGAAACAGGGAAGTGGTATACGCCAGGGAGGGGGTTCAGAAAACAAGTCGGCAACAACCCACATGGATACCATTAAGAACACTGTAAAACACTTACCTCATACGCCAATGCAGAATGCCTTCAGTAAGAGCGTTCAACCAGCCACAGTACTTCCTCCATTATGGCATCCTTCACTCTGGGAAGAAGGGGCGGAGCCTGTAGGTGTTTATATAAACTACCCAGTAAGCAGGCTCCTGATTGGTTTAGAGGGGCACAGCCCCTATATAAATCAGACATCAAAGAGGGACTGATGTGTTTTTCTCTTCTCTGTTTCAGAACGGAGACCTGGGTGAAGGAAGAGCACCCGATTTACGCTGGGCATACGAGGACTAACAACAGGTTTTGTCCTTACCCAAGGAAGAAAACCGCTAGACCAAAGCTTAATTCTGGACTTCATTTGGGAGACTTATCCTAAACTTTGGTTTCCTATTTTGTGAGGTTTGTTTTTTTTAGTCAATAAAACTAATTTTGGTTAAAAGCACCACCAGTCCAGTGTGTTCTTACAGTGTGATCCAAAAGTAGAGAAAGAAAACAGCTTGATAGTGAAGGCTGTGGGGTTGGCACATCGAAATGGAAAGTTCTGGAGAGATGATTGTGGAGAGGGTGGTAGTTAGGAGATCTATTCCCTATCGCACTGCAGGACTTTTACCACTGGAGGTAGTAAGCCAGTGTCCAGTGTTTGCTCTCTGTGGCTTGGGAGAGCACACAAAGCACAGTTGCAAAATTGCAAGATGATGGAGAGAGTAAAGGAACATGGCAAGGTGGTGGAGAGAGTAAAGGAAAATGGTGACAGTGATGGAGAGAGTAAAGGAAATGGTGACAGTGATGGAGAGAGTAAAGGAAATGGTGACAGCAAGAACTAGATCACACGCTGTGGAGACAGCAGTATGCGATTAGATCAGAGAGGAGCTACCAGGAATTATGCATAAACCTATTTCTAGAATATGATCGCGTAAAGGGGAAGCATGTATGGCAATCTATGCAAAAACATTATGGGAAAATATGCAATTACATTGAATTGCTCTCTATTTTGTCAGATTATTCCTGCACAGGGTTTTGTTTTTTCAGTGTGTTTTTTTTCATGTTTTAAAGGGCAGCTTTTGGTGAAGATGACTGACAGACAGCAGTTACCGATTTGGGATCTGAACCACTGTCTACATTGTGTGATTAGGAGAGGACGAGATCATAGTAGCCCCTTTGGAGTACACATCTGGATGGTCCGCTCTTGATTACAACATAGGTGTGATGTTCACCTGTGGCGGGCCCCTGCCAATAGTTTACCCTATTAAGCAAGTGTGCCTGCATCAACATGGATGTGTCCTGACTATTGAAATTGACGCTAAAATCTGATTTTGGTAAAAGTTAATGATACTTCAACAGTGCGCTGATATCGTCGCGCCGCGTTATCTCAATTATGACCTAAAGTATGCGTTAGAGGTTTTAACATTTTCAGGACATTCACGATTCAGTTTCCTTCAATGTCTCCATTACCTTCCTAAACCTAACGCCGTTAAAGTGTCAGTCACTAAACGAAGGTGATATTTAGCACGAGAAAACGGTGGCGGGCACTTGTCAAGAGGTCTATGCCAGCTGTAGAGGAGCATGCCTCCACCCGCAGTGCAAATGTGCATGGGTTATTGTCAATTTCACACGTGAAAAGTAAATCTCATGTTTTAAAAATATTCCAGATTTATTTTTTTCCAATTAAGTCTACCAGCAAAAGAATATTGATCCCTTTTTAGATTGGGCTGTAACTATTGCATTAGAGTACAGATGGGGAGGCCTGGCATATGCAGAGGGACATAAAGCTTGCATAGAAGCCCACACTGTTGGCATAGCTTGTTTACATATATATATGACCTTAAAACACCCAAAAAGGACTGTTATTTACATTTTCTGGAGCCATGCCAATTCCCATTAAAAATAAATAAATTTAAAAAGCATTCTCTGGAAGATGCATGCATTTCACGCCTTTGGTTTTTCAGAGTACCAAGTCAGTTTTTGCATATTCCGTTTTATCCTTTGGAAGTGAGGAACACACACACACACACACACACACACACACACTTGTCAGCATGCCCAATTCCATTCGGGAGATGCTTGTCCACTTCTGGTTTTTACTTTGCATTGTGGGACTTGCAGTCCTGGGTTAATGATGGTGAAATCCAAGTCTACAAGTCTCAGAATGCAAGTTAAAAACAGAAATGGAGTAGCATCTGCCGAATGGAGTGGGACATGTTGGCATATATGGACCCATGTTAACTCTTTGTGACACAAGCGATGTGCTACGTTCATCTTGGTCTAGGAATAGTTAGCAAGGACGCAGGGTCGCTTAGAAATCTTTTCACATTGCTGCTTACAGGCGCATTTTGCAGAATTCAATAAGGCGGCGCTGGATGTTTGCATGGTAGATGCAGGCGTGTGAATCTTGGGGTTGAAAGCTTGTGGTGTTTTTTCGCTGCAGTGACATATGTATTTGATATCGTGCTAAAGTCTTCTAGGGTTATTTTATTTTTGCTGCACTGATCCTCTTCGTTATGGGTTAATGCGTCCGAGGAATCGGATAGGAGGATGTTTTATCCTGTTTTATCACAGAGGTCAGTTTTCCTCTGGTTCGTGTCGCAGCAGGAATTTGGGGCGTAAGGAGTGCATCGCAGTAGGTGGTGGCATGGCCCACACTCCCCTCATTTTTAATCCTGCGAGTTGGACATGTTGCAGTGTTAGCTGCGTAATATATCACTTCCTTTAGGTTTGGTCTTTTTGATGACTTTTTTTTCTCCCAATTCTGAGCCACCCAGGACAGCTTCTGCGTTCCTCTACACTCACTGCTGCCATTGCAATGGACCACAAACTTTATTTACATCGCTACTGGCTTTTCTTGTGACTAGCATGACACCTTGACTAGTGGCGTAAATGCTCTTCAGGGGTCACCTCCACCTGGTAGATCTTTGCAATGGAGGGGTCTCCTTGGATGTATGTGCGAATGCATTGGGTTTCATATAGCGCAAACCTACCCGAGCAAATGACAACACAAGGATTCAGTGAGAGGATGCAATAATATGAATTCAATAAGGCAGCTAGATTATCCAGGCTATACCACCCAGTGAGCCCATCGCCAATACGAGTTCTACTGCAGAATAAGTTTACCACATTCCCCCATCAGCAGAGTGGGACATCGAACAGGAGGATAGCTCAGGGGCAACGGGGGGATAGCTCAGGGGCAACGTGCTCATATTGGAAACAAGACAACACGGAGCAACACCGGTTCGATTTCCCCGGGTCTGCGTTTAGAAACCTCTGGCTATTAAGCGTGTTATAAATAACCTATCATGTCATGTAACCTATCATGTCAACCTCACTGTAAGTACTAATAGAAAGAAAAACATGTTGACTGAATTATAATTAAAAAAAAAACACATTTCTAGCACTAAAATCCGTCCTTATTCACCGACCTTTATGATCTTCTACCTTGGCGCTCTCAGGGATCGACTTCTGCTGCTCCTCGGCTCTCTCAATGTACCAGAAGATCCATTCCCTCTCCTTTCAAGGAACTCAAAGCTTAGCTGGTCACAGCTTTCCTGCATTCACTCATCGAGCAAGCGAGGATTTTTTAAGTGCTTCAATCACTTTCACCTCTTCAAGTTCAGACACCAGGTCCAGGAAGAGGAGCGTGTTACGCTCTTGGTATTACACACCTTCACACTTGTATACAATTCCCTCTATCCCAGGAATCAGACGCCATAATGACCTTTGAGGCTGCTTCAGATTGCTGCGTTCTGCTAGAAGTTTGAAGGCTTGTGTACTGCTGCGGTCTTCAGCATTTTACTCTCGATGTCCCATCATCTCTAGACAACCGATTCATTGCTGATGGATCGTGGAAGTGGTAGTCAAAAACATCTGGAGAGACACAGGTTGCAGACCCCATGTCTATGGAATTCAGCAGGGTAGTTGACTGAACCAACCACACCCCTTGGATTCCCTAAAGTTATGCAGCCGTATACGGTGTCATGGTGTATGCTTAGCTGTGGCAATGTCTGGCTGTGTCAGCAATACACCAAGTTATACTCTGCCCCACAACGGCACACAAAGAGATCTGGTTGATATGGGATCCACCTTTAACAGGGGGAGCAAGGTACGGTGACCAGTGTCAATGGAGCTTTTTTGTGTCTGTGGGTCTACAGATGTTTCTTCCATTTTAATATATATCACTTTCTTTGGTGCGAATTGCAAAATGATTGGCGGCGGTTTGTAGTAGTGGTATATGGCACCACGGGGACCAAATATGGCCATGGTATTTGTTTTCTGATAGAAGCAATGGCAACGTCACAGTTGCCTGGACATAGAGCGCCAATAAATCATCTCCCATCTCCCGTGCTTGGAAGGACCACCACAGTGGTTCCAACAAATAAATCTGGGTGAGCCTGGTGAGGCCCGGGCTGGCCCGGACTCCAACGGGGGCTGCAGCCCGACCGTCCTTTCAGGCCGGTACCCCCGGATGCCACGGCCCCACCATGGCTGCCCAGGCACAGCGCATGAGCGCAAACGATGAGTAAAGAAAAAAAAAAGCAGCGAAGCGTACGCTGCATGCAAGCCTGACCACACCACCCTCCGAGCCATGACTTCCTGCCCCGTCCCCAAACAACACGATTGACTGGGGCACAACAGAGAGTTGCCGCCACCGGAGCAGCTTTAAATAGGCTGATGGGAGAGGCATTTGTCCCTTTATCCTATCGGCTCTCTTTAAGGTTGTTTCCGGTGTGACGACGAGGCTCAGGCTGGGCAGTGCAGGAGACCGGTGTGCAGCCGCTATGGCTTAAGGTAGGCTCCTCTCCCCGCCCTATCTGCCTTTTTGGGCATTCCTTTCCATTTTGCCAGCACGCAGAGCAGGCAAAATAGGAAGAAATTGCCATTTTTTTTTTTTTTATCTATGCGCATTTCTTTCCATTATGCCCAGAGATGCTCGTAAAATGGAAAGAAATGCCTATAGATGAAACAAATACATGTGGCCCTGGTGCCCTCTCAGCACCCTAGCTGCCAACAGGGCCGCCTTTTTCTTTTTCATATATGAACAGGACTTCAGGACACGCTTAGTGCTTATAAGTAGAGTGGCTGAAGCCCGACCTGGTTAAGACATATTTTTGTTACACCAGTAGCGAGTTTAGAACTTCAATTAAGTCATTAACTTTCAGAAGACTGCTTTGAGAAAACACTGGAAGACATTTTGAGTGCAAAGTTTTATGGTGAGGCTTGATTAATGCAAGCTCAAAGAGTGCCAATGAGAAGGTGCTTTGGCTGGGGAGGGGCAGGAACTGGGTGGGAATGGCCATAGGAATTAGCATGTCCATGGGCAGCCAATAGGTGAGCTCAGGCTGACTGGTGAAGGAAACCTGTGTGCAGCAGCTACGACTTAAGGGTAGGACCGTGCCCCCCTCCCTGCCCTATCTTTTTTTGGGCATTCCTTTGTATTTTGCCACTGTGCGCCTCTGGCAAAATGGGATCCCATCCTCGTCGCCAGTGTTACAACGCAAGTTGAGGGGTTGCAATGATGAGCCAGGAGACCAGGTTGGGTTAAGAGACTTTAGTGGGTTTGTGGTACATAAGTCACAGGTAATAAATTACAGGCAGGATAAGTACATAAGGGAGGGAAGCATCCACCGGTCCCCCTCTGTTCAGCTCATTTTCCAACTGAACAGGGAGAACCTTGGCACTCACACCAAAACATTCTAGATGGAACACTATAATACAAGCATTCCAGGCACAGGCTCACATATACTTAGGAAACAGCTAATGGACCAGGATAGGTAAGACATAACAAAATGCTTATTTCTTTTATTTCTTTTCATCTATGGGTATTTCTTTCCATTTTGCCTGTGCCACGCGCTGGCAAAATAGCAAGGAATGTCAAAATTTAAATGACATTGGATAATTGGTTTTGAAGTATTCCATTCCTGGAGGTATATGACCGTGCTGAGTGCTCGTCCCGTGGCAGGCTCCTAGAGCCAAGCCTGACCCCAAGGCTCGTCTCTGGCTCGACCCTACCCATACATTCCCTGGCTCCCCCAGCTCTACCAGGAAATACGCAAACGTTCATGAGTCTATGCATGCATGCCCTGTTTTGGCCTATCATAGAGGGGTTCACTCTGCATTTCTTCTGCGTTTGAAACCGCAATATAAAGTACAGTCAGAAATCTACAAAGACAGAGTTACGGGGTTCACTGGCATAGGCTACAGGAAAGGGATTTGTACGCGAGCCCTGTTTGAGTTGGAGAGGTTCTGCAGCTATCGACATCCGTCAGAGTGGATGGTATATGAAGAGCTGGACCTTCAAGCCTTTACTGGATTCTAGGGGCCAGTCTGGTGCCCAGCAGAATGTTATTCCATATATTTTCTATGTGCAGTTGAATGCTTACGTCCTACACTTCTTTTTTTGTAGTTCTTGCTTTGCAATCTGGCTCCTGAGATAAATGTGTGTTTTTCAGAAGACTTCAGGAAGGGCACAGCCACAGTCCCTTGAGTTGGAGAGGTTCTGCAGCTATCGACATCCGTCAGAGTGGATGGTATATGAAGAGCTGGACCTTCAAGCCTTTACTGGATTCTAGGGGCCAGTCTGGTGCCCAGCAGAATGTTATTCCATATATTTTCTATGTGCAGTTGAATGCTTACGTCCTACACTTCTTTTTTTGTAGTTCTTGCTTTGCAATCTGGCTCCTGAGATAAAGTGTGTTTTTCAGAAGACTTCAGGAAGGGCACAGCCACAGTCCCTATTCAGCTATGAGAATTGTGACCATTTTGAGTTAGAGACAGAAGAAAAAGAGCCAGATAATGAAACGAAAAGATCCAACTCATTTCGATGCATCAGAAATGGAGTTCCTGAGAGGGTGACCACAAGAGTAATTTTAGGAGGGGGACCAGTAACACACTGACCTGCTCACTTTGGTCGAATTTAATTTCCTGACAGGCCACTTTTGCTGAATGATGGTCTGTTGGGAAATCATGCATCGGCTAATCGCGCATGTGGCAGAGTTGGGACTGGAAAGGTGACGAGTGGCACCAGGAGAGGTTGGGGCAGAGGGAAAGGTTCAGGATGGAGGCGTGGGAGGGGTGGGGTTTGCAGGCCAGGGCAGGTTAGTGGGGCAAGACAGGAAGAAGAAGAATGGAATGGAAGGGGGAAGGCCTGGTGGGGGAGCAGGGGTTGCGGGGCTTACCACCTGAATTGAAGGAGTCTGAGGGATTGCACGTGTTTTTCCATAGCCCTAAAGCTTGACCTGGGAAACCAGGCTTAGCCAACAGTGTAATTCGGGAAAACATATATCTGTGAAAAGCAGCATTTAAAAAAATGCATTTATGAATTATTTACAACAGAAAACATGCAATGGTCAACATTTCTAGATGGGCACTGGAGACACTTGGGGATGTTTTTACATCAACATTTACAACTTTAAAATCTCACTGAAATTGTGTGGTATTCGAGATGGTTGTAGAAGAGCAGACCTAGGCACCCTGTAAAGAAAAGGCATCAAGGAAGTGCTTGTGATTGTAGGATCGTAACCCTTCGTACGGGTGAGGAAAACATTTACATGTGAAAGGATGATTATATCCTAAATATCTGGGGGCCATGGGAGCACAGGCTCCATGGAAGCTTAGTTGCATCAGGAGAGGTCATTTAAGGCCAATTCAAAGAACTTCAACAAAATGCAAGAACATAAAAAAAACCTTTCTGCCCTCATTGGGTTTCCTCAATTGGAGATCTGGACAGACCTATCCCCATGACATGGAACCGTTGCTCTTTGGAGTTAGACTTTCATTATGAAGATAAATACATATTCCCGCCTTCTTTCTGTGGGTTGTCAAATCAGAGTTACAAATTGTCTTCCCCTTTCTCTAAATAATAAACATGGACAGAATTTCCCCTGCATTGATGCACATCCTGTAATTGATGGTATCCTTGAAGTTTGTGAGTCAGTGCATAAGCATACTTATTCAGCCCTTCACTCTTCCACTTAATAGAATCTTTAGTGTTGCACCACACTGGCAGTACAGAATCTTTACTGCATTTGGCTCATGACTTCTGATGCCATTGAAATGACAGGCAGCGAGATCCCCTTTCACGAAAGTAAGGCTGAAGTTATATTTTATATCAAATGTTGACCTTCTCCCACATTGCTTCAATTTAAAAATGATACCTTTCTTAGATCGGTTTCAGGAAGGCAATAATTGTGCGGCCATTAGACAGGTGTGCTAATCCTCCAGAAAGAAGACCTCATCGTCTCTCTACATTTCCTTCTGCTCACCCTGCCCCGAGGTCTTGGCATCTATGATGATTAACCGCTTTGGATTTACATAGCACACTGACCTGGATCAATCTATGATCCATTTGATGCAAAACCATGGATCTCACCTATAAAGCAATACCATTTCTAGGTTTACTACTAATACAAAGCTGAGAATTAAAGCCAACAAATTGGCTGCTTCTAGCTTTGGGGACATTTTGCACTCATGAAGGCAGCAGATCATGCTTCACCTGCAAGTCATGCTAAGTCTTTCAGCTCTTCTTCAGAAGGATGTTGAAACAAAGAGGCATGTGTGGAGTGAGCACACCTTAAAATAGGGTATGATACAAACTTGCAACATGATCAGGGATACTCTACCTGCACTTAATAATCCTATAATGAAATTAGACTTTATATCGCACCATGCGATCTATGCATCAAGGAAATGTACAAATCCTTGCAAAGACATAGGGCTCATTACGAGTTTTCGCCGGTATTACGGCAGTACACGCACCTGAATACTGGCAAATGGAATTACCGATACTGCCACTTGGTCAGGCAGTATTACAACTGGAGGTATTTCCTCTGGCTGTAATACCGCAAGATTACAAGTGGTGGTTTGGCAGTGACAATCCCCATTTTATATAGGGCTCCATTGGGGATTTTTGTCAGTATTACCTCCGGCGGTTTTACCGGATGGTAATGCAATTGATTTTTGGGCTTACCTCAAAAGATCGGCGATAATGCCACCTGGCAATACTGCTGGAGGTGATACCGGCAAGCTTGTATTTTGGTGGTGCGGGGAAAAATTGAGGTAAACTGAAGTACCTCAACTTTTTCCCTGCACCGCCAAACTCGTGATGAGCCCATTGTCCCATTTTACAAGGAGATCCAGAATTAATGGAACAAGTAACAATTTAGCCTTGGAACAGTAAAACGTAACCAACCACTTGGTTGCTGCCATTGGCACAAGGCTTTTTTAAATGCAGGGAAGTTGATGCTGTTAAGTAATGGAAAAACGCATTTGAAAATGATACGACCAAGAACAACATTCATGAACTTGTTAGACAACAGAGTTCTCCTTGCATTGTGGTTTGAATCTAAAGTTTAAATTGTAAATGCCAACATTCAACTCGGACGGGGCTTTCTGTTCCTTTGTTCAACATGTTTTAACTTAAAATAATGGCTTTAAAAAAAACAAAGCCATTCATTAGTTGTAGTTATTTATGATCTACATAGATTGCTCTTGTGGAAGCTTCTACAAATGGAGCATCATCAGTCCATACAAAGAGAAAATCTTGCAACATATGCGAGCCATTAACCACACATATGGCGATAGACCGCCTTCACTTCAGCACTGCTTGGAAAACCACAAGCATGGAAGTGGCAATGGACTGACATTCTTTGGATCTGAGCTTGTGAAATGTGGGCCTGTTTCTCAGCTCTGAGCAGTGGGCCTGGTGCCTCACAAATATGCAATGGTGATCAATACACATTCCTCATAATCTGCTCAGACAAGAGGGAGCATAGACAATAGCTGCTGACAAACTGTTTTTTCATAAAATTGTTGTCTCATAGATTGTCAGGATTATTCAAGATTGTAAGCAATTGATGCTTTTTAGCAATTGAACATGGCTAAGTATTTTAAGTCATTCTTCACATCAAAAACTGAGTCTTTTTGTGCTGTTTTGATCCAACTACAATAAGAATTTCTTACACTGTCCACATCTGAAATCTACCTGGGTGAGTGTAAACTTTGCAGTGCATCCTTTGACCCAGGTGATGTCATATGAAGTGATATTAGAGAGGGACAAAACAGGTAGCCACCCGCCTTAGAAATTCTCACATTTGAGAGTCCTTTCATGTATTGTGGGGTGAAAATACAGCCCCAGAATGACACAAATGGAGAGGCCATGCTTAGGCCCATGTTGTGATAGTGAAGCTGGTTAATGAGGAGTTCCATTGAAATATAAAAGCCAGCACAAAACAGTGATTTTCGACATAAGGCCTAGTGAAATGGAATTAAATGGGCCTAGCCAATGCCACTAAAAGTGACAGATGCGCTAGTGAAGGGGAATCTACTTGAGAGCTTAAAACTGGTTGATATGCCCAATGAATGGGTAATAAATAACCGGTGGTGCTGCAGATGCTGACTTTCGTGTAAACTGGGAAAAGGCACCTTTTGATGATACAAAACTGCAGCAGTACATATGTGAAAATATACCAAGGAGGAATGACGCCTGACATTTAGGAAATAAAAGGTCAAGTGACAGATTGCATTTATGAGGAATAAAGACACTTTATTTTCATCATCTATACTGACAGCCTGTAAAGAGAAAGGCCCTTAACTCAATCACTGAAGTGATTGATGAAGTTTGACTTCGAAAATGACATTTTCCACAAAACCAAAAATGAAACCTTGTATTCAGAGAAAATGTAAAGTCAAAAAGCTAAACTGCTGGAAACAAACTGCCCTGCTTACATATATTAAATACAACACAAAACTGTTCCCAGAAGTTGATTACAATTGTTACAACAATTACAGTTCAGACAATGCTCAAGACCATCTATGCAGAAATTCTTGAAGAAAAAATTCCATGGTCTTAAAAACGAAACTATTGTGGGGCGCTGTTGCGCCGAAGCAAGATGGCCGCTTGAGTTCAGGCTCCGGACTACGAGGGCACATTTACTCTGATTTCGCCTCGTAAAGTACAGCTGTAGCACCCATTACTGCTGGGGCCGCTGCATAAATCTGCAGTCTGCTGTCAGGCCGACTTTTGGATCTGGAGACCCTCTGTGTGCCTCGCCGTTGCCATCGGCAGAACAGTGCTGTTGACACCTGATCCACCCAGTGGCGGGGCTCCATGGAGTGCAGACCCGCGGCTCCACTTGACTCCCCAGCGTGGACGGCCTCATGGGGGTGGGGCATCAAGTTGCTTGAAGCGAGCCGAATTGCTGAACGGCTCGCGTGGTCACCCGGCGGTCTTGCGATCACACCGCCCTGTCACGGGCTGGTGGCTGGAGCCCAAGACCTGGGGTTCCCCTCGACCTGGACGGAACGCCGCAGTCGGCTGGAGCCGCCACGGCTCACATTGCGTTGTTGTGCTGCTTGCCTGTCCCCCTCCCTCTTGCCTGAGCGGAGGTGCTCCTGTCACAGCCTTTAATGAGGTAAGGGGGCCGGGTGGTGGGGAGCGGGCGGACCTCCCCCAGAGCTGCGGGACCATCCCCTGCTGCTGTGGGCTCGCCTTGGGCAACCTTTTCCCCCACCAGTAAGCGGGCCTGGAGGCGGCAATCGGCTTCGCCTCCCGCGGTGCTGTGAGTTGCCTGTGGCCCGAGCGCTCCGGGTGAGCGACTCAAAACTTGGAAGCCGCGCCGTCCTGGACACTGGCAGGATCCTCTCCCCTTCCACCACGGTACGCCCAGTACTACGTCAGCCGCACGTAGAAGGGCATCGCGGTCCCGGAAGTTTGAGATCCTGGCTATGATGTGCCGGGGAAGGGCACCAGGTCTGGGTTTTGCAGACAAGGATTGGTGTGCTCTTTCAATTGCAAACTGCGGGGATAGTTTAGGGGAATCAAGGAGTGTCATGAGGATGTGTTCCACGTAGTTCTCCATGGGTTCCGTGATATTGTCCTCGGGTACTCCGACGATACATAAGTTGTTTCGTCTCGAACGGGATTGGAGATCATCATTTTTGTTCTCGACCGCCAACACCCGGTTGGTAAGTGTGGAGACTCGCATTCACGGATAGACAGATGGCTCGTATTGGATGTCCTGATTAGGTCCCTATCCCACTTGTCCATCCTCCCCAGGACACTATCGGATCACTCCCCAGTGGTTATATCATTGAATTGTTGTCCTGACCTCCAAAAAACTAGACAGTCGAGAATAAGCCCCCACGCCCTCCTTGACCAGACCTTCGCGTCCGAGCTTGAATCCTCCATTGAGGGAGTTCTTTGAGCTCAACACAGATTTGGTACCCTCATGTGCTACCTTTTGAGAATCATTCAAAGCTTTCACTAGGGGTATTGCTATAGCCAAAGGATGTGGAATCCTTAAACATTCGGAGGGATATCGCAGATAGTGAATCATCCCTTGCTAACCTGGAGTCCCAGTATGCCCAGGGCCATTCCCCCGACACACTTGCATCATTGGGCTTGGCGCTTGATAGATTCCGCTGTCTTGCGGAGTGAGAAGTAAAATTCCTGGAGGGCCCTCACACGACTAGACAATACGGGGAGGGTGAGCGACCGGGCCGCATGCTGGCCAGGTTGATACACCGCGAGTTTGGGGCCCCCAACATCCCAGCGATAGAAAGAACTGACGGAACACTTGCTACCTCACCTCAAGACATCAACAATGAGTTTCTAACATTTTATACCTCCCTATACACGGAAGCCGTTGGCCCCCATGTTTCAGTAATCGACTCTTACCTGGATGGCCTCCCTCTCGCGGTCCTGTCTGCCGACGTCTCTGCTTCCCTAGAAAGCCCCTTCACCACTGAAGAGCTTACAGAGGCCATCGAGTCGCTAGCGGCGGCGAAGGCCCCTGGCCCAGATGGCCTCCCCATGGACTTCTATAAGCGCTACAAAGCTATTTTGGCCCCGCAATTATTGGCTCTCTGGGAGGAGGCAAGCGACACAGGTATACTCCCACCATCTCTCCACGAGGCGATGATAACAGTCCTCCTGAAACCAGGTAAACCCCCCCCCACCCAGTGCAGCTCCTACCGCCCCCTCTCGTTAATAAACTGTGAAGTTAAAATATACGCTAAACTACTGTCCCTGGTAGGTCCACATCCCTAAACCTTGGAAGACTTTTCAATGTGATTAGTAGGATAAACCCCAATACGCAGGCGGTGGCAGCTACTTTGGACATGCAGAAGGCGTTTGACTCAGTGTCTTGGGAGTATTTGTGGTGAGTGCTTGAAAAATGTAAATTTGGCCCCAACTTTCGAGCCTGGGTCAGGCTCCTCTACACCGACCCAGTTGCTAAGGTGCGCACCGAGGACAGATGCTCCGCCACCTTTCAGATAGCCAGAGGGACATGGCAGGGATGCCCCTTTTCACCGCTAATTTTTGCAATAGCTATGGAACCCTTTGCAGATATGATGCGCCAGTCACACTCTCACAGAGGCTCATGCACGGCAAGGCAGGCCGACAGTCTCCTTATACGCCGATGATGCCCTCCTGTACATCCGCTCCCCCGAAACCAACCTGGCTCCAATCTTCCGAGATGTAGCCCGATTTGGACACATATCTGGGCTGAGAGTTAACTGCTCTACATCGGCCCTATTTCCGCTGATGGATACCACGCTACCCCCTCTCTGACCTGATGGATTTCACTTGGTCTCAATCCAATATCACATACCTGGGGGGGGTGTTGGTCTCCCGACACACGAAGAAGTTGCATATTGACAACTATCAAAATTACCTAACTAACCTGGCCACTAAAACCGCTAGTTGGACTAGACTCCCCATCTCCCTAGCTGGTAGAATCGGTATACTTATGATGGTAGTGCTGCCTCAACTCTTCTACCGCTTCACCAACCTCCCGCTATGGCCGGGCAATGAATCCTTTAAGGCACTACGCGGCATTACAAACACCTTTCTCTGGCACTCCGGTGCAGTCTGCCTCAAACTTGCTACTCTCACTACCCCCAAGGAACTTGGTGGGTTCATCGCCCCTGACTTTCTCAGGTACTGGGCGGTAGCTCAATCCCAATTTTTATCCCATTGGTTCAATACCACTGACCCCCCTCTCCATATCCGACTTGAGAAGCTGAAGGTTCGTGAGCGTGCGATTGGATCCATTATTCTTAAGCCCGTTCCCCCTGATCTTGACTCAGCAGACTCCGTAGTTGGCACAGATACCACTACACGCCCACTAAACTGCACCATATGTTTCATGAAAAGCCGCCTAATTGCACCAGATGTGCAACTGACCAAGCTACCTACATTCATATGATCTGGCACTGCTCAAGCCTGGAGCATTACTGGAGTGACATATGCTTCACAATATCTGACATGCTGGACCACACCACTGTCCCCTCTTCTATGCGCTGCCTATTCCACGATCTACCCGTATTGAAACGGGATTCTAGGAAACTGGCAGGTCTATGCTTGGTGCTAGCAGTGCGCTGTATACTATTGTGCTGGCTCTGTCCCAATGCTCCTACGCACGCCCAGTGGCTTAGGGCAGTCACCTGGGCACACGACACCGAGGAAACCTGGGGGGCACTACAGCATTCACATTCGAGGCCAAGAGACATTTGGCGTCCCTTCTGTAATTACATGTCTGCCTCGTCCTCGAGCCCAGGCCCAGAGTCCCCTCCTCCTTCCCAATCCCCTCAATGATCCCTCCCACGATTTGACACTCTAGCTAGCCCCATCCGCAATGCACCCCTGACCTTCTACCCCTGTGGTCTGCATTCTAATTCCGAATGTTACTGTTAATGATTCTTGTTTTAACTGTAAATTGATGGCATGATGTGCCCTCTCTGATTTGTTGTTGTGTGTTGTCAAGTCGAATAAATAAAGTTTAAAAAAAAAAACTATTAATCTGCATTAATTAAAACCATGTTGATGGACAAACTGCAAACTTAAATTGCTTTAATAAAGGAATTGTAGATCACTTCCAAGAGTCAGAGTAATGAGGGAAAAAGAAGAAAAAATGCAATGTCTCTAGCAACATTTTATCACAGTCTACTGAACCAGTAGCAGCTTGGCCCATCAGTCAACAACAAATAACGAGAGAACTTTAAACAAAATAACTGGTAAACACGGTTTGATAACCATTGCAGGGTAAAATGTTTTATTTGATGATTGTGTAACTTCTCTTCCATCTCTTTTGATGATATTCAGTGTAAGATAACTATCCTTTAGGATTTTTTCAATATTTAATTAAATTGATTCAGGATTAAAAAAACAATTATCATGACCCAGAGATTTCATAGTCGTCACTGTCTATTTTAGACATGGGGTGTGGTGTGCAACATCACTCGTACCTATTTAATGAGGAGAGTTTTAGAAAAATGAGCTTACTGATTCATCCACATATCCCATACATTGTTATAGAAAATGTCTTAGCTCAATATAGCTCCATCAGATCATCAGTTGGATAGTTAGGCAAACTTTAATCAAGTCAGAATATTGGTAGGGTGGCATGCACTGATGAATTTTCTTGCTTTTCAATATGTTGGCACCAGGTGAAGTTGCATGTAAAGCAAATTCCTAAGTAAGCGTACCAATTTACCCAGTCTCTCTGTGTCTCATTACAATAAAATAGTCCTCAATGTAGGTGCACCCTGAATAGACGTCTCACTTTAGACCTGGAGATGTTAGCATTAAAATTCTAAGGTTCCAACAATTCAGTGTGTTTTGAGGTGGGTATTTTGAAATTTAAAATCCTAAACTGCAACTCTGGCAAGGATACCTTGTTGCATTTGACTCTTCATTACTTGACTTGCTGCAAGGCCATCTGGTGAGTTCCTTTTGCTTTGTGCAGTCCTTCTTTCTGCTCTCCACCGCCCTACAACTATGGTTCTCTCCAGCTGCCCTACCTATTCTATTTGCTATTCTATCACCTTTCCTACCTCTCTCTCAAAGTCTGCAAGGAATTAATTTAAGAAAGCGCACCTGGTCTCCAACCCAGGACAGCCCATTGCTGATACCTACGTCAGTGCTTCTTCCTGACAGACTACCACTAACATCCACTTTGCTGTCCCCTCTCCTCACCTATGGATGGCCCATATAGTCTCTATCCTCTGCCTTTTTCTTCCTCGCCCTTTAATTGTGGTACCAGATGGGAAGTTCTCCTGGCGCACTTTTCATCCTCCAGGTGCATCATTCATTTCTACCAGAATGGCACTATCATGGCCTAGGGATCTCAGCCCAACCTCCTCCTTCTTGACAGGTGTCTTCCTTCTCTCATTAACTTCCTCTCTCACCCTTTCACTCCTCCACCAGCTACCCCTCTGACCTACTTGCCGCCACCAACAGTAGTACCCTGTCCCTGTACCCCACCTGGGAAGACCTTGTAAAGGTGGCAACCAGCTTCACTTAACTATCCTCAATTCCCCCTCTGCTGTCAAACACTCCTCTGACATCTGTGACCCCCTCAAAGACTTTGACCTCACCCTCACTGAGATGTGGTTCAATGCCAGCTCTCACTGCTTTTGACAATATCCTTCCTGAGGGCTATAAGATGCTCTCCAAGCCCAGGTTTAACCGCCCTGGAGGCAGACTGGCCCTTTCCCTGAATGGGTCCCTGCTTCTATCCTACCCATTCAAAACGACTTTTCCTTTTGAATGTCTTGTCTGCAATCATCACAACTCTCCTACCCTTTCACTCACTCTCGCGACCATCTACAGGATTCCTGGGCTGATCCTCTCTTTCTCTCAGAGTGGGACGACCTCGCCTGTTGTTTATGACCCCTACCTCTAAGCTCCTCCTCCTTCGAGGCTTCAATATTCATCTTGACTATCCTGATGCGGCCACTTTACTCTTTCGCAACCTCTGTGACACTTTCCCTCACCATTCTTACCTCTGGTCCAACCCACACAGCTGGACACACTTTGGATGCGTTCATTTCAGCTGACATCTCCCTCTCTCCTCTCTTCCCACCTGGAGCTCGGGGCTTCCCGTTAAGCCTCTGCTTGTACTGCCGGTCTCCTTCTCTGCCACTCAACAGATGAAGCTAGGTCAGTAGCTGCTTTTGCCGCCTCCTTCATTCCCCCCACTCCTGCCAATGACTCTCACACTGACTCCGCGCTTGCTAATTTTCACATCTCCATTTCCAACACCCTTGACATCCTTGCCCCTGCCACGAGGATCCCCATGAAGCCTGCTTCCAAGTGCAATAGTTGATGATTCCGACCTAGCTTCGCTCAAATGCAAATGCAAGTGCAGAGTCGCGGAACAAAGTGGTTGGTTTCTAGCACATCCTCTGACAAACTGGCCTGCCGCCTGCTCCAGAGGAAATACAGACTCTCCATCCGCTCTAAGAAACAGACCCATATCCAAGCCGGCGTCTCTGGGGCCACAAACAGCATGACTGAACTTTTCAAAATCAGCAAGGGACTTGACAATCCTACTGCAGTCTCCAATTCTCCTCTTGCTTCCCAGGCCCTCTGCACGGCTCTGGCCTCCCATTTCACAACTATGACCCAGGACATCCTCTCCTCTTTCCTGTACTCCCTTCCCCCATCCCCCTGCACACAGGCCCCCTCTCTCCTTCCCCCCTACTCGCCTCCTTCTCACCCATTGCACCATATGAGGTCTCCAAAACAGTTTGCTCTATGAAAGTCTCCTCTAAGAACTTTCAAAGACACCATTACCCCTCTTGCTCCCTCCTTCTGTAACCACTCTTGCCACTGGTTCCTTCCTTTCACCCCTCAAGCACTCCCTTGTGGACCCTCTCCTAAAAAAGCCATTGGCGGACTCTTCCTGCCCAGCTAACTACCGCCCTATACCCACAACCCTCTTCTTGGGCAAACTCTTGGGAGAAGTTGGTTCTCTCCCAACTGATCCATCACACTGAATATGCTGGCTGTCTCCACGATCACCAGTCTGGCTTTAGAGCAGCAAGAGGCACAAAAACTGCTCTTCTGAACACCGGTGATTACTTGCTCTCAAACCTTGACTCTAACTCCCCTTCTATTCTCATCCTCCTTGATCTGTCTTCTGCCTTTGACATGGTCAATCATTCCACCCTCACAAATTGGCTCTGTGATACCCAGGGCATTACGGACCTGGCACTGGATTGGCTGACCTCTTTCCTTTCGAATTGGCCCTCCCAAGTGCAAATGGGCCCTTTCTCTCTCCTCCACCTCACTGTCTACTTGCAGCGTCCTTCAGGGCTCTATCCTCTCACCATGGCTTTTCAATATTTCCTTGGCCCTCTGTCCCACCCGATTGGCACCTTCTCTCCACATTTCCAGTGCTACGCTAATGACACACAGCTCTCCTTTAAACGCACCTCCTCTCTCCTCTCCTCCCTCTCTATGCCTGACTGTCTGACTGCTATTCAGGCATGATGTGCTGCTAATGATCTCTGCCTTAATGCCAGTAAGACTGAGATCCTTCTCATTGGGACTCCTGCCGCATCCTTCCCTCCTGCTCTCTGGCAGCCCTCTTTGGGCCCCCTCTCCTCACCCTCGTGTGAGGCAAAACACCTCGGTGTCATCGTCGACTCCTCTCTCCTTCTCTCCTCATATCACTGAACTTGACAAAAAGGCCCACTTTCAGCTTCACCTCCTCGGAGGCATTCTCCCTTTCCTCACCTTCCCCCAGAAACTCAATGCCTCCAGAGCTCTGGTTCTCTCCAAGATGGATTACTGCAACAGCCTCTTCTTTAATCTGCCTCCTTCCTCTGCCCTCTTCAACTAATCCAGAATAGGATTGTGAGACGTGTCCTTGGCCTCGAGCCCAGGGACTGCATCTCTCCAGCCTTAAAGGCTCTCCAATGGCTCCCAGTGGCTGCTACGATCTAATTGAAGATCCTCTGCATCATCCACAAGGCTTTCCGGGGCCTGCGTCCTTGCTACATACAACATTCTCTTCCTAAATACCTCTGTTAGATTCCTTCGGTCCAATAGCTCCAACTCTCTGCAGATGAGATGTTTCTCTAAGCAGAGAGTGGGGGGTAGATATCTTTCTTTGGCCGGAGGCTCCCTCTGGAATAGCCCCCCTGCCCTGTCCGGCTTGAGCCGGATCTCCTTAAGTTTCGGAAGCTTCTCAAGATGTTCCTTTTCTCCTCCTCCTCCTTCCCTCCGACCCTCCCTTACTAATCTCAACATGCCGTTGCGACTGGTTGCCTGTGTTCCCTATGAGATGTACTGTGGCTATGCCCTCCTTCAACCTGCCTTGCCCTGCACCCCTTACCAGCACTTGCTCTCAGGCACCCTTCTCTGACTAGCCTACTGAGGTTGGTCCACCCTCTGTCCTCGCACTAGTTGACCCCCTACCCCTTGTTCCCTTGGTACTTGCCTTCCTGCCCCCCCCTTAGCACTTGCCCAGCCCCTGGGGAACCCCTCTTGCACTTCTTCCTCTTCTCCCTCTCCCATCCCATCGCCCTATTTGCCCCCTGCACCTACTGTTCCTGCACTTGCACTGCTCTTTACCCAATGTCTGCACTTTAGATACAGCCAAGCCTCTTCCTCACCCTGCATTGTCATGTGGTCGACTGGACATGCTCCCTTGCCCTGGAATCCAAAGAAATGAACGTTGAAAAAGACGAATGGCAGAAAATGCCAAAAAGGGCTTCGGAAAAAAATGAATCCCAAAAATGTCGATCAAGGGCAGCGGTGTGGTGAGGGTGTCCCCTGCTCCCCTTGATTGACATTCTGGGACTTTGGGGGCTGAGGGGGTGTCTCCCATAAAAATGAAAGCAGGGGTAAAAGCAAACTTTAAAAAAATAAAAATAAAAAAAGCAACGGACCCTGGGATGGCGGTTCCCTTCCATGTGCGTGAAGGGAACCGGCATTGCAGGGGGATTGCAGACGTGGCAGTACTCTCCACTGTGTGCCGCCAGAAGGTAAGATCTTGGGGGGAGCGGGTGGTCCAAAATGTCAGTGGGAGACAAAACTGAAAGTTATTTTCAAAGAAATAACTTTTGTTTTTTTCTCCCTAGTTCCTTTCGGATTCGCTCATTTCACAGTAACACCCTTGGCCTAGCCAAATCCTTGCAACCCCACCAAGCATATGTTTCTATTCGCAGTCCAATTTCCCATCATGTTTTTTAAACCAGAATTCATCCTATAAAAGCTCTATCGACCTCACCCTTGGGCCACACCTGGAGTTATGGGCCCTCGTTTAAATGCCTAAATCTGTCTTCAAGGACCACAGCTTCTTGTACGACGCAAGGGCTAGATCAGTAAAGCTTAATTAGTATCGTAATATCGTCGAAATGTATATTGTTATAAAGGGTACTGCGTGCTCTTGTGGCCATGGATCATGCTTAACTCAATACCTTAAATCAATGAAAAATATGAACTTCTAAACGGACAGCAAACATTTCTGTAAATCATGGATGTAGTAAAAGTGACCAGAAACATTCTCAGTGACCCCCCTACAAACATTCTCAGTGACCCCCCTACAAACATTCTCAGTGGACCCCCCTACAAACATTCTCAGTGGACCCCCCTACAAACATTCTCAGTGACCCCCCTACAAATGAGGAATTACCTTGTTCACATGAAGGAGGAAACACCAAACGAAACCAAAAGTGGGATGCCGCTCAACCTGGTTCACTTCTTTTAAATGTTATGTCTCCAGGAACCAATACACGTACATCATCTTCTCTGCCTAGTGTCCACACTGGTAAATCGCTGCCCATATCTTTTTTCAGACAATAAGTAATCCAAAATTACCCAGGCATGCTTTAGCTAAGGGTCCTATGAGGCATGACTTTTGGTTTTGATAAGCTGTAAAGCTCTTTAGTTTTAGTCATTAAACTATATAATCTTTGATGAGCAGTACCAGAACACGGCCATGCTCCATCCCAAGAAATGCAAGAAACAAAAGTGAGAAGACAAGACAAGACTTCTCCAGCTCATATCACTCTTGACCCATCCATCCTGCAATTAGAAGAAAGATAAAGCTCTACCTATTCAAGGACTGTCCCACCCACCACGACAATCATTGATCAAGCACTGCCTCCCCTACTACAATCACAAACCATTCGCAACTTGCTCCTTTAATTTGTGTCCTACTTTTTCTTATACCATTGTTGATTTGGTCCGATTCATCAACACCCTCATTTTTTATCCAAGGTTATGTTGGTGTAATGTTCTAATTAGTAGATTATTCTGACTCTTTAATGTATAAACCCCATACAAGCCCAGTGGAAAAAGAAAAGCGGAGTTTATCGGGCCATGTTTTTTTACGTACCCTGGATAGATCGCAAGAATGGCTTCAGAATCATTTTCAACTTTGTTTATCCAAAACTGAATTTTGAAAAGTTCTATTTCTTCCAAACCATAATAGCTGGTTAATTATGTCCTAGAATTGTATAGGGTGGAAGGTGGACTCATCCTTAAAGGTTTCTTTAAGTCGATTCTGGGGCACGGCTATGAAAGATGTATGGTTCAGAAATGTTTTATTGTTCAGATCTGTGGAATTTTGATTCAGTTCATGATCACAATGTTTTACGGATCTATTGTTTTAACACTACCTGAAAATCGGAGGCTCGCAAGTATGGCACTTTGACTATCACAGCAGTAGTGCCAGCACAAGACTGCCACCGAGTAATATCACACGCGTGAGATCTTAAAACCTTTTATTTGCAGAGCCGAGCTATGCGCCATTTTAAAAATATTGTTTAATGAATGCAAGATGCTGCTGGATATTCAAGCAGCTGATAACGGGTTGAACCAATCGGTTGCTGAAAATAGCAAAAGCTAAGAGCATCCTTACTTTCAAGAGACCGTAATTCACATTGCTTAAATCACACGTGGGGAAAAGGGATGTATAAAAGCAACAGCAGGTGGGCATTGCTGCCCTTAATTTAACCCTGAATGAGATCCCTAAATCCCAGGTCAGAGTAATTGTTTTTCATAGCTCTTTCTCGACTATTTTGTGTTCTTATTCGATACTCTGTACAGTATGGCATTGTTTTCAAAAGTGTAGATTGATAGAGACTGCAATTTCGAGAAACCCATTTTTTGTAGCTCGGTGACCTGTCCCCCTTCAGTACATCTTCTCTTTAACTCCACCGCAGCCAGCACCAGCACTGCTGGGCTGTTTGATGTGTTTTGGCATGCATACTATCAAGGCTCTTGTGTCTGGACCGTGCAGCCTGACCCACGGGCCGAAGTTCCTTAGGGCAAAAGTGTGACCAGTGCCACATTGGCACTAGTCACACTTTTGCGGGTGGACTGGCCTTTAGGGAACTCTGGAGATTTCCCGGTGGGCCTCTTCTCTGTGGTATTTCCAAATTGTCACATAGGAAAAGCATTGGGCTTGCTGAAAATGTGTCATATAGGGCCACTTTGAACTTTATTTCCAGGGCCTCTTTTGGGCCCCAGCAATTATTTCCAGGGCCTCTTTTAGTTCCCAGTCCTGTGCTTTTGTAACTATTCTTGAAGTCGGACACTGGGAGAAGACAGGTAAAGAGCCTGCAACTGTGCAAAAAACCTCACTGAGTGGTGAAAACTCCTTAGTTGAGAAGATATCTGCATTTGCTCAGCCCTTCATTTCTGTCCTAGTCGTTACTTAACGGTTGTTTTAATACACTGGGCCTCATTACAAGTTTGGCAGTAGCCTTGCCGGTAAAACCTGCTGGCTGCCGCCAAACTTGCAATTTTTTCCGGCACCCGCGAATGGGCAATTACTGGGTCATTACCTGCCAGACCCTGTAATTGCCCATTGGCGGGCGCCAGAAAAGAATTCTTCCCATTCCAATGGAATGGGGAGGCCGGATGCACCGGCACCATTCGTGAATGGTGCTTGTGCATCCGACATGCTCTGCTCGTGGGTGCCGGTACGCCCGCCAGGTCAAATCTGGCGGGCAGGAATGCACCCGCGAGCAGAACTCATAGGTTGCCGGTCCAGTAACTGGTACCGGCAAGCATACCGGTACCGTTGTTACCAGACCGGCAAACTTATAATGTGGCCCACTGAGTTATGCTATGAAAACCTCCCCCTCCAATTCATCCTCCCCCTGCATTGGCATGACAAATACATCTAAAATGCACGTTTTTATGAGATCCGATTTGAAAGATCATAAACAATTGTTTTGTCAATGTGTGAATGTCTTTCAAACCAAAGGCAACTAGCTGTAAACTATTGCTTATTGCCTGGTAAAGGATCGATATTTGACATTCGTTTTGTGCAGAATGTAAGCAGGTCATGATAAAGCATTTGGATCCGAAAGTGGGAGCTTGAACCACACGAGCTCCAAGTACTGTTCACAAACCATGATTTCAAGTAAGTAGTCCGTGGACACGCTGAGGATACAAGAATGGCGCCCTTGGAATTCTGGGCCGGCTTCTTTCCTTTCCCCAGTTTGTTTACAGTGGATGGAGTGTAAGGTTCATGCTTCTGTTTTCAATTTAAGACGTCAATGTCTGGGCAGGAAATGTACAAAAGAAAACATATTAAGTCGTTACCTTGCAAAAATACTGAAATACACTGTCCTTTTTGATTATTTGATTGAACTGAGTTTGAATGTTTCATATCAGTAATAATATCGAATATGCTATGAGATGATTTAAGATTAATGGAACAGATACAGTCCTTGTTTATTATGTTTCATGAACACGTTTGAAGCTTTCTTTGTGGCTTGGTTGCACTTTTTTTTTTGTAGAAAGTGCTCACTCCCTAGTTAGAATCATATGGTTTGGCTTGGGCATTTCTAAAACCCCGACAAGTTGACATAGAAACAGGCTGCAAGGCTCAGTTTCCGTATGTTTGTAATCATGACGAGGACGCTCAGTTCTTTTGCTGTTACTTACAATGTCTGCTTTCCTCATCAACAAAGGAAGTTGTTGTTCCACTTTTTGAGCTGTTCGCCTGCTGACCCCTGGTGGCACCTCTGCCCTCTGTAAACTCCTCTCCCGGCTGTGCCTAGCCTTATTTGTCAGTATTCTCACTATGTACAGTACCCATTGCTTGCTGGGTTTGCTCTTTATGCATCCCACACACACATGGATACATTGTTGCAGTCAAAAGGGAACTCTTCTCTCAAAAGCTTTGTTCTATTGTTTTTACAGTCGTTGCAAATGTTCATGAGCAGTGGTTTATGCTGGATATTAAATTACATTGCATATTGATGTATTTTGTTAATCTATTCTTTATCTCTATCAAAAATGTATTTGCAGATAGGGTTTTAAATATACAATTCCAATGTGAAGTAGACTGCAAGGAAAAGGGCCCTGCAACATTTCTCCATATGTATACTACATATAATCTTCAAAGGTAACTGCATATATCCCACATGTCTAGTATGTGAAACTATTTGTTACATTTGATACTACATGCCCCAATAATTATGTGTGAAGCATCTGCTTTGTTGGGGCTTCTGTGACTTCCCAGGTTTGAGGTACATGTGTTCTAGAATGCGTGGGGGGAGGGGAGCTCTGGGTTCTGGGAAGATGTTTGGGGTGATCAGTTGGAAGTGAACTAGTAAAGACTGATCTTGCACCGTTTGGCATGCTTCTTTTTTGGGTGCTGCTTCATTGATCCTTAAGTATGCAGATGCTGTCTCTTTTGTCCTTTTAACATAGTACAGTAATTGAGCCTCCAAATAAAACATAATAAAATTAAAAAGCATGTTTAAACTGATTATTTATTTGGTCTTGTAGCTATATGAAAAAATGACTTTTGACCATAAAACAGCTTTAAAAAAAAACCATACTCTGTTTAAACATGGCATTGAGGGAGGAGAGACGCCCTTTTAGAAACACTACCAACGAACACTGAGGATGTTCTACTACAAATAACTTGACTGCGCACTCACTACTTTGTTTTTAAAAGCTTTCCTTGATTTTACTCAGATCATTAACTATATTGAATTTTCTAGAAAAAAGCAGGTAATCCCCATTTCCAAATTTTAACTGCGGTTGAAGACCTTGGTCTATCATAGAAGTCAGATCATATTAAATATTTAGGCTACGAGATCATGAAACCCTTAATCTGCCTTTGCAATGACTCAAGATGAGTGATCACTGGATGAATGGCCACCCAGTTTCTTAGACACTATTAAATAGTAATCTTGCTTCAAACCGAATATTATTTTTTTCCATCCTTATAACTGACCTCTTTGCAAATCGGAGCGGTCTTTGATGGGAATTTGGCACTTATTGCAGCTTTGGGCTGATTGGTAGAATGTGGCGTTGGCTTGGTTTTGGTCAACCCGACAAGGACATTTTACAAAGCCCATACAAACAAAAGAATTGGGTGCGTCAGCTGTTATCTTCATCTAAATATTTAATTCTCCTTAGGTCGAAATGAATGTGAGAGACAAGGGCACAAAGGTCATTTTCGATGAATTGGCTATTAGCGCCATGACTAGCACCAATACTGGTACCGCCACCGACGTGGTGGTATGGGGACCTACCGGTCCATTCCACCCTTTGCGGGACCGGTAAGTCCCAATTTGAAATGCCATTCCCCATTCCCATTTGAGCCCCCCATACAAATTGCGGTATCGTTATTGACCCCGGCATCCCTTTGCGGGTCCCGTCCTTAACGCCTGCTAAAACCAGGCATTAAGGAAGGACCCGAAAAGGGACCTCGGAATAGGGCGCAAAGGGATTACCGGCACCGGTTTCATTACCGGTGCCCGGTATCCCTTTGCGCCCGGGTCGTAATGACCCCCATAGACTCTCGTCTCAATCAAGAAAGCGGTTGGGGGACGGGTATATAATGCTCTGATGTGAAAACAGATTTAATTTTTTTGTAAATTGGGGTTTTCGTGTTCTCAATGCATGTTTTAATTGCTTGCCACCTTGCCTTCTCCGCCTGAATGATCTTGCCTTTCGGTTGAGCCTGGGCATGCCTTGCATCATTACTTGTACACAACTCTCCTTCCTGTGACTCACTGATTTTCCCCCAACCCCGTCCAAGATGGGTGCCCTTATTATTTAACCCGAGCCATTCGTCCATTGCCAAATCGCGCTGAGCTCCTGCCCGGCTGAAGATCCTGCCACAGCGATGGATTAGCTACAGTGGGACCAGGGTAGGCATTTGGTAATCACGATCATTCTGAGCAGTGCGGGCTCACCTAGGCTGCTTTGCAAAAGGAGTCTTGGCAACGGATATTGCCCTTTAGCTGAGCTCGTCCTCTACTCTGACAAGCATGCTGGCAATATATGGGCACGTTTTTAATGAAACACCTGACCTTTTAAGTACCTCATTTCTCTTTCCCTCTTCTTGTTTACCCACCCTCCTAGCATTGCTGCCTAACCATACTACTGGTAGGTTGTCTCTACTGGCCACTACAGTAAATCCCTCCTGCTATGGTGATCAGTCTTTCCATCAATGCCTACCTCAACTAGGCCTCTCTGGTTTACAGCCACATGCTTAGCGCCATGTGAGTTCCATTGCTGTCTGATCACTCCTGTCCTTGAGGCTTTGGCCCCTCTTTTTATCACTCCTTTAGGTTTGCATCTCCCCTTCACGCCATCTCTCTGCTTGACTCCCTTTCCCCCTCCTACGTGCACCTTTTCCCACACCTTGTTTTCTTCTGCAAGCTGCTTCTTCTCCTTTCAATTCTACTTTGCTCCTGGCCAGCTCCTACTTACTCCATCCTTATCACTCATATCTTAACCTTTTTCTTGTCTCTTATCATTCTTCTCTTCCTGGCTCCTACCCACCCATTGATCCTTGTCCACCCGTCTCACAGTTGATGACTCTTCTCGACACTGTTTACATTTGCGCTATGTTGCTCCTTTACCCCTCGTTCTGGCAACTGCTCTGACTGCTGATAGTTGCTCTCACTCCATCTGCTGCCAGATCTTGGGTGTTTCCTTTTCTCCCTGCCACCTTCGTAGTATGCTTCGCCGTTCTCGACTTCCATGCTGTACTAAACTATCGCTGATGATCTGGTGTTAGAGTATGAGCTTTTGAAGGCATTTTTTATTGAATATCTGGTGCTATCTAACATCTGATTTGGTAGAACATGTGTCGGGGGGGATTCTGCCGGGGTCGGCCGGGCCGTCCGCAGACCTCCGGGCAGGGAGGCCCCAACTCCTCCCGTGTATATCTCGGATCGAGACAGAGTATGAGGCACACACAAGGAGCAAGGCAACTTCTGTCGTTTATTATGCAAACGGCAGGGATGGGTCAAGGAGCGCACGCGTTCGTCCTGACACACACACAATAGTGGGGCTCGCAGGCCCTTTTTACTACATTATGACGCGCTACTTGCGTCATTCCAAAAAGTTACCAAAAGAACCTATCGCCACTCTTGATTGGTTGCTCGAGTGGTGGGGTTAGTATAGTACGCATATAGAGAATGATATTAGTGGTTAAGATGTAGTCAGGTGGTATATCTGGGTTGTCCCTACAATTAGATACATAAGAATTGTTACATGAAGACCCCTGAGGATTGGCTAACGTTACTGACGTCTGAGATAAGAACCTCATGTTCTGATTGGTGCATCCGTGAGCTCCCCAGCCTGGGACCACCGTTGTTCCCAGCACACGGTGCACCTGTGGTTGCAACAGTGTTTCAATATGGGTACGTGCAGGCAATGTGAGGATTTATTCATAGGTGGGAGACTGACCGTTCCCACTGTAGCAGGTGTCCATTGAGCCTTTCAAGTGTGTCGGCCTGCGTCTCGTAGCGAGGTACCCAGACGCCTTTTCTCTCCTGGGTTTTGGCATCTCGTCAGGTTCGGCTTGGTCACGTGGGGAGGGACCGTGTTTGAGGCATAATTCTGCACAATTAATATTGTTTTTCCACTGTATGTCTGGTTTAATTTGCAGATATGATTTTAACATTGGTACGTGGAGTGCGAGGTTGCAACATCGTGCCTTTGAAGATTTGTTTCTTGACTGTGGGTTTGCAACATTACGACCTTGGCTGGTTGCTCCACTGGGTTCTTTCTGCAGGCTCAGCAACCTGACTTTTGCTTTGTTAATGTCCACGGGAACTCTTGCTTGAGGCCTACTTGGGCCTGGTGCACGAGTAATCCATTTAGTGCATGGATGCTTTAGGTTATAGTGGCATACAGTTTCATGGCCAGTATCGTGTTTCCATTATATCTCTCATGATGGTAACGGGTTTCAAGAGAAGCGTGAGCAAGCGTTATAAATGAGCTCATGGTGCGTCTTGCGTTTCTGCATTCTGAAAGCCTATGTAAAAATAATAAAGATGCACGTCCGTGAATAAGCCTGTCGCCTACGTCAGAGCACTGAGTATGTTCTTCGTGTAGATTGGTGTGGAAATGTTCAGCGTGTATAATAGTTCAGCGGTGCTTCCCGTTATCTAGGTCGTCATGGCATCTCTAACGATGTGTAGATTTCAGTCTAGTTGGTCCGTGCCGCAGGTGTCGGCATGGCCAGTGCGGGCTGTTGGGCAGGCAGATGGACACATCCGTATGTTTCTGTACCAGGGTATTTGGTCATCTGGTAAATGGGCAAACTCTTCTCGTGGCGGGTGTCTGGGCCGCGACCCTCTAGGCCAAGCGCGAGAGGTGAAGGACGGGAGTCTGGTTTTCCATTCTCCCACTTCAGTCCCCCCTCTGGTCGACTTGTCGACCACAAACATATCCTTCTCGTTATCTCCTCTTACTCTCCATATCTTGGTTATCCCTCCGAGATGTCCATAATGGTTTACGTGATCTTCAAATGACCAATACATGTATTCGCATGTTCCTCCAGGAGTACAGTACACCCATCTTCCTATGTAGCTCCTAGGGTTCCTTGGGTTCTCGATCTTCACTGATGGTGGGTCTAGATGATTGGCGATGATTTGGGTGCGCAACTTCTCCCTTTCGTGTATTATCACACCTGTGTGCTGGCCGTCATCCGCTGGCATCAAGGGGTGCATTCCCACCATTTCCAGCAACTCATCAGTTGAGCGCGCCTTCCGGGCTTTCCAAAATCTAATTATTATCAGTGCAGCTCCAGCCAAAATAGCACATCCCACTATTATTTTCAGTCCATCTGACAGCCAAGATGGCATCCATGACCATAATAGTGAAAACCAGCTTTTATCCTTGTTTACGCCGTTACTTTCGTCCATCATTTTGGAGTGCATCTGGGCCAATTGTGAAACTGCTTCTGTTAGTGTACCATTGTCGGCATCGTTGGCAGGTATGAACGTGCAGCATGATTGTCCTATCTTTGCACAAACTCCTCCTTCCATTGCTGTGAGAAGGTCCAATACATATCTGTTCTGTAGTGCTACCATCCTTACAGCTCGCAGCTCCTCTTTAATTGCGTTAAACCCATTTACTGTCGAATTTATGGTCATCATTAGTTCCCATCTGGTTATTTGCAGCCATTTTGCGTTTGCGTATGCCTGCAGTCCCGGATGTATTATTGAGGAGAAGAACATTGCTGCTCTGCTGAATAGTCTGTGTTCTGGCGGTATTGATGTTAGTTCCGTTTCCGACCTTCCCCACAGATAATTTCCTGTTAATGGCTCTCCTTGTCTTTTTCTCCTGTTTAGGACAGTATCATTGCTGTTGGTCCTGTTTTCTTGCTCCTTCTGGAGTGGTGCAGATCTCTTTCTTCTCCTGTCTCCTTCATCCATTTTCGGAAATTTCGCCACATCGACATGCTTCTTAGGTACCACTAGTGATGGTACATTGACGTGTACCATTGTGCACACACCACTCCACAGGGGAGGCAGTGTATGATATGCCTTTTCTCCGCAGGCCCAATAATGGTCCATTATTACTGCTGTTCCCGCTCCCCCCTCAGGTAACTCCATCACACTTGCACAATTGGTGTTATATCCCACGTCCACCTCTCCTTTATGCTGGTAACATACTTTGGGCGCAGTCAATGGTAATATAGTTATCGGGTCTTCATCTTCTTCTACCCACGTGAGCATTGGTACATACTTGATCCATGTCGTCCAACATCGATGATTGTGTGTCTCGATGGTTGAGATAGTTTCTTTTGTTACCATGTTGCTGCCAACCACTCCTATCTCCCAGCTGGTACCCAGGAACACCTTTCCTGTTATCGTCAGTAATGGCCTCTCCCAGCATCCTTGTTTACCCGGAACTTCCGTGGCGTACCAATCACATGGTAGATACTGCAGTGTTACCTTCTTTGTTTCTCCTTTTTCAGGGCCACTTGTTATGTATCTGAATGCTTCAGCATGTAAACTGGTCTTGTGATAACTCAGATAGGTCTTGAGGAAGTTGTTTTCATATGGGTATGAGTCTCGTGTTTTCCATGTCATGTGCACTACTGTTCCTTGGAATCTTCCTTTCGTTTGGAACAGGGCCAAATATATTATGCACTGTGCTGTTTTTTCATCTATTTCTGTGGCAACAAATGTTCGTGAAGCGCTCATGGCGTATGGTATTAATGAGCAAACGTAACAGCTATCCTCAGTTGTCTGCTTACCAATGCGGGTCATGTGCTGGTACCATATGTTGTTTGTGACGTGTGCTGAATCTTGTACATAATTATCAATACCTTTATTGTCTGAGTATGTGCTGCGTTTAACTTTATTTCGCTTTTGTTCATTGTTACTGTTACCACCTGACGTAACACCTGTTGCAGCAGGGAGGTGGGGTACATTAGGTTTGGGTGCAGCAAAAAAACTCATAGCATAGCTGTACTGCCATACAGAGGCAGCCAAAACTCCGGTGATCATAAAAATCCCTATTATTTTTATTACATATGCTAACCTCACCGACATTTTTGCTCTTACCTTGCTGCAGTCCTGGCAGCGTATTCTTGCGACGTTAAAGTTGCCCGCCTAAAAATTCTCAAAAAGTGCTTGTTATTAAATGTTAGTTTTGTTTCATTAAGCTCTCCCTATCAAATAGTCATTCAGTGCCCAGGTGAAGAGTTGCTCCCACGCTACTCTAAGTGATCGGTCTCTCAAGACCGGCAAGTATGGGCGGAGGTGGGGCATGTAATTTTCTATGGCCAGGAGGAAGGCCGTGTAGTATACACGTACCCTTTTCTTTTTTAAGTATGTTGGCCTTTTTATTTCGTATACAAATTGGTGTGACAATTCTTCTGGGTAACTATCGTCTGGCAGCACCATCTACGCCTGCACACTGAATTTGTTAGATAACTTTTCTTAACAATACAATATTACGCAGCTCCTGTATGTGCGAGAGAAAAAGAGAACATTCACGTGTTTACATGTGTATTGGTGCAAGCGAAGTCCTTAGTTTTTATTACAATTGTATTTAGTAGTCAATGGGGGGGGGGTTTGCTTAGATGGCGGGAGCAGTTTTACTCTTTGAACGTGTGACCATGGGGTGGGCAGTGTGGGGATCACCCCCTTCTTCGTCCGTTATTCTCTCCGAGGGAACAATTGGGTCGTTGTCTGTGGTTGTGTTTTCTTCCGCTGCCGGGGATGTTGTTGGCGTTTTTCCAATGGACCTGTCGTTGGCGCTGGGGCGGGTCTGCAGTTTGTAGATTTTTACATCATGCAGGTGGTTCCACGCACGCTTATCCTTTAGTTTTACTGCTCTTGTTGATACGTCCTCTACTAAATGGGGGCCAGTGAACCTCTGCTGGTTCCACCTTCTATTAAAATTTCGAAGTAGTACGTGGTCACCTTTGGCAAGTTGGCACAAGTTCTCCTTTCCCAATTCTGTATTTTCGTCTATTTCTTGGTTGCTGGTGGACCCGCCCCGTGTGCGCTCGAGCTGTTGAGACACAAACACAACGCTAGTAATCAAAGAAGACACATATTGATACATTTCATCACCTAACACATTCGCAGAACTTTCTTGGTCGGTGAATGCCCTTGACGTTGGTGTTAGGGGAAGGCGCATTTGGCGTCCAGTAACCACCTCGTGTGGGGTGAGGTGGTGGTCGGACCCTGGCCTGTTTCTAAGTTCGAACAGTGCTAACGGAAGGCAATACAACCAACTTTTCTTTGTTGTTTGCTGTATTTTAGCAATTGCCTCCTTCAATAGGCCATTCAGGCGTTCACATACACCATTGGCCTGTGGGTGGTACGCACATGCAAATTTGTGTTTAATGTTCAGTAGGGATGTGATATGCTGGAACATTTCATTTGCGAAATGGGGTCCGTTGTCTGATCTTAACACCTCGCACACTCCCCACCTGGGGAATACCTCCCTTACTATAAATTTGGCTGCTCTAAACGCATCAGGGTGTGAACAGGGCCCTGCTTCGATCCACCTAGAAAATGGGCATACTACTACTATCATGTATCTATTGCCTTGACAAATGTTGATCATATCAACATAGTCAATGTGGAGGTGCCGAAAAGGTCCTTCTGGTCGGGGTATGGTACCTCTTATCACCTTTAAAGTATGACCGGCCGTGAACTGTTGACATGTAAGGCAATTGCTGATAAAATTTGACACATGGGATGTTAACTCGGGACAGAACCAATCTTCTCTAATTCGTGCTGCTATTATTTCTTTGCCTGTATGGGCAGGGTGATGTAATTGGTTCAAGGCGGTATTTAACAATGCCAATGGTATTACAACTTTCCCAGTGCCACCCTGGCGCCATAGTGCGTCGGTTGGTGACATTGTGCATCCTCTTTTCACCCATACTTCTTTTTCGGCCATTGGTGCAGCCGCTTGTAACTCCATAATCTGGGTGGCTGGGAGATGGGTGTACCCTTCTTTTATTAACATCTCCCTCGCTATTCCCCTCCCTCTCCCTCTCTGTGAGTCTGTGGGGTTCCATATCTCACCAAAATATGCAGCATATTTTGCATGTGCGTCTGCTGCTGCATTTCCTTTTGATATATAGTCTTCTCCATTGGTGTGTGCTGTGCATTTTACTAGGGCTAGTTCTTGGGGATCGTTTATTACTTCAATTAGTTCAGCCAACAAGAGGGCATGTTGTACTGGAGTGCCGTCAGCTCTCCTAAACCCTCTTCTTCTCCACTTTGATAGCCCTGAGTGGACAGTGGATGTAACATATGCACTGTCGGAATATATAGTAACTTTTTTATTAAAACTTTCCTTTAGTGCCAATATGAGTGCAACCAGTTCCGCCGCTTGAGCAGAGTAATGCTGTGGTAATTGTACACACTTAATAGCCACACACACTGGCGCTTCCATCATTTGTACTACTGCTGCCCCAGTCCTCCTTATCCCGTCTCCTTGATCAATAGTTGATGACCCATCAATAAACAAAAGCTCACCTCCCTCTAGTGCGTTTTCTTCAACTTTCCTAGTACATGAGTACATCTCAGTTACTTGGGTGCAGTCGTGGGCGTAATCTCCCTCTTCAATTACTTCTGCTAAGAACCTTGCAGGGTTAACCGTGCTACATCTAACAATTGCCAGTTCAGCTTTGGACAAAATAATCTCATAACCTGTTGCCCTCTGTGTCGTCAGTGTGGACTTAGGTTTATTCAATATCGCAAATAGTGCATGTTCTACAAATAGTGTAGTTGGACACCCCATAGTTATTGATGATGCTTTTTCTACTGCAAATGCAGCTGCAGCAAGACCTTGTTCGCAAGAGAATTGTCCTAACATTATTGGATCTAAGTGACCGCTGTAAAATGCTACTGGTTTATAGCCCATGCTAGTCTTTTGGGCCAATACTGCTTTCATTACTGCTGAGTCGCAATGTGAAAATATAAAAAATCGTCGCTCATAGTCTGGGGATGCTAGTACTGGAGCAGTTGATATTGCTTCTTTTAATTCATCAAATGCCTCCTTCATTTCCATAGTCCATCCCAACTTTTTCTCCCCTTTATTTGCTTCCTTCAAACCCTCAAGCAGGGGTCCTATGTAAGAGCTGTAATCAAATACCCATGCTCTACAGTAGTTGCACAGTCCCAGAAATTGCTGCAGTTCTCTTACAGTCTGTGGCACGGGAGTGCCTGATATTGCCTGTGCTCTTTGTGGTGCAATCCTTCTTCCATATTGTGATATCAGTTGGCCAATGTAAAGTACCTGTTCCTGACAGTATTGTATCTTTTCCATGTCTACCTTGTACCCCTTTTCAGCCAATATCGTCAACATTTTTAATGAGTCCTCTCTACATTTATCTTCATTTGTACTGCAAATTATTATGTCATCCACATACTGTAACACTGTGCTTTCCAACTCAACGTTACCCAAATCCATCTGTATTACCCTATTGAAAATTGAAGGTGATTCACAATATCCCTGTGGTAATCTGGTATGTTTCCACTTCCTATTTCGGTAAGTGAAGCTTGTCAAGTCTTGTGAGTCTGGGTGTAATGGTATTGAGAAAAAAGCATTTTTAAGGTCAATCACTGTAAACCGTGATGCTTCTGCTGGAATGCCACACAAAATTGTGGCCGGGTTTGCTGTTACTGGATACTCTGCTTCTACTATGTTGTTCAACGGTCTGAGGTCCTGTATGAACCGCCAAGACCCTCCTTTAGCCTTGCGCACCGGGTACACAGCTGTGTTGCATGGGGATTCTGAGGGGACCAATATGCCATTGTTTATAAGGGCTGTTATGGTTTCGTATATGCCCTCATCTGCCTCTCTTGACAATGGGTATTGTTTCACTCTTGGTAGTATGGCACCCTTTTTTAATTTTATCCTTACACCCCCTATGCTTTTAATGCATCCTACATCATAAGGGCTAATAGTCCATAATGATTTTGGCACCTTTGACATATCTTCTTTAAAAAATGGGACTGGTGTGCCAGCGGGTGCCTCAAGTGCCATTGCAATTTTCTGTGCCACTTGTTTGTGAGCCACTGTTAGCCACATTTCTACACTCATCATGAACACCATTTCATTTTCCTCCTTTTCTTCTGAAAACAACTCTTCATCTGACACCTGGGTCAGCCTACATCCTTCTGCTAGTGCTATCACCGCCCTCCATGCTCTCCCTTCTTTATCTTGGGCGTGCACAGCAACATAATCAGCTGTTGCAATAATGCTCTCAATGTCCACTGCAAGGACCTTCCCTTCCAGTTCATTAGCTGGTGTTTCTGGTCGGAATAGATAGGCTGCTGGTCTCCTCCATATTTTCCCTCCTATCCCTGGCATCCATGCAAATGCCATGTCTGTTCCGTACTGGAATAGCTCGCCGTCTACCGGCTCCGCCCTGATCGCTATCTGTCCACAGTATGCTTGCAAAATCTGTCGTGCTGCAAGCATGTTAATCCCTGGAGTAGAGCAAATTATGCCATCCTCTGTAAAGGAGATCGTCATATTTAATCTGTTCATTATGTCCCTCCCCAGTATGTTTACTGGTGAGGCACTATAATACAAAAGTGGTACTGACAGATCGTAATCTCCAATAGATAGCGGAACGTTATCAGTAAATGGAACCAACCCTTTAGCCCCAGAAAACCCTTGTGTGTTCATGGCTTCGCCTGACATCTTAAACTTACCTTCCCTTATGCAAGACCGGGTCGCCCCGGTGTCAACAAGGAATGATAATTTTTTGTCACCTATCGTTACCTCTATGCGTGGCTCCTCCGCACTATTAGGTGTTACTGACAGGATGGGACACACCAAGGCCGTCTGTGGGCTGTCCTATTGGGGGTACAATGACTGGCCATTCCCTGTGTAAGGGTTGTGCCCCAACACCGTCACCCCACCCAATTGCGTTCGTTCAGGTTGTGGTGGTGGTTGTATTAACGCTGCACCAGTTACTTGTGGCAGGTATTGTTTTATTTGTTGTTGTGGTAGGGAATAGTGTTGGTCACTCCCTTGTGGTGACATCTGCTGTGGTTGTATGCCCTGCTGTTCTTGTGATGTCCTATGTTGTGCTTGTTCGTTCCATGCTGGTGTTCCTGGCCTGACCCTGCATGTACGTGACATGTGTCCTAATAGTCCGCAGCTCCAACACACGGGTGGTTCCCTGTTTTGCCATGGGAAGTTCCCTGTGTTGTCCTGGTATACTGGTTGCCCTGTCTGGTAGTTATTTCTGAGTCCCCCAGCCTGTTGTTGGGTATTATATCCGTATCCTCTTCCCCTCATAAACCCTCCTCTCCCTCTATTATAATTATAATACCCAGCTCCTTGCATTGGGTACCCTCCTCCCATGTTCTGTGCGTGTGATTGCAGAGGCAGCACTTGCTCTATTACCTCTTCTGGAGGCGCTATTTGAGCTGGATTTTGTGCAGCCACTACTTGCGTTGGGCTTTGGGCCATTGGTGTTGGCGCAGTTATTAGTGCCCCTTCCATGGTATATTTAGTAAGTTTTTTCTGTACTAATTTGGCCTCTTCTGTTTTCCTGTCCTCTTCCTTTTGTTTCATTTTTCCTTGCCATGTTCTACAGTGATGTACTATAGTCAGTTGTATTTCCGGCCATGGTTTTGCTTCCATCCCCACTACTTTCTTTAATTGTCTCTGAACTCCTTCTGGGAGCCCTTGTACTAGTATATGATAAAATATGGCTGGTGTTTTGTCCCATTGTTCTCTAGTTTCCATGCGCCACTCCTCTTGAATATCCTGGATATAATCAACAGGATCCTCGTTCTCACCCATCTTACGGGAAGTAATGGCTCCTATGTCTGATGTGTCTGGGTACTGCACTCTTAGTGCCTGCCATAGCGCATGTCTGCAGTTTGCAAATGGTGCCCCATCATGCGATGTGTTTGTTATTGTTACCCCATGGAATCCCGCTCTTTTCCAAATGTCATCCGCTCTATCCCCTAATATTGATATTAACAGGCCCTTAACATCTCCCACTGCTAGTTTCTGTCCTGCGGTGTGTTTTTCCATTTCATATATCCATTTACCCGCACCTCCACTTAATGATGGGAGCCTACATTTTATGTTTTCCTTATCCGTATGTTTCCAAGGTACATATTGTGGTCTAACCCCTCCTCTCTCCAGCAGTGGCATTACATTCTGTCTTGTGTCATCCTTTATGCTCCATGATGTTAACTCTTCACACCCCTCCTCTTCCCCCATTCCTTTTACTACTTCAAATCCTTCCTTACTACCTCTTCTCCTACCTCCCTCTTCTTCCTTTCCCCTTTTTTCATCCTTTCCTGTGTTCAATATTGTCACGTCTGTTTGCCTGTCTTGCCTGCGACTAGGGAGGTCCCTAAGCCGACATGCATAAGGTGTAACTTCGTCCATGAAGGGTGCGAGCTTTATTCTGTGCAGAGAGCGTGCAGTTGTTGAACATGTGGGGTGTGGCGTTAGAGAGCGTGATGGTGATGTGGGTGGCGTGTGTTCGTTAGTTTGTGTTTCTCCCATTCTTTTCACTTCCTCCTTACTTCTCTCCAGCTCCTCCCATCTTCTACTCACCCATGGCGAATCTATGTTTGTTCTAGTGAGGTATAGCTTATCTAAGCTTTCCCTTTCACTCTTCCTTCCATCCTCACTACAAAAATCATTCATAAATTGCGCCCCCCACTCTGCCTTTTTTCCTTTTATTGTTACAGTTTTTAAGTCTATTAGGTCTCCCTCTTCCTTTCCGTTGTTACCACCTGTTCCCCTTAGTGCTGACGTTGTTGCTACCTCTCTATTTTTATATACTTCTCCCCATCTTTCACTCTCCCTCTTACTCTCCTCTCTCTCCCCTTCACTCCTCTCCTCCATCTCCCTACTATTTTCCTCTCTTTTCCTTTTTAATTCCTCCATTACTTCGTTGCTCATCTCTTCCAATATCCTTTCATCCTCTCTCCTCCTTTCCCATTTCACCCTTTCTCTTTCTACTATACTCTCTATTACCTTCCCCTCTTCATATTTTTTAGCTGTCTCTGATATTATCCTCCTCCTCCATATTTCCATTTCTTTTTCATTTTCTTCTTCTTCCTTCTTCTTCTCCCTCATCACTACTCTTGATACCCTTTCTGCTGCTGCTTTTACCCTTACAGCTTCCCTCTTTCTCTCCTCACTTTGCTCCCTTAATTTTTCCAATTCGTCCTTACCTTCTTTCCTTTTCCTCACTCTCTCTCTTTCCTCCCCCTCAAGTTGTTTTATCAGTTCATTCTGCTCATCCCTTAGTTTAGCTAATCTTTCCTCCAAAATCTCTTCCTTCTGCCGTAGCAGCTCCTCTCCCCTCATTTCACTCTCTCTTTCACTATCCTCGTTTGTTCTCTTTACCGCCTCCCTTTCCTCTCCAGTTAGTGATCCTCGTAATTTCAACAATATCTGTGCAGCTACCCACTCATCGTTTCCTATCTCTACAGTCTGCTCTTCTCTCCTCCCGTCCCCCATTGGTATCTTTCCATGAGCCACATATGGTGGAGGGCTGTATGCCGGGTTTGAGTATCCTTCAGCCGCCCTTAACTGTCCTTTTATTTCTCCTAATTCTCTTAAAGGGTACAACCCTCCTCCCTCTGTTTTCACTCCCGGTGTTAAGGGTATCTCATTGCTCGGTTCCTGTTTTATGTCAGCTAATTTATCAACCTTTCCTCCACCCAGTTTTTCATTCCCCATATTCTTTGTTCCTTCACTCTCCTTTTCCCCATCCGTTCCTTCTTTCTTAATCTCCTTTTCTTCCGGTGTTTCCCCCATAGTGAACATTCCATTTGGTCCTGGTCTAGACCCCTGGAACATCCTCCATAAGTTAAACACCTCCACATGGTTTGCCAACTTCTTCCCCTTGTATGTATTGTGCAGATGGTTTAATAGTGAATGTTGGGCATATGGGTCAAAGCTACCATTAGGCGGCCATGGTGTCAACATTTTGTTGTCCGTCCCCTGGGTCCACTCTATGCTGTACTTAATTAACTTCTCCCTATGTGGTGGCAGTGTGGTGCATATATGTTGTAGTGGGGTAGTGAGGGTATTCCCCCACCCTCCCAACCCTCTCCCGTATGACATACTAGCGCACCCTTTCTTACCCTTCCCCTTGCTACCAGTTTGCAACATACAACCTTTTATTGCTTACCTTGCCCCGCAAGTGTGGGGACTTACGACAATCCTTTGACAAATTATGCAATGATAATAATCACAAAAAAAAAATTATAAAACAAATATATTTATGATGTTATATTATATTCCTTCCCCTACGGCCCCCTGCGGCCGAAGCGCACGCAGCCCCCTGCAGCTGCGTACCCCTTACGACGATCTTACACAGTCGTCCTTTTTCCCCGTTCTCCTCCCACCTTTACACTTGCCGTGGCCGGCGTTCTCCGTGCGCAGCCACGCCCCCTTCCCCTTCTCCTCTTTGATCCACTCGTTTATCGTTTATCTCCGTGTCCGCTCCTTTATCATGTTTCTCTTCCCCACCAATGTCAAACCCAAAGCTTCTTGTGTTCACGATATCTTACTAAATCCCTACTGGTGACGTCACCTATTTCTTCGAACTACTGGTATATTCGTGTTATGTTCTTTAAATTCAAAATACACTTGCAATCTACCCCGCTAACCCTACAGCTGTCTTCCTGTCTCTCCTGGAACAAGGTAATCTCATCAATACTATAACCGGACTGCGCACGCTGCGTCGCCTCGCGTGTGATACGCCCCTCAACAGGAGGGCTTAACCAGCCAATTATCTTCCGTTTTGGGCAACTACGTAACTAGCCACCGCCCACAGGGAAACGTCATCTACCTATCGAGTTTCTTGCTCGAACAATAGGGAACCTCATCTACCTATCGAGTTTCTTGCTCGAACAATAGGGAACCTCATCTACTCATTGAATGATAAATGTCAAATCGTAGGAAACCACACACACCCACCCTCACACGTAGTCGCGATTTAGGCCAATCAGTGTCTTTCGAGCGGCTGCACGTGATGTTTTCGTGCCCCGCCCCCCTCTTTCGCGTAACGTTAGCTTTTTGTTGCGAACGTCTGCACGTGTTGTTCTCGTGCCCTGCCCCCCTCTTTCGCGTAACGTTAGCCGCCTTCTCTCGCACTCAATTCACTACCATTCATTCCATTATCATCACTCAATTAAACCTTCACCCCACCTTTTTACAATACCTCCCTCCTCCCTTATTTACTTCCGCCCCCTCCCTCACAATTTCGCATTGCTTGTTGTGCGTGTCATGCTCACCAAGTTCCCTCGATGCAGGGTCGCTCGACTGCGTGCACCCCTCCAAGCGGCTCGCCACCTCCCCTCGTCTGGACCACGTCTGGACACTCGCCGACCGCGGGCGGGATACTTCTCAACCGGCTCCCGAGGGCCAATATCCGGATTGCGCTGTCCGGTCCTCTCGCAGCTCCGCGATGGTCCTGTAGTCCTCAGAAGGGGGCAACGGCAGAGGGGGCCGCGCCGCCGGGCCTCCCTGCAACGGGAGTGCCTGGAAAAATAAAAAATAAAAGTCGATCTTAAACAGATCTCAGCAGTGCCTCCAACTTGTCGGGGGGGATTCTGCCGGGGTCGGCCGGGCCGTCCGCAGACCTCCGGGCAGGGAGGCCCCAACTCCTCCCGTGTATATCTCGGATCGAGACAGAGTATGAGGCACACACAAGGAGCAAGGCAACTTCTGTCGTTTATTATGCAAACGGCAGGGATGGGTCAAGGAGCGCACGCGTTCGTCCTGACACACACACAATAGTGGGGCTCGCAGGCCCTTTTTACTACATTATGACGCGCTACTTGCGTCATTCCAAAAAGTTACCAAAAGAACCTATCGCCACTCTTGATTGGTTGCTCGAGTGGTGGGGTTAGTATAGTACGCATATAGAGAATGATATTAGTGGTTAAGATGTAGTCAGGTGGTATATCTGGGTTGTCCCTACAATTAGATACATAAGAATTGTTACATGAAGACCCCTGAGGATTGGCTAACGTTACTGACGTCTGAGATAAGAACCTCATGTTCTGATTGGTGCATCCGTGAGCTCCCCAGCCTGGGACCACCGTTGTTCCCAGCACACGGTGCACCTGTGGTTGCAACAGTGTTTCAATATGGGTACGTGCAGGCAATGTGAGGATTTATTCATAGGTGGGAGACTGACCGTTCCCACTGTAGCAGGTGTCCATTGAGCCTTTCAAGTGTGTCGGCCTGCGTCTCGTAGCGAGGTACCCAGACGCCTTTTCTCTCCTGGGTTTTGGCATCTCGTCAGGTTCGGCTTGGTCACGTGGGGAGGGACCGTGTTTGAGGCATAATTCTGCACAATTAATATTGTTTTTCCACTGTATGTCTGGTTTAATTTGCAGATATGATTTTAACATTGGTACGTGGAGTGCGAGGTTGCAACATCGTGCCTTTGAAGATTTGTTTCTTGACTGTGGGTTTGCAACATTACGACCTTGGCTGGTTGCTCCACTGGGTTCTTTCTGCAGGCTCAGCAACCTGACTTTTGCTTTGTTAATGTCCACGGGAACTCTTGCTTGAGGCCTACTTGGGCCTGGTGCACGAGTAATCCATTTAGTGCATGGATGCTTTAGGTTATAGTGGCATACAGTTTCATGGCCAGTATCGTGTTTCCATTATATCTCTCATGATGGTAACGGGTTTCAAGAGAAGCGTGAGCAAGCGTTATAAATGAGCTCATGGTGCGTCTTGCGTTTCTGCATTCTGAAAGCCTATGTAAAAATAATAAAGATGCACGTCCGTGAATAAGCCTGTCGCCTACGTCAGAGCACTGAGTATGTTCTTCGTGTAGATTGGTGTGGAAATGTTCAGCGTGTATAATAGTTCAGCGGTGCTTCCCGTTATCTAGGTCGTCATGGCATCTCTAACGATGTGTAGATTTCAGTCTAGTTGGTCCGTGCCGCAGGTGTCGGCATGGCCAGTGCGGGCTGTTGGGCAGGCAGATGGACACATCCGTATGTTTCTGTACCAGGGTATTTGGTCATCTGGTAAATGGGCAAACTCTTCTCGTGGCGGGTGTCTGGGCCGCGACCCTCTAGGCCAAGCGCGAGAGGTGAAGGACGGGAGTCTGGTTTTCCATTCTCCCACTTCACATGTACCTTGTAATGTGATACATTTTGATAAATATTGAGTAAATGCCACTGAGGTGATGAATGTCATTGTGCCATTTGATTAGGGGACCTAAATAAAATGTATGTGGCGAAGAACAAGATCACATAATGAAGCAGGTGTACGCAAATGTGGGACTGAGAACGAATGTGGCCAAATAACCTGCTCTGGAATGTTTCCCACTCCAGAATTTGCAACCATGTTTGAGCTCCTTCTGCTCTCTATAGAGCAGAAATGTCCATGTGCATAGTCATCTAGACCCACACACCAGGACAGGCCAGCACTGAAATGCCAGGCAATTCTCCTCAACCACAGATAGACGTGTCTGCCTTGGTGGACAGATTGAAGCTGTTCATCTATGTGATTTTCTTGTAGCTGTAAGGGGGCAATTTCGTCCATGTTGCTGAGCAGATGAAGCATAGAGTTTTGAAGTGGATTTGCTGCTTGACATGAAAGACACTTTTTAAGGGTGCTATGAGCAGGATAGCAAACTGGTGAGGACAGCCTGTTGCCAATGTGAGGCATAAAGTAGGATGTTGTCGGGTACTTCCTGTGAGAAGAGGGCAGAAAGCTGCACTAGATGCACTGGACATAATGCAGGTGAATGACAGTGAAGTGAATGAACACACAGAGCTGGAGGAAGTTTCAACCTCTCTTTATTCTTCGTGCCGGCAACTGCCTAATGCTGGCTTTCCCATCGCGCATGCACGGTTTTTCCGCATTCCCATTGGTGGGTGCCTAGTGCAATAGAGATCAGCTGCTCCGTTAACTGTGTCCTCTCCAGGACACGACATATAAACCCCCCTTTGGGCAAAGTGTCCTTTACAGTTTTATGTCCTCATATCTCTTCAATGAGACGCACAGGCCTTCTGATGCACTTGGTCTGACATTCCTCCTGCTGGTCCACTGGCTCTCTTTCTCTAGTCCGCTCTTCATGTGTTGCAGCCACGCCTTCCTCCTCTCGATCTTCTTGATCTTCTTCTTTGTATAGTTTGAAGTAGGAGACGTTCTGAGTAGCCACTCTCCTGGGGGAGCAATCAGTTATCATTGTTCTGTATTGAACCTTCAGTCTGTCTTTTTTATCTTGTCGTCTGCACAGAAGTACTTTGTCACCTATTTGCAAGTCAGAACTCTTTGCTCGCCTTCTGTTGTCAGAGTACTCCTTCATCTCTTTCTTCTTGCGGGTATCCATTCCTCGAATCTGCTTCATGCTGTCGCTTACTTCATCCACAAGATGAGACACTATGGTCCTTGCCTTCCTGCAAAACAACAATAATTCTGAGGGACACTTTCCTGTCGTACCATGTGGCGAATTTCTATAGTCCCTCAGCATGTTGCACACTCCCTGGTTGAGTGACATGGGCCTTAGTTTTTTTTTTTTGCGAACTCTTTTCAAGCTGCCCATGAATTACTCTGCCATGCCATTGGCCTCTGGCAATTGCGGAGTAATTCTTCTGTGGTAAATTCTCATCTATTGCATGAATTTTGTGAACTCCAGATTGCTGAAAGGTAGGCCGGTATCTGACTTCTGGACTTCTGGAATGCCCCATGCAGAGATTATGTTGTCCAGTACTGGTATATCAGTGCTCGCTTCCGTAGATATCGGGTGCACCAGAGGAAACCGAGAGTACTTGTCCATAATGACTAGCCAGTACTTGGGGGGCCGAAGAAGTCAATTGCTAGGTGAGTCCAGTCGTTCAGGCATGTCCGACATTATCAAGGGTTCTGGATGATTTTTGTCCTGTAATTGTAATAGGTTATTTATAACGCGCTTAATACCCAGAGGTTTCCAAGCGCGGACCCAGGGATTGAACCTGTGTTGCTTCGCGTCGTCTTGCTTCGGAGGCGAGCGCATTGCCCTGAGCTCTCCTCCCGAGATAATTTTTAGTAATTGTAGGTACTCTGAATTAGTTGACAAGCATTGATTGTGTGTTCCACCATTTGGTTCAGCCCCGGGAACCACATAGTGGGCCTCATTCCGAGTTTACCATTTAAAATTTGTTAATACCGGCAATCTGGTATTAGCGTTTCCGGCTGCACATGTGGCGCATTCCCCGCTGTTCTAAGACTACACAGGCACGCGCACAAACCGATGCAGGGAAGCGTTAATACCAAATTGCCAGTATCAACAGATGAATAGAGAACACATCCGGCATTTGCGGTTAAGAAATTGTATCTCTACCGTTCCAGGCAAAAAGCATCGCTAACACTGGATTGGTGGTAATACTGGCTCCTGAAACCCGAAATGCAGAGAAAACCAGAAGTAGGCCACCAGCCATTACAAAAACCAAAATCCACCTTAATCCACTGAAATCTACAGCAATGCAGGCACATAAACACCCGAAAAACATGTCCCAGGAACACAGCAACCCAGGCAAGAACCTATGCCAAAGCAAACCCAAGTTTACAGACGCTGAACTGACGGCCCTGGTGGAGACTGTGCTGCAGTATGCTGAGGAGCTGTTTGCAGCAAGGCAGCGCAAGACAAGCTTCCAGAGGAAGAGCACCATATGGGGTGAGGTGGGGGCCAACTTCACAGCTGTCAGAACCGTCCCAGATGAGAATGGATTGCCACAAGGGGTGGGACGACCTCAAGGCCAATGTCCTCTCAGCCATTGGAAAGCACAGTAGGGAGTGCACAGCCACAGGTGGAGGCACAGTGGAGCCCCTACGACAATGCTGTGGGAGGAGCGCCTAAGCAGCATCCTGCACATGGAGGGGATTGAGGGCATTGGAGACACAGAGGCCGGTGCGGGGACATAAGGAGAAGGCAATATGTACATGTGCTTCCCCCCCTTTTACATGCCTCCACCATCAGGGTCCAGAACAATGGGCAAGCCAAGTGGCCTGACCCATGGCATGGAATGCACTGTCCACGCTTCAGTGGCTGTACCACCCTGATGGAGACATAGGCATGCACATTGTACACATCCTGCATGCACCCCCCTCCATGAACCCCACCCCTGCAAGGTCATCCACCTAAGCAACAAGACCCACGTGAGACACATGTCACCAACAACACAGTTACCCACACTGCATGTGATGTGTACAATGCATGACTGTGGACATGTGTGGCAAATAGCTGACAGCTCTTCTTGTCTCCCCAACAGGTACCCACTCCACAGACAGTGATGAGGCAGGACCATCGCATGATCCCCCCCCCAGCAGAGGCGCCACACCTGCACAGGCCAGACACACTGCCGGACGCAGCAGGTAGCATGGTAGTGAGGCAACACCAGCACAGCCACCATCTCAGGCAGTTGCAGCCCAGTCACCACCACCTCAGGCAGTGCCAGTCAGCCACCACCACCCTAGGCAGTGCCATCCACCCACCACCACCACCACCACTACCACCCCAGCCATTGACGGCCCAGCCACTACCACCCCAGGCAGCGCCAGCCCAACCTCCACCACCTGTGGCAGCGTCAGCCCAATCACCACCTATGCAACCTGCACACACTGGTGTCATGCCCTACTACACCACAGGCAGCGAGAGTGCACACGTGATGCAGGACAGCGTCTGCGCGCCATCAGTACTGCCTGCACATGTTGCATGTGGATATTTAGGAGGATTCAGACTCAAACAGGGAACAGGAAGTGGCCATGGACTCCTATGAACAAAATGAGTGGGACACCATCCCTGGATTACTCCAGCCACATCCCCAAGCCCACATAGCCCACGGCCACTGCCAGATGGTAACCTGCGTGCAATAAGGGCACAGCTGGACCAGATCGAGAACCAGCAGGTGGAAATACACACAGTGGCTGGTAAACAACTCTCAGAGATGCGCAAAATCCTCAATACCATTCAGAGGAGCACCCGCCGCATGGCATATAGACTCAGACAGGCAGCATCTGCCATGGTGACACTTGGGCAGTGGTTGCACGACCACACAGATGACACATCTGCCGTAGCAGAGTCCCTATCACAGGCCATGCAGTTGACATTGCATTACATCCGTGCCCAGCGTTCTGAGCCTTCATCCACCTAAACACCCACCGAGGGCTCACTAGAAGGCACACAAAGGCGAAAGTCCATCCGCCTCCTCAGCACAAGGCTCCAGCACTCAGACTAAATGTGTCCGGAAGTAATGCACGGACATGGTCATGCTGATGCATACTGTTGTGAGTGGGTTCGGTTTTTGGGGGGATTTTTAGTAGGTACAGTGTTTTTGGGGTGGGATTTCGGATGGGATGTACACTGCATTTATATCTAGAATGGCACTCCAAATCATAAAAAGAAAATTCACATTTGCAACCTTGAATGGACATCAATCTTTGTGTCCATGCATTTATTGTGTGAGATGAACAGTGACGTGAGCATTGCCCAGGTAAATGGCAGGCAGCATCAAACAAACATTCTCAATAAGCTCCGTGTAGGTGTTGCGACCCTGCCTAGCCTCTGCACTTGCAGTGTGCGCATATGTGCTATCCGCATGCATGCCTTCATCATCCTCGGGGGTGGGGTGGGCACGTCCACATCTGGAGGCAGGGGTATGTTGCACCGAATGCAGATGTTGTGCAACCTGGCGTATGCCAACACGATCTTGCCCACCTTATCTGGCTTGTACATGAGCCCCCCCCCCGTATGATGAAGACATCGGAAGCGTGCCTTCCACACGCCAAATGTGCACTCAAATGCCACCCTAGTCCGAATGGGTGCACAATTGTACTCCAACTTCTGTGGCATTTGTAGATTCCTCACAGGCATCATCAGTCATTGGAGCTGTGGATATCTAGAGTCATTTGCAAGGGGGACAGAAATAGGGCATGTCGGTGGATACAGTGGAGGAGTGTACCTTTCAAGCACCGTGACAACGGTCAGGGAAAGTACAGTGCCCATATGCGAAATCACATTAAACCTTAAGGCATGTGGGTCATTGGATGAGTGCTGTACATTCCTGTCTGGCATGTCATCTCGGTACTACATTGATACCATGTTGACATGCTACTAAAGGATGGTGTTTGCATGCCTGACACCGACAAATGGGACATGGACAGGAGAGGCACAGTACTCACACCATGGTTCAGTTCATGTACTTATGTGGGCCCACTGTGCCTTGTGGCATTCAGAGCTCAAGGTTTTGCAGTGGGACGTGCTTGTCACAGGGGAGGAGGACAGATGGGGTGTGCAAGTGCTCTTGTGTGCCACAGTGGGGGACAATGGCTGGGTGCTAGACTGTGGTGGACACAAGAGTGGTGTGCACATGCACCGTACATGGTGCATGCTGGGGCATAGGTGTGAAGGTGTGCAAAGGGTGGTGGTGTAGAGTAGACTGGGCCTGGTGGCCTGTGAGTGCCATGTGACCACAGGTCACCTGTGTCAGCGACTGAGGGGTGATTGTCAGGGGAGGGTGAGCGGTGAGGTTATGATGGCTATTGGGTCATCCACAAATCACTTAATGGTGCTATCTGATAGGGGCAGGGGACCATTCCAGTGAGAGGACCCACCTTCGGGGGATGTGGGTGCATCATCAATGATGTGCACATGACACATGAGTATGGGATATGGTTGTGGGCGCACAGGACTGATCTGGCTAACATGCCATGTCTTTGCCTGCTAAGGTGTCACCCTGTTGCTTGCTATCTGGTTTTACCTCTGTAAAATGTAGAAGTACTGCACTGAGTGACGCAGTGTGTGCCCCATTTGTTGTGCCTGCTGTGCCATGCTATGGTGCTCTATCTTGCATGTGTTGTTGTGCACACACTGTGTGTGTCTATGTCTCTGCATCCCATGCTGACACACAGCACCATGCATTACCGCATAGTCACTTTTTTCATCATGTGATGGGTGCCCCTGCTGTACGTGTAAGTTGCCATTGGTACAGGTGTGTGTTGTGGCATGTTGTTGTTGAGCTCACGTGGGACTTTGTCGCTCCCATGCACATATACTTGGCTCACCTATGCACCCATGCCTGGCCACGATGATGGATCATTCTCTTTTTGTCTCACTGTTGCATTGTGGTACATGTGGTGATATGTGTCTATATGCTGATTGGGTAGCACAGCTTGGGTATTCAGTGCTGCTCCTTTTTTAGGGTCACATGACCGAGGGCAATAGAAACTAATGGTGGGGCTGGTGGGGGGGGGGGTGGAATTCCCAGTGCCACTAATTGCCATTGTGTCTAACCCCCCCCCCCAATCCTGTCTCTGTGTACTGTGATTCCTACTCACCTAATACCCAGGTACGTTGTCCTCTGTGCCTCTCCATGTATCCTGGTAGTGGGCTGTTATGCAATGCCATGACATCATGTGTTGATCCTGGTAACCAGGCACAGCAGTGGGTAATTGTGAGGTCGGCAGCACAGGTGATTGGACTTTCAGTGAGTGGTATTGTTTCTGGTTCCTGTATACTTCCTCCTGGGCACGAGGTGCAACCAGCTCAACATGCGTACAGTCCAGTGCTGCCACCACATTGGGCATGTCTGCCATGGTGTAGAAGCTTGCCTTAGTGCCATTCACCTGTACCAGGGCGGTTGGGAGTGAAATGTGCTGTCCTACATGCAGCAGGAGTGTGTCCAGCACCTCCACCATTACTTTTGAAAATGTTGGTTGCGCTAATCCGTGCAGCTGACTCGCAGTATGCTGGAAGGTGCCTGTTGCGAGGAAATGCAGGACCGACACTAGCTTCACCAGCAGTGGTATGGCTGTGCTGATGCCTATCCTGCTTTCAATGTCTCCCTGGATCATGCTCAGGACATATTCTGTGCTCTCCCTGTCCAGGCGATACAGGGTTAGTATTTGCACGTCACTGAGGGTCCATGGAATGGCTTTACACAGGGTATGGGTGCACGCCTTACATGATGCCTCTTACTCCTCTGGTTCCTCATCCTCACCCTCCTTCCTATCCAGTGCCTCTTCGGCCCTCTGTTGGTCCTCCAGCTGCTGCAGCACAATGTTGGCTTGGAACAGCTGCAGGTCAATGCTGACTGCAGCCAGTGGCAGCATTGTGAATTTTGGAAGTGTGTGTGTGTTGAAGGTGTGGTCTTTTTCACCTACTCGAGGCTGCATTGGATGCACCTGGATGCATTAGGTGCACCTGTGGCCTCATTCACCACACCTGAATGCATTTACTGCCATTTATCGCCTGCTTTCAGGCGAGGGTTTAGCCGCCTAGCGTTTTCCTGTGTTACTGCCATTTTTTTTTTTGCAAGTGTTCCCGGATACGCAAGGCTTGCGATATGGTGGTGTTGCTGTGATGGCGGTGTTCCCACCAAGTCTTAGGTACCTGGCTAGTGGCCATCGGTGCCGGTTTCTCTGCTGCCTTACTTGCCGCGTGACTGTTGTCATAGGCAGATTTCCCGCCTTTGTGGGGGCTCCACCTGACTCGTACTTTGGTAGCCCAGTAAAAATGGCAGTATCCTGTATTACCACCACTTTTTTACCTGACTGACACACTTGGAATGAGCCCCAGTATCTCTTATTTGTTTTTTCATGGCCACAATTCCACAGTGTCCTTTGTGTGCTAGATCTATGATTGATTGTCATAGGTCTGTGGGAATCACTATTCCATGTCCTCTCATGACGAGTCCTTCTGCCAATATCAATAGTTCTTCTCTCACATTCTTGAATGCACACATTTCTGCAGCAAAGTGAGTTTCTCATACTCTGCTGGTGCTGTACGGATCTCTCCATCTCCCAGATCGAATTAAGTCCTGCACCTTCCTAATTGTGACATATCACCAGGTGTGGTCCAGAATGGTTTCACATGTGATTGCCCTGGGAGGGCAGTGGTATGTGAGAAAGTTCACGTATTCTTCCGCCAGACTCTTGTCAGTGGAGTTGAATGGCAGCGAATTGTCGCGACATGAAGTGTGCCGGGTTGTAATCCTTGCCCGGTTTGAGGATAAGCGTGAAGTCAAAATCCTGTAGCCTCAGGCCCCACCTTTCTATTCGGGCAGGCATCTTGCATCGAGAACTTCTGTAGATGGTCACCAGGGCCTAGTGATCCATCACAATTGTGAATGGTTTGCTCAGGAGAAACATTTGGAAATGTTGGCATGCCCAGAGGACTGTGAGACCTTCCTTTTCAGGCTGTCGATACCTGGTCTCCACCTCTGAAAGGCTCTTGCTGACATGGGCTATGACTGATCTGATATGATATGATATGGCATTTATAACGCGCCTATACACAAGTGTTTCAAGGCGCGAAAGACTGACCGGGGTGATTCTCGCCCCGGTCGATGTGCCAGAATTGCTCCCAGGCAAACGGGGTTGGCATCTACAGTCATCTTTGAGCACAAGTTTGGATCAAAATAGGCCATGTGCTCCGCTGACGCAATTCCACTTTTGATTTGCACTAATGCATCTTTGCAGTGTTGTCACCATTGGAATGGTCTGTCTTGCTTGGTGATCTCTCTAAGGGGTGCACTAGTGGTCGTGAAGTCTCAGAGGTATCGGCCAGAGTAGCTGCCCTCCCCAGGAATGACCTGACTTTACTAATGTCTTTTGGGGGTGTAAGGAAAACACGGTATCAAACAGTGTAGACAGACACAAGTGATCACAGTTTGAGGGTGTATATTGAACTTCATTGGGTTGGTTAAACGCCTATCGAAACCTTGGTCTAAGGATGGGAGCAAGCTAAAACCATCAAATAATAATAACAGTCCTAGTCGAGTATGTCAAAATAAAAGGGCCTATACTAATAAACATATTGCCAATCCTTACTTCTAAATACAAAATGGTATGGGACAATAATGTATGCACAAAAGGAAAGTGCTCAAGAAATATGTTATAAGGAAAAGTGGTCCACACTGCAAACAACTCAATTGGTTGTGTAAGTTATAATTATAGGCCATGTGCTCCGCTGACGCAATTCCACTTTTGATTTGCACTAATGCATCTTTGCAGTGTTGTCACCATTGGAATGGTCTGTCTTGCTTGGTGATCTCTCTAAGGGGTGCACTAGTGGTCGTGAAGTCTCAGAGGTATCGGCCAGAGTAGCTGCCTTCCCCAGGAATGACCTGACTTTAATGATGTCTTTTGGGGGTGTAAGGAAAACACGGTATCAAACAGTGTAGACAGACACAAGTGATCACAGTTTGAGGGTGTATATTGAACTTCATTGGGTTGGTTAAACGCCTATCTAAACCTTGGTCTAAGGATGGGAGCAAGCTAAAACCATCAAATAATAATAACACAGTCCTAGTCGAGTATGTCAAAATAAAAAGGCCTATACTAATAAACGTATTGCCAATCCTTACTTCTAAATACAAAATGGTATGGGACAATAATGTATGCACAAAAGGAAAGTGCTCAAGAAATATGTTATAAGGAAAAGTGGTCCACACTGCAAACAACTCAATTGGTTGTGTAAGTTATAATTATTTTGAATAAATTATGTCATGCAAAAAGTCAGAGTGTATCTCAAATAATCAAACAAATGTATATGAAATAGAAAATTACATATATCATTATTATACAAACAAAAAGCAGTAAAGACTAACTTATTTGCCTGAAAAATTGACAAAATGCAAGGTGAAATAATAACAAATAATGACAAGAAAACAGATTAAAGATGTGCACGTAATATATTTGAAGCACTTTGAAACACATTGTGTATAGGCGCTATATAAATAACCTATCATATCATATATTCATTCTTCTTAATCCAAGTTATTGTGTAGTTGAGAGTACTGATAATGAAACCCTCAATTTAGCATGATAAATTAATGACCTCAATCTGTGGGTATTATTACCAGTACTCTCCACTACACAATAACTTGGACTAAGAAGAATGAATACATTGCGTGTATATCTTTAATCTGTTTTCTTGTCATTATTTGTTATTATTTCACCTTGCATTTTGTTCATTTTTTATGCAAATAAGTTTTTTGTCTTTGTTCCTTTTTGTTTGTATAATATATGTAATTTTCTATTTCATATACATTTGATGTTCGATTATTTGAGATACTCTGTGACCTTTTGCACAACATCATTTATTCAAAATAATTATAACTTACACAACCAATTGAGTTGTTTGAAGCGTGGACCACTTTTCTTTATAACATTATATTGACCCCAATCACGCATGCCCACAATGGGATCCCCTATTGAATGTATCATTATTCAAGAAATAATATGTCAGGATAGTTGAGCAGTTGGCTGCCCTTCCCCATGTTTTCAGCATGGGGTAAGGTGGCACTTTCGAGCTTCGCACAAACACTGGCTTCTCTGCCACGAGAATATAGTTCAAAGGTTAGGTAGCAGGGCCTTCTGCCAAACCCTCTTTCCTGATAAGTCTCTTACTGCAGATGGCCTGTTGTAACAAACACGCACTACAGTTAATTTCTTAACAGAATTTTTACATGCACATGTTCTCGCTTTCAGTGTTCATCATGGGTCTCCCTCCTTCAGGGTCGGACCAACTTTTACCACAATGTTTTACAATTGGTCTCCCTCGTTCGGGCTCGAACCATGGATTTCCCTCGCTCGGGCTTGCTCCCTTTAGCACAATATTCACTTTCTACGTTTTCCTGTTGATATCCAAAATCAAAGACTTTCGAATGTCTGATGGGTTTTGCTTAAACCGTTGCAGGACCACTTTGATTCACTTCACACAATGTTCTTTACAATATTCTACTTTTGTTTCTGCCACTTCTTGGAGGGATACCTTACAGAGACCTTTGATTGGGCACCCTCGTGGTGCTGGACCACTCTGTCACTGGTATTGTATCTTTCTGCTTTAATGTTCAAACATCCATCAGCAATTAAGCTTTCCTCGTATCTTTCGTCACACACGTTTTAACCTTTGTTCTTGCGTTCTTTATACAATGTTGTTGCTTGCAACCTTCACTTCAACACATACCGGTCTTGCATCGGTCTTCCCATCTCACCGGCTGTGTTCATCTCTTTGGTGCTGCTTTTATCTTGGAGCCAAGGACGTTACCACAGTGGCTGCTGTTCCGTCCCGACTGTCAGCCGTGTAGGAGGGCCCGGGTATCTCTGACACACTACAGGATTCTTCAGTCTGGCTTCCTAGCCTTAAGCTTTCTAATCGGAAGGGTTTTGGAGCATGCCGGCTTCTTGCCAAAAAGGTCAAGGGTATCTCCCTCCTTGCATACCCTTCTTGGTTTGCCCTCTTCCTTCCTTCGTTCAGCTGCCGACGGGAAAGTACTGTTCCTTCATGTGCTTTGCCTCGCCCAGAGTGTGCTCTTGTGCTCCTCCTTATGCATGTGGGGAAGTTTAATGGAAGTCAGGTGTGATAGATTACCAGTAATTGCCTGTTGTCGCTATAATTAAAGCAATTGTTTACATGGCGAATCACACTCTGTACACTCTCCTGAAATATCTCGGGGCTGAGAAGATGCCGTAACTAAGTCCCTTATATCTGAAGAGTCCAATCGGTGTGGCAAACATGGTGATATATCGGGATTGTTATTCTATCATGATCTGATGATATCCATTATTCAAGCCAAGCTTTGAGAACACCTTTGCTCCATTTAGTATGCTGATCATGTCATCCAGGTGCATACCGGGATGCCTCTCATGCCTTATTCGCTTGGCGCGTGTCTGTGCATATGCGTATCTTGTTTGTAGATCCTCTCTTGGGAACAGCAACTATGAGGGAAACCCATGGAGTTGGACCATCAGCATGTTCTATTATGCCTTCGCACAGTAGACATTGTATTTCCTCTTCCACAAGTGGTTGCAGGTGCACCAGAATACTCCTCGGATGTTGAGCAACAGGCGGGACAGATTTATCAATGTGGAGCGTCACGGGACTTCCTCTGAGGCAACCGATGCCCTCAAATAAGGTTGGGAACATCTGTGTAGCCGAGAACCTGTGCTGCATGTTGTACACATTCTTCCCAATGATACTAAGTATTTGCAACAGCAAAGGGTTAAGGGGGGGTGAACTTCCGTGAGAACTGGTGGTGTGGACTCATTTAGCCTCAATAATCTTGGCCTACTCAAATCCTTCCATGGAGCTAGACTGGTTCAGTGCGGCCATCGAAGCCTGTGCCTCTGCCATAATTACCAAATGGCGTTTCTTTCTAGCGCCTTCTAAGGTTAATCATCTATTGTTCGCACATATTATATCCGCGCCGTGTTTCATTGTGCGGTCCCCCCCCCCCTGTACACTACATGATTTCATGTCGGATTCGCCTCTCCTTAAAGCGCCTTGGGGGGTGGGATAGACTAATTTCCATCTGAACACTACCACCCCCTTCAAGACATCTGTTTTTTTCCCTTATACATGATGTCCACAACAAATGGGATGTCGCCTGAGGATCCACAGATGCCAGCACAACTCTCCCACAGCGAAAGAGACACATTTTAAAGTGAGACAGATGGAGGTCAGCAAGTGGGAGATAAATATATACAATATAGAGATAGCGAACTAAATTGGCCTATGAAACGCTAACTGCTGCTAGTTCTATATATCACATTTAAAGTTGTTGTACAGAATACATCCATGTATTTATTAATTTGTAGTCTTATACATTATACTTAATTTGGTTGGTAGAAGATGGCTATATTTATGGTTTTATTAGCCCAAAGAACATTAAATGAAAAGAATATGCAGGGGATGTGGATTGAGTGTCCTGAAAACGTAATGTAATTGAACAATCCTACCCCTCCCATAGGCTTCACTGGCAGGTTACAGCCCAAGGCCCAACAATAGGCACAAGGGAATTAACATTTGGCCCCAGTGTCCTTATCGGCTGGTGAAGTCCACAGGAGGGAGTATTATTGCTATTGTCCTCCCGGTTTTCTAATTGGGGTGCAGAGAGTAAAGTAGGTGTATGTACTAACGGCTGTAGCAAGCATACACCTTGTTTCACACAAATATCCTACCATAGCCACCATCGAACTTGATGGTGGGGCTCTGTGTGGAGCCCCTCTTCCATTAACATGGAGGCCCCCGGGCATGTGGTGAGGAGCTGTGCTGTATAATGGTGCCCCAACACAGATGGAAGTAGTTGGCCGGGGTGTGGGGATGGGCCCAAGTAGATGGGGAAAGTGGTGGGGAGAGAATGTGGTGTGGGAGTGCGAGCAGTGGGGAGCTTGCTTAGAATGCATGATTGAATTGTGAGTCAGCCCACATTTTCGGAAGCTTATTGATTGCTGCATGTGCCCCATAGGCCAATAATAGTTATCTGTGATTGTTACTTTAAGAGCTCCAAAATAATATGTGAGGATGAAGCAGCAACATGTACATGATGGGAGTCTTGAGTTAAGGGATTCTGAGAGTCGTCTACACACCAGTCCTATTGTTTCGGGAGGATAACTCGGCGGCAACATACTCGCCTTGGAAGCAAGACGACGCGGAGCAACACAGGTTCAATTCCCGGCCCGCGCTTCGAAACCTCTGGGTATTAAGCACATTATAAATAACCTATCATATCATATATCATGTTGGAGGTATCCTCCTCCACTGTTCTGACTCACCCCAGCTCTTCTGCTACCACTAGACCCTACTTGTGACATTTTGGAGCATCCTCTTTGTGCAAGGCTCCATTGCTTCCCATCTAGGTTTGTGCATAATAACTCCATGCATACTTACACATGTACTTGCATGCATGCATACATGCCCATGACACAGCTTTCTTTAAATTGTATCTTATGTCCCACTGTATTGCATAGGGAATTGGGCCTGATTTACAAAGATGTGCACTGGAGCAAATCAGAAGGTGCCCATGAGCATCTCAGATTTCCACCTGCTTCTTTCTACTTGGATCACAAAGACTAAAACTGGAGGTGCCCGAGGCATGTTATGCTCATGTGCACATGTGATTTACAAAGAATTTGAGTTTGGCTCCAGGTTTATTTATTTATTTTAATTTTTGTAATGCACCAACATGCCTGTGGGCCTCAGGGCTCACATAGAACAAGACAAGGACAAACAAGAAAAGAGAGAGTTTAGGCTTTGTGTATAATATAGCAGACGCTGACAGGCCTTTTCCGATTTGCTCGTCAAACCTTTGTGAATCAGGCCCATAGATGTTGTTTTAGCCCAGGATACGCCCAGGACACGCCCAGGACAGGTGTGAAAATGCATACACATACGTTACTGCACCTGAGACAGTATGTACATTTTATTGGTATGTGTGAATTATGATATCTCATTGATGTTCTTGAGTAGAACCACAAGCTGCCTGAACGTCTTTGGGGGACTTTTAGTGGCCCAGATGGGATTGAAGCCAGCACCCAAACGCAAAGCAATGGGAATCTAAAGAATGTTTTTTTTTTTACATAGTTTGATTATGAACCCAATGACCAAAAACGGGGAGATTAATGTAATAATACTGTAATTGACGAGGTTCCATATGTGTGAATTAGCAGACATAGAGCTGCATCTTCACCATCAAATATACATCCTGCGTTCATCCAATTTTGAAGGTTAACTGCTAGATTTTTAAATATGTAAGACAGGGGATATACAAAGACGAGAAAGGTGCAGACCATGCAAAAAGGGAAACAGTGGATTATCACGCTGTAGGTATTATGGAAGACGACCTCCACTATTCATTACAGTTTCCAAACCTCATCATAGAAACATAGTGATGGAAGGGATTTGGTGATCTAGGCATTTCTTGATTGGGTAATGACTTATTTCAAATTGAGGCTTCAAACAGATGCCTGAGTGGCATATGTTCTCTGTCTTGCACATGATATATTCCAAATTCCATCATTCATCCTGAGCCAAGCTACGGAAACCTACCCAGCAAGGTATGTTGGTTCTGAATCCAGTTATCGGAACCACCCCTGACTCAAGACATCAGTTTCAAGGGACAATGCCCAATTCCTCACTACTTAAGCTTCATAGGACAGAGAAAATGAATCCCCAGTGACTCTGTGATGGTCTTCCACAATTGCCGCCCGAATCCATTTATCTGTGTGAATTAAAATAGCATATGTTTTTACATTCTATTCTATTTGTTTCTAATGTTTTTTTTATATAGCGCCAGCTAACCCACAGGCCTCAGAGCGCTCAAACAGGACAAGACAATATAAAACTGAAAAGGAGAAGGCATCAGAGATCCAAGTTAGCAAAAGTCAGTAGACCGGCAGGATGAATGGGCAACATGCCACCTCCATCAAATAGGAGACTTTTAAGAGCTTTCCTAAATTGAGCCAGAGATGGCAGCTGTCTGATGAACACAGGGAGACTATTCCAAATTCCCGGCCCCAAGCGTCAAAGCTCTGGTCACCAAAAGTCTTCAACTTGAAGCGAGGTTGTAAGAGGAGATCCTTATTGTTAAATCGTAAAGTACGTCTAGAAGGTTGCTTCACAATCCGTGCTTGGAGATAGGTTGGAGCAGTGCCGGTAAGGCACTTGTAGACCAAGCACGAGGCTTTGAAATGAATCCTTTCCCGGACTGGCAACCAATGCAATTTCCTCTGGGCATGAGGAACATGTTTTCTGCGTCCCAGACCACAAACCGCGTGTACATCTCCATTTTGTATTGTCTGAAGTCTTCAAAATGGCTGGGGACGTACCAGCTAAAAGACTATTGCAATAGGCAATTTTTGAATTAATGGTAGCTGTATTATCATAGCTGTTATCTTCTAAAAGGTAGGGTCGAATTTGCTACAGAAGATGGGTAGTGTAGATACAGCTGGCACTGATATGAGCCACTTGTTTTGTCAAAAGTGAGGTTACTGTCGAAACATGGATGATGGCTCCCCCACCAAAAATGGTTCATATCGTGGTTCAAGGGCTTTCAGTTTAGCTGGGCTACCGATAACGAAGATCTGTCTTTGTATCATTGAGTGCCAGAAAATTATCCTGCATGCAGGTTTTTCTAGCATCCTACACTAACCAGGAGTGAGTCTGCCTCATAAGAACCTGTGAGTTCCAGGACATTTTGGGTGTCGTCCGCATTATTTGAAATTTGACACCCAGACCGTCCAGAACATTAAAACACAGCTTTGATTAGAGATTGTAAAGCAGGGGGGATGTACTGGATTCCTGAAGGCCTCCGCAATTAAGGACCAATTCCTCTGACTTAAAAACCCCATGACCAACTCTTGTTCTCCTGGGGCCTATAAAGGATCGAAACGAGTTGGCTGCTGATTTCTCCCCCCCTCCCCCACCTCCATTAGCCTGTCTGCCATCCTGTCATGATTGACAAGATCAAAAGCTGCAGACAGGTCTAACAACATCAACATTGCCACTTTCCCTTTGTCAACTATGCCAGTTAACCAGGATTTAACATCCAACAGCGCGTTTTCTAAACCATGGTGTTTTTGAAAACCCGACTGCCTGGTGGATAGAAGACCCTTCTCCTCAACAGACATTTCATACTGAACGCAAGCTACTTTGTCAATAATCTTGAGGAGAAAGGGCACATTGGTAATAGGGCGATAGTTTGACGGTTCGTGTGGATCGAGACCCTCCTTCAACAGGGGAGAAATCCAGGCTTCTCTAATACACTCTGGAACTATACCCCGTTGGAAGGAATGGTTTATAAAGGTTTACACCACTTAACATCCGAATTAAAGCTGCTCTTCCCCATGGATTCACATGCACTTTTCAATGGGTTTGTGCTATTCACCATTAATATATATTTTAGGGAATCTCCTAGTTTTAAATATACATATTTTTAGGAACTGGTCAATTATCAATGATCTTCTGAAAGCCAAATGTTCCACTGTCTTGGTCTGGAGCAGGGGGATATTCAACAATCTGGCATCCAGAACCACGAGGGTGCAACCTCTTGGTCTTTCTTTTCATTATTGGCCGGTGGCTAGAGTTTCCAAAAGGGGTACAAGCTTGTACCTGATAGAAATATAGGACCCTTTGCTCCGTGGAAACTGTGCAAGAACAGTTTTTGTATGAAAAGAAATGTATACCACTGAACAGCTTTGACATATTTTCACACGAATTCATGTCTTGCCATCTGGGGTAATTGCTTTTCCATAATGGCATGTACATTTAATCAATAGATAGAGGCAATTATCCTCCTCTCTGTTTTGGTAGATAGGTTTCTGTAGATCGCTTTCTTTGCGTTGCATACCCTTTTATTGATACTATCTTGCCAGTCTCCATAAACTTTCCAAATGCCTGTTTTGGCACGGGATCCAGAAGGCATTGAACTTGAAATAAATTGCTTTTAGAGACTTAACAGCATGTTCCTTTGCTTTGCTAAACATGTATAAGGAAGTAGCTCTTGCTATAAAAGAACTTGGCAGAGTGGAGCACAGTGTTCAGTGTGGCGTGAGATCCCGAAACATTAGAGCCTTTGGAGTCTGTTCTCTTTTGCTGGAGTCTGTTATCCATTACTGTTGCTGAGAAGGAAGTGCTACTAGTACATAACACTCGCTCCCGAGTGGAGCAGAGTGTTTGGTGTTCTGTGGCTCTGCAGTGATCGCGATACTCCAGGTTAAGACATCTGCTGGCACATGGAAAACTTGAAGCTGGTGAGTTCAGAGCTACAGGATACAACTGTAATTTCGCAACTCTATTTGGCTTTGAGGTATTACATAAAGCTATCAAATACATGTGACATTTACTTATTACTGAACTAAGTGACCATTACAGTAATAAGAAAACATAAGTGCTTCAGAATCAACAGGGGAATTCTCTTGTTCAGTTCTGTTTGTCAGTGACTGCGGGCGTAGGAGGCAAACGTTCCTTTGAACCGGCAAGGAAATCTATTGCTACCTTTGGAGCATTTGACACTGAATACTATTAGCGATTCCAAATGAGCTTGCAGCTAAAGTAGAAAAAGCGTGCCACCACTCTTATGTACGGTCTGAGGAGTCGAAAATTGATGATGCCATCAAACCAGAAGTGCATGCACTTGTCAGATGAGGAGATTTTGACGGCTGCTAATATCCTGCTGCCTCCCTCTGCCCAGGAGGGTGCTTGCACGTCACCTATGGGAATTTCTCAGTCCTCACGAACTGACGGAGCGAGTCCAGGAGTCCAGGAATAAATCCAAGACATGTCTTATAGGCTAATTCCCAAGGTTTAATTACTGCATTTTCTAAAACAAAGGCACTCGTAACAACCTCTATACATCTAAATCCAAGTACCACTGCATTAACACCAAAACTCCCTCCCTCATCTAGAGTTCCATTCTCAGCGCCATTTATTTCAATTGGAAGTAACCTGAGCTCCAGCTATCTGGACTCACCGCCTGAGTTTTTGGCCACAAAGTATGCAGCAATCTGCGCATGTGAATGAAAGTGGGAGGAGTAATGGGTGGAGGGGGGGGCTGCCCGATCTCCGACTAGTGTGAGTTTACCTAGTCACCACAGAGGTATTGGATTGAAAAGGATTAGACCATTGTGTGATGTGATTCGGGGCACAGGTATACTATTTGAAAGTGTCGCCTTGGAAAATATGGCTATTAGCTTAAATTGCTCTAATGTCTTAAGTTTGCTCTCAGGTATTTCCATATCTGACATCAAGAGTTCATTTCCCAGTGAGGCCGCGCACTGATCGCTGGGTGCTCTACTTCAATTCGAAGCTGGTTTCTGAGCTAGTGCTGCAGGAGAGAGAAGCCATTAGAATCATTGGTTTTGATGTGAATGAGCTTGCGGATGATTGCTTAGTTCACAGGGTATACAGTGTTTATAACAAAATTAAAATAGTGAAATACGTTTTTAGTGAAACATAAATAACGACAAAAATTTCGAATTTTTTATAACAGTATATGTGGGGTGTGGGGTAAGGGATTAAACAGGGTGGGGGGGTAAGTAAAGCAGGGAAAAAAGGGGGGTTTGGGTGGGACCCCCCAAAATAAAAAAAAATAAAAAATGTGAAATGTTTTCGTTATTTTAGAGTCACTAAACACGTTTGTCACTATTTTTCTTGTTGTTATAAAGACAGGTAACCATTTGAGAGTATCCATAATTCTGCAGGGCCAGACGAGCAATTAAAAATGAACATTGATGTTCTGAAAACAAAAATGAAGGCCTCTGAAGCTTCGAATGATTGGTCATTGCTAATGAGAAACCTACTGTATTAACAACTATTAGGTGTCCCATCCAGTTCAGGAATTACAGATGCATTTTCTATTCCTTCATGGAACACCCAGGGTCACTCGGGAATGTTACACAATCAAGAGATTGTGTGGGAATTTAGGGCACATTGGGTGGTGTGTTTAAAAGAAACCTGGTTATTGACCACCCCCTGTTCTGGATGGATGTGTTATCAATGCCCAGTCCGCCAAGGAAGGGGATTGTGGTAGACCTTAGGGATGACTTCTAACACTGGTTTGATCAGACGATAGGGTCAGGGTGATTGACACTGTCAATGATTTCTAAGGCATCCCGCAGACCCATGTTGAGTTGGTTGAGGAGAAATCTATCCATCTATTAATTCTCAATGTGTATTGGCATGAGCCCGTGTTGGACCTATCCATCTTTCTACTTCACCTATCAGGCCTGGTCAATGAGTGGTGTGTTTTGAACATGAGTGGCCAAGTAATATTGGCCGGGGACCTGAACTCCAACTGTATGATACCAGGGGATTCTATGAGCCCTATGAGCCAATATAGAGTTGACCCTAAAACAGTGAATGGGACTCTATGGTCGAAATGCTTGGTGGTGGGGAATAGGCTTGCAGCGCCTTAATGGTGAGGTGCACGGAGACATTCGGTATCATTCTACTTGGTCCGATGGTTCATCATATTCAACCATCGACTCTGTTTGTGACTGTTTGGTTTTTTGATAAGTGCAACGTACTCTCTATCTCACAAACTTCTTTGAGTGACCACGCTAGGCTGGTGGCAGGGTTCTCCTTGTGTCACTTACATCCCCATGTGGCCAATCTCAGCTTGGCAGTTTGACCATTAACCCTCTGGCATTCGCTTATCTTGGAATGAAGCACTTGCAAAGAGGGTTAATGGCTCCTTGACGGAAGTGCTTGAGAGCTCAACACCAGAATGGAAGTTATGGGCACTGGGCCCGGCCAACTTTGCAGAGTTTGTGGTAGACTTGATTCACTATCAGCAGCCCCATGGAAGAGGGGAAATGGGGAAATCAGGTATATCACATACACGCTTATGGTAAAGTAGTTGTGGGTAAGAAAAAGCAACTCAGAAAAGAGCTAAGATCACTAAAACAGAGACATGATCTGGCTCAAGATATAGATAGTGATATGAGCAGGCGTTTACGCCAAACTTATCATAACTGGCTGCATAGTAGCAGGGTTAGGAGATACCAGGAAGATGCAGAGGCGCTTTTGCGAACTTTGCAGAATAAGAAATATAGGGTGTTTTGGCGATTTATGAACTCACTAGACCAAAAAAGCAGATAAACACAGATAAACGCAGTGTCTGAAAATGATTGGTTCCGCCACTTCTCTGCACTGTGTGCACTGCCTAATGGAGTAACTCCTTGCCTCTCTCCTATCATTGGTGAAAAGATGAGCCTTGCAGCTTTCGATGCAGACATCGTTTTGGATGTGATAAAGACGTTTTGGCACCCTCTACCTGTTAGATGTGGGCGAATACTTAGCTCTGGCCTATTGATCAGTCCTGCCATAGACCAGCTGAAGCCATATTGGCTATCCCATGCAGATGACTTATTCCTTTTCGATTGCACACCAGTGGGAATGCAGTGACTATTGACAGAATTTGAAGTCTATTTGGGAAAGTATTCCCTAAAGATTAATAAATCCAAAGCGCAGAAGAAAGATCTATCCCAAATGGCATATCAGGAAGGAATCCATAAGGAAAGTTAAGTAGTTGGTATACCTGGGGTTTTACTTCTAGGCAACTCGGAGTCTAACTGAGTTAATAGACTGAGTGAAAGATCGTACCATGCTACTTACAAACCAACTTGTTAGATTTGATGGCCGTTATGGGAAATACACTTTGAAATCAGCACTTAAATATTATGAAGGAAAGCTGGTGCCAAAAAATCCATATGGCATGGCCATCTATTTGTTAACACTCGTGGACGTTCTGCCCTGTCTAGAAGCCTTGGTTTGGTGTCTGGTTTTGGGGTGCATAATGCAGTCCCAATGGACGCTATTAGGTTCGACCTGGGTATAACGTCTCTTCCGGTCTGTGCCAATTGGAAGTGCTTGCTACTGGCGAGAAAAATCCTCTGTCCGGTGGGGGGGCGCCCTGTTCTTGGATTTGAAGGCAACACTTAAGGGAAAAAGAGTATGTGGATGAATGATATTTATGAACATGCTTGTACCATTCTAAAAAATGTGAACTGCTCTTTAAACGAATTGTGTGATAATCCTGACAGTGTGAAAACATGCCTCGATCAGCTGGACTGGGTCTCAACCATGGAAAACATGCATTCTCTGCCCTCTCGATCATTTGAGGTATGATCATAAGGAACTGAGATGTTTGGCTCAATTTTTAGCTCTATATTATGCAAAATGGGCTTGAAGGGTCTTCCTAAGATTCCGTTGGAATTTGATCCCCACTAAGCAAATCAATGCTCGAAGGGGTCAGGTTGGCGGGGATCTGATGGGTTGTCATTTCTGTGGAAATGTGACTATTTGTGAAACCTTGAAACACATAGTTGTGGCTTGCCCAGCAGTCTCCAACTGAGTTCAAAGTATCTATGTAAATTTTTAAGAGACAGGGACATTGTGATTGCGGAGGCCTCCTGGGCCACCTGCTTATCCGGCCACTCTACCTGAATAGTAATTGATGTTGTTACATTTATAAAAGCACTAAGAATAGAGGAGGACTCTCGTATTACGTGGGCACACATGTTTCCCCCCTATCATGCTTTAACTACTTCCTTTGGCTCATTTTTATTTTACTTTTAAGTCGTTATTGTCTGTGGAGTGATGATGAATTGATGTTTTATTGATGTTTGCTTTTTTAAGATGATCTCTTTATAGTGTGTTAGGTCTTTTTTCTTGATCATGTAATATTTTATTGCTTTCTCTTTATGTAGAGTTTTTTTTTTTACTTTTGTTAAAGGTTGACTTGTTTAACCAATAAACAATAAAAAATAAAAAAATGAAACAGCTTGTTTAGTTAAAACATTTTGGATAATTAATTCAGGTATTTGCCTCCTCTCCCAGATGAAAATGTGGCATATAGTTATGTAGCAATGTTTAGGAATGGAACATTAGTGTAATATGCAATAAGACACAGAGTGATCTATCATGTCACACATGTGTTTAAGTGTTGGCATCGTAGGTAGCTGGGTTTGGGTAGATGCTTGTCCTTTCTGCTTTTTCGTTCTCGAGGATTGCAGTTGGCATTGTAACTTGTGAAATAGGTGTTGTGTATAGGTCTGCATCAATCGAAGTAAAGAAATTGATAAGCAGGAGAACAAGACATGGCTCACTGAGCAGGAGCTAATTCTGGAGAACAAGACACTAATATTCTCTGTGGTTTGTCACGTGTAACTTCAAAAGTGTTAAGCAGTGCCATCTTATAGAAAAAGTGTAATACATTTTCAACTCGTGCTTGTTGTGTGCAGTTAAGGGCACTTCAAATGCAACAATGTAAAAATGAAAGGAAATTAATCTAATTTAGTTCTTAAAATTGTGCACAGTGAAAACAAAGTGAATTAATGGGTATCTGAGCAATATTATTCTGATGATCAACATCAGCAGTACAGTAAAATACGAAACGGTACAAAATAACTTTTAAAAAACGTATAATTTGCATAGTTTGTATAAAGATGACAATTAGACATGTGATGAATGTGAAATTTTACGGGAACATCGAATGACCAACACATCTCTAATGCCACATGTGTAGCCTGAGATCTCTAGATTTTTTTTCAGGTTTCTCCAGTGTCCTGTACACAACCTCCCTTCCTTCTCCCTACTCCGTCAAGAGTGCTAATTAACAAAAGTTCTGCTCTCGTGTATATGCTGCAGACAGTTGATCTAAATAACCATTCCGACTGCAATTTTATGATGAACGCCTACATCCTGACAAGATGTAGATCAGGTTATTCCTGTGACCTATACAATTCTCTGCTTCGAACTGACATAATCAGAGAGCTTTATTTCAAAACAAGAAGCCATTTCAGGTTGATCTATGTGAAAAACTTAATTCTGAGTAATACCTATTACGCTTGATATACTTCAATCACCTATTGGTTAGGGTTTGCCCAACTTCCATTTTGCACCCCAAGATATTTGTGTAAATCTTGTTTTATAGGTCACAAGAGCATCCCCTTTCTACCCCTCTTAGATTAGAATACTTAATCATCATCATCATCCTGTCCTGCTTTCCCCTGTATTGTCAATTCCTCTCATGCGATATTACCAATAGGGATTTTAAGCAGGAAATGGGTGAGCACAATTTTCTGAAGAAACCTATCCTGGATTCTTATTCCATCTCTTTGTTGCCTTTAGTGATAAAACAAACTGAATGCATTTTAATCCATTCATTGTGGGACTTATTGAATCATAAAACTTCCACTCAGAAATAGGGTATTTTGGGGATGCATTAAAAAACAGAATTTTGTTTAGTTCGAGAAACCATAAAAGTTTTAAACGTTTCTGTTGATTTTGTCTGGAATGTTTGAGGTCACCCAGGGGAAAGAAATTAAAACACCACAAGTCACAATCACTCCAATGCCCTGCTTTGTCTTTCAGGGCTCCAGCAGGGCAATGGAGCAGGGTAATAGGGGCATGAGGAGCAGTAGGAGGGGGAGCATAACTAGTACTGCTGTGGAGTGCAGGGGCTGATTCACAGCCAAAGGTTTGCTACAAATATTTAGAGTTTGCTTTTGGAAAAGTTTGCTTGCCATTTCTCAGCATGGAGGGTTTCATCAGGATAGGGGTACTGAACACATGAAAATTTCTGTTCTCACTGGCGTCCACTTGTCGGCGTTGTTGCAGCGCTGGCCCTGTTGGATTTGGCTGCATTGACAGTCAACCATGTTCTGTACAGACTTCAAGATTCCCAGTCTCTGGCACCTGTGAAGGCATCATGAAGCAGGACACAGACAGTAGATGCAAAGTTCAAAATAAAATGTTTTATTAAATCAGGATGGTAGAAGACCTAACTTGTCCTATGCTAAGGTGGGATTTCCCTACCTGAACGAAACCAAGTAAGAGGGCGAAGGTTTCCAATAGCCTATAAAGGCTGGGGGAGGGTTAGATTTGTCTTCAATAGGAAAAGGGGGATATCATGTCTCGCCTGTGGGCACCCCACTCCCAATCCCCAAGGACCATCCACCCAGGTCATCCTCACTCGCTTCTCCACCCCCAGGGTCGGGATCCAAAAGCCATGGCCTTTCCCTAGCCCCCTGAGAAGAGGATCCAGGGAGAGTAGAAGTGAGATACCCTCGGGTTTATCACACACCACAATTTGAATGATTATGCTCCATTTGGATCATACTAGGTGAGCAACTTTGCGCCCCTACATTTCAGATCCGTATTCTCTTTCGTGTGGCATGCTACAGGGTGTACCTCTCACTTAGCTTGTTTAATGTATTTGCCTGTCGAGTGGCAAAATTAATCTGCTCCTCCTGCCTCAATTTCTGCTCTTATACGAAAAACACCTAGATTCTCTGTCTGGGTGGCAAAAGGGTGGTTGTGGCGGCTAGCACTATAGATGAGTTCTTGAGTGCTACGGATGGGAATTTAGCAAATTATTGCCATCACAAGTGATCAATACTCTCCATAAAGCACCTTTTGACAAGAATGTGCAAGGGTGAAGGAGAGGATGACAATGGAGGGACATTTTTCACAAATATTAATTGACATTTTAAGGAAAAACGTATCTGGCCCCATCACTTTGAGGGGTTTCCCTGCCTCAATCAAAACTAAAAGAAATGTCAGAAGGTCCGTCAAGCAATTAGTCACCATCGAAACCTATCTCTAGCCCTTACACTCTACAACTAAGGATATCTAATAACACAAAAGTTCTCCCACCAGGGCAATGACTCCCTTTTTCTGGTGGATGCTGAGAGTTATTCTTGAACATTGTCCAAAAGGTTCTCAAGCCAGGGGGAATGCCCCTTGCCATGATGTCAATATCTTATCCCACAAATGTTGACACAATGTAAATAGATCCTATTCCAGCAGAAGTACTCCTGTCTTCTGTAATAGATATGGACTTCCATGTCCTTTCACAGGTCCAGAGGGAATACCTCTCATCTTCTGATGCCCCCTGATATGTTACACAGTCATTCAATGGAGCTTGCCATTCTTTCGCAGTGTAGCCATACTTTCACTCTTCCTTATTGGTGTTCTCCTTGTCTGCATTCCAGACCCTTTTCACACTTCCTTCATCAGGGTCCCAGACCATTCTATTGCATTTATTGGGTTTCACTTCCCCACTGAATTGACTCGGTTCCTTCTTGTTGGGGTCCTTGACCCTTCTATGGTGGTTGGTGGTTTGGGGTTTATCATTGATGTAAGGAAACTTTCCTCAGATGCATTCTTTGTACACTTCACTCCCCTTAATGTTGAGGTCCTCAACCATTATGAGTAGTGGGCTTATGCCTACCACTATGATGAGGATGGGCTCCTTTGTTGCTTGTCTGGACTTGGTATGTGTCCCCAACCCTTCCCTGGAGGTCAGTGGGTTTAATGATATAGCCACTGGGATGATGAAGAGATCCTCTGATGCAGTATTCTTGATGGTAGGGGTCTTCAATCCTTCTCTGGCCGTCATTGGGCTTATTGGCACGGCCATTAGGATGAAGAAGAGGAGCTGTACTACACATTGGGCCTCTCAGGGTCCCCTGGGCACGGTTACCAAGGTGTTGAGGGGAGTAAGCCTTAGCCTGCTTTACTTGCACCGCTGCACCCCTTTCAGGTATTCTGTATCATGCTTTACCTTGATTTGGTGGTAGATGCATTGCTGGGGCTTCCAACCACAGACATCTCGCTACTGCAGGCTCTTCACGCTGCCTTCTGCTGTCGGGTGGCGATTCCACTGACCGCTTTCCTCCACCTGCCTTACCTCTGGCCGGTTGCACAGGCCCGTTCCTGCCATCCTGCCCGGAAGCTCACTCATCTGACTACTGGTGTCTTCCGTACTCTCCTTCCTCAGGTCTGCCAAACAAGCTTGAAATGCCTGCCTCGAATGAGCTCCGCATTCCCAGCCTATCCCAGCTGGGCATGACACACTGCTTAGTTCATTGTCCATTTCTTTTGTACAATGTAGCATGGTCTCATTAGACCCATTGTGTAAGTCCTTTTACTCTCTCTTGGTCCCAATCCTCATGCCTCGTGGGGCCAACTCGTACCAGTACTTTTATAATTCATGATCTTCATGGTTCCCATGTTGTTCTTTATCGTGTTACTTGTGGTCACACTGAGATCTTCTGTATTATGAAAGTACATGGGTCTACTATCTAAAAAGAGGTTAGCAGAGGAAAGACAAGCTGGAGTAATGTTGTTTACTGGGCCACACCCCAGATTGGTGTCCTTGTCCTCAGGAGGGGAGTGCCTCCCCATGAGGCCCTTCTGCATTGAACCACCCCAGCGGGGGAATATTGCGTAGTGGCTGCACCTCGCTAGCCTCATGGGAAAGGATTCCCTCCTAGGGGGAAGTGACGATACCTAGTGTCTTGTAACAAATCACACAATTGCGAAGTTCAAAGTGCCTACATGTCACTGTACAACTATGCCGAGCCGCTCTCCGACAATGTATTCAGCAGTGCTGCTTCATAAACCTATGGCGTTAAGTTGCTTGGCAACTATGATCTAATGATCTACGAAGGCGTCTCAACTTCACTACGTCTCACACCTAGGCAGCCAATCAATGCAGCTATGCCTCACCACGCTCCTGCACAGTTCCTAGGGTTACCTCACAGCATCGGATATTTCAAGACTGATGCCGTGCAGGCATACCCTTTCATACTGTGTGCGACCAGCACAGAACTACAGCATCAAGACTTTTCTGAGGAGCACTAAGGCAAGCCCAGCTCCATCTAATATGCACTTCCTTAGCAGAATCTCTGCTAGGCAGCTCTGAAATTGTGTTTCAGCAAACTCGCCCTGGATGCCTCACGCACCCGGACCTGACTGGACTCTGATCCCCTGTTGTTTTTTGCCTCCCTCTGCCCTTTGGCCCACACTGTCTTTACAGACACTGGCAGGTACCATACACCTGGTCCGTTGTTTAGAGGGAAGTAAATAATCCTCAGCGCTTTCAAGCCTCCAAAAACAACTCCAAAGAACTTCCCTAACTTGAAGGGGCACCACACCTTGAGTTCTCCTGAGCAGTTAAAACTACATGGCAAATGACTAGTCTTCCTGTCTCTTTTTCCTTCCTGCTACATCTGTGTGTATACATATAGACACAATATATATGTATGAACTTTGCCACCCAGCAGCACCTCTCTATACATAAAGACAAATCCACATTACGTGTGTCCTCCTCGGCTTTCTATGACAACTTATTCTGCAATATATGAGAGAGCCTCAGTAAAGTGATTTAACATCCTTTCTCCTCTCAACACGACTTTTGTTAATCACCGCTCCGTAAACCGGTCAGGAAAATAGATGACCTTGGAGATGATATGTACACAGGAATTGATATTCAGCCTCCAATTTCAGCTCCCTGGAGTACAAGACTCAGGCTTCCACAAAGAGGGGCTCTTCTTTACAACATACCTCTCTGCTGTTTCTATTGGAACAGGCAGAGGTGTCAGTTGAATAAAAGAGCGGGGAGAACATACACCGCCAATACCAATGCTGCAAAGGAATACAAAGATATTAAACAGTACTGAGAGAAACAATTAAGCAATCAAGCACAGTATTGAACAGGAAATACCTAGGCAGGGATTGGAGTGGAACTTTCCCCGGGATGGACCTACAAGTAAACAATTAAACCCAAATGAGTGAATTAATCTAATGGATTATTTTTATAGAGAGTTTTTAGCCAACACAACAGACCTGAATTGTGGGACTCTCAAGGCTTAACAATTTCCAGGAGTGGAGAAAATGACAGGAAAAAATAATAAACAGGTAAGTTAGTACAAGGAAGTAAACTCGGATGGCACGAGGGTCACGCTAGAGCCGAGTTGGTGCAGGATCAGGAGAGAGTCAATATGCACTTTGAAAATAAGTTTGTTGAGTGTTGTAGTTCAATGAATGTCCCAAAATCCAGTAGAGAGGAATACCAACAGAGCAGCAGGTAAATGAGGTATAATAGTCAAAGATGGCGCTGGCAGAAATAGCAGAAATAGCAGAAAACAAACACAGTCGGTTACCTGAAACACACGCTCCCCGATGAGGGTTGGAGCAACTGAGATGTTCCGAGTAATTGCTGAAGAATGATTTGCAAAGACAGCAGGAGCAGGGAAGGACAATCCAAATAACGTTCCACGTCGAATACCAGAAGATTGCGACAATGATGAGGACGGAGAGAAGGCAGTCAAGGGGCAGTCCGGGTCGATACTGTAGCGGTCTAAGAAGGTGCAAATGGAATAGAAGATGTAGCAATCCAAAAGTTTGAGCGTGGGTCGGAACCAGGAGATCAAGTCGGGATTTTGTGACAAGATTTCACAAAGGAAAACAGACGTAACCGCAAATAGTAAAAAACACTAATTAGCAGCAACACGCCCTCTGGAAGAGGGCAGTTTTAAACCCGTAAGTGGGGCGTGCCTTGTTGTACGTCCTTCACGTACGAGACGAGTCAGCTGACACGGGTTCCGCCGTAGCTTGTACAGGCGCCATGGCAACCTGTATCTGCTCCCCAAAGGAGCCTGTGAATGGGACGTACTCTGCAGGGAAGTTTTTCTCTGCCGAAGTCTCTGCTGAAGTGTAACAACTTTTTAGGAAATATCAGACTCCTACCAATCAGAGAACAGCTTCTGGCCTTTCATACAATAACTATCATACATGTGTCTATATCTCACTTTTCTAACATTGAAGCTCCACCCTGTTCAATCATGATTGCCTGAATGATCCCAACTTTAGATGTAGTAGCCCCCCCAAGCCCTTCCCACGGATGAAGTAGCAACCAGAGGTCAGTATTTTCATCCACCCCTCGTGTTCACGCCTGTGCTGATATATTAACTCAGACCCACCACAGAACCATATATATTATTTATTATGTTTATATGCAGCACAGCTCAAAGACATTTTAAAATGTCCTGAAGAAGGCACCAGCCAAGCTACAGACAGTTGTCGAAACTTTGTATTTTAAGACAGCTAGGCCAAGAGCAATCGTCATATGGTGAAAAAGAGATTTTAAAGCGTCGACCCTCCAAACATAAAATGTATCTTTAGACATAGAACTGCATAAGGATTTGCTCCTTGTCCAGTCTAAACAAGTCACACAATCACTACTCTGTGAAGGCATCAGGAAGAAGGGCACAGACAACAGATTCCAAATTCAAACTAACCAAGTTTATTAACTAAAATGTTAGGATGTAAAAAGGCCTAACTTGCCCTATACTAAGGTGGGATTTCCCTACCTAAATAAAACTAAGGAAAGTCTGAGACAAAGAGTTCAACTTAGGAATCTGTCTGTGTCCAAAACCTATGCTTGCCCTCACAACTATAATTATACAATGTGTAGGGATGTCAGCAACCAAATAGAAAACAGTGTTCAATACAAAGTCCTGAGCTTCCTCCATCTCGCCACTGTCTCCCAGCTCCCTTCCCCAAGTATAAAACAATTCAATAAAGTGAAGTCTCAAATTCCCTTTCTGAGAATTGGAAGGTAACAGTCTCTTCAAGTCACAGGGTTTCCTTTCCCAAGTTAGGACTCTGGTTTCTCTTCCCCAAGTTCCAAATCACAAAATTTAAATGACCTTGAAATGAAAGACTTCTAGTCAGGACTCAGGGTTCCCTTCCCTAAGTTCCAAGTGCCACATATCCAAAAGAAACACAAAATGTCCTTGACTTCTATAATATAGTTGTATTTTGTTTTCAAATGTACAGTTTAGACAGTTTTGTAGCTTTTCCACATGTGGAGAAGGTCACAGTAAATCAGGCTTCATTATCCGTTGTTTGCCTTTTCTGTTCACATCCTTATATATTGCAGCATACAGTCATTGGTTTATAATTATATGAATTTTAGCACTTCAATGTATTATGGTTTATATTGATTTAAACTTTCTTTTCTCCTTTACATTTCAACTGTTTAATTCTATTTAGTATCAAAGTTCAATTCAGTGTTCAATAATTGTTTGTTTCCCTTTAAATGCATAGTTCAATGTGCGGAAACCTTCACAAAACGTGTTCCTTGCCACACGTGACCACTCTTAAACAAAGTATTTCCCTTTGTTGTATTTTTAACAGATATAGTTGCTTGTTTCCCTTTAATTGAGCAACTCACTGTTTGGAGACCTTCGAAAACTGGCTTTGTGTTACATGCAACCAGTCTGATAAAATGTATTTCAGGAAATGCTTTTCACAGTTCACACACGTACACCGTGTTTCTCAAGCATTAGTAACTCACTGGTCGCTTTGAATGCTTGTGCTGCAGTGCGGATCACACAGCCTCCTTCCTTCTATGTCAGGTCTCTAGTTCCTGCCCCTCACACTCCTGGGGTGGTACCCCGCCCCAGGGGAACAAGCACGTTAAATGGAAAGGAACAGAGCAGCCTTCCTGCCTGGCTCCCTTCAACTTTCCTAGTTTACTCCAGGGAGTCCCCACTCCGCCATGCGGTCCGGTCCTCTGCTGCCTGCACCGACATCCTGGTCCTGCTCCTGTTCATTCCGTCTTCCACTGGGTTGACCTCCAGTTATACACTTGAAACCCCTTAAGAAGCTGCAGGTGTGGATGATTATTGGATGATTACTAAAGGGACATTCCTGACATTTACTACTCTTAGCAGTCATCTTCCTCTTCCCAGTACTAGAGTGTTAAATGAACATAGTTTTTGTTGCTCTTAGTTGCCTCTTCTCCGTCCCAGTACTGTCAAGTGTCAATTGTGGAGAAATGATGGCAACTGGTTTACAATAGCCTATAAAGGTTGGGGAGGTTGTCACTAGGAAAGGGGGATACTGTGTCTCACCCAAGGGCACCCCACTCTTTCTTCTGGGTCTTTGAAGCTGGTCCTGATGTTATTCTGACCGAATGAGATGGGGTAACAATACCCTTCAAAGGCTTCTGGGTCTAGGGGTTCATCACAGTATGGAAAAGTAAAATACTGCATCTCACCTAGAGACATTTCATTCCCCTTCCCCAAGAGGCCTCCACCCAGGTGATCGTCCTTTGCTTCTCTGCCCCCAGGGTCGGGATCCAGTAGCAATGGCCTTTCCCTGGCCTTCTGAGCGGAGGATCCAAGGGAAGTAGATGTGAGAACACTCTCAGATTTCTCACAACTGGTATATCATTTAGTGTGAATGTAAAAATATGAGCACATTTGTGTTTTGAACTGTATGTCATGTACTCTGTTACTGTATATATTTTAAACTGTATATACCACTATGCACTAGTCTTAGGCACTGGTACTCTGTCACGCATCTCATTTGAGACTTTTTTGTTTGTGTCAGTAATCAAATGTGTACACAATGTCACGAATATATGAAATTGTTTTACACAGGTACTATGAATTAATGGATATATATTTTTCTTATACTGCTGAATAAGGACGTGTTCTTTGAAAAATAGAAAGAAAAAAAGAACTTGCCTTTGCTTTAAGGCTCTCTTTATGCATTCTAAGTATTTGTAATCATGCTGTTTAACTATGCAAACTTATGTTGGGAACCCACCCATGTATATTGTCCTGCTGCATTGAACCACCCCTGGGGGGGAAGTTTGGTAGCGGCAGTACCTACCTAGCCTCATGGGAAAGGTTCCCCTCCTGGGGATAAGTGACGATACCTAGTTACTCGTCACAAATTACACAATTGAAAAATCTATTATCTTTTGTTTACATGTTAGTTATTTATTTTGAACGAAGTCCAGAAAACACATTGTTAAACAGATATAATTGTCCCACAATGTATATGAAAGCATCAGGAAAAAGCCTATGGTACGTTTGCAATGACAATATGGTGCAGCAAACTTGCAATGAGGATATAGAATCCAGGGCCCTTTACTATCATTCAAAACACATTGTGAAAAAGTCAGTAGCCTGACCTTGTCAAGAGGGGATGGGAACCCCCTGTAAACCCCAGGTGGGAGGAATTCGGAGCTAGTCCTACCCCAGAGGGGGCGGTGGCAGTTGGGCGGGCCCCAATGCCTCCCTCTCCCCATGTGACAGATGGTTCATATGCAGTACCAAATTGAATCACTCCATGCAAATGACCCCCAAATGCTGGCTGAGTTTTCTCATTTCAGTGAAACAAATCCAGAAGGAGAACACCCTTGAGGCAGAAAACCAGCTGTGCCCTCACAGAGACCTCTAAACGCAACAGTGGAGAAAGAAAGCTGATGGAAAGCGAGACAGAGACCCGGTTTCCCATCTGAAAACATAATAGTGGTGCGCAAACACTGCCACTGGAGCGAAAGCAACAGAGACAGAGCTTCTACACGGCAGTCACCAAAGCTGCACGCCAAACTCCAGCCTCAGTCCGCCCGTGGAGTAGCACAGGTTGGCCCCCCTTCCCCACCAGTGGCTTTCAATAGAATGGCAGCCACTCCAATTGACTGTACTTAACTTAAGAGGAACTGTGTCTCGGTCCCCCTACATGAACACTTTGCAGCATGGGCCGCCATTCCTGCAGCACACCATCCCCAAGAAGAGAAATGGGGTGGGGCGTTACCTGCATTTTGAAACAATCTGTAACTTTCCCTCCCAGCGTGGAAGAAAGGGCCAGATTGGCCAGGGTCAGAGAACCAATCAGTGGATAGGGAAGGGGTTGAGAGAGGAAGCAGGAAACAGGAAGTTGTGGGTTTGTACAAGTGAAGTCCGAGGACGTTTTTATGTATTTATATTTTTTTGAGCAGTTGAGGCATTGGCTAGTGAGTGCAAGTGGCACTGCGTGTCGAGTCTGGGTGGAAAAGTGGCACATGTTTAGGAGAGGAAGTGTAGAGAGTGAATGTGAAGTGATAGTGTAAGTGAAAGGAGGGTGTTTGAGTAGGTGGGTGGCATAGTATTAGCATTGGGGAGGAGGCAAAGGTGGGGAGGAGGCAGTAAAGCTGGTGCAAAGGGAACAGTGGTGGTGCAGAGGGAGCCGAGGTGGGGGCAGAGGGTGGTGAGGAGGGCTAGGGAGAGCCGAGGCAGGGTGGATGGAGCTGAGGTGGGGTGGCTGGAGTACAGGTGGGGACGGGGAGTGTTGTGATGCAGAGGGGAGAGTAATAGTGTTAAGTAGTGACATCGGAGGGACAGAGGAGGAAGACACAAGGTGTAGAAGAAGAGTTGGGTGTAGTCTGATTGAATGAGAGTAATAAGAAGAGATCAGAAAGTAAGAGAGAGAGGGGTACGTGCGTGTGATGGAAAGAAGAGAAAGTTGAGAATGTCTGTAAAGTGTAATCAAATACCCCTTTTTAGTTGACTAACCACTGGATAGTGTAGGGGGAGTCTAAGAAGTCCCTGAGGAAGGTTAGACAAATGAGGCATCCTGCCTTTAGGTCTTTACCTCTAGTACAAGTGGGAATTTAGGCAGTAGGGTGGAACCTGCAGTATTTACCAAACTAGGGAGAAGAGATACCTAGTCTAGTGAAGATTGATGATTTCTAGACCAAAGAGAGGGTCTTCCCCAAAACCCTGAAAATACAAATAAAAACCCTTTTCCAGCTCTCTCGCTCTGATTATTTCTTGAGCCATCTATGAGCACATAGTATCTGTTGATACAATTAACAGCATACATTGAGATTATTAGAAAGCTTGCGTCCGTTTTTATGTTGATTAAATAATAAACTGTGTCCCGAGTCTGAGAAGTGGGAGGCAAAATATTGTTGCCTGGATTAAACATGTATAATACTGTCATGTGTATTCCAAGTTATATATTGTATACAACAAGTCCTAACGTTCTAAAAGAAACTTAATAAGAAGGCTTCTGCATAATTGTAAGGTGATGCACTGCATTAATGTTTTTGAGGTTTAGTTGGGGATGTGAGTGGGAACTGGAGTGCTTAATACCTTGTCCAGGAATGTCTTGTTGTTTACATTCATTAACACCATATGATGTCTACAAGTTCAGGGCATCCTTTAGAGGAAAATCAATTCCGTATCACCAACAATGCTGGTTTTCAGATTGAAAGTAGTTCGTGTAAAAACATTTTTATCCGGGAACAAGAAACCCACTGATTATGTAAATATCACATTATGTGTGTGGTCAAACTGTAAAGAAACAGCTGAAAAAGTATTCTATTTTAGCACACCAGAAACCCGTGAATTAAATTGTAATCAGATGTTCGAGCAATGTATTTTGTGCAGCAACGTTCACTCTAAGGCTTATAAAAGAATGTTCTGAACCAGAAAAGAAAACACATAGATTGTTAAGTCTTAAATCTTTACATCTACCCTTCCCTGAGTGTGGGGGTCTGTGTGTAATTTTCTTAACGTAGTTATACTTATTACTGGAATAGATTGCATTTTTTCTGGTGGAATTCATAGAAATAAAAGTGCCCTGGGATATGGTGTCTATGGTAAAAAGTGTTATTATGCAAAGTGTTCCTTGTTGAGTGCACCTGAACTAGTAAAATGTGCATTGCACTAAAATGTTCTCTGTTTTGCAGACTGCGGTTATCATTTGAAGGTAGTTTGTCAAAAGTTAAGTAATTATATTTGTGTAGCAGATAATTGAAACTATCACATGTTCAAAAGCCCTAAATGTCATTGCTGTACGATCATAAGCAGGATTCTCTGCCCTGTGTGGGTGACTGAGCCTTCATTTCTCATGGTATGAGGTAGGTCTGAGTAAACTTGTTTGTGTAAACTGACAAAATTATTCTTCTGGGTATTATAGACTTTAAGAAGCATGGTTCAACTTTAGTTTTCTTGCTATATTTACTGTAAACCGATGAGTTGCAGGATGATGTTTTCTGTAAATGGAGCATTGAAAAGATCTGATGCTTTTCTGCCAGCAGGTGTTAAAATTAAACAAAATGTCAGTGGCAACATATGGCAATTTAAAAGAAATAGGTCGACAGAGTTGTACTGGTCCTACACAGGTACATACATGGCCGCCATGCATTCTTACATAGCAACAATACTCCAATGAACGACACTTGTTCAAGCAAGGCTCGAGGGATCAATTACTGTGTCAAATATGCTTGAAATGTGACACGCTTCACGAGACTGCTGTAAATTACAAATGCTAATGGTACTCGCGTTATGGCTGATGTTCAAGCTTTTTAGAACCTTTAGAAGTGCATGTTTGCCATGAGCCCTTTATATTGTAATCGTACACAACTCCTCCAATGAAAATATTTTGAAAGCTCTCCTGACTAATGGCAGTTGTGTGCTGTACAGAGATGAACCTATAAAAAGAGTCAATGTGGTGCATATGTTAAATCAGAAGGGAAAAATAGCAATGTAATGAAAATACACATTTTACGCACATGTAAATGTAGAGAATAGAAACAATCTAAGAAGAGTCATCTAATGCCATCTTGACAAAATGTTATGCTCTTCTAAAGGTACTCCAAGCAAAGTACAAACCCTCTGAAGAAAGAAAAGCAGACCCAGGAGGATTTCACATGTGATTGTATGGCATCTGATCTTCTGCATGCCTGTGTGACTGTGGTGTGTTGTCATGTTGAGTGTGTGATGTTGCGTTAGTGTTTTCCACACCCACAGTTCCACAGTTATCAGTTGGGGCTTGCCTGTATGGGTAGCGGGTGCCTTTTGGTCCAGGCACAGAGATAATCACCTTTGTATATCTAACTGACAGTGAATAAAGAAATAACTTGCATAAAGACATACCTGATCGCTTCAGCACGTACCTTTATATAGTACAATATTTTGATGGTGATGAGTTGGTCTCCAGATGGCCTGGAGAGATCACGAACCTGGTACGGAGCTGTGGGGGGAGCATTCATCACCCTGACCCACAGCCGACAAAAGAATATCCCACCAACCATTGAATGCTGAATAGGCCAGGTAAATAAAGGCAGTCACTAGGTCGGTTATGATTGTGTTGTGAAGCAGGGCACTGGTCCAACCATTCAGAGCAGTGACAATGGGACGAGGACACCAGCAGATTACTATGCTGCATAATATGCCCTTGGACATTGTGGTGGTGTGTCTGGCCATAATGCTAATGTGCCCTGAGTGCCAGTGGAAGAAAGTCGACAATTACAGGGGCCATCTGTGCTATCCACTGAACTTAAATGTGGCAGCCTTTCTTAGCTTCTAGTGTGTGGTGTGGTGGCATTCAGGCGTTGCGCTACTTCGTGGAGGAGCGACATCGGTGCAGCTCAAAAAGGTTCTTCTATCCGGCGTGAATTGATTGCCAAAGCTCTGCTCACATCAGTACCTCAGGAGTGAATGTCAGGCATCATTACTCGTGTGTGTGTGTGTGTGTATACCTGACACGCATAGCTATGCATCAGACACCACTAAATACTTGGCTAATGCATCTTTCTGCTCTGCAGCCCTGGTGCAGGGCCCTGATTAAAGGTGCTGGGCTATTGTCAGGCTGCATCTGCTGCCAAAGGGAGATGCAGGCAGTGTGTGGCACAGGAATGGCACAGGGCAGCCCTTCAAGTTGATTTGGAGACCGCTGTTTCAGGCTTCAGGAAAACAGCAAAGCAGTGTATGGGTGAGCTGGCATGTGACACTGTTTGGTGGGGGTGCCACCAGAAGCACTCCTCACTGGCACCAACATTACAAGGGGCACAATATATGAATAAGATATATTCAGAGTTTGACAATTTAATGAATGGCATGACAAGCATGAATAACATATATTCAGAGTTGGCCACATGCTCAGTGTGCTGGGCAAATAGGTATGGTGCGAACGACTGTCGTGGCTTCATATGAGCTCTTGTGTGCCTTACAGGATTAGTTGGTTACAGTATGCTTAATGTTGTGTAATGATGAGTAATGTTTAGTTATATCTTAGGTTTGTGTGACAGGGTCAGGCACCTGCCTCTGTCAAGATGGGGATCCCACTAATCCTGGGGCAGGAGGCTTACCACAGTATTTGCCTGAAACATTTCTGCCACAGAGGTGGGTTGTAGGAGTTTGGAGGACCTACGTCTGTCCCTTCTACCTGTGCCTGGCGACAAATGTCAAGTACCACTGTCAATCGCACACAATGCTCGCCAATCTTTCTCTTTCTCGAGTAGGATAACAGTGAGAGGAAGCTGTGCAAGTCAAACCGCAAATGTGGACTTTGTTCATAGTGAGCTGCCATTACAAAAATCCACCGGACCGGTGTATGAAAAGGGAATTGGGCTTGAAGCCCATCTTATACTTTCTGGCCCAGGGAGAGGATGAATACAGTAGTTGGGCCGGGGGACAACCTGTAATGGAGCACCAATCAGGAAAGAAGGGGGAAGAGAGGAGTGGGGCTGGTCAGTGTGGGTTGTTTGGGTGAGGTCAAAGGTGGTGTAGGCTGACCGAGAGACCAAGAGGAGAAGGGACAGTGCAGCATAGCATGGTGGAAGAGTGTCACAAGAGTGTGCAAGGTGAGGTGTTCGTTAGAGAAAGTTGTATTTGTGTGAGTGTATGCATGGTCGCGTGGTTGGGTGAATGAGTGTGAGTGTAGGGGTGTATGTAAGGTTGCATGAAATAAAGGTGGATGAAAGTGTGGAAGGAGGGTGACTGTGGAAGCAGGAGGGGTGCAGTTTAGTGTAGTAGTGCAGAGAGGGGTAGAGTAGTAGAGAGGGGATATTCATAGAGTAGATGGGGTATAGTCTTAGAGTAGAGGGGGTATAGTCGTAGAGTAGAGGCGGTATAGTCCTAGAGTAGAGTGGGTATAGTCCTAGAGTAGAGGGGGGCTATTCATAGAGTAGGGGATATTAGTAGAGGGGAGGGTAGTAGCAGAGAGCAAAGGAGAGTAGAAAGGGAACATTGGAAGGACAGAGAGAGGAAGAGTGAACGAAAAGAAAAGGAGAGGGGGTGGAAGAGAAAGGAAGGCCTGAGTAACAGGGTGAGGGGTACAAGAGCGTGCCAGGAAAGGTCTGAATGAGACCTGGGTGATTGTAAGGCACCCTTTCTTAATAATATACATATTGTGGGACTCAGGTTAGGATCTACCATAGATTGATCCCGACAGAAGGGAGATAGATGACGTGTTTGCCTTTAGGCCGTCACAATCAGTCAGCTTCTAGACAGTAGGGGTTACAGATTAGTAGTTACCCCTTGGGGTATAGGGATGCTTGGGCTGTTCCTTTGGAACAGCCCAAGGGAAATGAGAAAAAGCACGAGCAAGACAGATGGCTCTAAGTGAGCCTTTTTAAGCCTTTTAATAAAAACCCTTGAACTGTCTTTGAGAGTTGGTGTGCTCTTGAGGCAATCTGTGACACCAAGTAGATGTCATATCTGCCCTTAGTATAGATGAAAGCAGGTTATGTGTATGCTTGTGTAATGTAAGGCCAATTATTTGTAATAAACCTTCTAGGTTAGAGTTGAAGTTTGCAACAAGGTCTCTTAGAATATATTTTCAAATGCTTTCCGTCCACAGATGAGCTTTACATGTTTGCAACAGGAACTCTCAGCAGAGCGCATTAATCACTTTCTTACACAGATGGTCCTAATACTGTTACCCTCTTAGTAACTGCGATGCAACCCCTATGATCAAAGCGACGTATTCAATGTTAATGAGTGTGCTGCCTATTAGCTTGTGTATATGTTTAGATGATTTTTGACAACTACATAGTTAATCAAATCTTTACTTTTAATTTGCATGTTTTCTTTTATTATGTATACAACAAAGAACCTTGTTGGTGCATACACAAGAAATGCATAGAAGAGTAAAACACAATCATACAACTGCACTGTTTTACAGTTAAGTCAATGTTAAATAAATAGACGTCTGGACCAATCAGTAACACAATTTAATTGGACCTCATTATGACTCTGGCGGCAGCAATGCCGCTAAAACCAGCCTGGCTGCCGCCGGAGTAATTATTTTTCTGGTTCCAAGGAATTGGCAATTATCGGAGCATTACACCCCTGGTGGACCCGGTAATTGCCCATTCCCGGGTGCTGGAAAATATTTGTCCCCAATCCCATTTGAGTCCCATTGGACTCAATGGGAATGGGGAGGCCGGATGCACCGGCACCATTTATGAATGGTGCAGGTGCATCCAACATGGTCTCCTCACGGGTGCCAGTCCGCCCGCCAGGTCAGACATGTCGGGCGGTAAGGCACCCGTGAGCAGAACTCGTAGCTTGCCAGTCTGGTAACAGTACCGGGAAACTTACCTGTACCGTTGTTACCAAACCGGCAACCTCATAATAAGGCCCATTGTGTATTAATAATGTGCTCAACTCATATTTTCAATAGCAACAACACAACATACTTACAAGTAGTAACAGAACAGTGATACAATTACATTAATGTTGATCCAAAAGTGGTCATACAGCACAGTTTTTGTACACACTGCTTAAGTCCATGCAAAAAGGACGCGCATACTAGACCTAGCCTGGCATTTTTCAATCCCCTCTTCAGTGCAGGATCCTCCTCAGAGGCAAACACATCATTGATGGTGAGTGATAGTTGTAACCTGTAGGTAACTCTAACTGGAAAGAAAGAGATGTTTTGGTGCATACTCGTTCCCTTTTTTCACAAAATAAATCAAAACAAGTGAAAGAGAAATATATAATATCACCTCAAACTGTGAGGTACATTAGTGTGTGTAAGGAGAGTACCAATTATTTGTTTCCCAATATGGTCACTTAGTCAACCCGAACCTAGCAGGGACCAAAATACAAATGGTGTAGATGGTTTAACATAGACCCACCACTAAAATGCTTAACACATCTCAGAAAATTGAGAAAGAGTCTCTCACATCTTAGGGGGAAACCTCTGGTTTAAATTGGTGATGAAACAGCATAGACAGTAATACAAAAAAGTCGTTTGTTGTTGGAAACACTAATTGATTGTTCTAATGAGTAACTAGATAATGGAATAAAACAGAGTAAAATACTCTATGTGACTTACAATTATGCAGTGTACATAGTGGTGCAGTCAATCCTTCCCAAAAGATTCTACTGACATTGCTGGCTCACAAAACACTGTCGCTGAGGAATGTGTTTAACATCAACTAGAATGGCAAAAAGCCTATTGTAAGCATGCAACTAAAAGGAGCCATGTTGGAAACGGATATCAAGCAGTAGAAAGTTTAATGAGGATATGCACATGGGAAAGGGAGGATGCCATATGTAAGACTGTGTTGCAATGTAAGTCAATAAAGTGCATACGGAACAAAAGTAAAAGTAAGCAACAAAGCATTACTGGTGTAAACATCATCATCAAATGTGCACATTGATGTGATATTGTAATAATCTCAATTAAAATGTATGACCATGTATGTTTTAATGCCAGATTACAGAAATAATTGAGGGTCATAGCCACAGCAACTCTTCATTGAGTCCAGCCAAATTTGATTTTGTTTTGAAAATGTGTCTTTGTTCTAGAACTAAGAACAGTCTTTCTATATCTTTGCCCGCAGTTATGGCATGAAGAACGTACCGAGTGAGGTCAATGTCTTGGTGGCCAGTTGTAAGAATGTCTTGGACCAGTGGAGCTGTCATTGTTTTGTTTTGAAGGAAGTTACGATGTTCCCCAATCTGGGTTTTTACTTTTCGCATCGTGTGGCCTATGTAGTGCAGACCACATGAGCATGTGTTGATGATATACAACTTGACTAGTGTTAAAATGTGTCAATGTGTTCTGTTTTCGTAATGAGGGGAGTACGATATCTATTTCATACTGAACAGCTACTACAGGGTTAAGGGAGGCAGAACCCATAATTCATTTGTAGTGGGAGTTTTCAGAATGGTTTGTGTTCTATGGTCCGTATGGACAAGATGGTCTCTTCAATCAATGACAGCCTTGTGATTGGAGCATTGAGGCATGTGCAGCAAACGTCAGCAAAGTTACAGTAGATTTAAAAATGCCTGAAAAAACTTTCAACTGAAGTGTGACAGTAGAATAAGCCATTTGAGACAAGGCACACCTGCCACAGGTTCACCCTGTAGCCACCACTAGACGTTTGCCGCCAGTTCAGTGTTGAGAGCAAAGCATTGTGGGGTAAAATTGCCAATTATATGAGCAATATGTTTAATGCCAGATTGAAAAGAAAACGTGAAAGAATGCATCCTTGCATCGAACGTACTCGGGACGGTGTACAGCAAAAGAGACCCCAGTTGCGAAGACATTTGCTCTTGCATCTGCGTAAAGTGAAAACCCACTAAGAACATGGATTTGAAAGCTGAAATACTGCTGTCGCAGTCCAAAGCCTTCCCTCCACCTAATAGGACAACAGCCAGGAGTACCTCGTTCTTCCTATGTAGATCAGTGAAATCTTCTTAAAATTCTTTTAAATTAATCTGCCATTAATACAATTTGATTGTGAGACCCCAATAATTTTGTCCAGTTGTTTCCAAAAGTAATATCAAAATACAGATCAGGAGTGTTATTTTGAAAGAAGATGAGTCTCTAAATCATGTTTTTTTCATGTAATTTCATGTAATTTCATCCAATTTCTATGGGTCTTTACCAGATTTAGGGATGTCAGAGCATTGCCCATTGAAAGAGGTATGCCACTATCAGAAGATATTTGGTTATAGAAGTGGGTGTCTGCAACATGGGGTTCTCCATATGTTTTGAATTAATTCTCCCAAAATCCTCTAACATTGACTACTCTTTCTAGGGCTGATGGGAGTTGTAATTCAAAACATCTGAAAACTCAAAGGTTGCAAATCCCCCTTTAGTCTGGCCAGTTTTGGGGCGAGGTAGTCTGCACGTTTTCCATTAAATGTTAGGAACCCCCTCTATTGCAGGTAACTTACTATACTTAAGACCTTAAACGGCAGAATGTATCTTTTCCACAGAGATTGGGAATATCTTTGAAACACAGTCATGTCATTTTCCTCTAATTGTGGAGGGCATACATCCCTCACAACATTGCCAATAAGGCTTTCATTTGATTTAATTTCATCATAGTATAGCTGTTGGTAAATATTTGGAAATGTCACGGAATTCAAGTGTACCAACATGGAGTAAGCCTGAATCGTCTTTCACTGCCATGATGATCATAGATGCTTGTGTTTTATCCTATAAGCTAATCACTTGCCAGTTTTCTATTTGCTCGCACAATGTTCTTGGGACACCCGCGCCATTGTGATGCAGGCTTTTTGGAGGGGTGGTTAGTTTAAAATGAATCTAGCTTAGAGACTGCAGAGTGCAAGGTCAAAAGTTGAGTGATTGATGTTAACCCACAGAGAACTCCACTTTGAGATATCCCATGACTGACACTGGTTTATTAAGGCTTTCCCTTTTATTTCTGGATCATTTCCCTTTTACAGGTATTTAATCCAAACCCTGACATTGTAAATCGTAATGTATATAATAAGAATCTATCCAAATCCCTGCGTGCTTCATTTCTTGGCATCATTACTGAGGACATAACAAACTGTAAGGGTGCAGAAGTATGAGTCAGACACAGTGGTGATATATTTTTGGGTAAGACTTTTATTAACACAAAAAGGTTAGAAAAAGGCCTCTCTATCCCTAAATACTATGATTGGATTCCCTGCCTCAAAGTAAACTAATTATCATTTCAAGAAGTCCGAAAATGAAAAGTATGTCAGCGTTGTGTCAAAACCTACTTCTGTCCCTAAAACTTACACTCTAAGATAACTCTGCAAGGGCATTCTTTACCAAACAGTGTTCTTGGTGTTTTCAATAAACCAAAAAGTTCCCAAGTTCACTGATAGTAAGGTAATGAAAGGAAATGTTCAAAATCGCAAAGTCCCAAGACTGGTGTGTCACTCCTTTCCGTTAGGCTTATTCTTCTATCAAGATGCAGGCCCAAAGATAAGGTAAAATCTCTTATATTTCCAGTCTTGATATCCTATTGACTTGGGAGCACTCCCCACCAAGTATAGGATTCACTTGATTATTCCCAGGGTCTTTGTCTCCCTGGTTTGTAATCTTCTATGTGGGTGTGAGTCCCAGACTCCCAGAGGTGGTTTGGTGTCTTCTCTTGCCAAACTGGGTAATTCTGAACAAATGTCTCTTTCACATGGTCCCAGACCCTCTTGTCTTTAAACCTCGCTTTCTGATATGGGTTTGGGTCCCAGACTCGCACAGTGGTGTTACTCCCCCTTGGTTTACTCTCCTGCCAAGCGAGGACCTGGCTTTGGTTCTCTTTCGGGCCCCAAACCTTCTCTTTTGGGTGTGGGTCCTAGACTCGCACAGTGGTGTTCCTCCCCCTTGGATCACTCTCCTGACAAGTGGGTAACTCTCTTTGATTCTGTTTTCGGGTCCCAGACCCTCTTTTGTTTCTGAGATGTACTCTCAAACTTCCCCAGACCTCTAACAACTTCTGGCAAACCTGCATAATTGTTCTCTTCTTCTTGAATGGTACCAGCATTTACCAGTCTGTGTGTTGCTCTCTGAGGCTCCAACTGATTTTTGGAGAGAGGCTGGGTCTGAAGCACTTCCGGAGGTGCCTCTCTTCTCCTGTCTGCGCATTCTGCCTTGCAAGTGGTTCACCGGAGCTTGGGTAGCCTCGAAGGTAAGTACCAGCACCAATGCAATCAGTCCTTTGAACTTGGACCTTGGGTTGCCTTTCTCTGCCTTGCTTGGTGGCTTCCCGTTTAGCTTCCCTCTGCTCGCTTGGTGCAGGCAACAGGCTGTGCCGACTCAGAGACCCGTTCTCTGAAGGCTCATTCATGTAAGGCTTTTCTCCATCAGGCACTTCTCTCAGCTATTTGACAGCTGAGCTCCTTTTGACATTCCGGCAATTGACATCTCAGAATAAACTAGACCGCTCTCTTAATTTCTTTGATTTTCTTCATCCCAATACTAGTTTTCCCTTCTGAAGCGGGATACTTGGAGTCATTGGATATTTCGGGTTTGTCAATGGTATCAGGATGGTATACCTTACCACACAGTGTATTAGTTATCCCTACAAGTGGGGGGGGGGTTGGTTTTGGAGAAGGGGCTGGGGTTGTCAAGGTGGATGAATACCATGTTCCCGAAGAGTAATCGTCCCTAATTCAATAGGGGGCATCCCTCCCCATGTGATCCTCCCTTAATGTACCATTGCCGGGGGATTATCGTATGGTGGAGGCACTGCCCTAGCCTCATGGGAAAGGTCTCACCCTAGGGAAGAAGGGGTGACATTCTCAGATTTGTCACAAAATCTGAACAACTGAAGTAAGACACATATATTTAAAGTAAGGTTGAGTCCTGACAACCTCCTCTCTGATGTTTTTCCAAACCTTCATCCAAATAATCCCACTCACACTTCCTTTCTGTGAATAGCCTCTCTCCTCCAGAGTCCTTCCACTTCCATTTTCCACCCCACCACAACATCCTCTCTCCCATAGGCTGTATGTCTTTAACCAATTCCTAACACACACACGGAAACTTCAGTCTTTGTGGCTTTTAATGGGCTCTAGCCCCCTCTCTTTTTGCAGTACTTACTAGGAGCACTTGCACTTGTGGGGAGTAATTGATTTGTGGTTGAGATTGCTTTATTGAGTCTTTGTCTCTGCACACCTGTTGGAAACATTGGGTTGCAGAGTGACATGTACCGAGCTCTCGTACTGCTCTTTCAACATCTTGGATTGGAGAATGCGGTTTGCCTGCTGCAAGGTGGAACCCTTATGTGCAGCTTTCTGCCACCAGACTAATGTGCATCTGGGCTGCATTGTACACTATTGAAACAAACATCCAGCTAAAGTGGGTGTTGTGCTTTTCCTTTGTCTACTGAGCTTATTAAATGATGTAGCAATAGCCAAGTTTGAATTAGAACAGTGATGTACATTAAACACTAGGTTGCCACTTAAGGGGACAGGCGTAGCATTGCCTCAACTTCAGTGACCGTCTTTTACCACAGAGCTGGGGAATGGGGAGTGGACCAGCAGATGCCCTGTGCACATCCTGTGGTCACAGCGTCACACCACAGATTATGACAACCAGCGCTGATGACTAATTCATCCAGCACCCTCAGTGACAGACAGACGTCATCCTGCTGTTGACAATTTCATAGGAGGTCTTATTTATCTGGAGTGCGACTTATCCATGATGAGACAAAGCCATAAAAAAGATGTTCGACATGCCCTTTTTGTGTGCAAGATTGTTAATGCAGATGCTAACTACATTTCATATCCTTGACCACCAACATCAAACTTGAAGACCACCAGGACTGTGAAAGTCGAGATGATCAGCATGGGATGCAGAAAGCCACAATGTAACCTTCTCATGAATCAAGTTTACATCCCAAGGAAAACCAATAAGGTAGAAGTCAACATATCACTGGACGAGTGTGGAGATGGTCGGATGAAAGAAAGAACAAAAACATAAATCTACAAAGCTACCCAAAGATATGATGAATTGGTTTCAATAGAGAAGCCAACTAATCTGATATTAAAAGAAAGTAAGAATACATATATGTTCTCTTCTTCTCCAACCAAAACCTTTTAGTCTACTATAAAGAATATATATATATGGGCAAATCAACTGAAGCTGGTGACGAGTAGAATTGCAGAGTCTGCAAGACTGATATGCGTCGCTGCGGACAAGGAAACCATAGTCAACCCACACCACAGCTTCTCAAGTGGGCCCTGTGGCAAAGTGACCTGGAGATATCCTCCCCCCGAGGTCCTCAAGACCAGCAATCCTCACAAGAAAAGTCACCAGGCCAAGCCGAGAAAGCTCATAATCGGGAAACCCTGACTCCAGACTCCACCTCATGTTCAGGAGGAAATCCTGGATCAGATTTGGAAGTCTCCAACTGATCTGGGTGGAAGTCGCAAGTAGAAATCTCTACATTGATTAATGGAGTCAAGAATGACCTATGTGCCCCTCAGTCAACCCATCTACTCTGATTTTAGCAATAAATTGGGAACTGAAGGACTAAATCTCTGACAATTCCCATTTCCTTTTGGACGAACAGCGGCATCTGACCATAAGGACACGTTTCCTGACTTTGGCACATGAAGACCAAATTACCTTGCAGGAGTGCTGTATGAACCTCACAGATTTCCTTTAATTGGAACCCATGCCCTTTCCGTGGTTAACACTCAGAATCCAGAAGGAGGTGCAACCCCTCACTGCAGTTCAACCAATAGGGGAATACTCAAGGGGGATGCTCCTCACAGTGAGCTGCTTGGTAGTTCCTGGCAGAAGCAGACCTGGAGAGAGAAGAGAAGCTGCCACCCATCCAGGTCAGAGAACATTCACACTTGCAAACCAAGAAGGTGGCTGCTCTTTTTAAAGATTACCTCCAGTGGGATAGATCTACAATGACTGTGCCACTGTGCATACTCCAGATTCTGACTGCTTCAGACAGCTTGAAGCCATCCAAGCCCAATTCCATATAATTTCATCTCGCAGCACAAAGTTAGTAGGGCATTGTGTAGCCGCAGAGTGTGGGTTTGCAGTTGAAGCACCAGTGGAGGAGGCTGGAAGCAACAGCAGGAGGAGAGTCTGGAGGTGATGGAGCATAAGGAGGTGGTGCAGAGTAAGGTGCTGTGGTGGAATAGCCCGAGTGAAGGTGGAGAGAAAGGGAGGGACCCCAGAGATTGCAGAGAAGGGAATGACCACAGAGGATGGGGAAAGACCCCATAGGTTGGAGAAAACCCCTAGAGGTTGGAGATAATGGGAGCAATATCCCAGTGAATACATAGGTGGGTGGAAGGGCTCAGAGGTTGGATAGGGGGAGAGAGACCGCAGAGGCTGGAATTAGTCGCAAACGAGACCCTAGAGGTTAGATGGGGGAACAATACCCTAGCGTTTGGAGACGAGTGTGGCCCTGTGGTTGGAGGAGGAGTGAAACCCCAGAGGTTGAAGAGGGGGTAGCAAGATTCAAGAGGTTGGAGAGACATATGGCGAGAAAGAGAGCCTAGAGTTTGGGGGAAAAGGGAGACTGTGAGAGTCACAGACACAGACAGAAACCTGCGATGTGGTGAGAGACCTGCAAGTATGGAGAGACTGAAGAGGTTGGATAGATGGTGAAGGGTTGTAGAGAGAGGTTGGATCCCAGATTTGAATGGAGAGCAGCAAGGCGTGATGGGGGAATAATCAGGAGGAAAGGAGAGGCCTCAGAGATTGGGGGAAGTGAAACCCAGGAGGCTGGGAAAGATAGAAAGAAACACCAGAGCTAAAGAGCTAAAGGGGGTGGGACGAGAGACCTAGATTCCAACCTTATTGCCACCCCTCTCTACGTTTTTCTCTCTTCTTGGTATAAGTGTTGAGGAGGAGTCTAACAACTGAAGGTTGGTGCTGGAGGAGAACTTAGAGAATCGCAAGAGGGGCATAGAACCCAGAGGCAAAGGTTTGTGACAGAAGGTTGGTTGAAGGTAAAAGCAGATGGCGTTCATGAGGTGGTAAGATGATGAAGAGGTTCCCATAGGCACAAGAACATAGACCAGGATTTGTGTTGGTGACTAGAGCCAAGACCCTTGAACAGAGAGGTAACCAGGAGAAATAAACCCTGCCTGCTGAACAGATCTGGTGGTCAGCTTCCTGTTGTAAGATTCATTTACACTGCCCTTTGATGCTATTGGATGCCCTACTGTGCAGACACATGCAGGGCCCATGACCCAGGTGAGGAGGTCTTCCAAAGAGACTAGAAAAAAAAGCTGAGTTGATAGACGCAGGTAAGAAATCCCTGAACTGTGGAGTATAAACTCCAGAGACTTTTCGTTTGAGACCTGGGACATTTGGTTTAAATGCAGAGGTTTTGTTGTCGCGAGAGATGTTTGTGTGAGTCCAGAAACATTTACATTGAGCCCATACACTTTTTAGGTCCAATGGAGATTTTGGGCAAGGAACAATCTATTTCGTACAGTGCTGGGGAGGACAATCGGAACCCCACCATCCGACATCTTGAATAAACCACTTGGAAAGTATATGGTTTGTTGTATCATATGACATGTGTGCTCCAACTCCTTGCACATGAATTGTGGTTCCGAACCAGCACAGGCAACGTGGGCAGGAACTGATGAGAATGGGGATGAATCTGAAACAATCAAAGTTCGCTAATCTGGCCATCAACACCGGTTCTGCAATCAGTGCCCTGGGGAAGTGGTACATCTGTGAGCTCTGAATCCTGCTAGTGTGCTGAGCTGGTTTCCAGGCGGTATTCCTGTAGCAGGGGACAGCCAAGTTGACCAGTGTGGTTATGTTTTAGGGTCGGAAGTGTTTGTCGCTCATTTGATTTGTGGGCACCATCACAGCCAAGTTCTAGCTCTTTTGGAGCACTGTACTGTAATGGGTCTCATTATTTTAAATTGCCAATTGGCTGCACGGTACAGAATCACATATACTTGGTCCTTAAATGGCTCTGAAGACGAGGAAAAACTGGTCACTTATTCTTTACTAGGGTGTGTGTGTGTGTTTGTGTGTGTTCGCGTGCGCATGGGGGGGTGGAGGGGTTTAGGGGGATGTGGGTGTTGTTTTAATCGGCGACTCTATAAAGGCATGCAGGCTGTTTTGTGTAATGGATCTGGAGCAAAATTGCGTTGTGCCCGTCTTGTTGGATATAAGTGAGCAAACTCTCCTGTTGCTGGGGTCTATAATGGTTAACACCTGTTTCAATTCCTTGCTGTTTTTGTTGGAGCCTCCACCTGAAATTCAATATTCCTTAAAGTGGATAACTGAAACAAAATAGACCATGTTATTGGTAAAAATGTAAATGAGCTTGAGAAAATAAATGTTAAGCTTTAAATACTTAGCGGAAATGCCTTTCCTGTAGAATTAAGACATGTTGTAAGTGTAGTTTAAAATGGGGAATCTTGCACCGGGGTTCTCTTTGGATGTTCTATCCTTCATTATGCTCGGCCTGCATTTGTTGCTCAGAAATAAACCCGTCCTTTTTTTGGCTTGAAAGTAACCATTTCACACCATGACGAGCATTATTTGACGATTACATTTAGTGAAGGTCGCTCATATAGATACACGGATGTATTTTAACTGTGATTTAAAAATAAGGAACACGTACTTGATTGCTCAAATCGTTACGTCTACAGTAAGCAAAGCGTGTCAAAGACCGCACGAGCAGCTCAAACCGTCGCAAGTCGACCATCAAAAAGAACAAAAATAACTGGTGACCGCTCTACTTGACAGTTACATCATACATTGACCAATACCAACAACACCCCAACCTCAGAAGGATGAAAGGTTGAAATGAGGTCTTTAAAAACACACTGACCCCGTGAAGTGTGCCTGAAATAAACATTTAACGAGTCTAGCAATTATTGTATAGAATTCCAGAAATCCAGAAAGACAAATTGTTATTTCTATTCTTTCTACTTTAGGATCACTGCTCAGTGTTACACTTGTGCAAAGTCCTGTTTTTTAAAATGTTTTATTTAAAGAAGCCTGAACAGGAAAGCCAGCCACTACAGAAACAAAGAGCCACATGGCAGTGGCCACAGCCCAGGAAATTAGATTTAAAAAGGTTTTTTTTAAAACAGTTTTTTTTAGGGGTTGCAACGGAGACCACAGAGGTAGCACGAGAGACCTCATGGGTCGCAGTTGTGACCCCTGGTGACCTCCAAATGACGTCCATGCATGCCTCGTGAATATTTTGAGTGGAGGGGCTGAATATTTCCTCAAATAAGTTTGACAGAGCGTAGCGAGAAAACGCAGTATAAATAAGTGGGGAACATTTGTTTAAATCCTGCATTTTGCAGCACAATCTTTGACCAGATGTAAACATCCATACAATTTACAGTTGGTTCACATGAACAAATCCAGGAAATGCCATGCCAGCAACAGTACACTAAATAGGAGCACTTTCTATAATTTTCATTGGGCTGCAGCCACCCCTATCTATGCCAGGATTAATCATTTTAAATCGCATGCATGAAGTGCTTCATGCATGCATGTGATTTAAAGTGTCCATTACTGCCATAGCTAGGTTGTGGCTGCAGGTTAGTGATTTAAAGTGACCATTACTGGCACATTCTATGGCAAGGGAGCCTGTACCAACCAGGGGGGGGGGTCAAATGTTGCTTCATACAGCACACTTTCTGTGGAAAAACTGGGTAAAAAAAACAAACGGTTTGCAATTGGTTTTGTAGTGTATCTCCAATCCAAAAATGAAACTGATGCAAGTTACCGACATTGCACATGATATATGCCAGCATAAACACATTTTCCCACTGGCTGTGCCCATACATTTCCATGCTGGATGCACCAATACGTAAAGCTTACTCATGTTTGCTTTGCACATAATGCCAGTAATGGTACTATAAGAAAACAAAGAAAACATGCCCATACTGGCTCTGTCAATCTATGACAGTATCCCAACAAGAGAACAGACTGCTGTAGTCTTTGCCTTTAAAAAAAAAAGAACATATTCCAAACTGGCTGCACAATGTATTCCAGTCTGGACACTTACTAACACTTACCATGCTTGCTTTATTATAGATGCCCTGAATAAAATGCCATGCCACAGTAGGAAATAACTTGACTGGATGCTCCAAAATGTCAGTCTAGCCAAGTAATAACAGATACCATGCTTGGTGTATTATAGATGCTCAGCAGAACATGTCATGCCACAGTAAGAACGAGCCAGACTAGTCGCCTCAAAATGCCCCTCTAGCCAAATAACACTTAACATCTTTACATTGTCATAGATATCCAAAACAAAAAGTCATGCCACGGTAAGAAATGGCTAGACTGCCTGCCCCAAAATGCCAGTCTAGCCACATAATAACACAACGTCCTTACTTTTGTCAACCGCCGGTCTAAACCAGAGAGAAGAAAGAGAAACCAGAGAACCATCTTGACCGAGTATGGTAAAGAAAAAAAGAACGCTAGTCGGGTGACACAGACCCCTGGCACTACTGTAACAGGGGAGAGTGGGAAACCTGTGAAGCAAGGTGTAGAGAATCACTCAGCAATCTTGTATACTCATCCCAATGAGGGGCAAAGAGATCAGAAGAATAAACATCACTCTGAAATCCTGCATACCCTTTCCTCTGAGGGGCAAATATATAGGAAGAGTGAAAATCACTCCTAAACCCTACATACTAGTCCCAGTGAATTGCCAAGACGTAATAAGATTGAAGGTCATTCAGAGGCTCTGCATGCTCGTCCCATTAGTTGGCAAGAGTACCAAAAGTGTGGGAGTCATACAGAAGCACATCATAGTTGTCCTAGTAAAGACCAAGAGTACAGAATAAGCAAGAGTCAAACAGAGACTTTATTTACATTTCTCAGTGTGAAAAGAAAGAGTCTGAAGAGTGCTGAGAACAAGTCTATCAAGGGCCTGGGAAGATCTCTTGAAGAAACTAAAAGGGCTATTACGAGGAATAGCCAGGGTCTTTTTGAAGATACCTTATTAAAAGGAACTGTGCTGAAAAGCATCCCAGAAGAAGGGAGTCATTCTCCTGGTCTTTTGCTGTTTTGTCTTAGTGGTAGGGCTAGAGTAGCTTAGTGTTTTAGATGGAGGACATACTATTTACTTTTGACTTTGACTTTTGACTAGCAACCTAGTTTAGTTATGCTATGGAGGGGAATCTCTTAGGATAAGGAAAGTTAGGCATTTTCATTATTATTTCAATAAAATACTAGTGAACATGGCACATATAATGTTCTTTTAATGAACCTCAGCTATGCCATTTTAAAAGCACGGATTTGCTACAAATGTGTTTCATATTGCATTACTGTATAAAAAGTATACATTTGTCATTTCTTTATGGGTAATTTCAAGTGGGAAAAACCGGGTGGCAGTTACAAACGCTCTCCCTATTTCCTTGAGTGGTTCAGAGCTAGTAACAAGACCCTGCTCAGTGATATGACCACGGAATGACTTAAGTGATATTATTTTTCTAGTCGTGGGAAAAGTGAGATATTATATGGCTGCCATTCTGTACTAGGCCATTACACAGAAAATGAGTCAGGCAGGGATCTCCCAGTATACACAGCATTCACGTCTATTTTATCAAATCCAAACTTTATAGAAACACTTACTGACATATGTACTAATTTCTCAAGATGTGCAGTAAGTTGATATACCCCGATACTTTCACAAATAAGAAAGGCTGGGATTTAATGTATTCCCCTTTACCTCCCCTTTTTTATTATATTTCCCCTTATCATTATACTTGCATAGGAATTTCTTTTGGCTGTCTCACAGACAGGGGGTGGGGGGATACCTTCTTGAGGCCTGGTTCAAATCTCCCTTTCTAGTAATGGTTGGACATCAGTCAGCAAGAAGGGGCATCTTCCCTTCACTGCCTGGTTTCTCACCTTCTGTATTGGGCCTATCTGCCTCCTTTTTCCACTAAGGAAAGCCTGGGGTTGAATTTTATATAAGGCTCTCACAAAAGTGTGCCATCAATCCAAAATGTATCCAAAGGAAAGCTTGCCATTCTACTCTTCCTCCTTTTTGTTAATTCCCCTGTCTCTCTTTCTTCCATTCAGTCTACAAGTCAATAAGTGAGTGAGTTACCTTCAGCCTAATGGTTTTGCCTTTTAAGTATCAAAATCCACTCCTTTTAGAGGTGTGTACTATTTCTCCATTTTGACTGGCCAGTCAATGTAATAGGACAGTGTTCCAGAAGTGATGTCACACTAAACCATCCCATTTGTACTCATTGTTCATTTTAACACCCAGGGCAGTCTTTAAAATAACTTCTAAACCCAGTTTCCTTCCCATTTGAAGTGATGTCATCCTGGTGATTTGTACATGAAACAATTGTGATTTTTCTAAAGCATCATTTATTTTTTATATATTATTACATTTGTATAGCACACCTAACCCTAGGGCATCTAGGTGCTTATGCTTAAGAATATGGTTATATTCAGTTACATTTGGTCTTGAGCAAAAGGAGATTGGTTACAACCAGTTACTTTCAAACTTAGTCTTGATAAGGTGCATAAGGAATTGGTTACATCCAGTTACTTTGGGCTTAGTCAAATGCAGAGTGCGAGTACATACGAGTTACATTCTGAATTATGTTCATCTTGGTCCAACATTGAGATGAATGGGTGGTGGCAGTTGCGTGGTAGGGTTTTATAGGGAGTATTAGGGTTGCCTCTTCAGGTGGGGCTAGGAGAAGACTAAGGATGGCCTAGTGGTTGTTTTTGATATATCACATTCCTCACATGTGATTATGTTACTAATACGTTTGCAGGTTGCTCTCAGTCAGGTGAATCAAATAATGTGAGTCTCATCTCCGCATGATATATGATTTGTGTGTGCGTGACATTTTTCCTTTTCCTTCTCGAATACTTTCACACAAATATTCTATTGCCACATCTCAGAATATCGGTCTAGCCAGCATGAATGCTAGGATGCGTGAATCAGTGTGTGCAATGTTTCTGTGTAAAAAGATCTTTATGCATAGGATGTGTATAATTAACAAATAAAATTGTATTACATTCAGATGATGTTTTTTAAATTGTTCAGGTTGAAAAAGTGGCTACAACATTTCAAGAATTTGTTTTCCTATAGGTAAAATTTAAAAATCAGATTTTTTTTCTTCCCATGTGATGGGTTCACACAATATTAATGGTATTTCCAGTTGGGCCATTGATGACCCCTGACAAGGGTTGTCATGGACTCTTTGTCAAAAAGTGTTTTGAAGTTCAGTTGGTCAGAGTGATTATGCGAGCTGGCTTAAAATCTGAATAAGCCTGAATTGCATCCTTAATGGCAGACTTTTTTGATGAAAGTTGCTGATTACTTGGGGAGGAGGCCCACTGTGAGCCCAGATTTTGAGAATAAATTCCTTAAGTGTTTAGGGTATTCTTGGTTAGACCCAGTGACACCTGGAGGTGGTTAATGAGTAGCATTTGTTTTCCTCGCAAGGCCTGTCTTTTGAGAACAAAGACAACATGTAGTCTTTTGGTGTATCCATGCAGTTTTGTACAGTAAATGGCTCAGCCTAAAAGCTTGAGTGTCATTTCCCTGGGAAAACATTCCCCTGTACCTGTTGCAGCGGTCAGAGAACATGCAATTTTACTTTCAAGCCCAAAGTTGCTGTTTCATTGACAAATTTAGGATTAAAAGTCCTTTTTATTTTCCACATTTCCATGTTTTATGTTGTGCTTTATTCGGGTACATTGTAACATTTTTGCAATCAAGCTCTGGTTACAAATCTACACGTTAAGTCTGGAAGTTTCATAAAGAAAACCAAAATAATGTAGTCCTCAATTTGTTTTTTTCAACTTGTTTATAAAACGCTATGCTTTTCATACCAGATTGACTGACTGTACTCCATTTTATACAGATTGCTGTATTCTTCCATGTAATGGAACAGATCTTATTTTTAGACCGCCTGTGAACATTTACACTTTTGTTGCAGCTGCTCTGCTGGCATCACATTTCCTTTCGTATTTCTTTCAAATGCTGTGCGTAGGATGCAGTTCACATATTTATTTTTCGAAATGAATTTTCATTTGCATCCTTCTTTTCTCTAGGGAGGCTCCTAATCTGAGTTCCGTATCTATGTGGTGGTACATGAATCATTTGTATACAGCTACTTACGTGTCCTGCATCTACACTACAGCCAGTATACTCCCCTCATGTCTGCTATTATCACAATGTGTCCTGGGCCGCTGCTTGTTTATTTTTCTGATTCTAGCAAGGATTAATGGGGCAACGGGACATGAAAGGTGTACCCATGCTTATTTTAATCACTGTCGCTGCAGTATATTGAGCTCTAGGTTATGATTGCAACGGGAGGTTGTGGGGACAGTGATCTAGAGATTCTGGATTTCTTCATTTCTTTTGTTCGGGAGCAACCCCAAATGTGTCTGCGCCCCACACACCAAAATGTCTAAAGATGGCCCTGAGATGAATTTGATGTCCGGCAAACTCTATACCTGTCCAAACATTAATACACATGTACTTTGTTACATTTGTCTGGTGCTTTCTTTCTTAACCTTTTACTTTCAGAGCTTTGCAAGTAATAGATTTTCTCACCTATATTCGAGTAACACATTTTTTTGAATTCTCACTTCTTGATTTGGCAGTCACAGAGGAGCTGTATTACTTAATGTTTTAGTTTTGCCAATGAGGTGTCATTTAAGCACCTCCTATTAGCAGAAACTGCTGCATTGGAGTCCAATTTGGAGGGAGTTGACATGTGAGGAGGGACACTTAGCTTGTGGGTGTGTATTTTCCCAACAATTGACTGCTCATGTTCATGCAAATTCCCACCCACTGCCTGCCCCAAAACAGATCATCCCATGATCTGTGAGCTAGCTCGATCAATCTGGTACATTAAACATTGGCCTGCCAGTGTTATTTATAAGCAGTTTTGTGAGTGAATTGCTTAATTGCAGCTGTAAATGTACCACTGGTGTAATAAAAATGTCCTCAAGTGTGCCTTTAGCCACTCAATTTATATCTGCTCCTCATACTAAAGACCTTTCTAAACCAGCACTGACAAAGCCAACAGATTTGGCTTGTGTACAGGTGCTAAAAGGGTTTTCCCCAGGTAATTGCACCATTTTTCAATTGTTTATCCTACAGCCAGATGGCACCATTATGGCAGTGCCTGCCAAGTGCCTGTCTCTTACCAGCACAAAAGCCAAAACTGGTGTCTTTGCCAATGTATTGTTATGCAGTTCTCCATGTGTCCCCTTCCATCTCCTTACTTGCCCCAGATATTGACTTTTTTTACACTGCGTTTCTTACATCCATACCATCTTCCCTTTCCTTGTGGTCGCTTACCTTCTCTGACTTAGTCTTTTGCTGATGAACAGGGAGCAAGCATGGACATTAAAGCTAACTCCTATGCCTTTCTTGTTTTAAAACGTTTGAACTTTAACTCTTTGTGGCACCAACTGGATGGGGGTACTGCTTGAAAGAGGCTGCAGAGCTATTCATTGCAGCCAACAAACTAACTGCAATTAAAACTGCTCCTCTAAATGAATCCCACGTATTCCTGTGGTATACAAAGTGGGGCGGACAGACGTAAAACACAGACCAGAGGGAAGGGGAAGACGCACACAAACAGACATTCATAAGCAAGACACTTTGACAGTCAGTGAAGCAGAGTGACACGGCAAGTACATTTTGAACGACTATCTCTGTTCCTTATAGCGTCAAATTTAAATGTGAATTTTGAGCAGTTCTAAATGTCCTGATAGCCTTATTGTTATTAATCCCATCACGTGGTGGTTCTATTGTCTGGTGGTTTTCATAGCATGCAATATTAAGAACACATTTTGGTGAAGACCTGAGGTGGGGGGGGGGTACATGCTCTGGAAGGAATGTGTCTGTATAGTGATTAAGGGATACAAAATAATATTTCAGACTGATTAAAGATTATCATTTTGAACAACGACTAAGCATTTTTTACCTGTTTGCTGTTTGCCTTACATCCTTCTATGAAATGTAAAAAAAAGGCTAGTCATGACTATTAATGGAATTTTTAATGTCCATATTGATAATTTGTCTAAGTATGTGTGTTAGTTATCTCATTTAAAATATTTCCATTACTTGAATGCCGAATAAATACATAATGCGCTTGTTTCAGCTGGAATGACACTTGGAAGAAATTTAGCTTGAGGAGATAAATAGCACTGTAGGAAACTTGATTCCTGAGGTGAAATATCTAAAACGTGCATATTAAAGAAAGTTTTTATTTTATTCACAGCTGCTGCGGAGGGTAAAGGAAAGAGTGGAGAAGATTTTTTCCAGAAGGTAAGATGACTCTATACCTCTTTGTATACTCTGTCACTCCAAATGCACTTGAATAAGACAATTCCTTCTTGTTCCTGGAAAACCTTTTTCCCTCAAACTTCACACATGCCATCACAGGTTTGCCTTTCATAACTTTTCATTATTGGAGTGTAGAGTGCTGCATGGTTGTTCCTACCCTCTTTAACATCGATTTGGTTGCCCTTTTCAAGCATCATTTGGAAATGTGGGCTCTTTTTGGAAGACGCAGACATTTGTTTTCGCATCAAGAAGGATCCAGTAACTCCGCTGTTGCAACTAGAATGCCAAATCTGGTTACAGTTAAGTGGGTAGATGGAGTGAATTTGTCAGCAGCCTGGCATGCAGCCGGATTTGTTGAGAAGTCGACTTGCATATTCAAACAAGGTTTTGACATCCCTTGGAAAGTTAGTTTTCTATTTTGGGGATCATTGTACAAAATTAATCTTATGTGAAGTCTCAAATAAATGTAGAAAAAACCGTGGTTCGGGCGGATATCTTGCGCTCACACCATACACTTGTGCTTAAGTAACAAAAAAAAATAAAATTATTATTTTACAAGTCCAACATCCTTGTTCAAAGATTCATTCCAAGTCAATCCAAAGAGTCAATTGGCATACTGTTTCTCAAAAATGAGTGGTTTTTAATTCTTTGGGTGAGTATTGTAAAGTTTTTTGAGCATTTTCAAGATTAGAGCCTGGGACCTAGCCCATTAAATGGTGTTTTTTTAACTTTGGAGCTTAAAACCCACAATTATAAGATTACGGGAGCTTACAATACTCACCCAATTTCTGATCCAATATACTCATCCCGACAGGATTGAAACAAATTTTAAAGTGAGATCGACTGAAATTGAGATCTAAAATCAAAAAGATATAGGAAGTTTATATGGGCCTTGAGAATGACCGGAGGTCGAAACACGTGTCGACTGTGTTTTTTGGATGAAGAATTAAAAACCACTCATTTTTGAGAAACATTATGCCAATTGACTCTTTGGATTGACTTGGAATGAATCTATGAACAAGGATGTTGGACTTGTAAAATAATAATTTAAACATTTTTTGTTACTTAAGCACAAGTGTATGGTGTGAGCGCAAAATATCCGCCCGAACCACACTTTTTTCTGTTTACTTTATACAAGCTTTGTGGGAAGCTTGAGGGCAGGATATAACTTGCTGCCGACTTTTCATTTAGGACTCTAGAGTGGTAAATAGCGCACGCAATTCAATAGCGATCCCATAATACTGTGAGCCTCAAATAAATGTAGTTAGCAAAAGGTGCTCTTTGCTAATCAGGAATGTGTGGAAAATGTGGTTTGTTGAAAAGAAGAAACTGCAAACTGTAGAGAGAACTTGGGCTTATAGCTGGATTATTGTAATTTATAGGACTTAAAATATCTTGAAGCAAAATGCAACTAGGTGAAAATGAAGATATGCTGGCAGATTATATAAAATTGATCATGCATCTAAGAAATGATGTGCGTTTCAAAGGACAGCTTTTGAGGACAGAATTAAATATAAATTACTTAGGCTAACGTATCATTGCATGTTAGTTAGAGGGTTGCTACTTTTGAACAACCTGATTGAACCCTATCATCCAATGTGGGAGTTGACATCTACATAAACCATCATGCTAGTAACCAGAACAAGATGGTTTCAAGAGGGGGGACAAAAGTTGAGGGTCTGTGGGCTGAGACTCTGAAACATGCACACAAGTAAAAACTATCTGGGCTTCCGAAGAGTACAGTAAGCTTATTGGCAAGGACTGCATATATGTGGCAGTGGATGACTGAAATAATTTCCTTTATTTTGATGCAGAGTGAAAACGGAAGGTCAGTTGTCTTACTGTTTACTGTGAGGGCCCATTAATGAGAGGCGGACACAGTGGTAGTGTTTTAAACCTCAGACATATTTATAGAAAAAAGAGGGTCGGATTAAGGCCTATCTGTCCCTATCCTAAAGAGATTTTTCCCTACCTAGGAAACTAAAACTAAAGATCAGTCTGTGTCTCATCTTCAAAATTACATAAACTGCCCTTGTGTCCAAAACATTAATCTGACCCTAACACTATAGGCAAACAACTAACAGTGTAAGGAAAATGTCTCTGATGCCAGTTTGGCAAAAAGTACTCAAAACCAAATGGAGCAATCCAACAAAATAATCTGTGGATCCAGAGGGAGAGTTCCCTTGCCCTGGAAGTCCCAGGTAGGACGCCAAACGTATCTCTTGTAAATGATGATTCCTTAAAGATGTCAACACACTTCTTTTCTTTCAAACAATCACTTCTTGAGGATGGCATAAGTGTCCAAATGATCACTTCCTAAGGATAGAAAAATTGTCGCTTTCAAATAACCACTTCTCAAGAATGGTACAAATGTCTCTTTCAGGCAACTACTCCCTAAGGATGGTGAAGATAGTTCTTTAAGAATATTGAAAGTTTCAGTGTCTCTTTCAAAGCACTTGAATCTTATGGAGAGCCTCCTGGTATGCCCCTCTGCCAGGAAACCTTTAGTAGATTTCTCAGATCTCCTGTTATACTCTCCTGCAAGGTACCTGTCCACAATGTCAAGATTATCTATATCTTTTACATGGATTTCCTGGTATACTCCCTTGCCAGGTATCTTCTACCCAAATGCTCACTGCCTGATGTACTTCATTCACCAGAGCTTCTTTTCTAATGTTCTCAATGTCTTTCAGTATAGTACCGTTGTATTCCTTTACTGTCTATACTTTCTTGACTTAAAATATCACTTACTCCAACTTTCCCCACATTGACATCTCATATAAAGAGACGTGTTCAAGTTCTGTCTTTCAATTCCTTCAATAACACTCATTGGCTTGTGGCAATACTTGCTCCAACCTGCCTCTTATGGACAGCTCATATATGAGGATTTGCACAAGTTCCGACTTTTTCTACTTGATCAGTATTCAAATAAAGTTCTTTATGGTCTCCATGCCTGTTGGTATGCCCCGAGGTCACCAACATCTCTTGGCAGACTCACTGGTGTCTGGCATTTCCTCAGACCTGTGGCACAGTGTTGCAGTGAATTATTCTTTTTTGGTTGGCGTTCTCTGCTCTCCAGACCCTCTTTCAGCTCTTCTGCTGTCTCCCCATGCGTCCATGGTAAATCTGCTGCTTTTGGGATTGACCGCACTGCAGGCTGCTCTGCTGTTTCTGTGGATGGCCCATTGGTCTTCTCCTGGTGCCTGCAGCATCTTCTGTGGCATCGTGCCACTCTGGTAAGCACCGCCTGCAAGTGGCAGCTTGAAAACCTGTTCGCTTCATCAAGGTCCGCTCCCGTGCCTCTGCCGTGTACTGTGGTTCTGCTTCTTACCGGCTTCTCTCTCTTTCGCTCCCTTTCCGTCTTCTGATTACAGATGGCGACACCATTTATAAATGTCCTGCGAAATAGAATTTCATTCCAACTACTAATCTGCATGTTCTGCTTAGTGTTTCAGATTATCCACATTAACTCCTACTTCCTCTTCCTCGTCTCAGTACTTGAGGCTGTATGGGAGTTGAAGTCCATAGGTTTCATAGGATTTTAGGGTGATTTTATTTGGAATTTTTATTCAGCACAAAAACATCAGAGACAGGAGGTGTTATGTGTGTGTTAGGTATACATGAGCTGTGAATGTTATCCTTCTTAGAACGTTTGCAAGAAGGGATTTTAGGGTTTTACAACTGGAGGGATTTGTACAATGACAACATGCTATCAGGAATTTGGGAATTATAGGGTCTTCTTCACATGGAAGGGAAGAATACTGTGTCTCTCCTGATGGGGTCACCACACCTCACCGACATCCACCTCCTCCAATCTGATCCTCCCTCATAATACCACCCCCAGGGTCAGGTAGCGGCTGCCATCCCCTGGCCAAACGGCAGAAGATCTCAGGCTGACGATCATCACCGTACCTTCTTTAATTGTGAAAGATCTTACATACAATGGTTACTTTGCATGTTCATAGTTTAACATGAGGATTTCTTGGTGAACAGATTTGTTTGAAAACCATCCTTAACTTTGGGTGGTCTTCCTGATGCCTCTAAATTGCTGGTAGGCTACTCCACCACTTCAGACCAAAATACCACAGCATCCATCCTTGTGGCACACTTTCTTGATTTTACTCCCATGGGTTTCCTTTATTTGATGCCCTCTAGTTTCTTGCTGGCATGCAGGGTTTGGTCATGTTTGATAGGCTGCAGATGCATATCAGAGTTTCTAATCGCCATCTCGTGATTTGCTGCAGTGGGGTCCATTGTGTATGTTTTATATTTCAGTGTAATATTAATTTCCCTTTGTTAAGATATTATATGCTGAAATACTCGCTAGTAAATACCAATATTGTCATTCTTTAGTTAGATATTTCATTTTAATAAATATTTGTTTTGGTCTGACTGAAAAAAAGCCTAGTTACAGAACTCCAACAATAGTTAAACTAGACCCTGCAATGGAAGAAATGTGGAATTCTGAAATCACTGTTAAAGGCAAATGCTAATGTCCATAGACCTATAAAGTGCTTTATATCATTATTTAGCCCAATTCTAAAAACTCCCTATTTTCCAGATAGGAGGGCACCATTCTGGGAAGACTGGTAATTTTGCCCAGGATTGCACTGTGTATTTAATTAGTGATACCCGTCACATTTCTTTTTTGTGGCTATGAATTAATCCAAGTTGCAGATTGAAAAATGCTCAACTGAAACAACTTATGTTAGAACTGAAATACTGCAAAGATGCATTCCTATTACAATATATGGGTAGACCCTGGTCAGTAGGGTAGAAAGAGAACATTAAGTCATTGCCTAACCTAAGCTGTTCTCTTTTGGAGGGAGGCCAGTTTATGTGTACTACTTTTGACTTTTTCCTGCTCAAGTCCGACTGATACATTTGGATTATTTTTTTTGGTCTTTCTTCATGTGAAATTTATTTCAATTTGCACCAATATCATTTTGATCAACCTTGTAGTTTGTTGTGTTTCGGGGACAATGTTTAGAAACAAGCCCACAATATAAAAGTCTGCAAGCTCTGAGGAGGTTAGTTTGGATTACAGCACTGTGGCAGATAATGTTGAGAGTTAACATGCAGGGATCAGCGGCAAGTAACTGAGTCATGGCAGTTTTGATTTTGGTCTTATTCGAAGATGGCAAGAATGTATTCTAGCGAGATGAGGCTTTTGTTGGGGGTTTAAGCCAAGGTGCATAGTTTGGAAATTGTGCTTGTGTTATGTGTGTAATCATGAACAGTTAATCTTGAGTTCAGTTTATAGGTTAACAAAAATACGGTTTAGAGATTTAAAATAAGTGTTCTAATATTTTTTTTATTTTATTGTTGCATTTAGTTCAATAAATAAACTTTTTGACAATTAGTACATCATTTCATGGATACAAATATAAATTCTTTAGCATATTTATCAGCATCACTATCACTTAACACAGTTCACAAAAGCAATATTTATCTAAGAACATTCAGATGCTGATGTCTCTGGATAGGTTGAACAATGAACTAAGTGTTCTAATTTTAACTTGGTGGTTTAGGCTTAGGGGGTCATTAAGTGTTAGGTGACAGCATTAAATCTAGTTGTATCTGAAAATGATTGCTAGATTTGCCATTCGCCCAACTCAGACTCTGGGAAATAAACCTGGGGGAATTCCCAGGTAATATTGTTGCTAGTATTTCAAGGCAGACTTTCAGATAAAGTGCCCTAAAGGATGTTTGAAGTGTTTCTAATTTATAAAAGGGAAGGCAAGCACTTTCTTTCACTGCAGCAGAAACACATTTACATGGTGATATTGGAAAGCAGTGAAAAATGACCCCCCACCACCCTTCCCATATAACACAGAAAAGTGAGTGAGAAATTACCCTTTTGTGCATATAAAAAAGTAAACAAGTGGAATGAACAACTACTGTACATTATCCATTTCCAGCATCAACGTGAAGATATTCCAGAAAGACCACGTGTGCCAGTGAGGAACTGTGAATTGGGTGAAGAAATATCGCTAGCAGAGGTAATTCCCTCTGATGGTTTTTTGCCCAGAACATTCTAACAACTCATAATAAAGTTATTCATGTTTTCTTTTTAGTTGTTAAGGCTAATCAATTTAGCATTACCTGCAGGTGTTTAGGCGTAGTGGTTATGGTTAAGCATAGGGGTTATGGTTAAGCATAGGGGTTTTTGTTGAGCATTATGTAGGGTTGGCGTTAGAGCTTTAGCCTTAGCAGTTTTTGTTTTAGGTTTAAGATTCTCAACATGGTTTTAGTGTATTGGTTTTAAGCATCTGCATGTAGGTTTGGGCTTTGGACCTTCAAGATTTGAAAATATGCAGCATTCCATCCCGACACTGCATCATCCACAGTGATAATATTTCTTGGAGATACTATACTCTGTAGGGTGGGATGCATGGCTCTAGGCCACCCCAATGAGAGATTACCTAATGGTCACAATTCTATCCATAGGCTGTGAACAAGTAAATCTGGTAATGGCCTCGCCATCTTACAAACAACATTCTGCAAAATCACCACCTTCAAAACACCTCCACTGCATCCTTCAGATGTCTCTCAGAGCAAACTTCACAAGTGCACCCAACTGCAAATGACTTGATTGCAAAGAGATACTGGATTGCGGAATAAAGTTTAGTTTAAATGCATTATTAGTTTACTTGAAAGGTCATGAGTCGTTTTAACATTGACACTCTGATAGTATTATTCCACTACTTCAGATTGGACAGGATCCTGTAAAGGCAATCTCAAAATCCCAAATCAACCCAGAGGAATTGGTGTCAGTCCAAAGCAAACTCAATGATGTAAACAAAGTGCACAGCAAAATCCAGCTTTATTATCAGCAAAACAAAGCTTGCAAGCATTGAAATATGGTAGCTCTCAACATGTTAATAGAAAACAATTGCTTAAGTACTACAAATGTGTCATCAATGACATCATAACATGATCTAATTTTACAAAATCTGCAGGGAATGGGAATGGGTTGCTGAGTTTGGTTACATTTAGGCTTTATAGGGGTTAAACATTTCATGGCATTACAAGTATCTGATGGTTCCTCCTGGTGCCACCCCAATATTGACAAGGGTAAAAACACATAATCTCGACGACAAGTGTTTGGTTGGCATACTAATTAATTGGCTGCACAACACTAGGGATTTTGATTGGTTGGCCGTCTGCTGACCAACCTTGGACACTTGACAGGTCATCAAGATATGAGCCAGACGTGTGGTAGGGGAGAGAGGCCAATGGACTGTCCTTTCTTCAATTAAGTTACCATCCCTCATTCTCAGGTCATGAGACCGGGCAATCCCTTTGTACTTGGCATTGTATGGCACCTTGCCCCTGTGTGTGCGTTTAAGCAGTACTGCAGGTGTCTTATCTATGCTGGCTTTTAATGACTAGTCAGTGTTCTCCAACTATGGATCATGTGCTGCAAGACCGTGTATGAAATTGAAAACCCTCCTATTAATTGAGTTTTTAGCTAATATTAACGTGTGTGTCGTGTTCCTTGATGCCACAAGGGACACACTTGAGTTATTCTTCATGGATTCTTTTCGCTGACTGTTTTACTGCACCTGGCTGACCAAGACTGGTTGTTCTCTTATGAAAACTGAATTAATCTGGGAGTAGACTGCCTGCGTCTTGGGAATTATCTGGTGCCTTTGTTTCACCGTTCCAATCCTCCTGTCTGAGCTCTGCATGGATATGTATTTCGGTGTATTCACCCTTTTGAGTTTCTGCGAGGCCATGGGACCTTGATTATTTAGAAGCATGCTGCAGCTTCCATTTTTAAGAATATGGCTGCCCAATTAGACTCTTGTTTCTGTGTTAGTGAGCTATATTCGTGTGTCATTCATGTTGCATTCACTTTATACATTGGCCATCATTAGTGTTCTTCATGTCTGTGGATGCCATGTTAGCTCTTGTTTTACACCTGGAGGCAATTGTTTGGCTTACCACATCCATTGCACTTTGAAGAATTTGAGTATGACTAGAACTTGTTTTATACCTGTAGAACTGTGATGGCTGGAAATTGTGTTGCACCTAGAAGTACTTGTGTGGGCTGTCACCTGTATTGCATTTAGAAGGAATTGGGTAGGTTGACACATGGATTACACATGAAGAAATGTGAAAGCCAACACTTGTCCTGCTCTTAAAGAATTGTTTAGGTCAGCACATACAGTGTATTTAAAAGAAATTCAGTATTTAGTACACCTATTGCACTAGAAGAACTTTGAAGGCTGGCATTTGTATTGCACTTAGAAGAACTGTATTAGTTGGTAGATGGGAGGGTGGGCAGTGTGTGGCATTAAATTAATCTGGGAGTGCACATCTTGTGTTGCACCTTGTAATGGTAGCCCACCCATTTTGCTCAAATATATGTTGATAACCCTCCATTGCACTTATAGATTCTGAAGTTAGCCATTGTAACGCAGAGTGATTATACGCAGGTATCCTTGATGTCACATTGAGTAGATCCCTGTTTGTAGCGATCATAGAACTTCGAAGGAATTTAATAAGACTATAAAGGTAACCAGTCTATGGAGTTTCGAGAATACTATTATCCTAGATCCTATGGTAGACTGTCTGTCTTGCCTAGAAGATATTCTAGGATGCTCAGTAGACTTGAGGGTAGCTTGTCCATAATGCCTAGAAGTTTACGAGGGTAGGTGGTTTTCTTCCCTGAAACTGACAGAGACATTAAAGATAAGCTCCATCTGAGCTTAGGTTATGTATAAATGCACCACTTCAGTGGACATCTGCTGAAGGCATGGCTATCCATCCACACACTTTAGAATGCAGCTATGACTGCAACATATTTGGCCTAGCTGGACACAACATCCTTACACCAGACTTGCCTGAACACCTCTGCCAATCGAATTCAGTGACCATCTACAACAATTTTCAGTCTAGCTGGTCACATATCAAGTCTCTTGCACTAGTGCTCTGCCGTGACCTCCACCACCACACCTCCGTATGCCCGACCTCATGAATTGCTTACTAGAGCCTAGTCAGCCCACCTAATTCCTCATTTTGGCCAAACGCACACACGCACTTCAAGCCTTTCTGAGAATTTTCCCATACCTGGACTTCAGTGCCTGAGGGCGTTCCTACCACAGAGCTTTGAGGCAATACAAACCGGAGAAGGTGCTATATAAAGTAAAACTGCAAAAAAAGAACAATTATAATACAATATCTCTCTCTCACTCATTTCTTCCCTGGACTCAGCAGAGGTGAGCACTCTGGCTCAGTTCTTATAGTGCAGCCTTTTCTACTTTTCCATGCCTGTCTACTAAACACAGTCCTCTCAGCTTCTGGGTGTGGTTGGCAATGGGTCCAGCATCCCCCTTAATGCTCACAGCCTCTGTCTCAAACGTCCAACAGACCCTTTGCACCAGGTCAAGATTACTCATGCTCCTACTCATGAAGTGTTGGTAACCCATATCTTTTTTGTTGGGACTATGCCTCGGCCACAAGACCTCACCCTTCCTTCATCATGGGTGTTTTGAACTTTCTGCGGTGCAACTGGTTTTCTCACTTGATTATATCTATAGACAAACTCCTGAAAGATTCTTATTTGTGGTCAGGGATTAATCAAACACCCATTGCTCACTTTCCACCATATCTACTGTCCTCATGACTAAAACAAATGATTGTGGATTTTGCAGGTCTCCATTAATAGCTACCTTTGATATTTGAGCCTTCTCGGCCATTCCAACAATACACAAAAGTCGTTAAGTACTCTTCCATAATAATAACCTCCAAACTCAACCTCATAACCAACATAACTGCACCCATACACGCCCTAGTTAGCACCTGCACCACCTCCTCCTGTGAGCGTCACCTCCCTGGGCAGCTTTCATCGAACATCCTTAAATTGCAGGGACCATCACGTATCTCTTTCCACGTAAACTGGACAAACTCCCACAAAGGACAGTTTAAGCCTTCTACAACCCTCACCAGATGCTTTAAATTCTGCTCAAAACCCTCACCTAGCATTATACTAGGTCCCTTACACCTATGGTTCTAATGTTTTTTATTTTAAAAACAGGGATTGGATGGGATAATCTCTTGTAGGGTTTATGGCAATTTATTTTTCTATATCAAACTGGAAATTCATCCCTCAGAATAATCAAAGCTAGTAGTGCTAGGATGGGTGAAATACTTGCAGGATTATCTTTCTACTGGGGTTAATTGTTTCCCTCATGGTCTCTCACCTTAAGACAGTCACAGAGATTTAGAACCAAGTTGCGTCTTTGCTCTGGCTAAAGTCACACAGATATTACGCCAAGCCACTTCTTTGCCACATTTTCTCATTACAGGGATATAGTACCCAGCTCCATCTTTAGTTCTTCTGTGATGTGTAATAGGTAGTATGTATTCTATTGTATCTATTTATGTTCCACTTGTGTAATTGTCTATAGATGCATTTTTGGACTTTTCTAACGCCCGCACCGAAGAAAACCTGCTTATACTTTTATTGTGGCTCTTTGTTTTGTTTCTTTAAAAGATTTTGCTATTTGCACAATAAGCAATACAACGGTGCAGTCTTTTGTTTTATTTGAAGATTGTATGTGAATTGTTATTTTGTTTAGGAATAAACTCCTCTTTAGTCTGGATAATGTATGTTAAGTTTATATGATCTGCTTTGCTCTTTTCTCTTCCGCTAACAAAAGGTACTTTTAAAACGAAATGTATGTTATCAAAATGAAATAAGAAATGGTATAAAAGTTTGTACCAAAAAACTAAATGCAACAATAAAATAAATAAAAATAAAATAAAAAAAATAGTGCCCAGCTCTCTATTTGTAATATAGCCAATGGTATATTGGTGCCCTTATCGTGTGCAGCAGCCAATCGGGTTGTTCCAAACCCAGGCTGAATCTACCGATGCAAGCCCAGGTTTGGAGCAATCGGAGTGATCGCCGCAGCCGGCGCTGCTGTTTAACCTCCGCCCCTCATCCGTCCCCCAAATCCATGGTGGTAATTGTAGATCAAAATGTGAGCAGGCAAAGCCTCCTAAAGTTGTTGCATTATTGTTATTAGTATGGGTACGTAAAGGACAGAATTTCATATATCATACCTGCATCAGGGCAGAAAGGAACAAAGTATGCATTTTTGAGAAAAAACTCTAGAACAAAGGAAAAATGTACACAATGGTGTAAATACTCTGCCATGTAACATGTTGCTAACCCTGGCCACACACAAAACCTAAAATGCTGATATCCAACCCAAACTAAATGGAACTTTAAGCTGTGTCTGTACTTCAGGTATGCTTAGGGCATTCGTTGTGATTTTGCAGAGTTCTTGGCAAAAAAAGCACACTCAAGGTATATATATATATGTATTTAGTGAAAAAACATTGTTAAAGGGACGTTATGGTTACAAGTAAAACTGAAACCCCCCAGAAGTGTGCTAGTTCTGGTAACCATAGTCTTAGCAGTGCACAGTGGTGGTGCAGGTTAACACCCAGGGCATCAAAGGTAACATCACAAATGTCATTGAAGACATCACTGATTTCGGTTTTACTTGTAACCATAACGTCCTTTTAACACTGAATTTCATCGTTTTTTACCAGACCCCCCCCTTAATTTTCTACAAGTTCCTTATATCATACTCGCCTCCAACGTAGCAGCTGTGAAGTCTGTGGACAGTACGAAAATCCACAGACAGCAGTTAGCATCAATAAAACCCAGAAGCACAGGGGACAACAGAAAATGTTGTACCCTTCAACCAACATAAACATATACATAAAACAACAATACTTATATTTACTACACCCAAATATACCTTTTCGTACAATTCAATACTACAGAATGTAAAAACTTGTTTTTTCATTTAGCACACAATATAATGGAATGCACCAAGCACAAACCATAACTGTACACCTCAAATGATCAGTTCAGTCCAACTGTTCATACAGACAGAGATACATAGCAGCTCATTGCAAAACAACCTCCCAACAAATAGTAAGTACAGTGTATTAAGTTCTATATTATTAGCATTCATTCTCGTAAGCAAACATCATTTTATTTTGACAGAAATGGCACACTTGAGTGGCTAGAAGAAAACTTCGCTGAATAAGAAATAAGTGATGATGAAAAACAAACAATACATCTTTCAATATAAACAAATAATGTAATGTACACACAGCTCATTAAAAGAATGTGTTCTTTTCTTATAGTACATACTTTACTTGAAGCAACTACGCCACAGATTAATTATGGAGAATCCCAACAATCAAAAACACAATTCCAATCCCCAACTGTACACAATGAAATTGTGATCTTCTCTGCAAAATTGAATGAACTTAGTAATGACTTTAACCCTATAACTGCCAGGCTATTATGCAAGTCTATGCAAAAAGGACAAGCATAATATGTAAAACATCATGTTATTAAACATGTTGATCATCACTGTCCTACCTGCACCTGTCTGTTACCCCAAGCAATTGCCCCAATCAAATTCACAAAATATAAATGAAGGATGGTTTGATGAAACTTCTTTCCCTCCCTCCCCGATGAGAACCTTCTAGAAATTCCAAATTCTCCCACTTGTTTTCCATTCCATTTCCCCATTCCTTTCATAAATACATAAATTTATTCTACTATAAATATCTTGTATATTATTCTGTGATAAATCCCTTTCATTTAAAAAAAATGAAATGAATAGTCCCCGGACTATTGGCTGTCCTTGGTGTCCGCTTATGAAATGGGGTATCCGCAGACATTGCGCCGTATCCAGACATGTCCCGTTTTGCATAATGCACTTTTAATTAGACCGCAGAAAGCATGCCTGTTTACGGACGGTGTCTCCTGCCTGCCGAGGTCCGCGGACATGCTCGTGTGACCGCACCCATGCAGCCTGACGGCCTGTCCGTGGAAGGTGTCCTTGACTGCCGATAGATTGAAACCACATTTTTGGGCAATCTGTAATGTTTCAAATTGGAAGTTTACCCTTGCAGAGCTTCTAGACCCATTCTTAGTTGATCTATCAACTTTTTACAACTTTCCAAGGCCTATTTTTGACTCGGTGGTCTGCGGACATTTCCTCTGAAGGGACCCACCATTACTTTGTCATTCACAATCTGGCTTTCCAGGAAAGAGCACAAGGACAAGACCTGCTTTGCAGAACTTTAAGAACCTGCTCCAATGGCATCTGTCATGACCATCCCTCCTTCCCAGGGCCACTACAACCACCAACACCACCTGGAGGGCCTGGATATGGGAACAGGTGCAGTGATGCAGATGAGGGAGAGGAGGTAGAGGAAGTCCCTACCGCCAGCGCCCGGAGGGAGTCATGGAGGTGGCAGTTCTTTACCACCATTGGGGGTGTACTGGAGGTTTGGGCTGCCAAGGTGAAATGCACTGAGTGCAATAATGTACTCCATCATGGACAACCTCAGCAGTCCTCCTATGGGATCCCCTGCATGCACCGCCACAGCAGATCCAATCACTCAGGTGCTCTGTTCCTTTCTCAGGGAGAAGCAGGTTACCTCCTCTACCCCATCTTCACCAACCGCTCCTACCACCACACAGGCTACTCGTGTGGGACAGAGGATCCCATTGGCTGCCTCTCAGGCCTTACAGAATGCTGTTGACCCTTACCTTTTCTAGGGTCACAGTACTCTGTTGGTACTCCCCACCTTAACTTGCCTCTCCTACAAAAACAACAAAATCCCCAAAAATAAAAAAGCCAGAAAGACAAAAAAAGGTTCCTTTAGGAGCCACCTGTCGCAGTTAAAATATAGGAGAAAAAAAAATCACTGCACCTTTTGCAGCCTGCTTAGTCCGCGGACAGTATGAAAGCCCACGGACATCTGGAAAATTCTAGGTTTGGGGGGGGTTGAAAATTCACTCACTTTTTAAAAAATGGTGGCTACTAAAAGAACCTTTTTTTGCTCTCTTTCTGGCTTTTAGATTTTTTTGGGATCATTTGGTTTTATATACTGAACTAACAAATGTTTTACTGAACTTAATTATTTTGTCTAAATTTCACAAAAAGTGCTTCTAATTTTTTCTGGGTTTCCTTTTTGCTTACCTAAAAACTCTTCAATCCATGAAAGTTTTCAAGAAAAATCTGATGGCCAACATCAGTCAAATGCACCCATCATTTTGAAAAATGTTGATAATATCAAATTTGATTTTTTTCATTATGAAAATATGGCATGCTAACATCCTGCAAAAAAGCACATACAGCGTTGTTTACATTGCGCTTTGCTTTCTCGATTTGTGGACAAAATAAATTAGAACACTTCCACGTTGTCTTTGAGCTATATGAGAAAAACCACTCTTGGAATGTGGGAACAGTTCCATTAACTTTGCAAATGCATCCTGCATGGCAAACTGGAAGGACATTCAGGTGACATAGTACAAACTGTTGCCTCCACTGTGAACAACAATGATGTCCGGATGCTTGAAAGTAACCGTATTCTCACAAAATGGGAGCAATTACGCCCACTTCATCCTCGAACTCCATACCAGGAAACTTCAAATTCTTGAAGTCCAATATTCCCACATTATCCACACTGCTCACAGAACACCTTTAGCCAATGGACCCAAGAAATGCCCATGGATCAGACAACCTGCTTCCTCAAGGCCATAGCCATAGCCATCTTCACTGCGCACAACAAAGATAACTTTTGCTACTCAGTCTTCCTGTACACCACACACACAAAACCTGATTGGCTGATGCCCTGATTTCCGTAGACATCTGCGACTCTTCCCAGTGTCCACAGTCCCCTTTCCATGCATGGCGTCCTTAAAAGACCCAGACGACACGTGCAGTGTTCGCGGACTACTGTCTTGTCTGTGGACTGCATTGCCAATTAAAGGGAGTAGGGAGGTTTAAACTTAATTTAAAATTTTAATTATTTATTCTACAATGGTTACTCTTAAAAGAGCCTTTTTTAGTTTTTTGTTCAAAAAGCCCTTTTTTGCTTTTTCTACTTTTGTGTACTTTAGTAACACATGCTGTTTTTCATAACTTCTACAAAAACTGATTCAGTGTTTGTTTTTCTCATTTTTATGTCCTACTAACAAATGCATAACTATACACTGCACATCTTCTCTTTTAACTTGTTCACACAAACTTTTCCAATGCATTTTGAACATTCAAAAGAAATAATCTGATTGCCAACATCATTCAAATGCACTCCATCACTCCGAAAAGTATTCCCACCATTCAACTTGATATTTTCATTGTCAAAAGATGCCATCCCTAAACCATATAAAAAAACACATACACCTTTATTCACATGCTGCCTAGCTTCTTCAATTTGTGGACAAAATAAATTTGGACATCTCCATATTTGCCTTTGACTGATTTCAGAAACACTAATTTTCACAGCTGGAAATGGTTTGATTAGGCTTCTCAGCATATCCTTCATGGTAAACTGCAAAGATACTGGAGTAACATAGCCCAAACTGTTGCCTCCACAATGCACAATAATAATATCAGGATGTTTAAGGTGAACCATACTCTCACCAAATGATATGAAACTCACCTAGTTTCGCCCACAAACTGCATACCACGAAACATCCACTTCTTGCAATCAAATAGTAGCAGATATGCCACAAGATTCAGCATATCCCTTCAATGAAGGGAACCAACAATCTCCCTCCATCCATACACTGTGCTTCTTCATAGCCACAGCCACAGCCATCTTTAGTGCACAAAACAAAGAAAACACCTGCTACCCTGTCTTCCTGTAAACAACAACCACAAAACCCGAATGGCTAATCCCCATAGTCCTCTTTCCATGGCAAGCATCCTTAAAGGACCCAGATGATACGCCTGGTATCCACGGACTACCGTGGTGCCCATGGACGCCGTAGCACAAGGCAGCCTTTCTACCCTTTTTACTTTCATGTCTATAACACTCCCTCATTGGCTGCTTTCAAACAGTCACACATCCAGCCACCAATCGCATCCATAAACTCTACATGTAACCCTGACATCTCAGTTCAACACTTCAGATGTACTCTTCAACTCTGAGTACATATCTCCTAGTACTGCCATCCACCTGCGTCAAAACTACTGTGAAACTCTCCAAGATTTCTATTTGCAGAGTCCCCATCTGAATCTAACAAGACCTAGTGCAGGTATGCTTATATTATTTAAAGAATTTTTTTCAACACTTTTACAAATGTTTATACACAGGGTTCCTGCCACTTACCTTGTAATACACTTCTCAATAAGCATCTTCTGTGTTTGGACCACTCTATCAAATCCTGTGTATTGCAGCATTCAGCACCTGCTCACATGAAGTGGCAGTTACTTACATATACTGCCAACATATTCAACTTTCAAACACCAAGTACCACTTACAAATGTTCTACACCTCTTTCACATTAGTGTTTCCTTTCTCTTACAGACTATTTACACACAGTGCTGCTGTAAATTCACATATGCATTTTTTTACTTTTAACAAAATGCTCCTTAAAATAAACTTTTAAATGCACAGCATTTTCAATTTTTCATTCCATGTAAATGTCATACTTTCCAACCTTTCTCATTACATCCCTTGTAGTGCCACCATTCTCCAGCTGCTCTCACATATGTCTATACTACCAAAGGGCCTGATTCATGAACTTTTTTAAACAGTGCAAAGTGACTTTCTACTGCTGAAAGTGACTTTGCATTTCTGACAAACTATGAATCATGGAACTGTGCAAAGTGTATTTTTGCAGTGCAACGTCAGTGCAAAGTCACTTTATACTGAAAAAATGACTTTGCACTGTTAAATGTCTCTTTTGATACAGAGGATCAACTCCCTGGTCCATTTAAATTCAGCAACACAACTGGAGTAAATTGCTATGCAAATGTACAAATTCATGTTCTCTTCCAATAGCCACCATTTGTTCACAACATTTACTTAAACGGCTTGGACCAGTTGTGTTTGCAAATGCTCGTCCTTCATAGAAATGCCACAAATAATCCTTATATAAGGCAAGAATTAGACTACTGTACAGGAATGGTAAAATTCACCATAAGCACACAGGAAGATCCACAAGAATTCCTAATGTACATACTACAAGTACTGGAAACCAAAAACATCCCTATAAGTGAAATCTTCCAGAGTTCATACACGTGGAAACATACATGCACTCTCTGCAACCATGTTTCCCAAGTGCACATCCCCAATAAACTATTTGTGTATGTATCCATACCAAATTGTGAATGCATTCCATTTCACCAGCTTCTACAGAATGCAAATCATGGCATATGATGCCCTTTTTTGTAATTCAGACAATTGTTCCAGCATACAAATAAACTCACACGGCCAATATGTGATACTAATGCGTCTAAGGTACAATGCAGATGGTATCAAAAATAACTATAAGTTTACTAGCTTCACAAATGACCAAGTATCTCTTGGCAATAACACCTTCAGAACAGTGGGCATAATGTACCACATTGGTGCCACAACCACTTCAGGCAACTATACTGCATAAGAAGTGGGTGGTTTGAATGTAATGACCCTCCCGTTGCTCCAAAACATAGGTAACCAGCAAATCTAACAAATGTCTACTTAAAATTCCTTCAACACAAATTTAGCCACTAAAGTATAGTACAATAAACAGTTAGAATTCTGCAATGGGTATCTAACTAAATCCATAATACTACAATAGTACTTTTAAAACCCAAGACAATTAGAATACGTCAACAGTTATCTAACTACTGTAAACATTCCCTTAGTTACAAAACACTTGAAACAAACATACTATCACACTTACACCCACATAATGTATCCATGCTACCACACACAATTATTCTGTAACATTCGTTAAAACTATGTAAATGCCAAAAACTGTATGTAATTACAGTAGTTTTTTTTTTTTAATCCAGTATGGATTTTCCCCCATGACCCAATGATTTTCATGTCAGTACAACAACAGTGTAGCACACACTAATGTTGTACCAAACATAGTACATAGTACATAGAATGTAGTGTTTATGAGGGTCAAAAAAGTAAATCTATATGGACAATTGTATGCAATTAAAAGTTTTTAAACTAACTTGTTTAAGAAATTATACTGTGTTTTTTCACTGAAAGAACCAGAGAATCCAGCTTTAATACCATATGTAACTAAGTAACCATACAAAGTATTATCCTATTTATTATTTTCACAAACAAGTACATATTCCATAAGCACTATCCTCAATTGTACTACAATCATAAATACCACATACACTTCAATTATATCGTTCCACCATATTACAAATACTGGGCCATGCCCCCAAGAATCTGCCCACTGGCCACAGTCACCACAGTAGAATTAAACCATATAAGAAGTACATTCAATATACCTTCAAGTAACAAGACTCCCCCAGAACCCTCCCAAACCTCACCAATCCCCCCAATCCCAATTGCATCCGCGGACACTTAAATTGACTGCGGACTCAGCGGCTCCTACACACCTTTTTTCACCTATAAAAACAGCTCCATATCAGCTTTATTCCACACACCCCCCTCCACCCTTTCCAGGCCCTCTTTCAGTTACTAAATAACCCCAAATATGTTCTCCAGATGTTTTTCTCACCATGGTGTCAGGGGACAGTAAAATAGACTGTGGGCTCGGCTGCACCTGTAATGTTCTTATTCACCTATAAAAACGGCTTCCTATCATTCCCCCCCCCCTTTCCAGGCTCTCTTTCGGCCACAAAATAACCAAATATGTTTTCCAGACTTTTCGCTCCCCGCACTGACCATGGACAATAGCGTCTGTCCGCGGATCCAATATGGGGACCGTTTCAAAAATGATGATGCACTTTACGTTTTTCAACATCCAATCAGCGTGCGCCTTAGATGTCCGCGGACAGCAAGCCACACTGTGATTGGTCCTGAGGTGTCCGTGGACCCCAAATCAGGAAATGAGTCAGCGGACCGGACCCAGATATCGCACATTTTTTGGATCCTACTTTTTGGCCATTTTTTAAAAAACAACTGGACCGATTAACACCAAATTTGCAAAAGCGCTTTTGGAACCAAGCAGCTACTCCTTGTGTAGGTTTATTGAAAGTCTATCAATTGGGCTGCAGACCTGAGCTAACATCTTTTCCATTGTGTCTGAGGATTAAAAAAATGTTGAGAGCCACCTATAACTTTGCCCGCCTGGATGAAACCACACCAAAGTTCACAAGATCATTCCAAAGGGGCCATATACTTTTTTTTCAAAGTGTGGTGAGAATTCATCCTGGGGGGGGGAAGTTATAAGCCGCCTAAAAAGTACTCTTTCTATGAGTTGAGCAACTTAACCGATAAACAATGTATATATATATATATATATATATCCAAACCAACAAACCCTGTAGACATACATTGCAAATGCACTCCTTCGCCGCCTCCTCTGCTTGCAGGCAGCTCTCCTGGACTTCTGCACCTCCTCCTACACCACCAGGGGTGCTGTAGCTGCCTTCTTTCTGCCTGCTCTTCAATCATACTCTGCTTACAGGCAGCTCTATTGGACTTCTGCACCTCCTCCTACACCACCAGGGGTGCTGTAGCTGCCTTCTTGCTGCTCCTACCCTTCAGTCCTCCTCTGCTTGCAGGCAGCTCTCCTGCATTCTTCACTGCTCCAACCCTTCAGTCCTCCACTGTCTGCAAGCGGCTTCCTTTTGGACTCACCACCATTGACTTTATTTCCAACGGCTGTTTGCCCCTCACCGGGTGGAGTATTTTCAGTGCCCTGGCCCTTCAGTTCACATCCGCCTGTCTCCTGCTGTCACCTGGACTCTGATCCCGATTCTTCGTTTGGGTCCTACCACCACATAGCCCTTATTTCGACCCTTTGCAATCGACTTGCTACCTTCCCATTACCAACTTGCTCTCCCTCTCTGCCTTTTCCCCCCTCCCATCCCTTCTCTTCACTCTTCTGGTCACCAACCATCACCTGACCCCCATTATACTATAGTCTACTATCTCCTCCTCGACCTTCCCTCTGCCCCTCCCAAGCCCTCCTGCCCCACCCTGACTTACTGCCTTCTAAATCCCTCCTTTTCACCCCTGCCTCTTCACTCGTTCTCCTCCCTCTCCTCTACCTTCTCCACCTCACCCTACCGACCTCTTCCCGCTCCACTCTCTTACCCTTCACAATCTTTCACCTCCCTGCCATGCGCATCGCTAGATTCCTCCCTTCTTTTCAACCTCTCTCCTCACCTTCTCCTTCCCGCACCCTCCTCTTTCCCCTTCTTATCCTTTTTCCCTCTTCCCTATGTCCACCCCCTTGCTCAACCCCCTCCCCCATTGACCCCCTTTTATTGCCCCCTTCCTCATCATCTTAACCTCATTTACCCCCCAACCAAACCTTCCAACTTAATTAATATTGCTCTTTGGAATGTCAGATTCCTCTGTAATAAGACTGCAGCCGTCCTGGACATGTTCCTTTGTCTCAATCTTCACTTTCTCTGTTTAACTGAAACTTGGATCCTACCTCACAACTCAACTGTCCCTGCCTCTCTTACTACCCCTTCTTCATCCTTTTCTCACATCTCTCGTCCCACTGGTCGTGGCGGTGGAGTGGGCATGCTCTTCCATCCTATATACCTTTCATCTACTTCTTCACCTTCCCTTCCTACTTTCTCTTCTTTTGAATACTTATACAAATCTTTAGCTCATCCTCATCCCATCTCCTTCATAATCATCTAAAGACCTCCTGGCCCCATCTCCTCTTTTTATGATGACCTTGACCACCTCCTCTCTCTCATCTCCCCCTCTCCTTCTCCCCTCACTGTATTTGGTGATTTCAACCTCCACCTTCCTACATCCCCTCAAACCTCACCTCTTCTCTTGATCCTTGACTCTTACCTTCTCTCTCCGCTTCCCTCCTCTCCGACCCACTCCTCTGGCTCCACTCTTGATCTCATCTTTATTTCCTCCTACTCTTCCTCTCCTGTCTCCTCCTTACCCAGCTATCTATCTGATCTATCTTTCTCCCTTACCCCCAGCACTCCACCTTCCTCCCATTTACCCTCCTCCTCACCTTTTACTTGACCTCACCTCTGGAACATTTACCCTTCACTCTTCGTTGATACCTGCTCTTCTTCTCTTCCTCCCCTCTCTGATTTCTCCTCCCTCCCTGCTGACCTTGCCTTATTCTCTCTATCCTCTTATCTCATCTAGTCTCGCCCAACTCTACCCCTTCTCCTCTTTCCGCCCTTCTCGTAAACCTTCCCAACCCTGGCTCACTCCTTACCTCTTGTCCTTCGTCACCTTGAGCGCTGCTGGCTGAAATCCCCCACTCTTCCTAACCAAACCTCCTACTTTTCTTACACTCCTTATATGACACCTGGCTTAACTCTGCCAAACGTACATACTTTTCTAACCTCCTTCACTCCCAAGCCTCTCATACTCATCATATCTTTCAAACCCTCGCTCATCTCCTCTCCCCTCCAGCTCCTGACCCCTCTTCTGCTTCTCCTCTTTCTCCTTCCGACTTTGTGAACTTCTTCTCTGAATTATTTTTTTCTCTTTGCCAAAAAATTCTCTACTCCTTATTTTTCCCCTCCTCCCCTCTCTTTACACTCCCCCTCGGCTCACATGTCTACATTTTCTCCCATCACTCCCTCTGATGTCTCTCTCATCCTAACTAAATTCCCTCCTACTGCCTCCCCTTCTGACCCCATTCCAACCCTTCTTATTCCAAAGATGTACCCCCTCTCATTCCCTACCTAACCTCCTTCTTCAGCACTTGTTCATCCACGGCCACCTTCCTTCTGCCTTCATGCATGCCACTATCATCCCTATTCTAAAAAATCCTTCTGCTAATCCTCTTCTCACCTCCAACTTTCGTCCAATCAAATTTTCTCTCGATATTACTCGAACACTTAGCTTATTTTCAACTCTCAACTTTTGTCACTACCCACTCTCCTCTCTCCTCCCCCCTCTCAATCTGGTTTCCACCTCAAACACTCCACTGAGTCCGCTCTTACCTATGTCCTTAACTCCCTCTTTACCGCTCGCTACTCTAAACATTCCTCAATCCTCATCCTCCTTGACCTCTCTGCTGCCTTCGACAATGTCGATCACCCCTTACTTCCCAACACTCTTTCCTCTCTTGGATTCAAAGGCTCTGTTCTTAACTGGCTCTCCTCTTTCCTCGCCCACTGCTCTTTCGCGGTCTCTTGGGGTGGACGAACCTCTACTACCTTCCCTCTCAAATACGGCGTCCCCCAAGGTTCTGTTCTCTGACCCTTCTTATTCTCTCTTTACACCTCACTCCTTGCCCCTATCATCTCCTTGGGATTTCTCACCATTTCTACGCCGATGACACCCTGCTGTTCTTCTCCTTTTCCTCCTTCACCTCTGACTTACATCTCAACCTGTTTACTCTCTCCCCATGACTCTATCTCCAACTCACTTTCTTGCCTAGGATGGCTTCCTTTCCACTCCCAACTTAAATTTCACTTCCTTTGTCTTGTCTTTAAATCTCTTCATGACCTTGCCCTTGCTTACCTCTCTTCTCTCCTCTCATTCTATACCCCCGCTCGCTCCCTTCGTTCTGCTGACCTCTTCTTACTTTGTGCTTCTACTCGTTTACGCTCCTTTCAGCTTCTTGCCCCCTAACACTGGAACTCCCAACCTCTCTCCACTCCTCCCCCACCTACTCCTCCTTCCGCTCCTCATTGAAAGAACTTCTTCTTCACTTCCCTTCCTTATACTTTCCCCCTCTCTCATCCCCTCCCTCCTTCTAATATCCTCTCACTGTTCTCCTTATCTTTATCTTCTCCCGTCTCTCCTGTGATCTCCTCTTTTGTTGCTCACTTCACTCATTACTCTCTCCTTTCCTTACCTTCCCTACTCCCCTCCTCTCCATTCTTACTTGCAAATTGTTCTAAATGCCAATTTTATGGTTTGATTCATGTATACTGTTTTGCTTCTATTGTTCCATGTTTTATGTTTTTCTTGTTAACTGTAAAGCGCCTTGGATTAAGGCATTATATAGGACAAGAAGCTATCATTACGCGTTTCGCAATGACCGTGTTGCTTGATCACATACAATACAAACCTTTTATTACAGTCTATATACACAAATGTAGTGTCTATGGTCATCATGTGCTTCACAGTAAGTCCCTTGTTGATGTTTGCACCCCATCTCAAACAGACATGCAGTGTGTGAATCGGTCGGCCATGTTAAAACAGAATATCGGCAATGATAAAATGGCCATATTTCTGTCTTTTCCAAATTACAGCTTACTTTTACATAGACAAGCAGGGTTAAAAAAAAATTCACACATATAAAGTGGTTACTGCTTCAAGAATCGTGTCAAATCCCAACCGTATATGTATTTGTTATTATTAATGAAGGAAATCCTTTGTTTAAAATGCCTTGTGCATCCAGCAGAACACAACAAAACAAAACCCAATCATTTCTAAAATGTAGCAACTATATTTCTAGCTGTACATCTTGGGTAAAAAAACGGGAATAGGGGGCGTATAACAATGGAAGCATAATGTATCATATCATTTAAGTTCTCCAAATATTCTTAGGTGTGCCAATTGATTCCACTAAATTATAAAATATAAAAGCATGAAATGCAGTAAGACTCAGCCAAAAGGTAAAGTGCAATGTGCTTACCTCTAGGAAAAATCCTTTAAAGTGCAAAGTGCTTAAACCTAAGTTTCTCCAATAAGGTGCATAATATACAAAGGTGCCATGTGCATCGAATTATCCCACATGTAACTCTGTATTAAAGTGCTTAGTGCTTCAACCTGAGTATACACAGAGGGGGGCATGATGTAAGCAGATGAAAACATGCACATTCAAACCACTTAAATCACAACTCATTCGATGGCTACCTAATCATACAAAGAACACTACTCAAAATAAGAACTTAATTACATGCAGCTTAAAGTGGAATCACACCCTTAATTCTGAAAGATGAACCGCACATGAAGAACACCTATTGATCTCTGGATGACAAAATCTACAAAACCTGCAATACAACTACAATAACAGGCATTCCCATGTCAAAATAACCATGCATAGGTGTTGGAACTTGTCACATTTGAAGCAAACTATTGGAAGAGTGCAGAACGCACTTCCTTCTAGATTGGTATCATTAAATTAACTCACTCCTACATAATAGTTGAATAGCTCAAAATGTACAAAGCAGTACACAAACAACAACAAGAAAGAGGGAAAGAAAGAAAGAGAGAGAAAGACGGAAAGAAAGAGGGAAAGAAAGGAAATACCCCAAACAAAATACAATAGAAGAAGATGGCCAACTGGGCCTGGGGCCGTTTCTTATTATCAACTTTGTGGGCAAAAAACGCACAGGATTGCTCAATAAAATCGATGTAGGGAATAGTGGACATAACATAGGAAAGTTCTTCATCTATATTGTGTCCAAAAGGAAATTGAGTATCAAAATCCAATATTGCCTTAATCTCGTGCTGTAGAAGAATCAGTTCTCGACTATCCCCTCCAGACGATGGAGGTAATATGAGTAATCCAAAGAACTCAAAACCTTTCAAATCACTTTCATGTGCTTCTCTAAAATGTTTAGCCATAGGGTATGATTGATCTTTGTTCTTTATGGCTCGTACATGTTGTAATATTCGTAATTTTAATGTACACACACTACTTCCTACATACCACTTCTGGCATGCGCACATGATTACATAAATAACAAATTTTGCGTTGCACAAGATTCAGTCTTTGATTTTCACTGTCTGCTTCAATATTAAAGGTGGTGCAATAATGAACATATTGATACACCTTGCATAGTACATTTAAAAAAACCATCACTTGCAACTTGTAACCATTGTCCATAGGATAGTTTGGATTCTTTGTGCATGAAACTGGAAACGAATACATCTTTAACTGAAGTGGATCGTCTATAAGAAGTGCTAGGCCTATTAGTAAGTGCTTTGCCCGCTTTTGTATCTGGCCTAACATATGCCAATGGTCGTTCATGATGGTTCTAATATTTTTAGAGGCTAGATTGAGTGCAATAATAAACCTTAACACATCCACATCTTTCTCATTCATGATTATGGAATTAGTATTAACCATTAAGCTCTCTTTACATTTTTCTTACTTTCAGAAAAGCACATTCAATCACTCGTTTTGGGTACCCCTGATCTTTAAAATCTTTTGCAGTCTATCTGCTTTGCTCTTCAAAATATACCATGGTTGAACAATTTCTGCAGAGTCTCAAGAATTCCCCATAACGTATACTCCATATTAAGCGCTTAGGATGGTTGCTCATGACATGAAGGGGAGTATTTGAAACAGTTGGTTTCCTATACAAGTTGGTTTCTATTCTATATTGCCCAATTTTTGTTCCACTATGACATCCAAGAATATGATCTCATTCCAGCTATGGGACTCAGTAAATGTAAGGTTCAATGTGTTCAAATTAAGCACTTTTACAAACTCCAACCACTGTCTTTCCGTTCCATTCCAGATGACAAAAAAGTAATCTATAAATCGTAACGATAATACGATTTTGTCATTGTATTGCACATTCCCATCATACCACACAATACATTTCTCATTCCAAACCCATTGTGAGATTGGCATAGGGTGGCGCAAATGTGGCACCTGTAGCAGTTCCCCATAGCGGTCTATAGAAATGGTCTTCAAACAAGAACACTTTATTAGTCAGCCAGAGTTCAATCCTGCCTAGAATCATTTCAGTATGCTTTAAATAGTTTAGCATTCTCGTATTCAAGTAGTACTGACAAGCTCTCAAACCCACAGCATGCGCTATAGATGTATAGCGTACTACCACACCATAGTAGCAAACAAATATTCATTCTCCCATGGAATCTCATTAATCCTACCCAAAAATATCTTTGGTGTCTCTGAAAAGTGAGGGTCTTTATGGACACAAAAGGTAGGAATACCTCATTAATCAGTTTAGGCATATTCTCATACAACGCACCAAGGTAGAAATTGGTCTCTGCAGTGGTTTCTTAGCATGTTTTATGAATTGTGGCGAGAAAATAAATGGTAGTTAAAACAGAGTTTTTAGAGAACAAGAATTTACATATAACCTCATCTAGAAGTCCTGCTTTTGCCACTGATTCAAAACAGAATCCAAAGCTGTCTCCATAGATCTAATTGGACTCCCAGTGAGCACCTGATAACACATTTTATCATTAAATTGTCTCTTGGCCTACCGTATCTAGTCAGATTTATTCATTAAGACAACATTCCCACCCTTATCTGAGGGCATTATGATGCACGTAGAGGTCTTGCAATTCCTGTATGGTTTTTCTAGATTTGAAGCTAAGATGATCAGACTTCATCAGGGTGAACTTCCTTAAATTCTTTAAATCCTTGATAACCAGACTCTGAAATGCTCTTCAATATACCCACCCGATAGAGCCGACGTTTTAAACTTGGACTTCCATTTTAATACTGATGATTTCCGCCAGTCAGTCCTGATACCAAGCTCCACAGAATCTAATGGAACCTGTGAGTCCTCTGGGTTTAGTTGATTTTCAATACTAATGAGGTTGGTTATATTGAATTCATTCAACCCAAACCGCCTTTTTAATAAACATGGTGTCATTACTTGCACCAATTAAAACACACCATAAATAAAAAGCAAGATCAACTTGTGTTCGGTTAAGTAATTATATAAAAGGCAAAAGGTGGTGAGTTGGAGCAAATTTGCCTCAATGCCTGAAATAAACCATCATGATCCAGCCAGCAATATAGGTTTGGCATATGTCTAAGCATTTGTCTTTGCTCTACTGTCCGACATTCCATTTGAAATTTGATTTATTTGTCTTTATTTGTTCAAAATGAAAAGTCTTTCTCCAAGAAGCAGTGTACTTGGGGCATATTGATGGCTGACACAGTACCATTGGTGGGTGCTTTACAATTCTTTACAATAAAATATAGTAGTTAGTCCATTGAAATGGCTGGTGCTAGGCAAGGAGCTTGAAACTGTAGCCGAGGACAGCACAAGAACGACTTTAAGTACATCTTCAGTAATCACAATATTTACAGATCTACACAGATCTGCAGCCCACTGGTTGGAGATCATGAGGGGTGGGGGTGACTTCATGCTAAGACTCCGAAGCTCCTCTTAAGAGATTGTAGTTCTTAAGTGTTTTTTTGAAGTCCTACCTCATTGGCATGTCCTAACCCTCAGAGGATATAGGGAGTTCCAGTGTTGGGAAAGCATAAGTGTGAAATAGCGAAAGCTGAGAGCTTTGGGTGGATATTGGACAGTAAGATTGGGGGTATAGAGTGAGTGTCAGAACATGCACCAAAATTAATGCATGGTAAAACGTCTGCATCATGGAACATTATCTTATTGAACAGAAGCACACGTATTCGTTTTTATTACATGACCTCAGACCCAGGACACATTTCTTTGTTATGTGTTGGAGGTTGCCTTATGATCTCTCCAATATGCCATCCGATCTCCTGCCAAAAGGAACTGACACAATATACGCATTGTAGAGGGAGGGCTGGTAATATGCTTAACCTAAGTTGAATCCTGTAGCATCAAACTTAATCATTTTGGTGGGAATCATGTAGACCTAAGGCAAGTTATGCAAAAAAAATGTGCATTGGCCATCTGATTAGATGGTCTTAAAACTGTTGGATTTAATATATCATGATGATGGAGAGTGGGTGAACTATTCTCTTCTGTATGCTACGACTTGAAAAACAAATGATGGGCTTTCTCACTTTACCTTGCTGCATAACAGATCCCCCCTGCTCTCAAAGACTTCCTAGTTTGCAAATATCTGAATGCCATTCAGCCGTTTTGTATTGGCTTGACCAGTGGCATGAAAACAAGTCTTCAGTTTAATTTGATGTGATCTGGTAGCATGGCTAGAACGCATCAAAAACCTATTTCCAATCAATTTCTAGATTCCTTGAAATCAAGAGGAGGAGCAAAATAGGAAAACGTTCCCAAATAGGTCTGATAGGAATGTTTGCAGGTTTACAATTGTGTTAGAAGCCAAGATGCAGGGAGGGCAGTAATTAATTACTAAACCAGCGTGTGCCCTAGTGTTAGTTCACCCAGCAGAGAGGCGGTCATTCAGCATCATGTCTTTCACTTCATTATTCCTTTAGGACAACTAACACAGCCGATGCCTCACACTTCAGTGTTTGTGCTGCCCATTTATAGCACTCTTTAACTGTAGCTTCTAATCAAAACGTATAGAACACAAATTGCTTCCAGATTGAGTAAACCAACTGTAGTGCATTTGAGACTTTTTAAGCCAAGCAGTCTACTGGGAGGCAGCAGCGTGCTTTTAGCCTGTAATGAACCAAGTTTGTTTTGCAGGCAGTACAAACCTCAGATAATGATTTTACTGTGAATAATGTTAAAGACGTGTTTCTGTTGGAATGAAAAATAAAGTTAAAACTTAACACTATGGTTGGCCTTATATTTCAGTGAAAAATTACTTCAATAAGAGGTGTTAAACATTGCCTTGTTGAAATTGCAGAGAAGCGTAATTGGACTCTCTTGAACACGGTATTTATTGGACTTAGCAGAGGGGGAGGTGGGGTGCAGCTGTTCTGTGAATGGCTAGGGAAGCCCGAGATGAGGAACCGACTTGTATCTCAGCACAATACAACCGCTTTGCACGGTCTCAAATTATTATATCCTATAAATGGTAGCCAGTTAGCCATAGCTGGACAGTTGGGGACAATTGGTGTTCCTAAACCTGTTGGCTTGTGCAACAATCAGACACCAAGTATTTGCTCTTCTAAATTAGGCTGACAACTAGCATTTCATTCTAAGTGGGAAGGTTCGTGTGCTCCAAGGAAGGTTAATCAAATAAACCTCATCAGATGTCAGTTACAAGGAAAGGCAATTGTGTGGTCTGATACTGGATGGCATGGTTATGGTCACTGGGTAAAATGGCACGACCTGATTGAAACGGGATATGATATGATGTGGCATTTATATCGTGCCTATACACAAGTGTTTCAAGGCGCGACGAGGCAAGGAAGGGGGAACAGAGGGAGGACTGAGACAACGATCTTACTAGGCCAAGTGACATTGAGATCGCACAAGTGCAGGGGAGAGGGGAAAAGTGGCAGGGGTAAGGGGAGGGTGCAGTGCTGTACATGGGATCAAAACAATAACAAGAAGTGCGGCCAGGAGGCGGCAGGTGCAGCGGTAAGTGCAGACAGCAGGTGTCCAAAAGTGCATGCAGGGGGACCGTAGGGTTACATATACAGACCCAAGTGCAAGGGTTGCGACTCCACGCTTTCCTTGCTGCCATTTATTTCTGGATTCTTCCCAGCTTCCCCTGTGATCTCTTGCTGACACTCCTTCAAGACTGCTTCCTGGCTCTCTCCCCATGTTCAGAGTTCTCATTTTCCTTGATCTGCATTATCGAGGATTACATCACATGATCATACTAATGGAGAAGAAACTTTGTTCCTCATTCTATTAGTGGTTGTGGAAGCTACTGCACTACAGATTTCAAAGAGGAAACACACTTGGTATCGTATCTCTCCAGCACTAAAATCTCTGCATTGGCTCCCAGTGGCTGCAAGGATTACGTTACCTTCCTACTAGAGCTCTTCACTCCTCCACCTCCAACTCACCCAGGGTCAGTCGCTTCTCCAAGCAACGAGTTGGTGGTAGATCCCTTTCCTCAGCAGGGGCCTCACTCTGGAACAGCCTCCCTGCATCTCTGAAACTTAAGGAGAACCATCTTCAGTTCCGAAAGGACCTCAAGACCTTCCAGTTTGCTTCTACCTTCGCTCTTTCTCTCAACAGCTAATCTGTCTGCTTTGGCACCGGGCACCTGGTTACCCTCTGATTTTGGGCTCAGATCCCTGCCCGCCCAGCCACACACATGCACTGCCTCCGGGCAACCCTTGCACTTGGGTCTGTATCTGCTTACCTACAGTCCCCTTCCAGCACTTATCAGACACCTGTTGTCTACACCTTATTCTTGCACTTACCACCTCCTGGCCGGGCTACCTGTTGTTGTTCTTTCACATGTTCAGCACTTTCCTCTCCTCTCCTCCCCTCCCTCTTTCCCCCTTCCCTCTCCCCTGCACTTGCACGTTCTCAATGTCACTGCGCCTAGTAAGATAGTTGTTTTGTCCTCCCTTGTTTCCCTTCCCTTGCCTCATTGCGCTCTGAAACACTTATGTATGGGCGCAATACGAATACTAGATCATATCATAAGGTCTGTAATGTCATTAGAGCTAGTGGAAGGAGGAAAGGGGCAGCATTGCACGTTGTTTCCTGTGACACAGCTTGTTCATTTCTCCTTGACCAGTTCCCCGTGTGTACACTTCACAATGTGAAGCCTGGAATGCAGCTGTTAAAGGCAATAAATGCTCCATTCTAAGCTTTCCGATTAGCTAGGGAGCTGGCATATGTGAGAAAAATAAAGGAGACACATAGAAAGTGGGCTTCTACTGTGCTTAGAGCCTGGAATCCACACTCTGATTGCCTAAAGAGAAGAAAGCCTACTTGAATGTTGGATACAAACCACGTGCGTAGCAATGAGGACATGGCTATTCAGCCCGTGGAGGGCAGGAGAGAACAGCAGTGCAGCTTAGTCAAGAGCCAGAGGCTGAGAAAAGATGCGAAGCTGCCAGAGGAACTCCGGTCCAAAACAAAGATGCACAAGGCTAAGCGAGAGGATGGAGAAGCAATGGGAAGCACTATCTTAGCTGGGGAGAGATGAACAGCTTTTGATGAATCTGAGGATGTTGTCCCTTTTACTCTAGGGGGAGTCTTTCCCCATTTGGCCAGGGCGGTGCGTCCACAGTACAATTGTCACCCTGGGAGGGGTGCAGCGGCAGAGGATCAAATGGGAGAGGAAGCCCCTTATGGCATTAGGGACAACCATTCCCAGACAACCTGGTATTCCTCTGCTTTATTAGACTCTCCCTCCTTCCCCAAGCCAAACTCTCCTTCCCTGTGCCCAATCGGTGCCAATATATTTTATTGAGGGGTCAACCAACCAGCTAGTTTAGACCTGACTGGCAGCCCTGAAAATACCAACTGTTCTCATATAACTCCAATTCAAGTACTGTGAAGATGATGACTGGGAGTATGATGATCACTCCAGAGAACCAGAGTGAATGGTCTAGTCTATCACTGCATTTGGGAAATACAAATCTGTAGAGGGAAACCAGCATGGAGAGAGCGCTATCTCCCAACGAGGAAGCACGGGCGAAGCCAACCCAGCTAACCGGGGACTGCAGCAGGAGACGCCATGCATGGAGGCAAATGTGAGCGCAGAAGTAGTCCAAGTAACCAGAGCTACTTGATACGTGGCCTGAGCAAACCTTTGGGCACCATACCATCCAGCAAGCTGCCGGAAAGCAAAGCCCTACCCCGAGAAGGGAGACAAGACTGGCAGAGCGACTTGCACAGAGAAGTGAAACCTGAACAAAAGGATGCTGACAACCGCAGGGAACGCTCAAACACAGCCGCAGCCTCACAGGGAAGCAACACTGCTCGGAGGATACAAACCACAGCAACAGGTGTATGGGCACACCGAGAGGTGATGGCGGTTCAGGAGGAATCGAGGAATGGCTGTAAAACACAAGATAATAGGGTCTTGGACACACCCCTATATAAGAGCGAGAGAACAAGAGAGTCTGGGACCATAAGAGAAGCAGATAAAGTACAGAAGGGAGCATATGCTTGGCAGGAGAGTAAACCAAGCTATTGCAACAGGGATGTGCATTAAAAAAACGAGTACCAAAAGATCGAATTACCAAATTGTGAACACCACTTGTTCGCATTTTGTACCTCAATCTTTTGGGGGATGTTTTGTTTTTCCCCCGCCACGCATGTAAGGTATGACCCCCAAAGCCCATAATACAGAACTAGGGAAGTGGGAGACACCCCCACAACCCCATCTCCCCTTTTTCAGATTCAGTCTTTTCAACCAGCCTGAATTCACACTAATGGTGCATTCAGTCTTTTTTTTCAGTCTTTTTGTGCAAACCGTGCCACAGAGCATTGGGAGTCTGGGCCCCGCACCCACATGAAAGCCAAAGCATAAGTGTGTCTGGGACTGCAAGGAACTCATGGTGGCAATATTAAGACAGCCACAAGTAATCACAGTTCAAGGGTGTTTGAGTTGGTCAAAATGAAAGGGCCTATACTATTAAAACTATTGACACTCCTTACTTCTAAATACAAATAGTGTGGGAAACAATGTTGTACATAAGAAAAGTGTTCAAGAAATGATATGTCAGGCTATTCAAGTCGTTGGCTTCCCTTCACCACGGGAAAAGGCAGCACACTCAAGCTTAGCACACTCTTTGGCTTATCTAGCATGAGGATGCAGTTCGAAACCTCAGCATCAGGGCCTTAGTCTCTTTGCCATTCAATTTCTCAGGTGATTCACTATTCACCTCGGGTCCTCCTCCGCCGTGCTCAGACCCATTTATACACAATGTTCTCAGGATTTTCATGTATCCAATTTCTCGGTTGGTTCACTGTTCACCCTGAGCCCCCCCTCCGCCAGGCTCAGACGCACTTTACCACAATGTTCACAATTTCATCTCTCTCATTTGTGCTCGGACCATGGATCTCCCTCGTTTGGTCTTGGATCCCTTTAACACAATATTTACACTTGGTCTCCCTTGTTCGGGCTCGAACCATAGATCTCGCTTGTACTGCATCAAAATTGAAGACTATCGATGGGCGCACGATTTAGCTTGACCCGTCGCATGACCACTTCGATTCACAGTTTCTTTTCTCCTTAAAATCATTTAACTTTCAATTCTGCAACTTCTCAGCTGATACCTTACAGAAACTTGCGATGGGGCACTCATGCGGTACCTGACCACTCTGTATAACCCTTTTGACTTTCATAAGCAGTTGATTTCGCATATTATTTTAAATAGACTTCCCTCTGCCAGGCTTGAGCTTTTCAGAAAGGTAGTTTCCCAAAACCACTTTCCTAACAATTAATTTACTATGTTTTACCAAGGCCTCTTGGTACTTGTGGTTCACTAACTTTGAAATTGTGTAGTTCTTCGCAGCTTTGCCTTCTGGACAATTTCACATCTTTCCCCTTACTTCTCTCATCTTTTCGGTACTCTCAATATGTTGAATGACTTTCACTCGGGATCTTGTTATCCCTTTCCATTTGGTTCCATTTGGTTACAGTTCAACACAACTGCAAAAGCGTTCATAGTCTCTCAATAATGCAAGCATACCCCGCATGACACCTCGGTTATTTTGATAGTGCGCAGAGTAGATTTCAACAAACACTTTTCAATCTTGGCAACAGTTTCATTCACAGTAGCAACTTTGTTTGATTCAGACACAACCAGGCTTTCGTTTCTGTCAAGCAACTCACTGGTTGTGTGTCTCCGACTATAGAACCGTCATGGCTCTGTAAAGACTATTCTTCTCCTCTCCAACTCAGCTGTCATCCGGGAGGGGAATGAGGCAACCTTGTCGTTCATCAGCAGTATCTTCCTCTTCCACATGGCCCCTTCGCTTGAACTCTTACGGCCCTTTGTTCACAAGGAATTCTCGCCTGGCCTTCCATCGAGTTCTAGGTTTCTCGAGCAGCCCCTCAGCCTTCACCTTTGTGTCGCCTGGTTTGCATCTGCCATGGAGAAACTGCTTCTTCACGTGTCCAGCCTCACTCGGATTGTGCTCTCGTGCTCCTTCTTTTAACCGTTTTGGGAGAGGTAATAGAGGTCAGGTGTGTATGATTACAATTAAGTGCCTGAACCTGCCTGATCTCATTAGCGGGACAACATGAGGTTGGTTGGTGGTAGTCTTTCCTCTGTGTCGTAAGGTGTTTTATACAGGTAATCTTTACTACTCCCAGTCATCTCTTCTTCTTCACAGTACTATTTGAAAATGGGGAGGGGTAGATGTGTGTTTGGAAATGTCCCAAAATGGTAGAGGAGTTATGCGATTTTGGATAACTGCAAGCAGGGAGAAGCCGCGTCTCACCATCTCTCTGCCCCACCCCCTGGGGACCTCTCACTCAGGTGATCCTACCGCACTTGTCCAACCCCAGGGTCTGGATCCAAAGGCGATGGCCATGCACTGGCCACCTGAGCAAAGGGTCCCTGGGGTTTGGGTAGTGAAAAACCTTCTGGCTTTTCACAGACCCTGAGAGAAATGGGGAGTGTCTACAAGAAGGTATACTACGCTTGACAGGAGATTAAACCAAGCTATTGCGACCACACATTAAGAGTCTGGAACCCGTACCCACGTGAGAATTTTTGAATAAGATGGTCTGGGACCCTAAGAGCAAAAGAGACAGGTCAGAAGCATACACTTGGCAGGAAAGTACACCAAGTTGCTATAATACAGAACTGCGAGTCTGGGACTCCCACTTACAGGAAATTATAAGAGTACAGTGAAGTGCATTTAAGAAGATGGGGAGATAAAGAGAGGAAAAGTAGAATCAGAAGGAATCTAGGGGAAAGGAGCAACCCCCTAATCCTTGGAGCTGAATAGAACATTTATTTTGTTGTTTTGATCACCAGTGACACTGGGAACTTTTCTTCTGGCAAGAAAGGTCATTACCACTTTACTTTGGAAAAGAACAGCCTTGCATGTTCTATTTAGGTTATTAGTGTTAGGGTCAGAAGTAGGTCTCTGGGACACGAAGATGGCCTTTTTTACCTTTAAAATCCTGACAGTTTCACTAGTTCTGGAAGCAAGGAAGCCCCCGCCCCCTTAGCTTAGGGACAAAGAGACCGTTTTTCCCAACTCTTTTTTGTTTAATAAAGGTTTATAGCCAAATCTATGCCAAATTTGTGTCCGAGCCTTACCTCTGCACTCATACAAGCAGCAAGTAGATTCTTGTAGAGATACCAGATATCAATGGCACGGAGAAGCGACAGAAGAAACCTGCACTGGGAAACCCTGTGCAGGGTGAATAAAAGGAGATACAGTGATGGCTGGAAGCTCGGACGGCAGATGCCCTGAGTGCATCAAACGAGTAAACGGAAAGGTAAATGGTGCAAGCTGAAATTTGGAAGAAGTGATCCTAACTTCATTGTGAATAAGACGAGGAATGCTACAATGTAGAATTTTGATGGAAATGTTCTAGCGCGTTCTGAGAGCTTTTGTAGAGATGAATGGTGCATGTTGGACTTGAAGTCCAAAGTCCCAAATGACATTAATGAAGTACTTGCTTGAAGTGCAGAGCTTGCAAAGAGACAATATTTGTATAGAGGAATATTGCATGTTGGTTCGTAGAGACATTGAGAATCATTTGTAGATCAGCATCACAAAGACTAGGAAATCCTGGGGAAAAAATTGATTTATTGAACTCTATTTTCGATTTGGTTTATTTTTCGTGAACCCCCTTCTAATCCCCTATCACACTGACAAGTCACATGTTTTCAGAATAGTTTGCAAGGGAGTAGGTTCACTGTAGGTCTTTGTGTTCTCTGCATCATCCAGGGATGTCATTTGGGGGTCGCCAGAGGTCGAAATGGCGACCTCTGAGGTCTCCCTTGCAACCTCTAAATAAAAAAAAAATATATATATATATATATTTTTTTTTGCAACGCAAGCTCCTGGACTGTGGCCAGCACCATTTGGCTCTTTAATTCTGGAGTGGCTAGCTTTCTTGTTCAGGCCCCTTAAAAAAAATAAGAAAAATAAGAACATGAGGGCCACATGTCTAACACTTTCAGCACTGAACCTAACTAAGAAAGAATAGGAATGCCAAAAAATGTCTTTCTGGAATTCTATACAATAATTGCTAAATTCATTAAATGTTTATTTCAGGCACACTTCAGGGGGTGAGACACTGATTTAGTCTGTTCTCAAACGCCTCAACTCAGCCTTTCATCCTTCTGAGGTCGATAAATGGGTACCAACACAGGTTGGGTGATATGATATTGGGTGTATATTTCTTCTATGTAAAGCGCTTAAGCTTAAGTGCTATATAAGAACACATCATTATCATTTGGTCATGGACGTCTGCTTGCAATCACAGTAATTTGGTAATATGGGCCTATACACACTGATCTTAACGATAAATATGGCGATCCATTCAGGTATGAAATGTACATCACATTATTGTGTTATCATAACCATATTTTTCGTAATGTACAATGCTATGTGATGCCACTTCCTGTTTTGTCAATGGGTGAAAGGTCGTGTTCCATCGCTTCCCGCGATATCACTTTTGGATGGGGTCAAATTACATCACATGCTGTGATGTCATCAGGGGTCAAGGGTCGTGTGATGTCACTTCCGCTACCCCTGGAATTTTGGTGAAATGACGTCCCTGGCATCATCCCATACAGATGCATGTAATCCCTCTCGCTTCCTGCAAAATGAAATCTTGTTCAAGAGGTACTGTTTAGTAGCTTCTTAGCAGCTGAGGACACGATTTTCGACAGTGACCTAGATGTGATGCTAAACACGTGTTCATGTTAAGCTTTGTATCCAACAATATCTAAATGCATTCAATTATACCTTGAACTGACACTAATTTCTGGAAATGTATTCAGTAAACCAAACTGTTATGCACACCATGTTACATGTCATCGTCATAATTCACATTTTAAGTTTCTGATGTCAAGTCTGCTCATGCACTAAATTAATCTCAGGTTTTGAACTGAAACCAGACTGGGCACAGCAAAGCACCATGCATACCCATACTGTAGTCGCAATTGAACATTAGGTGGTCTACTGTATATTTTTAATGGCAGTATCGGACAAGCGGCAGGATGGAATAAGGGATACCAATCCAGGCTCACTGTCACTCCATCAATCTCATATTTAAACAGATTGATCTTCAAAAAATTTTTCTCATTCCATTGTTTGTTAAATCATTGTAATATCGGACGAGGACTTGATTGATGACGTCTATATTCGCATGACAGGATGGCTTACTGATATTTTGCCTAGGTTTGTATGCCCCTCATTTTTTCTATTCTTTTGACCATTCATTACAGTTCATTCCCCTGGAGGTGTAATGGATCTAATGCTGAGCATATACAAACTAAATTCTAATTTGCCAAATTTTAATTTGCAAGGCCATGCCACTCCACCAATTCCTTTTATACCAGTTCAGCAATTAAGCATGATTACAACAAATGCTTTATAGAGTGAACCTTAAATGTCTCAGACTTGTTCTGTATGTGTTTTTCCGTAAATCCAAGAACCCTTTATATTTGCAGCATTCAACATGTGCCATTTGGCACTTAATTCTTTTTCTTAACACATTTTATTGAACTTAACAAAATAAAAGTCAAAAGCGGAGAAAAAGTAACCAACCAACAATAATAAACAGTGGCAAATAGGCATTCCTGAAGATTGTGACACACATGGAGAACATGTATATCCTTCTGATATGCAAAGGAGATGCAGTTGTTAAAACCTTTCATGTTTACCCTTTAAGCTTTCCCACACCTAAAAAATATTTAAAAAGGTAGAGAGAAAGGAGAGCAGAAGCAAAAGTGAGCAGTGGAGTTTGAAATAACTGATGGTGCTAGCTACTGAGTGCGTGAAGAAAACGTGTACATAAAAGCAGTTCAGTAACAAAGATCCCTAAAGGATCCCCAAAACTTCAATTATGCGTCTGCGCCTTAACTGCCACACCTGTAAAGTCTTTGACAAGAAAAGAGCGTGTACCAACCATAATCTTTTCAAGATACTAGGTTTGCACAGATCACCCAAGGGATGCAAGAGTCAAACATGGTAAGGCGTTCAACACTTATATCCAGAACCAAATCCATATAATAGAGCACCTGCTTCCAGAATGAACTGGTCAAAATTAATACCTTTAACAAAAGAATGTGTCCCAGAACCAGACTACACTCTGGAAATACAAAAATATATTTAACATACCACAGTGGGGTGGTGGGGCATACTAAAAGACCCTGTGGGGAATGGGAGCAGTCGGACATTCCTTGCAGTGTCCCAATGTTTCTAGTGCTGCCTCAAACTTTCCCAGACACATTTCCAGAAAAGCTTGAAAGATCACAGTACCTGAAAATTGGTTGGTTAGGGTTTTTGACAAACTAGTTTGCCAAGCATTAGATGTTATAATTTATTAAAAGCATTTACCAAACCAGATTTCTCACATTGTCTTATAATATCACTGGATCACAAGTACCTTGAGGATAATAGGGGGAGATCTTTATCCTCTGCAGGTGCCTCCCTCTGCAACAGCCTCCCTGCCTCTCCATCTTGAGCCGTAGCTCCTGAAATTTCCGGAAACCCCTCCATACTTTCCTCTCCGCCTCCTCCTTCTCTCTCTCCCTCTCCCCTGCTAACCACGTCTTTCTGTTCTCTCGCTCTCTCTCGGCTCTATTTCTGCTCAGTTTTGCTGACTGGCTGCCTTGTGTACCTTCAGAGCCCTACAGATCCCAAGCTTTCATCGCCAGTCTCCTGCACTTGCCCCCGGGCCTTGCACTTGCTGCAGCACTACTGCACTTCGGTTATGACCCATGAGAGTAGTATCTCTCTGCACTTAACCCATGTTCTGACGCGACTAGGTGAACTTGTCCCTATTGCCCCCTCATGCACTTCCTTTTTTGTTCACCTGCATAATCTGAATGTACCATGCCTAGTAAGATCGTTTGTCTCATCTTCCCTATGTCTTCCCCTCCCATGCATGGTTGCGCTTTGAAACACTTGTGTATAAGCACATAATAAACAATCAAATCAATGGCCTTGATCAGGATCCAAACCAATGTTGTGTTGTGTTGTCTTGCTTCTAAGACAAATGCATTGCTCCCGAGTTATCCTTCCTCCTTCCTTTTCAATCTGGCTTCTTTGGTAAGCACTCCACCAAGACTGCACTCATCCATGTCTCTAACTTTCTAACGCTCACCACTCCAAACTCTCTTCTATACTCTCTTCTGCTTTTGACACTGTCAAGCTCTCTTCTCTCCTCCTTACTCTCAAGGACCTTGGATTTCATAAATCTGCACTTGCCAGGATTGCCTCTTACCTGGAATGTCAATCCTTTTAAAATCTCTTGTAACTGACAAACTTCTGACCCCACCCCTCTCCCTGTCAGCATCCCCCAAGGAGCAGTCCTTGGGCCTCTGCTCTTCACCCTCTATACCTCTGCCCTAGGAAGACTTCTCATTCGTTGGCTTTCAATATCACCTTTCTGCTGCTGGCATGCACATATGTTTCTCTTTTGCCTTTTTCACTCCAGCCATCTTGCAACAGATTACAAATTGTCTTGCTGCAATTCGGTCATTTCCGTTTGAAATTGACATACCTTTTCTTCAAATATATACAATTACAAATATATCTAGCTGGCTAGAACAAGGACAGTGGATAAGTGCATATTACATAGGTCAAATTCTCTTCGGATGTCTAGAAGTCTGTTCTTTGAAACACATGAGTCGTGATACCTGGGCAAATTTTGATTCCATCTATGGTGGAACTGTTGTGGTCCACCTCGTCACCTACCGACTGAGAAAACCCTCAGAAGTTAATTTACTTATCTTAAAGAATGCTAAACCCTAGTCTGAACAATTCATCCACATTAAGCATTGAGCCAAAGTGTCATTGCGGTTGAACACCAATTCCAAGATGACTTGACGTGTGAGAGATTTTGGTATCAGCGGTTGCATGACCTTCACAGATCAATATTTTTCAAGTTTAGGATCTTCAATTCTCTTTTGCATGTGGAAGTCCCAAATTATGTTTGAAACTCTGCTTCTGATAGTAATCAGGTCATCTTTACATCCCAAATTGTAAATGATTTTGTCTGCATAATGATGCATCAATGTCTGCTGTACATAAATAGCCTAAATCTTCCATCTTCGTCAAACAGAGTGCAAATAGGTGACTGTGGCTTACTGCACTTAAACCTAATATTGTGCCCTCTAGCTCGTTGGTCTAATCTAGATGGGATACAATCCTCTGTATCCTTACATATGAATTTGAACCTGGATCAGATTAAGCAAATCATGCTACTTTGAATTCTGTTTATGTATGTACAATTTGTGTTCAGCGATTGGTATGAATTATTAGATGGTGCTGCGATTGTTCATTCATTGATATTCAAATGAATTTATGTAGCGAAGTGAACAAAAATTGATTTATTTACAAAAAATTGCCTTTAAACCACTCAGGCAAATATATGAAGGAACCTATACACCAGAACACTTGCAACCGTTTAGTTATGTCCTTACACTTAAGGTTAAAAAAATGATTAGCATTGTTTTACATTAGAAATATTCTGCTTAATTGGCTCTGAAAACAGCAATGCCGAGAAACCCTAGAACTCAGTTTATAACTGCAAAACCACGTCTGCATTCCTTCCATTGCTTTCTTGTTAGTCATAAAGAATCCCCTGGAAAAATTAGGAATGGTTGGAATGTGGGAAAAGCTTATGTTAATTGAGTGAGTTTCCTTTCTCTGAATTTATTGGCATTAGTTGAATCTCGCTCTTCACCGGGCTCTATTCATTTTTACTTTAGACTTCTAAATTCTCTCCAATGACATGCTGCTCAACACGGACAGATTCATAGAGCTATTAGGAAGGATGCCCTGCAGATATTTGCTAGCTAGTCTGTGGATAGGAGTGCCACCCCATATGCCTTCCACTGGAAATCAGTGAATTAGGACTTGGCTACTGTTGCACAAACACATTATTGATTTATGAAAGCATTCTTCCAACCCAATAAGTAGCCCTGTTTATATTTGAAATCACTGTGTTGCTTACGCATGCATGCTAATGTTTCAAGATTTCAATGATGTTTTTCTTGGCCTCATGTTTCAGAGGGGGATAACTGAAAATGTTATGCTATGTTACATTGATTTATACCATGCACTGCTGCCATTTGCATGGCCTCCAGGTGCTCATGTAACTCTGTAAGAGAAGTGAGTAGGGTTGGTTAGCGAGGGAAAGAGGGATAGGACAGAGGTTGTGCTTGTTTGTTGATGCGCGCAGAACCAGGAGAAACTGGTGTCTGTGTGTGTGTGGGAGCTTTCTAGGTGTAATTTGTGTACTGGTCATGTTGTGTCCATAAGGGTAGCTTCTAGTGTCTGAGTTGTTTGCAGGTAGGGGTTTGTGGTATGTTTAGAGAGGGGTGTGCCGTTTGCATGTTTTTGTTGGGTTGTTTCACTCACCCCCAGGGCGTGCGTGCTACATGAGAGATGTGAGATTGTGGAAAAGGGAAGGGGAGGTTAGTTGGTTTCAGGTGATCTCTGGGTGTTGAGTAGTTTTAATGTCAGTTCTTCTTTCTGTATTGTCCTGTGATTTCTTTCGTCCAGGTGTATAGATTGTGAAAGCGTGCATCTAAACTAAATCTAAACAACCAAATCAGTACAATTCTAGTGTGGCTAAATTCAAAACCAGTGTTAATCAATTCATTACAATTTGAGTGTGGCTAAATTTAAAGTAGTGGGGGACCAAGCTATTGTAGTTCTACTGTGGTGTGAAGGGTCAGAAATGAGAGGTGGACACAAAGTTGTAATGGTTTCAACATCTTTATTAACATAAAAGGGTTGGATAAAGGCCTTTCTTTCCGTATCCGAAAGAGAGTTTCCCTACCTAGGAAACTATAACTAAAGATCAGTCTGTGTATCGTCACCAAAATTATACTAATCATCCTTGTGTCGAAAAGGTATCTGACCCTCACACGATAAATTAACCATTAAAGGTGGGTGGTAAGCGTTTCTGTTTTGATTCAGTAAAAATGTGTAAAAATCAAAAAGGAAAATCCAACCAATAGTCTCTGAATCCAGGGTCTGGTTTCCCTTCCCCATGAATATTTCAGGTAGACTATCAGGGGTGTTTCTCTCAAACAATGAGTCTTTGGCGAGTAGATGAAATGTCTCTTTCTCACAATACTTTGTTCAGGATGGCAAAAAGTGTCTTTTCTACTTTCCTGCCATGTATCTTTTCCTAAAAGGACCAACTGCCTGATGGTTTCTTTCACCAGGACTTCCCACAATGTTCTCTTTCCTTCTCAGTATAACACAGTTGTACCTCTTCACTGTTTGTACTCCTTTAGCTTCAGGTACTATTGTTGCAAGTTCCCCCGCGTTGACATCTCATATATGGAGATTGGTTTTCTACATACTCCTATGTGCTGTTCCCTTTCTTTTATACTTTTGGGATATTCCGTTCATCAGGACGGGGCCGGAGCACTTTTGAATCATCAAAAATAACTTTGTCCTCATTTTCTTTTTACGCAGGGTTACTGCAAGTGACTGTAGCCCTGCCTTCCTGAGCTCCGCCCATGCATCGCCCTTCAGTCCTTTACTCCACGTGGTCGGGGTCGGACGCCCTTGCATTGTAGGGAGTTTTATTTTTTTGTTCCCTTGTCCATCTTCCTGCTCCGATTCCATGGTCTTTCCTCTGTCTATGTCAGAGGCTCTGGGATTCGTGTCCTGTTCTTTGTGTGTACATCGTTTCGCGAAGGCGGATCCCCATTCTCTCTGTCTGGAGTGCTTGGGCCTGGAACATCGGTGGGACTCTTGCATCTACTGCGACTTCCTCTCTGTCCGGGCACTCCAGCGTCGGCTCGCCAGGTAGGAAGAGGTGTTCCAAGGGCTTCCTACTCCACATTTACAGCAGTTCATCGATGAAAAAGTGTCTGGTAAGTTCCTTCCTTTTTAGGGCATCCCAGCCAGTGGACTCCTTCCTGGGGTCTTCTGGTTCCAGGAAGGGGTTCAAGTGGCTCTGGCACCAGCGTGCTCCACCTGAGGTGTCCCGAAATTGATCTAAATTGGATTCTGGAGTTTTCTCTGAGGTCCCCTGTGAAGGGGCTGTCAGGACCAGATATTCATCCAAGGTTCCCCTTCTGAGGGCTCAGGCTAAGCCCAGTGTTTCTGGGGCTGTTTTGACCGAAGTTATTCCCGAGGTTTCCAAGTCTGGAACTAAACGTGCCAAGCGTAGTCTTGAGGTTTCCTGTACAGTGACTAAAGGTTCTGGGGTTATCCCAGAGGTTCCCCAGATAGGGGCTATAATAAAAACTGGCAAGATCGAGGGGCCTCACCCAGGGGCTCTGGCTATGGGGTGTGACCCTAAGCCTTCCCACAAACATTCCTGTGGTTTTACCGATCCTGCTGAGGGGGCAAGGAAGGAGGGCAAAGGTGCTAAGTCTCCAAGTACCGGTCCTGCCGAGGTTCCCTCACCGGGGGCTAATTCTTCTGCAGAATCCAACTCACTGAAACCTGTGACACAGATCACATCAGGTAGTGATAAAATGGCGGCTCAACCCACGCGGTCTCAGGTGGCCATTTTGACAAGCTCTTTCACACCAACGTCCTCAATGGCTGGTGCAGAGGGGCCTTTATTTGGGGCCAAGCAGCATTTTCCACAGATTGTGGACAATAGGAATCCTTTCTGCCCTCCAATGGGGTGGCGTGCTCAGATTCCACTGCCTCACACAGTCTTGCTTCCTCCTGCATCTGCTCCCTTAGTTTATATGGATCCAGTTGGTGGAGGGCCATCTTGGCAACCAGCCTCTTTACAATCCTGGGGCTATGCCCCTCCAGAGCAGCCTCCACCCACTCCTCTGCCTAGACCTTCCTACAAGTTATACTCGATAGAAGACATACCCTTGACTGCATGTCCACTCCCCTCATCAACGGTGGTGGCGGCAGCTCTGCTCCAGTCTAAGCCATCCTCAACATTCTCCACGCCTGCCTATCAAGTCCTTTCCAAGGAGGGCAAACTTCTTGACGCCATTGGGGAAAAAAGTATTTTCCAATTCTGATCTTCAGTTGCGCCAAGCGAGTACCGAAGTCTACCTTGCAGCTGCATCTCAAGTTATAGAAGGAGCTTTCTGAATTTCAGGAATGTATTCCTCAGGACAGGCTGGAAGATGTTAAATAGGGCCAACTCATGCCAGAGTTCTGACCGTGGCCCATCATGTAGATACTTCTGCTCAGGGCCTTATGGTTGGAGTAGACATCTCCCGCCACGCGTGGTTACATGCTACAAAGTTCTCAAAGGAGGTCCAGGACAAAGTACTTGATCTCCCCGTCGAAGGTAAAGAGCTGATCCACTACTCTACCAATGAGGTGCTCAATAAGACAAAGGCAAGCACGCAAATGTCTAAATCTTTGTTGGTCCTTGCAAAACCCCCAGCTAAAGCAGCTTATACACAGCGGTCGTGGACCCAGACAAGGTCCTTCTCAGATCTCAGAGGGTTTCAGGAGCATCGAGCATGCTGAGCAGAAGGTTCCTATGGAGCACCTCGTCAAAAGCAGCAAAGCCAAAGTGGCTGGTTTTTCTCTCGGTCATCAGCCTCCTCTTCGGCAACAGGTGGTTTTGCCACTGACAAACCATCCAAATGTTGTTTTCCAACGATCATATGAGACGCTGGTTGGAGGACGTATATCGTCTCATTTGGGGGTGTGGCAGACCATCACAGATGACCAATAGGTTTTGCCCGTCGCTCGAGCGGGCTTCCACTTGCCCCTCCTTCATACCACATCCTCTCACCCTCCTCTTCAGCAGACTGGGTCTCCCTCTCTCAGAGCCAAGGTAGAGAAACATCTGGACCTCAGAGCGGTAAAACCTGTTACCTTGCGAGAGCAAGGCAAGGGCTATTAATCCCATCTGTTTATAATACCCAAACCCAACTAGGCTGTTCTGTGCACTATCCTCGACCTACCCAATTTTAATCTTTATTTACCGCAAGAGAAATTCAAGATCACGCCCTGCCAGATAAGGTCCTCTCTCCAGATGGGTGATTGGCTCAGTGTGGTAGATCTTCAGGATGCTTACATGCATATCTGGATCTGGGGCCCTCATCGGAAATACCTTTGGTTTTCCGTGGGAATGGAACACTTCCAGTATCGAGTACTACCGTTTTGTCTCAGCTCGATGCTGCATGTCTTAACGAAGATGATGGCAGTCATGGCAGCGTTCCTCAGACATCAGGGAGTTCACTTCTATCCATATTTGGACGATTGGCTTCTGCAGAGTCCTTGCCCATGGGCTTAAATGACCAATCTTCAGTCACTCCTCCAGCTCCTGTTCCAAATGGGGCTGTTGGTGAACTTGCGGAAATAGTCTCTGACGGTTGCTCAAGACCTGATTTTTCTAGATTACCGTTGGGATACTGTCAGTACCAGAGTGTTCCTAACAGAGGACAGAATTGTGGATTTATCGGTCATGTGCCATCTTTTCCTGAATCCTATCCACATGTAAGCCTGGTGGTTCCAGAGACTCCTGGGCCTGATGGCTTCATGCGTACTAGCCCTAAATATTGTAAGAATTTAAATGAGGCACGCACAACAAGTGCTTCGGGGCTGCTGGTCCCAAGCCATGGACCCAGATTCCAAAATGATTCCGATACCATCCTCCATGACAGCGGATCTTCAATGGTGGTCAACCGGCAGCAATCTTTCAGTGGGAACTTCCTTCCAGGAGCCCTGCCCGCAGATTACGGTTACAACAGACCCCTTCTTCCTAGGGTGGGGACCTATGCTGGGTCACCCCAAGGTGTACGATCTGTGGACGTCCCAGAGCAGAATGTCTCATATCAACTACCTAGCACTCATGGCAGTGTTCCTGGCATTGAAAGCTTTCCAGCCACCTATCATCAACAGAGTGTGCGAATTTGCACTGACAATTCTGTAGATATGCTCTACATCAACAAGCAGGGGGGCACCAGGGCTCCACCTCTGGTGGATCTAGCTATCCAGATTTGGAATTGGGCAATCCGGCACAATGTCTGACTACAGGCCGTGCACATTCCGGGTCAGATCCATCTTGCGGCAGATTCCCTGAGCCGCCAGTCTTTTGCGAATTATGAGTGGGAAATGAACAGCGATGTTCTCACCAGGCTTTTCCAGCAATGGGGTTCACCAACAGTGGACCTCTTTGCGATGGCAATGAGCAGAAAACGCTCTTTACGCTTCCAGGGATGTTCTTGGAGCATCTTCCTTGGGGGATGCCCTCGAGGTTCTTATGGGACAACATGAAGGCTTATGCCTTACCGCCTTTGCCGTTGATTCATCAGTCACTCTGGAAATGCACGAGTGGCTCCAACTGCACTCTCCTCTTCATAGCTCGATGGTGGCTAGGCAGGTTCTGGTTTTCGGAGCTGCAGCACCTATCAGTATGCAACCCGATCAGGTTGCCGAAGATTCCCAACCTCCTTCACCAGAGCAATCACCAGGTGTGGCACCCCTCCCCACAATCCTTCAGCTTGGCGGCTTGCTACCGGAGTTCAGGTCCTTAGCGCAGTTTAACCTTTCAGAGGATAATATGTGCATAATCCAGGTGGCACATAAGCCTTCTACAAGACCTTGTGGCCTCTGGCTTCCACATATTATTGTGCAGGACATATCTGTCAGACATTGCAGCTTATATGTCTACAGACAGTTGCTCTTTTTCACTGGCAAACCCAGTAATCCAGAGGCATTTTGCAGGTCTTCTTCACCTCTTTCCACCGGTCATGCCTCCTCACCTGAAATGGGATCTGAACGTGGTCCTCATCGCTTTGTATCATAAGCCATTTGAACCAATGGCCAATACCGAGCTCCAGTTCCTTTCTTGGAAAGTGTCCTTGATTGCGGTAACATCTGCAAGAAGAATAAGTGAGCTTCAAGCTCTCTCTGTCGAACATCTGTTACTAACTTTCCACAAGGATAAGGTTTGCATGGCACTCATCCTTCTTTCCTTCCAAAAATTGTCTCAGAATTCCACATCAATATCCTTACCGGTTTTCTTTCCGAACCCGGTCTCTGATGCAGAGAGGGTTCTACATAACCTAGACATCACATGAACTCTAAGTTTTACCTTGACAGAACAAGCAAACTAAGATGTTCTTCACCACTCTGTTACTTTCGGTGACCAAAAAGGGAAACCGGCTTCAAAAGCTTCTCTCACACTGAATCGCTTAATGCTTCTCAGAGGCTTATACAATTCAAGGCCTTCAGCCCCCAAAGGGCGTTCATGCAAATTTGGTCCATGGCAAAGCGGCTGCTGTTGCCTTCCATAAATATTTCCGTTGGGAGTCCATAGCCAAGGCTGCTCAGTGGGCTTCTCCCTCATCTTTTTGCAGACACTAATCTCTTGACCTGAGCTCCTAGGCTGATGTGCAGTTCGGCCGGCAGTTCTTAAGAACCTGTTCCAGCAAGGGAATGTTGCCTCCTCCCGTTTCTTTGGTCAGTGCTTGGGAATCTCCCAAAAGTATGGAGGAAAGGAGACGGGACGTAGGAGTATAACAAAGTTACTCACCGTAGTGACTACCTTACTCCTAGTCCATAGTCCCCTTTCCTCCATACGCCTGCCTGCCGTCCCCTCTAAAACGTGTCCTCTATTCTGCTAATGGTCCTTCAACTTTGGCAATAGAAAAGGACTGAAGGACAATGCGTGGGGCAGAGGACAGGTTGGCGGGTCTACGGTCATGTGCGGTGGCCCTGCGTAAAAATAAAAGAAGGTCAAAAAAGTTATTTTTGATGTTTCAAAAGTGCTCCGGTCTCGTCCTGATGGATGGAATGTCCCAAAAGTATGAAGGAAAGGGGACTATGGACTAGGAGTAAGATAGTCATTATGGTGAGTAACTTTGTTATTAGTACTCTTTGCCTGTGGCAGTGCTTGTTCCAATTTTCCCCAAATTGACTTCTCATATAAGGAGGCATGTACACATTTTGCCCAATTGTCTATTCAATTCAATTGGTCCATATTCAAATGATGCATTCAAATGATTTATGTATTTGTCTAAATGCCTGTCCACATGCCCCTGGGTGCCCTATACTCAATGTCAGACTCACTGGTGTTTGCTGGCGTCTCTGGACCGTGGAACGATGCTGCGGCAAAGCTGCAGCTCCTCGAAAGCTTCCCTGGCTTCACTGACCCTCATTTTGTTCCAATGTCGGCTCTGCATTCGTGTCCGTGAAATTCAAGTTTTTTCGATGGATTGTCTACCCAACAGCCTCCCTGTGGCTGCTGACCCTCCAGCCATCTTTACGAAGCAGCAACAGCACCTTTCCTGGACTCCCGTTTCTCCGGGTAGATGTGCTTCCAAGCGGATTCTTGAAAGGGTCTGCTTCACCCAGCACGGTTCACCTTCTCACGTGTGCTTCCACCATCTGTGCCGCTTCTTGCTCCGCTTGCTCTGCAGGTCCCTTTTCCTCTCCTGGATGGAAGCTTTCCATCAGATTTAAAAGTCACACACAACAGATTTCTATTATGGTAACTAGTCTGCTCATCCAGCTTGATGTTTCCTTCAATCCTCATTAACAACTTTTGATCTTCCTTGTCTCTGTACTTGAGGCTTTATGGGACTTGGAGTTCATAGGAGTTTTAAATCAAAACTACGAGAACATGGGATGTTAAATGTGTAATACATTTTTGTTCAAATTGGCAGTATGCCATCAGTATGTTAGAGGATATCGTTTCAGAAGGGGCGGAAAAATATTGTCTTGTCTTTTGTAGTGGAGTCATCACTTCCTCCTGATAGTCGCCTCCTGCCCCATGATCCTCCCTTATAATACCACCTTCAGGGTCAGGATCAGGTAGCTACTGCCGTCCCCTGGCCATGTGTGAGGAAATCCCCACTGGGGAATCAGCAATGACTCAGCAGGATTCATCACAGTGGCTAGAATCAAACGCAGCATTAGGTAAATCAGTACAATTCTAGTGTGGCTATAAATTCAAAGCAGTGGGTGTCAAATCAGTATAGTTCTATTGTGGCTAAATTCAGAAGCAGCATGAATCAAACCAGTGCGGTTCTAGTGTGTCTACATTCAAAAGCGGCAGGATTACAGTTCTGGAATTTTGAAATTCAAAGCAGCAGATGGCAAAACAGTACAGTTCTAGTGTGGCTAAATTCAGAAGCAGCGGGAACGAAGTTAGTACAATTCTACTGCAGCAAGATTTAAAAGCTAGGGTTTACAATTCTAGTATGGCTGATTTCAAAAGCTATGGGTGTCAAATCAGTACTGTTCTTCTGAGGCCAAAATTTCAAAAGCTGTTTTTTAGAAATTCTTTCCAATTCTAGTGTAGATACATTCAAAAGCAGTGGATGCCAAATCAGTACAGTTCTAGTATGGGTACATTCAAACGCCGCCAGTGACAATTTTAGCGTGGCTAAATTCAAAAGCAGCCGGTGCTCAGAGAGGGTTTGAAGGAAATGGGAAAGCAATAAAGATAATGTTAGCAGAGGGCACCATCACTAGGAAAAGCATGTTCTAGTCCTGCTCTTTGCTTTTACTTTAAATTTATTTTGACCTAATGTATTCAGTTGAAGTGAACCAAGAATCAAGTGCAACAAATCAATTGATAGTCCAATCACAGCCCAGGACTGGTCCATTGTGAGCCCCTGTTCCAAGATGACATGGAGCTATATGGTAACCTTAATTAAGGAACTATTACCAAATGCAGTATGGTGTGGTTGACCCACAAAACACATAAAGCAAAGCTTCAGCTTCTTTTGTTTTATAAATCTGGGTGGTTGCGATAATCTGTTGTACGAGGCAAGAGCTTTTTTTACAACTGGAAATACCACTTCTGGAATGATCTGGAACAGGAGGTGTAAGGAATATTCAATTGATATGGTGTAAGCGGTTCTAGTAAGGTAGGTATATCACATCCATGAAGTCCACAGACCACATTGCCGTCCACCCCTGAGAAATGACTAACAGGGGCTTCCATTTTCTGGTGTTAAGAAAGGGAAGGGACATGGGGGAACACCTATAAGACCTGTGTGGTTTCCTCACCATTGACACAATGGGCCTCATTACAACTCATGCGTTAAGGGTTAACGCCACCGTTAACCCTTAACGCCTGATTCTGATTTTAACGCCTGCTTTTAGCAGGCGTTAAAATCCATGGCGCTAACCTGCCATGGTGCTAATTACGCCGCTGTAATTTACGGCGGCGTAATTAGCGCCTTCCCCACTCCCATTATGCCCTATGGGGCAAAAATGGGAATGGGGAAGGGAAAATGGGAAATGGGGATTTACCGCCCCACTCACCTTGGAATGGGGCGGTAAATCCGCCATCCACCATGGTGTAAACGGAGTTTACACCATGGTGGTAAAGTTGGTGCACTTAGCACCAAGGTTGTAATGAGGCCCAATGGGTTCCTAATTGGAACTACTTCAAACAAAATGATGTGGGGATGGGTCAAAAGTTTGAGTTCCCTTTCTAATTGGGATACAGGTCTCCCTCTGGCTCTCTATATTCAAAATCAGATACTTTTATGCTGGATTCCTTACTTCTAAAATGAGTTAGTATTACCCTTTTTAGTGGTGCTGAATTTATCAACCTTGCGAGAATGAGGGGGAGCAGTCAGTTCTGCTGGATTTGAACTTACAAAGTGTAGACTTACCAAAAGTCAGCAGTGAGTAGTTAACCCATGAGATCTTCACCCAGACATGAAAGTAAATGGTGACGTGAACTAAAGGTTGAGACTTTTGTACCAGCGCCTTAACTCAATATTTTCGAATAATCTGGTATTTTGTCAAAATTATACAGTGCTGCAGCTAAGCCATCTGTCACTTGCTTGGTCAAAGAATCTTCTACCAGGCCTTGCTTTAATTAGCTACTGTGTTTTGGTCGACTCCAGGAATCGTCAAACCCTTTTATTCTCTAATGTATTTTACCAACAAAGACGGTGAGTTAGGGTCAGGCAATATTGGTTGGAGTGTGGTGGGCTGTTGGATGGGATGTGGAGTGTGGGGGGCCTCCCCCCAAATTCAGTGTAAAAAATTTGACAGTTACAGTTTGATTAAAACACATAGAACCACACTTCAACTAGCACAATGCTGATTTCCCAGTACGTATAGGGGTATGGCTCTGTATATATCTATACTGAGATGTACCTATTCCATGCAAAGAAATGAATACGACCTTGGGTATTGTGAGGTTGAAAAAACACTTTCTAAATGGTGAATTCAGTTCTTGATATTCTGCACAAATTAACTTGTTGACAAATGAATGCTTCTTTTTTTAAATGTGAATCTGAGCCATTTGCTATTGGGAGGTCCCTGAACGGTTCTATGTGATAGAGTTGCAGGAAAAATCCTGCAGCTGAAATTCCCGAATTTTTTTTAGCACTTTTCAATGCATTTATATGCAGCGGGAGAACCCCTTATACCCCCGCACCTCCTGATAGTCCCCTTAAAATTAATAATTGCCCTAACCCCTCCCCCGACCGCATAAATATGCTTTGAAAAGTGCATTTTTTTGAAACAACATTTTCAGCCGCAGTATTCTTTCGAGCGACTTTAACACTGGGCACCCCTTGAACTCCACTATTCACTGAACTGGTAGAAAATCAAACAATGGTTAATGGGTTCTGGAATGATGTGGCATCCTCCCCGCAGCACTGCTACATTCTAACCACAGTTTTGGAAGGCATCATTTGTCAGCTTTTTTGAACCCCTTGAATGGACAGATAAACAGGAGAGCAGTGTAAAAAGATGGTCTAACTTCAACACCGGGCATGTGAAAGCATTGGCTGGTGCAGAAGAGCACTCTCCAGCAACATTGTATGTAAATGGGCTGTGAAAGGGCGGTAGCAATTATAGACTTGCTAGTGTGCAAAGATCAGGTTGTAGGCCGGGATCACTGGCTCTTGCAGTGCCGTGGAGTATTTACGTTTTTATGTTGATCTTGCTACCTAAAATATCCCTACTGTAATGACTCTTGCATGAGTGTTTGCAGCTCACAATGGGCAGCCAGTGAGCCTTTGTTTGCATGGCAACCCCCTAAAACTGACAGGATCAATCAACATTCTTACACTCTGGGTCTACTGTATCTCACTGACGGTCTGGTTGAATATTACCACACACAGAGGATGGCAGTGTACAGCGTGACTGTGCCAAGAGGAAGTTGACCAGTGCCAAAATGTGTGCCCTATCCCCTTCCACGCAATGGTACACGCAAGGTGTCTGCTACATAGACAAAATGGTGGGTGATGGCTGGAATGTTTTGATTTAATCAGAAACAAGGGCATTCTTCTGGCGACCCTCCAGAACATCATTTTTCAGCCAGCCTGCCTGACATGCAATTTCCAGGGGAAACAGCAGCATGCGCAAATCAGGCTTGTCAAACGTTACTTTATTCATTTATATTGCGCTCCATGGGACCCAGAGGCTTAAGGGCGCACCAAAAAACAAAAAAAAGACATGAAGGTATAGAGGATACATACAGGACCTGTATACAGGAACAATTCATCAGCAGCACACAATTGCCAGAGGAAAGAGACCGGGCCAATTATTTGAACAAGTGTTTTTGATCTTGTTTCTAAAAATTGCAGTTGATTATATATCTCTGAGATCCGGAGCGATGGCATTCCATGCCTTAGGTGCAGCCACGTAAAACTCACATCTCATAACCTGAGTGAGATTACACATAGGAATTTTTAGCTTATTGGTATTGTTGGACCTGAGTGTCCTAACAGTGGACTTAATTGATAAAGCCTCAGCCAGCTAATGCCTGTGTGTAATCACAAGTAACCGAAAGTGGATCCTACCTTCAATCGGCAGCCAGTGCAGGTTACGTCTAGCGTCTGATATGTGGTCTCTTTTTTTTAGACCAACAGTAATCCTGACCATGATGTTCTGAAAGTGTGTAGCTCCTCAAGGTCAGAATTGGCAATTACAACCATAAGGCTACTACAGTAGTCCATTTTTGACCCTACAATAGCCCTGGCCACCGTCTCACAGTTAGTTTGTGATATGCCGGGCCGCATTTGGGCTAACATTTTGATGTGGTATGCGGTGGAAGAAACTAAACTGTTTATTTGAGCCCTTATATCAAAGTTTTGATCATGAATAATGCCCCGAGTTTTCACCTTCTTCTTGGTTTCAATGTTAAAACCTGACACAAGGAAGTGTTTATTCTCTGAACCCAGCTTCAATATTTTATTGCACGTTCCTATCACCATTAGCTCTGTTTTTTTCTTTATTGAGCACCAAGCCATTTTCCATCATCCTTCATATGGTTTTTTCATAGTCATCATGCAGTCCTGAGAGCGGGATGACACATTGAGTGTCATACGCATAATTTGTAAAACCTATATTACTCTCTTCTAGTAAGTTACAAAAAGGAACTGTAAAAATATTATATAAGGAAAGAGATAGACAAACTCAGCCTTGCCGTGGGAGCTTTCAGCCAATTCACTCCAAACGGTACAAATGATTGCTCAAAAAGGACGCAATCCAAAGTGCAGCATTGTCCCAGAGGAGTGCTACCTCCCTAATCCTGCTGACTAGCGTACAGTGGTCCACCAGGTCAAAGGTGGCAGACTGGTTTAACAACATCAACATGACTGCCTGCCCTTTGTCCAAATATTGTAGAAACCTAGATTTCAGATCAAGCAGTGCTCTCTCCGTACCATGAGCCTGCCTAAAACTAGACTGCCATTTGTTCAGGATTTCATATTCATCCAAGAAAGCTGATAATTGCAAATACGCCGCCCAATCCAAAATCTTCAGGAGAAACGGTGTGTTGGTAATTGGCTGATAATTTGCAGGAGTTACTGGACATAGACCTGCTTTTTTAATCTGGGGTGTAATCCAGGCGTCCTTAAATTCTGCAGGAACATGATTTTCTACGAATGATGCATTCACAAATTTACATAGTGCACCTATCAATAAAGGGGCACATTCCTTAATTGTCATAGCTGGACAATGGTCTCCTTAGCGGTTGGTGGGTTTTAAATTTCCAATGATCAAGGCTAGTTCACTGTCCAAAATAGGTCTAAAGTTTAAACTGACGATCCTGAATATCAACTGGCAGATTACAACCCTCTACAGGGCTAACTTCCAAGGCACAACATTTCTTACTACTCTCTATATTCTTTTCCAATCAATCAATATGTTTATTCAGAAACACATTTTCCATTAACAGATGCAAGATAAAATACAATGATACAAAAATGCATAACACAGAAATAAAAACACATTAGATAGGATAACAAAGTTAAAAAAAAGTGAATGTGTGTACCAATTAATATCCACCAAAAGGGGACCAGAATAGTCATTAGATTATCAATGTTCAGTCAAGTTTTGATAAATAATTTTAGTTCTCCGCTGCCAGGCCTTTCTCAAATAGTACACCGAACACCAGGCCACAGGCAGCATGGCAGCTGAGAGTAGATAACATAGGGCAGGCCTAGCTTGAGACATTCACGCAGACATCAGTAAAGGCAAGAGTGTTTTACTCCTTAAGTCCGTATATGTTGGGCAAAACAGCACAAAATGCAAAAGGTCCTCCACAGGGCATCAACAGACGGGGCAAGCCAAAGATTGTACATTGTGAGACCAGTTTTTAGTTCGGGCCCCAAGCCACAGACAGTCAAATCGGGCTCGTGTGAGGGCCCAGCGGTCATAAAGTTTATCACTATGTAAGAAATACGGCTGAATAGTGTCTGCAATAGTTAGAACAATGCGCCTTCTGTATGCAGGAGTGCCTAAGGCAGAGGACTCTCTGTTTGACTCAAGGATGCTCAAGGATGGATTTGAGCAGTTGCCTATGGGCCCTTACAACACACAGTCAAAAAAGTTGGAGGACAGATGAGGCTAGCACAGTTTAACTGACTGATACATTTCTGAATGTAGATGAGCCACGGTATTTGTTTTGTAGCCGGACTTCTCACCAATGCTTTTATGATTTTATGTGAAAGAATGGCTTTCTGGTTTGACCATAATGTCAGCCAATGCGCAACAGGGGCCAGTAACCACTTGTCAGCAATGTGAGGGTACCCAAGATTCAAATGGGTGCCATAATTTGGCGCATACTGCGGTAGCCCAAGTAGTTTTAAAAAAAAAAATGTTCTCAACATTTTCAATACTTGGGATCTTTTCCATGCCCCACAGTGCGGCCCGGTAGTTAGTGGCAGTTTTAGTTTGAGCGCTGTAGACTTAGCTTGAGTGGGTGCCCTAGACAGTCATTTTGAAAATGTGACGGGCCCCCCAATGCCTGCCTCATCCTCATGCATTGTTTATCCACATGGCCAAACCCTCGCCAATTCTCAGTGAAACATATTCCCAAATATACGAAGCTAGTGACCTGGGAATAGGTTCTCCACCACTCAATATCCTCTGCGTCTTTACATGTCTGACACCCGTGCTCCTACAAGCCATAACAGCTGATTTTTTGGAGTTCACCGAGAGCTTGTGAGTGGCCATAAATTGAGTGTAAACATCCACCAGGGGTTATAAGGCTATGGGGGTATGAGCTATGATAACCATATCATCAGCATAACCTAGGACAGGAAGGGGGACACCTCCTATCCTGATAAAATCAGCGTTAGAATTTACAAGAGCCTGGTATATGCCATTTATGTACAAGGCAAATAGTACAGGTGCCACAACACAACCCTGGCGAACACCCAAAAAGGTCTCAAAAAAAGCTGCACACTGTCCCTGGTCACCAAATTTCATGCAGGCTGATGTATTTTCATGGATTATTTGGAGCACCTTCACCAGATCCTCCAGACAGCCCATGGACATGAGCACAGCCCAGAGCTTCGCCCTGTCCACTTTATCAAATGTGGTGCTCAGGTCCATGAAAGCCAAATATAATGGCTCACCCCTCACATATATTGATGTAGCACCCACCAGGTACAGGTTCAGGGCCTGGTCCCTAGTTGCCAAGCCCGGACGAAAATTGTATCGAGTCTCTATGTACCCCAGAATCAGAGATCCATTGTTTGAGCCGTGTCAAGACTGCCCTACCAAAGATTTCATATCAAGTGTCCAGAAGGGAGATCGGGCGATAGGAAGAGGGCTACCACAGTCACCCTACTTGAAAATAGGGAAAATAATATGCCTGTCTCCATGGTACCGGGTAGGTGCCCAGTTCTAAGTATGCATTAAAGCACTTAGTTAACAATGGGGCCCACAAATCCACTTCATTACAAAAAATATCACCGGGAATGGCATCCGGTCCGGGGGCGCGATTAGGGAGTTACTTGCTTATAGCCAACTCTACCTCTTTATTGGCTAGGCGTTCTTTTTTATTTTGTCCAGTTTCCCTAACATGGCTTCCTGGATCATAGTGCACCATACAACAACCTTTACAATGGTGTATGTTTTAGACTTACAAAAAGGCCTTGGAGTTTGATTGTGCATTTCTAATCATAAAATCAAAAGTGCTTTATTTAGCTGCAATCACTGACAATTTGTAATCTTTCGTTGTGATATTATACGCCTCTTTATCATGAACACATTGTGAGGCTCTCCATGCATAAAAACATTTATTTGTATTAGCTTTCAACTTTTGTAGTTCAGCCGAGAATCATAAGTTCCTTTACTTTTCTACAACCACCTTTGTTCTTAAGGGGGTTAGAAAGTCAGTAGCTTCTTGCATAGACTGCTGATATGCCCCCACAATCCATTAGCTGTTACAAGTCCCGTTGCTTTCTGTGTCAAAGGAGTTAACCAAGGTATCAGCGACCCTCGTGAGTTTTTTAAGGTTCCTGGCCATTATACTTTTCTTTCCCCCTGCCTTGGGTAAAAGACATTTCAAAGCTAGACTACCATGAACACAGAAGTGGTCTGACATGGGCAGGGTAAAACAAGAAAATCATCTATTTCAGTGTTGTGTAGCTATCCAATCGTAAGTGTTCCCTTTTTCATGTGTTGGAATATGTTGCTTTAATCCTACATTACCCAGGGAATCTTCCAGCCTCTTTGCCATATGGTCATGACTATTGCCCAGACATAAATTAAAATCGCCAAGGACCATCACCCTGGTATTAGGTTTCAAAATTGGCAACAGAATGTTGCTCAATTGGCTTGAGAATTCTGGCATATGGGTGGGGGGTCTATAGACCAGAATCATATTAATGATCGTTTCAGCATTTGTGCGAATCTTTATATGCTTCATTTCATTCCCCTCAATGGTTGGTATCTCCACATCCCAAACATCTAAGTTTGATTTAAAAATAAAGGCCACCCCTCCTCCTCTTCCATTGGTTATATCTTGACGTAACATACTGTATCCTCCAGGGATAGCAAGAGCCAGTGTAGGTCTAGCTGCATCATAACTCCATGTCTCTGTTATGTCACATATGGCCATGTACTCACTACAAATATACAATGCAACTTCAAGTGCGTGCTTGAATATGGATCTAGTATTAAGCATTAGTAAATCCCCTTGTAATCTAGCATCTGCGGTATCCCAATTAACTTGCTGCGAGTCCATCTCATCACAATTCAAAACACCAGCCTCTACATGAGCGGTGCTGGTGACATGCAGCGAGTACTCGCTCTGGGCAGATTCCTCATCCACAGCACACATGGCCCCACCCATATGCGTGGAGGATAGCTCTACATGCGCCTCGCAGGCTTCCTCCAATGGTACACCAGCGCTGCTCATTGGCCATAGGATCTGCGCGCAAGCTCCATCTATAAGTCCAGAACGATTACCTGTGGCCTCAATAAGATGATGCTTCCCAAAATCTGCTTTATGCCCAGCCGCTGCCAGATGATGATGATGATGATGGCATCACTCTTGCTGGCAACCTCCAAGGCACGTGATGATGCCATCCCGGAAGGGCAGTCACCCAATGGGTTATGACCACAACACCACCGAACGCCACAGACCGGCTTGTTCCTCACGCGCAAACGCTCACGTGCCTGTAATGCAAATAGGTAGTGTCTAAAGGACTACAAAACACCAGGGAACTGTAGTGTATGAACAAAGCTATGAAGTAATTTTGTATTAGCTACTCTCTCTACAAAGTTTATGCTTCTGCTTCAAATCTAGCAGGAAGTGAGGCTCAAAGGAAGTGAAATAAGATATTCGTAGTCAATATTGCTAATCTTGAAAAGTTTGAAAACGAATCCTAGAAATGTGCAAATACGCATTTTTAGAAGCATCAGTGAAAATAACCTAAGAGGCAAGCACGAGCCAGAACCTCCTTAAGTACCGGCACAGACCGGCTTGTTGTTCACGCGCCAGCACACACGCCCCTGGAATGCAAATAAGTTATATAAAAGACTACAAAACACCAGAGAACTGTAGTCCACGAACGAAGCTATACAGTTCTAGACGTCTTTTTATCAGCTACTCTGTCCCCAAAGTTTATGCTTCAAATCTAGCAGTAAGTGAGGTCCAAATGAAGTGAAATACGATATTCCTACTCAATAACACTAACAATCTTAAAAGGTTTTAGAACTATTTTTTTGTTGCAAATAAGCGTTTTTAGCAGCAACAATGAAAACTGCTACGTCACATCCCTTCTTGACTGCTCGACAAGCAACCCTACCAATCCCATTGCTGGTTTTAGTCTCTTATCATATCACAGACAAAATAATCTTGCACCAAAGCACCTTACATTGTGGCTCTATGTCAATGGTTGGATAGATGCCAGTTTCTAACTTGCACTTCTAACTCAAATTGAAACAATTGCTTATAAGCATGATACGTCTAATGAGTGCACATCACGATGATACTGCGGTGGCGTAGAGATGAGAAAATCTATATAAACCCTTAAGTATGTAGAGAATATAAATCTAATGCAATGTTGTACTTGCCAGATGTGAGCATGCCATTTAAGCTAGTGAATGAAGCAAGCTGACCAAACATTCAGTTAAGATTAAAAAAGTGTTTAGTAAATTAACCAAAGGTTATTAGAAATGGCTTGATAGAGTGCTGTGGTATCTCAGCCATTTTGAGTGTTAAACTCAATGCATACAATTGCTGCATGTTTTAGGCATCTGGCGTAGCACAGCATGTTTCTCTAATGATGGTCACTGAAATAGTGAAAGGATTTTTTTTCTACACAATGCAATGATGTTCTGTTTATCATTTGAAGAAAGATTGAAACAACATGCTGCCTTAAAAAAAAGTAAACCAATAAAATGGCAAGTTAATTGTGTGAGCACATCTGTCAAATTTGGTTCAGTCAAATATGTACATTACGTTGTAGATCAAAATATTATTTGCTCCAAAGTCTATTTCTAGACAGTTGCAAAATCCTTAGACCACACAGTTTGGTGTCTCATAGTTCAAATGTGGCCCACATAAGTCATGTTTATGTCTGTTGGTTTGTGTACGAGAGACGCTTTTATGCAGTTATTAGTTCAGTGTAATTGACTGCCTTGCTTATAGAATAATGTGTTGGTGTAACTTTAATTTGAACTCTTAATCTGATCGTGTCTTCCATTTGGTGTCCGGTCTTTTTAGATACTGCTGGGGCAGTTTTATAGCACTATCCAGTTAATGTAGATACACAGACTGTTCATGCATTGATTTGAATGTGTTCCATGTACAACAAACAGAAAATTATATAGCTCTATTTATGTTGCAATGGATTAATTAATTGATCAAAGGTGTCCTCTAGCTCCAACACCAGACAGTCATGGTTCACTTTTGACATGGGGACAAGCCTCACAGCCACATTGGAACATTGTATGTTTGCAAGGGATCTAGCAAATTGGAACCGATCTCGTTTTTGAAGGACTGTGCTTTTACAAATGTTTACAGAATTGGTCCTACGCTGTTCATAGATCATTGTCCATATTAAGAGGTTGCCAATGTGTTTCCATTATTGAATAGAAGTCATGCTTTCCATTTTGTATTGGCAATTCTAACAGTGTAAATCACTTGATCCACAGTATTCTCATAAAATGTGTATGCACGTTTTTGGTCCGTAGCTTTTTTGCTGGCTTTGAGTATCACCCTGATGAAGAACCAGCTAAACGAGGCTAGAACAAGGATGCAGCATACATTTCTTCTTGGCTATACTAGTCTCATGTTCAATAGGAAGCCATGTGGTACTTTGTATATGTTTCTTGGGCTGATTGCTATTTGCATAAAGAACAGTTATGTTTAAAAAAAACAAAAAATCAATTTGTATGCATACATTATATCTGATATAGATTTAATGATTGAGAAAGTGAATGTTGGCGATGATGTCTTCATTCATAAACCATACAAGATGTTCATTATTATTCAGGTACTCGTTGTTGTAAATTGGAAGGGTTAGTCATACTCAAGACCATTGGGTATGCCCCATTAGCGTCAGTGTTAAAGTTGAACTTTGAAGACATTCCCAACATCATTGAGTGTTCCCCTAATAACATCACTCTGTCAAAGTTGAATTTAGAAAGTGTGCCTAATAGTGTCACTGTGTTGAAGCTGAACGTAGAAGGTATTCCCAACCTCATTGAGTGTGCCTAATAGTGTCACTGTGTCAAAGTTGAATTTAGAAGGTATCCCCAACACCATTGAGTGGCCCTAATGGCATTACTGTGTTGGAGTCTGAACTTGGAATGTATTCCCAACATCACTCAGTGTGCCCTAATAGTGTCACTGTGTTAAATTTGAATCTAGAAAGTGTCACTAATATCATCTATGGTGCCGATAGAGACAACACCCGTTCTCCAGGTGGATGGAAAAGATTGAACGGATGGAACATATGGAAAGGATAGAGTGAATGGAATGGATGGAAAGGATAGAGTGACTGGAATGGGTGGAAAGGACGGAGTAGATATATCTCTGCATATCTCTGTATCTCCTATATATGCTATATACCTGTATCCCCATGTTATCTGTATCTCATATTTACCCCCATCCACTCTGTCACTTTATATACGTAAGCTGCTATGTACGCCCCCTGTCCTGCTCTCGTGCTTGGTTGCAGACGCTTTACCGATAACCACCATATCACACTACTACGCTTACTCTCTCCTATACACCATCATTCAACTAGAACACAGCTATTTTGAAGTTATTTGATATTGCTAAGCACTTTGGGACCCTATTGAGATCCACCTATGGAATATTATAGTGTGGTAGTCACAGCACTATAGTTAAGGTGTGTAGCAAGTTCCATAGGAAACCCAAACATTTTATTGCTAATAATTTTCGACTTGCATGACAGATTTGACTGATATTTTGCCAACAAAAGGCTTGTCACAGGCTTCCCCAGACAGGACATTTTGGGAAAGATTGATTAATTACAAAATTGAAAAGGTATTAAAGCAAGAAAACACTGTTTTCGGCCTACTCGCATTCATTTTCCCATAGAGAAAAAATACACATTGCTGTGCAACGCAAGGCAAAAACTGCTGAACGGAATTTGACCAGGTACGGAAAAACATGGGCACGAAGCGTTCACTTGATCTCCAGGAGAAGTGTGGGGTTATTCCGTCCAGTAGTTAAAATATTTGACGGAGAAAGGGGGTGCCCCCTTAACCCTAATTAAAGCTATATATGTGTCCCATAAGGCATCATACAGGGTTGGGGAGGGAAAAAGCAGTTGAGTGGAGTGAAGGGGACACATGTTGAGTGTCTGTGGGGATATCGAAGACTTTTTTTAAAATTCTGAGCAATTTTTCGTGCTATCGTGAGAATTGGAGAAACGTTACTCTAACGCAGGAATTTCTGTTATTGGAAATGATTTGTGTACATTTTCACGGGGAAAAAAGTTTTAACATCTGCAGTGCCTACATCTACTTGGCAGGGGCAATGGGTGTTTGGTAACAAATTACATTGGCATGGCTAGTGGCCATGTCTAATGGGCCCAAAAGAAAGATGTTGGTGAAACGCGCATAGAGGCCACTCTGAAAGCCATGTATAGTGAGACCGCAAATTATGCAACATTTTCGACTATGGCCACAGGACTTGGATGAAGGCTAGGGCCAGTGGGGCAAAAAACAACTATTGGTAAAACATGTGCAGTGGCCACGGCCGAAGGTCATGGCAAGTGGGCCACGAGGAAACTAAGGTATAGCAAACCTCTTGAAATTTAGTGAAAAATTGTTTGTTGAGAGAGTTAAGGTGATCAGATTTAATGCAACAAAACCCCTGAAATTCAGCACTTGCATTTCAATCAAGTCCACTTTGGAGAAGAAAATGCTTCACACTAACAAAACAGTGATAGGGGTAATGGCCAGGAGAAGGCCAGGGAGGAAATTAACTATTAAGGGGAGTTGGGGGGACCATGGCAAGAGGAGTGGGGCACTTAGTAAGTGCCTGTCAGGACAGGGAAGACTTCTGGATTTTCAAGCATTATCGTGAAAATATCAGGGGAATTCTGTGGGAAAGGGGAGAGATTGGGAAAAAAGTCATTTTACACCTGCATTGATCACATCTCCTAGGCAGTGGGTAATGGATCTTTGTACCCAAGGGCATGGCTAGTGAGCCCCAGGTACAGAGGCCATGTCTAGTGTTCCCAATGAAACCTATTGGTGCAACAAGCAAGTACAGTGTCCATGGCCGAAGGCCATAACTGGTCGGCCCCAAAGAAACCTATTGGTGCAACAAAACCATGCACAAAGGCTGTGACTGAAGGCTATGGCTAGTGGGCCCCGAAGAAACTATAGTATAACAAAACCCTTGAAATTCAGTGAAATAACCTTTTACTGGGAGAGAGTGAAGTTGATCAGATGTGAAGTGAAAAACACTTAGCAACAAAACCTTGCTTAAGAGAGTGAAGATGATCAGATTTAACGCAACAAACCCCCTGTGCTCTCCCTTTTGCGCAGTGTATGACCACAATGATATCATAGATGCCATCACTGATGACATCACTAATTACCTCAAACATGACATCACCGATGAGATCAATAATTACATCAAATGTGACATTACTGATTAAATTTATTTTTTCACATCTTTTGATATAAATTTTATTACACTTACCAGTAATAACATGACATGGAACAATATACGGCTGCAGAAGTATGATATGATTACATGTTGAGCATTCATTTGTATTACTTATCAATTTATAAAGTTTAAAATAAAAAATGTAATGTTATACAATAATGTACAGTTTCTAAATATTCTCGATAATGGCAATGAGCTACAGATACAGCAGCGATGAACTACTCATGCGCGCAGTATTCCTCCAGTATTCCTTTGATAATGCAAAAACACTCAAACATAAACAAAAACGCTTTCCTACCCTCAGATACCCACCAAGTGCCCTCTCTTCTTTCCATGGTCCCCCACCACCCTCAGCTGCTTTTCCCCTCCCTGTCCCTCTTCCATTACCCCCTTTCACTCTTTGCTTCATGTGACACATTTTATTTTCCAAGCGTGTCTTGCGTTATTACTGCGGGAATCTCGCAAGATTCCCCCGATAAACTGATATACCGAAAATGATCTGACTGCAACTGGCTCCCCAGACCACACCCAACTCTTCAATTACACATGGTATCCTCTCTCACCCCCACCCCTTAAGCCTGGTGCAATGTCATCCTTTTTCCTCCTCCAAATAGGTCTTTTTGCACTTTTTGGTTTCACATTCCCCTGGTATTACTGCAGTAATTGCTTGCATCGTGCAAAAAAAATGTGCACTTCATTTCTGAAAAGCCTCTCTGCTGCAAAGCACCATGGAAGATGCAGCTATATTTTTGGGAGAAAGGGGCACCACCTTCTGTGTCAAAAATGTTAAAGCCTACTGGACGTGATGTCCCCAAATCTGTCTCGTAAATTAAGTCAATGCTTCGTGCCCAAGTTATTTCATATTTGGTCGAATTCCATCCAGTGTTTTTTGCACTTCGGCTTGATAAAAGTTGGACTTTTTCTCCATGGGGAAAAAGAATGTTGGTAGGCCAAAAAACGTGTTTTTTTGCCGTCAATACATTTTTCAGTTCTTAACAAATGTTTCCCATTATTTTCGGTCTCATGGATCTTGCCACTTCCCTGTGGAGTCTGTTTCCATGTGTTATTTATATGTGATCAATTTCATGATCTAGTAAACTCTGTAGCCGCAATCTCAAATAAAATCGTCAAGACAATATTGAAATTCTGGCTCATTTGACATCAGTGCTGCTTTTATCAATCCTTCTTCAGACTTTATTCCGATTGTTAATGTAGGAGATGATCTTCCTCTTGCAGTGCCTTCAAAATAGCTCTGAGTTTTCTCTTTGCAGCGTTTCAGATGTGAGGGCGCACGTCTTACTGCAGTTGTCTCCACATTGTCATTTTGACCTTTAGTTGGTTGCTACCTGGCCTTTTATATATATAGAGGTTAACATCACATCGATGTGATAAGTGGCGGAGTAACGATTTTGGATTGGTTAACATTTCGGAATTAATGTACTGCTGACCAACAAATAATTATATTATATTGGAAGAGTCTGCCAGAGTTCAAGATGTATTCTCGTTTGCTATGACGTTGCTTGCACCAGACATGAATAATTCAAATATTTGCATATGTTACTATGTTTCTTCAATATTCTGGCCACATGACCAAGAATGTTGTGGTGTTCTAAGGAGTTAGCCATTCCAATTTGCAGACCTAATTTCGCCACCACAAATTATAAAAGGACTCCTAATGGTCTTGGTCTCCCAAATTTATAAAATTGGGGTGCTATTGAATTGATTAGAGTCATAATCTCCAGTCACTCTACACAGGGCAGTTTTTGTACTTAATCTTTAGCAATGAACCATCTGTTATCAGGGTCGACCATAGAGTGTAAAATACGCAAATCGGCAGATCCTTTAGTCAATAAAGCACGCCTTAGCCTTTTTGGTTGAACAGATATTGCCTGTATCTGATCAATCCAACATGGACTTATTTTATCGAATGAGGTTGAAAACCGAATTATAATAGCCAGCCGCCTCCTTCCGTTCAGGTCATTGACATTCCACACAATTCTCTTTGTTACCATTCTTTTTTAAGACGTACAAATAAATTGATGTACAAGACGAGCGCAAGATAGACTCAAGGGTTAGCTAAAACTGCTAATGCTGGCTAAACCGCACACGGCTGTGAAGGGCAGAACATTGTGAACCTCCTGAAGAATAATGTATTACCATTTTGACGGATGCCACTGTCATCTCTAGAATATTTAGATTCTAAGCTTATGTCAAGCAGTGCAATTTCTTGTTCTAGATTTAATATATTTGCATTTGCTTCCTGCCACTTAGCCGGGCTGTTCAAGATTCTGAAGAAACCCCCTTATCTTCACGGAGACATTGATCTATGCTTGCGATAGTTTAAGTAGTGCTATGAAGTTTAAACTAGGACAGTCTTGCAAGAAAATCAAATTTTACATCTACACACCGTATAACCCTTTCCACTTAGACGAAATATCTAGTGAGTTTCCTAAATCATAGCGCTTGAGACGGTTTAATGGTTGTGTTCTGTTTACTTTTAGCATTGTGAAAGCAAAACACTCACCCCAATCCAGAGGTCTGCAACCTTTGGCTCGCCAGATGTTTTGGACTACATTTACCCTCAGCCCTAGCCTGAAAACTCAATGGTGAAGGATCATGGGAGGTGTAGTCCAAAATATCTGGACAGTCAAAGGCTGGACACCCTAGCCCTAATCCATATCGTGTTCTTGACATATATTCGATACAGTGATCGTGTATAAGGATCCTTATGCACAAGTTTAAAAACACCATTAATTCTAAAGTTTCTTCTCTGCTCTGTCCCAGTGTGAAAGGCCACCAGAAATCCCGGACGTGCTTCACCTCGTCTGATTGTTGCATTGTTTTCAGGGGAAGAAATGATACATAGCCAGTAGCTACCTACATACACAAATAAAAATGGCCAATCCTCCCATTATTAAAGTGCGACAGTCACTACGTTCTCTAGGTTTAAATACTGCAGTGTACCTCTTTGAAGTATTTCGACCACAGACTTCTACTTCTTTCCACCGTTTGCCCTGTTGATTAGTTAAATTGCTGATGTGACCAAAGAGCTGCTATTCTACAGTCACTCTGAGTGTGTACATGGTCTGAAACGGTGTACATCCAAGAAGAAAACACCCAACAGTCGGGCTTCATCAGGGAGTGACTTGCTACTCATTCTCCTGTACAGGAGGGTATTCTGCAGTTGGCTTTTACATGTCTAAGTCAATGTATTTATACTGTGGAAACACTCTTTGACTTGCATTAGTACAGCATGTTGGTTCTACCTAGAATACATTTGTCTGAGACTCAGCCACTTAAAATTCAATTCTTGACATGGGCACCTGCGTAAGTTTCCCCTTGATTAGTTATCCGAGTACATCACTTTATATACTTGTGCAGATTACTTGGCAGAAAACATATATGTATTTAGGGGTTCATGAGCAAATGATGATTAAATTGGCAGTCTTTACACCAGTACCTGTGATTTTCTTACAAAATCCTTGAAATTAAGGGCTAAATTCCTCCGAGCTATGCTGGTCATGCATTCCTACTGCTGTCCCGCACATAAATGTTGTTCATTGTATTCTCTTGGCAGAGGGCTGAGAGGGGCAGGGCTAAAGTTGCCCACTTTAAGGTCCTACCTTTGTGTTTAGTGCTGGTCAGTTAGGGAGGTTTGCAAAAGGCCACGAGTATACAAAACATTGCACAATTCTGTTTACTTGTTTAGTGTCTACTTAAAAAGAGGGTTGGATCAAAATATTAAAATATACAAAGGGGAAAAATGTATCCAATGGACATTTAGTCAACCCTTCTCCTTCAGTGCTAGCAACGGATGGTTAAGGTGCTCTGTATTGTATATTTAAACTCGGAAATCAAATGTTCCACTTGGGAGCCTCATTCAAAGCATGCGTAATGGCTACCAGTCTTGTAAATTCACCTTTTCTCCCATTCTTGGGGCGTGTTTGCAATTTGAGTCACCCTTGACCTCCACTGATATGGTCCATTTAATGTCTTGTTCGCTGTGTCCCTATTGAGCACAGTGTGCGGCTAAGAATTCTGTCACAATTCTATTATCTACACGAGTTCTGAGTTTTGCTGTGAGTTTGGATGGCTCATGTTGTCATAACTATGTATTATTTTCTGCCTGATCATGAAGTATGGTATAGCACCATTGCTATGCTTATATTTGTAATGGTTAATTGTTTCCTTGGATGGTGTCCAGCCACCATGTGGAACCCCACATCTCTAAGGGTTGGTTGAGTGCTTCTTGTTTGCCTACGTGCCTCAGTATTGACCAGATGGTTACAGGTGCCATTTTGGTTGCATTTCACACAAGAAAGGTACAATGAAGAAACTTTAGCATTTATTATATTTTTTAAACGTATGTATACAAATGTGTAAATAGGATCACTGTATGTAATGTATGCCAAGAAAGCATGGAATATATTCGATAGAATGAGGTCTTTTTCTGCTTTAAGGACAGTGAATGAAAATAGAATGAAAATGTTGAACTGTCTTGAGCGGATAAATTTAGGGCATTTGAATGTGTTATAGTGGAAAGGGCTAAGCATTGTCTGAATGTAATTCTGTTGCAAACAAATCGGTTGAAAACTGCCAACCATCGGTCAACAGAAGGAGAAAAATAACTATACAAAAAAGGAATGCCCACTTTCTCATATCTTCCCAATTTAACTTTTCCCCGCCCGCCATTTCATCCCTCTCATTACATCTTCCTTTACAATTCTTAATGTTTTGTATTTATCCTCTCCTTTTAACTGCTCTAATTTGTCACAAATGTTACCTGCCATCTTAAACTGTGCTCTTGAATATAGGATTCAATAGGATGTAATACCTTTGTCCAGAACCATGTGAACATCAGCCCAGTTTACTCTTCTCTTTCCTACATTTACTGCTGATAGCATTTTATTTTTATTTTTCTTACCGAGGACCAACGTTTGATTGACCTTCTCATTCCCTGCCTCAATCTTCATGGCTTGCATTGCACTGCAGGCAAAGCCGCATCAGCCATCCCTATGTTCAGTGAGCGTCACCCCCAGGGACCTTTTACTTTTTCCAGCCCTGCTTTTAAATGACCTCAGGTTGGAGGATCAGACCCTTTTTATCATCTAATTATTGATATTATGAAATCCCCTTCCAAAATGTTCAATTAGTTTAGCTCTTTCTGTTTAATATTATTGTTGGGATGCATTTTAACATCAGATGACCCATATAAAACTTGGACAGGTTAAGCACTATGCGACATGCACATGTTCTGAACCAGCATGCTTCTATTGGCTTAATAACCTGCACTGGATAAACATACACTGGTACACAGTGTAAAGCCCTGACTGGTTTGGTTCATTATTGCTTTGAAAGTTAGCACAGGCAATTGCAAATCAATTGGACAGCTTTTCCTTGTTAACTTTTTAAGAGATGCTAGGAAATGTTTGCAGATATGAAGTCATCCAGAGACAAAGAACGCCAACTTGGAAGGAGCTTGTGTGCCCAAATTAAAGTTTTTCCATTGATAAAAGATCAATTAATTCAGTGGGTCCTCTTGCGGAGACTTTGTTTGGTCTTGTGCCAGATTTATCTCGTGCTGTTTCATTAATAGTATCGAAACTTCGTGAATACTGTTGGGTTCAAAATTGACAGTTGGTCCGTGAAAAAGATTTTTGCCTTCCCGACGGGCACCTTGTGGATCTTGTAATTCCTCTACCCCTGCAGGTGCTTCAAACAAGTCTTCCCTTGAGGAGAATGGTGTAGAAGTGTTGCACTCCTTATCCAGTAAGGGATTATCATGGTCCTGTTATTTTTTTTTAATGCGATTATGTATCCTTCAAGGAAAACCAGTTTTGAGTTTGTTTGGATGATCATTGCTCTCTGCTCTTTGATGTTGGAATTAATAGTCTCATTAAGTCTCACCAGGGAGTTAAGTACAATATTTAGGGCAGAGATGATTGTAGCTCCCAGTGGCAGATTTGGACCCTGCCCCAGGAGGTATGTGAGAAAAGTGACGGGGATGAAGACAGAGAAGTGTGTGCAGTATTTTCAAGTGGCTGAAAAGAGAAAATCAGTGGAGGGTTCATCGCTAAGCAACGACTTGCCACCTGATGGCCCTATAGAGACAGCTTGAAATGACTGATAGCTATTTTGCTTCTCCTCTGTGTTCACACATGTCGAAGTGGTAGTCACTTGCAGGGACAAGTTCACCTCACAATGGCTGATCATTTCGGCATCTGGTATTTTGTTTCTTTGTATTTGGGTGGGCTTGGCTGAAAGTGAGGCATTTGAAGTCGCCACTGCTTCTTTGCTGTGTTTATTTGCATATAATTCAGCTATCTTTGCATGGGATGGCCACGCCACCGACTTATGTTGGCTGCTTTTAGGCCCCCCCGTTCTTTCGAGGCAATTTAGGGGTTGGAACAGATTCTTCAGGGAGATTAGGAAACAATTGCCAATCCAAAATAGTCTCAAGGCCATTTACATTTAGCGACAGTAAAAAGGCCCAAGTAGGTGGTGTGGGAAGGATGAGGGTCGGTCTACCGCGCAACTCGTATTTTGCCGACATGGTGAACCACGTAAGTGCTTACCGCTTAGCTGTTACTCCACCACTTATCTGTGGACTGGGGAGCGCTGCCTCAGCCCACTTTAGAGGACTGCAGAAGACTTGCACCACGGCTCAAAACAAACAATCCACAATCGCAGTCTGCAGATGACTGCACTCTTCAACGCAATCTTGCGCGCTCTCGCGCGCAGAGTGATGTTTTGTAGTGATGGGCAACTCCAACATCCTTCCTCCCTCGCACCATGGCTCAAAACAAACAGTCCTCGATCTCAGTCTGCAGAAGACTGCACTCTTCAACGCACACTTGCCAAGAGTCTATTTATTCATGCAGTAGTATTAAAGTTGCATGAATAAATATACTTCCGTTTGAGAGAAAACATTGCAACAAATCAGGCGAGTTCAGTCCTGAAGATGCAGCTCTTCCAGCTCTTTCACCATTATGTAAAATTTATATCTATCCGATTGTTCATGCTAATGAAAATGTTTAGGAGAACATGTGATCATCTATTTTAAGATTGTGTGGAAAAGACCATAAAACTCCTTCCTGCTGAAATGGCACAAGGCCCCTTCACCCACCTACCTGCGAGGTATTTGCTTTGGCTGGTGCAGGTTCTGCCTGCAAAAGTTCCAGAAGGGATCCACTATGAATCTAATCTGCCCGAGGTAAGTGGCCTGGTCCAGTCACACTGGTTTATCAATACTTCTTCCTGATAGGTCTCTTTCTCTAACTTGAGCCAAACCATCTGCTCTGCAGCCCAAAACAGGCATCACTAGGTAATGGAAATGCTTCCAATGGCCCAGTTCGTCACTCCTAGGTATGTTGGCACTGTGGTTTACGGCAGGGCACCCTCCCTAATTGCAGGAGGGCATCATGCAGCCACTTCAGCTCATATTGGTTTACATCTCATTTGCAATTCATAACAGAGAAAAACACTGGCTGTTTGGCACCTCGCTCTGTCCAGCACCCTATGCAGCCGCCTAAACTGCCATACCTGGAATCGCAGTATATATCCAAAAACATCTAAGAAAAAGTCGACAGAATAACTGCTAGGTTGAAGACGTACCCTGGAAACCTAAGTGCATGAATCCAAGAATGAAAGATGGAGTCAAATACTCCCTGGTGTAGCTCGTGGAAGGGGTTACTAATGGCATTAGCACCCTGTGTTACCAAAGCAGTAACCCGGGGTGCTGATAGCAGGGTCTTGTCTATGGATGAACGGGACACCTCACGGCATCCTGCTCATTCATAGAAATTACAGTGAAAAAATGGCTGCCACGGAAATGAAAGGCAGTGCTCCTAACGGAGCCCCTCTTCCATTTCCTTTGCAGCTGGGAACAGGTGACGGAAAGAAGTTGCGTTGGCAGCACCACAATGAGGTAGATCATGCTGGGAGTGGGTAGGTAATATAAAAAAAAGAGAAAGGAGGGTGGGGAGAAGATGGCGGTCCAGGGCGGGGGAGGCAGCCTGCGGGTTCTGTGGAATACTGGTTTAGATCAGTGGTTTCAGCCACGGAACGTGATTGGCTTGAAGTGGGAGAATGGAAAACCAGACTCCCGTCCTTCACCTCTCGCGCTTGGCCTAGAGGGTCGCGGCCCAGACACCCGCCACGAGAAGAGTTTGCCCATTTACCAGATGACCAAATACCCTGGTACAGAAACATACGGATGTGTCCATCTGCCTGCCCAACAGCCCGCACTGGCCATGCCGACACCTGCGGCACGGACCAACTAGACTGAAATCTACACATCGTTAGAGATGCCATGACGACCTAGATAACGGGAAGCACCGCTGAACTATTATACACGCTGAACATTTCCACACCAATCTACACGAAGAACATACTCAGTGCTCTGACGTAGGCGACAGGCTTATTCACGGACGTGCATCTTTATTATTTTTACATAGGCTTTCAGAATGCAGAAACGCAAGACGCACCATGAGCTCATTTATAACGCTTGCTCACGCTTCTCTTGAAACCCGTTACCATCATGAGAGATATAATGGAAACACGATACTGGCCATGAAACTGTATGCCACTATAACCTAAAGCATCCATGCACTAAATGGATTACTCGTGCACCAGGCCCAAGTAGGCCTCAAGCAAGAGTTCCCGTGGACATTAACAAAGCAAAAGTCAGGTTGCTGAGCCTGCAGAAAGAACCCAGTGGAGCAACCAGCCAAGGTCGTAATGTTGCAAACCCACAGTCAAGAAACAAATCTTCAAAGGCACGATGTTGCAACCTCGCACTCCACGTACCAATGTTAAAATCATATCTGCAAATTAAACCAGACATACAGTAGAAAAACAATATTAATTGTGCAGAATTATGCCTCAAACACGGTCCCTCCCCACGTGACCAAGCCGAACCTGACGAGATGCCAAAACCCAGGAGAGAAAAGGCGTCTGGGTACCTCGCTACGAGACGCAGGCCGACACACTTGAAAGGCTCAATGGACACCTGCTACAGTGGGAACGGTCAGTCTCCCACCTATGAATAAATCCTCACATTGCCTGCACGTACCCATATTGAAACACTGTTGCAACCACAGGTGCACCGTGTGCTGGGAACAACGGTGGTCCCAGGCTGGGGAGCTCACGGATGCACCAATCAGAACATGAGGTTCTTATCTCAGACGTCAGTAACGTTAGCCAATCCTCAGGGGTCTTCATGTAACAATTCTTATGTATCTAATTGTAGGGACAACCCAGATATACCACCTGACTACATCTTAACCACTAATATCATTCTCTATAGGCGTACTATACTAACCCCACCACTCGAGCAACCAATCAAGAGTGGCGATAGGTTCTTTTGGTAACTTTTTGGAATGACGCAAGTAGCGCGTCATAATGTAGTAAAAAGGGCCTGCGAGCCCCACTATTGTGTGTGTGTCAGGACGAACGCGTGCGCTCCTTGACCCATCCCTGCCGTTTGCATAATAAACGACAGAAGTTGCCTTGCTCCTTGTGTGTGCCTTATACTCTGTCTCGATCCGAGATATACACGGGAGGAGTTGGGGCCTCCCTGCCCGGAGGTCTGCGGACGGCCCGGCCGACCCCGGCAGAATCCCCCCCGACAAGTTGGAGGCACTGCTGAGATCTGTTTAAGATCGACTTTTATTTTTTATTTTTCCAGGCACTCCCGTTGCGGGGAGGCCCGGCGGCGCGGCCCCCTCTGCCGTTGCCCCCTTCTGAGGACTACAGGACCATCGCGGAGCTGCGAGAGGACCGGACAGCGCAATCCGGATATTGGCCCTCGGGAGCCGGTTGAGAAGTATCCCGCCCGCGGTCGGCGAGTGTCCAGACGTGGTCCAGACGAGGGGAGGTGGCGAGCCGCTTGGAGGGGTGCACGCAGTCGAGCGGCCCTGCATCGAGGGAACTTGGTGAGCATGACACGCACAACAAGCAATGCGAAATTGTGAGGGAGGGGGCGGAAGTAAATAAGGGAGGAGGGAGGTATTGTAAAAAGGTGGGGTGAAGGTTTAATTGAGTGATGATAATGGAATGAATGGTAGTGAATTGAGTGCGAGAGAAGGCGGCTAACGTTACGCGAAAGAGGGGGGCAGGGCACGAGAACAACACGTGCAGACGCTCGCAACAAAAAGCTAACGTTACGCGAAAGAGGGGGGCGGGGCACGAAAACATCACGTGCAGCCGCTCGAAAGACACTGATTGGCCTAAATCGCGACTACGTGTGAGGGTGGGTGTGTGTGGTTTCCTACGATTTGACATTTATCATTCAATGAGTAGATGAGGTTCCCTATTGTTCGAGCAAGAAACTCGATAGGTAGATGAGGTTCCCTATTGTTCGAGCAAGAAACTCGATAGGTAGATGAGGTTCCCTATTGTTCGAGCAAGAAACTCGATAGGTAGATGACGTTTCCCTGTGGGCGGTGGCTAGTTACGTAGTTGCCCAAAACGGAAGATAATTGGCTGGTTAAGCCCTCCTGTTGAGGGGCGTATCACACGCGAGGCGACGCAGCGTGCGCAGTCCGGTTATAGTATTGATGAGATTACCTTGTTCCAGGAGAGACAGGAAGACAGCTGTAGGGTTAGCGGGGTAGATTGCAAGTGTATTTTGAATTTAAAGAACATAACACGAATATACCAGTAGTTCGAAGAAATAGGTGACGTCACCAGTAGGGATTTAGTAAGATATCGTGAACACAAGAAGCTTTGGGTTTGACATTGGTGGGGAAGAGAAACATGATAAAGGAGCGGACACGGAGATAAACGATAAACGAGTGGATCAAAGAGGAGAAGGGGAAGGGGGCGTGGCTGCGCACGGAGAACGCCGGCCACGGCAAGTGTAAAGGTGGGAGGAGAACGGGGAAAAAGGACGACTGTGTAAGATCGTCGTAAGGGGTACGCAGCTGCAGGGGGCTGCGTGCGCTTCGGCCGCAGGGGGCCGTAGGGGAAGGAATATAATATAACATCATAAATATATTTGTTTTATAATTTTTTTTTTTTTTTGTGATTATTATCATTGCATAATTTGTCAAAGGATTGTCGTAAGTCCCCACACTTGCGGGGCAAGGTAAGCAATAAAAGGTTGTATGTTGCAAACTGGTAGCAAGGGGAAGGGTAAGAAAGGGTGCGCTAGTATGTCATACGGGAGAGGGTTGGGAGGGTGGGGGAATACCCTCACTACCCCACTACAACATATATGCACAACACTGCCACCACATAGGGAGAAGTTAATTAAGTACAGCATAGAGTGGACCCAGGGGACGGACAACAAAATGTTGACACCATGGCCGCCTAATGGTAGCTTTGACCCATATGCCCAACATTCACTATTAAACCATCTGCACAATACATACAAGGGGAAGAAGTTGGCAAACCATGTGGAGGTGTTTAACTTATGGAGGATGTTCCAGGGGTCTAGACCAGGACCAAATGGAATGTTCACTATGGGGGAAACACCGGAAGAAAAGGAGATTAAGAAAGAAGGAACGGATGGGGAAAAGGAGAGTGAAGGAACAAAGAATATGGGGAATGAAAAACTGGGTGGAGGAAAGGTTGATAAATTAGCTGACATAAAACAGGAACCGAGCAATGAGATACCCTTAACACCGGGAGTGAAAACAGAGGGGGGAGGGTTGTACCCTTTAAGAGAATTAGGAGAAATAAAAGGACAGTTAAGGGCGGCTGAAGGATACTCAAACCCGGCATACAGCCCTCCACCATATGTGGCTCATGGAAAGATACCAATGGGGGACGGGAGGAGAGAAGAGCAGACTGTAGAGATAGGAAACGATGAGTGGGTAGCTGCACAGATATTGTTGAAATTACGAGGATCACTAACTGGAGAGGAAAGGGAGGCGGTAAAGAGAACAAACGAGGATAGTGAAAGAGAGAGTGAAATGAGGGGAGAGGAGCTGCTACGGCAGAAGGAAGAGATTTTGGAGGAAAGATTAGCTAAACTAAGGGATGAGCAGAATGAACTGATAAAACAACTTGAGGGGGAGGAAAGAGAGAGAGTGAGGAAAAGGAAAGAAGGTAAGGACGAATTGGAAAAATTAAGGGAGCAAAGTGAGGAGAGAAAGAGGGAAGCTGTAAGGGTAAAAGCAGCAGCAGAAAGGGTATCAAGAGTAGTGATGAGGGAGAAGAAGAAGGAAGAAGAAGAAAATGAAAAAGAAATGGAAATATGGAGGAGGAGGATAATATCAGAGACAGCTAAAAAATATGAAGAGGGGAAGGTAATAGAGAGTATAGTAGAAAGAGAAAGGGTGAAATGGGAAAGGAGGAGAGAGGATGAAAGGATATTGGAACAGATGAGCAACGAAGTAATGGAGGAATTAAAAAGGAAAAGAGAGGAAAATAGTAGGGAGATGGAGGAGAGGAGTGAAGGGGAGAGAGAAGAGAGTAAGAGGGAGAGTGAAAGATGGGGAGAAGTATATAAAAATAGAGAGGTAGCAACAACGTCAGCACTAAGGGGAACAGGTGGTAACAACGGAAAGGAAGAGGGAGACCTAATAGACTTAAAAACTGTAACAATAAAAGGAAAAAAGGCAGAGTGGGGGGAGCAATTTATGAATGATTTTTGTAGTGAGGATGGAAGGAAGAGTGAAAGGGAAAGCTTAGATAAGCTATACCTCACTAGAACAAACATAGATTCGCCATGGGTGAGTAGAAGATGGGAGGAGCTGGAGAGAAGTAAGGAGGAAGTGAAAAGAATGGGAGAAACACAAACTAACGAACACACGCCACCGACGCTCACCAACCAACACACGCCACCCACATCACCATCACGCTCTCTAACGCCACACCCCACATGTTCAACAACTGCACGCTCTCTGCACAGAATAAAGCTCGCACCCTTCATGGACGAAGTTACACCTTATGCATGTCGGCTTAGGGACCTCCCTAGTCGCAGGCAAGACAGGCAAACAGACGTGCCAATATTGAACACAGGAAAGGATGAAAAAAGGGGAAAGGAAGAAGAGGGAGGTAGGAGAAGAGGTAGTAAGGAAGGATTTGAAGTAGTAAAAGGAATGGGGGAAGAGGAGGGGTGTGAAGAGTTAACATCATGGAGCATAAAGGATGACACAAGACAGAATGTAATGCCACTGCTGGAGAGAGGAGGGGTTAGACCACAATATGTACCTTGGAAACATACGGATAAGGAAAACATAAAATGTAGGCTCCCATCATTAAGTGGAGGTGCGGGTAAATGGATATATGAAATGGAAAAACACACCGCAGGACAGAAACTAGCAGTGGGAGATGTTAAGGGCCTGTTAATATCAATATTAGGGGATAGAGCGGATGACATTTGGAAAAGAGCGGGATTCCATGGGGTAACAATAACAAACACATCGCATGATGGGGCACCATTTGCAAACTGCAGACATGCGCTATGGCAGGCACTAAGAGTGCAGTACCCAGACACATCAGACATAGGAGCCATTACTTCCCGTAAGATGGGTGAGAACGAGGATCCTGTTGATTATATCCAGGATATTCAAGAGAAGTGGCGCATGGAAACTAGAGAACAATGGGACAAAACACCAGCCATATTTTATCATATACTAGTACAAGGGCTCCCAGAAGGAGTTCAGAGACAATTAAAGAAAGTAGTGGGGATGGAAGCAAAACCATGGCCGGAAATACAACTGACTATAGTACATCACTGTAGAACATGGCAAGGAAAAATGAAACAAAAGGAAGAGGACAGGAAAACAGAAGAGGCCAAATTAGTACAGAAAAAACTTACTAAATATACCATGGAAGGGGCACTAATAACTGCGCCAACACCAATGGCCCAAAGCCCAACGCAAGTAGTGGCTGCACAAAATCCAGCTCAAATAGCGCCTCCACAAGAGGTAATAGAGCAAGTGCTGCCTCTGCAATCACACGCACAGAACATGGGAGGAGGGTACCCAATGCAAGGAGCTGGGTATTATAATTATAATAGAGGGAGAGGAGGGTTTATGAGGGGAAGAGGATACGGATATAATACCCAACAACAGGCTGGGGGACTCAGAAATAACTACCAGACAGGGCAACCAATATACCAGGACAACACAGGGAACTTCCCATGGCAAAACAGGGAACCACCCGTGTGTTGGAGCTGCGGACTATTAGGACACATGTCACGTACATGCAGGGTCAGGCCAGGAACACCAGCATGGAACGAACAAGCACAACATAGGACATCACAAGAACAGCAGGGCATACAACCACAGCAGATGTCACCACAAGGGAGTGACCAACACTATTCCCTACCACAACAACAAATAAAACAATACCTGCCACAAGTAACTGGTGCAGCGTTAATACAACCACCACCACAACCTGAACGAACGCAATTGGGTGGGGTGACGGTGTTGGGGCACAACCCTTACACAGGGAATGGCCAGTCATTGTACCCCCAATAGGACAGCCCACAGACGGCCTTGGTGTGTCCCATCCTGTCAGTAACACCTAATAGTGCGGAGGAGCCACGCATAGAGGTAACGATAGGTGACAAAAAATTATCATTCCTTGTTGACACCGGGGCAACCCGGTCTTGCATAAGGGAAGGTAAGTTTAAGATGTCAGGCGAAGCCATGAACACACAAGGGTTTTCTGGGGCTAAAGGGTTGGTTCCATTTACTGATAACGTTCCGCTATCTATTGGAGATTACGATCTGTCAGTACCACTTTTGTATTATAGTGCCTCACCAGTAAACATACTGGGGAGGGACATAATGAACAGATTAAATATGACGATCTCCTTTACAGAGGATGGCATAATTTGCTCTACTCCAGGGATTAACATGCTTGCAGCACGACAGATTTTGCAAGCATACTGTGGACAGATAGCGATCAGGGCGGAGCCGGTAGACGGCGAGCTATTCCAGTACGGAACAGACATGGCATTTGCATGGATGCCAGGGATAGGAGGGAAAATATGGAGGAGACCAGCAGCCTATCTATTCCGACCAGAAACACCAGCTAATGAACTGGAAGGGAAGGTCCTTGCAGTGGACATTGAGAGCATTATTGCAACAGCTGATTATGTTGCTGTGCACGCCCAAGATAAAGAAGGGAGAGCATGGAGGGCGGTGATAGCACTAGCAGAAGGATGTAGGCTGACCCAGGTGTCAGATGAAGAGTTGTTTTCAGAAGAAAAGGAGGAAAATGAAATGGTGTTCATGATGAGTGTAGAAATGTGGCTAACAGTGGCTCACAAACAAGTGGCACAGAAAATTGCAATGGCACTTGAGGCACCCGCTGGCACACCAGTCCCATTTTTTAAAGAAGATATGTCAAAGGTGCCAAAATCATTATGGACTATTAGCCCTTATGATGTAGGATGCATTAAAAGCATAGGGGGTGTAAGGATAAAATTAAAAAAGGGTGCCATACTACCAAGAGTGAAACAATACCCATTGTCAAGAGAGGCAGATGAGGGCATATACGAAACCATAACAGCCCTTATAAACAATGGCATATTGGTCCCCTCAGAATCCCCATGCAACACAGCTGTGTACCCGGTGCGCAAGGCTAAAGGAGGGTCTTGGCGGTTCATACAGGACCTCAGACCGTTGAACAACATAGTAGAAGCAGAGTATCCAGTAACAGCAAACCCGGCCACAATTTTGTGTGGCATTCCAGCAGAAGCATCACGGTTTACAGTGATTGACCTTAAAAATGCTTTTTTCTCAATACCATTACACCCAGACTCACAAGACTTGACAAGCTTCACTTACCGAAATAGGAAGTGGAAACATACCAGATTACCACAGGGATATTGTGAATCACCTTCAATTTTCAATAGGGTAATACAGATGGATTTGGGTAACGTTGAGTTGGAAAGCACAGTGTTACAGTATGTGGATGACATAATAATTTGCAGTACAAATGAAGATAAATGTAGAGAGGACTCATTAAAAATGTTGACGATATTGGCTGAAAAGGGGTACAAGGTAGACATGGAAAAGATACAATACTGTCAGGAACAGGTACTTTACATTGGCCAACTGATATCACAATATGGAAGAAGGATTGCACCACAAAGAGCACAGGCAATATCAGGCACTCCCGTGCCACAGACTGTAAGAGAACTGCAGCAATTTCTGGGACTGTGCAACTACTGTAGAGCATGGGTATTTGATTACAGCTCTTACATAGGACCCCTGCTTGAGGGTTTGAAGGAAGCAAATAAAGGGGAGAAAAAGTTGGGATGGACTATGGAAATGAAGGAGGCATTTGATGAATTAAAAGAAGCAATATCAACTGCTCCAGTACTAGCATCCCCAGACTATGAGCGACGATTTTTTATATTTTCACATTGCGACTCAGCAGTAATGAAAGCAGTATTGGCCCAAAAGACTAGCATGGGCTATAAACCAGTAGCATTTTACAGCGGTCACTTAGATCCAATAATGTTAGGACAATTCTCTTGCGAACAAGGTCTTGCTGCAGCTGCATTTGCAGTAGAAAAAGCATCATCAATAACTATGGGGTGTCCAACTACACTATTTGTAGAACATGCACTATTTGCGATATTGAATAAACCTAAGTCCACACTGACGACACAGAGGGCAACAGGTTATGAGATTATTTTGTCCAAAGCTGAACTGGCAATTGTTAGATGTAGCACGGTTAACCCTGCAAGGTTCCTAGCAGAAGTAATTGAAGAGGGAGATTACGCCCACGACTGCACCCAAGTAACTGAGATGTACTCATGTACTAGGAAAGTTGAAGAAAACGCACTAGAGGGAGGTGAGCTTTTGTTTATTGATGGGTCATCAACTATTGATCAAGGAGACGGGATAAGGAGGACTGGGGCAGCAGTAGTACAAATGATGGAAGCGCCAGTGTGTGTGGCTATTAAGTGTGTACAATTACCACAGCATTACTCTGCTCAAGCGGCGGAACTGGTTGCACTCATATTGGCACTAAAGGAAAGTTTTAATAAAAAAGTTACTATATATTCCGACAGTGCATATGTTACATCCACTGTCCACTCAGGGCTATCAAAGTGGAGAAGAAGAGGGTTTAGGAGAGCTGACGGCACTCCAGTACAACATGCCCTCTTGTTGGCTGAACTAATTGAAGTAATAAACGATCCCCAAGAACTAGCCCTAGTAAAATGCACAGCACACACCAATGGAGAAGACTATATATCAAAAGGAAATGCAGCAGCAGACGCACATGCAAAATATGCTGCATATTTTGGTGAGATATGGAACCCCACAGACTCACAGAGAGGGAGAGGGAGGGGAATAGCGAGGGAGATGTTAATAAAAGAAGGGTACACCCATCTCCCAGCCACCCAGATTATGGAGTTACAAGCGGCTGCACCAATGGCCGAAAAAGAAGTATGGGTGAAAAGAGGATGCACAATGTCACCAACCGACGCACTATGGCGCCAGGGTGGCACTGGGAAAGTTGTAATACCATTGGCATTGTTAAATACCGCCTTGAACCAATTACATCACCCTGCCCATACAGGCAAAGAAATAATAGCAGCACGAATTAGAGAAGATTGGTTCTGTCCCGAGTTAACATCCCATGTGTCAAATTTTATCAGCAATTGCCTTACATGTCAACAGTTCACGGCCGGTCATACTTTAAAGGTGATAAGAGGTACCATACCCCGACCAGAAGGACCTTTTCGGCACCTCCACATTGACTATGTTGATATGATCAACATTTGTCAAGGCAATAGATACATGATAGTAGTAGTATGCCCATTTTCTAGGTGGATCGAAGCAGGGCCCTGTTCACACCCTGATGCGTTTAGAGCAGCCAAATTTATAGTAAGGGAGGTATTCCCCAGGTGGGGAGTGTGCGAGGTGTTAAGATCAGACAACGGACCCCATTTCGCAAATGAAATGTTCCAGCATATCACATCCCTACTGAACATTAAACACAAATTTGCATGTGCGTACCACCCACAGGCCAATGGTGTATGTGAACGCCTGAATGGCCTATTGAAGGAGGCAATTGCTAAAATACAGCAAACAACAAAGAAAAGTTGGTTGTATTGCCTTCCGTTAGCACTGTTCGAACTTAGAAACAGGCCAGGGTCCGACCACCACCTCACCCCACACGAGGTGGTTACTGGACGCCAAATGCGCCTTCCCCTAACACCAACGTCAAGGGCATTCACCGACCAAGAAAGTTCTGCGAATGTGTTAGGTGATGAAATGTATCAATATGTGTCTTCTTTGATTACTAGCGTTGTGTTTGTGTCTCAACAGCTCGAGCGCACACGGGGCGGGTCCACCAGCAACCAAGAAATAGACGAAAATACAGAATTGGGAAAGGAGAACTTGTGCCAACTTGCCAAAGGTGACCACGTACTACTTCGAAATTTTAATAGAAAGTGGAACCAGCAGAGGTTCACTGGCCCCCATTTAGTAGAGGACGTATCAACAAGAGCAGTAAAACTAAAGGATAAGCGTGCGTGGAACCACCTGCATGATGTAAAAATCTACAAACTGCAGACCCGCCCCAGCGCCAACGACAGGTCCATTGGAAAAACGCCAACAACATCCCCGGCAGCGGAAGAAAACACAACCACAGACAACGACCCAATTGTTCCCTCGGAGAGAATAACGGACGAAGAAGGGGGTGATCCCCACACTGCCCACCCCATGGTCACACGTTCAAAGAGTAAAACTGCTCCCGCCATCTGAGCAAACCCCCCCCCCCCCCCATTGACTACTAAATACAATTGTAATAAAAACTAAGGACTTCGCTTGCACCAATACACATGTAAACACGTGAATGTTCTCTTTTTCTCTCGCACATACAGGAGCTGCGTAATATTGTATTGTTAAGAAAAGTTATCTAACAAATTCAGTGTGCAGGCGTAGATGGTGCTGCCAGACGATAGTTACCCAGAAGAATTGTCACACCAATTTGTATACGAAATAAAAAGGCCAACATACTTAAAAAAGAAAAGGGTACGTGTATACTACACGGCCTTCCTCCTGGCCATAGAAAATTACATGCCCCACCTCCGCCCATACTTGCCGGTCTTGAGAGACCGATCACTTAGAGTAGCGTGGGAGCAACTCTTCACCTGGGCACTGAATGACTATTTGATAGGGAGAGCTTAATGAAACAAAACTAACATTTAATAACAAGCACTTTTTGAGAATTTTTAGGCGGGCAACTTTAACGTCGCAAGAATACGCTGCCAGGACTGCAGCAAGGTAAGAGCAAAAATGTCGGTGAGGTTAGCATATGTAATAAAAATAATAGGGATTTTTATGATCACCGGAGTTTTGGCTGCCTCTGTATGGCAGTACAGCTATGCTATGAGTTTTTTTGCTGCACCCAAACCTAATGTACCCCACCTCCCTGCTGCAACAGGTGTTACGTCAGGTGGTAACAGTAACAATGAACAAAAGCGAAATAAAGTTAAACGCAGCACATACTCAGACAATAAAGGTATTGATAATTATGTACAAGATTCAGCACACGTCACAAACAACATATGGTACCAGCACATGACCCGCATTGGTAAGCAGACAACTGAGGATAGCTGTTACGTTTGCTCATTAATACCATACGCCATGAGCGCTTCACGAACATTTGTTGCCACAGAAATAGATGAAAAAACAGCACAGTGCATAATATATTTGGCCCTGTTCCAAACGAAAGGAAGATTCCAAGGAACAGTAGTGCACATGACATGGAAAACACGAGACTCATACCCATATGAAAACAACTTCCTCAAGACCTATCTGAGTTATCACAAGACCAGTTTACATGCTGAAGCATTCAGATACATAACAAGTGGCCCTGAAAAAGGAGAAACAAAGAAGGTAACACTGCAGTATCTACCATGTGATTGGTACGCCACGGAAGTTCCGGGTAAACAAGGATGCTGGGAGAGGCCATTACTGACGATAACAGGAAAGGTGTTCCTGGGTACCAGCTGGGAGATAGGAGTGGTTGGCAGCAACATGGTAACAAAAGAAACTATCTCAACCATCGAGACACACAATCATCGATGTTGGACGACATGGATCAAGTATGTACCAATGCTCACGTGGGTAGAAGAAGATGAAGACCCGATAACTATATTACCATTGACTGCGCCCAAAGTATGTTACCAGCATAAAGGAGAGGTGGACGTGGGATATAACACCAATTGTGCAAGTGTGATGGAGTTACCTGAGGGGGGAGCGGGAACAGCAGTAATAATGGACCATTATTGGGCCTGCGGAGAAAAGGCATATCATACACTGCCTCCCCTGTGGAGTGGTGTGTGCACAATGGTACACGTCAATGTACCATCACTAGTGGTACCTAAGAAGCATGTCGATGTGGCGAAATTTCCGAAAATGGATGAAGGAGACAGGAGAAGAAAGAGATCTGCACCACTCCAGAAGGAGCAAGAAAACAGGACCAACAGCAATGATACTGTCCTAAACAGGAGAAAAAGACAAGGAGAGCCATTAACAGGAAATTATCTGTGGGGAAGGTCGGAAACGGAACTAACATCAATACCGCCAGAACACAGACTATTCAGCAGAGCAGCAATGTTCTTCTCCTCAATAATACATCCGGGACTGCAAGCATACGCAAACGCAAAATGGCTGCAAATAACCAGATGGGAACTAATGATGACCATAAATTCGACAGTAAATGGGTTTAACGCAATTAAAGAGGAGCTGCGAGCTGTAAGGATGGTAGCACTACAGAACAGATATGTATTGGACCTTCTCACAGCAATGGAAGGAGGAGTTTGTGCAAAGATAGGACAATCATGCTGCACGTTCATACCTGCCAACGATGCCGACAATGGTACACTAACAGAAGCAGTTTCACAATTGGCCCAGATGCACTCCAAAATGATGGACGAAAGTAACGGCGTAAACAAGGATAAAAGCTGGTTTTCACTATTATGGTCATGGATGCCATCTTGGCTGTCAGATGGACTGAAAATAATAGTGGGATGTGCTATTTTGGCTGGAGCTGCACTGATAATAATTAGATTTTGGAAAGCCCGGAAGGCGCGCTCAACTGATGAGTTGCTGGAAATGGTGGGAATGCACCCCTTGATGCCAGCGGATGACGGCCAGCACACAGGTGTGATAATACACGAAAGGGAGAAGTTGCGCACCCAAATCATCGCCAATCATCTAGACCCACCATCAGTGAAGATCGAGAACCCAAGGAACCCTAGGAGCTACATAGGAAGATGGGTGTACTGTACTCCTGGAGGAACATGCGAATACATGTATTGGTCATTTGAAGATCACGTAAACCATTATGGACATCTCGGAGGGATAACCAAGATATGGAGAGTAAGAGGAGATAACGAGAAGGATATGTTTGTGGTCGACAAGTCGACCAGAGGGGGGACTGAAGTGGGAGAATGGAAAACCAGACTCCCGTCCTTCACCTCTCGCGCTTGGCCTAGAGGGTCGCGGCCCAGACACCCGCCACGAGAAGAGTTTGCCCATTTACCAGATGACCAAATACCCTGGTACAGAAACATACGGATGTGTCCATCTGCCTGCCCAACAGCCCGCACTGGCCATGCCGACACCTGCGGCACGGACCAACTAGACTGAAATCTACACATCGTTAGAGATGCCATGACGACCTAGATAACGGGAAGCACCGCTGAACTATTATACACGCTGAACATTTCCACACCAATCTACACGAAGAACATACTCAGTGCTCTGACGTAGGCGACAGGCTTATTCACGGACGTGCATCTTTATTATTTTTACATAGGCTTTCAGAATGCAGAAACGCAAGACGCACCATGAGCTCATTTATAACGCTTGCTCACGCTTCTCTTGAAACCCGTTACCATCATGAGAGATATAATGGAAACACGATACTGGCCATGAAACTGTATGCCACTATAACCTAAAGCATCCATGCACTAAATGGATTACTCGTGCACCAGGCCCAAGTAGGCCTCAAGCAAGAGTTCCCGTGGACATTAACAAAGCAAAAGTCAGGTTGCTGAGCCTGCAGAAAGAACCCAGTGGAGCAACCAGCCAAGGTCGTAATGTTGCAAACCCACAGTCAAGAAACAAATCTTCAAAGGCACGATGTTGCAACCTCGCACTCCACGTACCAATGTTAAAATCATATCTGCAAATTAAACCAGACATACAGTAGAAAAACAATATTAATTGTGCAGAATTATGCCTCAAACACGGTCCCTCCCCACGTGACCAAGCCGAACCTGACGAGATGCCAAAACCCAGGAGAGAAAAGGCGTCTGGGTACCTCGCTACGAGACGCAGGCCGACACACTTGAAAGGCTCAATGGACACCTGCTACAGTGGGAACGGTCAGTCTCCCACCTATGAATAAATCCTCACATTGCCTGCACGTACCCATATTGAAACACTGTTGCAACCACAGGTGCACCGTGTGCTGGGAACAACGGTGGTCCCAGGCTGGGGAGCTCACGGATGCACCAATCAGAACATGAGGTTCTTATCTCAGACGTCAGTAACGTTAGCCAATCCTCAGGGGTCTTCATGTAACAATTCTTATGTATCTAATTGTAGGGACAACCCAGATATACCACCTGACTACATCTTAACCACTAATATCATTCTCTATAGGCGTACTATACTAACCCCACCACTCGAGCAACCAATCAAGAGTGGCGATAGGTTCTTTTGGTAACTTTTTGGAATGACGCAAGTAGCGCGTCATAATGTAGTAAAAAGGGCCTGCGAGCCCCACTATTGTGTGTGTGTCAGGACGAACGCGTGCGCTCCTTGACCCATCCCTGCCGTTTGCATAATAAACGACAGAAGTTGCCTTGCTCCTTGTGTGTGCCTTATACTCTGTCTCGATCCGAGATATACACGGGAGGAGTTGGGGCCTCCCTGCCCGGAGGTCTGCGGACGGCCCGGCCGACCCCGGCAGAATCCCCCCCGACAGGCTGACCCCCCCCCCTCCGGCCCGGGTGCTAATGGAAGGAACGCAACAGTGGAATACACACACAGTGCTCATTGAGGATTAAAGAATCTGGCATTTCAGATTTGGCTGCTGCTAGAGTGCACAGAGCATCGGAAGGACTGATGGGGAAATGTAGTTTGATCCCCACTGTTTAGATCGACAGCACGTTTAGAGAACACGAGCCACTGACCCCCTTGCTACCATGTGACATACCTTTCACAGCAGTCGTAGCAAGTGCGTTGCTGAACATAGGCACTACCTCGAGGTTGCTGCAGTTTCCAGGGTATGGGGTCGTGTGAAACAGTGTGTTACGTGTGTTCCTTGTTTTCCTTGTTTTCTGTAGCCCATTGCAGAATAAGAATTGCCATTCTAGTTTTATTCGAACTGCTATGGTATAAAGTCTCTGGGACTGTAGCATAAAACGTTTAACTCTCAGGGTGTGCTTCATCTGTTCCTCAAGATTCTGTTGCAACAGCTGGCAGGCAAGAATTGGCCATTTCCCCCTCTGTCTTCATGTTACAGTGTGCAGTTATGGAGCGCTGTTTTAGATTCTAGGTTGCTCCACAGGAAAGACTGCACGTGTTCTCTGTTTTCTTACCTGATTCAGCTCACTTTTTTTGGACTTGATTTTACTTTTGTGCAAGGTTTTCAATTTAAATTGACAGGATTGATTCTAATTGGCAGCCATTATAAGTGGTGCGTTTTGCTTGAGTTATAGAGTATTAAGTTCAAACGAAGTTAGCGATCCTTCAGCACGGGTTACCGACAGGAAATGATGATTTTGGAATGCGACGAAGTTTCCACGTTCCGTTTATTCATCTTTGTAATCGAAATCCCGCGGATTTATAGCAGTGTGCGGCTGGCCGCGTTTCACTTGTCTAGAAGTGCGTATCAGCTCTGGCCACCCTTCTCTTTCCCATTTCAAAATGTCAGCTTGAAAATCTGTGAACGTTTGCTCTAATGCATCCTGATAGCCTATGGTTCATCTGCGAATGTTCACGCGTGGGCTCGTGCATATAACATGACCAGCTCTCCCCGATGGAGTCTACAACAATATACAATCCCCCCCCCCTCGCTTCAGGTGCCACCTTGTGCCTTCGGGCTGACGCCACGTGGAATGTTTTTCTGCAATGCCCATTCAAACACAATTACCGGCTGGAATACCCGACTTCAATTTTGCGCAAACCGTGAAGAGTGTTTATAAATGAGGTTACATTTTCTGAGGCTAAACGCAGCCAGTGAACTTTTGTTTTCCAAGTGCTTGGCTTAGTTTACATTAATGCCTATTCCTTTCTGTAGAGCTGCTGGATGCGGTTATTTTCAAGTAATGCAAGAACTAGTCTTATATTGGACCTGTCAAAGGTTGCAGTTAGAAAATGTGACGAGGGCAGAAGGGGACTGGCTTGGATCATCCAAATCCTCAAAATGGCTGCCTTGCTAGTATTTTATCGCTGTTTTGTTGGGGATTACTGATGTGATTTTATTTAGGGTGACATTAGTCGCCTTAAGGTCATGTGCCATTCTGCCTCATTGGCAGGTCCCGGGGTCTGCACACATTTGCTCCCTAGATGTTTGACTTCAACTCCCATCAGCCTTTGTCCCAGTTGTCAATGGTGAAGGATCCTGGGACTCGTAAATCAAAACTCTGGAGAGCCCCAGGCTGCAGATCTCTAGCGTTAGACATGCAATGCATTATATCATACCTTCTACCATCCATTCGCCATCCTGAGCGGGCCATGTATGGAAAGTGTTTGTTTGTTTCGGGAAGCACAACCCAAACATGGCATTATCCATTGTACACACAGGGGCCTTCTTGGCTTGATCTATGGCAGAGCTTTCAGTGTATGTATGTTGCGAGGATTAATCTTGAAATATCGTGTTCTCTCTAAAGATAGTCTGTTAATACATTTTTAACCTCTCTCGGGCTGTCCGGGTCCACATGTGCTTGCCTTGAGAGACTGTGTAACATAATATGAGAGATGACCTAACCCTGTTCGGGGTGGTTTGGGAATTTGATAGTTTCTTCTGTATGAGTTTCTTCATTTCGATTTGCTTCATGATTAGAGGCCTCAATAGGGATATATGCGGTGGTAATCATAATCACGTGGTATTTTCAAATACCTCCAATTTTAAAAATTAAACCTCATTAGGAGTTGTGATTTTCAATGGCATGGGGTACATGGAAACAGAAACATTTGGAAATTGGAATATGCACAGTTAATCAGGATTCAAAAGTCATATACTACATAAAACGTCCATTTGACCATATGTATGTAGGAAAAACTAAGATGGAAGCTTATGTGATATTATTTAGCAGATTAAATACCGCTCTGATGGTTCAACACTATATTGGAAAAAAAAAACATTCAACAGATGACTTGTTCTGGTGGATATTAGTACCTACTAATAGTGATGTGGATAAGGAAGCTCAATGGATTCATCGACTAGGAACACACATTACAGGTGTGACTGATCAATTCATAATTCCAAACTAAATGAGACCGCTTCATCTGGCATGTACAGGTGAGTCAGCATCACTGTGTAATTGGCTCCAGTCTGTCACCTTTTACTAAGTATATGAGCTAACCAAAAGATACTTGAATTACAATGACAATGACATCACGTCGGCTGACGCGTTATTCTACGATGCCAATATAACAGCTGCAAGGTTCAACAGAGATAGCGTAATTTAATGGGGACTCACTGAGGTAGTTGACCGATATATCAATCTATACTATTCCATTTGTATTGTCCCCTGTGAACTTCATTTAAGTATAAGGAATATTGTAACTTCATGCCAAGTGTAATGGACAGCGTAACGTAATACTAAGGGTTATGGATTCTGTAGCATATACAGGAATCGAAATGGCGACACGTCATCTGACCATTGTACGCCCTGACATCATAATTGCACGCTGTTTGACGTTGTACACAGAAACGTAATTACTTTCTTTTCCCTTTGTTGATAAATTAGAATGTGTATGACGGCGACTGTTCCAGAAAATACAAGCATGTATGCCATTTGCAGGAAACTAAAGGGCACTGGTAAGCTCGTGAGAGTTTTAATATGCTAAAAAAGGACTTTGTTCTATTGCAGTAGGCAGATAGATTCTGTATTACTATGTTCCAAATAAATGAGTGAAGAGCCCAAGGAGTTAAACAATACTACATGGGGTCTATATTGTAAATACAAGTTAAACTAGCGTATATACTGTGCATCTGTTTCCCATTTAGGAAATCTACGAGACGCTTCTTAGTTCTACATTGTAAAAGGATAGTCCAGTGGACATACTACCTAATCGACGTAAACACAACCCTGATAAACTTCACCTAACTCATTGTGAGGATATGTGAATACTATGGAATGCATCCAGGAGTAATGTCCCATGCTGTTTTCCATCTCTCTAGTTCACACATCTAGATGGATTAAACTCGTCTTCATTATGACGTGAACATTCTCAGTTAAATCTCCCTCTGAAGGAATCCATGGTTTTGTTTCCCAATGAGAGTGAGTAGGCTATACCCACTATAAAATAGGACTGTACAATTATAACATTGAATGTATGTGATATACAATACAAACTCATGACATGTCCCTCTATTTATAGAGAGGAGTTCACAGTGTTTAAAAGGAAAATAAAAAAAGGAATATCTCTATTGAAGGCCGTAATTGTGTTTGAAAGGTCCAGAGGAAGGTGATCAGAATGAATTACACTGAAACATTATACGAAGTGAAGTTGTTAAAAAAAACTAGCAATGTTTATAATAACATCGACCTATTGGAACCCATCATTTAATGTATTCCATGTGAAATGTGATGGATCATAATATGAATTGCAGTAACGTTTGGATTCATATGTGATATAACCATGGTACAAATGTACACTGAGCTTATGCATCCGAAATAATGATCTTCTATTGTTTGATGCTGTGTATCTAACAGTTGACCTGTACTGTGTATGATTGTATTGTTGTTAATTGCACTATTTCCGCACTTTTTATGATGTATATACGAAGCATGTACTCCTAATGAGGCCTTGGATCAGGGGCCTACATCCTCTCCAGATGTTTTGGACTGCAGCTTCCTCGATCCCTCACCATTGACTATGCTAGCTATGGCTAATGGCAGTTGTAGTGCAAACCATTGGGAGTGCCAAACTGTATTCAGTTACTGCACCTTGTAGATTGGGCAAGTATAGTCTGACAAATGTGGGCCAGATCTTTGCCCGGCTGCATCAGGTGGGGATTTCTGTCTGCATTTTAGTCCAAATGCAAGCACTTTTAGGCTATCTTATGAAAACAGATCTTAAATTTCACTATTCTTCTGCGTAATAGTGAAGCCAATTTGTGCAACATTAACAAAGAATGTTAATCCTTAAAGCAAACTCTGGTTTCCTGCCAATCATCCTATTTGTTGATTAATAACTCGACTCTAGAAACATACAAATATTAGAATTGGCCACACAGTGAAGAGTCATGAAAGTTGGATTTGGAAAGTTTACTTGACATATGCCATTGATAGACTGGGAATAGATGTTACCACTTTGCCCAGTCCACTCTCGCTCCCCTGAAGGCAGTCTTTCATTTTGTAGCCTAAATGGTTGTTGGGGCCAGGGAATTGGATCACATTACGAATTGGATCATATTACCTCATCCTCAAACAATTGAACTGGATTCCTTGAGGTGCCAGAATAGTAGGTGGCATATTTGGCCCATTAGGCCATTCACACCATACTGCCAGGCACTTTGCCTCTACCTTGGTGGCTTCCAGTGATTCTTTGGTTCTCAGGAGCCAAGAGATCTTGCGCTGGGAAGTCCTCATGTTCCAGCGTGTCTCGACAATTAAACTATCTTTCACTGCATCCACCATGACCTGTTGCAACGCTATGTATGAATTCGCCGTACCCATTCTTTGCTACACTTTTGAAAGATCCTGAAGACCTCGTTTTGGAACAGTTTTTATTGACCCATTTATGTTTTAGGAAGTCATTGAAAAAACCCACCTTTGTCTATTCACCTGTTGCCCCTGATTGCATGTTATTGCTCCTTATGATACTTCACTTGTAAGCCATTCCTATCCCACTTCTTCTGTGCCCGAAAGCAACCTTGTGGCAGGTAGCAGCTTAATCTGTATTGTCTGTAGCCAATGTGGACATGCTTTTTTAAACCTATTGTCCACCTGCAACTCAGGTGCTTATATTGCCTTAGTCTCTCCACTTGGTGCAAAACTGCACTTGCAAGAGTTGACCTACTCCGCAACCCTGTCCCACCCTGAGCCACTACAGCTTTTTGCAGGGATGTGGTAAGTGGTATTGTATAGTGCCTACCTGCCACTATTGGTGGCCTCACTGCTCTTGGCATTGTGAGAGGGAAGTGGGAAGGGTTGATTAGTGGGACCGCGGGAAAGGCAGATGCGAAACCTGTGGAGGTGACGGATGCAGGTCGGAAGTACCTGGTCCCTCACTGCCGATCTGCTTTGTACGTGATTGATGGAAGAGACTTGGGAGTATGTTATCCATGGGCAAGAGCCATAGATCTGAGGGATTTCAGAACTGTGGGTCTGGTTAGCTTCTGTTGTGGGGGATGTGCAACAGGGCTAAAGAGGAGAGCTTAGTCGTGGCTCGGTAAGTGTTGATGTGTTCACGGCTAAGGTTGTGGTGGCCGTCTGTGTATGTAGTGTCAGCTGATAGGAGAATTTTGAGAGCAATTGGTTAGTTGGTGGAAGGCGGGAGTAGGCATTACAAGGAAAAAACAACCAGCAACCATGCACTACTATCGCTGGTGATAATGCAGACGTGTCTCCTTTCTGTAGCTCCCAACGCCATCTCTCTCTCGTTCTCTCTCTCTCAATTGCCCCCCAAAAATGCACCTGCTGTTTAAGGGAACGGTGCAGTGCACTGAAGTGCACGTTTCAACTTCTTCCTACACTTTTCTTTTAAAACAAATCCATTTTTAACGGTTTCTTTTTAAAATAACAGTGTAGGAACAGTAAAACCTAAATTAAAAAAAGTAGAGGAGGAGTGCTCCCGCCCTCTTCGACCACTGCCTATGGGAGGAAAGAACTAAAGGTTCTGTGGAAGGGCAATTTAAAATCTGAGTACCGCAGTCACCCATTTCACCTTCCTTAGTATGTTGGTTAGCAGGCTGAGATATGCCTCAAACCTTACTCGATCATGCTCAGGTGCTGTGCTCAGTGGCCTGCTGGGACTTTTCCTGTTTCGGGTAGGACCCGTTGAGACAAAGCAAGGCATTTGCCAGGGCATTGGTCTAAGCAGGGGCCAGAATACCTACCCAGGCTACCCTGCTGTCTCCCACAAGCCCCAAACTCTTTTCACACAGTCGAAGAAGAAATCCTCTCCCTTTACCAACAGCCAGAACTTACCAGGTCTTCATTATAAGAGTGATGGTGCAGCCCTGCAGGTCATTAGCCACGATGAAACGAGGAGCCAAAACGATGGAAGGTGGAGTGTGGGTTCCTCAAAAAAAGATCCAAAATTGCCACATGTGATGGCATTCTGTGAATCTCGGCATCCACGGACTGTAAGGAGGCCAATAAAAATGTAGTCCCAGAATCAATAAAGACCATGATAAAGTGAGCCTGGCAACAGGCACTTAAAATGAATGTAGAGTTGCCATCTTTTCACACATTTTTATTGAATATTTTGCATAGTTTCCAAGTGGTTTCATGTTTTGTGGTGTATTGTCTGTATACATTGCATGGTAATATTCTTAATATGTATCTTAGAGGACCCTACGTTCAGCCACATTGCCTATTTTGTCGGTTACTTTGTCCAAGTGTTAAGATCAAGGGAGATAGGAATTTTCCTGTAGAGGGTCCCCGGTTATGGTATGTCCTTTCATTCCAGATGTGTTCAGTCTTCAGTTGGCCAATCGTCAGCTTGCCAATGTGGTTAACCAAGCTCACTTTTCCATCTTAGTCCCTGCAGTTGTGCGCTTAGAGGCGATTTGGTTTGGTCAGCTGTTATTGGTCATTAATGTAATTTAAACCATTGCATCAAATATTAAGCAGGTCCTGGGTGTTTAGGAACAAGCAGTATGTATTCTGAAACTAGGAAGTCCATAAGTATAGGACCTGCACCACACCAGTCCCAGAAAGCAACTAGTTTTGGCTAATAAGATAGGACAGACTACAGGTGTCACATATGACATGATGCCCTCTGGGCAGTTATATTGTTGTGATATCCATTATCATTCTATGTGAAACTGGATAATGTTCTGCTTAAGGAAAGCAACATGGTATTATGAACATTTAAATTAAGCTAGCATGTCTGTATTTTCTGCACCACTGTAACTCTTTGGTCCGCTGCCGCCGGGATTGGTGCGGCAAACTGTTAATGAGCTTTCCTGTAGGCCAGGTCTTTCACTAGGCAAACACTGTATGATAAAAGTATTAATTACACAAGGTCGATGCACATTTGTCAGGAAGGGATGTCATGTTACACCCAGGACAATATCCATTGCTGGCTTCCAAATAAGTCACACTCCTGCAATACTCTTTCTGTATCTTTGGCATACAGTTGAAGACTGAATCTACTCTCGCATTACCCCACTGCTTTCGATTCACTAAAGGAACATATTCTGCCTTTCTGCATTCTAATTTCCTGATATTTTTCTTTCTCAATCAAACAAACCCTGAACGAAACCACTCTGTAAAATTGGAATTATTTATGTGCTGTTTGTACAATTTTTTAAGATGTGTTCAAAACCACGTCCCATATGTATATCCCAATACATTAACAATGTATTGAAAGGCACGCAGGCCACCTTTTAAACCTCCCCCTTTCACTTCAATTTGTACGTATCTGTCGACATTTTTCACACTGTGCACTGTGGGGGGTCAAAAGGAGGACACTGACTCTGAGGATATTTGACCCTGTCTTTATTAACTAAATAAGAATACAGCCTATCTGTCCCTATCGCTGTGAGGTGTTCCCTACCTACTTTACTAAGGTGCTTGTCATTCTCTTAATGTCCAAAATGAATAAGGCCATTGTCCAAAAAACGAATACAATCCGACCTCATTACTTATAGAAGCAAAAATAAGGGCAGGAGAACGACCCCATTCTCCTGCTCGGTGCTTTCCGCACTTGTCTTCTTATTTACAAAGAACTTCTTAATATACGATTTTTCAATAGTCTTTGGCAGGGGCGTCATTTCACCAAAAAGCCAGGGGTGGCGTAAGTGACCTGACACGACCCTTGACCTCTGATGACATCACCAGAAGTGATGTCATTTGACCCCATTCCCAAGTGACACCACGGGAAGTAATGGTACACGACCTTCAGATGCATCTAACTAAGCTTCCAGGCTCTCCCATTTCAGCAGATATAAGAATAAGAACCGAGGCACAGAGGGAGGCGGGATTTATCAATCATCACACATTTGGAGAAGGTCATTTTCCAGATTCGACATGGGACCTATATGTAAAACATACATAATGCAGTACTCGTAATAGGGTAACCAAAATCTCTAAAGCAGGCTACAGCTAGCATATGAAATATCTATAGATCAATGGACAAAGAAGTATTCGTTATCTGTGGCATTGATGAGTTAAACAAGCCAAAAAAGCACCTAGGGAGGCATGCGCCGGCTGTTTACCAAGGAGCAAAATGATGCACGAGCAAGGCCTGAAAATTAAACCATTGACCAGGATTTAGTATCAAATTCCCTGTTTATAAATGTATCTATGGGTCAGCTACCACTACAATAGAAGAAACCTATTGTGTGGTGTAAGCTGGGGCCATCTGTCTCCGTGTGCATTTAACTTTAAGTTATGTAACAAGCAACCAAATGTTGTCCCCCACAACCCAGAGCCGAACCTAACACCATGATGTCCTAGGCTTTGATACACGACTCTTCAATCTTTTTTAACAGGTTGAGGTGTGGGTGGGGGGGGTGGGGCACAATGCATATTCGATTTTCAGAGCTCTATGTGCGAGGTCTATTTTTCAATGACCCCCCCCTGGACCGGCCCATGAATAAAGCTTCCACAAAGCCCTTTCCAAGAAGGAGTTTGAGTGGGGAAGGATGGGCCACTCCATGGCTCTCACTTCTGAGACTCTATTGTCAGCACTTATTTTCTTAAACAGTGTTGTACCAGAGCAGGGTCCTGGACATGTTTGTGGCCCCTCTCAACCATTCACATCACACTTGAATGCGTTCAAGGTAAGCAGAGCCCAATCAGTGGTGTAGCACAAAATGTGGGGGCCCTTCCCTCCCCACAAGCTCCTTAACAAAGCACAGGCATACTACACCCTGAGCCGGCCTGGACTACCACGTGTGTGCACTGTCCATGAAGATTATACCGCTGCTGGGGCATGCACTACTCCCAAGTGAACGAGGTAGATATGTTTTTTAATCAAAGCTTAAATGTTTCATTTAGCCTACAGCGATAGAGTTGTCACAGCGCAGCCACAAAGAACCTCTTGCGGCCACAGAGACAGAACATGGGGGAAAATTATGGCAATTATTTTCTTTCCGCACCCGGGAAGGGTGCTCCGCTAATCAGGTGGCTGGAACAGCATCCGGGAATACATAAACCCTGCCCGCTCTTCCAGCCACCCAAGGCCCTTCCTCTGAGTGACACTTTTTTTTCTTCTTTTTTTTATTATTGCAGGGAGGCAACAGGGAGCCTCTCCCGGTTGCCTCCCCTCCACTTACCTGTGGGACCGGAGCATTGCGCTTTGGTCCTGAAGCGCCTCCCGTCTGGCCGCTGCCATAAAGTGGAAAAGGGACTTGTCCCTTTTCCATATGGCTGCGGCCATATTTTCTTTATACTTTTTTTTCATTTGTCATCAGGAGATCGGCTGCACTAGCAGTGCGGATCTCCCGATGAAAATGTTTGAAAGCCATTTACACCCCGGACGAACCCCGGGGTGCAATGGACATTGCCTTTAATGGCCCACAGCCCGAGCTGTGGCCTGAGCTTCGATCAGACCCGCCTTCCTGGCATGGCATGAAAGCCATAGTCCGCCTCTCTCTGCCTGGTCTCATCGACCTATCTGGAAATCCCATTGTCCAGGGATGGTTGTGTTGGCAAGCTGAGAAATATTTTTATGGCCAGGAGAATATTTGCTTTTGTATGCTGAAGCTACCTCTTCCTCTTGCATGGAGCTATATCGTATCACACCACAGAGGGCGAATGTAAATGAAGCTGGTGGACAAGAGATGGGTGCGACTGGAGTAAATGGATGCTGGAAATCTTTGACAAATAGAACAGGGTCGGAAGGCATTCCCAGGGTTATTGTTCATTCAGTCTCTGAGATATTGAGCCCAGCACGCCTTTTTCACTTCTCCTTCTTCTTTCAGCTCGTGATTGCTAGCAAGTATTTTTTCAGCACTCTTGGCTGTGTAATTATTAACCACCAGCCTGGGGTTGCCCTCCTTGGTTTAGCAGTTTGAGTATTTTCTTTCTGGCCTCTGGTCCCTGCAGTGTTTGAGATATAGCCCTCATAAGGCATGCAGTGAATTTGTCTCCTGTTCTGATCTGTGTTACTGCCACAGATAACGGTGACTGTGTGCCAGTATCTTTTTGCCCATGGGCTGGCTCTGTGGGGTTCTGGTTTTCACCTCCCTTGGTCAGTCTTTCCCTCATGGTCTGGCCCTATTATCTGGGGCTTTCAATCTCCCATGGTCTTGGGCCCCTTGTCTCTTTCAGTCCTTTCACCCTGAAAGTGATAGCATACCCTTCTCACCATGTGAGTATGTGTACCCTGGTGTGTGCAGTGACGCCAGACCCCCTGATCCCTTATACTCTTCCCAGCACTCCTACCAGACTATGGGTTACAGCTCATTCAAGTATGACAGCACTCCTGCTTTGCGTCCCCCATTCTGAGGAAACTTAGCCTGGTAGTAGTTCACAAGATACCTGCGTGCAACCAGAATCCTTCATCCCTGTCTCAATGGCCAAATAAAAGACAGCAAAAAAAAACTAAAAAAAAAACTTGCATGTCTGGTGATTTAGGTTAATTTACAAGGTGAAGATTCTGTGTAATTATAGAATTACTATAAAAAATGTTATGTTAATGTAAGTCATAAAAAAGTAGCAGACTGTTGTTAATTATTACTGCACTTAAAAATGTATATATCTCATCATTTTGCCATAAAAAGAGTGAGGGTGTCATTTTATAACGAGTGGTGTTAAAAATGAAAGCATAAAAGTGCCTGTTTTCTGCTCCATCTCATTTCCGTGCGGTTCTGCGGCAGGCGTGGCGCGCGTGGCTTTCTTGCACACTGATAAATGACAGCATTCCTCCTTTGTATAGCTTTCCGCTTCCAAATAAAGCAGGTTACAATAAGTCTGTTATTACACATACTGTTTTACAAATAATTTACCTAGGATTGTACATTTATTTCACTGGGAAATTCACTTTGAAATAATGTGATACTTTTTCATATTTGTGAAATAAAGTTGGAAAGCTCCCACACAAAAAAGAACTATCGTCAATGAGTTACTTCGATATTCTTATTTATTTTTTCTGTGATGTGAAAGAATCTCAACATGACTTTAAAGATTCATCTTCCTAGAGGAAAAGAAATGAAACATCCTAACCAAATAAGAGAGGACTTTTTTACTTATTTTGCCTTGGACACTACACATGTAAACTTCATCCAAAAGTAATAATGTGTGTACTGTGCATCACATTCCATTGAGGTGTGTAATGGCGTCCAATGGCTGCCGGAGAGCTTAAATGAATATGGAAGAAACTTTATTAAAATACTATTAATCCTGAACCTTTTTTTTGGCTTTGGATTGAGGATTCATTTTATTTTGTTTCAGGAATATTAGGAAAACTCCATTCTTAAACTTTCACATCCCCCACCAAACTCTCACAACAATGAGCATGAGTTTGTGAAACAAACTAGTTAATCCGTGGCAATACTAACGCTTCCTCATGAAAGATCTGTTTTGAATGATATTTTAATATTTGGATTGCTCATCAAGTGGGCACCCCAATCTCATGCCGTCTAATGTACAGCCCCACCCAACAATTCTGGGCATGAAACAGGCAGTTTGCTCAAAACTCAAATTTATTTAAATCAGTTTAAAGGTGCTCCCCAGCAAGAATCTGTGTGAGTAGGATCACGTAACTGCCGATGTAAGGCAGCAGAAGGAAGCTGCATGTTGCAGTTTAAGCGCAAGACACTCCAAAAGAAACCGAGCAGTGGATGATTACAATGTAGGAACCATACCTTAATTCTAGGAGAGGTCCAGCAAAAGAGACAGTTATTTGGAAAGGTGGGGAGCCCTGCCGAGTGACATTGAAGGGGTGGTCTATTAGAAAGTGATAACGTGGAAATACATTTTAAAACATTTAAGTTTTGAAGCATAAAGCAGTTGTAGATTTCTACCGAATAAGCCAAAGTAAGAGATATACGTGACGCTCCAACCTCAGAGAGGAAAGAGAGACAGTTGCTCTGCAATTTTCATATCCGTGCTTCGACTGGCACTGACCAGAACAAGAGATGGACTATTAGCTACAACACTGTGCAGCTAGAAATAGTCAGACACCGAATTTGGGATAAGCGGGAGCTGGCGTACCCCTGAAGAAATTCTTATGCATGGTTTTAATGTGTAGAGAGGAATGAAACAAATAGGGTGACTCAAGTTTGAATCTGAAGTTGAATATGTGAAATAGCTATCTGTATGAATGAATGGCTATCTTGAACTTTGTGATTTGCACTGTTTCAATAAGCACTAGCACTTTATTAACATAAGTGTGGCGAAGAGCTGGGACTGTATTTTTGCCCTTTTCCTATTCTTTGATGTGAGCAATGTTTACAGATGTATGTAGGGATAACCCCATTTTGAGTACATCTGTTGAAATATTGGAGGCAATGCACTGCTATTATTGTATTTTGAATTAATTGTATGATATGTCATTAGATACTATGTATTAATAAATTGTTGATTTTTTAAAGGTAGACACTGTCTTATTTTTCTGCACTGACACTCGGTTTTCTTTGAAACAACCAGACTGAAGAGGGGAGGTTGAACTATCCCCCTCCCCCCATCCTGAAAGACACGCCAACCAGAAGAAGAACCAAAGACTATGGCCGCCGACCATACGAGCTCGCACCAACCCCCATTGCACCCATGATGGACAAGTACCATGAGAAGTACCCTCTCAGCCAACCTTACAACCCAGGAGCAGTACAAAAATTACCCAGAGTGGATGAAGATGCACAAGACGGAGCCAGAGACCGCTATATGGGCAGAATCTACTAAAACGCTGAGAAGCCATGCCTCAAGTCATTAGAGACCACATGACCTAGCAGCGTCAGACATGAAGCACACGTGCCATCCGCACATTCGGGACACCCACACACAAAGAACACATGCATACAGTTCTATGAGATGGAGGACGGTGACATGCACATACTGTCTACACATTTGTTATTTTGCCACTAGCTTATCGCAACAACGCAGAAACCGCCACAAGCAAGAAGATCCCATGTATATGCTTGCAGATGCTTACATGCAAATAACCCCATGGAATGGCAGGAGCACTGAAGGGACCAGACAGAGCCATATCCCACTAACCTATGGATGCTATATGGAAGGCACACACGGGAGAAACCAGATCATGGCTTAGGGAACCATAGTAGGTCACAGCGTCTCAGAAAACCTGAAGTCACGCTGAGTGTTGTGCAAGCAGAACTACCGCGGTGGCGAATGAGGCCACTGCCAAGGTTGCACTGTTGCAAAGTTACATTCTTTACCTTGAATCGAAGTAACAACGGCATCACAGAAGTATAAACCACCTTAACTGCAGAATAATTCAAAGCTCTCAAATGCGGTCTCTGAGCACATGACCCAGCCGAGTGGAGAGTGAGCCAAGAAATGGTGGCTGAGAAGCGCAGCCGTCTCATGAACCAGACAAGGGTTGCAACACAATTGTTACATGCAAACTACAGTTATGTGCTGGGAAAGGTCACTCTTACAGCAATAATGGTCTACACACAGTTACATCGCGGATGCATCACAGACACATAGTTGCACATATCACTGTGAACAGGTGCAGTCCGGGCTGGGAATTGATTCTGTCCCAATTATGGGGGCTCACAGCTTATGGCCCCAGGGGTGGGTAGCTGGGGCGGCTAACCAATCAATGGGTCCACTTACTGTAACAATTAGTAAGTAGCAGTTTTCGGGGATGATCCAGGCCTGACACCTGACATGGTAGCATCCAATGCAATAACCTCTATAAGGGCTACTATAGGGGGACTACCACTCAACCTATCCAGAGTGGAGTTTCTGGAGAAAGGCCCAGGGTGTGATGTACTTGTGACGTAATATGCTATCAAACTGACCTGCTAGCCAGAGTTCCTCGAGCTGTGCCTGGATTTGCCTCTGAGCATCTGATCCCTTTTGGTGTGTTGGCTATAATACAATTCAGTTGAACTTGCTACTTGTCTGGACTTGCGTTCCTTTTGGGATTGGGAAGGAGTTAGGTCTTTCATGAGTTTGGTGTCTGCAAACTCCTAGCAAACTTCCCTGCTTGCCTGGGAGTTCTCCCTAACAAGACCCATTAGCTTTTGAATTTGCAAGGATTGTATCCTATAGAAGGGCCACTATAATTGGGTGAGTAAATAACCCTCCTGTATCGTTGTGAGGTCCCCAGAAGTTATGCAGGGGAAGTCCCCAAAATGTTACACAGCTTGTCTAGATGGAACAAAATTAACATTTCTGCATTATTCTATTTCTCACACAACTGCATCTTTCCATGATCAATTATATATATATATATAAATTCTGAATAACACTAGACATTCTAGTGGTGCTTATACAGCTTGTTGGTCAGTATATCAAAATCCTTGATTTGACAAACATGTCTTCAAATTATACAGTCGCATTTACAGGCACACAGTGGTTGATGCTCATGCACGCTGATCAAAAGCTCTCCAGTTTCCTTGTGTCAGACATGGGTAGCGCTTAAAGTCCTCCTTTTTTCTTTTGCATTTCGCGGCTTCCGTCTTACATTCCTGCTTGCCGCCTCGTTTCCCTACCTAAGGAGCCCTCCAACCTCTTTTCCTTTGCAGATGGGGAGGAGGTGAAAGTGGATCTAGGTCACCTGGCCTAAGCCCCGCCCACCTGGTGCCTTCCTGCCTGCCGCTCTTTTTCACCACTTAGCACCCCCGCCCACCTGCTGCGTTCCTGCTTGTCATTCTTTTCCACCACTTAGCAAGCCCCGCCCACCTGGTGCCTTCCTGCTTCCCGCTTTTTCACCACTTAGCAAGCCACGCCCACCTGGTGCCTTCCTGCTTGCCGCTCTGTTTCCCTACTTAAGGAGCCCTCCAGCCTCTTTTCCTTTGCAGATGGGGGAGCAGGTGCAAGTGGATCTAGGTCACCTGGCCTAAGCACCGCCCACCTGGTGCCTTCCTGCCTGCTGCTCTTTTTCACCACTTAGCAAGCCCCGCCCACCTGGTGCCTTCCATCACTGTCTTGTGGCCAATGCTGGATTTGACTTTTATGGACTTCATTAATTCACGGTGCGTCACTCTTTCTCAACTCTCATGCTGGACTTCCTTTGCATCTTGTACTTATGGTGGCCCTGAATCATTCTATTCCCATCTTCATCTTGTATCCTGGCTTGCAACATTATGTGTTACTACTGACTTCGCCAATTGTATTCGCTCTCCACTCTTGCTTCTCCACTCTTTTTTTTTTTTTTTTAATTTTATATTTATTGGTTTTACAAAGAGCAGAAAAATTGCAAACATTGTTTAAACACAGTTTTACATCCCTCAGGAGGGCAAGTCAGGCACGAGATGCAAATCGAGTCTCTTAGTCGTGCGACAGTCCCAGTTACCCAAGTATGCTTCGTTGGCTGTTTGCCGTACTTCTTTCCCACCCTCCCTCCCCCCCCCCCCACTTGGTATATTGTACATCACACATGCAATCGTCTAACATTAGTATCGGTATCGTGCGGTTTGCGCAGGGCTAAGCATTGCAAATTATTGGCAGTCGGACTTAGATGACTCGCTTTTTGTATTTTGTATTGTTTTTTGGGCATGGCATTATCCGGTCGGGTTTTGAGGCTCCTCTGATTGAGAGGCAGAAGGGGGTGAGATGTACGTGTTCTTGAAGTCCATCCATAGGGTTTCACATTTCGCAGATTTATTGTGCAAGGAGGCGGTGATCGTTTCCATCACATAAATATTTGTAGCGATTTTGATCCACTCTGTCTTCCCTGGGGTCAGGTGGGACTTCCATTTGGTCGCTATGAGGGCTCTTGCCGCTAACAACAGCTGGGGGGCCAGGCCCTTCACCCGGAGCCACTCTTCCTCGTCCCTTTCAAGGCCGAACAAAACAAGGTGTGGGTCAAGTTCTCTGTGGATATTATCTATCTCCTTAATCCATCCCAAAACCTCAGTCCAGAACACCTTGATGCGCGGGCAGCTCCACCACATGTGCCAATAGTTGGCATTTTCTCCACATCTCCTCCAGCATTTCGGGCTCATGGATTGGGACATTTTAGAGAGTCGGAGTGGGTCATAATGCCATCTATGTAGGAGCTTTATTGCATGGAGTTTGTACTGGCTGGAGATGGAGGATTTGGGTGCGGCTTTGCACATCAGGTCCCATTGGTCGGGGAGTATCTCTTCACCTAAGTCTTTTTCCCATCTGGCTTTGAGGGGTTTTGTGTTGCCACCTCCTGCTGCTAAAAGTGTTTGGTACATCACGGATATGAGGCCCTTCATTTCTGATCTGGAGTCCAGAAGTTTCTCAAAGGCGGTGAGGTCTCTTCTCAATTTTACTCTCCATTCAGATTTTGTCAACACCCCTTTTAGCTGAATAAAGTGAAATGTCGATAAGGTACCTATCCCCAGTGCCGTTGTCAGGTCCGGTAGTGTAATGAACGAGTCTCTTTTCTGGAGTTGTCCCACCCTTTCAAGGCCCGCTTCATACCATGACTGGAATCGCTCCAGGTTCGGAATATGGTCATTTACGCCAGGAGACCATAGGTGACTGAGCGGGGATGGCCAGGTGGTGACTTCTCGCATCCCTTTCCCGGTGCGCCATATGTTCCATATAGTAGTCAATATGGGGTGTTGTTTAATTCTCCTCTGCACCCGTTGGTATGGGGACCAGAGCCATTCTGCTACCGTGGCGGGGGACATATAGTGGTTATCCATCTGGACCCATTGCAGGTGTTTGTGGTCCCTAAAGTGTGGGATTAGGACGCGCAACTGGGCAGCTTTATAATAATTCCGTAAGTCAGGAAGACCCACCCCCCCTTTCTCTATGGGGAGAATAAGCGTGTCATATGGGACCCTCGGTCTCCTCCCCTGCCAGATGAACCGCAGCATGGTCTTCCGGGACTCGACAAAAAATTGATTGGGTATCGCGATCGGTAACATCTGGAAGGGGTATAGAAAGCGAGGGAGGCACACCATCTTGACTGCATTGTTACGCCCCAGCCATGAGATCGTCAGTTTGCTCCATCTCTCGAGATCTCTTTCAAAGCTTCGGAGAAGCGGGGGGAAGTTGGACTCGTAGAGGTCGTCTAGGGTTCTAGTGATCTTTATACCCAGGTATTGTAATGTCACATGTTCTATTTTAAGCCCAAGGGAGAGGAACTTTGCCTCATTTTCAACCGGGGCACCTCGGAGGGGAAAGAGGATGGACTTAGACATATTCACTTTGAATCCGGAGAATCGACCGTATTCTTCTATTAGGGCTATGGCATGAGGGATTGAGGTCATAGGTCTGGTTAGATGTAGGAGGATGTCATCAGCGTATAACGCTGCTTTGTATTCGATCCCTCCCAGCCGCATTCCCTCTATTCGGGAGTCGTCTCTGAGCTTTTGTGCCAGAGGCTCCAGGGAAAGTGCGAACAGGATCGCTGAGAGCGGGCATCCCTGCCTGGTCCCCCTTTGCAGTTCAAACCACCTGGAATATTCTCCATTAACGAAAATTGACGCTTTGGGAGAGGCATATAGAGCTCGTATCCCATCGCAGAATTTGGGGCCTATCCCCACTTTCTGGAGGACTGCACCTAGGAAGTCCCATTCCACCCTATCAAAAGCCTTCTCCGCGTCAAGCGAAAGGAGGGCCAGGTCGTCCCGAAGGTCGCGTCCGGCGTGGACAAGGTGCAGAGTCTTGCGCATGGTGTCGGCGCCCTGCCTGCCAAGAATGAATCCGACCTGGTCGGAGTGGACTAGTTTGGGCATTAAAGTTTCTAGTCTGGCAGCCAATACCCTGGCATAAATCTTTGCGTCCAGATTGAGGAGGGAAATGGGGCAGTACGATCCACATAATTTGGGGTCTCTACCTTCTTTAGGGATAACAGATATGAGGGCTTTCTTAAAGGAATCTGGGGCATTCCCAGAGCACACTATCTCGTTAAAGAGTTCCGTGAGGAAGGGTGACAATTGATCGGCGAAGGTCTTATAGAAGCCGGCCGTGTAGCCATCTTCGCCCGGAGACTTCCCTAATTTGAGTCGTTTGATTGCTTCTCTCGTTTCACTTTCAGTTATGGGACTATCAAGGAGTTCGGCTTCTGTTTGTGTTACCGTAGGAATGGTAATTAGGGACAGATAGGACGCTATGTCAGGGTGAGCCGATAGCAGCTCTGAGGTATATATATTTTCATAGAAGGTGGCAAAACGCTCGGGTATTGAGCAGGGTGTATGTGTCGTGGAGCTAGTGGGGTCTGATATCTCCTTAACCTTGCGTTCCTCTCTCCGTTCCCTGAGCCTAGCAGCTAAGAGCGCATCGGCCTTGTCGCCTTTTTCATAGTATGTTTGTTTCAGGAATTGCAATTTCCGCACCACCTGGCCATGTTCCACCAGTCGTAGTTCTTCTCTTTTGCGGTGGGCCATGTCTAGTTTGGCGGAGTCTACCTCTGTTCCATCTCTCAATTCGCTCTCCAGTTGGTGTATTTCACTGCGTAACTTGTTTTCGACAATCCTCCGCTCTCTCTTCTTAGAGGAGCCCTCACGTATTAGCACGCCTCTCCATGTAGCTTTCCCAGCTTCCCAGATCACTTGTTTGGAGACCTCTCCATTGTCATTTGTCCTGAAATATTCTTCAATCTCGGTCTCCATTTCTCCCCTGAAAACCGTGTCGGCCCAAAGGGACTCATTGCAGCGCCAAGATCCTCCGGCGACAGGCAGATCAGCCCAATCGACGTCTGCCAGTACCATATCGTGGTCTGTCCATGTAATCGGAACTATACTGGAATGGCTTGTGGACTTCGCTAAATCAGACGAGAGGAATATATAGTCTATGCGCGTGGATGTGCCATGAGGGTTCGAGTAGAAAGTGAAGCCCTTTTCGTCGTGGTGCTGTGCTCTCCATACGTCACGTAGGTCGTATAACTCCATCAGGGCAGCGAATTCAGTGCGGGCCCCTCTATGCTGATTCCGCGTGTCGGGGTTGCCTGGTCTCCAGTCTACAGATGGATCCATCCACTGGTTGAAGCCGCCTCCCACAACGAGATGGCCTGCAGTTTCCAGCACTATTTTGGGGATCGTTTTCCTGAGGAATGCGGTCTGTCCGGTATTGGGCGAGTACACTGTGGCAATCGTGACCTGAACCCTTGCAATTTTCCCCACAATCAAGAGGGCTCGCCCGCTCACGTCCGACCAGGACTTCTCTAATTCAAACCGAACTCCTTTCTTAATGAGGATTCCAACTCCTCCCTTTCTGAGCGGGCCAGAGCCCCAAAATTCCGTGCCTCCCCTAGTTCCCAGAACTGTCCGCTCCTCACCCCTCGCAAATTTCGTCTCCTGTATGAGGAGAATGTCTATGCCAGACCTTCGAAATTCTCTATGTACCAGTGACCTCTTGGTGGGAGAGTTCAGTCCTTTCACATTGATTGACCCAATTCTGAGAAGGCCCTTGCCCTTGTCCTTCTCATGCGATGCCATTGGCGGTTTGTAGCCTGAAATCATTCGCCACCAGAGTCCGGGAAGGCCTGCGGGTACCCTGTGTCATCGCAAACGCGACACCTTGAAGCGATTGTAGTGATATTTGTATATTTCCCAAGTGTTCATTATCTCTCTCCCCTTCTCTCGTGTCCCACCATAATCGGTGGCGTTCGTTTGAGCGTAGGAATAGGGTGTGCTGCGTCGGCAGCCGTTGACGGCGTCCGGAACGGACAAGGTGGAAACGTATGGTCCGTTGGCGGACCATCAGTAGGAACCGTCGTCCCACGGTCCCGATCATATTTCCCATCGCTACTTAAGGGTGAGCCCCCATCTTCTTTCTCCCTCCCCCAAACATTATACAGTTTCAACAACAGTAACAACAAACAGGTGAAAAATTCCAACGTTACGTGCGGTTTACTGGTCTCTCCACGGGAGTCCTCATCACTTTTCGGTCCGGAGGGATGCCCCGCCAGCGGTGACATCCGTTCAGCGGGGTCCGCCATGTAAGGATCTCCGCGGGAGACAGTGCAGCCCACTGTGACCATGGTTGTGGTCAGCTCAGATTTCGCCCGGGTCCCTTGGCTCAGGTCTGCTCGGGGGTGTTGTTGGGGCGTCTATATTTTCTTGATCCCTTCACCCTCTTGCGCCTAGGGCCCTGGAGTTCCCATTGCATTCCCGGGCGCTCGCCGTCGACACCTTCCTTGCTTCCCTGGTTCGTTCCAAGGAGATCGGCGATACAATCTTTGATTTCTTCTTCGGAGCGTAGGATCAGTTTTCTGCTACCATGCTCGAAGGTAAGCGAGAAGGGGTTATCCCCATCTGTACCTTATATTCTGGTCTTTCAGCCATTTCGTCAGGGGGCTGCAAAGGCGTCTTAGGGCTAACGTCAGTGAAGATAAGTCTTGGAAGATGGTGATTTGCGCGCCCCCCATCGTGAGCGGGCCACCAGACCTGGCTTTTTCAAGAATTCTGGTTTTGTCTTGGTATCGGTGGAATTTGGCCAGTACAGAGCGCGGGCCGCCAGGCGGTCCTCCAGCTCTGTGTATGCGTTCAGTCTTAGGTTCATCAATGTCTTCGTCAGCTGTTAGTATTTTGATGATGTCGTGAATGGTGTCTCCGAGGTCTTTCTCAGTTTCACCATCCCGTTCCGGAATGCCGAAAAAACGAAGGTTATTTCTCCTTTCCCTGTTTTCCAGGTCATCCATCTTGAGCCTTGCCTCGATCTCTCTTTTCTCAATGTTGCGAATTCGTACATCCATCTGAGTTTCGAGGGTATCAATCGAAGTCTGATTATTCTCCACGCTTTCCAATCGTTCCTCGAAGCTGTCCATTCTCTGGGTGATTTTGTCGATTTTGCCGCCAAGGTTGGCACTCATGTTTTTTATTTCAGAGAGTAGAGTGGCAATGTCTCCTTTGGTGGCCGCAGCACCTGCCTCCGATGGGTCCGTGGCCATGGTGTCTATGTTCCTAGAGGGTGCGGGGGATGGTCCGTAAGCGAATTTGGCCAGTTTGTGGCGCGGGTCCATGCGCAGAATCTCGGGTTGGAGGAGGCACACGCCCCTGGATAGGGGGCCCTACCCTCTGGGAGGATGCACGGGTAGCAGGCTCAGTGTTGTCACTTGTTCTCGGCACTTCGTGTGGTGTGGGCCAATTCCTCGGGTCAGGTCAGCGGGGGGTCACGGGGTAGGGTATTGCTGCCATGCTCACCCTGGGCTGGGGTCACCTATGCGTTCTAGGAGACCTCTGTTGGGACTTTCTCTGCCAGATTGCTGGGAATCCGTTGTACGTGGAGCACGACGTTTGGGCAGTGTTTGGTGTCCCCAACGCTGGGTTTACACGGTCCAGAAGCGTTCCTAGGCAGGGGTTGCCCCGTGTGCAGTGCTGGGGTAGCAGGTTACCCTTGTTCCTTCAATATGGCGTTTGGCACGGGGAGCGTATACCAAGGCAGCCAGTAGTTAGGAGCATGTGGGGATCAGTCTTTCATACGGACCGTGCTGTGGGCTGCGTCCTTCTATGGATACGGTGTCTCGCGGCCTCCTCAGCCTTCAGGCGGGCCGTCTCCACCTCTACCGCAAGGAGGGAGGGTCTAGGGCCGTGCGCCGTGGTTCAGGGCTCGCCGCCGGGATCTGGCGCGGCCCGGTGCGTAACGGCACCTCGGTACCCCCGGTGGAGCCGGGGGCAGCAGCACAAGTATGGGGATCTGGATCCAGCAGGCAGCAACTGCAGGGGTCGACGCCCTGCTTTTCCTAGAGCGTGTCCGATTCTCGGGGCACAGCTCGCAGTTTCCGGGGCACAGGCCACAACACGCACCGTCGGCAGTGAGGAGGTGCGCGTGTCACGCGGCGCCGCCGGGGCACGGGGTCCGGCGCCGCGGAGTCTCGCAGTGGGGGTCCTCACTCACCCCGTGTTCATATGCCGGTCCCGGGGGGGTGTCACTTTTTGGGGTTCCGGGTCCAGTCTGCTCGGTAGGCCCAGGGCGCGGACCGTCACCGCCAGGGAGGCCCGTCACAGCGGTCGCCGCTCTCGGGTCTTCCGTGGTGCAGCAGGCGGGCGCTCCTGAAAACGCCTCGTTCTCGGTGAAATCGGGCCCGATTTCCGTCGGGTTTCTTCTCCGCTGCGGGGGGTCTCTTCAGATTGTAGATTTTCGCACTTTCGCGGTGGGGGGGTCCGTCAGCGGGGGCTCATGCCGCTATTTCGGGACCATGGGGGCGGTGCTCACACGGAGAGGACGTTCATCCGTGCGCCCCCTGGTGGCCAGTTTCCTCCACTCTTTTTGACTGCTTACTCTCTATTCTCTCCTCATTTCCCTTCTCTCTTTTCCTATCTCATCCCCTTACTTTCTTCCATTCACTTACTCTATCAGAATTGTCCCTGGACCTAATATGATAACAACCTCGTCTGTTTCCTCCACCCTCCCATTAGTAGCCCAAAAGGAAGTGTGAGCAAAACGTCATTGCCTTGATGATCAGGTATAACTGCTATGGATCACCGCACCATGGAAAGTAGCCTTACCCCAATTTGGTTCTCTGGTGAGTTCGAATTGTGGCTTTTGCTCATTCTGGATCTATTAATCAGTCACTACTTTAAGAATCTAACTTTTGAATGATTATCAAGCACAGGCAAAATCATAACTCTTCTTTGTGACTCAAATTCATCAGTCATTATTTTACAAAAATGTTTATGGGCAGGCCTATGTTCTTCAAAGTGTCAGCTTTTTAACATTTTGTTTTCTCTTCGCTTATCATACAAGAAAGTAATCTGAATTGAATTGAAATACAAACATTTATTTTGAATAAACATTATGCATTTGGGAATGATTTGTCTTCTGTGTGAATGCTGCCTAAATGGCAGGTCTACTGCTGGTTTCATGCCAGGGGCACCTGTGGTAGCGTGTTTGAAGGTCTGATCAGCATCTGTCTGGAGTTAGAAACATTATGCTGTTTCTGTCAGAAATGGCGATCTGCTGCTCCACCAGCAGCAAAGGTAAGGCATGTTCAAACACCCACCCCAGTCAAGTTCTTGTAAGCCATGCCACAACGGCATTAAAAGTAGTAAACCTCCCCCCTCTGCCAATTTCCATACACCCAACCCCTCCACGTCCATGACCCATCAGCAACGGAATGTAAGGTTAACCCTCACCCCTCCTATGTCTATACCCCAAAGATTGTGCATGACTGCTCCTCGGCACCGTTATTTAAGTTTAAGGCAAGAACTTGCTAATACCTCATGCCCCTGCCATATATTTGCACCAAACCGCTAATTGGTCTGGAACAAAAGTTAGTCTGGAGTAGGCCTTATATACCCCGCACCCCCAGATCCGGGAACCAGAATTGGTACTATTAACCCTCCAATCCACACTCCTTTCAATCCCCCCACATGCATCCCTTCTCCTCTGCACACACTGCCACCATAAATTAACATCCAACCCTCCACTTTCAATCCTGTGCGCTGCTGTTAACCGGGATAAGGCAGAGACCCCCAACCCCACCCTCACACTTTAACTCTGCACCTGACATTTCTTTGGTGCAGAACAAAAGTAAAGCAGAATTATGCCCCCCACTAACACACCCCCTTTCAACCTCAGGTCTTTGCTCCCCTCTTAACACGCCCTTCACTTTGGTTCACAGTGGCATTTAGTCACTAACTCTCCATCCTTGCCCCTGCTACAAACCTGCACTAGAGCCCCCACCTTAGTCTGTAAAGAAAGTGAGGCAATGTTAGCCCCATTACTACATATTTCACAAACTCCTACCCCCTTTCACTCCCCAAGTTAGTCTAACTGTCAAAATGGAAGCAGGATTAATTCTCCATACACCTGGGGCACCTCTCTTCCCCTGCCCCCAAGTCTGTACACTACTCCTCATCGTCCCTACAGCAAAGGTAAGTGAACCTTACCCACCCTCTTCCTGTCCTTCCCCCACACATTTGTGGCCTACTACCTACAGCATAGTTTAATCAAACACACCCCCAGCATATATGTGCACCCAGCGCTTCCTTGGGCATAACAAAAGTAAGATGGCATTAGCCCTGACTACCTTCTCCCCTCCAATGTCGGGCTTCCAATGCCTCGTGTTTGGCCACTCCACTTTCAAAGCCAGCGGTTGCCATGGTGCCTCACGGACGTCAGGCTTTCTCTGCTGCACACTACATCTGACGCATATTGTGCCTAACTCGATGACGACCTGGAAAACACCAAAAACTGAGGATCAATAGTGTACCCTGATATATAACACTGGCAAGGAACAGGCTGCTGCTCCTCAACGGGTTATACAAGTAGTGTGTTCTGTGCCCTAGTGATGTTACCAACCTCCGCATGATGAACGCGGATTGCTTCTTCACTCAATCCCTCTTGGATTTGGTTGTCCATTGGAAATGTTATGAACTGTTTGGTCTTTGGACATTTGACTTCCTCTTTCTGGTTCACCCTTGTGGATTTTCCACTTGCTATGACTGATGCCTGGAATTTAGACTTTCCGATGAGGACAGCTTACCCTGTCCTCTACTGAGCTGTGGGACATGCATCTTGGAACTGTGAACTGGCCACTTGTACATTTGGATTGGTTTGCAGCATTGGTAAAGTAGCTTAGGTGCCAGTGTGACTTATTCTAACATGTTACTCTATTCTATTACAGCCCGGGAGAAATCCGGGCGATATTCATTCTGAGCTTTCGTCTGAGCAGAAGTGTGGAGCTCTCGGGTGGAAGGTCTGTGGTGTATATGACATACACTTGTTGGAGCTTTAACCCGCTCCTGACACCGGACGTCTGTGCTCCCCTTCTTACCCCCCCCCCCCCCCCCCCGGCCCTGCTGTGCGGTTGAGGCTGTTACACCCGGTAGGGAGTAGATTATAATAGAACACCAACTCTCCCCTCCCCCATTGCTTAGCCTTAAACATTGGGGTACAATGGTGGCGTACAGAAAAGAGCAATTGGGCAAGGTTTAAAAGCAGTTGCTTAAAGTAAGATTTTCAGTCCTCTAGTGAGCCCTCTACTGTTCATGTACACAATCCTCACTGCAACCCGGGATGACGGTCACCTCTTTCGAGCCCCCCACCTGCTTCTCCAGTCAGTCTTCAGCTGCATTGCCCTTATGGGCAGGTTTTTATCCTATTCTTCCCCTATTTATGTTTGAAAAGAGCCAATAGAGTGTTCCGTTCCGTGGCTTCAACACATCCTTTGATTTAAGGCACATCTTACTGGGCATAACTGTTCTTCTCTCACTCCTCCAAAGTAGAGTGCCCAGTCCCCCTCAACTTGGCGCTGGGTCACCATTGTAAAGCAGCACCAAAGAATGTGTTTCCAAATGAAACCCTTACCAAAAAATGAGGAGAAAATGAAATCCGATTTTAATAATGCTTCACTGTTTTCATACAGATGACGCTGAACTTTGTCCCTCTCTGTGTCTGTTCTTTGTTCTCCCTCGAGCTCTGTTATCTCCACTCACTTTTCTGTGACTTTGCCTGCTCTGACCTTATACTATTTCCTCAGTCACTTTTTATCCCATCACTCTTCCCTCTCTTCTTTGCCATCATTGCCCCTGCTTTCATCCTTTCCTTATACCCCATCTCTTTTCTTCCTTGCTCTTTCCCTCTTCCCTATTTCTCAATTCCCCATCTTTCTCTCGCATTTTCTCTCTTCTCTCATCTTTTATCCCCTATCCATTCTGTTGCACTTCTGCTTTTCTCGCTCTATTGTACTTCCTCGCTCTTTCTCTCTACCTCGTTTCCTTTCTCTCCCGCTTCTCTAGTCCCCTCTCGCTCATTCACTTGGTATATTTTCCTCTCTCCCTTCTTCTAGCTGCATTTATTTTTCTTCTCTCTTGTTTTGCAAATATCATTTATAGTTTTAAGCCATAATGGCTTCTTCAGTCCCAAGGGATAATGAAAAGAAAATTGATTCAAGATCGGAAAACCTAAAAACCGGAGCCAACGGTGAAATACCAACTTTCCTGTTAACATACTGGCTGGTGGCAACCATAAGCACAACAGAGAGCAAAACAAAGGCTGCAGTGATATCATGTAAACATTAGTCATTTGCATGGTGAGATTACTGGTTTAAACCATGAACTTCATCCCGGCCAATGCACTTGAATGGAAATGGAAAGTCATGCAAGTCGGGTATATCATATAATTGATCAAACTGAGAACTCTAATTCATATATAGGCTAGTGTAGGCTTGAACATGCTCTAAATGCTTGGAGGACGTATGTCCTATTGTAGGCGTTATCATTAAACCCCATTTGTTTAATTGCTCTAAAGCACTTAGCATTCAGGGTCCTTATGGCCAATCCTGCACAAAACTCTACGCCCTGGCTTTAGAGTGCATGTCATGTGCGATTAAAGAAGTGGCAAAAGGTAAAAACAAAACTGGTCCTAATGAGTACTTAGTCCTCTGTATGGCTAATATGCAGAAGTATGATGCTCAGGTGTGGATTATGCAAATCCCATATAGTTCTCATTTACATTTGAATTGTGATATGTGGATGGTGCTAGGACAAACCGTCAGTGATTTTTTTTTTTTTGTGTGTGTATGTGCACACATTTAATCCACCCCCCCCCTTTTTTCATAAATGAGAACGAGTTTACATTTGTGTGTGGCTGGTGGTTTACAACTTGAAATTCTGCACATTGATCATAATCTTTACTAAACCTGGTAAGTATACAAGAAGGTGTATTTTCACTGCAGCTCTGTTTTTTGTCAATGCTGATGACGATCGAAAGCAAAATGTCCACCCCAGGTATTAACACACATTGCATGGTTTACAAGAAGATGTTTCAATACAGTTGGCATCTGGAGAATCATGATCCTTTATGGCTGGACAGTTTACCAGCTGTTTTTCTGGCTTTGGGGTTACAATGCTCTGCAAAAGTCAAGTCTTCATGGATCTTTTGACCAGTGCATATAACAATGGAAAAGGCCAATCTGCTTGCAAAGTGTCGTCTGGATGAATCCGATACAATTAACACAATTGAACCAAGGAAACCCAGAAGAATGCCTGGAAAAGTTAGGCTACTAATGAATCAAGCAAACATTTAGATCAGCTGTGTTGAACAAATATATTTACTATTCGATCATGAATTTTAAAGCAATGGGTTCTTAACCAAAAGGTTAAACAGCCATCAGTGGGAAAGCTCCAGCAGCCATCAAGAAGACCTTGGAACAGTGCTTTTCAGAGAAAACTTTTCATTTTCAATAAATACAAATAAATAACAAGATCACAAAAACAAACAGCACTAGTTATAGTTTGGAATACATGTTTGACATAATAGCAAACAAGAAAAATGTCAATGTTAATTTGTTATTAGTAAAGGGGGATCAACCCTTTTAGATCTGCAAATTACAAGGTTATGCAGCCTATGTGGAATGAAAATAGTTTCTTTTCGTTTTCTTGTACTAGAACATTGTAGGGCTTTACGTAAAATTAGTGGTCTTGCCTAGGGTAGCACAAACAAGGTTTCAACGGTGCTGTAGTTTAGCTTCACCTTTAAACCTAGCCATGACCAGAATGCTTGTGACAACCTTAATTGGACAAGGTCAGTAAGAATGTTTCAGGGCTTGAAGGTATTTCCAATTGTTTATTGAGTCTAGCACTTGGATCGTGGCACAAGGAATAAGGCATATGCAATAGGAGTGGTGCCAAAATCTTGGAGTGGATGGGTGAACTATTATTCCAAGATATGAAATGGGATGTATATTTCTCATATCTTTACTGGGCGATATAATTCGAAGAGGCAGGCCGACCCAGCCGGTATCGACCCGCCACCCAAGTTAAGGGCCCGAGCAAAGCGAGATCCTATGCAGTTGCTAAGAGTAAGTATAACTAATTAAAAAAAGAAATCTGAACTTTGTGTGCAACACTGCGCTCCATTCTCAGAGTCTATTTTCTGTGCTGATGGTCGTGACATCATCAACACGGAATAGACTCGGCAAAGTGAGCACAGTGTTGCACCTGAAGGTAAGATTTATTTTTTTATTTTTTATTAAGTTCGCCTCAACCTTGGCACCAGGACAGGATCTACATTGGTGCGGGGGTCCGGGGGGTAGGAAGGCTAGGACGAGTGGGAATGGGTAGTGGCTCTGGCTGGCAGCACCCCGGCTGCTTGGAACGGAGGCTTGCACCATACAATACTGCCCGACCTCCAGCATCCTATTTGGTCAGTGCCCCCTTCCAGGGTGCTAATGGTTGATGTTGGAGTGCTCTGAAAGATTTCTGCAGCAATTTAAGTAGTAACTAATGGGAATTGGGTGGAATAAAATAATATTTGACCAGATATTTTAGGTGGGTGTCAGACGTTCTCTTCCTTTGTGGATCAATGCATGGTGATAAATGATCTATTCCAGAAGTGCTAGAAGTAACAGAGTCAAAATATCATGACTGCATTACAAACGTTTGGGAATCATTTGATGGTGTGGATAGATGGCTCCTTTTAAGAAGGCTGCTATTAATGTGGATATGTTAAGATGGGCTTATTAATAATGCAGCGTCTTTTTCCATAGAGACCTGGAACATAAACTTAAATGTAAACATGTTTTATTTTTGTGCTGAGGATTACTCTTAAAAATAGGCTGACAAAGGGCTACCATGACGGTCTCTGGTCTTATTTTGGGGACATCTGGAGTAGTGACCAAGTAGTGATCAAGTGGGCTGGGAAACTCCCTGAATTGGGGGAGGATGGAGCCTGGGGTGCTCTTGGGGAGGATCTCCTGGTCACCCCCAGTTAAACCCCACCACTGGGCAGGGGAGAACCACATGCACAACAAAAACACTTGACTTTTAAGAAGTGAAAAACTGTCTGGGAAGCATCAATGTACCTTTCCCTCTGAATACCAGCCTCCAGCAAAGCAACATGCATGAGCATAGAAATCAACGTTTCATGACAACACCATTTTTGCGAATAGCGCCCCATAAACACTCACCGGCCATAGACAAACACATGCAAAACCACTTCACCACATAAACGCCATGTGCATTAATGTAGAAAAACATGCTGTCCTACTTCAAGAGTGCATACCAAGATTTTAAACCAGCGACCCTTTTGTCGGTGAAGGAAAACTGACAATTCGCACACATTGGATCGAGGTCACGTAATTAAAGGCCACCAATCTGAATCCCTGAACAATCACTCAGCACACATGCAGATCATCTGTCCAAGCCAAACCCCCGGGAAGAGTGGATCTTAGTCTATTTAAGCCATGGAACAGTAAATAGGACTTTGCTTGCCTGGAACTGGTAGTGGACTGAGATTAGAGTCAGTTGTCGATTCAGGAAGGCAGTGGGAAACGAAATTGGAGACATAGGAAAGAGTGGAGCGGACTGGAGGCAAGAGGGGAAGTAGAATATCAGGAGTTAAAAGCAGATGAATGCCAAATGTGGCAGCATGAAGACAGCAGTAGGTGGCAGGATAAGAACAACATTAGGTGGTTGGAGGAAAACAGCAGTTTGAGGCTTGTAAGCACGAGGACGAATGATAGCTAGGAGATAGCAAGCGGAATAGGACGGGACATGAGGGCACACATCGCCCAAGGCAGGGGGAAGTGGTGAGACCCTGAGCAGAAGGCTTTGAACCCCCAGTAGGAAGTGGAAAAAGGAGCAAGCATGTGATGCAGCATTAAGGATGGCCTGGACCAAAAAAGAAGAGAGGATGGACATAGGGTAGAAATCGGGACCTCAGCAAATAAAGCCCTCTTGCACTACCCTATGAGAATTGCGACAGAGAAACCCAGTTCGCTCGCTCCACACCCAGGACAGAAGCTCGAGCTCTTTCTATGGCTGATGGCAGTCACAAAGTGACACCTACCGATACAGCAGGAAGTATAAGAGGTGGTTATATCCTCCCATTTCCAGGGCACAAGCCAGAGATTGTTTTTTTGAGAACCAAAGAAATTGAGTGTCAAGGTGGAACCCAACATCTTGTAAACTGTGAATGGAGATCCTTCAACTTATGAAACTGTGGACCAGACATTGTCCTCGTATGTTGAGTTTGGAGCTCAGAAGTACGATTGTGTATGGGACAAGCGGAAGCAAGAAGACAAGTTTAGGATCAGGGGATTGAGAGTAGATTTTTGCCCAAGACTCAGTCATTTATTTTTATGCACAGTAATTGGGAAGATAAGAGACTGAAATTATTTTAACCAATAACTCGGGTTTTGTCTGGTCCATTGATCAATGTTGACGATATGGCACTTCATATTAGATCCCCTTAGTGATATGATTTAGCCTATTACTAGGCCATCCTAAAAAACAAAAACAATCAGGCATTGCAAAAATTGTTTCGGTGAGTAATGTGCTCAATTCAGTGAGATCAGCACTAAGACCCCAGAATGGGCCTCCTCTCATGTGGCTAGGGAAAGCCAGCCGCTGGCTGATCCTGGCCCTGGTCGTGGTATGCGGGAGGATTACATGGGAAGGGACTCATATCATGGGGAGTTGGTGACCTCTTTAAATCATGATTTCTCTTATGTTCCTAAAGCATTAATGGCTTACTGTAAACAGACTGATATTACTGCTATAAAAACCACTATGGACTTCCGAACCCATAATGCCAGGGGTACTGGGACGAGGATGAGGGATTCAGAGTTGATGAAGATTAAAGGTACCATGTAACGTGATGAGCGGTCTAGTTGTTGTAGTGTGAAACACCTGAGCAGAACATTTAAATTCAGGGATGAGATTCAGGTGAGCGGAGGAGACCCTGATGGAGTAGTAGAGGCGGCAGCAGGACTGAAGGCGGGATACGCTGTGGAAGCATTAGAAGCACCAGCAGAGGCTGACACAGGAGAAGACGTGTGTCCATGCAGAGAGAGTGCAGCTCTAAGCAGCATTGGGGAAAGCTATGCTGTGTGGGCGATGAACTCTCAACACATAGTGAACCGCTCTGGTAAAGAAGCAGAGCCAGAGACCTCACAGAGCTGTCAGAGCTCCATCGAAGGACAGTGCTTACTACGACAGTCGGATCGGAGCGGGCAACAGTGCCGACAGACCCAAGGAGATCCGCTGCTGTACGCGCAAGTGAGCAGGAGACACAAGGGGAGACCGGTGAGCTGGCCTGAGACACCAGGTGACCCCGGGGAGCACCGAATGAGACATTTAATTGGAACTAATGATTTTGAATATTGAACAAGTGAAATAAGGCAGCCAGGGTGCAACTCTCCTTATAAGAGATATCAATTGTGGGATGATTGTAACCTGCATTGCCAAAAGCCAAGAGGCTGCAAAAGAGTGATACAAACAGCCTGGGCCAACTCTCCTTATAAAGGATACCAAACGGGGATGATTGTAACCCGAATTACAGCAGCCAAGAGGGAGCAACAGAATAATGCAAAGGCCACATCTCCTTATATGAAACACCAATGGGGAGAAACCTTTACCCTAGATTGCCAACAGCCAAAATGCCATAGAAGAGTAATACAGAGACAACAAGGGCACAACTTCCCTTTTGTGGAAAACTAATCTGGGCAGATCTTTAACCCACATTGTCAAGAGCCAAGAGACTATAAAGAGAAGCAGTTATTGTTCAAACCTCCTCACATAGGATATGTGTGTGGAGAATCTTGGATCAACCATTACCATGGAGTACAATTGTAGTTGTAGGAGTGTTTATCCTGGCAGGCGAGTAAAGCAGGAAAGGGACCAATAGTAGTTAGTCCTGGCAGGCGAGTAAACCAGGAAAAGGACCAATAGTAGTTAGTCCTGTCAGTTGAGTATACCAGGAAAGAAGATCATTTAAAACACAGTGGCTGTGGTGAAAATGTGTGCTTGAAACAACATGATCATTTTATAACCTTTTTGATGAACTGCTGCATTAACAAATGTAATTGTGCGAAACCTGACAAAAGTGTTTCCTTTGAAGATGTGTGATGTCCTAGTAATTGGCCTTTTTGAAGAGAACAAGTGCCTTGGTTTATGAACTTGTGTTTCAAGGGAAAACCATTTATCTTGCCAAGCAGGAGACTTTGGAAAAATAACAGTTGTATTGATTAGTGAAAGAAACATTTTCTTTGCCAAGTGGGAGGATCCAGTGAATGGAAAACACTTCTTATGCTATGCTGTTAATGCACAGAACTTTATTGAATCCAAACTTTGCTCAAGGTATTCGTGAATTAATCCAGGGGAAGCGCGTCCAACACTGGTCAATAGGAGTACTTTGTAAAACCTTTGTGCTTGAATTGGTATTTTGTTTTATTGAACTGAAGAGAGTCAAACATTCCTTGCATATTTTTGTTGCATGTATTAGTGTATTAGTGTATTTATTAGTTGAGGGTCAGACTTTTTGGGCACTAGGTCATTTTTCTTTAGTATTAGTTTGCTAGGCAGAGCCATCCTTAATTTAATTAGTGATTGCATGGGTTGGCAATCTACAAAGACATTTCAGAATCTGATCAGGAAGGCCCAACAGGTGAGCCGGGCACAAGTTGTTGCAAGAGCTTAGCTGTGTGTCTACTTTACATACACGGTATATCCTCTAATACAATGTGAAATGATATGCGCTGTAAAAAGAAGACTGATATTGGTGTATGCCACAACTGTATTTGTTGTTATGGATTGCAATCCCCAAAGGTTTTTAAGGCACAGTTTTGAAAAAGACCTGCATAGTGATGCATCTTCAGCAGCTATAAGTATGGAAATAGTTCAGACTGGAGCAACACATCAACCAAAAGGTTTGCATGGAGATGAGGCTCTATACTGCTCAATCATTACATATATTAATTCAACTGTGCTTCCTTAATACTTTCAAATGTTAATGTCTCCATGTTATCTAAGGAGGTTTAGGAAACCTGGACTTTTTTTTATTAGAGTTTTATAGATTCTAGTCGCCTAGTATGTAATACCACTGAGGGAATGGAAAATAGGCTGCAACTATAAGGCCAGTTTATTTGAATCAATGGTGTATGCTTTGCATGACATTGCCAAACAAAATGTGCTAGGGCGGACTATAATGGTGTTCACACTTTGGCTTCGCTGTGTTGCCAAGACACTAATCAAATCTTCAAAGTGGGTGAACACCATTTTCTTGGATTTACGCATGAATAGTCATTAATTAATTGAACTTTTTAATCTACAAAGTGAATACAGTAGGGCTGTTATGATGAACTTGAATGTAAGTGAATTGGTTTATGAATATTATGAAAACAGTTTTTTCCCCCAAATTTCTTTTTTTATGTCATTTTGTATTTCCTCAATTGTATGGCACCTTTCACCATAGGCTTGGTCACACCGCGCTGTAGGTTAAATGCCCTCAGGCGGACCAAAGTATGGGAAATTTGAGTAGGTGATGTGTGTGTGCATTATAGCCAATATGAGAATAAGAGGGTCTGGCCAAGACCCTTCAAGCCACCCATGTCTAATTGGCATGTGGGTGGGTGGAGGGAGGTAGACTAGAGAGGTGGATTTGAGGGGGTATGCCTTAGGATAGTCATTATGTGTGTAGTTGCGGTTACATTTTTTTGTCATCAAAGGTAGCTGCATACTTATGGCAGAAGTGTTGTGCAAAGTCTCTTTCGGGTTCTGCGTGAGAGTGAGTGCATGCAGAATAGTGGCCGTGCCTTCGGCTACAGTTCCATAAGCATGGAGTACATGGTCTACTTTTTAACATAATTGCTGAATATGCAGAGGAACTTGTTTCATCCATTTTAATATCATGGCAGATAATGGCATACTTTTAGATCACCATAGTATTCCAGTATACCATAGGATATTACTTGTAGTGGCGGATATAATTGATATGTTTCATAACGGAAATTGTAATCGTGTGAAACGTGTGAACATGCTGGTGGATACCTCCACCTGTAATTTGTGCATTGACCAGAATACCATTGATAAAACAAATTCAGAGGTTACTTATCGAACCTTGCATCTCACAAGAAGTATATTGGTGAAAAGTGGCAGCATGTTGTTGACATTCGTTGACCTGTTTCTATGGTCAATAATATGTAACAACCTTTTGGCTACTCCTTTCGTTTGATCACTCAAACACTTCATTTTGTAATCATGTTACAAAAGGCATCTTTAAATAAATTAATCATTTTACTACGGTAATTAATTGAACCTGGACAATGGCACGTGGGTTCAGTGGTTTAGATATGTCACATTTACACACCTAAAACAAGCTTAGCTCACTCTGGGATTCCCAACATCTACACGTTCCATTAAATAGAAATAAGTTCCAGAATTGGGTTTGGTGATAAACTGCTCATATAGATTTCTTTGGCTATCCTACATGTTAAAGGAAACAACATAAAATAAAGGAAATACAAAATAAATCAAATGGTCTCTAGTAAACTCGTCACTCTATATTGCAAAGCATTCTTGGTTAAGGTAGCTCAGCGAGTTATTCACTCCATTCTGATATTACTTCTTAACCTACAGTAACGGGTTTGACTACCAGTTGGACCAACTAAGTCTTTCACCATTTTGAGGTTGACCAATTGGGAATAATAACATTGGCTCAATAAACTGAACGACATATAACATTAAGAAGCTGGCATGAGGGTTGAACATAGGGTGTTACAATTATAGATTCATTTTAGAGACGGAGACCATGGTTAAATTCAACTAACCCTTTGAATATATGTAGGCTTCAAGATAATAGCGAGGAAACATTTAAGCACTTCTGTTCACTCTGTTTATTAACATAGGCAGTTAAATGGCTGCACTCCAGCTTCTTTTGACATATGAAAGACCTTAGACCTTTCCTTGCACTTTGTAGTGCTACCAAAAATAAACATAATCCGTCGTAAGGAGCGACTGAACTGCGAAATGCATGAAGCAGCAGAGGAGAAGACATTACTCTAGATTATCAGGATGGCTGAAAAAGCAAGTTTTCTCATTTTGAAATTGGCTCAAATATTATGCAGCCTGCATACAATTTACTTTTAACTTGACATAAATCCATGATGTTTTTCTTATAAAAATGTTCCATCACAGTTTGTGTGATTTTTATGATCCTGTATTAAATGAAATGTTAATATTCTATGCAGTTTCATATTGCAATGCTTTTGGTACATCGAAGTTTGAATGGTGATAAATGTAAAGTGTAAATGTAAGTGTACATGATCTTTAACATTGACAAAATAATAATGCTAACCATTGAAGCAGTAACGGCTACCCACAGAAGAAATCCCAAAACAAAGACTGCACATGAACTGGCTTCTATTCACCTTGCTAACTACGATCCCCCTTCAGGTGAAGGATATATTGCTCTTTACTCCCTCTTAAGGCATGTTGTCACTAAACCATTAACGGCCAGCTTGACTGGACTACTCAGCGCCTGGTTCTAGACCATGCTGAACTATAGTGGAGCTGCATATCAAAAATGTCGTATTGTCATCAAAAGTAGCTGTCCTAGGTTACTACAGTTGTTGGTGCAGGAATATTGAGCCAGAATAGGCTAATGAACGTAAACACATAGCATTTGCTCACATAGTTTACCCTGCTTTCCATAAGGTGTCGGTGGTATCCGTTTTCACTGGGTATTCTCAGGTGAGGCCCCATAGTCAAGCCCTCTATTGCTGCCAGACATAGATTGATGTCATGTGCCACTTCAAGTAAAGCATTCCTCAGAGACACCTAGCGGATCATCCACATATTGTGGATTATTCCTAATTATTCAGCTGGATCTCAATTGACTCAATGTGCATGTTGGAAAACCTTACAGAGACCATGGTACACAGAGGGGCAGCTTATGGTAAGTTTTCCGGGTCGTACCCAATAGCCTGTCTATAATGCATGACATCTTTTGCTAGAAATTCTAAGGCATGTCATGGAGGCTCCAATGATGCACACTCTTTTCTTGTTTATTTAATTAGCAGCAAGAAAAAAAAAAAAGAAAACTGTTGCTCCCAACATGCATAGTCGGTGCCTCTCCCTTTCCTTCCTCTTCCAATCACTGCTCTGCCTGTTAGATATGGACTCGTGCAGCCCAAAATTCCTATTTTCTTGTTTCTCGCGAGAAAAGTATACCTCGCTTTTCTTTTAAAAACTCTGAAATGTTGATTTTAAATATATACCAGTGACCATACGGGAGGAGGATTTATGTGTAGCATTTTACCTATCCTGTTTTGTAGGGCTGCCTGTTGGGGGGGGTCAGGGTTGTTGTCAAGGGTTGAGCATCGAGCTGCACCACTTCATTTTCCTTTAATTTCAGTCTCCCTATCCCTCCTTCCTTGACAACCCCCATACCTTGGGTTTTCCTTTCTTTCTCGAGCCATGTGCAGAACCCAGGCAGAGCCAAAGCCTGTTTACAGCAAAGTAATATGCGTTGGGTCTGCTGTACCATAGAAATAAAAAAGGGACTTATCCATTTCTGGCTACATCATTTGTTTCAGTATGAAGCGCTCCTACAATCGTAATGTGAGCAGAGATTTAGAAGAAGGCAGACAGGCTGCGTGCTCTGCAAATTGAGGCACGTGTTGGATCTGCAGAGTGGTAATCCAACTTGTCTGAGTTTATTAATTAGTCAGTGGCTCTTGCATGTGAGCACACTATTGGAATTAATATTGGCACTTCCATTACAGAAGTCATGGCAGCAATGGCTGTATGTTTTGTCGTGACAGTGTCCACTGCAGTGAAACAGGCCCTGGCAGATCGTTTAGATAAGGGATTTGATGGATGGCGAGATGACATGGGGATTCCATCAGGAGCATGCACCGTGGCTCAGAACGAAGTATCATGTCCAGAACAGCCAGTAAGCACTGTTCACAAATGACTCTGTCCAGCATCCCCAGGACTGTGACGCTTATGGGAGCATCAGTGACAGGTGACCTTGCTTCACCATCTGGGCCCCTGGGCAGAGGGGATGGCTACGTTTTACAGAAGACACCGATTATCCCCTCTAGGCTATGTGACGAATTCAGGACATTTGTCCCTTCTGAGAGCTGAATCTCCCTGCGTGGAACGCAGAACAGAAAGACTGGGACCAGCGTGGTGGAGCTAAGCGTCTCACCGACAGAGAGGAAAGAATCTGCTGCGCTAGGATATGCTGCGAGAATGCCAAGAGCCAGTGAGGGACTCCTGGGCATTTGCTGGTGAACCAAAGCGGCGTTTCACTTACTGGAGCCAAGAGGAAAGCAGACGTGCAAAGTGGAAGCCGCGGGAGGCAGGCAAACAAAGTAAAGACAGCCGCAAGAAGTAAGAAGACAGCCCCTTCATCGGCTGACCACAGGAGAATCCAACAACGCCAAGAAAAGTCTGAGAGTCCACCCAGAAGCAGCGTGGACACCTGGGCTTATCGGCGAGCATGCCGAGTGCAAACAATTATGAACAACTTGACTGAGAGAAAGGAAAATAATGGACACATTGAAAATGGGGGAATTAAGTTACAAACAATCCCTTTTTATTATTTGTGAATGTACACAGTGCAAATATACTAGAAAACGAGGATAATATATCGGGAGGATACAGTATCCAACACAATATTTAAGAAACTTTGGAAGTGGTCGAAGCCCCCGAATGAACAGAAGTCCTGGCAGGAGAGTATACCAGGAAGTGACCAGTAAGTGAAAACCAAAAGACCTGCCACACGTATATGGGAACCAAAAGCCCTGGCAGGGGAGTATACCAGGCAAATTCAAGTGTGTGAATCAGAAGTATTGGTAGGAGAGTATACCAGGCAATTTGTGTTAAAAAAGAGAGTAGGAGCTTCATCACCTGACAGAGAGATCTATCAGGTGTCCCAAACAAACCAAATGAAACCAAGATTATAAAGTAAAACAGTGTGTGCAAATCTTGTAATTGGCCAATAGAAGCCAACAGAACTGTTGTGTATCAAACTTCAAGGAGTAAAGAAGAATCCAGGGGAAGGGAACTATCCTCGGGAACCAGGACCTTTATCCTTGAACTTTTGTTGGAGCCATTTATTCTTCCTTTATGAACACTTTTCTAAACCGCCCAAGGTTAGACACATTTTCTTTTTCATCTTATAGTTGGTTTATAGTGTGAGGGTCAGAATAGACCTTTGGGCAAGGGCCAGCTTTTGTTTTAACATACAGGCACAGACAGATACTTAGTTTTTGGTTTAGGTTAGGAAATTCCTCTTTCTACAGGATCAGGGATGCATTTTGCCAACCACTTTTATTTTCAATAAAAGTCTTTAACCACAATCATGGCTGACTTGTGTCCGAGTCTCATTCCTGACTCCTCACAGCATTCAGCGAGAGACAAACAAAAAGGAGAGAGAGAAAGAGAAGCACATTCGTCAGCTGGGGAAGGCCCCAAGTTACGTCAACCTTGTAAGAGAAGGAAACTCTGAATCCCACCAGTTTCAAACTTGGTTATCTTTGCAATACAGTACACCAGAGCTACGGTGAACACCTATCACAAGAGAAGGAAAGGGCAGGAGCCCAGCACAAGGTAGTGGCAGGACCACTGATGGGAATCCAAGGTGGATAGCAGGTCCATGCAACAGTGCCTATACCACCAGCACGAGATGGCTGCATAATGTACGGTCATGCAACAGAGGACCGGGACACTGTGAAGAGACAGGAAGCTGCAAGGAGAGCAAAGCCAAAGAAGAAAAGTTGTCAGCATTTCATGAACTGAAAAAGGGTCTCCAAGGAAGGCGACTTCCTAAAGATGTTCTCCTACCACAACAAAGGTAACTGGGAGAACAGGAGGCCTGGGAGGACCCAAGGTGATCATTAAACCGTATAGTGAAGTCATCCCATTAACAGTGTTAAACTTGAAATAAAGGAAGTACAAGTGTTGTAACTTTAGAGAAAAGAATGTTGAAGGGCTAAATAATGAGACAAGAGAAGAATGGATAAAATACACTGGGAAAAGGGGAGAGTAACTAGACATCCTTTACAAAAACAATATAAGCTTGAAGAGGAAGCAAGATATGGAAGGGAGCTTTTGAACCACATATCAAGTAAAGCCCAACACACCTCAGTTAACTTTCAAGGATACACTGAGAACCACAGACAAGAAAGGAGAACTAATAAGAGAACCCAAGAGGGATATCCAAAAGAGAAGAGAAAATCTAATAACCCAATTAAGGAACTGAAGAGTTTGATCCAAGAAGTCACAAGAGACGGTTTGCGTATTATGTTCTAAAATGACTGGTAGTAGAAGTACCCTCAGGAGAGAATGGCGTCATTCTCCAGACCTAAGTTAGTTTTCATAGTAGTAGGGTCAGGAAAAAGTTACTTTTGGACAGCAAACTTATTTCTTTTGAACATTTGCGACTGACTGATGAGCACCTCAGTTAGTAACATAGGCAGGGACTACCCATAGTGATAGGGAAAGATAGATTTATCCTTTTACTTCAATAAAACATTAGACAACATGTCCTGAGTGAGTCTGTGTCCTTCTTCTGTCTTACCACAGCTCTTTGTCGGCAGAAGAATGGTGGAATCAAATGTTGGGGTGATGCAGATACTCCTCCTTTGATTATTGTTCCCATATCAACCCATACCAAGGATTAAGTGGACCTGACTGAGGAGGAGATTTCTACTTTGCTACTCGTAGATAATATTGTGGACCCAATGTTTTGCCCCTTTGGTCCAACTCATGCAGACACTATGTTAGGGTTTGTTCTACCACACGTGGAGAGGTTCACCAAATTTGTGTCCATTTTTACAACCCAGGACAGAGCCCAACCCTCTCAGAAGAAATAGTTTCAGCCATGGGTATGTATGAACACAGGCCTTTACACGAGGCATACCTCGGGTTACCGACAGGTGCCATAAAGCAGAAACACTTTCTCTTCTCAAAGAGGGCAAAAATGGCAGTAGAGCACAGAAAGTGGCCGTACATTGGTGATCATACTTCCTCTTCCTTTGGTGCACGTTCTGATGGGTGGGAGAGTTCAATATTTGTTCAGAAATTGGCTATGGTTTTCTAGATATTGCTATAGCTGTGGTCTTGATACAGTCCAGGGTTACACCCAACCCCTTTCCTCAGATTCAACCAAGAAAAACAGAGGGTGGTACATCAGGATATTGCACAACTGCTGCAGAAAAGAGTAAACCAGGTTTATGGTCCGTGTTCCCATATATACCTCAACATCATTTTTCTGTTTGGAAAGAAGAATTGGTCATTTTGCCTCGTCTTCAAACTTTTAGCTCTCAATCTTTTTGTTTCTATCAGCACTTCCAAGATGGAGACTATTGCATTGTTTAGAGACATGTTGTGGTCTGGGAACTAGTTAGCTCAATTAGATCCCAATGATGGATACCTCAGTATCCCTATTGTGCTGGAACACAGGTGGTTCCTTTGCTTCCAGTGGCATCAGCAATTGGTCCACATCTCTACTCTGCCCTTTGTGTTGTCTTAAGCCCTTTGGTTTTTCCAAACTATTATGACCGTCAAAGGTTATTTGAGGAGCAGAGGGGGTAGGTTTCTAATCTACTTGGATATTTTAATGATTGCACCATATCTGGAATTGTTGCAGAAGCATCTTCAATCCATGATCAATCTGATTGCGCTATGTTTTCTCATTAACTGGGAGATGTTAGAAGTTTGTCTGACCCAGAAACTTCAGTCTTTAAAGTTCATAGTGGACTGGCTAGCCCCTACCCTTCATCTTCCCAGGGAACAGATTTGGTGGATTAAGCATGATTTGGGTTGGGTTTAAGGGCCCAATTCCTGTTCCTTCACCATCTAGCAAGATTTGTATCCCTCTTTCCAGCATCAATTCGGGTGTTTTCTGTTCCAACTCTTCGCAGTCGAGCCCCAAGAGACGAAAAAATCATAAGGTGCAAAAAGCACAGACTATGCCACTTTGGTATAACTTTCTTCAGCGGCACCTAGTGAGTTGCAATGGTGTCACATAGACACCTGGAATGGCAGGCTGATTTTCAGTACTGCCCCAAATCTGGTCTTAGAATCTATTCCAGCTACAGCGGGTAGGAGGCTTGCTGCAGTGGGGTTTCCACTGGAGGTCAGAGGCCACTAAGAGTTCCAACAGCACAACAATTAGTTAGAGATTCTTAGAGGGTCCCTTGCATTTCAGAAGTTTGCAAAAGACAGAGTACAGTGCGCCATCACTTTGCAGTTGGATAGGCTGTTCAATATATAAATAAAACCTAGGGGTATGATGTCCAAGGATCTTTCAGACATATTTAAAACTTTTCCTGGACTTTTTCCTCCCCCATCGGTGGACTATCTAGGCAGTTTACATTCCCAGAGTTTCGGAGTAATTGCATCATTGGTGGGATGAGGTGGATTGGTCATTGTTACCAAGAGTAATTAAAATCCCTCAGGGGCCAAGGGACCTGCCGCAGATCAATCTATGTGCTTTCCACCTCAATCCACAGCTACTATTGTTTTACAGTTGGATGTCAGATCTGGAGCCATTAGCAACAGATGTGTTTGAACAAGCTTGGGACTAGGGTATAGTGTATGCCTTTTCTCCCTTCTGCTGATCACCCCGTTTTGGCCATTTCAAACATGGCATCCACTCATTCTTCACCTCCTGATAGATGTGCCTCGGTTGCTTCCCACCTCTGCTGACATCCTCTGGGGTCCTGATTGGGAAGCCCCATCCCCACATCAGGGAATTCCCCCTTAAATAGTCTCTTGGCTGATTCTGGTAACATTTCTCTACCGGCTGCATACTCAGCAAGCAGTCCTGGGCACTGATCATCCAGCATCCCTATAAATCGGCATGGATGCCTAGGTTTGCAGATATTATCAAGGAGACCCTGGTACCCATTTGGCCCCTTTTGTGATGGTAGTTAATTTGTTAGCAGAGCAGGCAGGATCTGTCACGTACCACACAGTGTGAGTCTTTATCTCTCAGTGATCTCTAATTTTCATGATTTGATGGAAGGGTTCCACACTCAAGTATGGCACTCTGAAACTACACAAGTCTTTCTGATTCCTTGTTTGTAGACAATTGAGGGGGATTTGTATTTCAGCACTACCTACTCCATGTTATGCCTGATGTTGGATGTCGGTTGGTTCCTTAGCGTTTTTTCTAGAAGTGGCCAACCAATAGCCAGCTCTCCCTGAAGCAGCTTTCTTGATGTGACTGGTCCCATTCCATCAAGTAGCAGATGCATATGCATTGGATTTTAAAGGTCGCATATTTGCAAATTCCGGTGTCTTTTTATTTATATAAGTGCACAAAGACTGGTTTTCCTAACAATCCTCAGTTGTGCGTAGTACATTGCCTAAAGCAGAGGAACAGGCTATGGCTGGCTTGAGAACATCCTCCGTGGTCTTATTTCTCTCTTTCTTTGGGCACTCTGAGAAACCTGAGGGTATTCTCCCTGCAAAACCTTGAGAATCGCTTATTCGGGTGGCCAGGGAAAGGATGGTGCTCTCAGATCCCAACCCCAGGGGTGAGGGAGGATCACCTGTGTAAGGGAACCCAGGGTTGTGCTTGGGGAAATGCCCCATGTGAGATGTGGTATGATACCGGGGAAGAAGAGGAGGAGGAGGTGATCCCGAAGACCTTTGTAGGATACTCCAATTCTAAACCCCCTCCTCCCCATTAATCTTCCGTAGCAAAAGCCAATAATCCATCTATCTTTCCTAAACTCTAGAAGAACCCAAAACCCAGTGCCATGGGAAAATACATCTCCCAGAATCCCTGTCTTCCTGTTACGCACCTGAATACTTCTAATCTTTCTTTTTAACATCCTTCTGATTATTCTTTTCCACACTCTAAGCCAGCTCAGATAAAGTACTATCGTTCCCATAATTCCGCTTGTTCATTTCACGATCCAAACAAACCCTACCAATCCCGTCCTTCAGATTGTCATTTTCCGAACACCCAATTCACTATGACGGAACACTGTTTCCACAATCCCCTCTGTTCTGTTCTCCATTCCGGTCATTCTCATCCATTTAACAAAACCTACCCTTCCTAGAGCACCCCACACCCAAATATGAAGGATATGATCGCGTACAACACCTCTTCCCCTTCTGACTCTGTAGGATGCTCTGACATTCAACCCCACCCCCCCTTTTTGACACAATTTTGTGAACTGTGATCAAACTGGACTAATGTTAAACCTGTTTACTTGACATGTCCCAACCCAAGAGTCAGGCAATTAACTTGAACCACACACACACACACACCTGACAGTCCTTCCTTTTCCCCATAGGGATAAAAGGTGGAACAAGAGAGCGCAGTACGAGCAAGGCGAGCATGACAGACAACTAGACGAGACACTAAACCGGCGCAGCAGTTTAAGCGAAGGAGAAAGGTGGCAGGAATCTAGAGGGTGGCGAGGAGAGAAGTGATCTTGCCCTATTCATCCTAGGCCCACAGAACCTTTGAGGAATAAAGCTTAAGACCAAGAACAATAGCCGAGTGTTTTGCAGCAGATGTCAACAGTACACGGGACAAGCCTATGGTGATGAGGAGGAGCAAGGGTAGCTCCCGCGGCCGTGGTACCAGCCCTGACTCCAGAAAAGCCAAAAAGGCCAAGTGGTTCATCACAGCCGGTGCGTCGAAGGGGAGAATTTGTAAGAACCGGACTGTGTTGAGTGAGAGAATCGCAAAGTGGCAAGTTTGAACTGACAAGTTCGATGAACTATGAAAGAACTGTAAAGAGTGGAAAAGGGGAGACCAGCTGCAGAGGAAAACCGGCACCATGTGGGTGCTAACTTAAGAGACTCTGGTTGAGCCCCATCTGAGAGAAACTACAGGTATCAGAAGGACCTAGGAAGGCCTGTGAAACAGGTCAAAGTGCTCATACAGAGGGTCAAGTAAAATCCCTGTACTATCAAAAGACTTTGATCTACAAGCAGTGGGAAAGCAAGGGAAGTGAATCCCGCAAACATTGAACTGTGTAAAAGAGAACATTGAAAATAAAGAGGGGTCAGCGCCCAGACAAAAGGGATCTGTGCGTGAGCCACTATCACCCTGATCCAGAACCACAGTAGACCTGGTGAAGGGTGGCTAAGAATTGAGAGGGATCAGAGCCTGGCAGAGTGGATCCAAGGGTGAAAGTTGTTACCCCAAGATTGAAAAAAGTAAAAGTTAAGAAACTGCAAGAGTGAATTCGAAGGAGGGATGCCAGAGAAGAAGGGTCTGAGCTCGAATGAATGAGATACAGAGATGAAACTATCACCCAAGTACAAGCAGTCAAGAGAGGTACAAGCCCAGCAGAGGGAGATCCAGGGGTGAAGCTATCATCCCATGTGAACTGTGGTAAACAATTGAGAAGGGTCAGCGCCCAGAAGAGGGGGATCCAGGGCTGAAGCCATCATCACATTTGAACTGTGGTAAACAATTGAGAAGGGCAGCGCCCAGAAGAGTGTGACCCAGGGGTGAACCCATCACCCAGCCACCCAGCAAATATTGGAAACTTTCATTTGTTAAAGGAACGTTTTGTTTTTGTTAGCTGAACACAAGGAGACTTTCAAGTCAGACGAGACTTGGCCATCGACAGTCCTGAAAGCTGCCATTAGATCTGTAGTCTCGTGCTGGAGAAGCCCGAGACTGTACTGTGCTCCAAGCTCCCATCTTACCCCGTGGTCAAAACATGGGGAAGGGACACCCAAGCTACTGCATCCTGACATATTATTTGAGAACACTTCTTTCTTTTCTTGAGAACTATCCCACACTCCTTTTGGTATTAGTTTTAAGGCTTGGCAATAGGTTTTAGTATAGGCCTTTTCATTTGATACAACGCTGCTAGGACTGCCTTATTTTTCATTTGATGGTTAACGCTTGCTCCCATCTTACATTTAGTTTTAGAATAGTAATTTTTCCAACCTGCATATAAAATTAATTGTTCAATTACCACCCTTGAACTGTGATCACTTGTGTCTACCTTACTTGTGCCACCATGAGTTTTTTTACAGCATTCTAATCTAATTTCATCATCTACTCTTGCGAGATGGGTTAAGGATATCATGAAGGAGGCAGGGGTTGACGCTGAATGTTTCGGTGCTCACTCAGTTAAGGATGGCAATGGTTTCTAAGTCCTTTTGAGCAGAGGCACAGCTGGAGAATATGGACGCATCTATCTTTGATACCTTTTATTGTAAGCCTATTGTGCATGTAGCTTTGAAATATGCATTATGGAAGCCTCTGTGCTATGCCTTAGGATGCCATTTAGCCCCAGTTAACTACAGACAGTAGTGATTCTATTAATGGCACAAAGGTGAGAATATTCCCTCCCATTTCTCTAAACTTCGGTCTTTGCATGTCTCTACAGATTCATATTTGGAGGGGCAGATGTTTGTCTGGGGGCCACGGAGCAAGGGCATAATGAGCTCCATACCCCTCACCCACACGGGTACTACTCGAGCATCATTTCAGTCTAACATTGGCAGATATGCTGACCAAAACTCAACAGCAGTGCCAAGGGTGCCCAAACCTAGGCTAACAGGGGGAGGGATGCAGCTAAACAAGGGGGACTCAGGAAATTATTCACACAGACTTGAAGGCCCCAACACAGCCTCCTGTGCTCAAACGACCAGGCGCCCCCTGGGGACAAGCAAGAGCCTCAGACTGTCAACTGGTGAGGAATCTGATCCACTCGGGGAATGGAGGAAACAAAATCTGATTGTGACTTTCAAAGTCTGCACTCATGGGAACAAAAACTCATCTAAATGGGCCCTGGCAGCAGCTGTCCAGGAGACATTGGGTTTCACTGACATCCCCTTTAAAAATATGTCTTGTGTGCGGTGTATGCTTTGCGGGGACTGCAATGTTCGATTTGGCTTCAAAAGGGCACACTTCCAAGTGGGTCTGAGACAATGTAGAGAGACCCTGCGGGGAAAGAAATTGAGCTTTCCCTTGATGTTAAAGCAGACACCTGATCGGCCAATCTTGGCTCCTGTTTTATTGATCTTACCAAGCTCGAACCAGAACAAAGCTTGATATGAATGAGTCCAAAATATGTACTGTTCAGCCATGCAGCCAACAGTTTGAGTGTATCAGTCACAAGAATTTCCTCTAACTTGTCATCCTGCTAAGCGAGCACCAGGGGCTAAATGACCAGGGAAAGTTGGAGGGGTGCGGGGGGTTAACAGGTATATTTTTCATGGAATGTGATGGGGGTTACTAACAAATTACATGATGCATATTGGGTTGATAACTTGATTTAATATCATTTTCCTACAGGAAACCTGGCTAACAGATGGTTTCTGCATACGAGGATACCAGGGGTATGCAATGAAGACAGAGAAAATTGTCAAGGGCTGAAAATAAGGGAGGCTCATTTACAAAAGTCTGAGTACAGGGAGGTTTTGGGGGGGTACAGGTGAGCAGGCTTCACACTGATCTCTGAACCATGATTATTTTACTGCTTACTAAGACGGGTATGAATTCTGAAAATAAGGTATATCTGGTTAATGTACACTGTCCCCCTAAAAATAACATAATGCTGGAGGTTTCTGAGAGAACTCCTGACTGAGCTCACCTCAGGAAGGGTGAGATACAGCTTACTTATTGCAGACGACTTGAATGTAAAGCTAGGTCCATCTCACACAATGTATAGTGAAGCCTGGTTTGTGAAAGATACTTGTGTGGTACCCAGGAGGAGCCCAGCATTTACTACCCCATATCATGGAGGCAGACAACTAGCCTCCTTGTCATCAGAGTTTTTACTGGTAGAGTTGAATGGAAGACTACCAAGTGATATCCTGCCTAGGCATACATTCAGAAGGGAAACATATTCTATTATCCTAGATTACGTGATTGTAATTGTAATGGGTTATTTATAACCCGCTCAATACCCTGAGGTTTCTAAGTGCAGACCCGGGGATCGACCCTGTGATGCTCCATGTCATCTTGCTTACAAGACCACGCATTGCCTGTGAGCTATCCTCCCAACATTAGTAAATTACCCCACATACCACCAGAGGATAAAGAGAATGCCCCACACACTTGTCACCAGAGTAGTCTGTGTGAGGAACCTGAGGGTGTCCTCACTTCTTTTCTCCTTGTATCCTCCTCTCAGCTGGCCTGGGGAAAGGCCATTGCTTTTGGATCCTAACCTTGGGGATGGATTTGCAAGGGAGGATCACCTGGGTGTAGGAGACTTGTGGAGTGGTGAGAGGACATCCCTAGGTGAGACATGGTATCCCCCCATTTCCTTTCCCTAAACCTTCTATGCCTCAAGCCTTTTGTCAGCCCTTTCCCTGTTCTTCCCTTGAAAGCCTCCCCAAGAATCGCCAGTTCAATACTGGGACAAGGAAGAGACTAACTAGGAAGACACATCCGCATTTCATTGAGACAATCCCATATTGACCTCATTTTGTTAATACAGACACGTATCGGACTCAACTGTGTACTGGGACGAGGAGGAGGACCACACACGAGTAAGGCAGAACTACCGTTCTAATGGTGAGCGGCCTAGTCTTTCCTTGACTCATGAGGGTGGCGGGAACTTTAAGTCAGCTGTGCAACGGTGTGGAAAGCAGAGTAATCGAGACCTGAAAAAGGATGCAGAGTTTATGCAGTAAGAAGCAGATCTGAAAGAGGCTAGAGGTCGGTGACAGACTGAAGGAAGGAGGCTTGACCAAGTGAAGTGATCAAGCAAGTCCCGAGCTGCAGGAGGTGCATTTCCTGGTGCACGGATCCACAGAGAGCCGCTTGGAGCACAGAGGAGGTACTGCACGGGAAGGAGAAACCCCATAGCAGTCAAGGACCTTGCAACAAAGCTGTAAGCTCTGACCGGCGAGTGAATCAAGATGGGGAATACTGGGTTGGCAGGCAAATACGTAACACAAGCAATGAACATTGATTCCGGTGGCATCAAGCCTTTATATGAATGCTGAATGAAGTTAAAGCAAATATAAGCATTTATGAATGAGAACAAAATGAAAGCAATGAAACACTTTTGAATGCCAAACAGAATGAGCAATCCTGAACATTAAACTGAGGGAAAGAAAGTTTGGGAATCTCCCTAAATACAGTGAATGGCAATATATAAGAAAACCGGCATGGGCAAAAGCCAAGAGGAGAATTAACGGAACTGCATGTTATGAATACACATTGGCAAGAGCCAGGAAAATGTAAGAAAGTTTAACAGGTGTATTGTGATCAACCAAGTTATTGTGAAGTGTCTTGAGAGCGTTACACAGGCAGAGAAATTACAGAGCACTATCAACCTGACACTGTGGCCTAATGTTGATGGAAAAGCAGCAAGGCAGAGGGATCAGCTGTGTGACCTGTAATGGGTGGACCAAGTGGTCCAACAAGTGCGCCGAGACTGAGTGCACCTCATTACAGAAAGGCCACTGAAAATGCCCATGAAGAATATTGTGTTTATACCACAACAGTTAAGGAACTGGACCGCCTATGTGAACTAGTGAAAAATACCAATAGTATAAGAGCTGGGAAGCGTTCCAAAGTCTTGTGGTGTTTTGAAAAGCTGGAAGATTTGAACTCTTGGGAAAGGGAACCCCTATACCCGAAGAACGGCTTTGAACTTGGGGAAGGAGAAGCAGTTTACAAGCCAAGATCTGGAAGAAGCTCTGAAATTTACTTTGAACACTATTCATTTGGATGCTGACATCCCTACACATTGTATACAATTAGACGTGTGGGCAAGTCTAGGTTTTGGACACAGACAGACATTTGCTTTGGACTTCCTGGCGCATACGATCCTAAGTTTTCTTTAGGTAGGGAAATTCCCCCTTAGCAAAGGGCAAGTTAAGCCTTACTCCATGCTACATTTTAAGTTAATAAAACTTTGAAGACAAAACCTGAACCTGTTGTCTGTGTCTCCTTCATGATGCTGTCACACTGCATGTGGAAACATTTGTAGTCGAAGAAGATATTGCAGCTATGTGTTATTTATTCCTCCACAAGCAGCTCCAACCAGTAGAGCTGATAGCAAAATGCACCTGTGTTGGGGGAGTGGATACAGAGCAAAATATGTAGGGGACACAATTGGCACCGAGGACCACCCCCTCCCCCTGTCCGCGCACATATGTGCTTGCCCCTCGGTGTGAGAGAGACTGCATGGAAAAGAGGAGGCTGGTAAAATATTTCACCAGAAAAAAGAATATAAAAGGTTTATAAGAAACAAGGCGCAGAATTGCATAGACAACCTGAGGAATCTCTTTGCTTTATCGGTTTCCAATAATGATCATAAATTGTTTTGAAAACTGGTAGCCAAAGGCTGGCGAAAAAAGAGAGGAACCCCCAGGAGGATTGATCACTAAGAATACTTGGGTGTAACACTTCTAGAGGATTTTTTACAACCAGCACTGAGAAGAGGCTCGGCTCATAGATTGTGGCCCCAGCAGTACAATAATTGTTCTCTCGGGCAGAGATCATTAAAGCCATTAATCAAAAGAAGCACAGGAAAACAGCAGGACCAAATGGGCTCGCATCGGGGTTCCATGTGTTAATATCCCTCCAAAAATATTGGCATACAAGAATGGAGCAATTTTTTGCAGCGATATCAACCTATGGCACTTGCGGGGGACAGAATTGAAGCCCCCACTCCCATTTACCCATTAAATTATCCTCACCAATAATATTGCCTATGCCGTTTTCCGACAACCATATATATGGCAATATTATTGGTGGGGATAATATTACCCGATACCGGCTTCAGGTATCTTTGTTGGTTTTCCCAACTGGTAGGCCACCATTTTGATTATTTTATGTGAGGCAATTGGTGAGGGCACAGGGGTCCTGGTGCTCTGGAGAAGTGGAATAATTGTACCAATATTTAAAAAGGGTGGCCTGGAGGATCCCCATTGTTACAGACTCATCTCCCTACTGGATAGATCTTCGGAAATGTATGCCAAATCTGTTCTAATCCAGTTGGAGGACTGGCTTGCTGAGAATAACATCCTGTAAACATCCCAGGCTGGTTTCAGACATGACCTCTCTACCATTGATAATTGTTTTATATTGAGCACTATTATTGAAACATATTGTAGGGTTAGGGGGGCACTGTGTACGCAGCTTTCCTTGATCTTAAGAAGGCATTAGATTCCACAGACAGGCACACTATAGCACATGCTGGAAGCCAGCTGGCTGCCAGTGGGGCTGCTGAAATGGATCCAAACTGCTACAGGGACACCAAGGCTGCAGATACGGGCTCAAGTGGCATAACCTCTTAGTTCGATACCAGCAACTGGGTAAAGCAGGGTTGTCCCCTCACCCCATTGTTTATCCTATTTATGTCAGACTTCGACCTGGGCAGGGCTGATGGTAAGCTCTCCTCCCCAGGTGAAGGTGGCATACAGTGCTCTACTGTAAACGGACGATAGTGATTCTTGGACTTACTCCAGGTAGTCGAGCAGGCACTCTGATGTATAAAAACGAAATATCTACCTTAGTTGTTAATGTACACAGACGTGAAGAATTTTTAGATGTGGACAAGCCCTATTGTCAAATTAAATTCACCATCAGGCAGGAAGTTGTTAATTATGGCCCGTCTAAATTTACTTTTATTTGTATTTATTTATAGAATGTATACAGCGCCTTTTGGCAAAAGTAGTAGTTCAAATAGGAGAATAACAGTACAATAACAATGAACAATGGGGGGGACCAACGCTCAGTTATTAGAAAGAACAGACAACATAGGGAAGGAGTTTCAATGTTTGGCCGTGAGAAGGGCAAAAGACAGAAAACAAGAAGATGCACATGGAGGTTTAGGAACAGAAAGAAGAAACTGATTCTGGGAACTAAGAGACTCGGGTGGGGAATACAAGGAAACAAGTGAAGAAAGATAAGGAGGAACAAGACCATGGGTACACTTGAAGAGAATCAAGAGAAAATGATAAAGGAGACAAGACTCAATTCAGGATGAAGAGAAAAGGAGACAAACAGAAGAATTATAGATAGAACGAAGGGGAAGATGATGAGAGGCAGGAAGACCAAGAAAACTATCTGAACAGTAGTTGATGCAGGCAAGCAGGAGTGAAACTTAGTAGCATGGAAAGAAAGATACGGTCGAGCACAGCGAATATTAAACGGAGCATAGTAGCAATATCGAGCAGTAGAGGAAATATATAAAGGAGAAGAACGAGAGGGCTGAATGATTATACCCAAATTACAAGCAGAAGAAAAAGGTAGAGAGGAATGGGGGATAGGAGAGGGAGGGTGAAGAGTTGGAGGAATTGTGGTAGCAGGAAAGAAACGAACCTCAGTCTTTGAAGGATTAAGATGTAGAAATTGGGAAGGCATCAAGTTATCAAATGGAAACAGGGTGCAAGGTGGCATCAGAAGAAGAGAAGGAAAAGAAGATGTGGGTGTCAGCTGCATAAAGATTAAAAGAAAGATTGAAAGGCGGGATAAGAGCAGAAAGTGGGGCAGTATAGAGTGAGAAAAGAAGGGGATGCCATAAAGAAGAGAATGGGGAAGGGAAGTGTGTCCAGTCCACCTTACTGAGTAAGACCACTGAGAAAGATACAGTTACTTCCCCTGCTTAAAAGGACCAGTCGGCTGAAGGTGTCTATAAATGCCAGTGCCACATGGAGGGGGACAGGACCTGGCCCACTGTCTTCTGATTTGTCAGCAATATCGCGAGGAGAGGAAGGAATGGCTAAAACCATACTTCCAAGGTCATCAGATTAGGTCTGTCAAGGGAGCCATGTCGGATATATTGAACCTGGCAGAGCTGCAAAGCGCGTACGTTATAGGACGAGGGAGGCCTTGAGTAGCTAATGGACATTTCAGCTGAGCCGAAGCGTCCGTTTTATTTTTATTTATGGTAGGCGGAGGGAGATTATTTTAATTGGGCTTCATTGTTTATTTATGTTTGCTATTGTTTCTTATTTTTACTGGTATTGGAGAAATCCGAAATAAAATTCTGTGACTTGATATGAGAGGTGGCCGTCAGTAAGGGCCCAAGTTGTAATGTTGTGAGTTTTGTCTCGGATGGTCAGAGAGCAGTAAACGGTCAGCAACAGAAAAGAGGACGACTATTGGGTCAGGGGACATTATGGAGCATGATTGGGGGATGAAGAAAGGAGAGGGACGTGCAATACGTATGTTTGGATCAGTATTTCTATTTGTTTACTTGCTGCTAACTAAATGCACAAGAACAGAGAGTGCATGCAACTCACCTCTGTGCCATTTATAGAATCACAACCGTCTATCCAGTGGTCGAAGTGGGCGGGAGCGGTTGGGAGCGGTGCTCCTCTGCTTTCTTTAATTCAGTTTTACTGTCCCTATACTTTTTATTTTAAAAAGAAACTGTTCTGGAATGGTTTCGATTTAAAATGGAAGTGTGTGAAGCAGTTGAAACTTGCAATTCAGTGCACTGCACTTAACTTTCCCTTAAACAGCAGGCGCATTTGTTTGGGGGTTTGTATTGTGTGTGGCGATGGGGTATGTGGGGAGCGGGGCAGGCCATCAGGGAACATAGTTCCACTACTTCATTTCACACACTTTGACCACTGCGTGTATCGTTAACTAGGGGCGATACAGCATTATTTCAACATTACAGTCACAATACCAAATAACCAGTAATTTTGTTTCTCACAATGGTAGTCACATGGTCAACCAGGGACGTCATTAAGGGGTCGGCAGGGGTCGCAACTGCAACCCCCGAAGGTCTCCCTTGCTACCCATGTGGCCTCCCTTGCTACCACTAAAAAAACAATTTAAATGCAAGCTCCTGGGCCGTAGGCAGCGCAATTTGGCTCTTTGCTTCTGAAGTGACTGACTTTCTTGTTCAGGCCTCTTAAAAACAAAAAAGAAGGCAAAAAAAGAACAGGGGTTCCACAAGTGTAACACTTCCAGTTGTAACCCTAAATAAGAAAGAATAGGTATACCAAATCATTTGTCTTTCTGGAATTCTATACAATAATTGCGAGACTCATTAAAGGTTTATTTCAGGCACACTTCAGGGGGTAAGTCACTGATTTAGTCCTTTCTTAAACACTTCAACTCAGCCGTTAATCAGTCTGAGGTCGATAAATGAGTACCAACACAGGTTGGGTGATTATGAAGGTATATTTGTTCTATATAAAGCGCTTAAGCGTAAGTGCTATATAATAACACATCATTATCATTTGGCCATGGACGCCTGCTTCCACAGTAATTTGGTAATATGGGCCTATGCACACTGATCTTAACGATAAATATGGCGATCCATTCTTGTCTGAAATGTATATTGCATAATAGTGATATCGCAAACATATTTTTCATACTGTACTTAGGGACAATGGGATGCCACATCCTGTTTTGTCAAGGGGTGAAAAGTCATGTTCCATCATTTCCCATGATAATTTGGTGTGGGGTCAAATGGCGTCACTTCCTGTGATGTCATCGGAGGTCAAGGGTCATATGATGTCACTTCCGTTACCCCTGGCATTTTGGTGAAATGGCGTCACTGTGGTCAACGTTATCAAATCCACCTCGTTGTTTAATGCAACTAGCAAGTACGCACCACCATCATTGATGGCAATCACCCAACACATTTAAGTGATAGTTTTAGAACTGAAAAAAGTGTCAATGCTTGTTTGGTATACACCCAAAGAAACGCTTGTCTGCCTTCTGAAAGATAAGGGTCCAGACACGTTATGTTCCACAACCATTCCTGACTAGGTTAAGGTGGCTAATTAGACGTATGTTTTGCACTTTCGTTTTCTTTAAAAAACATTTTAACATTAATGTTGTAAAGAAAACGAAACCGTTTTCAATATTTGTGAAGAAAACACTAACATTGTTTTTTAATAATAAATATTCTTTGCTCAACATTGAGGTGAAAAACCACTTTCAACTAGTAAGTAAATGTGCATTATCTGGTTCATTCTAGGTGCTCCTGTGCCATCCCACGGACTGTTTGCCCAGTTCAGCACCGTAAAAGGCACGTCTGCACTTTTTTTTTCTATTAAAGATCGTTTCTTTAAAACTTTAAATAATCACACATCTTAAAGTGACATTTTCAATAATAATTTTTTTGAAAGATCAAAACACCCTCAGACTTCTTGTAATGCATAAAAAGCATTCAATGACATGGGGTTTGTTACATTTAAACTTTAAAATATGAAATGGTTTCAGTAAAATATATATTTGAATATTAATTTAGATCCCAAATTAAATTGCCTGTTTCTCTATAGAAAGTTCCAAAATTACAAAAAAAGTAATATTTCAGTAGTTCATTTTGATAGTAATTGTTTGATGGCACATGGACCCTGATAATTAAGCAAACATGAATAGACGAGCGTGACGTCTTCAGTAGAGAACCTGTCCAACTTTGAGCGAGACGGTAAAAAACACGTTTACATTCACTAAAAATATAACAATTTTAAATAGGAACAGGGAAAGAATAGGAATCGCACACCTTTTACACGACTCGATCATGAGTATAACTATATCCTCCAGGTCCACGGGTGCAAAATCCATCTACCAGTTGGTTAACAACTGTTATATTGATCTTGTACCTTGCTGTATTACAAAAAAGGATTCTTCTTGTTTCTGTAGTTGCATGCAGTTAACTACCTCAATTTAATTGACATCCACCAAAGCAACTGCTCCTCCTGTGGACTGTCAACAACTGCCACTTCTGGAACCCCCAGCTGCTCGTCTTCCGTGCTTACATCACAAAGGCACAATTCCACACTTAACTATGGCACTCAGATACTACACAGATCTTTTCAAGAATAGCTCCTTGAACTTTAGCGCCACACATATGGATCTACGTGGGAAGGAATTATGCGTATTGTAATAATTTCTCTAAAGGCAGGATTCATTTTAGCTGATGTAATCAACTTGTAATTCTTTTTTTTCACATGTTTTAATAAGATTTTCTGGGGCAATTTTAAGTTGCACATCTATTGCTTCTGGATGGCATCCGTGCCAAAGGGCTACACCTTTTTAACTTCATGCCTAGTCCTTAGTAATTGCAGATGCATCAGAAATGTTGGGCAGACAACTATGAATTGCTCACAGACTGTATGCAGTTAATGTACTTGTCATTTCTGGAGCAAGTTGACTAGAAACTTAAAAAAGACAACCACTGAAGATATCAGCCCACAAATTAAAATCTCCTTAAATGGCAGTGACCAAATATCCTTAAAAAGCCGCCCCTGGTTTGTCTGCTTTTTCATCATGACGCCATTGCATAAGAGATTAATATCAGTTATTTTCTCCCCATGGCTGATCTGCAATTATTGCTAATAATTTCAACAGTATCAATAATGCGAGGAGAGGTGCAGGTTCTGAGTTAATTGACATGACAATTTTCCGAATGTTTTAAAGGACATCACAGCAACGCTTAGTAAGAGATCTTGGAGCAACCACCGACATTCCAAGCGAAATGGCTCCTGGTAAAACTATTGTAAGTAACTCACAGGTGAAGGTTACCAACCAGCCATGGCTCTGGCATGAGAAAGCCACCCGCAGTGGGCAACCTTCTGCGCCTCTGAGGTACAAAGTGATCCAAAGCAGGTGCACGTTCGTTTCAATGCGTTTCCTGATTTAGTACCACATATAATTGGGTAATTATACTAATGAATGCCTTGTTTGTAAAGCACTCTGTCATTTTGGCAAGTGTGCTGCTATCCAGCTGGAAGAAATGTAAAATTAGTACGAACTGGCTCTGTGTGGGCAAACAGCATGCCAATGTGGTGTAGGAAAAGGCTTAGTCAAAGAAAAAGTGCTCCCGTTTATTGATTTGCGTGTTACACTTTCTACAGACCACTTTCATTAATAACAGTATCACTTCGTCCAATGTTGTATTACTAAAATAAAGCATGCCTGATAGAATGCTAAACATCTCGCTGACGTCGATCATCCCACTGCCCACGGCTTTCCAGATGTTTTGGATATTGACTCCCATTAGTCAATGGCAGGGTGTTGTAGTCCAACATACGGGGAGCTGCAAGTAGCAAACATCTGACCTAACATTACCAAAGGATTGGCCAGTGAGTAAAATCACTTCTCAAAATCAATTTTAGATGAACAGCATTCGTGTGTATACATGTGCACGGACTTTTCCTTAAGCAGGACATAGATCAGTACTTGTGAATGAAATTACTTGTCAGTAAACTGGTACACTAAACACAACAGTATGCTGTACATTTCATTTGCTTGGTAAATCACCACCAGAACATCTTTATAATAAAGGAGATTTAAAGTCACAGTGTACAAAAAGGTACTAATAGAAGTATATTTCTCAGCTATAAATTGGCTCACCCTATTGTCACCAAGAGACCACTCCCTCACACCTGTTGATAACCTGAATAACTACTTAAAATGCTGTCTTTGAGAAGGAAGAAGACCATTCTAGAAAAATAGAATACACAGAGTGCACTTGTGTCCAAAGTTAATTATAGCAATGATCTGTTGACGAAACAAAATAAAAACGTTTATAACAAACAAAAGGACAAGCAGAATCATGACGACACGGGCCATTAACTAAACCCTTCAATTTCTTGTTTTGAAGTGTTGTTCTAGTCTAAACGCAGATAGGGATTTAGGAAAATGATTTCAAACCACACTCTGTTCAGCATACAAATACAATCAAAATCTCCACAACATGCCATTTGTACCATAGAAATAAAATGTTTTTTAGTGTCTGGAATCATCCCTTTTTTCTGTAGTTGTAATGTCATCAAAGGATTAACTACAACACACCCATATGCATGTCAGGAGATTGGTTAAAATGTTACACAGCATGTCTAACAGAGGTTGTGGTATACATAATAGAATGCAATTTGAAGACTCTAGATGAGCAAAGCTTTACGATGCGTTACATATCATATGATTTATTTTGAAGGATCATTCTGCACCATAGCCCAGGTGAAGTGTTCTGAGTGAACAGAGAAAGAAAATCCGGGAGATCATGATTTGTTAATGAAAAGAAAAAACATGTTCTGGATACATCAACTGTTAAGTTTGACCCCTTGGGCATTAATTAGCAGTTAAATTTTATAGGTGTCATAAAGTGATTAAAGCATTGAGAAGAAAGCACAACTTGACAAAGAGGGTAATAATAGTATGATACAATCATGTGGAAATGTTACGCGATCACAAGATTTTCTTTGATTAAGCACGCGTGGAACCAGTAATAATGAAGGGGTAGTGGCTCACACATGGTCCAAAGTAATTGATACGAAAAGGGTAAACAGTGTCGCAACATGAGAGTTGGGAAGTGCTGGTCACCATTTTGGAAGAACCGTGTGTTGACACCTACACTTTTTAATTATGCGACAGTGAGTGAAATATTTAAAAATCATTTTGAACAGATAACATTTTTGTGCAGTGACAATTGTGGTAATGTGCATTGATGCAGAGCATCCGAATAAAACATTGTAGCGTAAAAAAGCAGCACTGTTTGAATACTTTTAAGACTTTTGAAGGTGATATTCATTTACCAGTCAGGTCGTGAATTTACTACCCCTGCTACTAAAAAGAAACTGATGGGCAAACAGCAATACTTTGCATTGATTTATCAAACAAAGAAAATTGATTTAAGATCTCTTCCACGGTCCACCTTTTAATTAACCTGAATGTAATAATGTCCAGTATAATTGCCAATAATAATCAGTGGGATAAAAACCTCTCGCGACTTCGTCACCAAGCCACAGACCAAGAGCCTCAGTAAGTTGACAACTTCTAACTTACTCGCAACATGTATATTCAGTTGTGGACATTAAATTCTTATAAGATGTAAAATGGCTGCCAGCCCACTGCCTCCAAATTCCTGAGGCCATATGACAGAAATAGTCTGAGCTGTGCATTAACACAGATTTCTGTCCTTTGCACACCTTTTCTCTGGTACAGCAACTGCAGAAGTTGTTTTATGGAATCCTTCTGCAAAATGGAATGGGCGGGAGCAGGTTTAGCGCCAACAGACTCACAAGGTGGTCCTCGAGCGCAAATTAGGAAATTCCTTTGTGTGTAGATATTTTCCCATTCTATGGCCCCAGGAGATAATTTGTTGTCCATGTAGACAATCACTGCCCCTATCTGGAGGGGGCTTTACAATAGAACATGAAGCCTAATTTCATGAGGTTGGATTAGGTATCCAGTCACAGAACCCTCGCAAAGACAGGCTGCGTGGTGCTATGCAGAAATCTGTCAGCAAGGCAAGAGTCATATAATTTCTACCTGCCACTATTTGACTTACAGTTATGGTGCAGGTGTCTATGGCCCCCCATAAGGCCCAGGCCTTGCAAGAAACGTTATTCCCTACCACACATTTGGAACAGCCTACTGCATGCAATGCTGCTAGTATATTTTCTAAGATCTGTGGTAGAATCTGTTTGCATTGCTTGCTAACCATTACTTTCATCTTCCCTTTGAGCACTTTAACAGACACTTTAACACTGATTTGAATTTTTACATTTACTTGTTTCATTTTACTCTCCCTTTCTGTTTCTCTTTAATTCATGTCTGCTTTCATTACACTGTGCCCCTTTGCATCTTGTGTGCAGAGAGAGGATGTTAAAAATGAAAATAAATCTGGACTATCCTACACTACTACTTCTTGGACATGGTGTAGAAATATGTATGGCATGTAGAATCTACCTGGGAAATGGTGGCCATTATGGGTTCGGAAGTGCTAAAGTGTAAAACGTATTAATGTAGCAAGCAGTAAGGAAACATGTTTTCAAATGCATAATTTACTACTTCATGTAAGAGAAGAGATGTTGTGATCATTTCTGAGAAGACCTAGGTATACTTCCCTTTGTCACTTTCCCCCAGTAGCCCACTGTCTCCAGAGCCCTGGTTCTTTCTAGACTGGACTACTACAACGGCCTCTTTCTCAATCTGCCTTCCTCTACTCTAAGCCCTCTGCAACTAATCCAGAAAAGGATTGCGAGACTTGACCTTGGCCTCAAGCCCAGGGACCATGTCCCTCCAGCCCCGAAATCTCTATAGTGGCTCCCGTGGCTGAAAGGATCAAGTTCAAGGCCCTCTGCATCTTCCATAAGGCTTTCTGGAGCCAAGGCCCGCACTACATACAACTCTTTCTTCCAAAAGTCCTTCCTTCTCGAGCTCTTTGCTCTGGTACCTCAAACTCTGAGGTTCAGACGCTTCGCTTGGAAGAGAGTGGGGGGGTAGACCTTTTAGCGCAACACATCCCCCCATTCCACTGTGATGGAGCGAACCGCCCTCAGACTCACCTAGCAGACGCAGCACTATAGACCATGCAGAGCCACATGAGTGGAGGACAGCTGGGTGATATCCATAGCTGGCCTCCTGAAAGAGGCATCCCAACATTGTGCTAGCCGCGTGAGCGGGACCAGAACCGGAGTCCGCTGCCGGAGATGCAAAGAGATGGCAGCTCGGGCAATGGACCAGAGTGAGCCTGTAGGCGAAGACACAGGGACGCATCTGAGCTGAGCTCACAAGAGTGACTTTTTATTTTTATTTTTTATTTGTATGGTTGATAGAATCAACCTTTCAAATTTCACAACACTTCCAAAACAATACAATGCATTTTCTTTCAAAGTTGACGTTACATAAACAACACAATCATAAGAAAAGAAAACAAAATCAAAATTCTAACTAAAACAATGACATTGCAACAGACACATTTCGACCTCAAGACTCACTACATGCATGTGATGGGCAAGGAACTGATTCAGCAATATGCACCAAAATGTACTGCTGGTGTAACACTTCAGATTTAAAAAAATGAATAAATATGATTAATCAGGAAAAACAGCATCAAAAAACTACAATAGCCATCTTAATTGATAGTGAAGATGACGAAAAGATGCACTGCCACATATTCTTTTGTATATGTACATTTTGATCTTCCAAAACATTTCTGAAGTACTTCTTCCGAATAGTGGACAATTGCGGACAATAAACCAAACAATGTTCCAATGTTTATTTTTGAACAGGATTTTTACAAAATCGACATTAATTTTCAGCTTTTGGAATTAGGTTTCTGCGAGCCAAAACATCTAAGGTCGGCCAAAGATTTAGGCGGAAGCGAAGAAGCTTCTGTCGAAGCTTTGGACAAGGAAATTTGACCAAATAGTCAGCCATGACTCTATAACGTTTATGACCAAATAAGTTTCGATCAAAGTCCTTGTAGATTAAGCATTTGTTTTGGGTTACACACCAGTCATGCTGATGGATTTTCATTTTGGCACGACCTTCATTGGTTAAAAGCAACTCCAATTCAACGTAAGCGTCAGACAGTGCATTTATGGTGAATTCACACCAGTTCCGAGAGATTTTGGTTGAGTAAGTGAGCGGCCACCTTTCCCAAGATGTCTGAGTGATCCAATGACAAGAGACATTTACGAAAAAAGGCACAATATTTCCAGGTGGCATAAGAGAACATTGATAAAGACCCCAGTTCAAAGTGAATTAAAGGTAGAGGGGTACTCATTGGTAAATTTAAGACTTGCTTCCAAAATGATGATTCTAATTTATCCCACCATGGTGCAGTTTTAGGAGTTAGTGCTTCAGACCCATAGGTTAAGATAGGGAGCATCTTCTGAAAATAGAACTTTAGCACATGTTTGATTGTAAATTTACCAAATTTGCCCATAAGTTCTCTTGCTTGGGCAACTAGGGACCGCAATTTGCCGTTAATCTCTAGGGTAAACCCTGGATTTGCTAAAGTGTCTGCAATTAGTGTGCCCAAATATTTATTGTTAGAAACCTTTTCAAGCATAACATTATGTAATCTCCACTTGAAAGGCTTAACTTTGCAACCTGAGTGCCATTTGCAGACCATAGTTTGTGTTTTTTGGGATTGATTTTCAGATGATTCATATCTACATAGGACTCCAGACTGTCCAAGAGCTTCTGTAACCCAATATGGGTTTTAGAGATGAGAATTAGATCAACTGCATAAAAGAGGTAGGGAATCCTATGTGTACCCAAACTAGGAGGATCGCTCAGGATTTTACTCAAAGTAACTCCCAGATCGTATATGAAAAGGTTGAAAATTGATGGCTCTAGGATACATTCTTGCTTCAACCCTCTATACGTGGAAAATTTCGAGGTCATGTCACCGCCCAAAGCAAGTCTAACCTGCATGGATGTGTTGGAATGTAACAGTACTATTAGGATTACCAAAGAGGACGGACAATTGTGTTTGATCAATTTGTGGTAAAGGAGGGTTCGATCAAATGAGTTGAACGCGACCTTAAAATCAACAAAGGCCAAGAACAGAGTCTGTTTACGTGCAGCGTGGTCAGAAAGAAGCATATGCAGCATGATGATATTAGGAATAGTGCCTAATCCTGCCACAAAACCCGATTGGAAAGGATCATAGAGCTGGGCCTTCATGGTCAACTTATGAAGATCTTTCAAGGAGCGTCTAATAACGCTATTGGTCTGTAACTGGATGGCTCTTTCCTGTCCCCTTTTTTAAAGATGGGGACAATAATTGAATGAGTCCAGGTGGATGGAAGTGTTTGTGTCTTCATAATGAGTGTAAAAATTTGAAACAAAATCCGCGCCCAGATTTCAGAATAGGCTTTTAACATATTGTTGGACAGGCCGTCCAGGCCACAAGCTCCAGACCGACTGGCCTTTTTAATAAAAAGAAGAATGTCATCAGAGTCAAAGTTTATATGAAAATTGGACGGGGGGCAGATGGAGTCTAAAGAGGCACCACTCTCAGGCACTTTGTAGAGATCAGAGAAGTACTCGATCCAAGCGGATTCAGAAACTTCATTGGCTTGTATAACAGCTTGCAGACCGACCGTGGCTTAGTTAAGAAAAGACCAGATTTTAGCGATGTTTTTGCTTTGTACAGCAGCCAAAAGCAGTTGGCTATCAGTGTGGTATAATTTGGCACACCTTGCTTTGACCCAATTTCTATATTTGGTTCTGAGGTCTGTAAAATGTTTGTATCAGATGTTGACTGGTAGCTTCAACGCTTCTCTTTTCTGATGTCTAAACAAACGCTTACGATCTCTGATTTCCATATCGAAAACATGCAATGTAGGAGTGCGATATGCAGATTTTAACGAGGAACCAGACGCTGGAGACCGAAAGGCTTGGATCATATCAGAATAACAGACATTAGCAGAACTGATGTCCGCATGTGAATTTGTGACCTCATGGATCAAGCGTTCTTGAAAGGAATCCAAAGCCTTTTCCGTCCATCAGAGTTTGTTGCCCGCATTATTAACATTAAACTGGCCTTGAATAATTTTGTCTCTTTGTAAGCTAAGATCAATGTAATACTGCCGTTTGGCAGTTAATTGTTTCTGATCACTCATATCTGAGTTCACAATTTCAAAGTCCATCACATCAGAAAAAAGGCTAGCATTCATGTACATGTAGTCGATGATGGACGAAGAGGCACCCCTTGTCCATGTCGAACCCGGGGGGAAATCAGATTTGAAAGCTCCATTAAGCCTAATAAGATTGTGATGTTTTTTGGTACGGATTAGGTTATTTTTATTGTTGGTAGAGATACAGTCATGATTGAAATCGCCTGAAATCAAAGGTTTGTGTACAGAGCCATCCAGAAGGATTATATTCAACATTTCACTTAGGGCTTTTAGAAAGCATTCATCTGTGATCCCCACCGGATTCCAATATATGTTTCTGATGGCATACGTTGTTATAACCAATTTCAACTGGGTCATTTGGATGAATGCATTGGGGGAGGCCCAGGGGGTAATGCTGATATTGATATCAGCTTGAATTGCAGTTAGTAACCCACCGAAAGGTCTTCCACAATGTCCCTTGCTAGCCGCAATTGTAAGCACATCATGAGCATCCCAAATAGGGTCAGAGGTGAGCCAAGTTTCTTGGAGCAAGATTAACTTGTATTTACCTAAAGAGCTGAAGTCATTATTCAATAACCTGGAGTAACCCCTGGTATTCCAGCTAATTATAGGAAATGTGGTTGCTTTCACTACTTGGACTAGTTAATGCTGAGAATGAGTCTCAGATGGAAATCTCGGCCTCGCTGCCCATGGGAGAGGCTTTCGTAAATGGCATGATGAGCTGGAATGGAAGATTGCTGCTGCTGAGAAATCTGAACATTATCATTTGCTTCCAAAGAAATCTCAAAGCCCAAATCACACAATTGTCTTCTTGCAGACCATACATGACTCGAGATTGCATCCAAATTCTGACTGCATGCATATTACAATTGTCGAAAAAGTCCACCAAGGTTAAATCATGTGAACTGATGTCTTCTAATGCCGGTACATCGGCAAAAATGCTCAGGATGGAATTGCTATTTAATACATATTGAGGACACGGAGGCGGCCTACATTTTAGCAATAGGCAGAAATTTGCCGGCTGTTTTTGTGATGGCTGAGAGTCAACGGGCCCTTTACCGGACACCAGAGGCACAGATGAATTGGAAGGTAATGATTTGGACTCTTTTTGAAAAGCAACTTGCAATAGTTCAAGTAGTTCAGGAGCAAGTTCCGCCAAGAGAGAACGTTTAGATATGCTGGAAGTCACTTCGGAAGCAGGTGGATAAAGAGAATCAACACTTAGCTTGTTGTGCGATGCAGTTGAGCGGGCGGATTCAACTGTAACAGGGACAACTGCCGAAGACGCCAGCTCAACTACAGTCGGCAAGTCATTGTGTTGGGGTAATTGAAAGGAAGAGAGAGGTTTTTGAGCAGAGAGACCATGACCAGACATATACGCGTCAACCGCGCGGCAGATCTCTTTTTCGATGGAAGTCTGAAGGCAAGCTCGTGCCCGTATTACTTATAGGGTGAGGACCTGTAAGAGTGACTTTAGGTGGCACCGGCTGGGTAGCGTGAGAAGAATCCACACCAGCTGCCGTTTCCACCAAGGCATCAAGCGGAGCATAAGGTGGCATGGTGGATAAGCCCAGTGGGTTGGAAGCTGGTATACGCGCTATGGCCATTTGGTGGTATTTTTTTGATACCGCAGATGAGGCAATGAGAGCGCTTTTTTTCAGAACATGAATATGGCGAAGGAAACTTTTCGTTTTTGACGAGTTGTCCTTTTTAGCTGCTGCTTGGTTTTTGGAGTTTTTGAGGAGTTTTGGAGCCTTCAGAATTTGCTTTGGAGGTAAAAATTGTGTAGGGGACACTCACCGACGAAGTTGCTCCAACATATGACAATGGAACGAAAGGAATTGGTGGGGGTAAACCAGAGGGGACTGTGTTATTTAAAATAATGCCTTCAAAAAGAGGCACTGCCAGGTTAAAGGGGTCTTTGCCAAGGCAGACTGAGCACAATTAAGGAGAACAGGTGCCTGCACCTCAAATGAAATTTGGGTGCCTAGCGAGGCTGTTAGAGCCAAATGGCGATCACTTACATCAATGGGACTAGAAACATGTGCATTTATTTTTTGTAACAAAGAGGTGGCACTATTTTGCCAAGCTAGAATCTTGTCCAATTTTTGAGAATGATCACACAGGTTATTAATCACAGAGTCAAAAAGTTTAGATGGAGTTTGCAGCGAAACATGCATAGCAGATCGGGTAAGGTTAATCATATTGTTGTTTGCCACTTCAGTATCTGCTTTACCAGACAACACCGGAGGCTCTACCCTCCGGCGTGGAGTAGGGTACATGGTACGATGCTTCAATGGCCGAACAATTAAGTTCAATATCTGAGAACATGATAGGGGATTGTGACAAATTGAGGGGGAGCCCTCGGGAAGTAACTGTTGTGAGAACTCTGATTCATTCAAATCCAAGTTGATGACGACAACATCAGAGGGCACACAAGCAGCCGGGTCAAACTCAGCAAGTACTGGGGCTGACGGCGGCAAATTGTGTAGCAATACGGTGTCAGAGAGATACAAGATACAGAGCTACCACAGGTAGGAGTGGCGATATGTGCAGTTGCCTTAACCACTGCCCCCATAGCAATTTTTGTGGAGGGAAGGAAAGGTCTATCTTTTGGATGGAAACGGGGCATGCATTTACGCTGCACAGGCTTTACCAAGAACTCAGCTTGAGAAGCTGGAATAACTCTGAGAGTCGGACATGGTGGCCTTGGGTGCTTCCTTGTAGAAATGCCGAATATCAGGCAATGGCGGTCCTTTAAAGCATACTTTAGTACCATTGCGACTTCAGCTCGAGACCGGAGTAGAGCACAAAGTTAGTGCTGGTTTCTTCTGTGCAGTCAGTAGGAGAGAGTTACGAGGAAATGTATTCCGCACAGGTTGAATAGATAAAGGCATCCCCATTTTTAACGAGGGCAGTCTCGACTGCATATTAATCCGTGACACACTTAAAATAAATATTATACAAAACAGAAAAACACTGCGTACGTTAATGTAACTGAGTCCAACAGTAACGCCTCGCTGTGCGCTAGAAAGCTAGACAGCGAGACAGCAACCAAAACGCTTGTCCAAAGCACTTTCACGAATGCGCGCGCATGAATGCGCACGCACAGTGCTTTTATTTAGTTCCGGTTTGGATGGCAGAAAGAACGCTAAAAACAAACAAAGATAGGTAAGTAAAATGGCCAATAGTACTGATACGGGCCTAGAGCAGGTTCCCTGCTCAATGTTGAAACTGCGCGTACCATCCAATCGGGTTGCAGCTAGTGGCTGAGTGGGTGGTCCAACGGCCTAAGTACACGCTCCGTAGTCAGGTGATCCGACCTGGGACCAACAGAGTTCTTTGCAGGAGCGGACAGCGAGACAGCAACCAAAACACTTATCCAAAGCACTTTCACAAAGGCAAATGTTGAAAAACCACGGTGAGAGGATAAATCCCTGAGGGACACCACTTCCTATTCTCTTCCCCATACCATGTGTTCCAAGTACGCTCCCGCCAGTGTACACAGTCAAGAGTGACAAGAAATGGGTAGTGGACCCAGGCACAGGCCTCAGAAGCAACAGATCAGAGCAGCAGCAGAGCCTGGCTGCTGCTGGGGTGACTGAGCATTGCAGCACCTGGCGGCCCGGGAGCCCCGTAGAGCTGAAGGTGAAGGATGGTGAGGGAGACCACAGTGGAAACTCGGGCCAAGCGAGCAGCCCAAGGCTCAAGTAAGGATCCGGAGGCAGCCCAGGTGAGTGGCCCAAGGTAACCCAGGGAGGAGCAGAGGGAGACCCAAGGCATGCTGGGAAGTGAGCCGTGTGTGTGTGACGGGGCACCAGAGATCTGAACCCATCCAAAAGGGAGAGAGGTGAACAGTGGAGATGCATCTGCCCAGGAAAGGGGATGACCATCTTCCTGGATAAGCCAAATACTGTGGAGGTGTAGTTGGTGAGAAGGGGGGTGAGTGAGGCAAAGACTGAGAGAAGCAGGATATGCCTAGAAGCTTGACCACTCCAAAGGGAATTGGGAACAAGAGCAGAAACCACCGGGAGCAGACTGGGCCTTTAGTCAGTGCTGAGTCCAACCTGGGGTATGGAAGTAGAGAGACAAGCCACTGGTCCATCTGGAGAGATCGTTATCTTGGGGGCACTCTGCGCATCGCGTGCCAGTGCTGATGCCAAAGATCCCCAAGAAGAGCACCAAGTGGTGTATTGACTTGTTTCTAAGGTCCTCAGGAGGCGCCCAAACAGAAGACATTGCAAAGGTGGAGGCCGTGGGAGGCTGTCCGACCCCAACTCCAGTTGCCTTCACTAAAGAAGATCTTTTTGACACCATAAAAAATCTGAAAGAGACTCTCACCCAGGAACTCACTTTTTTCAGAAGAGATTTGCAAGATCATCTTGGGGATACAGACAGAGGTGTCCGTCTTGTGGGGACAGTATCAACACCACTGAGCAATTCGTGGATGAGATATTGGAGGAGATCCCTAAACTATGGAACACCATCTAATACCTTCGGAGCCTGTCTGAGGAGCTGCCGCGGAAATGTGAGGACTTGGTAAATAGGTCAAGGAGGCGAACATTAGCTTAGTTTTCTGACTGATGGCCACAAAGGGGAAAAGGGGTGACCTGGAAGGCCTCCTAAAGAGTCTTCTCAAGGAGATACTAGCTGGGGAGCCGGAGACTAATATGCATTTGATTAGGGCCCACTGTGTGGTCCCAAGACAGGGAGAAGGGAACACAAGACCCGGGGACATTGTCTTTAAACCGATTGCATTTCAATTCAAAGAAAGGCTCCTCAAAGCAGCCAGAGACAACAGTCTACTCCAGATGGGTGATGACAGTGTTCTGCTGTTTCAGGACCTGGCGGTGGTGACGTTGCAATGGTGTAAGCCTTTGAAGCCTGTCACTGATCAACTGCAGGAGGAAAACATTTGATACAGATGGATGCACCAAAGTGGCTTGCTGTTTGAACACAAAGAGGATTACAGGAGTACAGGAAGGCTGTGGAGTCCTGGGCATCCCGCTGGACTAACTGGGCAGAAGCTGCCTGCAGGGAACCTTGCCCAGAAATAAGGAAATGCCAGGGCTGGGAAACTAAGGGCCGCAGTAAGAAATCCAGAAGGAAGGAGATGCGAGAAAAGCCAGGATGAGGGCCTGTGAGGAGCGGGAGGGTGCCCAGGAGCCACCATCTGTTACATGACAGTGGAGAGAGGTTGAAGAAGTGTGCTGGATATGGACCAATTGCGCGAGGACTGGCATGTGAGAACTTGCATACAGGGGAGTGAGGATGGGTGAGGGGAGATAGCTCTCGCTTTCTCATGTCTGTGTTAACTCGGGGAAGAGGCGCAGGAACAACATTGGGAATAAGGATTGTAACATCACTTCATGTGTGGAAATGGGGAAAACAAGGAGATGGAATAATTGTCCAAGGTAATGAGTAAGATACTCTCATTGAATATAAGGGTCCTCAACTTCCCCAATAAAAGGTTTCACCTACAGCAACTGATGGAGCGCCTGCAGGTGGACATTGGGTTGATCCAGGAAACCCATTTGGTGACCAGGGATGATAAACGACCGAAAACCATACAGTTTCCAACACCATTCTTTTCCTCAGACTCCAGTAAGAGAGCCGGCATAGAAATACTGACCAGACAGGGTTGCCCCTTTAGGGATGTTCGAGCTTGGCAGGATAAAGAGGACAGGGTGTTACTGGTGAAGGGCAGGCTGGGCGGTAGATGGATAACATTGAGCTTAATCTATACCCACAATCAAGACCTATTCCTGGTGATGGTGGCTCCCATGATATCCCCCTTTGCGGAGGGGAGAACTAATACTGGGGGTGGTCCCTCAGCATGTTGGCAGATGAGAGGGCTAGATCACTCTAGGGCATTGGTGGCTCCATCCCTGCCCTCCTGCGTGACCCTCATCAGGGTTGTGGAGTATTTGGGGGGGTATGTCTTGGTGCAAACACACAGGGCCAGAGGGAATGTTCCTTCTATTCCCATGTCCTTGCCACATACACTCATATAGACTATATTCTAATTTCTTAATCGCTACAGGAAACAAAGCACTTTGTGGAGATGGGACTGATATCCTTGTCTGACTATGCACCTACCAATCGAGGGAAGCTGATATCAGCAGGCCAAGCACTGGCCAGGATGCGCAAGACCGATCCGGTCAGGCTAGAGGTTGAACTTAGTGGGAGAGGAGCAACACCATGGAACTGGATCAAGAAAGACCTATCGACAAGTGACTAGCCTAAGAGGACAACTCAATGCAATCTCCATTAATAAGGTGGACAAAGCCCTGCTGAGCCTAAAACAAAAAGATTACGAGAAAAGTAATAAGCCAGGCAGGGCGCTGTCGCACTACTTGAGGGGGGGAGGGGGAGAAAGGGGCATATAATAGCCATAAGAGACAAGGGAGTGGCAATGAGGGAAGATGAATGTGCTTCACTTGTTCTATAGCACCTTGTATGGAATGTAGTAGGGACACACACAGGGAGTACATTAATGTGGCAGGCCTCAAATTGATTAGTAAGGTACAGAGGCCATTTCTGAATTGCCCAATTGAAAAGGAAGAGGTTCTAAAAGTCATTGCCTTCCTAAATTCTAGTAAGACCCCCGGCTCGGAAGTCTATACTGCTCAATTTTACAAAACATTCACAAAAGTGCTGCAAGCACTCTGACAGAATTAATTAATTCCTTTGCCATCTCAAAGGAAGTAACCACAACTATGTCCCTGGCGACAATAGCAATTTTCCCCAAAGCTGCAGAGGACCCACGCAATGCGGTTCCTACAGGTCTATCACTCTGGTAAATATCGCCTACAACATTCTTCACAAAAGTCCTGGTAAACAGACTGCTCCCGGAGTTTATTGGGTCGGATCAGGCTGGATTGATTGGGTTTGGGGGGATTGAATTGAATTGAATTGATTTTGTATTGCATAGCGCCTATACACAATGTGTTTCAAAGCGCTTCAAGGAGGAAGGCAGCATGGGATAAATACAATTTCATTAAACAAGACCTTGAAACAAATCAGAATGTGAGAAATAACTACCAAAATTTGCCAGGCGACATTTTGGATAGTGCAAGTGCAAGGAACATTTAAGGAGAAGGGAAGGGAAAATGAGACAAACAAGCAGTAACATTACTATGCCTGACTACCATTGATGTAGTGCATGAGTATACAAGAGGAGGGGAATGGGAAGGAGGAGGGGGTGTAGAGTGAGGGAGAAGGAGAGGAACAAAACAAGCGACTATAAGGATAGGTCAGAAGATGAATCAGAATAGTGCTGGGGGGCAGTGGGAGGAAGACCGGAGGGAAGGGGGAGACAAACAAGCTTCTATCAAGGGTCACAGGACAAATGATAGGAATAAGTGCTAAGACATAAAAGGCGAGGTGGAGGAGGAGAGGGCAAGTGGAAGGAAAGACGGGCCGCTACGGTTTACTATGCATGGCGGCAATTGGGGTAGTGCAAGTCTGAACAGGGAAGGGGAGGGGAGTGGGTTGGGGAGGAGGGAGGGGACTGCGAAGATAGGTGGCACACTCACGGGACACACAGGGGGGCGGGGGAGCAACAAGACATTCACGGGGGCATGGTGGAGGGAGGGTACACTCACGGGACACACAGGGGGGCAGCTAGTGGCATACCGCGGTGGACAGGGGTAGACAGGGCCTCATTGTGGGCCTTCGGTGTGATGGCCGGCTCCCGCCTCCTGGCTGCATTGATTGGCTTAAAAGCCAAGTGCAGCCGATGGGAGGAGGGCCAGGCCAGGCAAACAGTGAAAGGGTGAAAAGAAATGCAGCAATATTGGAGGGACAGAAAGCAGTTGCAAGACAATGCAGAGTACACAAAGAGTAGGCAGAAAGATGTAATAAGAGCAGCAGCACGCTCACTGCTCCATTTCTGGAAGTACTCATAATGCCATTTTCAAGTGCATCAAGTTTACAAATAAATTCTTCAAAAACATTGTGCACTGATGTGCGTTGTCACAAAAATAAACCTTTGTAAAAGGCTTACCCCACAATCTTGATGGATTCTGTGGCAGGCACGGCAAGGCCTCAGGGAAGCCTCAAAGGTCTCGTGTGTCCAGGATGATAAGAGTGTGGAATGGACAGGGTGGATAGGGTACTCTGTTTCAGGAGGGGACCAGTCGTACTGCTGTCCTTCGATGCATAGAAAGCTTTCGAAAGGAGGGACTGGCCCTTTCTGGATGAAACGATGAAGGCTATGGGACTGTGCAAGGCTTTTTGTTGATGGATATCAGCGATGGATGCCCAATCGACAGCCAGGGTGAGACTAAACAGGATCTTAGTGTATGAGGTGAGGGTCCGAAGGGGGGCAGAGAGGGGATGTCCGTTCTCTTCTCTTGTTTCTGTTAAAAATGTCCCCATGAAAATGTAGTCATGTGAAAATGTATCAGCAAAAAGTCGTTTAAAAAAATGTAGCCATTAAATACTAGCAATGTAAAGTGTAAAAATGTTGGCAGTGATAAAGTTGCAAAAAAAGACATTTTAAAATTAGTACAAGGCTGTAACCCTAACACAAACATTTAATAACAACCACTCTAATTCCATTCCTACATTTTACCCTAACTCAAAGTACAACCTTTATTGGACCATGAACCCTTACCTAACACTAACCCTTCAGTGTGCCAAAGCATTTTATTTGCTTGTCACTCAATGCAAAACACCAATGAAAATGAACAGTGAACCTAACTCCAACCCCACCATCAGCTCGCCAAAAATGGCATAGCCTTACTCTAACCATAACTCTAACACTTACCCATAGCCGGTAAGATAGCTCAGTGGGTTTAGTGCTTGCTGCAATCTGTGTGTGATTTGTACGTCACAGGTTAAAATCACGGCACGGTCGACTTCGTCTTTTATCCTTCCACGGTCAATAAAATTGAGTACCAGTTTTGATTGGGTACTAATTCCAAATAAAACCCCAACATCACCAGCCCTCCCACAGCCACACTTACTTTAACCCTTACCCTAATACCAACCAAAATCTTTGCTCTAACCCTAGCACCTATCCTTACCAAAGCACCTATCCTAACCCTGAACCAGGTTGTCATATGCCCACTAAACCCTCGCAGCACTACATTTTTGGATACCTTTCAGTGGAATTTTTTGACTACTTTTTGTTTGGTGACTTTTTCACTGCAGAGGTATTTTCACATTTTCTTTTACTGATGTTTTTGTTGGCTAACATGTTCACTTCATACCCTCTTCTTCGCAATCTCCATGGAATGTTGCCACTGGGAATGAACCCTGAAGAGAAATTGCACATTACGCAGGCATATCCATTTAGTTGGATATGCCATTTAGTTGGGCACATTCTTCAATCTAGTACCTGGGGATTAAGTCATAGCGAATCTATGTGCTCCGCAAGCAGCTCAATCTCTTCCAGGCAATCCTGGTGAAAGCTCCCAAGCTGGACTTGTTGAGACTGCAGAAGTACCTGCTGAGGTTCATGTGGAGTGGTAAGAGGGGCAAGATTGGGAGGGCCTCCCTACTAGGTCTCTCACGAATTGGATGTTTGTGGTTCCCTAATCTGGTCAGAGATTACCAACTGCACATACTAACGTAGTGGTGCAAAGTGGAATCCGAGAAACAATGGTGGGTCGATCGACATGGCGGTTGTGGGAGACACCTTATAGAGGTGGGTTTAGCTGCCAAAATCTAACAGATCAGCTTCGCTATACATTAACCCAGTCCGAAGTACACATGGGAGGTCTGGGACGAAACAGCACTGAAGTAAGGACTGATGACCTTCCCTTGTCCATTCGCTCCTCTGCATTGTAATGTAGAATTTGGGCCAGCTAGGGAGAAAACCTCCTACCCAAACTGGAGAAGGAATAAAGAGTGGTCTGTAAGTGACATGTTCAAAGGGGGAAACACTGGGAATGTGTTAGAGTGTAAGCAGGATTTCTCCCTCAGGGAGTAGGATAGATTGCCCTACTTTCACGTCACGCACTGGGTAACACACCCACATATTAAGGCAGGAGGCAAGGCATACCCTACACCAATTTTAGAAGTTATTTGCCGATGCCTCTTCACCGAATGGCTGAATTTCAAGCATCTTCCAGATCCTGCTTATGGCAGAAGACCGTTACGCGAGCCCTTATATATCCAGATTGAAACACAATTTGGGGAGACCCATAGAGAGGAGTGAGTGGGAGGAAGTAGCAAAAAATATGAAAAAGTCGACCGCATGCACACAATATAGAGAAACCAACTGCAAACTCCAAATCAGGGCCTATATGACCCCGGTGAGGCTAGCCAATCTATCTACACAGCAGACAGATGGGTGTTGGCAAGAGTGTTGTGCACAGAGGAGCGTTAATGTTCATCTGGTGGGAATGTCCAAGGCCCCAGACCTTCTGGAGAGAGATTCACAGAAACCTAATCAAGATAATTGGCAGGGACATGCCCTGGGACCGGGGAATAATGCACCTCAATTTGAGCCCACTGTGTGGCTGTTTCCACACTATGCACCCTTGGCATTTAATAGCAAATGTGTTATGAGCAGCAAATGTAATAGGATCAGCATGGAAGAAGGTAGAGCCACCACACATTACTGCCTGGTAGCACAAGTTTTGGTTAATATACTGATTGGAAAAGACAATGGCCAACCTAAGGGAAAATCTGCCGGCCTTCACTAGGACATAGGGTCTAGTAGTTGACTTCCTTGCCAGCGTTCTGCCCTGTGAGACTGGGCTCTGAACCTCTTCGATCTGGAATAAACTGGGGGTGAAATGTGCGTAGGTGGGTTGAGGGCGACGAGAGCTACCCGACATGTAAACACCCCAAAGAGAACTAAATGCATAGCTTGTTTTGTCCAACAACTAACGATTTTAGACATTGCTGTTTTATTAGGCTTTTTGAGATCTTTAGTGTTAGATCTTTAATTGTAAATAGTCTTAACGTGAAAGTTCCACTTTCGCAGTAGTCTGCTACATCAGTAGACCCTAGGAAAAAATAACCACATTGAAAAGATAATTGATGTGTATAAAATCTGTATCTTAAATAAAGTAGGTTTTTTAAAATTATATGCAAGATGGTAAATATACTGATATTTGGCATGCGTCTTCATATACTGTATAACATACATTTTGGCATAGTTGTATTTTGTGGAATTGTAATAATTTCTTTGTAATGTGTTGTTGGATGTTACTGGCAAAATGAAGCATTTTTGAAGCTTGTGTACCTTTTAGGACTGCACCATCAAAAGAAAGAAAACTAATGTCTTTCAGGAACGTATTCCTAACCAAAATCAGAAACCTTTATCTAGTCCCTTTCGATGTAAGTTGTTTTGCGCACGGCCAGTCAACATGAAAAGTGCGTTAAGCACTATATTAATGTATTGTATACTCTGAGGTAGTTTTGTTGGATCTGGGTTGTCTGCCCGCAAACGTGTTTTGTTCGCCGGTGGACTGCCCGCAGTGTAACTGCTCGGGCACCCGTTTTGACCATTCATTACAAACGGGGCCCTGAACAATCCTTGTCCCCTGCCACAAATGTTAAGGATGTGGGGAGCACCTCTGCACCCCCGAAACTCCCAAATACCGAACATGGGGAGCAGGGACACCCCTGCAGCCCTGCTCCTCATGTTCAGTATTTTTGTATTCGACCAGAATGGCAAAACCCAATTAGATCAAAATGGCCATACAGTCTGTTTTATTCAATCTAATTGGGTGTTACCGTTTTCTATAGTTGAATGTTGACTGCCTTAGCTTTGTGCTTGTTAATTCCTATTTTCAATTGATAAGGAAGTCATTAAATTAATCAAATAAAAATATTAATCTGTAAAAAGGGTTAATTAGTCAATGGTCAATCAGACATTCTGCTTGATATGATGTTTCTGACCACGATAGAGATGTTTTCTTTTCTTCTCCCTTCTTTGGGGCAGTGCTTGCAGATTGTTGCATTATTTGTTTGCCTTCTTTTGGTTCATCACTAGAAAGTTGCTGTGATTCTAGCAATTCCACATACTTCTGTTGGCCTACCTGTGAATACTTGCAATGACCTGGCCTCTACTCATCTACTTCCCCTGTTTTGCAACATCATTCGAAGTTAGGGTTATCGCATACTCAAAATCAGTGCTTTAAGTGGGATCGAGCCTTTAACATTGCTTTGTGTGGCCTAAGGGTGGGGGGGGGGGTGGGCAAGTGGCTTAGGTAAGGGCTGCCTACACCAACCAATACGTCATGCAGCATTGTAAACATGTATTTTATGCCACTCAGGATGGTCTTGGGTGATCTTGTTTCCATGCAGTATGCATGTTATAAATACACCCTCCCTGCCTTAGTTTGTAAATAAAACACTGTCTGTATATCATTTTGTCAGTTTATATACAATTCAGTAAATCACCCAGGAGAAAAGAGACGAGGGCAAATAGTACCAATGTGGGTTCTGGCTGCTTTACACACCAAAGAGCATTTTGGGAAAGTAATGACCACAGATCTTAATATTTAAATAATATGTCTTTGATAGTGGTTCAAGCATGTAAAGTTCTAAGCATATAATGCACACTGAGCTTGATGCTCGTTTAGTTTGTCACAATACTCATCCTATCAGCAAAATCTGTGTAACCACGAACCATACACACTTACACACTAATTTGGATAGCCACAGCTTTTGGGTGTGAGGGTTTGGCTGTCCTGCATGAGCATTGGCCGAACTGGGTCTCTAAAGGCCTTCCTTTCATAGTTTGAAAATAGATTGATTGGTCCCAGCAATCCTCAACTAGAGGGTCATGTATGTCACTTTCAGACTCCTGATGTGTGCGCAGAAGAATCTGCATCAGGTGGGTGTTGGTGGGTGACTCTGGGAGCCCCGACAGCACCCTGGCTTAGGACTAGGTTTTGGGGACTGCCAGGTTGCATAACAAAATATAGAAGGGATCGGGCCTCTCCTGTTATTTTTCAAAAGTCAGTAAGACTAGCCGAAATCTTTTACGCAGATGTGTTGTCTCTTTATGATAGAATATTTGCATTCAAGCATAAAATACGAAGACTTCTCTTCATATCTTTTGTGCCATTTCCATTTTATGTTTTGTGAAGGAATTTTGTATTTTCTATCCAACAAAAAGAACTTATTATTTCAGTCCCAAATTGGTTCTGTTTTTTTGTTTCACTGTCCATTAGATTTTAAAAATAGAATGATTCCCCGTGGGTGCTCTTATTTTCAACCTATTCAGAAACATTGAACACCTGCATTTGTAATTCTCAATGAACGGTTGGGAAAACAGTCGATTTCAGCCCTCTGCTAAATCTGTTGCTTCCCATGTTTTTCATGTCGCAACCTTGCGCTGGCCTTTTAAAAAAACACTTGATGTTATTCTATAAATGTTGTCGTAAGACGTGTTAAGATTTTCATGGTGTAGCCAACACGTGTGTAGGGCAGTCCAAAATCACGCTTCCCGTCTTTGGCCTGCGAGTTGGCAGGCAACGCTGCATATTGTGCTAGAGAACAGTATGAGGGTCAGCCAATATTTTTTTAGGTAATATATAATTTGTGAAATCTGTATTTTCTTTTTTTTTTTTTGTTAAACATAAGCTCACTTCGTTTCATGACCCCTTAACAAGGAACGCTTTTAAAAATGTATATGCAAAATGTGATGTTTGATATTTCTTGAAAGAAAGCCATATTTGCTAAATGTGCACCTGGAATGATTGTGCTCTGCTGGTAACTCCATCCAAACACTGTCCACCAATGTTAAATTGAAACAGCAAGCATGTATTTAAAACGGGGCTAGAACTCTTGTCCGTTCTTTCACAAGCAGTGCTGCGGCACAACCCGCCAGAGTACAGCAGGGGTGACTCATTCCAGAATGCTGGCAATGGTGCAAGCAACGTTTTGAATTGTATTAACATTGTGGCAAAAATTACCCTAGTGCAGAAATACTTTCTTTCAATGCACTTCTGCACTAGAGGAAGGCTTGCCCCAGTGCCTGTGGGAGGTTGTAATCAGGCGACATCTATTTAGGGGAACTTTAATCCCACCCTAAACCAGGCACACACAATTTTACTTGGTTTCATAAAGTTATTTTTATGAACCTGGGTCTCGCAATGTACAGTATTGAATCCCTACAGCCTCCCCTTTTGGCACAATAATTGCACAGGGTTGCACAGAAGGTCTATTTATTAATAAAATAGAATGAACTGAAAAGATTTAGATATCAGCCAAGTACGCATTTATGAACTTCCAGTGTCAAATGGTACTACAATGGGAAACTATCACATCACCATATGTACATTTTGTTTATCCTGGGCACACATGCACCATTGATTGAAAAATGCACGATGGTCCAGGATAAGGCTATAATTTGTTAAAAAATAAATTTAAATTAAAACATTGCTGCCTATCAAAAACTCTCTGCTTCCCCTTTATTGAAAATAGATACCTTCACACCTTACTAAGTGGACCTCACTTTCAAACAGCGTTCTAGAAAATGAAATTCAAGTAATTACATCCCCACATGTAAATCCCTCGCAAAATGAAAGTATGTTTGCCAAATTCCCTTCAGTGGTGTTTCTATTGCATTAGCATGTAAAAATGAACCTTTCCCACTTTCAATGAGCAACTCAAAAGCGGGATAATGGGTAGCGAATAATCACCCTTTCCCTTTTTGTCTTGAGTAGCTCAACACTAATAACACATTTCTGCTTGATGGTGTACACAGGAATGACTTAAACTACATTATTTTTCTAAGTATGCACACAGTGAGATGTCGATTTGACACTCAAAATATGCCTTAACTTCTCTGGATATACAATCAATTAATATACTCCAGCCCCTGAGTACTTATTAATAACAGGGGCCAGGGTTGAATCTATGTCCCTTTATAGTATTGCTCACCTCAGTCAGGATGGTATTACCCAATTTGATCAAATTTACTTGATCGGATGTGAACGGAGTACAGCAAAGGAGGGCGCTGGTCTTGGAAGCAAGACCACGCAGAGCAACAAAGGTTCAGATTGTGGATCCGCACCAAGTTCAGGTATGGTATAAGGCACGTTATAAAAAAACAATTAAATGAAAAAATAGATTTGTCCGGATTCGGCCAGTACCATTTGATCGAGTAAATTTGATCAAATTGGGTAATCAATACCCAACATGGGTTGCAGGGTTGCCCCCCCCGCTCCCCATGTTCAGTATTGATGGCCTTGGGGGACAGCAGGGGTGTCCCCCCACCTCCTGAAGATTGGTCCTGAGGCAGCAGATCTCCAAAAGTCAACTGGGGGGGGGGTGTATTGGGGTGGGTGGTGCATCAAGGTTTTGACGGATTTGGCCGTGGAAAAATTGTATTCGTGGCAAAATTGACCACGGTCCATTCTGCTTCGAAGAATTCTGCCATGGTCAAATCAGGATTACTTCCTCTTTATACTATACTTCCTTATGGATTTCATTTGGCTGTCTCCCAGACAGATGGGCACCCTCATAAGGACTGGTTCCATTCTCCCCTCTAGGAGCTGGTAGGCATCAGTCAGCAAGATGGGATCAGCTTCCCTCTACAGCCTGTCTGCTGTCTCTTCTGCTGAAGATGATCTGGTATTTTAACTCCAGGTAGGCCTCACTTATAGTGCTTTGTTTGTACTCTAACAATTGGTTCAACAGGAAAGGCATCTACTCCATCTCCTTATTGTTATTATCAATTATCCTTTCTCTCTTTCTCCATCAGTCAGTGAGCATCGCCAGACTCTGTGTTTGACCTTTTATAGCAGAAACCACTCCCTTTTGAGGTTCATATCATTTCTCTAGTTTGTAACTTTATATGATTGGACAATGTTCCAAAAGTGACAAGAAATTAACCTACCCCTTCACAGTCATCGGGAACATTAATGAAGGGGGCAGCTTGATGGGAGTAACTTCCAAACCAACTTTCACTCCCATTTGATGTGATGTGATCTGGGTGCCCTTAGATGAGGCATCCAGTCACAAGAGGTACCACATTCCTTGCTTCAGGAAAGCCTGTATGATTGTGAGATGTGATTACTTGGGAAGACACCACTACTGCCCGCAGCTCCCAATCAATTCAATGCATTTTTTTTTAGAATTTTAGCCCAAGCTCATAGAGTGATGCAGCCTGAAAATGGATACCATTGGATTTTTTGCAGGGCCTGGCTTCCTGAGAACTACTTTCAGGGACAGTCATCCGCTTTTATTGCTCAGCTTGAAAGAACTTAATTTCCTTGAAAAAGGAATGCCCCCCCAGACGAGGTGAGTTGGAATACCATTTGCCAGTTCATGCCAAAAGCTGGTGCTTGATTCAGAACTGTAGCATTTAAAAATCTTGTTATTCTCCATGTTGCAATAGTCACTTTAAAACACTATAACATTTCATTTGTTGATCCAAGTTCTGTGCGGACACATCTTTAATGTCTCTGCATGTTTCATAATACTGATTCTTAATCCTATAAAGGAAAGCATACACAATACGGGGACAGCAGAAAATAAAGGAAAAGTTCAGTTTTTCTGTCATCTACAAATCTGTTTTTTTTCCTCACAATGGGATGTTTATTTTCATTTTAATAGTGGATGCGGGACACTTTACCTTGGGCCTTGTCGGTTAGTTAGGACATATATCTTTATTTAAGATGGGCTGTAAACATCGCACATTTTCTGTCATTTTTGCACAGCGCCTCTCTTTTGGTACATTAATTCAGGGTAGGTTTCCCTACATAACATGCATCAGTACAAGGTTTCTGTAAAACAAATGCAAAAATTACCCTATTTCCAAAACATTTTCTTTCAGTGAACATCTGTAATAGGGCAACACTTGTCCTAGGGCAGAAAACCATGACAAATTACAAGTGCATCAGTGCAAGGTTTATATAATCCAGCCCCTGATAGCCTTTGTAAGCAGAAGGGCAATAGTATAGAAATGTTGCACTAGTGCAAGTGCAATTATGCCCAGTTTTGCCATTGAGAGAAAATTGGCCTCGTGCAAAGCGTATTATTTCAATGCATTTTTTCAGCAGGGCATTGTTTGCATGAGCCAGTTTGGCAAAATAACCCTATCTGGCCCCCTGACTACCCAAGTAAAATTTAGTGGCTTCCCCATCTCACAAAAGAAACCCCACACCTGTCATCCACAACACAAGATCCATTACTGGCTTCCTGCATTCTCACTAGTGTCAACTAAACAAATTGTTAATAAAACAATTCTTCAGGGGGAGCACTCTAGAATATTATTCCAAATGAATTGGACCTTGGGTGCAGTGCACACAGAAATAAATCTGATTGGGTGGCGGTTCGAAATGGAGATGAGATTTCCTCCAAGTTATGAAAAACGAATCCAATGACCCTCTTAGAACTGCCATTCATTCCTCATACGACTACAGGCAAATTGCCAATCATGCAAAAGAGACCTGTTGGAACGCTAGAAACTCAATGATCTTGGAAACCGTTTGAGCACACTAGGTAATGTGAAAACAAACATTATTAGTGAAATATCTGCCTGAAAGGTCCAAAGCCACATTAGCATGACCAATTTCACTGATCAGTGCGTTCCTGCAGGGAGAGCACTGAATTAGCTAGCCTCTCCTAAAATGTTTATAATACCCTGTTAACATCCCCAAGAGATGAATAACTTGACTGAGGAGGAAGGGGCACCGAAGTAAATTTCAGCGCTACAGACAGAGTTGACAGGAGAGTGAAATGAAGGTATTGCTGATCATTCATTTCTATGGATCCGTTAAGGCAAAGAGGTCAAATAATGTCCCACAAGAAGTACATCTGCTCCCACAGGAATCAGGCCGATAACACCCGATCCGGCATGTCGGAGAGGGCTTTAAGTCCATTAGCACCCCGGGTTACCAAAGTGTAACCCGGGGTACAGCAAAAAAGGATTTTCCTTCCTTTAACGGGACACTGTGCGTGTCCCGTTGAAGGGACGAAAATGCTTTACAAAGATGGCCACAATGGAAAGGGAAGGAGGGACTCTGTACTGACCCCCGCTTCCCTTTCCACGGTGGCCGTTGGGAGCAGAGTAGAAGGTGTCGGTTCCGCCGCAGCCGAAATAAGGGAAGTTGGGGGATAAAAAAAAATGGGAACTAATGGTGGGGGTAAGATGGCTGCGGGGGAGCCAGCCCTCAGGCGGCATGGAACGCATGCTTGTACCAGCGGTTCAGGCCTGCGTTCCTAGCCACCTGATTGGCTGGAACCCCATGCCAGGGTGCTAATGTCAGATAAGGACAATATCTGCCCTGGCTTCTTAATGAAAAGCAGAGTCCTGGCAATCTTAGTGAAGGAAGTGAAAAGTATGAGACCCTGTTGCCCACATTTGAAAACTGTCAAACATATTCTGTTGCCAACACAAGGAATCCAGTCTGCATCGGAAATATTGCTGAGTCGGATTGTTGCGTCTAGATGTGAACAAGCCAACCTGGAGAGGCGTACACCACTGCTCTAGATTCAGAAATCCAGAACATTCAAGTCGCCAACTGCTGTGAGTCCCCAGAAACCATGAGCACTCATCTGTCAATGGATTTGCTCTGCCTGATAGATATTCTGCCTGTACTTTGAGCTGTGACAAAAGTTCCAAAAGGCTGTTGCTAAATCAGACAACCTTGCTCTTGTGCCTCTCAACTTGTTGATAAATGGAACTGCAGGCACATTGTATAGAATAAGGCTCACCACACACCTTGTACGACCTTTAGCAAAGCTGCGTACAGCAAATAAACCTGCTAGCATCTCTACATAATCGATGTGCCAACTGGACTTCCTCCGAGTCCATGCTCCATCAGTACAGAGAGAACCGCATCTTGTGTCCCACGCTTTCTGGCTTGCCTCTTTCGCTAAGCATGGATGTGGGAATAAACGGGCATGGCCGTTCCATGCATATAGGTTTGTCTGCCACAAAGTGATTTCAGAACTCCCCTTGCCTTAAAGAGAAACCCAACTTGAGTAGCTGAGTATGTTTCTTAAAGCCGGCATTCCTAGCCCCTGAAAAGTCCTCTAATGAATGAGGGGCAAGAAAAACAGGCAGCATTGATGAGGCCAACAGGATTTTAATTCTAGCTACCAACCTTACTGTCAAGAGTGAGAAAAAGCCCTCTTTAGCTCCTCGATGATCAGCTAGATGTTGGCTCGAGGAAAGGAAAGAGTAGAGTTCTTACCATCCACCGGAATTCGCAGGAATTACAGAACCAGAGAAGGATCTGCCTCTGGTGTTTCACAGTTCACAGTAAATTCCAGATTGTATAGTAGACAAGCAGTCAGATGTATGACTGTGAGCCTCTTCCACTGACCTGGCCAGTGTTAAAACATTGTCAAAGTGTATCAGTAAGTGAACACCCGTTGCCTGAAGAATTGCTGTCGCTGCTTTTGACAGCTTTGTGAAACAGGGGAATGTTGCAGAACTTTGAAATGGTATGATCTTCACGCACGAGAACTGGCCGAACTTCCTTTGCTCAAGGAGATGGGATGTGAGACTGAATTTCTCTCTGCTGGGAACTGGTACCCAAGGGGGACATATAAAAACTATTTTGAAACCCTTTTACTGTTTGCGCCTAACAAGGATCCTGTGAAATAGAAAGTCAATTGGGGAAATGCTGGCTATGCCCCCCGCCCTCCAATGGCAGCCCCTGGTGCAGGTCCTCATAAAATACCCCGAGGGAATTAATATTGCTGTCTTTGAACTCAGAATCCTCTGCCCTTGAGGAACTGCCCTCTCTGAGGAAAAAAGGTGGGACTGGTCGACTAAAATTCTCTTCTGCCCCGCAATAGTTGCCTGTGGAGAGGCCTGAATTTCTGGAGGAGTGGCCAGATGTGTAGCCTCTGGCATTTTCAGCAGTCCCATAGAACTAAGGTGAAAAAATCATCCTCATGGAGGCCAGAGCCCGATATGACAGTAATGGTGGTGCTATATTTATCTAACTTTCACAAACTCATCAAGATGTTTAGGGTCCTGGCGTGCCAGAGTGCAAAGAGTCTGCAACCCTCCTTGTTTGGTATTCATTTAAGCAGGATTCCCTCTGACAAGGACAGTACCTTGGACTTGACAAGATGGGGTAGGACCCTCTGCTCCGCCAGGGAATACGTAGAATAAACCCAGGGCCAGTCTCTACCCATGCAAAAAAGAAGGGGTACCTGTTTTAACGTCCCTAGTTCTACAGGCCAATCTGACAGAAATACCAAAGGGTTTGAACTAGTAGACCAATACAAGGATGACGGAGTACACAAGTAGTTTGAGCTCGGTTTACAGTTCCCAAGGTTGTTTTATTTTATTCAAGCAAATATGCTGTATCAAAAAAATATATTAAACAGTTCATATAACTCTATGGCCCATACTCTTAATTCATTCGTTCACATTCATACTTTCCTCATCAGTCTCTCATTCTACACTTCATTCTTTGAAAAAATGGTCTGTATATAAAAAAACAGTTAAAACATCTGTTATCTCTCAATGTGTTTACAATTCATTACAGATATGTGTTACAGACTTGTGTGATACCCCAAATTGGTGGGGATGTTTCACAATGAATTGTCAGTCAGGTATATTTGAAACTCAGATCATATATTCCTGGGGCAGGACGTGGCTGGTAGTGAGTTAACATGCTAATCCTCTCAGCACTGGGCCCAGGTTAGTGCAGCCATCTATACTTTGTTGTTCGGCGGAGAGGCATGTTTCCATTTCTGTAGCAAACATCTCTTAGCGATCATACAACCTACATTTTACAAATGCATGTGTTTTCTTGTTCGTGATATTGTTCCAGACACCAAACAAAAATCCCAGCAATCGAGAGGGATGTTCACTACTTCAGAGAGAGTATTTAATACATTGTCCCAGAAGGAACACAAGACCAAAACATGTGCATATGGTCAGCTGAGTTAGACAAATATCTGGGGCCAGGCGTGTTCTGTGCCCTGGGAGATTCTGGTGAGCTTTTGAGGGGTGTAATACAGTCTGTTCAACAATTTATATTGCATACATCGGAACCTAAAGTTCAAAGAGACCTGTTTAGTATGTGCACACATGCGTTTCCATTGGGTGTCGGGATAGCTCCACCCCCAGATTGTCGGACCAACTATTACGTGCCTTAGATGCGGATTCAGATTGTCTGCGCCAGAGTATTTTCTGTGATGTCGACACTATTCTGTGAGTGCCGTTAGAATTAGCTCTGTACCTTACCTCTTCAGTTTCTGGGGCCTCCGATGGGAAACGGGGCCACAATGATTGTGCCACTCGCATCTTGTAGTATTGCAATAGTTCTAAGCCTGAACCGCTGTGTTCCTCCCGCCATGATTGTGTTGTAATGAATTCCCCATCTAATAACAAGTCAGCAAGCTCTCTGTAGCCTAGCCCCTCCGAATGTTTCGCCAGGACGAAGTTCCACGTGGAGCCCAATCCAGGGAATCTCCATATCGGGAGGCATTTGTAGTATGGATGTACCTCAGTATTTGCTGTTAGTATGTGGTGCCAGGCCAGTAGAGTGGAGGAGACTGTATCGTACGGGCAGTCATCTTTGTGTGTGCGATTCATCATTAGTGTTCTAAGATCTTATTTGCCGGTTGCTAGGCACTCAAGTTTGACATGTGGTTGTTCATTTTCCCCACACCAGCAAGAGTCGCATTGGGCCTGTGCCGCTACCCAGTATAGTTCAAGGTTGGGGTCTGCAAACCCCCCCCGTGTCATATGGCAGGGTCATGCCCAACCCTTTCTTCCGGACCGCCCCAGCGTGCCACAGGAATTGCACACAGAGTGAGTGTAGTTTGGAGAAGAAGGGTTTTCCCGGCCAGATTGGGACAATGGCAAATATATTTATAGGCGTTTTGGTACTAGCACCATCTTCACCAAGGATAATTTACTGGCCATCGTGATTGGGAGTGCTCACCACTTAGTCAGTTTGCTCTCTACTGTTGCTCCTAGTTATCTGTCAAGAGAGATGGTTTCAACCCAGACACCTTCACCCCTAGGTATTTTAATACTGTTGGGGGACCAGCGGAGGGGTTATATGCCCCTTGATTGCTTGGTATTGCTAGTCAGTGGGAACATTTCTGATTTGGTATAAATTATTGTGAACCCAGAGAAGCTTCCCAAGTGAATCACTTGCCGAAGGATAGGGTCGAGATTTTCCTGAGGGATCTTTACATATAGCAGGACATCTTCTGTGTATAGTGATGCTACCTCAGGCTGACCCTTCAGGCGGAATCCCCTGTGGCCTTGATGGGTACGAATCATGTCAGCCATCGGTTCGAGTGGGCAGCACTGTTGTGTGCCCCTACTTTGACCAAAGGGTGACGATGTATAAGAGTTGACTAGGACACTGGCTGTGTGGCCTGTGTTAGGAGTTTGATGTAACAAAGCATTTCGGGCCCAATTTCCATTATCCTGAAGACCGCCCATAGTTACTCCCATGTAACCACGTTGAATGCTTTCTGAGCATCGAGTGTCACTGCCACTGCCTCCGCCGACGAGTCTATTCTTGCCATGACGCCAAATAGACGCCTAATGTTCAGCAATGTTGACCTGCCCGGGATAAAGCCCCCCTGGTCATTGCATATAATGTGGGGCATCAGAGGGAGAAGTCTATTTGCGAGAGCTTTGGTGAATATATTTGTGTCCACATTCATCAGAAAGAGGGGTCTGTAAGACTCGCATTCGTTACTTGGCTTGTCTGGTTTAAGGAGGATGATAATGGTTGCGTCTCGCAAGGACGCAGGGAGAGTGGCCTCATGAAGTGACTCCACCCCTACCTCAAGAAGGCACAGAGCGAGTAGGGCTATGAGCTCTTGGTTGAATTCAGATGTGAGGGCATCCAGGCCCAGGGCCTTACCCTTTGGCAGGTTGGTTATCACTGCTAGTATCTCCTCCATCAACAGGGGGGCCTCAAGATCTTCACTAGCTTGGGCGCTCAGGTATGATGGAGGGATCCCTTTGAGGAGGGAATGTCTGGCTTGTGTGTCATGGTGTTGCTCAGAAGTATATTGGGAGCTATAAAAGTCACAGAACACTTTTCCTGGTCTGACCATTGGGGGTTTCCCAGTGGATCTGTAATACAGTCCACCTTGGTGCGCCCGCTCTCAGATTTGGTTAGTCTGGTTAGGGTTTCCTGGATGGCGTTTCCCTGTCTGAATTACTCTCTCTTCCTAAATATCTTCCTTCCCGAGCCCTTCACTCATCCGTCTCCAACTCCCTCAGGGTCAGCCGCTTCTCGAAGCAACGAGCTGGGGGTAGATCTCTCTCTGCGGCAGGGGCCTCCCTCTGGAACAGCCTTCCCGCCTCCCTGAAACTTGAGGAGAACCATCTCCGGTTCCGGAAGCACCTCAAAACCTTCCTCTTTGCTTCTGCTTTCTCCCTCCCTCTCCCCTGCTAAATTCTTCACTAAACTGCAATGAATCTGCAACTGGGCCACTCTCACCGACCTCGGTACTGGGCCCAGCCACTCTCCACTGCCTCCCTGGCAACCCCTGCACTGCGGGACTGTCTCTGTATCCCTACAGCCCCCCCCTCCCAGCACTTGTCTGCACTTACCTTGCACTTGCCACCAGCTGGCCCTATTTTATTTATTTTATACTACTTACCTTGTACTGCACTCCCCACCCCTCCCCTTCCCCTTGCACTTTTTCCCTTCCCCTTACCCCTGCACTTGCGCGATCTAAATGACACCTGGCCTAGTAGGATTGTTGTCTGTCTTCCCCTTGTTCCCCCCCTCCCTGCCTCGTCGCGCCTTGAAACACTTGTGTATAGGCGCGTTACTAATGCCATATATCATATCATATCATGCATATGGGCACGAGAAGTAGCGCTTCCCTAAGGGCATGCGCCTCAAATTGCTCCAATTCAGAGCGTTTCCGTGCTAGAACCTGTGGGTCCGAGTGGTCGGAGTATTCTTGTTCCAGGGATTTAAGCTTCGTTTCAGGGCGCTGGAGATCACTCCTTATGGTTTTTAGGGCACCCGCTTCTCTAGAGATTTATATCTGTTGAATGTCAATGTCAACCTTGAAGGCCTCCCATCGTACACCAGCGGTGGTTGCACCTGCTTCATTACAGGCAAAGTAAGTCTCTATGTTTGAGCAGATCTCTGCCTTAAATACTACATCATTGAGTGCTTCCAATTTGAACAGCCAGGTGCTACCCAACCCAGGGGGCCTCCCTGTACTTGGGGTCAGTACCACTGGGGAGTGAGCAGAAAGGATGCGGGGTAGTATTGCAACATTCCCTACTCTGCTCATTAATGAGCCAGAGGTCAGATATATGTCTATACGTGATGAGCTGTTGTGCACTGATGAGTAGAACATGTATTGTCGCTCTTGTGGGTGTAGTGCCCGCCATGTGTCCCTCAATTCTAGGTATTCCTTGTGCGCTCGCTGTTGCAGAGCCGCCCGCAATTGGGATCTGCGGGCCACCCCGGTCCTGTCCATAATTTGATCTAGGATGACATTCATACAGCCCCCCCCCCCCGACAGGATCGAAATCCCAATGTAACCAGTGAGAATTGCTACTACTTCATCAAAGAATTCAGGGCTGTCAATGTTGGGGCAGTAGGTGTTGACCAGTAACAACTCGATTCCATCCATGAGGCAGTGCAGGATAGCATAGCACCCACCGGGGTCTAAGTATTTCTTTTTTAAGGCACATTTTACAGATTTGTGAATCAATGATATAACCCCCCTAGATTGGGTGGAGTATGATGCAGATTTGTTTGGTATTTAACATCAATTTCATCATAAATACTGTGCTCACTGCACCACTATGTTTTGCTTTTCAGAAACGTGTAAAGACCTCAGACTCACTTACCCGATTACATAGACTAAAAGTTCTTGGACACAAAAAGCAATTCTCTTGGGTTTTTGTGTTTGCAAATTGTGTGGTTGGTTTTGATAGGGACTGATGATTATTCCAGGGTGGACAAAGAGTCCATATGACAAACTTCCACAGACTTGGGTGTGTGGCGCAGGTTTGAGCGAGATCTGGGATACGAGTATAGGAGAGGTGAGTCTGGCGGAGGTGACGGCTTGCTTGCAACAGATACTCATAGAGAAGGGAAAGGAGTGCTCCGCTTTGGCCAGAAGAGGTTGGATTGTGTTGCATGCGTTCAGAAAGATGCATCAGCAGAATGTAGAATTGCAGGAGAATGTCTTGAGGTTGGAAAAAGAGCTGGCTGCTGTGAAACAGATTGCGCTAATGCTGCAACTTCAGATGAAATTGTATCATGATAAAGCCGATAAATATCAGGCAGTGGCCGAGTGAGCTGCTGTACGGGTTGCCCGATTAAAAAGATTGAAAGTGAAGAGGGAGAGTGAATTTCTGCAAGGTGGCAACAGTGATTGCCTCTGAAGGGGATGATTGGGATCCCGACCAATGGGACGGGGGATGTGTTTGATAGCACTAGTTCCGAGGGTGGTTCAGACAGGGAAACGCCATCTAAAACAGAGCCTGACAGGAAAGAGGTTACTGCTAAACCGGTTACGCTTAAATGAGCTGGACCACATCTGAATAATCCTGGGGGTGGTCTAGTGGATTTGACAATGTTACAGGATTATTCTCAACAAGAGGTTGGGGAAATCATCAATTGATTGAAACAGAGGGCTGGTGAGTCTGTTATCATGGATGGTCAGTTGATTTGATGGTGGTGAGGCAGGCCTTCTTGTAGATCCGACTGATTCTTCGAGGTTCCTGCCATTGTCCCATGAAACCAATATTCAGGAGGTATTGCATGCAGGGCTGCCTCCTGATGCAGAGGGGAGAGATTAGCAAGTGTCTTTGTTACAGGTAGCTGCTCAAGGGTGTAATCGCAAATATCCTATTACGTCAGATTGGCCGATGGATGAAAAGAGGTGGTATAGTTTGAGAGAGGCAATCCAAAGACTTGGGGAGCATGCCATGAAATAAGCCATCCATATTGATGATCCAGAACATATGTGCGTGGTGGCACTATCTGTTTCAGCCCGAAATACAATTATTCGAACTGCTCCACCGGCTTATAAAAATGTAATCATGGCCTTATTGGTGGGGATGACAAGCAAATTAATGGATGAAGTGGTCAACTCTATCAGACAGTTAGCAGACCTAGGAGAATGGGATAACGTTGAAGAGAGGCCCAGTGAGAGAGAAAGAGCAGGGTGTAGTGACAAACGGACTTCTGGAAAGAGATCTGACATTAGGGATTCGCGTGTGTCGAGAACAGACATGTGTTGGCGCTAATAAGAGATGGGGTGCCACAAGAACATATTGATTGGATTGAAAATACGGGGAAATGTACCAACTATATAAAAAGCGAGGGTTTGAAGGAAAAGAGCGGTACAAACAGGTAAAAAGGTAGTATATGAACAAGCGAGCTGGGTACAAGTCCTTTTCTGCGCCGCCTGAAGAACAGATGGATGAGAGGTGCAGGGGAACGCCTTCACCCTATCAGCCGATTTATGCTGACTTGCTAAAAGAAACACACATTGAAAATACGAAAAGGATTGTGGTCAAACTCCGGTAGCGTCTGCCTGGATTAAGGTAGACAGATGGCCTCATCTGAATGTGAAACTATTCTGGCAATCAGGGAATACGGTCTCATTGATTCATTGAGATTTAATGGCAGACATTTTACCATCACTGGACTGGGAGGGAAAGAGACCCCCACAGTACAAACAAAAGTGGATATGAAAATTGGTAATTTAAAAAGGAATAAATATTAAGTGTTGATTGTTCCCATACCTGAATATATTATTGGCTTTGATATTCTGGAGGGATTGACTTTAGGACTAGGAGGTCAAACTTATCAGTTTGGGTGAGTGTATTGACGTGTACCCCTGTCGTTGTGGGAGAATTGAAGATGCCCCCAGTGCAGGAAACGGGTGTTGATGAAGCAATATTGTATTCCTGCAGGGCATAAGGAAGTCTCAGATATTATCAACGGATACGTTGAAGCAGCGTGTTATGTTCTGTGACTACGGCTTGGAACAACCCGGTTTGGCTGGTTAAGAAGCCAGATGGAAGTTACAGAATGACTGTGGATAATCGCGAGGCGAATAAGTACACTCCTCTGTTAATACCCACCGTCCCAGATGCCGTAACTCTGATAGAGAATGTGCAAAAATGTGAGGGGACTTGGAATGCAGTGATAGATTTGGCAAATGCATTTTTCACTGTGCCCATTGCAGAAGAATGTCAAGAGCAGTTTGCATTTTCTTGTAATGGGAGGCAGTGTACGTTTCAACGTTTGCCCATGGGGTACTTGCACAGTCCGACTCTTTGTCACCGGCTGGTGGCAGAGCATTTGGACAAAATGCTGTGCACAACTGATGTACACACTTCGCACTATATTGATGACATTTTGATTCAAGGGAAGGATGAGTCAAGTGTGCAGATGCAGCTAGAAGTTATCATTGAGGGATTGCGAAAAGAAGGATTGGAAATTAATGAAACTAAAATTGAGGGTCCAGCGGAAACTGTGATTTTTCTTGTAATTCACTGGCATAATGGGCACTGTGTAATGGTGCCGAAGGCCAAACAAAAGATTTTCGAGTTCACTACCGCTGTGAATAAGAAACAAACTCAACAGTTCATATGGTTGTTTGGATTTTGGAGACAGCATATACCACACTTGGGGCAGATTGTAGCGCCTCTATACAAAGTGTCACAAAAGAAATTAGATTTTGAATGGGGCGACGAGCAAGAGAAAGCATTCCAGCTAGCGAAAGATGCGATTCAAAAAGTGCTTGATTTATGGCCATTGAGAACAGTTGAAGTTGAATTAAATGTGTCTGTACATGACAATTATGCCAATTGGAGTTTGTGGCAAAAACAAGACAGGAAACAAGTTCCTTTGGGATTTTGGAGTTGGAAGTTACCCGAAGCTGGTGATAGATACACTCCCTTTAAAAAACAGTTGTTGTCATGCTATTTGGCTCTTGTAGACACAGAGCAAGTGACAGTGGGTCATGATGCATTGATCCAACCAGAAATTCCGATCATGCAATGGGTACTGGGCTCTCCTAAAACACATTGTATAGGACATGCTCAAGAGGCTAGCATCATTAAATGGAAATGGTACATTCAAGATCGTGCCAAAACAGAGAATTGGAACCCGGGTGATTGAAGTCTCGCTGTAAGGGAGCATGCTCTGCTCCAGACCCCGTTGGAGAAAGAAATATCTCTCTGCCGACCTGCCCTGGTACTGGGTGGCGTTGTCGTGGCCGAGATGAAGCTTTGTCCTGCAACTGCTGGAACGGTGATGCATACCTAGTGTTTGTGTCCTTGTCCTTGTTTCTATGTCTAACTAGTTGCATTTATTCTATAGTTTTATGTATGCTTATGAAGTGTGAATAAAGGGCCTGTAAAGAGTTAATTATCTTCTAACTATTGGTCTGGGTGTATATTATTGCCTACCTGAGTCCAAGAACTTTTAGTCTGTGTAATCGGGTAAGTGAGTCTGAGGTCTTTACACGTGTCTGAAAAGCCAAACAGCCCCCCATGTTGGTGCAATGCCCATGGATGCCCCCTCCTTGGCGTGTGTCTCGTGTAGGAGAAGAATCTTTACCCCCTGCCTATTTGCACAAGCCATGATTTTGCGTGATTTAGTGATGTTACCTATCCCCTCAACATTCCAGCTCATCACTTTCAATTCCATTGCTTTAGATTTGTCATTTTTAGTGTGTGTCCCACCGACCTTTGATCGTTGGTTCCATCTTTACAAATTTGACAATTTCCAACATTGCACTCTGCTGCCAAATAATTTTCCCTCTTTTGTCTCCTATCCATTTCAGTAGCGCAACTGGGGCATACACTTTTGGATGTATCCAATACAAACATGGATCCCAACCCCCCCACCCTCTCTCACTGCCCCCACCTCAATCTAGCAGTGTGATTCCCTTTACCTCCCACTACCCCCACCCGTGGCCTACCCCAACATGGCCACCTTTCCAAATCTTAGGCCTAGCATTAACTTAGTAGCTGCTTTAAGGCTGATTGCTGCCGCTGCGGCCTGCGCCACAACTTTGTTTGAAGATAACATTTTGAAATGTATATGTGGCAGCGGTAGGATGCACATCGGGTCCTATATGCCCATCTCAGAATTAAGGATAGCTGATAATACGGTGATAGCCAGATCATTCAAACCGGCAGTGGATTGTCCTCGTCTTTTTCCCAGTGGTCCGGGATTGGTATCTGAGCCTCTATGAATTTAACCACCTCGTCCGGGACCGTAAAAAAGTACATTTTGCCTCAGAGTTGGAATCTCAGACGAGCTGGGAACAGCATTGCATATTGAATGTTACGGGCCCAGAGAAATTTCTCGATACCAGTGAATTGGCGCCTCTCATGCTGGACCGAAAGTGAGAAATCTGGGAAAATCTGTATTGTCTGAGAGCCCAGTCGTAGTTCCTTTTTCTCTCTGGCGAGGTGCAGAAGATGATCTCTGTCGTGGAAACTTAGGATCTTCGCAATGATCGGTCACGGGAAATCACCAAGTTTAGGTTTGGGGGCAAGCACCCAGTGGGCCCTCTCTCCCGTGAAAGAGAGCTCTGGGGCTCTGAGTAGCTCCTTCAGTAGGTTTTCCACTGCCTGTTCCATGCCCCCAGACAGTGCATCCTCGGGGACCCTAACGATTCTAATGTTATTTCTCCTGGAGCGCGATTCAAGATCATCGCATTTAGACTTCACGGCTTTCAGTGTCTTCCGTCGCCTCAATCCTTGTCTCCACCTCTGTGGTGTGCCTGGATTCCTAAGCAAGCTGTGACCTAATGGAGGCTACGTTGGCTGTTATATCATCCAGCTTCTCGTGGATGGCCGAAAGCCTTTGGCCATGGCTTCCATCATGTGAGTGAGGTCCGGGGTGGACTCATAGTTGGTTGTGTTTGCTCTGGATGAGAGCTAGTTTGCGGGCTCTGGGACTTCCAGGGAGCAATTTTAGCGAATTTGCCCATGGCCCCATCTTCTTCCCACTGCCTGTGCCTCTGATCGTGGTGGGTGGGCGTGTGGGCCATCAGGGGGTTGGTACCAGGATCCCAAGCCAGGAGCCCCTACAGACTGTTACCTCTCCTTGGGCCAGAGTCAATGCCCCAGAATGAGTGCAGTGTCCCTCGGGGGTAGCAAACTGTATGGTCCAGTGTGCGCCAGGCCCTATTGGTCTGGGGCCCAGCAAGGGGAACTGGTAATGGCAGGGTGCTGCGATAGGTGGGTAGGAGTCCCGGTACCCTGCACCCCTCACGTCACTTCACAACCCTGCGGATATCTGGTTAGGTGCGTGAGCAAGGCTGAGGGCCACAGGGCCTTAGGTCCAGTGCAACTAGTGCCCGCAGCCAATCCTTTTATATGCTGGTGGTTGGAAATTATTATTGGGCCCAGTGCCAGTGGGCCTTCAGTGTAGTGGTAGCAGGGGGGACGTCAATTTGGTGCCCGCTCCTCCTTCTGTTTGCAGGGTCTCAAATGGTGTGCACAGACCTTCACATGGGATGGGAAGAGCCCGGGGGGGGGTGGCTGCAGCCGTGCTTGCTGCAGCAACTGCGCTCAGATCTCAGGGTGGCGATGGTGGGGCTGTTGTGCGAGAGCTTGCAGGCAGGGTTCCCCCGGTTCAGGGGTGGAGCACTCACCGGCAGCGCCCTCCGGGTGGGCGGATGTTTTGCTTCCCCCTGGCTGGGTTCAGAATGGAGTGTAAGGCAGCCTCGTGGCCTGGGCTCTCCTCTGCAGCACGCTGTCTCGGACCACTGGTGGTGTGCATCACTGGATCAAGACTGAGGCTGCGACAGGCCGCCGTCCATCATCAGCGCCTCGCTGCTTTGGTGATTCAGCAGCTCCTCCCCCTCCGGAGCAGTCGCAGCTGGTTGTCCGGTCTCCAGATTCTTTTGATGCTGGGATTAGTTGATCCCGTCAGTGGTGGGCACTGATGCTCCAAGTTAGAGTTCACAAGCTTTGGTATTGTCGCAACAAATTTTGATTTCTGTCAGCCGTTATCGGAGCTCCAGCACTAGGCAGCCATCTTGCTGGCTGCTCAGCAGCGCCCCCTCCCAGGTTATTTGTGTTTACCCTTGAACCGGATCTCAAGAATCAAAAAGAGCACCTCTGTCCATGCCAGTGAGAAACCCTCCAGCACAGGATGCTGTGGTCTCCAGTTTTAACACCCGAACAGAAAGATAGTCAAAGACTGCACTTCAGAGCAACCACAGAATTCCTTGCCAAACAAGGAGAGAGCCAGCGGGGACACCGCCATACAGCAGAATGATCGAGGGCGTCAAGTGAAGCCGCGAGCTGTGTAAAAAAAAAAAAAAACACCACCAGGGAGTTTCAGGAGGGACTCCCAGCAGATACTCAAACTCACCTTCAGGGAAACTGGATCAGTTCTCCCCAACACAAACTTGGTTTCAACATCATCCAGACTGCCATTGTGGATCTGTGGCCGTTCTGCGCTTAGAAAGGTGGTGGTGCTTCGCACCCTTTGAAGTCTTATTATCACACGTACATATCCCAGGGCAGGAAAAGCCACCCAGATGGATAGGGACAGATATCCAATGGCTGGAAGAGGGGGGACGTATAAAGGAGGAGACAGTGAAGAGGAAACTGTGGGGTTTCTAGGTGAGGTCAGAGGATAAGGATGCAGACCAAGCGACCAGAAGTTAGGAGTGTGGTTGGCAGGTGAATAAAAGGTAGTGTAGGAGTTCTGTACATGAATGAAATAGTGAAATGAGGGGGTCACTGTAGTAGTGGGAGGAGGATTGTCGTAGTTGGACCAGGAGTGTCATAGTGCGAGTTGTGTCATAGTGTGGGGAGCAGTGTAGCAATAGAAGGGTGCCAGTGTAGTGGTGTGGGAGGAGAGGTTGCATCAAAGGGGGGAGGTGAGTGGTTAGAGGAGTGAAACAGAAGAGTTTTGGAAGAATGGGAGTAGTAAGAGAAGGGCTAGAGATCATAGATGGGGAGGTGGTAAGTGTGGACATGAGTAAACTAAGCCTAGTCCAACTGAGCAAGTGCAAGGCACTATCCCAGTCGCAAATACAGGAGCTAACCACTGGCTAGGTAGGGATAGGAGGATTGTTACCCGAGGGAGTAGTAGATAGATCAGGCTACAGCTTTTAGGTTAACATCGCAGTGAGAAGTAAATCCTTGAGACAAAAAAAGTTAACAAGCTCTAGCACTATCCTGGGAGTTAGGAGGTCTGGGCTAAGGTGGATCAATGGTCTTCCCAGTTCTGCGAGAGAGGAAAGGCTCTAAGCTTCACAAACATTAGCTCCTGTTGATTTATGCAACATCTGTGACACCTTGTTCTCCTGTCTTGTACAATGGACTTCATGGCAGAAACCACTGCTGGAAACAATTGCTGATGGTGGCAGATTCCAGAGGAGACCCTACTAATTTAGCTTCTTCTGCCAAATCCAAACTCTTTACAAGACGACCAGAAACAAACCTCAATCTATCCTGACAAGCGAATCACACATGATCCACCATCATAGAAATCTGCAATATTTAGAGAAGAACAGCAACTTGTGTATAAGCCATACTTCTGGCAGATTTTTGTGGGGCATTGTGACTTTATCCTATTTCAAGCTCCCAAATCCAGCTTAGTTCTAAGAGCCCAGTTGGCATACTCCTGCAGGACTTGAAGAGGGGCCCATTGACATTGGATGTGTCGAAGATGAATGGTCAGACATGGTACCACTCCTGGAGTCCAGGAACCTCGAGGGACCTTCGCCTGGCTATTGATTATCTTCAGAGTCCTCTACTTCAATAATGGCGATGTCCCCTTTAGACACATCATCCATCTTTCTCCACATGGGTGAAAAAGCTATATTGGTTGCTAAGTTTCCATTGTTGATGACCAGAGAGCCATGTTGGCACTCTTAGAACCCTTATCTTCCCCCGACCACAGGGTCTATTCAAAGTATTAAAATGGCTCAGTTTAAATCCTGGAGTTCGTGGGTAGAGGTGAAACACAGCAGGACTTCTGTGGGCCTTTCTTCAAGGGGAAATCAACCCCACTTCACCTGCAGAGCCCAGAGGAATCATGTCTGTAAGGGTTTCAAATTGTGTATCCAAAACACTCCCTATAGCCAATGAGACGGGAGTGTTCACAAAACTCATGAATTCTTGCCTCAAATCTAATGTATCAGTGTAGAACATATTGGCTACACCAGCCTCCTTGTGATGTGTAAATTCCTGTCCTTCAGTCTCTTCCGGGCAGGTACCAGCAGTTCTCTCCACCACCACAATTCCAAATTCCTACTTTTTGCAGAGAAAGAAAGGAGCTACAGAAGTCCTGGCTCTTTCATTTCTGTCCATGTTAAATCACACTAACACCCACTTGTGGTTCCTTTCATCTAAAGCAGAAGGACATACTTCCATATGACACACAAAGAAATGAGCTGCAAAAAACCACGCTTGACAAACAAGGTCTTTAATCGTGCAAAAGAGCTCTGCCTTCTCTTCCCCTACAAAGATGAACCCCAAACGAGAACATATTAGAGAACACCCTGTACAGAGCACATTCTCACAATTGTACAGAACGCTAGTGGGGATACCTGTCTGATCTGGTGCCTTCCAGCGATAAGAGACTAGGAAGGACAAGGAAGGGAGGAACACTTTATGGAGCAGTAGACATGCTGATTAGTGCAATGAGGCACATGATCATTCCTTGTACTTATGGATCTTGGCGTGAAAAGGTTTGCAGAGTTTTCTTGTTCTGGTGCATTTCTTACTGCTGATTGAAATAAAGAAAACAATTTTGCAAAATAGGAAGGCTTGGCTACGCCATACAATGTATAATGCACTCCCCTGATTTTAATATTTTCCTAACATTGTGTATGATCTAGAATTGTGTCCTTTACCCCTTGCCCTCACTCAGCAGGAGCTGCGAAATAACTTTTGAAGTTGGTGATTAATACATCACCAATAAAGAAAAAATAAAAGGATAAACGTAAACTGAAAATTCTGAAATACAGTTGCACGTTTGAAGGCTAATAAATTATTTCTGTTAGAATAGCTTTATATGTTACAGTGGACCTATTCGATTTCGTTTCCTGTAGCAACTTATGGTCCTGGAGAACTTGGATCAGAGGTCTATGACATTGTTGCATAACAGGAGCAATATGCGGGTTACGACAGACATCGATACACCATCGGGAGACCATTGTAAGCAGCTGTTTTGTAGTTCTGGACATCACAACATGCTCACATGGGTACTCGGCCAAGCGGCGGGGGCAAAGAAGTGATTAGAAGATAAATAAGTTTAGGATTTATGTCAGTGTGTTAAATCTTTCCATTGAATTGATTATTTTAAGGCAACACAGTTGTCATTGTTCAATTTTGTTTGTACTGGTTTCAGAGGAATAATGCTAATAGGGTTGTTGTGTTTGGCTTGTAAATGCAACACATCACATCCTTCTAGCCTTCTTTAGCTCAGTGCTGGTTTCTCTTCCACACAAGAAGACCCTAGGTTGGCCCTGTTAGGCAGGAACCAGTACTTGTCCCTGCCTTGTTTTGGATGATTTGTCATTAAAGGGATAGTCAAGTAAAAAAAATTATTTTAAAAATAGATAGGCAACATTAAAAAAATAATACTAGCACTTTTTTTTAAAAAACTTCCTATGTAAAATTTTGAGCTATTCAAGCTCAAAATTCGCAAAAGCAAGCACATGGGCGCATCCATTTTGTGAAATGGATGCCCGCCTGTGCTGGCTTTTGCTTTTGCGGCACTAATGAAGGAAAAGCCAGCCAGCTGTAGTAAACAAAAGCTACCGCTGGGTGGCTTTTCCTTCATTGGTGCTGTACGCGGAGGACGGGGACCGGAGACCAGAGCAGGCTCGCTGCAGCTGAATCTCAGTAAGTGCTATTTATTTTTATTAAAAATAAGCACTAGCTGTGTTTTTTTTTCTAAGTTTTCCGGTCTGGAGCAGCCAGGAAAACTTAGAAATAAAACCGCAGCTTTAAAAACGTTGTGTTTATGTTTGCGGTCGCTTTTGAAGCGACCGCAAACATAAATACAACGTTGTGTTTGAAAACGCTGCGGTTTTTCTTTCCAAGTTTCTCAGGCTCCTTCGACTCGGAGGAGCCTGAGAAACTCGGAAAGAAAAACCACAGCGTTTTCAAACACAACCGCGTTGTGTTTCTGCCTGCTGTGGCTATCACTTTGGGTCTGCGGTGTTCCCCCAGGGCCCTAATGGATGCGCCCATGTGCTTGCTTTTGTGAATTTTGAGCTTGAATAGCTCAAAATTTTACGTAGGAAGTTTAAAAAAAAAGGTGCTAGTATCATTTTTTTAATGTTACCTATCTATTTTTAAAATAAAAATGCTTACTGGACTATCCCTTTAAACCTTCCTCATAAGACATAACCTTGAACAGAGGGTACATCAAAGCAGTCCTGAGGAGGGCAAGAATCATGCATTCAAGTGTGTGTGCTTACGTAAATGGTGCAGGTATTGATAACTACACTTATCTATGAGGTTGGCTAGAAGTTATAGTATAAATGGCTTTCAGTTCGTGTCTTAGATTACTTTCTTTTCATGACATAAATCGTATTAAAAGTGGCAGGGCAATCTAGAAATTACTTCTTGTTGTTGAAGTAGGACATTGCCTTGCATTGCCTGTTTTGCCAATCTACTGCATCGTCCGGTTTCAGATATGCAGATACATTTGATAAGAGTTCCTGAGCAGCCCGCCTTATTTTTCAGGGTGTTGAAACTGCTGAGAGATCCATGACCGTAATCTAGTCTCATGAAGTCTGAGGATTTGCAATGTTGCTGAGATTGGGAGGGGTAATGCGTTAGTAATTATAAAAACGCAGATGTTTCTAGGCCTCCATCTATTTGCTTTGGAGATGTCTAGTGCAATCTACATTAGGAATTGACTGTCAATGACTGCCTCGATACCGGGTTCCAGTACCGGGTTTCTCCAATGAGGATTTACCGGGCTATTCCAACCTTGGAGGACCCGGTAAGTCCTCATTGGAAAAACCCATCCCCATTCCTATTTTAGCCCCCATAGTGCTCAAAGGGAATAGGGAGGGAGCTAATAACTGGCCCGTTTTTAGCTCCCTGGTCCCCTCGCCGGACCCGCTAAGGATGCCTGGTTTTACCAGGCGTCCTTACCGGGCCCCACAAAGGGAACCTCGTAATAGGGCGTCCCGTAATGAAGGGTACCGGTCCTGTACCGGCACCCTTCATTACGGGAGCGCCAGCCTCGTAATGAGGCCCTATGACTTGCTAAATTGTGGGCCAAATTCTTTCAGCGACGGCATTTGTTTTTTAAACTGAGCCTCCTGAAATAGCGGGGTCCTGTGTAGCCCCTGTGGCGTGAAGGTCCTGCCATTCCAGGTCTGGGGTGCCCTGGCGCAGTCTTCACCCATCAGGGTGAAGGCTGGGTCTGGGCTTGCAGCACGAGAAGAAAGCGTTCAGTTTCGGTTGGAGCTGATTGTGACATGTGGCACTTGTCACTTGCCACGTTCAGCTCCAAGCCCTTCTCCTATGGCTTCCTTGTGGCTCATATACAGGAACCGGAAGCCAGCTTCCTGGCTTCTGTTTGTTTGCAGCACGGAGGTGCCGAGGGTGGCCTGGAGATGGACCAAAGCTGGAAAAACAGGTAAGAAGGCTTTTTTGTAAAAATAATGTGATGTGCATTTTGCATGTGTGAAGTGCTTGTCAGATGCATGTATGTGCTATGGGTGAGTGGGTGAATGAGATGAAATATGAAAGTTGGTGTGTTTGAATGTTCTGGGTGGGTGTGTGTTTGCCTGTGTAGAGAATGCAGTGAGAGCGAATGTAAGAGAAGGAGTATGAGTAAGTGACTGGTGGGTGAATGAGTATGAATGTGATGGCATGTTTCAATGTTGTGGATGGGTCCGTGTCTGTGTGGAGAATGCAGTGTGAGTGGATGCAAGTAAGGTGTATGGGTCAGGGAGTGGTGCGTGAATGTGTGGGAATGTGATGGCATGTGTCTGAATGTTCTGGGTGGGTGCATTCCTGTGTGGAGAAAGCAGTGCAATTGGACGTGAGAGGCTTATGGGTGAGTGATTAGGAATGAGAGTGTGTGTGTGTGCAAATGTTCTGGATGGATGGGTGCATGCCTCTGTGGTGAATGCAGCGTGAATTAATGTGAGAGGAGATGTATGGGTGGGTGAAAGGGGATGTCTGTCTCTGTGTGTGTGTTTTTTGGGAGACCTGGGATCACTAGAGAATTTGTGACACATCCTTTGACTTTGTACGTTTTACTGGTATTTTCGGGCAAAGTCAAGTTCATGTGGGTTATTACCTGGCTAGACTGGCATTTTGGTACAGCCAGTCTAGCCATTGCTTACTAAGGCATGGCATTTATTACTCATCTTTGATAAAGAAAGCATGATACGTAGTATTACCTCGCTAGACTGACGTTTTGGTGGAGCAGCCTGTATATTTCTTACTGTAGAATGACTTTTTATTAACTGATCATCTATGATGAAGCAAGGATGATAAGTGTTCTTATGATTCTAAACTGTCTTACAACGGAACCAGTTTGGACATGTTTTCTTATTGTGACATGTCACTTTTAATGGCCAAATCAACAGAAGTATTTTCTGACATAGGAGTAATGGCATATATTGACAGAGACAGCTTTGTGCCTACCGCCAGTAATGATACTAAAACATCTCAACGTGAACACTTTTATGTTCTTATATGGGTATACTACCATATATTAATGGAGTCTGCATGGAAATGTACGGGCACATCCAGCATGAAAATGTTTTTTATACTTGCATATATTGAAGGGACTTGCATGACAATGCATTGGGAAATGCGCTTGTGCACTTTTGGTGACTTGCATCTATTCTACTTTTTATCCCTCTACCAAACTTTAACAGAAAATGTGCTGTATAATGCACCATTTTAACCCATTGTTCAAAACATTTTCTCATGTGCGGGTGAAGAATTGCCCTGACCACCTCAAACTGTTTTCTTTAGTTTTGGCCCCCTCGCAATGCTCAGTAGTAATCGCATATTTGTGTCAAATATTTACACTCTCCAATAAACCAACTCCCAGACACCACCCAGGGTGTGGCATGCCCTGTGCTTTAAGGACCTTGGGGGGGGGGGGGTGCCCTCAGCATGGCTCGTGGGGGGGGCCCAAATTGTGTACTACGCCACTGATTGGGCTCTGCTCACCTTGAATGCATTCAAGTGGGATGTGAATGGTTGAGAGGGGCCGCATACTCCACCAGGAACCTGCTCTGGTTCAACACTGTTTAAGAAAATAAGCGTTGGACACAGAGTCTCAGAAGTGAGAGAACCATGAAGTGACCCACCCCTCCCCACTCATTCTTGGAAAGGGCTCTGTGGAAGCTTCATTCACGGGCCGGTCCTGGGGGATCATTGAATGACACACCTTGCACATAGAGCTCTGAAAATCATAGATTCATTGAGTCTCACTCTTGAGGGAAGTGCAGTCCCCACCCCTCACCCCGTTAAAAAAGATTGAAGAAGAGTCATGTATCAAAGCCTAGGACATTAAGGTGTTATGTACGGCTCTGGGTTTTGTGAGACAACTTGTGGTTGCTCATCACATAACTTAAAGATAAATGCAAACAGAGACAGATGGCCTCGGCTTCCACCCGCACAATAGGTGTCTTCTATCATAGTGGTAGCTAACTCATAGATACATTTATAACCAGGGAATTTTGTTGATACTAAATCCTGGTCAATGATTTAATTTTCAGGCCTTGCTTGTGCAGCATTTTGCTCCTCAGTAAACAGACAGTGCATGCCACCCTAGGTCGGTGCTTTTTGGCATCAATGCCACAGATAAAAAGTACTTCTGTGTCCATTGATCTACAGATGTTTCATAGACTAGCTGTAGCCTGCGTTAGAGACTTCTGTTACCCTGTTACAGGTACTGCAATATACATATTTTACATATAGGCTCCACGTCGAATCTGGAAAACGACATTCCCCAAATGTGTGATCATGGACAAATCTCACCTCCCTCTATGCCTTGGTTCTTATATCTGGCTGAAATGAGAGTGCCTGGAAACACAGACGTTCACTGTCCGTGATGTCACTTGGTGGCAGAGGTCACATGACATCACTTCCTGTGATGTCATCGGAGGTCAAGGGTTATGTGATGTCACTTCTGCTGCCCCTGGCATTTAGCTGAAATGACGTCCCTGCATTCTTTTATTAGTTATGTGGGTCGTATGGTGTAGGGAGGAGTTTTACTACCTGGAAGAGTTCAGAAGATGTCTTGTTACTGCTGGCTGCGTTATATGTGTGAGAATACCTTTATTGTTCTTTAGAAGAATTTTTAATATCAGCCTAGTGCATTGTATAACGAGTCAAGAGGATTTGAAGCAAGAGTGATTCTGTCAAACCTTTCAGAGCATCCTGAAACATTTGCCAAAATTAGTTTTTTTTAAAAAATCATTTGTATTTTTAGACTTGATTGTAACCTGTTTATTGGTAGAGGCAAACCTATTGCATGCCTACCTAAGAACTCAGTCAATTGCAATAGGAATCGTTTAGATTGCATCACAAAGTAAAAATCTCTATTCTGCAATCCAGGGCCCTGTTTCTATTATGCTAACATCCTGACGGGATTTGCTATCCAATTGGCAGGCTTGGAATTTGGGCCATATAGGTCAGAATAGGCCTGCTCCCTGCACCACTAATCCAAGCTGCCATGTTGTTTTGTCCTCTAAGTTGCGTCCCCTGCATCTTACACTCCCCCCTTTCTCCCAAACTCCTCTCACCCTCCCCGGAAGGCAGACCACGCTTACACCGGCTCTCAGGCGTCTCTTTACTCTACATGTGGTCTCTGTGTCATGAAGCAGTGCAGCCGGTCAGCTTTGGGAGTTTAAGGAAATTGGGCACATGCAAGCCGATTTTCTTTGCAAAACAACTCTTTTGGAACCTGGGATTATGGCCATAGGTGGTAAACGTGTTGACTAACTCCTTTTCAGTTCCGTTGGCTTTGCTGTGGCCTACGAAGTCTTGGGCTGGCGGGCTTTGACTGCCAAAGCCCACTTGAGAAAGTTATTAATGCTACATTATGGCATCATTCCGTAAGGAGATTGGATTCATCTGAAGGTCTCACTGCAGAGGCGTAGACAGGGTAGGGCCTGAGGGGCAAGGCCCACCCAACATCTGTAAATGCTCGCTGTGTGGGCATTTACAGAAATATTTTTCAGTGCAGTGGGCCCAACTACATTACCTTCAGGACCCATTTGCTAGACAATCCTGGTTACGTCTCTGGGTCTCAGGAATCAAGTGGAACGACTGCCAAGTAATTTACAGATGGACATTTATAAGAGGCTCAAAGATTCTTCAGACAGTGTATCACAACCATTGCCATGTAGATAACCATGTCACAAAGTATAGCTATCAAAGATTATCTGCCTTTCATTTCAAGAAGTTTCCCTATTTTTTTCCGGATACTAATTTAACTTTAAACAGAAAACAAATATCACATTCTGTTATTTCTCAATTGCTTTTAACTACATTCTCTACTTCAGTACCAACATAGTATTTTTGTCCTGCATATAGGCATGCATTCAAAAGTTATGAGAAGCAATACAACTCATGTATTTTTAACTCGTAGCTGTATGCAACATTTCAACACGAACACACAACGATCTACAAAGGAAACCGAGAACTAAACTGTCCATCTGAGATGTGATAAAAGTTCTGGAGCCTTGCTCCTGCCCTGCCTAATTGTGTATAAGAGGTTGTGCAGGAGTTTGCTGCGATTTGGTTGCAAAGGTATTTTGGCCATGTCTTTGTTGTCCTGGCCGTTCTCGAGTGCCATTTATTTAACTGCCACATGCAATATTCGGCTGTTTAGTTAACCCAGAGTCCCTTGGCTAGCAGACATCATTCCTGCGGAAAGCTGCGTGCGTTCCATCTGCAACAGGGGGGAAAAGTTCAGACCTCTGAATAAGACATCCAGAGCAGTGTTTATATTAACTTTTGAAGATGTTAAGCAGTCATTTTAATTGGTGTTAAGTTTGCTGCTTTAATAAGAATATGGATGTGCTTTATACTGTACTGCATACTGAAATGCATTTTGTTTTTTTGAATTATGCACAGCGTAATCTACCGGCAGAACTCAATTTTAGTTCACTTTATAGACACGGCAGGGTTCCTTTTTAGAAAATTGTTAATTTGCATTTAACTGTTTCGCAAAGCCATAGGTTTATCTTCAGGCTCAGATTGGAAGGCAATGGGTTAAAGCCGGAAGAGCCGCTCAAACATGCTGGTGTGGACCCGTTTTTTTCCACCAAAAGTGTTCCAGTTTGATGCGTTAATGCACCATGCAGCTTGTAGTTTTTAACAATGGTACCTACTGAATGTCAGTAAGACTGAGATTCTACTTATCGGCACACCCACTCCCTCCTTCCCTGCAGCTCTCTGGCCGGCCTCCTTTGGCCCTCTTCCTGCTCCTACCTGCAAGGCAAAAAACCTCGGGGGTCATCTTCGACTCCACACTCTTTCTCTCCTCACATATCTGACGTCTCTAAGAAGTCACACTACCAGCTACACCTTCTCAGAGGTATCCTTCCTTTCCTCTCCTTCCCCCAGAAGCTCACTGTCTCCCGAGCCCTGATTCTCTCGAAGCTGGACTACTGTAACGGTCTCTATCTAAATCTTCCTGCCTCTACTCTCAGCCCTTTGCAACTCATCCAGAACAGGACTGCGAGACTTGTCCTTGGCCTTAAGCCCAGGGACCGTATCTCTCCAGGACTGAAATCGCTACACTGGCTCCCAGTGGCCGCGAGGATTAAGTTCAAAACCCTCTGCATTGTCCACAAGGCCTTCTGGGGCCTTGGGCCAAAATACCTTCAACTCTCTCTTCCTAAATATCTTCCTTCTCAAGCTCTTCGCTCATCCACCTCCAACTACCTCAGGGTCAGCCGCTTCTCCAAGCAACGAGCTGGGGGTAGATCTCTCTCCGCAGCAGGGGCCTCCCTCTGGAACAGCCTTCCTGCCTCCCTGAAACTTGAGGAGAACCATCTCTGGTTCCGGAAGCACCTCAAAACCTTCCTCTTTGCCTCCGCTTTCTCTCCCTCTCTCCCCTGCTAAAATCACTGAACCTGCACTGAATCTGCAACTGGTCACTCACCGATCTCGGTCCTTGGCCCTGCCACTCTTCCCTGCACTGCCTACCTGCACTACGGGACTGTCTCTGTATCCTACAGCCCCTTCTCCCAGCACTTACCTTGCACTTGCCACCAGCTGGCCCTATTATTTATCTTGTATTGTACTAACCATGTACTGCACTCTCCTTGCACTTGCCACCAGCTGGCCCTATTACTTATCTTGTATTCTACTAACCATGTACTGCACTTTCCCCTCTCCCCTTCCCCTTGCACTTTTCCCAGTCCCCCTACCCTTGCACTTGCGTGATCTGAATGACACCTGGCCTAGTAGGATCGGTATCTGTTCTCCCCTTGTTCCCCCCCCGCCTCGTCGCGCCTTGAAACACTTGTGTATAGGCGCGTTACAAATGCCATATCATATCATATCATATCAATGTGCTGAAAAATGCTTATTTGCAACAAATTTGACCACAGAGCATGGGTAGTATATTCAGTTTGTAAGTTAAACTAGCAAATTGCCATTTGTGATTTCTGCCTATGTTTTGTTTTTTGGTGCTGGTCTATTTTATGTCCAGGTCTGATCGTGGCAGGCTTAGTCAACTAATTTTGATCCGTTAAGCTGGTGATGACTTCCCACAGTCGCTGAATTTCAAGAGTGTTGTTGCGTCAAATCTGCCCAAATTAACTGCACTTCAACTAAGGTTATTTCAGTGAATAAATATATATTGGAAGTATATATTCATGTTAATATTGACACAGATGTTTTAGCTGTGCAGTACTCATAGAATGATATACAATAAGTGTCCATCAAAATATATCCCTACAACCATTGTCAACACTTTTTAAGCACTTAGTACTTTGTGTTATTTTGTCTTGCATAGTATCATTTTGTTACTTAGTTTGAATTCAGTATGTTTTTAATATCTATGAAAACTATTACCATAACTCTAGAAAGATGGGAAATGTAGTAGTAGATGCATACCTGTTAAAACATTGGTCCATTTTGGCAACCATGATTGAGCTGTAGAGTACAGCGAAACATCTGTCATTTTCTGTGCATTAAAATGAAATCTTTTTATACTGCAGTAACGTGCAACAGCACCTCTATGCCTCCCTAGGGCAAGGAAGCTATATTTGCAGAAATTCATGCCATGCAGTGCCTGTCCATAGCAAGCTATCGTGATTTGCTTGTTCTGTGATGTTCACATATATATATATATATATATATATATATATATATATATATAGTGAAAAAATTTTATAAGGGACGTTATGGTTAAGTTGCACTAATAACCCATGAAATTCAGTGAAACAAAGTTGTTAAAGGGACGTTATGGTTACAAGTAAAACCGAAAAACACCAGAAATTCACCAATTATGGTAAGCTAAGCAACAATAACTCATGCCACCACCGTGCTACTAAGACTAACACCCAGGACATCAAAGATTACATCATGAATGTAATCAAGCAGTGCTGGACAGTCTACCAAATGTGTCTTAACATTTCTAGAATTTGACAGTTTTTGCAATGTCTGCAGGTCCTATCAATAAAAGGCACCTTCGATCTTATCCCAATTAGGTCTCTAGTAGGCCATTGGTTCATTCTCATCCTTAAGAACATATTTCTATATTTCGGCTTGGAAATGTAATCAAGTATAATTCAGTCTGGTACAAAGGTGGTATAGCCTCCATACAAAATTCCGCCTTGGTTTGTATTTGGTTTCTCCGCAAACTAAGACTTTGGTTTATTGAGGTTAATCGATAACTGTTTTTTTATGGCATCATTTTCTAAAGCAGTCAATAGCTTTTGCAGCCCATTTGGGGTTTTAGATATTAAGACCAAATCATCGCCATATAATAGCCACAGGGAAGGATTTATGCCTAGTCTGGGGGGATCTGATGTAACTGTCTTCAGGGATTTGCCAATGTCATAGATACAAAATGTAATACGGTTGCTTCCAGGATACAGCCCTACTTAAGGCCTGTGTACGTTGTACTTTTTAATTGGGCACGATAGTTCTCCTTCTTGGGACAGTCTAATCTGAATTGACGTGTGAGTAAAATTGACGTTTTAGAGGTAGTATATATTTTGGGCAGTGTTCTTTTTCCATTTTATCAAATAAAGGTTCTCTTGACAGTAAGTCAAAAGTAGTTTTAAAATTGATAAAAGCCATATAAATTGGTATCAGCGATAACACCGAGAGTTACTGATGTGCCCAACCCTGAGATAAACCCTGTTTGGAAATTATCTGTAAGGTCATTTTGATTCACCCATGGCGTAAAATCTTTCAACAATAAACGTGCAAATAGTTTTCCCGGTATATCGAGCAGGTCTATAGGCCGATTATTTTGTGGAAGCTTGTGGTCACATTTTTAAAAAATAGGAATGACGATGATTTCTTCCAAGTTGGAGGCAGCCGTTGGTATTGTATTATGGTATTAAAGAGATTAAACAGGATATTTGCCCAGGCTTCAGGATGTGCTTTAGCATTAAGTTTGTAAGGCCATCAGGGACAGGGGCTCTCGATCCACTGAGTTTTGCTATCGGGTACAAGATATCCTCTCTATCAAAAATCAGTGGCTCTTTAGTATTCCATGTTTTGGGGCATGAATCATAGGTGTGCGAATGTGCACCATACGGTTGTTCATAGTAGTCAACCCAGCTTGACTCTTGTACAGCATTCACCTGGAGAGGCAATTGGTATGTTTGATAAGCACTATTCAGAGTTGCCCAAATTTGCCCGCTATTATTTGAAGTAATAGTATTCAACATTTGTGCACCACCTTGCTGGTAAAATCTAGCTAGCCAGGCTTTACACCAATTGCGATATGTCATTTTAAGATGATGAATCTTATTTGTTTTTTAAAATCATATCATGATATGCAGCTGCTCTAATGTCTGCTCGTAATTGACTTTTTTTAGCAGCCAACTTGGGATCAAATGCATGTTTATGCATATAGCGTGGTTTTAATTTATTCAATGGCTGTAATTTAAACACTCATTAAAGCTACATATCGGCCCTCCAAGTCAGCTATATCAGAATCAATAAAATTAATTATGTGCGTTCGATCCAGCTTGTGTGCGCTATGTACCACTCCGTGATTTAAAAATAAAAAATATAAAATGAAGGAAAAGGTTTGGTGGCTGCGAACACACTATTCCCACAAACCATCCACAGGGTTTGTAAAGATTAAACAGTAAATTATGGATCAGGGAAGGTGATTCGGGCTCAAACCACTACCTGTTGTAGAACTGAGTAATGATGAGAAAATATATCACTATGACAAATCAAATAGTGTAAAGTCAAGATTTAATTTTCTGTGATGTAAAGCCGACACGTGTTTCGACCACCTGGTCGTTCTCAAGGCTGTAAGTAATTATCAACATAATATTACACATGACCATTTTAAAAGAAAAATTGTAGTCCCTGGCCCCAGAAAGCATTGTCAATGTTATCCTTGCAACTACCAGGAGCCAAGGTAGACACTTTAGGGCTGCAGCAATATGGCCAAGGATCCATTTTGCAGCCCTATTTTAGATTAGCTGAAGGGTGCAAAGACAACAAAGGGGGAGGTTAGTGAAGAAGCTGTTGTAGTAATCCAGCCTACATAGGACCAAGGCTCTAGAGACCTTGAGCTTCTGGGGGAAAGTGAGGAACGGTAGAATGCATTTAAGGAGGTTAAGCTGAAAGTGGGCTTTCCTTACAAGCTCCAAAATGTAAGGACTTAAGGAGAGAGAGAATTTAAAGATGACCCCAAGGTTTTTAGCCTGACAAAATAATGAGAGTAGAAGGTCCAAAGAGGGCAACCAGAGGGTATGAGAAAAACAGGGCACAAGTGTCACAATAAGAAAGATTTCCATCTTACTTGTATTGAGACACAGATTTGTAGCCGCACACAATGCCTCGATGGCGGTCAAACAATCATGGATAAAAAACAAGGAGAAGAAATTAGTTGAGGGAAGTTTAAGGAAAGCTGTGGGTCATTAACATAACACTGGAAATAAAAAAAGAAAAAGGACATCAGATGAGCCAGGGGAACGAAATAGATATTGAAGAGCCACAATCATAGAATAGAACCCTACGGTACTCTGCAGGTAGACAGTGAGCGGGTTGAGTACAAAAGGGCGAGTTGCAGCAGGGTAGGGTGGTTAGTGAGGAAAACAGGTCAGCCCGTCCAGTGCCCGGTCCATGAAGCTAAATGTATCATCAAACCGTTTAATAAGGATACAGTGGTTGACTGTGTGAAATACGGAGGAGACATCAATGAACAGTATCCTCAATTTTATTACAATCATAAATACCATGTACACTCCAATTAGATCATTCCACCATATTACAAATACTGTATACTCCCCCTACATTACCTATAATTACTATAAACATATTACTATAGTGAGTGTGCCCATTGGCTAGATTCTTGGGTTGGCCACAACCAACACAATATAATTAAACCATATAACAAGTACGTGCAACGCACCTTCAAATAACAAAACTCACCCTGAACCCCCTGCAATTGAAATGATGTCTGTGGACACCAAAATTGACTGCAGTCTCGGCGGCACCTGTGCACCCTTTTTTCACTTATAAAAACTGCTCCATATTAGCTTTATTCCACTCCCTCACCCTTTCCATGTCCACTTTTGGCCGTCAAATAACCCCATATGTGTTTTCCAAACTGTTTGTTCACTGCGTTGTCCGCAGTCTCGGCGGCACCTGCAGCAACGTTTTTCACCTATAAAAACAACTCCATATCAACTATATTTCAACCCCACCCTTTCCAGCCCCTCTTTCGACCACCAAATATCCCCAAATGTGTTTTGTAGACTTTTCCCCACTGTGCTATCCGCAGACACTGGCGGCTGTCGGCAGATTCAACAAGGGAACCGTTTAAAAAAAATTACACACCTCACACTTTTGAGCATCCAATCAGTGGGCACGTACAATATCTGTGGACATCACGCCAAGCCCTGATTGGCCCAGACGTGTCTGCAGACCCCGAATCAGGAAGTGAGTCCACAGACCGGGCCCAGATTTCACTAATTTATTTTTACCTACTTTTGGGCCGTTTTTAAAAACAACTACTGGCCGTTTTTAAAAACAACATTTTCACACTAAATGTACAAAAGCACGCTTCCGGGACCAAGCCACCGCTCTTGGTGAAATTCCGTCCAGTGGTTTGGGCTGTAGGTGTGAGAAACATTTTATTTCCATTGCATCTGAGGATTTCCACACATTTTCAGACCCCACCCCCCATAATTTTGCCCCCCCCCCCCCGATGAAACCACTCCAAACTTCACAGAATCATTCCGAGGGTGCCATATACTTTTTTCAAAATTTGGTTAAAATTCGTCCGGGGGGAAAGTTATAAGCTGTCCAAAAAGGGCTCTTTCTATGAGTTGAGCAACTTAACCATAACTAAAGGGCCGCTACCGGTTGCTAGCTGTTGCACATACATTGCATATTTAAGATTAAGTGATGATTGTTTATGGAGTTTCAGAAACACACATTTTCATAATAACTCTTGAACACTCCATCAAAAAAGATGAACAAATTCCACAATAAAAATTGAAGGGGACTGCACCTCCATGACAAATGTCAAATTCTTTATGAGGGCTACATATTTTGAAAGGGTTTTGTTTGCTTTTTGAACAGCTTTTAACATGAGGGTTTTTCATATGGTAAAAACAAAAATGTAGCCCAAATGTCTCAAATGTGGCAGCTTTTATTTTCAAGCCTTTTGGCATGCATCTGGATCTTTTCATGAATTGATACACACATTTTGAAAAAAAGCTGCCCAATTTCCAGATATTCAAACTTTAAGATATTATTATATATCGCACATTTACAGAATGAATGTGCATCTGTTATATAAACTTTACATGTACATGTAGAAGATGTACATTTTGTACATGTACTCTACTACACTTAAGAAACCCCACCTCCAAGTCGGGGCTAACTTTAATGTTGGTTTCCACATGTATATAAGTATGCAAAATGTGAATTACGTATTTGTACGAAAATGTAAAACTCCTTTATGCCTATTATACGTATCGAGAACTTGCATCAAAATTAGACTTAACTTTAATGTGAGCTTTCATACTTATAGAAGGGATACAAAACATGAGCAGAATTAATATGTATTTTAGGTACAAACTGCATATGTGCATGTAGGAGATGCACATTTTGTACATGCACACTAATATACATATCAGAGCTCACATCAAAGTTAGGAGTGACTTTGATGTACATTTTCAAGAGATATACAGTTAGAACATGTATACAATGTACAACTCTTATAGGCCTCATATACGTATAAAATCTCACAGTAACGTCAAAACTCACTCATATACTACATATATGCCACACATTTACACACAAAATGCTAATACACCTTTCACCCCACACGCTTATGACACACTCTTATGCCACACATGCACATATGTACATTTAAAACACATATTCTTGAGATGCATGCTTCTAACACACAGAATATTTGGATTCAATTTCTTTAAACAGTTTTTTCACATTAAAGCCTCATAAAAGCACTGCCAGGTGGCAAGAACCTCTCCAAAACCTCAAATGGGCCTGTCACATTAATCATTCCATGTATCAACAGTGACATATCCAAGCTGAAATCAGAATTACTTAATTTACAAACTAAATAGGAAAGCTAATGGATGGTTTTGTAGATAAAAAATGTAATCCTTTGAAAAATCATATCTTTGAAAGGAGGCTCTTATGAATACGAATATCATAGCTTCTAACCCATATAAAATAGGTCTTATGCGTAATGGAAATATTTGGAAGTAAATGCAAGAAAAATAATTATCTCTGGAAATATTTAGCACACCGAGACATTCTGCATGTTGAATTCTTCCTCCTGACGTGTAGATTTTATGGATTTGTATTTTATGAATCTTGCACATTAACATCCAAAGTTATGCAGCATAACATAAATGCCTCTTCAGAAGTGTAGGTGTGAGTTCCCCTTGCCTTCTGTGGCACGAGACTTGTGGAACCACACCTCTTTCACAAGATTTGGGGAGAAGCTGAACAATATATAATAGCATGCATGCATGCAGAATTGAGTTATCAATATGGGGAGATTAATATTTCGTGAAGAATGTGCCCAAGGGGAAGAGAACTGAACCCATCTGGATAGCTAATCTCCATGAAAACTGGAGACAGACATCCTTGAGAGGGGAATGACCAGCCATGTTGTAAATTGGTTTCCAGACAGCAAGCTGAAAAGAGAGGTTGCTGATCGACTGACTGGGCCTTTGCGGTTCTCAAAAATGAGAAGCTGCATTTGAAATGTAAGTAGAACCCTCTGGTGACTCAAAATGGTCCCTATAGACTGTCCATGGTAAGTCTTGGAAGTAGAGGACTATTAATTAAAGTGAAACCCTAAGTTGAAAAAGATTCAGATGTAGTGTTAAATCGGGTGCCGTGTTTCTCCCATTTATATTGCTTATAACGTGAGATGTCTTTTCCTTAAAACCTAATGCATTATGTACTGAGAGGCAACATTTAAAACACAACATTTTGGTACCACTTCAATGCAGATTTCTTTTGTACTATTAAGCGGCAATAAATGCAATCATTGGCTCATGCCTTTGTAGAATCACACAGGCCATGGTGTGCGTCATGACACACTATTGTCTAATGTGATAGCAGGCATATTTGCAGTCGCTGTGAGACTAGTCCTAAATTATATGTTTGCAGAGCAGAAATAAACACCAAGAATTCATTTATTTCACAGAAAATCGTGCAAGGCATTAAACCCCTACAGTCCCTCATTTCGAAATGTGCAGGCAGGCTTATGTGTAAAGTGACAGGGAAAGGGTGTTTTAACATTGTATGTTGTAGTGTAGAAGATGACATTGACAGCCCAACGTTGTAGCGCTGAAGGCAAACAAATAGGAATAGATTGAAAACTACACATATTTGTACATTGTAAGATGCACACAACTTTGTTCAGAGAAGACTGCACAATCCCGGAGAGTACAATTTTAATAAATCAAACCTACAGGGACCATATACCACTTTTTCTTGCCTACATTTAAAAGACCTGAACATAGCCAATACATGCACAACTCCATGCTTATAAAGGCGAGCCAAGTAGAATGGTTGTTTATTCAAGAATGTTATTTGTTCAAGTAACATTTCTCTGATACCATACTTCTTTTGATACTGGACAAAGTCAAATGTTTTGAAGAATTTTAAAATATGTGAACACACTTGCCGGTAGGCGATGATGCCATCATTGCTATGCTATATCTAGTTCCTCATAGAACTGAATGCCTGTGTGAGGACCAGTAGTGAAATTCATATAAGCTGTGTGATGAATCGAGGGATTCAGTCACTTCCCCAGGTGGGAACCCCTTCCTGTGAGGCTAGGGAGGTGAGCCCGCTATCCAACATTCCCCGTAGGGGCGGCAGTAAGCAGGACCTCACAGGGGGAAACTACCCTCTTGGAGGTAAGTCGGGATAAGGACTCCTGTCTTACTATCCCTAAAAACCAGTACAACTTTATTAACTGACAGACCACTAAACTCCTCTTACATGTATTATTGTAATTAATAGCAGAGGAACAATATCAACCTGGTACTGTGAAGATTAAGAACAGGAGTATTGAAGAGTGCTTGTCTTTCAAGTACTGACACGAAGGAGTCAACAGGGAGGCACAGTGAATATGGCCGCAACACAAAAGAAGGACTTTACTTGGAAGCTGGGGAAGCCCCAGCAGTGCGTCATAAAAAGAGGAGGATTAAGAGAACAAGGAAGTGAGACACAGGAGTTTCAAACCAGCTGGATCGAGGAGGCTGGGAAACCCAGGGAGATGCTAACTTGCCTGTAAAAAAGCAGCTATGGAGAAGAAGGGACAGCAGCACGCTGTCGACCCGCAGAGTGGAGGAAATCCCATATACATCCTTGGAGGGATTCTCGAAAGGGGCTATTGAAGAGCCGTATCATTGGCATGTCGGGTAGGTGATTTGCCAATAACAGACTTGAGGATGTGTGCTCATGGGATGAGAACCCAACAAACACCAAAGGAAGAAGGTGGTGGCATGGAACGGAACCAAAGGAAAAACCTTTTAATCACTGAAACTGCCAAAGAAGAGCAAACCATGTCGGAAGAGGGACACTGGAGAAATCAGAGAATCACCCTGACCAACCACAGAGGAGAGAATGAGAGCGCCGACCCAGTGATGCAGACCCCCCTTCAATACAGATACAGGGGAGAGCAAGAGCCCTGGGAAGTGAGGCATAATGAGGGAAGATCACTTGGGGGCCCTGCATGCTCATTCCAGCTATTAGCAAATATATATAAAGAGTGAAGATCACTCTGGGACCTTGCATCCTCGTCCCAGTGATTGGCAAATGTGTATGAAGAGTGAAGATCATCCAGGGGGCTAACATTCTCATCCCAGTGATTGGCAGCAAAAGTATAAGAACTACTTAGAAATGCATGATACATGCTTCTGTGAGTGGCAAGACTGAGAGGAGTAAGAGTCATACAGAAACTTTGTCTACACATCTCGAAAGAAGACAATTATTTGGAGAAACCGGGGGAACAAATAAACCAGGGCATGGGAAGCCCCATGCAAAGAACTGAACAAACTATCAGAAGGGATAGCAAGAGGCTAGGGCGGAAGGGGGGGGGCTAAATAGTGAAAGAAGGAAATGTATAGAAAGACTAGACCCGCACCACCAAAGGAAGGAAAAGAAACGTAGGAAACGTGGCGGGACATTCTAATGGCGATACAATCGCCTAACGGGCCAGACGCGCCACGAGAATCGGCACGTGACATATATAGATAGATATAGATACATCTATAATTTCGGTCACTTTGACCAAACCTACCACCTTCAAAATAAAAGCTAATCACTTCACACCTCTATCTTCATACTCTCACTAGGTAATTCTAACCACTGGAGAATGGATATGCTTTTGTGTATTTATTTACTGCAAAAATCATTTAAAGTAACAGATTTAAAATTAACATTTCCCCTGCCGGATCTCACTTTCAGGCATAATGGAAGACAGTTTCAAGTTATTCTTGTATATTTTATTTCACTAAAAGCAATCATAAGGGAAAACACAAATGTTTTTTTAAACGTTCCATTCACAGTCTGCACAGTCATTCTTCAGGCCAGCAAAAATATATATTTTAAACACAAATTTGTGTGTATTATCTGGTACAGATGACATTATATTGGGGCATATCCTGCTGTGTCTCAATAAAGCTCACACTCTCCTATTCTTGCGTATGAATTTATACCATTAATATAGGATAGCTGGGCAATACGATTCACATTTGTTCTCAGATCATGCTTCACATTTTTAAGTGTCATGTCCAATTGAAGTACACTGCCACATATATGTTTTTATAATGCAGTTATGTATGTAGTGTTATATTGAGTATTGTTTCAGTTTTACATTTTACTCCTATTTTCGGATACCTTATGAAATGCATGTCTAACAATCTCCTGAAGCACACATTTTCACTGGCAACTGGTGAATTTTTATATTGCAAAGGAGTAAATGTTCCCGCGAATACCTGAGTGTAACAAGGGTGCCCTAACCAAGGGAATAGGCTCTGATTTTTAAAATATTGGGTTGAAATCTTGCATTTTCAGCACACTTTCTGTGAACAATTGGGTAAAAAAACTGTTTGAAATGAGTTTTGTAGACTAATACATGAACAAATCCAATAGATGCAAGTCACCAACATTGCACAAGAGTATTTTCCTTCTCATTTTCATGATGCCTTTGGACACAATATATAGGAGTATAAAAAGCATTTTCATGTTGTCTGTGCCTGCACTTTTCCATGTAGGCTGCACAATTAAACCATTTAAGACAATACTCCTTGTTGCTTTACCAGTATCAAATGCAACAACACAGTTAGAAAATATATCCAGACTGGACCCACCAATGTGGGCCAGTACCATGTACAAACAATCACCTTGCTGCCTTCACCCTTGATGCCCAGTAAAACATGCCATGCCACTTTGAAGATTTGTGTTGACTAGATCCACTAATGTGGGCTAGTACCACGTAGGAGGACTAATTGGGATGTATTTATTTATTTATATATTTATAACGCGCCGAAGCTCGCAAGCATGCCTTCAACTCTTATTTCCAGTAACAAAATGCCCTATAACAGTAAATAAATATGCCCAGACTGGACCCACCACATTGGAGAAATCATTATGCTGCCTTCATCCTAGATGCCCAGTTAAAAATGCCATGCCACAGTAAAATAAACTTGTGCAGACTGGACCCAACAATGTGGCCCATTACCGAGTAGGAACACTCATTATACTTTTTTGAGCATGAATGCCCAGTTAAAAAATGCTATGCCACATTAGAGCGATATGTCCAGACAGGACCAACAATGGTGAAGGCAACATAATGAGAGTTCCTACGTGCTACTGGAACATATTGGTAGGTCCAGTCTGCATATGTACTGTGGTGTGGCAGTTATTCCATGTCAAGACCGGAGGCGAGCATTATGCTTAAACTTCCTTTAATTCTACCCTTTCAGCAGATTTAAATCTCCAAATTTCTTTAATTGCAAATTTTTTTCATTTTATTTGTCATCAATAAAACATTAACAAAAACTTCACATCCCATCATCCTTAGTGTCTCTGGTAGTCCCATAACCATATCCTATACCTACGCTCCATGAACCACTTCCCGCCAAGCTCCTTTGCTCTGCTTTTCTTCTCTTTCATGAGGTAAGTAGCAGATGCTTTAGCTCTACCTTGAAATATATTACCAATATATACAACGTTATGTTGGATACTGTGGTATCATGTCTTTTATGAATGATTTGAGAATAGCTTGTCAGTGTGGTTTTGCATGTGCTTATATTTACTGTGTGTAACGTTGGCAGAAAGAACCAAAGATACCAGAGAACAGTGGATCCAGATACCCAGGCCAATTGGGCTCAGAGAGCAGTAAGCCTCCTTGGAATTGCAAATTGTGCCCTATCGTCCAAAAGGAGAAGTCTACTTTTGAAAATAGACTTGAAATTAGGGTACCTGGCTTCCTACGAGGCAGGTGAAGCCGCTCAAGGCTTGCTATTGGACGAGGCTTTCGTGAAAAAGATGGGAGGATTTATGGGCACGTATACGGCTCTAGAGCAGGCACAAACGTCCATTAAGAAAATGTTCCCCTGGAGAGTTTTTGCTGGGACCAGTCACAGCAGAGGCTGTGCGTCCGGTCGCTTCCACTCACAAAGGAGGCCTCAGATCCTGAGAGTCCATTGCAGGGAAGCCCCTCAACAGGATGCCTTTTTTTCACAGCACGGGGGTGCAGAAAATGTGGATGCAGAGGATGAGGGTACGATCATCATCCAGGAGCAGTCAGGTTAGAGGTTCAGGAAATTACCCCACGTTAGGGGGCAGGACACTGTTATGCTTGCAAAATTGGCAAATGCTTTCAAGCGATGCATGGCTACTACAGACAGTAGCAGGGTTTCAGCTAGAATTTGTCGCAAGGCCAGTACAGATAATGAAGCCACAGTGATTTAAGCTGGGGTGCGAACGGAGCGACCTACTAGAGAAAGAGCTGCAGCAGTTGGCGAGCAAGGGTGCAATATAACACAGCAATGTTGTGAGCAACATGTTCCTGGTACACAGGAAAGAGAAAGTGCAGCTAGTCATCAACCTGAAACTCAGATGATAGATGGAATTCAATGGGTAGCTGGCCTACAGGCACTTCAAGATGGAAGAAGTGCACCTCCTCAGGAAAAGGGATTAGTTGCTGAGGATGGATCTCAAAGACGCTTATCTGACGATTCCGATTGCCGAGGGCCACCACAAGATATGGCAGCTCAGATGTCTCCCATTTGGACTAGCCTCAACACCCTGGGCTTTCACGAAAGTCATGAGACAGGTAGCGGCACCATGAGAGAACGGGGCATTCACATGATTATTTACCTAGACAATGGGGGTCATTACGACCCTGGCGTTAAGGGTTTAACGGCGCCGTAAAAGGTGTCGGCGCCGTTAAACCCTTAACGCCTGATTACGAGGTCCCTTTGCGGGACCCGACCTTAACGGCTGGTCTAGACCAGCCGTTAAAGTAGGGACCCGCAAAGGGACCTTGGCACTAAGTACGGTACCGCAATTTCCGGTACCGTACTTAAAGCCTTCCCCAGTCCACTTGAGCCCTATAGAGCGAAAATGGGAATGGGGAAGGGCCATGGTTCAATGGGGAATTACCGCCCCGCCAACCTTGGAATGGGGTGGTAATTCCCCATTGAACAATGGCGGACCCGTTACAACAAAGGCACCAACCATGGTGCTAATAGCGCCATGGTTTAGCGCCGGTGTTGTAATGAGGGCCAATATCCTTTTGCTGGCCGATGACAAGCGAGTGCTTATCGACCAGATGCAGTAGACAGTCCAGCTGCTGTTGTCACTAGGATTTCTAATAAACGAAGAGAAATCCAAACTAGTCCCCAATCAACACCTAGAATTTCTAGGGTTTGTAGTGGACAATAGGAAGGCGACACTGGAGCTGCCAGCTCCCAAAAGGAGGGCGATTAAGAAAGAACAGAGAGCAGCATTTGCGAGGCCCATGATATCTCTCCGGGCACTAGGGAGGATTGTCAGATTATTAGTGGCATCCATCCAAGCCATCTTCCTGGGCCTGGAGGGGTCGTGCGATTTATTTATTTTTCCAGTGAGGTACCAGAGCTCGTCAGACTCTGACGCCAGCACCGTAGGATGGGGAACCTTGTGTGGTCACCTCGAGATAGGCGGCAGATGGTCACAGGAGTAGCTATCCCTCCTCATCGATTGCTTAGAACTGCTTGCAGGCTCTTTTGCCACAGAGGTAGAAGCCAAGGGGTCATTTGAGAAAGCAAAAACTCGAGAGAATGCCAGACGGGAGTTCCCTGTGATTGCAAAGCTGTAAGGGTTCAAAGGAGAAAGCTGTGCAAAAGAGAAACAAGCTGTTGTTGGAAGCTCAAGGTTGCCCTGTTCCCATTCTTGATAACGGCTGAGTTGGGGAGGAAAGGAATGCTGTGCAAGGAGCCTTGAATGCTATGTGCAAGGCACAAACTAGAAGCGAGAAAGACATCATCCGGTGAGTTGATAAACTGAACAAAAGTCTGGTTGATGTTAGAACAAGTGAAATTGCAACCGCAGGTGAAATTGTATCACTTGGGAAGGCTGCGCATATGCCGTTAAGTGGGAGGTGTGTTTGAAGTCTATTGCGTGCATTACAAAGTAACAGAGTGGTCCTGCGATAGGAAGTCGCACAATCGAAACACTCTGTAAAATCCTTTTGAAATATGCATTGAACGGAAATAAGAAAGAAAGTAACACGGTCTTGAATAAAAGCTCATTAAGAATGATACGAGTGCAAAGGAGTGAAAAAAAGGGAAACTGCAAACACTAGGAGTGACAGAATTACAAATACCAAGAGACATTGATGAGAGATTGTAAATACTGCGAAAATAGGAATGTTGATGAACTGTAAATTGCAGACAGATGAGAAAGAAGTTAAGCAAGAGGCTTCATATAATATTTCAGGCGATAGGCTTGAGCCCGGCTGAGGGAAGCCTATGTAAGAAACTGTGATCGTCGAAGTGGTCATGCAGAGGTCTATTCAAACCCTATGCAGTTTTCGAAAGCCTTCGACTAATGTGAATGAGTTGCGTTTTCTTTTTGGATTGAAAACTTGTGGAAGGGAACCCCGAGGAAAAGTATAGTGGCTCAAGCCCCACTGAGGGAAGCCTATCAGGAATATTTGTGAATTCAGAACTAAGGCAGGCTCGATCCCGACTGAGGGAAGCCTGTGTTTAACTGTATTGAACTGTGTTTGAGAAAAGACCCAGACTCGAGTGAAGGAAATCTGAGGAGTCTATTGAAGGAAGAAGAACTGTGTTGAACTGAGCTTGAGAAGGCAGGTTTGAGAACAGCTGAGTGAGACCTGAAGGACGTCTACCCAAAAGCCAGAGTGTGGCTGAGTGCAAAGTGTTCCATCTGAACCCGTGTGCTATACAGCGTGGGAAAGAGGAGACATAGTGATTCATATTTTTGCCATTCTAATATTTTTGTTAAACACTGACTTTCCTTTTGAAAACACAAATCCCTGTGCACATTTATTGTAATAGAGTGAGGGCAGGCATTAGGTTTTCTAGTTTAAAATATTATGATTTTGGACATGACTGACTAGGAAGGTTTTTCTTTTATTTGATGGTAGAGCACACTCCTAGTTTAGCTATGGGACTAGACAGGTGTTTTTCTACCCCTTTCACTTCGAATAAAAATTGGTAACTTTAGTAATATCCTATTCATTGTACCTTCTACACAGCACCAAAATGTAAGCACCACCTGTCAGAAAAATTGTTGTATAGTTGTATAGTGAAAAATTGCATCCAGTCTGCCCTCACCATAGTCTGGGCATTGTGTATGTGGGCGTCTGTGTACACGTGCTGTGCATTTTTTTGCCACCTTTTGCTGTCATTCAAGGTATTCTAGTCTTTTCAGAGGATTCTTTATTTTCTTAGAGCTTCAAGGACGTCTCACTCATTGTGCGATTACATTAATTTGTGGAAAGCTACCATGCTACAGAAGTTGGACACATTGTTCACTTTGCTGGGAGATGTAACAGGTTTGAGCAGTAATACATATTTCTCAAACAAAAAGACACGGACCTTGTTTAGGGCACTGCAACGGAAAAAAATATTGGAAAAGCCAATAGTTTTCACTTTGTTATAGATTAGGTATGACATAACAATGCAAGGCCTTTACTTTTGATAGAATAAGCAATGATGATTTTCTTAGGTTGTGTTTCTTAACTTTTTTTCCAGTGGTGGTCTTGTATTCAATATGTGACTAAGCATGTGTGTAGCACAGTATAATTACAGGACGGCATAGTCTTTGCAATCTACAATGGTGAATTACATACAATTTGTGGTACTCATGAAAAAGAAACGAACACAATGATTAAATGAAAATGGCTGCGGGCACACAATATCAATTCCTTTGTCAGTGCTAGTATGAAGCTGGACACAGGGATGTCAGTTGGGGGTGGCAACTGTGACCCCTAGAAACCGGGTTGGTGGAGGGCTGCAACCACTTTTCGGACATATCTTTAACATGGTAATACAGCTATCGTGGGGTTTCTCCTTTTCCTAGATGGGTCTTGTGGAACCGTTGTCAGTAGACCTCCTCATCACAACCGAGTCCCTCTAATGTGGTTCTTGTGATGTCTACATAAGGATTGTCACCAATGAGGTTGGCAGCCTGATAAGCACCTTGCATAGTGTTGGTGAGTAGCGGCGGACACATATTGACCCCACCTTTCCAGGGGCCATTGGGTGTTGCGGTAAATCCTCTCAACATTAGTTAAACAAAAAAACACAGGGTCCTCTGCTTCCTGGAATTTCTATAAGACACATGAGGATCCCGCCAGATGTGCTCTGGCCGCGAATACCACAGTCGTAAGTTGTAACATGGCTTCTTGCTGTTTCTCTAGGGCAGTTGTCTGTTGATTCCCTAGCACCTGTATCGTTTGTTGGAATGCTTGTCTGTCTTCTTGGGCATGTTGGCTTTGCATTTGGATCATCTGTTGGAACTGTTGTTGCCCATCAGAGAAAACGTTCAATAGCCCATTCATGGCCCGTCTCTGTCCTGCTTCTGACACCTGACCAAAAGACTGAGGTTGGCATTTTCAATCTGTTTATTGTGACCTTTGACAACCCAATTTTGGCACATAAGTCACTGGGTACTTCACCGGGGCTGAAGTCTTCTAAAAGAGGCTTGAGGAAGGATAAGGTCAAGTGGTTGCTCCTAGAACCTTCTTCTAGGATTCTCTGCTGTGATAAACCTACTCGAGTGGGGATTTCTCTCGGGTCTGTTCTTCCACCTAAAAGAGAGGAGGAATGAGTCGCACTGAGTTTACACTTCTCCTGCTTTTATAGTTGGTGTTTTCCTGTTGCACCAATCCCCCCACGAAACATCCTGACCATTCCTAAAGGGCTGCTGTGAAAGGGCTCTGCCTCCCGCTCCATTGTCCAGATCACCATCCCTTCCATTCTCCTTACTCGGGTAAGCAAGCTCCACCCCTTTCCCTCTTTCCTAAGACAGAGGGTATTGTCATGGCTGCTGCCATGCTTCTTGTGACATTTCTTCACCTGTTTGTTACCAGCCTATATCCCCACTCAGAGCATTGCACAGGAAGGCCTTGCCAGGTTCCTGTATTGGGCCGTTCCGTCTGGTGACATCCTCTGTCAGACAGCTCCGTCCCGCTGTCTTCAACTATGGCCTTGTCTGTTTCCAGTGTCTGGACATTTCCTCTGGCGACCGGCTCAGTGTCGGTCAGCCCAGTCCTGCTGCTTTGCGCCATGGCGTTTCTACTATCCAGGCCTCGGCGAGCACAGAAAAGTCCTGGCATTACCGCCGCCTTGCCTCTCTGGGACTTCCTGTCGTTACAGACTGGTATGTCCAGATTTGGGTCCCGAACCTGCTGAGCCTAGAGACATAAGCTACTCGTGACTGATGAAGCCCAATGAGGCTGAAGCCGGTGTGCGGGTGCTTGTGGTCTCATACAGAAGGCATGTGACCTAGCAGTTTGGGATGCACAGCCCCTTTTGGGGTGGGACCAAGCTTGATTTGCATGTGGTCTTTCCCCTCTCGGTAATGGCTTGGCAGGCTGAAGAACGATGGTCTGGAAGGAAGCCCAGAGCAATGCCAGAGGTTACGATTAATTCTAAAACTTCCAGCCATCACCTCTTTTGTGTCATAACACTTATGGCTTCAAACAAATATTATTTTCGTTTCTGATGATTATGAAGAGATTATCATCAATTGACTGATCAGCACTGTCTTATTATTTTAGCCATGGTCACTAGGCAATTCAACTTGTGAAACCGGCAAACTGTGTCCATTGAAATTTGATGGTGGTCAGAATACAACGATATCGGGTAATATTATCCCCACCAAAAATATCACCGTGTATATATATATGGTCGTTTGGAACGGCCCTAGGCGATATTTTTGGGGGGGATAATTTTTGGGGGGTTTTTGGGAGCGGGGATTGCGGGAGTGTCCCCTGCTCCTTTACAAATAATGCATAAGTTGCGGGGGTGTCCCCTGCAGGTTCCATGCCTTAATATCGCTGCAAAAATATGGCAATATTATTGTGGGGATGTTAACACATCGTACCAATACAACACAATTTACAGCTTCAAACTATTATTTTGGTTTCTGATGATGATTGCAAAGAGATTATTCACAACTAATTCACAAACACTGTCTAATTTACTTAGAATAGACACTATGCAAGACCATTGTTGGGTTCTGACTCTGGCCACAAATGACTCTGACAACGCCACATCAACGTTTAACTCTTTACTTAGTTTAAAGTTGATTAGATACAGTTCTTGGCGTCAAGTAAGTATGGGGACATAGGACGCCCCCCACCGGCATCCTCTCTCAGGGCTTACATCTTTACAACTGACAACCCTGGAACACTCTCATAGGTAAGCATTCTATGCTCTGCATTTCATCTCAACATTCCAGTCACTTGCACCAGATGCAGGCAAAGCTCAACACAACAACCATCTAAGAAACAAATGCTTACCGATCTATTGTAGCACATTAAATGTGTTTTTTTAAAGATACTATCAATTATTGTTTGACGAGTATTGCATCGCTCACAGTCTCAAAATGAAGATATTTTACAAAAAATGTACTTTTCCAGCTATATGTAAATAGAAAACCTCGGATTGATGACACACATTTTACCCATGCCCAAGGGGGAAGAGGGACAGCAGATTTAAATCACTTTTAAGAACCAAACAAGGTTGCTTGAAAGCAGAAGTTTGCCTTATGATCCAGTGAGAACTCGTAATGCATAGCCAGTCCTGGTGATTACTGATGGGTTCTTTCGTCATCCATCCTGCCACTGTTCCACCATCTCTGCCTTAAACCAATGCCACTGACATGGCTCTTTAGCTCATTCTTTCGCTATCATAGAGGTTTTGCTGCAGTTGTCGCTTCTATGAACTAGTCTCTCTGACTTATCGTTTATTCCTCGAAAGCAGAGCAGGCTTGGGTGTGTTCGGTTTTAGTTCCACAGCGCTCCTTTAGTAATAGCTGGGACCTCGCCATCAGCGTACATTATTTGAATTACTCTGAAGCAGAAAGTAGACATTTGCGCTGAGCATCCGTTCCACAGGCTGGTACATGTGGAATCAATTGCACAGTATTGCAATGCGGCAGAACTCATTTGTCTCCATTACCCAAGACACTGTGGAGTCTTTGTTGCAGAGTAACCATTGCGTGCTTTTGAAAGGCCCGGGGTAAGAGTGTTGAATGAGTTTTGGGAAGGAGAGATGCAAAGCAGGTGTGCACTTCCCATAAAGTACATATAAAAAGTGCAAAGCGCTGACAGGCAGTAACACATTTCTTGAGTGTCTTCATGGAAAAGGGGGCTATTGAGCCTGTCTGCCACAGGTTTTTTGGCGTTGCCGCTAAATCCAAAAAATCATTCAATTCCATATTTGTAAAATATAAAAGATGCACAATAAGAGAGAGGATGTGTTTTATGACTTTCCAATGCATACAAAAACGCGATGGCGGTACTAAAGCTATGCTCGTGTGTATGTGTGTGTCTGTAAATATAAATATATATTCCATGGCCCGCAGTAGCTACACGGCCCGCAGTAGCGGCCGTGTAGTTATGGTTAAATTGCTAAACTCCTACGAAGAGCACTTTTTCGACAGCTTATAATTTTGCTGCCCTTGGACGAATCCTCACCAAACTTTGCAAAAAAAGTATATGGCCGGGTCTGTATTTCTTCGCCAAGTTGGGGGAGGTTTGGTGCGGGTTGGGTGGGGAAGAAATAAGGGGGTAGAACCAAAGAAATCCAAATTATGGATAACTGCGTCCCCTGCACACTTTCAATCAGGCCAATGGCCTAAATGGATTAAATGAAAAAGACTTTTTTCAAGAGTCGGTCAAAAATACAATTAAATGTCACTATTACGATTCAGATTTCAAATATGTAGACATTTTTAAAAAAAAGGAAAAATTCCAGGAGTCGTTTTCTTTAGAGAAAGATGGTCTTCTCTGATTTATTCATTTTTTCTAGTTGCCCAACGCGTTTCGAGATAACATTCTCTCTTCATCAGGGGCTTAAGTTTCAACATCACAAGCATCTACAAAAAACATATATTGAAAAATAGTTCAGTCTTATTCAAAAGATTTCATACCTTAACAGTAAAAGAACTCATATTGCCTCAAGCTACCTCACTTGTCCAGGTAGAGCTTAATTTAAACAAAACAATGTTTCATTTTTCTAAATCATAGAATACTATCGGATGGATAACATGTCCTTTCTGTTGTAGGTTGTCTAAAGATACCTTGTTCTAAACCGTCTGATATTCCAACACGTCTTTTTTGGGAAGAAGATATATTTAACCAAAGCCCATCTTAAAAAGCGAAAGGATAGCAGATTAAAAAATGGACAATCCTACTTGGGATGTGTGAGCCTAAAGGGTCTTACAAAAGGAGTAAAAGAGAAGGACTCACCCTTCTTCCAAAGTCTGAGAAAGAGAAAGTAGGTGCCAGGGCTGGGAGCTGGTAATCTCCCAGGTATAATCAGTACAGTGGAGACAACCTAGTCTCAATTGATGAAAGGTCAGGATCCCACTCCTAAGGGAGTTAAGAAAGTGCATGGTGACAGAAGTAAAAATAGTAAAAATAGTAAATGGGAGCGTGTGGGGATCCAAATTACCTTATTTCTGTAGGCGGCAGTAACAGAGAAGCAGTCAGGAAGCGGAGCTTTCCGACTGCCTCCGTTGCGCCTCTGTTTATATATGATATGTGGGGCCTATGACGTCACCCGCGCATGCGCGAGCGGCGTCAGAGATGATGTGAGCTGTTTGGGTCCCATGACGTCACCCGCGCATGCGCGATCGGCGTCGAAAGTGATGACGTCACACCCGCATGTGCGGGTGGCGTCGGAGAAGGTATCAGCTGACTAGTTGAAGAAAAGGAAGATAACAGCATATAACAAAGATTATAAGGATGACGTACATGTACCAGTGGCCAAAGAGATAGTGGCAGAAAAAGAAATAGAAAAAAACCTGGTCATTAACATCTCATCTAAACAACTCACCACAGCACAAATTGAGACATTGAACTTAGGAAATTCCTTCATTCCAACCAACTCCACTACCTTCTTTGAAGAGGAAGTTAATTTGTTTAAATTAATTAGAAAGATGGAGTTAAAAGTATTCTTTAACAACATAGAGGAAAATCTACAACCTAGGGAAACCCCTAGATATCTGGAAATGAAAAACAAGAGTGCATTTCACCCTCAGGTGAACCATCCTCTTATAAATCTGTTCAAACAGAAAACTATGAAGGATCTAAAACGCATCAAATACGTTCCCCCCAAAAGATGTAACATCAGGAAACATCAGCTAAAAATCATTAAACAATTAGCAGAGGACAACACTCTTACTCTCAAACAGGCGGATAAAGGGGGTGCCCTGGTACTCATGGACACCACACTTTACGACAAAGGATGCATGAAACTTCTAGAAGATGAACGTACCTACAAACTACTTGACAATGATCCAGGACTAGGAACAATTGCCATCATTCAAACAACAGTCGAAAAAGCCGAAACCATGAATTGGATTTCTGAAAAAACAGCAGACTACTTAATCCAGAAACACCCGGTTACTCCGGTTTTTTACGGACTTCCAAAAATACACAAGAACACGAGTGATCCACCATTCTGTCCTATTGTTGCAGGAACAGACAGCATTTTCCAACCTTTGGCTGTTTACATTGATACTGCTCTTCAACCACTTGTACAATCAATAAGCACATACCTTAAGGATACTACACATTTTTTGAGAATTCTACAATCATTACAGTTACCAGAAGAAAACGTACTACTCTTCACAATGGATGTGAATAGCCTATATACTTCCATTCCACACCTGGAAGGTATTGAGGCTATGGAATGGTTCCTGCTGTCCCACAGAGAGGTTAACATCCATAAGATTTTTGCTTTGGAATTACTTCACATTATCGCTTTTTAAAATGGGCTTTGGTTAAATATATCTTCTTCCCAAAAAAGACGTGTTGGATTATCAGATGGTTTAGAACAAGTTATCTTTAGACAACCTACAACAGAAAGGACATGGTATCCATCCGAGAGTATTCTATGATTTAGAAAAATGAAACATTGTTTTGTTTAAATTAAGCTCTACCTGGACAAGTGAGGTAGCCTGAGGCAATATGAGTTCTTTTACTGTTAAGGTATGAAATCTTTTGAATAAGACTGAACTATTTTTCAATATATGTTTTTTGTAGATGCTTGTGATGTTGAAACTTAAGCCCCTGATGAAGAGAGAATGTTATCTCGAAACGCGTTGGGCAACTAGAAAAAATGAATAAATCAGAGAAGACCATCTTTCTCTAAAGAAAACGACTCCTGGAATTTTTCCTTTTTTAAAAAATGTCTACATATTTGAAATCTGAATCGTAATAGTGACATTTAATTGTATTTTTGACCGACTCTTGAAAAAAGTCTTTTTCATTTAATCCATTTAGGCCATTTGCCTGATTGAAAGTGTGCAGGGGACGCAGTTATCCATAATTTGGATTTCTTTCGTTCTATATTTGTATCCCAGCCTAGATACCAAGGCTGAGCCATTCTCTCCTGCACCTTAAATATTACTAACCCATCTTTTAAAATAACAATTACCCATGTTTTCGTGGAATCCTGTTTGAAAATTGGTGTGCAAGTGTTACCTTGTGTTTTGAAGAAATAAGGGGGTGCCAACATTTTTTTTCCCCATAGACTGAATGGGGAAAAACTTTGCGCATGGCTACAGGCCGAACGGCTAGACAGATTTTCACCAAATTTGCGGCAGGCGCGGGGGCTTGGGTCAGAAAGCGTTCTTTTGTGTATTTGGTGGAAATCTGACCAGTAGTTTTGTTGCAAATAACTGAAATGTACATCCCAAAAAATGGTGTCTAGTCAAAGGATCGAATATAAAGGGTCGACAGGTCAAAGGATCGACACCAAAGGGTCGACAGGTGAAAGGATCGATTTATTTATTTATTTATTTGCGTGAAAAAAAGTGTTTTTTAACAAAAAAATGGGGTTTGGGGGGTAACCCCCCCCAAAAAAAGTGGAAAAAAAAAATTCGATCCTTTGACCTGTCGACCCTTTGGTGTCAAACATTTGACCTCTCAACCCTTTTACTGTCGATCCTTTGACCTAGAACCCCAAAAAATGTGTGATATCTGGGTTCGCTCCGCATACCCATTTCCCTCTTCGCTCCACGTTCCGGCGTGCTGTCGGAGAGGTTTGTACGCGGCCAGTGGTTGGCTGGAGGGAAGCGTGGTGTAAGTCAACATTTTTTGTGAAAGCTGCCATGGTGTATCGGAGGACAGTGCGGCGGCGGACGGGTCTGGAAAATGTACCGTACGGAATGCGTTGGCAGCAATAAGGGAGGGGACGGGTGGGGGAGTGAGAAGTGCTTAATGTGACATATGTAGGCGAGTACTGTGTGTGGTGATTGGAGGCAGCTGTCGTAACAGCCCCATAGCTTCTGCCACAACTTGTTTGCGGCAAACTCTTTTCGTGGTGAGTGGTGGCAGGTGAATTGCAGAAGGGGAGTGATTTGCACATGACATAGGGTGGGTGGAAGCGTGGGTGCTTGTGTGCTGTGGATGGAATGTGGTAGTTGGCGATTTAGTGGCATGCATGGTTGAATGAAGGTGCGGTGGGTCTGTGGAAGGATTGGACTAATAGGTGCATGGGCGAAGGCCGTAGGCTATAGGGTGTAGGGCATGCACTGAAGCATGCAACATACCCAGTGCAGGAATGCATGTTTCACTCTGCTGCATTTGGTACAGGGTGATGCTTGTATAATGTGGTATGTGCAGATTGGTTGCAGCAGGGCTAATGTTGCGACCAGAATGTGGGTAGGTTGGCAGTGATGCAGTACTTTGTGAAAGGAAGTGGGGAGGCCCATACTAAGTGAATAAAAGTGCACAGGGGTGCAGGAGAGTGTTGTTTTCTTTGCACATTATGTTCACGGTTGCAATGTGTTTCTGTATAGCTGCGTGGCAGTGCGCAGGTTGGGTTGGAGTGCTGGTGGCAGTGGTGTGTATGTGGATGGTGGTAGTGGGTGCCATGGTGACATGCATGGAGGCATTACCTTGCTTTGGGTGTGTTCACAGCCTATGCTGTGTGCAGAGTTCTTCAAGTAGGCCCAATGTTGTGAAAATGTTGTGCTAAATGACACAACACTTTGTGAATGGCTGTGGGTAGTGGTGGCAGAGGCTGTGGTGTGTTTGTGGATTCTGGTAATGCGACATGTTTTCATGCATGGGTGTTTTGTTTGTGCTTAATGTTAGCTGCCCACATGGCCGTTCTGTGAAGTGGTGCAATTTGGTGTTGCTTAGCGCCATGGCCCTGTACAGGTTGGGTAGGAAGTATGGAAATGGGTATGGTTGAAGTGCAGGATATAGGTTGGTTACTGTTCTGGGTGCAGAATTATTGAAGTATGCCCAATATTGTGCAGCTGTTGTGCATAGGTTGGCAGTGACACAATACTTTGTGAATGGCAGTGCGTAGGGGTGATGTGGCCTGTGGTATGTTTGTGGATTCTGCTAAGTGTGTCATGTTTTCGTGCATGGTGTTTTATGATGTGGGGGAGTTGGGTGGAAGTGCTGCTACGTATGTTACGTTTGTGCATAATGGTAGGTGCCATGTTCTTTTCTTTTTTTACACTTTTACTTCCCTTTCCCCATCAACCATATATATGTATTTTCGGTATGGAAAGTCATTGAGTTGTTTTTCTGACTGCATACCTGATCATGTATCTGGGAAAAACTGATATGGGTTATTCAATGTTTTCATAAGAGGCTTTGCTCAGTAAGACAAGGGTGACTTTTTTATGGTTACGATATCTGATGGAAGAGATCATTAGAAATAAACATTGTAAAATCTTATGAAGAGCCAGTTGGTTACAATGTTACACCTGACTCTATGACGCTCACCAGGGGTGTTGCTAGGTCTGGAAAAGATCACAGGCTAAGCTAATGTTGGGACTGGCGGGATTCAGGGCTAGCTATAGACTTTTGGTTGTAGCCCCTGAGCTTCTATATGGGGCTACAACCAAAAGATCCGGGGCTATAGCCCCCTGAGGCCCCCCCTACCCTAGCAATGCCTCCGACCCTCACCCACAAAGGGAGTGAGAGCAAGTATGAGAGCAAGAGATTGAAGCGAGTGAGAAAGAGAGAGAGGTAGAGTGCCTTAGATGCTGTAGTTAGTGACATGTATTATTCATACCTCGTTGTGGTCTACTGTATCTGCAGGATGTATGCAAGCCTGTACAATTGTAATTAAAAACTATACAATTTAATGTGGAACTTGGAGAAGAAAGTGTATGATCTGAGTTAATACAGAGTAGAGACATCTAAAAGAATAGCTAAGACTGCCAAATCTTCCAGTGCTGCATGCAGTGTAATGCATTACATTTTCATAAACTCTATTTTATCTGTAAATTCGGTGAGCTCAATGTGGTTTTCGTGTAATAAATTACTCTGTGGTAATTTATTTTGACAGAATTATTTCAAATATTTGAGAAAAAGCACAACAGTGCCTACACTTCTTTGCTCCAAAGTAGATAAATAAAGAATTCCAAACAACCGTTGTTTCTGATGAAAATAATTCTTTGTTTATTTTTTGCTTTGATAAAGGTAAAGCCCTTCTTGGATGACACGTGTTTCGGCGACTGCGCCTTTCTCAAATCCGGGCTATTCATATTGATACAAATAAAAGAAACAGAAAAATGAAGTACATATGTAACTTGCAACTCAATTATTTCACACATACTAAAAAATGTGACTTTCTTGTGTTTTGACCCCACACCATGAATCTCCAGAAACCATGCTTGTAACAATACATGACACCTCGTGCTTTCTAGGTAAAAACTTTATTGTGTGCGTGTGTCAGTGTTGCAGGGCCAAGGAAGGGAAGAGTGTGGAAATAAAGTTCTTTTTATCGTTAATATTGACCTGTATACTATTTAACGATATTCTATCTGTGTCTCACTCTTTGTAAAATACCAGAACTGCTATCACCTTATTACCTGACACTCATAGTACTGTACCATCACAGTTCTTACCCTTTTTAGTAAGGTTGTAGTTCACCCAATGCAGTGTAATTTTGCCATCCTATTATTGACTTTTACGTCGTGGGTTCAATCCCACCTACACAAAAAAGGCATAGATGTTTGTTTACAACCATATATTGACATTAGGATTAAATCTGTCATTATTCAAAAATCAGCATTATAACTTGGCTTGGCTCCATGTTTGTGTGTTCTTTGAAAAAAATATATATGATCAGGCTGTTGCCACCACTAGTGTTAATGAGCATATACAAAATGATTGTATTTATATATATATAAATCGGGCTGTTGCCACCTCTAGTGTTGGTAAGCATATACAAATCTTACGTGCATTGTACTAATGCCTCTACACAAAAGCCTGTTTTGATCGAGCTGCCGGCTCCTGATCGCCATGTACCCCTCATGTCACGCGTAATCCGAAAAAGCGCCCATGTCCTTGCTGTCTTTGTAAAAAAGACAGCAAATACAATCTCCTAGCACAATTCTAAAACGTGCCTGCAACCGTGGGTGGGCTTCCCACCTAATCTCAGGGCTTACCTACAAATTGATCTTCTCCTGCTCAAGCGTCGGGTTCCTTCTCTCCTGATGATCACTGTATGTTAAAGGAGCATTATCCCTAAGTCCCTCCTCTCTTTCCTCGCCACCAAATTGGCGGCCATATTTTGGGATACCTTCCCATGTTTTGCTTGGTAATGGGTTACCATGAACCCTTTCTTCCTGTATTGTGCTCGTAGTAATTATATTTCAGTAATAACGGCGGCCATATTTTGGAATGCCTTACCCTGTTTAGCTTGATAATTAACATGTAGCCTTGCTGAGGAATATTGCTCTAATATTGGTCCTGTTGGGCACTAGTTAATTCTAAAAATCCCACATGTGATTAATGTTGTTTGTTAGTCGTAGGAGTTACTTAATTCCGATGTGAACCCGTTTCCAAAGTAAAGGATTGTGGGTAATGTAGCTTCCCCAAAAAAATTATAAAAGTTAATATTTATACTTTTAGACGTTTTGTCAGTAGTTCAGCTAATACCTAGTAACCAAACCTCCCTCTACATGAACCATGCTTTTTCCTTTAACTAGTTCTATTCTAAGGTAAATGACCATTTGATTCTATTTCCAACACGTTGGTTTTGTGCATTATAGAAAATACAACAATTCGTATTACTGATAGAGCAAATGTAAATTTGAAAAACCAAACCCTGGCGCAATGTCATATTACATATTGTGCATTCATCCATTCGTTGTCATGGTACAGGTTCATAATAGAAAAAGTTGTCACTTATTATTGTCTTCTCAAAGAAAATGAACCATCTCATTGTCTGAGTTTAACCCTTGTTCTGCCGTTTTGAAGCGGCAAATGAGTCTGGCTTCTTCCTGCTGCAAATGTAATTCTTGATCACCTCCACGTTTGCCCATTTTTATTTTCTTCAGGCCCACAAATCTGATGTCTTTTTTGTTTTTTAGTTGATGATTATTTTGCCAATGGTGGGACAATGGAAGATTTTTGTCTTGGCTTCCAATTGCAGATAAGTGTTCTCTGATTCTCGTTCTTAGCTCTCGAATGGTACTCCCAATGCATATTAGATTACAGACACATATTATCGCATAGATGACATATTTGGATCTGCAATTTATTTGTTCATTAATTCGAGTTTTAATCCTGTCTTGGTTTCAGAACACATCTGTGTCTGGTATCGCATACTGGCACATTGTGCAGAAGCCACCCTTTCTGAAACCCGGCCCTGGTTGGTGTAACCATGTCTGTGGTCTCATCTCTTCTTTTTCCGGTAGTAGTGATGGGCTCAACATCATTTTCAAAGTTTTGGCTTTTCTATAAACTTTGGTCGGGTATTGTTGAATATACTGGCTTACATGTGGATCCAGTTTTAATAGGTACCAATTTCGTTTATGAACTCTCTTAATCTCCTTGTTGTTTGCACAGTACGTAGTGATAAATTGGATCATTTTGTCTGATTGTCCTTCCTTATTTCTTTGTAGCAATGTTGATTGCCTTGTCATATTTTGAGCTTTTCTTGTAGCGATTGCCCTATGAGGGTACCCCCTGACTGTAAAACGGTCCGATAGTAGATTACATTCCTTATCAAAATGTACAAGTTCAGTACAATTTCTTTTGGCACAAATGAATTCTCCTTTAGGAATGTTCAAAATGACTGGTTGGTGGTGGCAGCTGGTTGCAAAAAGTGTGGCATTCACCTCTGTGTCTTTTCTGTAAGTTTAAGTGTGTAGTTGGTTATTGGCTACATAGATGGTTAATTTCAGACCGGCTACCTAGTCCAGTAAACTCTAAGCCATATTGATTCTGGTTGACTTGATGTATTAAGGAGTCCAATTCTTCCGCAGTTCCATTCCAAACAATTAGTACATCATCGATGTATCTTGACCATTTTATTATCTTCTCTTTGAATCCTTGTAGCTGGTAAATAAACAGGTGCTCAAACATTCCCATCACTATATTAGCTAAGGCTGGGGCATATTTATCACCCATAGCAACCCCACGAATTTGGCGATAAAATTGGTTATCAAAAATAAAAATGTTGTTCTCCAAAGTGGCCAAAAGCATTTCTTTCAACATGCATGCATAATTGAAGTGGGAGGCAGACTTGTCCTTGAAAGTATAATCTATTGCATCGAGTGCTAATTGATGTCCAATAGATGTGTACAATGTCTTAACATCCCAAGTCGCTAACATGTAGGTGTCTTGCCAATGGATTCCTTCTAATATTTTAATAACAGCTGTTTTATCCTTTAAGTATGCCTTGATTTTGATTACCTCTGGTCTTATTACATTATCAATATATTCCGCCAATGTTCCTGTCACCCATCCTATGCCACTCATGATTGGTCTTCCTTCTGGAATGGTCTCAAAGGTCTTGTGTACTTTTGGAAGGAAATATATAGTTGGAATCTTAGGCTTAATATTTGTTTCAATTTTTTTAAATGCGGGTATCTCCATCAGCCTCTCCCCACCTACTACCACCACTACTCCCCACCACCAACCCCTGCTCTGCCCCCTGAGCGTTAAAAACATCTATATATATTTATTTCCCCATGAAGTAATTCTGTCGAAGTAAATTACCACGGAGTAATTTACTCAAATAAAACCAAGGTATGCGAATCCAGTGCCCTCAAGGTCTGCAATAATATGCCAAGCTTTATGTGCAAATGTTATCTTCTTATTGAACTTAGATTTGTAAAATGTCTTGGGCACAGCATAAACACAGAGAAATGAGGAAATGGAAATTGAATTTTCGTTGTGCTGTGATACAGGTGAGGGGATCAAAACGGGATCCCCCAAATCCAATTTGAGATTCTCTGAAACATTGTGTTCTTATTCTCAAAGGAATTCAGTTTGACTAAACCAACAGTGTTTTGATTAGAGATTGTACTCTGTCCAGAACAATTCACAGTCCGTTATCGTGATGGATCCTTTACTTCCTTTTAAGACTGGGGTCCACGATCCTTCCTATTTCCCTTCACTCAGAATCCCTGCCTGAAGTCTCCTCCCAGGTGGCCAGGGAAAGGCAGACGCTTCCTGATCCTGACCTCGGAGGAGGTGCTATGAGGGAGGATCACCTGTGCGGAGAAAAGGCTCAGTGAAGCGATAGCAATCAATGGGGTGAGACACAGTATTTACCTTCCCCCAAGAAAGAGGTGTTACAAATACCAAAATAGCGAAAGGTTGTTGCCACAATAATATCACAGTTCCACTTGTTAAACACCTAAATGTGGGTGGAATTAGCCAAAATTCATGTGGCATAAAATAAATAACACCCATTCGAAACCCTCTAGAGCTAAATGCTTCCCTAACCCAAAAGGGGGTAATAGAAAGAAGTCTGTAAATAAGAATCACCAAAAGCCTAGAACACCTTATGCCTCTTTTGCAACAAGATTGATCACTGAATTGCATGAAATTGCAAATTAAATTAGCAAATCACAAAGAGTTAGACATCCTAACTTTTTTGCTAGGGACTTTAAGTCCCATAATTTCTTCAGTACTGGGATGAGGAAGAGGGATGGAGGGGAACACTACTGTGGGAGCAATGATTGTAATGATTTACACCTGATGGGGACTGAGAGACTTAAAAAGCCCCCTCAGGTGCAGGCATTAGAGAAGGAGAGTGGGGAAGCCGAGCAGTGGAAGAAGCAGAAAAGGCTGAGATTACAGCTGAGAGGGAAGTCTGTGGTGAGAGAAGACACTGGGACCACGGAAATGCTAGAAGCCATGGCGGGTCCTGAGAGAGTCTTGGCCTATGAATCTCTGTGTTGCAGAGGTTGCACAGTGGGAAGCGTGAAGAGGTGATGCTTCCCCGAAAGAATTCGGTTATGCAGAGTTTGCGCAGAGGAAAGCAGCAGTAACAAGGGAAGCATTCCGTCTTTGGAGGTTCCAGGTGGCAGGGTTGTACCTTGCCCTCTCAGGAGCAGAGGAGGCTCCAATCCCCAATGGTATGAGCAGAGGACGACCAGGGGAAGCTGTCAACCCGAAAATGTGTAAGTAAAAGTGTATCCCACCCTGTAAGGAAGAAGTCTAAAACAAAAATGTAAGTCATCACTCAATAATTACTCTATGGGTGATACTTGTTGTGCCTCAATTGATCCCAATCAATATTTGTGAGAGTCTTGGAATAATTGAGCATACTGAGGAGGGAAGTAAATGTTTCTTTAAAACATGTCTTTTTTAATTTGCATGATTCAAAAAATATGTTCTAATTCAAAGTGAGCATCATTACAAAAAAATATTCAGAAATCTACACATAGTGATAAACTCAATCGTGATACATCATGACAGAAAAGCACTGATCAACATAAAAACAAGAATTACAGTTTCTAAATATGGCATTGAAAATAAGTTAAAAGAAATTATTGGGGAAACTTAAATTCAGTTCCCTACTCATGCACCCAATCAGGGTGTTCCAGGAAAATCCCTGTGTCTCTCCTCACCAGTTATTCTATTATGGTGCGAGTACCAGGTTTAATAAAGGATAACAAATGTCCTGAGGCTTGAATGCAGCCTGTAACTGGGTCTTTGAAGTTAAAGAATTTTTTTTCCTACGTGGGGCTTGGTCTCCAGCCAAGCTCTGCACGTTTCGGCGGTCATGTGACACCTTTTAGGCCACCTTCATCAGGGCATCTTGTTCTTAGACCCTGTGTGAATGTGTAAAAGAAAACAAACATTATACTTCCCCATCTCAATATTAGTCTGGATGTGTCAGACAGTTAGTGATCTGAATCTAGCCTCAAGTTTCTCGGTTATGGCTTTACCTGCCGATACTGTAATCCCAAGTAATGGGTCCTGTCCAGTCCTGGGCGCCGAGCAGTCCCTAGACTCAAATGTTGTGGCTTTCTTCTGGTTTGATTGTGGTCCAACCAGTCAGTTGATGGGTCGAGCCCTTATTGAGGGTGTCCCTTTCTTCTGTTTGTGGTGCTCCCTGTTTGTGCGAAAAACAAAGAGCAAAAATGAAGGGGATCTCAAATTAGGGGGAGCATATTGTGTGGTACCCCTGTCTCTAAGTATCGGGTGCCATATTTAAAGCAAAAGGAAGGGCCACACTTATTACCTCCTCATGGCCGGGTTGACTTAAGCTGTCAACCCGGCCACGAGGAGCCACAAGTAACAAAGATCTGCGAACACCGAGCGGAGCGTAATGGAGCGACGTAACCTGGTGAGTCCACAGCTAGAAAATGACTCCAGAGTGCTCCTACACTGACAGCGTATTCATGGCAGGCTGCTTCACTTTTGAGTGAGTGAAAGCAACAGTAGCAGTAATGTTGAATACTGAACTTTATGAAACCAGGAAAAGTGGTACTTGTTAAAAAGACATTTCTGTATAAATAAGCACATTTATTTTAATTTTATTTTATTCATTGATCATTTGCAAGGCAATTTATACAACAGAATTGTATTTTAAAATGCCACAAGGCTAAATGGGAAATGAACAGGGGAAATAAAACAGTGGCAAGAAAACAAAAAAGTAATAATATCTGTACATTTGTGCACCTACTAGGCCTTTTGGCATTCGGCCGTGCAAATGCATTGGTGAGAAGTGCAGGGGATGGGGCGGGAAGGGGGAGCAGAGGAGTGGACAAGTGCTGGGGGAGAGCAGAGAGGGAAGTGGTAAGGGGGAAGAGTGTGGAAAGCCCAAGAACCCCAGTGGGAATCTGTAAACAGTTGGAAAGCTGACAAGCAATACCCAAGCCAAGAGTACATTAACAGACAGCAATACCAGTATAACCAACAGTACTCCAGGCAAGAGGGGAAGATTGAGCGGCTTAATGATTGTGAGACTTACTGCTTATGTGCTATGATATACAGATCTTCAGGTGATAGAAACCTACGTTGCCAAAGCCAAGTTACAGGAAAAGTGAGATTACCTGTTGGTCATTATTTAGTTGTTGGTACAGAGGGGTTATCCAGAGGGAGAGGAGTGTAATTGCCCAGAAGTCTTAAAGAGCACTTAGGTGGTTCCTTATTTTCCCCATAACTGGTTTAAAGTTTGACGTTCAAGAAGCCTGGTGAAGTTCTTGTTTTCTAAAGTTGGAAATTACGACTGAAGCACTTTCCTGTTCTTGTTGAAGAAGTAGAAGGGCATGCGAGTGTACCGGTAGGGCAAGCAGTTGTTGCTTAAAGAGTCTGCCAAAGGAAGGAGCCAGATTGTAGTTGATGCAAGTGCAGAACTGTGGTTCTAACAACAACTCACAGTGATTCATAACATTTGAAGAAGAATTGTTAAATAAGAGAGAATTTATGTAGTTCCTTGGTTTCCCCATAACTGGTCCAAAGTTTGATGATAAAGAAGTCTAATGAAGTAGTTGTTTTCTAAAGAGGAAATTACCAATTATAAACCCCCACATTCCAGCGTGGACATTTTAGTGTTGTGTATGGATGGTGTGCTTACGTTAATATTGCTCAGTCCTGTTTTTATGACTGTGGTTATTCTCCTTCCTGAGATCCCGGGTGACTTGGTATGGCCCGCCCGCAGGGGGAATGAGAGCGCGGATGAGGTGATTTCAAAACAAATCCTGTCACTGGTTCCCCACGTCTGGGTGACAGGAGGACAGGACCAGGGATTTTATATAGCTGCGCTGAGAGGCACGGTCGTTGGCTGATCTTCAGGAACACTTAGACGACCAGGCCCTGCGGTGTGGAGAGTTATGCTGTGGGCCGTGTTGCTGGGCCGGCTCGCGCTCTCCCCTCTCCATGGTTGAGGTAGCGAGCAAACGTGTGTGGGAGGCAGCCCAACGCGAGCTGATAGTGCCTGTGTGTGCGCACCATTCATGAGGGACAGTCGGTAGCTGACTCAAATTGTTTTTCTCCTCTTCGTGACTTCAGGTAGGAGTGGAAATGTTTATGGAGTGGGCCGCATAGTGCGGTACTATTGAAAGAGAGAAGTATATTGTTCGGCCGCGTATGGTCATTGGCTGCACTGTCATTTCTCTTTGCAACGTGAGGAAGTAAAACACAGGTGGGTGTATTGGAATATGTGATAGCTGGGTTGATCCCCTATGACAGCCAGCTATGTGGACAAGCAAGCAGAGTCAGAGAAGGGAGATTACATGGAGTTTTGTCCCGTTTGCTATTTGGCCATTGGGCATGCCCTCAAAGAGAGGAGGTGTGGGAAGCGGCAAGCCCCCAAGGCCATCACCTCTTAGTTTTTGCTATGTCACCCCGAGTGGGACGGGTATGCCAAGATGTGGGTCCCGTGCCTGCTGGGCCTAGAGACCCAATCTACTCCTAACTGATGGAGCCCAACAAGGCCGAAACATTTTTGTGGATGCTTGTGGTCTCGTGCAGAAGGGATGTGACCTAGCAATTCAGGCTGGACTGCCCCCTTTTGAGGTGGGGCCAAGCCTGATTTGCATATGATATTTTGGCTTCTGTAATGGCTTGGCAGGCAAAGAACAATGGTCTGGAGGGTTGACCAGAAAATTGCCAGAAGTTAAAATTCATTCTAAACCATCTAGCCATCACCTCTTTGTTTTTGCTATGTCACCCTGAGTGGGACGGGTTTGCCAGACGTGGGTCCCATGCCTGCTGGGCCTAGAGACCCAAGCTACTCCTCATTGATGAGTCCCAACAAGGCCGAAACCTGTATCTGGGGAGGCTTGTGGTCTCGTGCAGAAGCGATGTGACCTAGCAGTTCAGGCTGGACTGCCCCTTTTGGGATGGGGCCAAGTCTGATTTACATATGGGTTTTCCCCTTCTGTAATGGCTTGGCAGGCAAAGAACGATGTCTGGAGGGGTTGCCCAGTGCATTGCCAGAAGTTAAGATTAATTCTAAACCTTCCAGCCATAACCTTTTTGTTTTTGCATTTTGCCTTACTACATTTCCCACTAAGTGGGGAGGGAAACTAGCGCATGGTGTCTGGTCAGGAAAGAGTGAGGTCAAAGCACACCACCGGAACATTCTACTTAGATCAAATGCTGCTGAGAATCTAAGCCAGGGTTCCTCTCTGCACGGTTGCTGCAGCGGGTATTACTGTAACGCCCAGTACCGGCCTGGAGAACAGTGTTGACCTCGTTAGGGATCTTTTCCCTCAGTGCATCGGAGTACGGCGTGTTTGGTGTCTGCGCTGTCTGTTTTGTGTAATGTGGAGACCTGCAGCGGCCCGGGGGTCAGGGGGGTCTACAACAAAGAGAAAAGTATTTATTTATCAAATGTAAATGATCTCACTCAAAAGTGCACCCCCTTGAGGTGTGTGAAATTTGTATATATTTATCAAATGTGAATGATCTTGCTCAAAAGTGCTCCAACTGAAGGGACAATTATTATTTATTCATCAAATGTAAATGATCCTGCTCACCATTGGTCCCACTGAGATATTTATTTATTTGTTGATTAACTTTGAGTGGTCTTGTCCTTCAAGTGACGCCACTGGGGTTAAAGAGGGTAAACCAAAGAGAGAAACTGTAAGGAGGATTTTTAAAGGTTTATGTAGCACCTGAATTAGGGGCAATGTAAATGTCAAATTACTCTGACATACCGAGGAGCTGATTGGTTTTCCTTTCTATGTACTATTATATAAATACAGAGTTTTACTCTTACGAAATGACATGAGTCTGTGACTGTTTATTTAACCTGGTTCAACCAAATGACAGCTAATCCCAAGGGCTGGGTTGGCCAATAGGAAAAGGTCTACCCCTACTCCATGGGGCCATTCTGCACATTCAGGGATCTGCTATAGGTCCCCATATGAGGGTCCACCCACCTTTCCCCCCTGGGTTCTCGTTAGTACATGTGTGCGGTAAGGTGTAGTATCCCTGGCAAAGGACTCCTACAGGTTGCTGCTTTCCCTCCTATTGGGGCCCCATAGGGAAATACACCTTACACAATGAAGAACTTTTCTGTTCTTGCTGTTGAATGATAATGATGCGTTATTTATATAGCTCCTTTATCAAAAGCGCTTTACAGAGCACATATCTGCATACAATATCACCCAACCGAAATTGGTACTCATTTATCGACCTCGGAAGGATGAAAGGCTGAGTTGGCCTTGCCGGGATTGTAGATCATGCTCAGATCGCAGCAGCGAGCGCTCAACCCACTGAGCTATCTTACCGGCTCTTGAGGAAGTAGACTGGCAGGCGAGTATAACCATAGCGCAAAAAGTTGTTGCCTAAAAAAGCCAGGCATAGGAAGGAGCCAGATGGTAGTTGATGCAAGTGCTTAGCTGTGGTTCTAATAACAGCTAATGTTGACTTATAACATTTGAAGAAGGATTGTTAAAGTTTGTTCAAGGAAAACACTACAATTCTTTCTTTTTAAACCAAAATCACATTACACCATCCTGTTGTTCCTACAAAGGTAAACCCTGTTCTTACTCCAGGAAGAGTGGGCATAGTTTATTTCTGAAGCCAGAACATTTTGAGAACTATCCCGACAAACACAAGTGCTGTTGCTTGCTTGGAGAAGACAAAACATGAGTCCTTTCCTATTCCAGGAGGAGTGGGAACTTCTGATTCATTGAGATACTTTAACGAAGCAACAGAACTTTGTGTGATTGAGTATCAAACTTTAAGAACTGTATTGGAAATTTGTACTAAACCGATTTCCTCGTTTTCTTTGAACTGTGGAGAAAACCTATTGTTCAAATCTGGGGAAGGGAAACTCATCCAGGTTATGAGAAGAGACATTAATCCTATTGTGAATTGCATCATATGTTGTACATTGCTACTGAATTGAATTGACATAAATTTTCTTTTTTGCTTTATTTGTTGTACAAGTGTGAGGGTCAGATATCCTTTTGTTAGAGTTTTTCCTTTAGTTTATTTTAGGCAGGGAAATCCTCATCAAGGTAGGAATAGTGAGGCGTTTATCCAACCTGTTTATTTCATAAAATGACTAAAGTTGAAAACTCTTTACAAAGTTGTCTGCCTCAAATTTCTGACCCGTCACACGCCTCCCTGGGTAGTCCAAGAAATCATTCTCAGAGGTTATATATTGCTCCAAACACTTCCTGTTGTTTCTCTGTGTTTCATTCTCAATGGATCATCTCTAAGCCTAGGTAAACATTCTCAATAGGGATCCACTGCTTCTGCAAAGCCCCTAAGGCAATTTGTTTAAGTATGTGGGTTTACGCATATTATCCTTCCTGTCTGAACTGTCCTTAGGTGCCATACATCTTCTGGGAGGTTTAGGAGACGTTATGGCAGGTTTTGGCTGATTTCTGAGGGGGAGGGGGTGAACACATATACAAATTAACTTTAAAAGCTTAAGGAAGTGAGCGAAAGGTTAAGGGGAAGGTTAAGGCTGGGTTGGATGGGAGCTTATCAAGAGGAAATGCAGTCTTTTGCACCTGTGAATGCTATCCAAGTAAGGCAGCACATTCAACTGTGCATTAGCATACCTCAGTAGATGAATGCATCTGCTTGTAACCTGCATATCCCAGATTTTAATATGGTTAAGAAGTCAGCCTTTCATTCTTCTGAAGCACATCATATTAGTAAAGGTAAAGTGAGGAAGAGTATGATTTCATGTCAGACCACCAGATTCTGTCACATGTCAGGCATGCCTAGGTCTGCCTTTCATCATTCAGACTTCTTATTGAACTTACATCATTCACAGGTTGACACATTGTGTATTAATGAGGTGTATCATTACAATTTAGGGAATTTTATAGCAAACCTATACCTCTGACAAGACTACAGCCAGGGAAGAGGCAATCCTGAATCAGGAGTGCTTAACATTTCGTCTTGCTGCATTTGCATTGATGAGAAGTACTGAGGTTATTTATTAGGGAGAGTCCATTGGTGCAGGTCAATGACATTCACATGTCAATCAAGCATTCACAATGTTGTCTGATATTCCTTAAAGGAATACCATTTCGTCACGCAGAATTGCAATGTTATAAGCTCTGTACCTGGAGGAAAATCACATCACATATATCCACAATAAGAGGCAAATGGGTGCAGGGAGCACCATACATACTCTTGACACGAATGTATGCAAGAAGGATGGTCGATGCAGCATTTTGTGAAATCTATGACCCGTGCATTCTTTATTTGCATTACGTTTTGTGAATTTTACACTTATTTTTTTGAAAAGATTGCAATGTTTTTGTTCTTTTCAAACAGAGCTCATTTTGGTTTCTATATTAAAGAAAACTTTCTTTGAGCATCCCTTGCAGAACAGGTTTTGAGTTTCTTACCTATTGCGTTAATGTTATGCTTTGCTTTGCACATGTGCTGGCAGGAAAAGATGTGACCGCTGAAGCCAATGTTTACAGCAACATTTCGTCAGCATGAAGTGTGAGGAGTTTAACCCTAATTTGGCACATTAATTCCAGGAAAGTTAGGCTAAGCCTGAATTGAATGTTCAGAAGAATTCATTTGCCCAGGAATATTCATCAGGGTCTCTGCTACCAGGTACCATTACTTCATCCGCTAGAGGCCATAATATTGTCGCCCTTAATACTCTGATTCGGGCTGTCATTATAAAGAACCGTCCCTCACTGTATGTGGCACATGTCGACTTACGGGCAGCCTTCAATTCTGTTTACCGGCGAACTACAGATCTGATGCATTTTATAACATAGCTTCTTGAGAGGACTAGTGTATGCATTAGATTGAATAGCTGGGACGCATTGTGAGGGGTCAGAAATCTGAGGTGGGCCATGCTCTAATGTTTTCTCAACAAATGCAATTTTATTATATTTAAAGGTTGGATGAGCACCTAACTTTGCCTACCCTGATGAGGATTTCCTTGCCTAAAACAACCTAAAGGAAACTCTCTAACAAAGGATGTCTGTCCCTCACACTTATACATATAACAAATAATGAATAAGCAAATACATAGCAGTTCAAAATAACAAATAGTTAAATTCACAATGAAACCACTGTCTCAATTCACAACCTGGGTGGATTCCCCTTGCCCAGATTTAATTTGATTCTGTGCCACAGTTCAAGAAAAGAATACAGGGGAATCCTGGATTTCAATAAGTTTCAACACAATCGTATGCCACTTTAACTTGTCAGAATAAAGTTCCAACTCAAAAAGTATAAGGCTTTTCCTCCTCCATGAACAAGTTCTCAGTTCATAAATAGCATCAGTAATTGTCTTGGTCAGGATGATTTTTGCAACAACCATACATTCCAAAGAAATATAGTTCTGTTGAAACAGCTTTACTCGGCTATTCTCTCAGTATAAGCAAGAACATAAATGGTCTCTGTCAGAACCACTCCAGAGCACTTCTCCAACTTCCACCTGGTTTACTCCCATGCCAAGCTTACTTCTCCAAAGGTCTGTCATCTGGGTATATTCTGCTGCCTGAACAACATTTCACAACAGTGCTTTTGTGGTTTAGATCAACTGACACGAGTTTCATAACAACTTCACAATGTTCAACAAATGGTAGCTTCGGCACTCGCCACAACCTTTCATGGAAAACAAGATTCACATTGGTGCTATTTAATATTCTTTTACCAATGATGCTCCTCCCCCTATGGATATCTCTTCCCCAGAAGGGCAGCCTTTTGCTACTCTTCTTTCCCCACCACACCAGTAACCAGGGTTAAGGTTTCTCTCTGCTTCTCCCCTGGCTTTGGTAATGTGAGTTTTTATCAACTTTCACCATATGTCTGACAAAGTGTGGGCAACAAGTCTCCCAGCCCATGGACATTTGATTAGCCCTCTTCTGCTATTGGCAATATCGACTAAATGGTGCTTGCCTAAGTATTATCCTCTCTTGGCTTGGGCAATGCTTGTAAGTCTTGACGTTTACCAATAGTCTCTCTTGGCTTGGGTAATGCGTGTTTTCTTAGTTTTTACCAATAGTCTCTCCTGGCTTGGGCACGGCATGTTGGTCATATCTTTTATCGATGTTGCACCCTTGATTTGCTGGGCTTTCCACCAATTTATACTTTTAACACTACAGGCATTCACCTTGGTTACAATGTGTTGCCTTTCACTAGTTAGCGATTTGAAATAACTCTGTTAATCACTTTCTCTCTTATGCGAGAGTTGCGTCAGCTGCCCTTCAATATTTTGGTATGCAAAATTAAGCTTTGGACTTCTTTCACTCATACTTGAGTGTCTGCAACTCACTGAACGCCTGCCTGAGCCACGCGAGCAGGGACTTTACAAACCTGTGAACTCGCTGGGTAAGGCATGCATCTCCATTCGCCTCACTACGCATCAGACTTCTGCTTTTGTGGCTCTTCGCTTCTCAGCAGACTGCTTTCTTCACTCTGCCTTCACACTGACCCTCTCAGGACCGTCAGCTTCAATCTACCACATAGGGGTCCCGGCGTCCTCTCTCTCCCCCAGCTTCAGTATGGGCTTCTCTTCTCCTGCTCCCATGGCGTGCACCTGGGGGTTGGGGGGGATTAAGCCTCTCGGCCTCCCTCAGGTGTGGGGCACTGGGACTAATGACAGGACAACTCCTGCAACATTGCACCTGCTCAACCCTCTTTCTTGCCCCAGTAGCTAGGGAATTATGGGACTTGAAATCCCTAATGACCGCATTCTGAGCTTCATTTGCATTTCTAAATACACCTTTGTTTCTCCCAATATTCTTTAAAGGAATTTCTTAAGCATTAGTAACCTAACTTGATTGACAAGGGGTAGGCAGTTCTTTTACGTTATTATTTCTAGACTTTTGTTCACTTTACCTTTGGGCGCCAGAGTGGCCATTTGCTTTATACGTCTCCCTCATTTTAGAAGGGTTCTGAATACTCCCAAAACCTAGGAGTTTGTGATTGTTTTCACTCCCCTTAGCAGGTGGATTGTGTGCATTAGCAAGATGCTTGTTACAAGCCATTACATACTTTGAAATTGTGGAGTTAGCCTCCCCAGAGGAGGACAAATACTGTGTCTCGTCCCACAGAGTCCTCCCATTCTCCTGGGCCTTTTCTCCTCCCAGGTGATCATCCCTCAGAAAACCACCCCGAAGGTTAGGATCAGATGGGATCTGCCTTTCCCTGGCCACCTGGGAAGAGACTTTAGGCAGGGAACTGTAGGATTCATCACAGCGTGTACTGTGAAAATACCCACGAAGAAAGGTCTGAAGCAAGGTTGAGTGATTACGCCCCTGCTACTCAATGTATACTTGGCGGATTTGCCAGGAAGGTTAGCAAACATCAGAAACTGTCCCTCAAAAATAGGGAATAAGTGGATGGCGATCATATGCCAATGATATTATCATAGTAGACCATACTTACGTTGGAATTCCGAGGACAATGGGTGAGTTAGCCTTAAACATGAATAAAACCAAATATACGTATTTTGGGAGGAAAAACACCTGGCGAGTATAATGCACATGCCTGCTGGTCCCCTTGAGCAAGTTACTTGTTATTGCTATCATGGACTTCCGACCAGTGCATTAAAAATGCAAGAAGACATGATGGCATACAAAAAGAAAGGGAAAAAAGCACTGGTGTCAACAAATATGATTGAGAAAATTGCTTGACAAACAGCAGGGTTTAGTATGAAGGGTGTGTTGATGCTATACAAGCAATGCTTCTATCCTGGTCTGAATTGCTTGGAGACAGTGGTGGTTCACGTAGGATACCCAGCTTGGCTGTATATACTGGAGGGAAAGTATTGGAGGAGTGTATTAGAGATTTCTCCCAGTATACCTATGGCTGCCATAAGATTAGAGTTGGGCTTGAGCTCTTTAGCTGGCCAAGCTGTCCGTAAGAGAGGGATTCTATACTTGAACATGTTACTCAGACAACTACGGCTATCCCTGAAATGTTCAGTTGGAAAGGAATTTCAGTTAAACAATGAGGAAGTACAGTACAGGCTGGGTGCCCGATTGGACTGAGGATTTCTACACCATGATGCAAAGCTTTGTTAATAAATTCAGAGCCAATGACTGGTGTTGGAATTACGAACACTTGGCTATGCTAAATTAGTATCTTGAGCATGTAAGACTTGATCACAATTTGGTAAGAATGCAACGGTACTTGGAGCTTTGCCCATCTCCCGATTTGCAGCGATGTATACTCTTGATGAGACTAGGCTAATTACTACCATTATCAATGCAAAGCTCTCAAGTGTGATACCATGTAGAGAAAAGAATAAGCAAGCTTTGCAAGCGGGAAAATATCAGGGAGACAGACACGTCTTGGAGTGCAGGGCCATGGGAAAATCGTATATTTGCCATGTGGGGAGGTTTGCTCATGATTATGAGAGTATGAAGGCAGATGAATTTTGGTAGTATTGTTTTGAACTACTCGAGCATGTCGATAAAAACTGCTATGTTTAGAATCTGGAAATTGGTAGAAAATCTGATAAGTGGAAATGAAACCTAAATAATATACCGAGGATTTAAATGTATGGAATATAGTAACTTGTAATATGTTGGAATTTAAAAGTGGCACATTTGCACGTGTTTTAGATTGGAAATTACTATTAATGTATTTTTAAATTATGTAGCTATGCAACGTTTTTATCATGATTGGGTTTTAATGGATGGATAGACATGTATAATTGTGTATGTTTCTACAAAGTGAAAGGTTCCGTGAACTGTAACACGTTAAATATAAAATAAGAAATATAATCGATTTCGTAAGAAGAAAATATACAAACTTTCATTCGCTGATGTAAACCCGAACCAATTGGGCAGTCCTAACTTATTGACTAAAAATGAAATATGCAGAACAGGAGCTGATCTATTTTGGTTGTCAGGTAATACCTGAATGGCAAAAAAACAACTTAAAAGGTGATCATTCCCATAATGTTTCAAAAAGTAATTGACTATGTCAGCGGGTTAAGCCTTTGAGTCCGCCCAAGAGTGCTTTCCACTCACACTTACTTTAATTCACAGCAATAGTTTTAAGGTCCAAATAAGCACACATTCTAACATGTTTATCTCCATGTTGCAGTGAAACAAGATAACTTGCAACGCTTTAATCTGTGTGGAGCAAATTCCAGATTTGGAGGTTACCACACGCCCGAAAGCCCAGTTGCTGATAATGGAGTAGCTTCTACTGTCATCCTCTGGAAAAGCTGGCAGTTGGCCAACACAGGATGCTGGCCGAATGACTGGCTGTTGCATTTCACATAAAACCACAACTGAGCCCCCGAATATCGTGACAAAAGAATTCCAGTCCCAGTTACGGCTTGAGAAGGCTGAAAAGTACATTCTGGGCCATATGTGTGCTCATCTCTACAAACTCTAGGGCTTTCAAAAGTTGCTCCCTGGGTTGTCAATGTGTGTGTGTGCGCGCTACCTGCCTGACATACAAGCCCCTACACCTAACTTGTCGTAAAGCTTGTCCGATGACTTTTATACTGAGCTCTGCACAGCAAAAAGGTGTGCATTTCTAAATTCCAGTCTTCAGGAAAATACAGACTGTACGAAAACCCATTTTAGCCAATGCTGCAACAATGGGGAATTATCTCACATATGAAATACAGAAAGCTGAAAACCTTACTCTTTCGAAAACATATTGCAGAATTTGTCCCGTGAGAGCTAAATGAGATGGTTTCTTGGCAAATTACTTTTTCAAATAGCTGTGGCAAGCTTCTGCCTTATTGGGAGTGAGAGGTAGTTATGGCCAATGGTATGGTCTTATTATTTGTAGAACCAGGTCCTGGTTAGGTCCTAGGTACAGTGGGACGATTCACAAGGTGTCGTCACTCCTCCCCAAGGGGGGGGTCTTTTCCATGAGGCTAGGGAGGGGCAGCCACTACCCAACAGTCCCCCTAGGGGTGGTTTAATGCGGGAGGACATCATGGTGAGGGACTCCGCTTCTGCGTACAAGGGCGATCACCTGGGGTACAGGCCAGTGAGTACTGCCACTCCCCAACATTTCCTAGCCTCCCCACTCTTTAGAACCGTTTTATTGAAAGTAAACCTATGTATTGTTGTAACATAGGAGATAAAGCTAACGCCAAAAGTACTAAGATGAAGAAGAGCACAGGAGACATGAAGGTCATTGACTTTACTAGTACTGGTTCGAGGTGGGCTACAGGAAGCATGAGGATTAAGTTATCAACAGAAACAAAGGACTTTTACAATTTGCCAGGGCGAAACTGGCAACGAGTATAGATGATGGACTAACAAACCTCTCAAAACCAGCAGGGAGAGACAATAGGTGCAGAAACCAGCTGGAGTTTCAAATTCTGTGGGCAGACCAAAGTCTGGGAAGATTAGAGGTCAACGTTCTAAGCACAGAGGTTCTCCTTGGTTTCCGCGGACATGGACCTGAATGCAAAGCAGGAGAGAAGACCCAAACAGCATACCAAAGTGCAGAGCAACCGCGCTGCTGTGGAAACCAGAGAGAGAAGCCTGGTTCATCTAAGAGAAGAACCCCAGTCCCAGGAAGTCCTGGTGGCATGCTGAAATCCTTCACAAGGTAACGGGAGGTGCGAGAGACCCGGAGGAGAGACAGGGGTGGAAGATAGATAGGTCTGGGAACCTAGCACTTGTATACCCAGTATCCGAGGAGACCTTCCTCATTGCAGTGACGAAAAATAAGCGCACTGACCATTATAGATGGGTCAGAGACCACAATCAGTACAAACCAAGCATCCAAGTTGAGCATCCTCATTGCAGTGGAGACAATAAGCCCACCGACCACCAGAGAAGGAACAGCGACTCCAACAGAAGGGAGCTGAGAAAGCAAGGAGAATGTCCTCGTTGCAGTGGCGGCACTAAGCCTAGTGATCAATAAAGAAGGATTTGAGACTTTGCTAACATCAAAAAAGAGTGGTAAAAGAATACATCAAGCTGAAGATTGTGAGAAATAACTATTTAGACACAAGTAGAAGGGAGTCATTCTCCTGGAGAAGGGCTAAAGGTCTTGGAACACACTTTAAAGATGGTAGTGGAAGGGAGTCTTTCACCCAGGCATTGTTGTGAGCTGTGTGAGGGGTCAGAAATGAGAGACGGACACAACATTGTAATGTTTTCAACAAGACATTTTATTAAAATAAAAGGGTTTGGATGAAGCCCTTTCTGTCACTATCCTAAAGAGAGTTTCACAGCCTAGGTAAACAAAACTAGGGATCAGTCTGTGTCTCGTCGTCCAACTTAGGCACTGCCCTTGTGTCCAAAACTTATCTGACCCTCACACTTAAAATGAACAACAAAAGGTGCAAGGTAAATATGTCTGATTTAAATTCAGCAAAATGTCTGCAAATACTAAGTATGTAAATCCAACAAAACAATCCTTCTATCCAGGGGTTGATTCCCTTCCACTGAACTGTTTCAGGTGCAATATTGAAAATGTTCTGTTCAAACAGTGATTCATTAAGAATAATGCATGTTTCTCTTTCATCGAATACTTTCTTAAAGATGATAAAAAGTGTCTTTTCCAAGCAATGGTGTTTTTAAGAAGGGCAAACGTATCTCATAGCAAATTAAGTAATGGTGTTTTAATACTTCCATAAGGATGATGAAAAAGGTTTCTTAAGAGTAGTAGAAATATCTCTTTCCCATAACACTTTCTTAAGGATGATGAAACATGTCTTTTCCAAGTAATGCGGTTTATAAGGATGGCAAAAGTGTCTCTTCTATATAGCAACTTATTAAAGATGTTCTCCTGGTGTACTCTCCTGCCAAGAACATTTTCACAATGTCTTTTCCTATCACAAATGGATTACCTGGTGTACTCCCTTGTCAGGAATCCCCCTCTTAGCTTGATAGATCCTGTGGTATACTCTCCTGCCAGGTATCCTTTCCCCAGATGCTTACTGCCTGATGTCCTTCTTTCACCAGGTCTTTTTACAATCTTTCAGCTCTCTTTTAGTATAAAACAGTTCTACCCTTTCACTGTATATACTTTATTAGCTCCAGGTATTACTTGTTCCAACTTCCCCCATATAGGCATCACATATATGCAGACTTGTTAAAGTTTTGTTTGTTAACTTCATTGTTAGTATTTGTCTTGTGGTAATGCTTGTTCCAATCTTCACCATACTGATATCTCATATATTAAGATGTGTACATATCTTGCCTTTCAATTGCTTCATTAGTGTTCACATATAAAAACATTTACTCCAGCTTTCCCCATATCGACATCTCACATATGGAGAATTGCGTACATTCTGTCTTTCTAATTCATTTTGGTGAGGTTCAAAATAAGTTCCCAATTGTCTGTATGCCTCCCAATGCTTCTGGGCAGACTCACCAGTGTTTGTGGGTACCTGCGACAGGTGGCGCATGGCTGCAGCTAAGCTTTGGGAAAATGTCTCCCGCTCTGCCGACCCTCCTGTGGTTCTCCCGCTGGCTTCTCCTTCATCCACTGGTGGAACTGTTGCTCTTGATTACAACTGCAACCCTGATAGCCTTCCCACTGCTGCCAGCGCCTCAGCGGTTCACCTGCAGTACCGGCTGTGATTCTCCCGGTCTCTTGCCTTTCCAGTAGGAAGCACCTGCCACCTTCCACACAGTCTTCTGTTGTGTGTCTGTCTCCAGTTCTGCTTCCTGCTTCGCCCACTCGGCATCTCTCTTCTCCTCTTCCTCCCTCATCTCGAAAAGTCACACCATTTTTAAATGTCCCGCACAGCTGAGTTCAATTATAACAGCTAAAATGTACATTTAGCTTGGTGTTTCTTCTGGTCCACATTAACTATTTTCTCCTCTTCCTCGTCCAAGTACTAGAGGTTTTATGGGAGTTGGATTCCAAAGGAGTTTTCTACTTTTTAACACTGCATTGTTTTGAATACTTGTTTGAATCAAAACTGTAAGAAACAAGAGATGTTAAGTAAGCATTATGTAAGTGTGAATGTATCCTGCTTAGGGTGTCTGGCAAGGTGGTGTTTTAGAGTTGTACTATTTGAAGGATTTGTGTATTAACAACATGCCATCAGGAATGTATGAATTATGGGGTCTTCATCATTATTAAGAGAAGTATACTGCATCTCTCCTGATGGCTGTCGGGGAAATGGATCTCCTCCATTTGATCCTCCCTTATAATACCACCCCCATAGTCAGGGTCAGGGTCAGGTAGTGGCTGCCATTCCCAGGACACATGGGAGGTTTTCTTAGGTTTGGGATCAGTGATGACTCCACAGGATTCATTACAACTGTGCCAAGCAATACCAGAAGAAGGGTGTCATTCTCCTGGTCCCACACTGGGAGTGATGCTAGAGACACTGGTGGAAGGGAGTAATTCCCCCCTGGTTTTATTGGAGACTGCATAGATCTACACCAGGAGAATGGAACCATTCTCCTGGATGTGGAATTGTATAAATGCTCTGTGGAACCCACAAGCCATGGAAAGTGGGTCATTCCCCCTGGCGTTCTTGTTGCAGGAGAACATACTTTTAAACACTATCCAATCATCAGGAGAAGGTAGACATTCACCTGGAGAAGGCACTTTCTATTAGATTATCCTTCAGTTGTAGCGTGAGGATAGATGTAGGTTGCGACACATGATGGTTGAGTTTGATATTAGCTGACATCCTGATGGACCCTTTTGTGTTCGTTTTGAGGCAGGAAACCCCTCTTAGAAGAGAAGATGGGGATAGTGAGGACATTTTTATGCACAAATAACTCTATAACCACCACCCTGCCATCTTTGTTTCAGCTTCCTTCAACACCCTTTCAATACTTATTTTTGAAGTTAGACATATATGCTGCGGTCCCACTAAGGTGGTCTTCTTGTGCTTGCTCTTAGTTATTACTTATCACTGTTTCTGGGTCAATGGTGCCCAGCTGGTGGATCCAGAGATCAGAACAAAAATGATGTGCCTCTTTCTGGGGTTTGGTTTGTGTACATGCCTATTAACACTAGTTGGGGAAACTCTGAATTTCCAGTATGAGTTAAATTGAGGTTTGTAATCTCTCTCCCTGGAATCTTTCTATTGTGTGCTCCCACAATGGTAGCAAGTATGCGGGGAGGCAATACTTGTGATTGAGAGAGCTAAGTGAATGGGCTCATCTGTGATCACTATAAAGACTTTATCTTACTTCTAGAGGAATACCTACCATATTGATGTATGTGTGACTATAAAGGCGATGGGAGCTCAAGAGTAATTAGAAAACAGCTGTCAAAGGTGGAGCATAGTCTATGGAAGCTGACGAGACAGTAGGAAAGTCTTGGAGGGATTTTGCGACATTAGTACCCGCCGGGGGGGCAGGCTCTCAGCCAATGTGGCGGCTCGGAATGGGGAAAATAACAGGCGTAAACCCCCTGCTCCAAGCTCCTCACGGCTGGAGGCTGCCATCTTCCCCCGCTAGGAAATGAGTGCTCTGCCCCCCCACCCCCCACAGATTTCCCTTCCCCCCCCTTTACCTGTTTTTTTGCTTCTCTCCGGGACCCGACCTGCTGGAAACACGCAGGTCTCCAGCGCGTCAGCTCCCGATCTGCGACACAGCACCATGGAAAGGAGAAGGGACTACGTATAGTCCCTTCTCCTTTCCATGGCAGGCAATTTGTTTGTTTACATTTTTTCCTTTTTTTTGGTTTTTGAATGGCTGCCATGGAAAGGAAGAAAGGACTATGTGTAGTCTTTTCTCCCCTTCCATGGCAGCCATGTTGTTTGTTTACTTTTTTTATTGTTTTCAATTACCACCATGGAAAGTTTTCTTTTCCCCGCCGCCAATTTTGTTAACTTTTACCCTCACAAAAACAATCATATGCTAGGGTATTAAGAGGAACAGCTCCCCCACACCTTCCACCACTATCATGCTTGCATTTCTTAAAGGGCCTGTATAGTGTTGTTTTGCATAATATCTTATCTGATTTGCCATTATTTTTAAGAGGCTTGATGTTTTTTATATTTTACCCAGTTAAAAGTGCATATTTACTTTGTTACTCTAGAAACGGCTTTGAAGAGTATTAGCCTTTGTTCAGTTGCAAATGTGACAATTGTGTGGCAATCACATGACCCGACTAGTGTTACGTTTGTGCAGAAGAGCACAGTTCAGGGTGCAGTCAGAGCCCACTCTCAGCCTATTTGTGGCAGGGTTGCAAACAACGTTCAGCAATTGAGAAATTTGAAAGACAGTTTTGCATCTGCCACAGAATTTCATAGGACCCTCCAACAAAATGTAAATCTCTGTGGACCCCACATTTACAAATATTTTGTGGTCGTTTGGTATGTGACAGTTAGCCTGTGACAGGGTGCTAACCAAATGTATGTCGTACAAACCTAACCTGGTCTTTCCATACATCAATATGATGGGAGTTGGGGTCCAAAACACTCGTGAGAGGCAGAAGTTGCAGACCCAGGCTCTAGAAAGTAATACCCACCTGGTATGGCAGGAGACTTCTCCACCATTGATGGGGAAAGAAAGTCACATGCCGTTTAACACTAGGGCTACGATGTACATCAATAGTACCGGCATGAACCGAAATGTCAAATTGGCAAAATTGCACCACATTTTGATTGCCAACCTATTTACCAGGGGAGCTGCTCTCTGATGTGTTAATTATGGGGAGTGCCCTGATTCGCATTCGGACAATAGCACACACATGAGGGAATCTGTGTTTACCTAGGGCATGTCCCATAATAGAACATGTGAGTAGCATCCTTTACCTCTTGGGGGTTTGTGTGCAGATAGGCCACCATGTGTCGATTTGCTAGGGGTGCGATGACAGGGGGGCAGAAGTGCCCCTCCTTCATCCAGTCTAGGGTCAATGGCAGACACTCAGTGGAGAAGGTCTCTCTTTTCTCTGTATGTTAGTTGTTCCAGCCAGCAGGGACAGTCCTCAAGATTGGGCAATGCCCCTCTTGGCACGAGTCACATCCTGTTCTGGAGTACCAGAGTTGGGATGGGCTAGGGTGGAGATTTCCCGTGCCCAGCAAAATGGAGGGGACCATGCCAATATGCCACCTACTATTTTTGCAGTTTAATCACAAACTAAAACCAATTCTTGAAAAGTAGATTTTATTTAATGATAATGCTGGCAAACTTTGTTAGGAAATATCCTGGTGCCTGTGCTGCAGAACCTTTGGGCTGGTGATGTGCAATATTTACACCCATTCAAAATGTATCATTTTAGTCCGTACCTGCATCCTTTTTTTTAATAATCTGCTTTGAGGTTTTAGAGTGTTTATTACATTTGTTTGAGCCTTTTAGCATTGTGTGCTTAATTTATCTTCTGCGCTTCACTGTGCCATCATTATTTAAAACAGAATTTCACCTGAATTGAATTTACTGCAGCCCACTCATCAAACTACACTTACTAGAAGCCATGTAGTTTATTTATTTCTGCCTCAGGCACGTAAGCGCTGGCGCGTCAGAGGAAAGCCTATCTGTGCAGGTCTGTTCCCGGCCATGTCCTGTATCCCGGCTGCCCCTCCTCCATGTATGCATCCATTAGAAGTTATTCACTGTGCCAAAGATAGTCTGAGTAAGCCCATTGCGTACATGAACATTAGATCAACTAGATCTTGAGATATTGTTGCAAAGTTCATGTCAGTACTCTGAACCAAGTTACTACTACACCCTCCTCGGGGGTCTCCCGCAATACATGCCACGTCGAGCATTGAGCGTGTCCCTTCTTCCACCTAGCCACTTAACCATGATGCAGTAATGAGACACTCTGACTCTTCTTCTATTGCCTCACAGGACACCTAAGAGATAGACGCACAACAACTTTACCTATTGATTAGCTCAGACACCATGTGCATCAGCACAAACTCTCATTCGGCACAGTATGATGCAACTAAACATAGAGTACCAATAGTACCCATGACAAGTTGACAACATCAGCGGATAATGTCAAACCTACGAAGGGATCCTCAGACTAACCACCCAGAGACAGGACGATACAGGGGATATCAAAGAAACCACGGACACTGCTGAAACACGAAGAACACTTAAACTGTTACTTCTCAACACCAGGTTACTGGTGAAACACACAACTGAAGAACATCATTTCGAATGCTGTACCATAACAGAAAGCTGGCTGCATGAGGCTGCATAACCGGCGGGTATGGCCATAGTCAACACCAGCCAGTTATAGTATACTGAGAGCTAGCGGCCAGAATGGGGAGGGTTGGGGTGTTGCAATTATGTAGAAAACAACCCGCAAGGTCTAGGAAGTTACTATGCTGGGTGTGATGGCTGCGAGATATTCCATAGAAAATATGCTAATACCACCAAAAACATGGTCCTTATGTATAGACCACTGACACTTATTCCAGACTTCAGCACTCAATTACTGTCAGCACTCCTGCCCCTAATGAAGCCTAATGCAAAGCTTATTCTCATGGGTGACTTCAACCTGTGGCTGAACAATGATACAGACACCACTGCTCTTGCCCTACAAACATCCCTGACAGAGTTGGAATTCAGCCAGTTGGTTAATGAAGCCACCCATGAGAAAGGACATTCAATTGACTGGGTGACTGTCTGCAACATGTCATCCACTAAGGCAGTTATATCTTTGTGCCCATGGTCAGACCATTGCTTTGTAGATTTTAACCTGTTATGAGATAGCAAAACTAGGTGTATTAAAAAACATCATATGGGTCACATCGAGAAATGTATGCAAACTCGCCTCCAAAGCCATGGAAGAATTAATTGCACCCTTGGCCTCCAAAATAAACATACTTGACTCAGCCAAAAACATAGCAGAGCTATATTACGAAACTACCTCTTAAGCAGTGAATAAAATGTCCCCTCTTAACACGCGTTGAATTACATGCAGAAAAGTTAATATGTGGTTTTCTCCAGAGCTACAAAAATATAAATTTGAAAAATGAAAATTCTTCAACATCTGGAAAAACCCGTATTGCACTAAATACAAGGAGGAATATATCAGAACAGCAAAGCTCTACAAAACCTCAATCATGAAGGCCAAGAAAGCTATGTACTACAGCAGAATTGTCAATGCAGAACATGACACCCATGAATTATTCAAAATCTTAAGAGAATTAGAGCAGCCATGCACTAAAGAGAGGGAGGCGCCAACCAAAGATGTAGCATGGTGTACCATGATTCAGGAAGATATGGGTGAGAAATTGAGAAAGAGTAAAGGCAATATTACACAGAAAAGTGAAGCATTAAACATGGAAGAGGAGGGAAATACGTCCCTCAGAAGCCTATTAGTCCTACAGTTGAAGGGCAAAGACATCTTCAGGTTTAGGACTATGTCAGAAACGGAAATGACAGATATTTTGAGCAAACTGAAACCCACAAGATGCAAGAGTGATGTATGCCCAGCAATTAGGACCAACGTCTGCCTTCCTTCCATCACTGATGGGCACAATCGCATCATTTGTTGTTCTCTCCTTCAAGGAGAAATGTGTACCTACAAAACTTAAAAAATGCATGGATTACTCCCCTCCTTAAAAAACCTAACCTGAGCCCCTTGTTGGCCGGCAATTAAAGACCCATTATGAAAACACCATTCTTGCTAAAAATCTTTGACAGAGTGGCGTATGTGCAGATATGAGATCATCTGGCTAAGAATGGCATTTTGAATAAATGGCAGTCAGGGTTTAAACTAGGTTATGGACTGGAGACAGCACTATTAGACTTAAAATCCCCAATTTTTCAGTATATTGACAAAGGACAACTGGTCATTCTCATGCTATTGGATTTATTGGCTGCATTCGACTTGGTCGATCATCCTCTTTTGATGGACAGATTGCAAAGTGTCATTTGAAGCTGCGGCATGGTTTAAATCCTTTCTGGGTGTGATACAAGTGAGAGTCTGCAGCAGGGATATGGTGGCCGACCCAGAGCACTTACTCTACAGGGTCCCACAGGGGGCTTGTCTCTCTCCATCCTTGTATAATATCTTTACTCTCCCTCTATTCTATCCGTCTGAGGAGATGGGAATTCATTTCACTAACTACGCAGATTACACCCAAAGCGTAATTCCCCTCTCCGAAGCATACAATGACGATGTCGTCAAGATTAATGAGGCATACAAAGTGATTTCGACATGGATGATACAGAATGATGGAAATACCGAATGAATGATAGTGTGATCCCCAAGCAGAATTCTGAAGCTAGACCCATCATATCAACATATACACCTGGCTGGCTGCAGAATCTCGATTCAACAGAAAGTCAAGTCCTTGGAAGTTAATTTAGATCACACTTTAAATATGCGGGCTCAGGTGAATAACCTTATCTCTACCTCCGTGTACTACATCAAACCTCTGTCACAGTTACGTCCTTTCCTGATGGAAAAAAGCTGTGGAACAGTGGCCAGAGACACCTTAGGCACCAGAATCGACTACTCTGGTTGTCGATTGGTTGGCATTAGCAAAGGGGACTGTGCCAGGTTGCAAAATATACAGAACAGTGTAGTCAGAGCTGTGGTATGTCTTAACAGAAGAACGCATGTGTCCAAAGCCAGAAAAATGCTGCATTGGCTGCCGATTGAGATGAGAATTTATTTTTCCCTACTATCACTTACAACTGCCTCTCCGGTAAGAGCCCCTCTTACCTTTCAGAAAGTCTGAGAGAAAAAAACCTGAGATTGGGTCCTTGAGATCTAAGAAGGACAATCTGCTTGTGGTGTGTCCAGGACTAAGACGACCATGGTCGGTAAAGGTGCGCTTTTTGCAGCAGCTTGGAACTCGATCCCACCAGATCTCAGGACGATCGATTCCAAAGAGCTGTTCAGATGGTGCTTGAAAGATGGTGCTTGAAGACTTTCCTATTCAGATAATGTTCATCTGCAGACAGTATCGTTGTTACTAATGGGTGGTCGCCTCAGTTTTGTCTTGTCCATATGTTTTTTGTGCACCTTTATGTACTCGGACCACTGGTGCATTGTACAAATGTATAAACAAACAAATAACTACACTAAGTGCATTGAACTTATACATATTTGTACTGGCAAATAAAGGTCTGTAATGGGGTCCCATATTTGCTCTGCAAAATCTACAGGTGCCACTAACACTTGATTTAAGCAAGCTGTTCTAAATGATAGGAAGGCTCCATTCTCTGTGTGTTCTATGACATGAAAGGCCTTAATGTAGATACAGATTGTAAACTACTCTTAAATACAGATGGAATCGATTTTAAAAGGTGATTCCACAAAGCTTCAATGAATAAGGAAAATAAACCCTATTTTCTATACTTAATCGCATAGCAACAGTCAACAAAATACAGATGTCGCTGGAATATTAAAGTCGCTGACAGATTTGGCCTTTCCCCAGCAGGCTTTTATGTGTGTGTGTGTGTGTGTGTGATAAACTAAAGCAAGCTAAAACAGTTCAACATTTAAATGCAAAATAGATTTCAGGTTTTATACGCATTACGTTTTGTAAATCACGTACAAGCAACACGCTGGGGAGGATGTAGGTGGTTATGGAATGGGTGATAAATTGGGAATTAGACATCACTAGCAGTTAAGAGTCTCCGTTGTCTTGGGTGAACGGCCAGGTTCGTTATGTAGTAGTTGTACAGTGCCTAACTGCCACTATCGGGGCCTCGAAGCTTGATGTTTGGGAATGAATCAGACCCTAGACTGAATATACTTGATAAGCAGTACATTGCCTTGAAGCATAAAAATATTACACAGCGTTATACATTTGCTATTGCAAGTACATGATAAACAGTTTATTGCATTGCAGGAAAAGCACATTACATGATATTATACATTTATGATTGCATAGAAATTATAATTGTTGGCTCATTTGATTAGTACATTATATGTTATATTTATAGCAGTTTTCTGTTAGGTGTGTGGTACTGTATGATTTGCCATGTCGGTGAATATGTTGTTGCTGGCATAAGGACTGAATTTGGCAGTGGGACAACAACTAATATTGGGATGCTGCACTAAAAGGTTGTTCAAGCATTGTGTGTATGTGCAATTTATCTGCCCCTACAGCAACTGATTGCACTTGAGTTCTCTGCAATACTTTACATAAACATTTCATGCACATCTGGTAAATATTACACAGAAAATTATAATTATAATTTCAAAGGTATTAGGTAGTTGTGTGGTATGACAACAAACTGGCAACGAGGGCGGTCGGCCTGCCCATGCCAGGCTGCTTTCGTAGTTTAATCGCTACGCATTGCTGCAGCGTCGAGTACCAGCGTAGATCGTCATTCCCTCGACCCGGCAAAGTAAGGTACTGAAGGTGGCACATGGAGGAATAGTGTCCACGAAAAGAATGCTGAGGCAAAAGTTATGGTTTCCCCCACTGGATTCACAGCCATGCCTCCACATGTGCGGCCATCAGCCCTCACACCAGACCTGAACTTCTGCGCATGACCGACTTACCAGAGAAAGCGTGGGAAGAAATAGCAGTTGATTTATATGGGCCAATTGAGGGAAGGGAATACGTGCTCTTGGCAATGGATGAGTATTCCCAATTTCAGATATCCAGCTGGTAAATTCGACAGCCACATATCACACCATGCCAGCCCTGGACAGGATGTTCACTGCTTATCGGGTACCACGGGCGGTGAAATCAGACAATGGACTCCCTTTCTCAGGGCAAGACTTGAAGACATTTGCTGAATACATGGGGTTCAAACACTGGTGGATCACCCATTTGTATGGGATGTCGCTGTCTGCTCTGCGCGATATTCATCCCTAGAGTTCTGGGATCTTTCACTTCTGTCATCCCGTAGTCCGTCCATGCCCTGCTCCTCTCCCCACATTGTGTCTACATCTGGGCTCTTTCCTTGTGGACGATGGAACGAATGCCCTACTCCCTCATCCTCATTACCCACTAAGTCACCATCGGTGTATCTCCACCATCGCTGTCAAAGTTGTCTTGGAAGCTAAGCCTCCTCAAAACTGCGCCTTCCTGCTGCCCATCTTCTATGTTATTTGTGCTTCCGCATTCCCCCTCACGGCGGACACAATGTTGTCTCAGTCTAGTAGCGGGGCCGCTCTGCTATTTCTCCAGTCTCAGTCTCGCTCTCAACTCCCCTGTTTCTCTACCTCTTCGTCATCGCTAAAACGTGCTAATCCCAACTTTACTCGCATTCTCCTCACAGCGCGCTTATCTTCTTTCCTGCACTGTCACTCTCTAAGGAGCTGCTCCATTTCCAACTTCCTATTGTCCTTCTTTATTTTCACTTGCCTTTCCCTTTCTTCTTCTGCCCTTCTCCTCGCTATATCCTCGAGCTCCCTCTCTCTCTGCGTCTCTTGCTCTTCGCGCTTTCGCACTTATGCCTTCTGTCTCTTTGTGCTCTTTCGTGCTCCTCCTTTTCCTCCTTCTCTTGCCTCTCTACTTCTACCATTATCACTGCCCATTCTTTTTACTTCACCTGTATCCTTGCAACCTGCTGCTTCTTGGTTAGGGCCTCCCATCTCTCCTGCTACCTTCCCGTCTAGTTTAAGCAATATTTTTCCACCTACCCACTTGTTTGGAACTATGGTTTCCGGTCCCTCATTGCTTCCCTCTATCCCCACATCATTTTCTTTTGTGAATCCCTGCTTTCACCGCCTATGACTTGAGCTCCCTCAGCCGGTTGTCCAGCCTCATCCTGCTCCTCCCTCTTGCTGCATGCTGGAGGTGAAAACATGGGATTGGTATACTCTGCTGCTTGTCTGAATTCCCTAGCTGGATATAATCCCTGGACTCCTGTGGTTATGCCCTCGCTCTCACGTTCAGGAGGAGGAGGCCCAGAGGTTTTTCACTGCAGCCTCCTGTTGGTTCAGCATCCAGCAATGCCGTGCCATGTCCCCAAATCATCCTGAAATATTCTCCACAACTCAAAGATAGCCATTCACTTGCTCAATTTCTTCCCATTGTAAGCCTTGTGTATATGCGCGTATAATGGTTGCTGCACACATTTTGAGAAGCTCCCTCCTTTTGGCCATGTCTTAGGGAGTTTACCATCTGTGCCTCATGTCCGTTCAGTGCTACATTTACAAATCTTGTCCTTATAGGGTGGAAAGGATTTGAACTTGTGCTGTAGGGTTGTATCCCCCATGTTTTTACCACAATACATTACTTTAATACTTACTTGACCCCATGTCGGGGCTTTTGACACCTCCACTGTTATCAAACAAATTTACTTCATTTTACTTTGACATCAAATTTTCAACTAACTATTCAAGCCAACAAAAAAAAATCTCTAGCCCCTAGGGCTTTTGACCAATACCTTGGGAGGGCTCTGCGCACCACCCCTCTGCAGCTCTCTGCCTCCAAAGGCACACCCACCAATCTTGCGCATGCGCCTTGCGCACACCGCCCTAAAACACACATACTTTTTCAATCCTCGATGGTTGTTTGCAACCGCTAAAAAGTTCTGCACCCCTCGTGTACTCGAAGTCCCATACACAAACCTTATTGGTGAAGTCCCCTCTACAATACAGAAGAGAAAGGGGATCGCTGACACCCACCCCTCACAAAATGTATCTTCCCAACTACACCAATACCCCAACAATGACAAACAACATATATCCACAGTGGTCCTCCTGCCTCCTAACAGGGGATACCAATATGTCCCACGCTCAATCTGTACCTACAGTAATGCCTTGAAGATAAAACGCCCAAGTGAGACTTAACGAGAAGAACACCTTCCGCGATTCAAGCTATCTTCACCTGCTAAGCCTTAAGCACGGGGATACCATCCTCCATGACCCGAGCTACAACGCCCAAGCCAGTGTAAATCCAATATTTACCCTTGGGCCAATCATCTAGGCTAACTGCGAAAACTGGTCACCTCAAGATTGAATGCTCCCTAATCACAACAATTAACATCCACCTCTGAGTCAATACTTACACTCAGTGATCAGCTGATGTCGCTAGACCACCGGCTCTCCCTCAACATGGCACCCCACCCAAGGTGGGTCATAATGGCCTCCCCACGTGTGCACCTAACGTGTAACTCTCGGTCGGTCTCTGTGGGTCACCTCTCAACCCTTCAGGCATAACGGGAAGAGACAGCTTTGTGCCGATCGAACATAGCTAACCGTCCTCTGTTACCACCTTGTAATAGTATACCAAAGGATAGGGGGGTGTTTGCATCAACAAAACCACAAGTTAGCAGAGTATCTGGGGCCCATCCGAACCCTTCCTCCCGGCAATATAATCCAGATATTAAATTGGTCAAGTAGAAGCGAGAAGAATATCTTAGCCATTGTGTCCAACGTAGCTCAAATTCGGTAAATATCCGGTCTTTCCCTTGGACTGCACTTACGTACCTCAATGAGTAGAGATTTCCTCCACCTAATGGGTATATCTCCTGTCTTAATTACCAGAGAGAATTTTGGTCTGTTTATTTTGTGTTCAATATCCTCAATGGTCACATCTAAGAGGCCACTGACTGCAGAATATACATACAACATAGGAGCTTCTAATTCATGAATATGCCTAAAGGACATATCTTAAACATAGGTTATCGAAGTTGTTTCAGGAATGGGGTTAATTTCCCTTTATAAAAGAACCAGGGAAGAATGTTATTTTAGGAGAGACCACATTTTCTTTTAGTTCGTGTTTCTAAAGCCCTGGAACATAATCTGCCACTGAGCAGAGGCAATGGTACAAATCCAATTCTTGTACCCAGTTTTGCACTAGGCAATCACACCATTCCTCTCAAGGTCGGAGACGGGCATTTCTATTATTTCTTTAATGACCATCTTCAAGTGCTTCTTCATTTCTACAATGGCCATATCATTAATTCTTCCAACTGAGAACTACAGTGAAAATGCTTCACCTGGGCAATATCAGCCATATACATCATTTTATTAATTATGTGTTCATGTTCACTAATCTCAATGACCATAGGCATTTTGTCAATTTACCATAGGGACATTGTCAATGTACGATCATATTGCGACCCATAATGATAAAGGAAATGCTTTAAATAAGAGCCCTCCTAAGCCTCTGGAAAAATGGCGAAGTGGCAAAACCATAAAAACCTCTCAGTAGCATAAGAAGACAAATTGCACAGTGGACCTATTACATCAAAAGACCCTATATGAAAACATGCAAATTTAGGATGGTGGATCACAAGGTATAACCCGAGAACATAACTCTATGGCTGCCTCAGAGAAAAATGAGGGAAGTACAAATTACACTACTCTATTGAGGAGCAATGGGGCACTAAATATCGCACCAAGTCGATAAAAATATGTGAAATGCATGCAGAGAATGAAAGCCCTTTTCTAAACCGGAGTAATGTTTTATCAATCCTTCCATGAAAATTGGGCAATAGTTCCCCTAATTTCACCTTTTATTGTTGAACTGATTATGGCCCATATGAGCTATTTAGAGGAAATGGGCTTTACCATTGAAAGAATAATCGATTAGGTGGAAACATTTTATACAGCCAAAGAAGCCAGAATGGGAAACCACGCAGATGATTTAGGCATCGCAAAATCTGGACATTCTGACACAAAAAAAACTTGCAGCTATAAACCAGTACAATTCAGATTTTTTGAAGAACAGCGAGGTGTCACATTTAGATAGAATCGTGAAGATTAGCAACCCGAGAAAATCTTTGGGAGTACCCAATGTACTAACCCCCCCACTCCTGCTCCCCTCACACAAACATCCCTTGTACTGTACACGCCAATGAGATGACCAAACTACACACACACACAGATCCAAAATAACTAACACTTATGGACACAAGCCAGTGTGCATAACCATAAACTTAAACACCAGCCAATATACACATAAAACACACATCCAATATAACAGACATTAACATTCAACTAACAACCCAGGCACTGGGCCTAGCCGATACAGATACACAAGCAGGTGCGCTCAACCACAACCTTAAATACCAACCAATGTACACATAAAACACACACCCAACATAACAGACATTCACATTCAACAAACAAACCCAGACATTGGGCCTCACTCTTATGGATACAACAAATGGTTCTGGACCTAGCCTATCCTATCTCTGTACCCTCACTAACCAACCATGTACTCTTTCTTGCGGAGCCACATGAGTGCCTGGAGAATGCCCCTGGGTGGTAGCAGTGTCCGGTATAAGTCAACATAACATAACATATAATACACCATAAGACAACAAAAAATCTAAACGGATGACAAACAAGATAGATCTAAACACATCCAGGTTATCTCGTGGAATACCAGAGGGTTTAATTCCTTTACTTCTAATTCCAAGGGACAAGCCTTTATCCTGGCATCAGACATATTCCTTCTCCAAGAGACCTGGATGATGGATCGTTACTCTCTGGATGGCTTCCAGACAATTCAGAGAAAGGCTGTATGACGTAACAGAGGAAGTTCCCTTTGGGGGGCTACTTATAGGGCTTAAAAACTATCTCCCAGTGAAAGAGTTAAAGCTGAAAAAAAATAATCTCAACATCTTGGTTGCTACCATAACTCTGACCAAGGCTAACAAGGTGGAACATCTCCTCCATGTATATAATCCACCAGGACATGCATGCATGGCTGTAATAATAAGCACCTTGGAGGAAATCATAGCCGACTGGATATTAGAATGACCTTACCAGCATATATTATTGCAGGCAACTATAAATCAATATGAGAGTAATGGTATAGAGCATATTCTAAAATTCCCCTTGTGGAGAAGGCCTGTGGCATGGCTTCTTCTCTACACAAGACCTGGTCCAACTTACTGTGACAACCAAAGATCTGAATTCCCCTCTCACCTGGACTGATGGCAACAGAACCTCCTGGATAGACTATGTTTCGTTAACAGAACACTTATTTTAAAGATTTTCAGCAGATTCCCACTGATATCAGTGATCATAAAATCCTACAGTTTTGGATCCAACTGGATCCCGATCTAGAATATGATAAATTAGGGGGAAACTTCCATGTCAAAGAAGTGAGGAACCAAGTGTTATGGACTGAGAGGAATGTGACTGCATTTAATGCTTGTTGGTTTGATGATTCCATAACTCCTTCCCACATGTCCAAGCGCGAGGGGGAAAAATACCCTACACTACAACATTGTACCCCAGGATACCTACAACCACACAGGCCATCACATAACACGCAACAGAAAACAGACAAAGGCCTTAGACAACATCACCCCATGCTACACCCCTGGGAACCTAAACAATCATGCACCCCTGACATGGGCCACAACATGAACACAACAAAGAACATGCCCTTGACAACTCACCTAAATACAACAGCGACTCTACCCTGGATCACGTCCTGCTGGCTCACAAAATCTTCCAAGCACATCATCGAATAACGCAAACGCTCCAGCTGCATCTAAACGTTGCAATGAGTCCAACAGTCTCCCATGACTTCCCACTTCACGTGAACCACTCCACAAAGTCGTACGACGCATCGCTCTTCCTTGAACACGGGCCTTTACTCCATCCCACTTCAATCCACACACTTGAAAGTCCCAGGCGTCACTATCCACTTCAGACGACCTTCCCGTAGACTTTCAGTAGGGATTTCCCACACAACACGTAACCTCCACGCTGACGTGGGCTGGACACTTCCCGCAGGCGCACCAACAGCCGCTCACGTGACCAGACTCAGGTGCCACGCACAAACATGGCATCATCACTTCATCTGAAGACGCGGCCTCCGCTGGATCTGTTGGAGACACTACTGAAGTATGTCCCACCGCACCGACAACGGCCACATTGGTCTTCTCCGCCCAGCACTCCCGACGAGACCTGGGCACCCATGTGCATCGGCCCATTGGCCTCTGGCCAACATGATGGTGCACTTGTACGCTCTCCAGACACCAACCGCTGGGACACTAGGACATCGCCTCCAGCTCCGAACCTCGGCAGCCGCGCATGTAAAGTGTACCCAATGCCCTCCGGAGCAGCTATGTTCAGCACCTCGCCACAGGGACACACCAACCGCCTCTGATATGACCAGGCAATAGTCCCTGAGGTGCTTGTGCCATCCGTAGGAATCCCCTCCCGGCACACACTCCATCGGACCAAACTTGAACACCAGGTCTGCCCTTGCAGCGACGCCGAAATACAGCGGGGGCTCTCTTGGGTGTGGGGCAGACAGCGGGGGCAGTGTCCTCAACTTTCTGCAACCCCCACAGAAGCGCCGGATGACTCAGGACTGGACCCACCATCCCATCCTCATCGCCAGTGCGGTAATGAAAAGTCAGGACCACCAAGGTAAATTCACCGTGCTTTAATGTCCTGGCCCAGCACTTCACAACCGTAGTACACACGGGGATGGTAGGGTCCGCAGAAGACAAGACATAAGGAGGAAATAACACCAGGCTTGCCCCACACCCATACACAACCGCTCCCACTCTTCAAGCACCAATGGTCTCCTGCAGAACACTCAGACCCACGCATTCCACACCAACCCATGACATCACAACACTCCAAGCATACATTACAACACAGTTCACAGTGCCAGGGGGAATGTATCCCCTCCCTGGGCCCTCTCTGGCTTTCTAATACATTTCACAATGCCAGGGGGAATGTCTTGCTTCCTCAATTCTCTGTGGCAGACCTGGTTCACTATCCTGCTAAGTATTGTGACTATGAAGATGACTGATGGTGATCTTTGTTATTGGATGCGGGTCCCAGACTCATCTTCCTTGGTTTCTTTCTTGGGCGACTTTGGTTTCAGGCTTCTGTGGTCTTATGCCCTTCTCTGGCATTCTGCTGTGGCTCTTTAGCATTTGGTCCCTGACAGCGAGCATGTCTCCTCTCGACTGAGCTGTCCCTTGTCTTCGCTCGCCTGGAATGCTACTTCTCCCTCTGGCCAAATGGTCCTTCCACGTTGGACCGATTAAGAGCACCTCAATAGTCCTGGTAAGCCCCTGTTCTGCAGTTCCGTCTGTACGCCGACAGCTTGAGCATTCCCCACGCCCCCGCTTCCTTCCGGTAATGCTTCTCTCTCTGCTTGTTTTTGCCTCTACTATTTTGTATTGGCCTTGGCCAATAGGAATTTGTGAGACACTAAACTGCTGAATAGTGCTTTGAGGAGTGCTTTTCATGCCTCTGCACGGTTATAGGTCAAAGGATCCACTGCAAAGGGTGGAATGACAAAAGGTTCGAGTCAATAGTGTCGAAAACAAAAGGTTTGAAACATTTTTTCTTTTTTTTATATATTTTTTTTTTGGGGGGGGGGTCCCCCCCAACCTCCGTTTTTGTGGTAAAAACCACTTTTTTTTTACCTACACGGAAACCCAAAAATAAATATATAAATAAAAAAAATTCAAACCTTTGGTTTTCGACCCTATTGACTCTCACCTTTTGAATTCGAGCCTTTTGTAATCGATCCTTTGACTGGACACCCCTCTGCACTTCCTCCTCATCCCAGTTTTTCCCTGAGAGTTCTCTATAAGATAGACCTAAGCCGCCATAGTCCTAGTTCCTTTACTATATATCTTCCTTGAGTCGACTATTTTCTTATTGTCCCACTACTATTACTATGTACATGACACGTGTTCATTGGATGGCAAGGTAATAGTTACGGGCCTGGAGTGGACTCTAGCGCATTTCCCTTAGATGATCGTCCCTGTCCCAGAGGGGAGTCTCTCCCAATGAGATCCTCCCACTGAGTACCACCCTCAGGGGGACTATCGGGTAGTGGCCTCACCACCCTGGCCTCATGGGAATGGGCTCCCCCTTGGGGAGAATTGACGACAACTAAGGATCGTCACAGAGTCCACAGGAATATTAAAAATGTTACATGGCAATACATTATTTTCCACCTCATGATTTTCTCTCTGAGTTCACATGTCCCGCCTGTTCTCGTGGCTTGAGTGGGAGTATGCTTAGTATGCCTGTGTGCCATTGCCTGTCCAGGAGTTTCCTTTGTTGCGCAACTGTCTGAAAAACTCTGACACCGGTTCACAAAGAAGTTTTTATGCGTAACTCCCACCTAGTAATCAGAAAACGGATTTACTTTTCACTTACTTGTAGTTAGTCAGAGGTACTCATAGTAACAACTTTGTTAATCAAATAGCCTTTTACAGGAGTAAGTGCAAGAGTAAGTCGACATTTCTCATAGTAACTTTGTGAGTCTGTGCCTTCAGCTATAAAGCTGGAAGGACACAAAAGGCTCTTGATGCCACCCTCTGCTGTGGCACATTGCTCATTGTTATAAGCATGTCCTTGTTACTTTCTCAACGTTTTTGTTTTTCTAGTTTTCCTCTATTGTGTTGTACATTAGTATTTACTTCGAATAATCAGTTAACCCATTTGCTTGACTTGAAAAGAGGCGTTTCACACTGTTATTTCTCACTTGCAAAAGCGTCTGGCCAATGCTATGATTTTCAGTGTAAAAATAGTCTGTGGAGTAAACCGAGTTCTATTTTAAGAAAGTTAAAAATGTGTACGCAATGCTAAATCCTGCCTAGTGTAATCTCGAGACTGTTTGGCGGGTTCGTTTGAAATCCCATTTAAAGTAATGAGACTTTGCTCTGAAACGGTACAGAAAACTAAGCGTGTCTTTTCATGTTAATTTCCAGATTATGGAAGAAACAAACACACAGATTGCCTGGCCATCAAAACTGAAGATAGGGGCAAAATCAAAAAAGGGTAAGTATCCCTTCATAGGGAAGTGATATGACAAAGAACACGTGAATAAAACTAGACTGTCATTCATCTCCCGCCCCCTCCAAATATGGTCAATTACATTTTGAATGTATATGTGATGTCGTAAGGTTTAGTATACACAATATATTTTCTTTACAACAACGAAAAGCCGGTCCCCACTCATGCTCTCATAATGAGCATTAATCAATTTTTTCAACGAATTCACTGCTTATGAAAGTAACCCAAGATTTGTATTAGCAAACCTCACGGGTTAATAGAGTAGCTTTGTTTCAACATTTGACCATACATACGTACAATTATAGTGCAAATGTTCCAAAATATTTCGATATGAATGGATTTATAACATTATGGAATGTAATTGAAACATCTACAGATGAAAAGATGCATACTTTACAAGAATTAACATGAAAGACATTATTACAGAAACACAGTAAATCTGCACCTGCTCGTCTATTTTCCATACAGCTTTTCACTATCGAGTTTGGGCTGTCAATATGCGAAATGCAATACTCTGTTTCCTTTATCGTCATCAGAGAGGCATTTCTAATGCTGGATGTGAGAGAGAAGTCTTGTTTGGTGTCTTCCTCAAGTGTTGATTAGCAACACAAGCTATTTCTCTGTCCTCCTTGTTCCATCCATATCCAATTGGAGATGAAATTGTTGACTCTGATTGAGCGTCTTGGTTCCAGATCATGTCCTGGTAGTTGATGCTCTTCATTGCAGGTATGAATTAACTTCTTGACGAAGTACATTTTTCCAGCTTATCTGTTTCATTGAAACCTAGTCTAATGCAACTCTGCGAGTTTGGTTCTACTGATTCTCGATTGATGGACTTTGCAAATTAATGCTTTCAGTTTATCTTGTGCAGTGATCCCCAACGTGTAGCTCGGGAGCAACATGTTGCTCGCGGCACCCTAAATTGTTGCTCACCAGTTGCTATGGGCCATGGTGTGGAGGCCTAGAAGGTGGTGCTGAAGGTATGAGACCTCAGTAGCAATATAGCCAGGACAGAGTCCTGGACTGTGCAAGCTGTGGTTCCAGCTGGCTTTTTTTTTTTACATGCAAGATTTGTTGCCACCCTACAAATTATTTTTTGGTATATGTCCTTTCTTATTCTAGCAGTGTCATTGTTAAAACTGTGCCATCTTCAGATACTTTGCTCAGCTGACAAATATATTCATGAGCAAAATAATTGAACCAAGTTTGTGTCCTGGAGAAAATTGCCATTTTCTGTTTTTTTTTTTTAAAGCTATAATGGACAAATAAGCGTTATGCATACACAACTTCCCTTTATTAAATAATTTGCGTGCCCTGCCTTTTGTACAAGTGAGGTGTGTGTTTGATGCCACTATGCGTTATATTTATTGGAAATATGAATTTTAGTGTCACCTATATTTTATTACGTAGTGTCCTAGTGGAAAAATCGTTTGATGCTCTGCGCATCTGGCATGTGCATAATGGTCAGATAAGGTAAATTCATGCCAGATTTTTCTGAATTAATTTGCTCTATATTCAAATCCAATTAAGTTAGTGTTAATAAGTTTAAATTAAGAAGCCAATTAAGTAATCCAAATACTTAGTTAACACCACATCACCCCTCTATGAAGTGGTCATCACATGCTCAAAGTTTTGACCAATGTGTGCCTCTAAGCCTGGTTTAAAATCCTTTTTGGGCAGAGAAACGAGGCTCCAAATCCTTCAGAAAAGTATTATGTTTATTCCTAACCACTTTTTCACCAATGCAACCTCCAAAGCCCCTCGTGAAGGGATCTTTGAAGCTGATCAGAATGACTCAATCAATATTTATATAATCATATTTCTTGATTAAGTTAACAACATTTAAAAACATGTATATTTCATAAAATTCACATAGAACAAGCCTAAAAAAGCAGCTTTAACATATTCAAACAAGCTATATATAAAAACCGGTTCATTGCAATTCATTATATAAAACATAGCTCCCATGCATGTCCATGCTTACGCAAAACAGAGAAACAGCAGCCAAGTAACACAAAATTTACAAAATCTTCATCGACTCCTTTTTTTCAGCCACACTTTTTGCTTCCACCAGCACACCTTCTTAATTTGAGGCGTGGGTATGTTTAAATGTACCATTAGCATCAGCCTCCTGCATTCTAGGGCTCTTATTTCACAGATTTCTCCTTGTAATCTTATATGTGTAAGTAAGTCTGCATATAAAGCTAAAGAGGGCAGCCTATGTATATATTGGACATCTGCCTCTCTCCCCATTGGACAAGCTCTAAGAGAGCTATTTTGAGTTGACTAAATTTGCCAAATTTAGTTATATCCCACCCCCTAACGAAATGGGCAGTGCCTTACAACCCCCAAAGCATTTTTTCTTTTCCAGCGGAGGCTACAATCGCACTTGCACTGAAATTCACACTATGATTAGCAGAAAATCCCAGATGTGCTTTTAAAAAATAAATTACAAATCTTAACTGGCCCGACACCTTGAAACTGAACACCACCAATTTAGCTCATAAGGCGCTACCAGGTGTATCTGCAAGGAGTCCTGCTATTTGGCACAGGAATTTATTTTGCAACTCCTCCAGGGCATAACAGTTTGTACCACCCTAGATTTCGCAGCCAAAAAAATCATGCAACAGACCTTTGCCTTTTACGCCTGCATGCACTTGTCCAATCAGAATGCCCCAAACTTGAAATACAATTTTGAAAAGCCCTGTAATCCTTAATGAAGCCTTTTCAGCTGTCTTCTTAAAATTACTGACCAAAACACGATTCTTTGAGATAAAAATTAGACTGCCCCCTCATCTGTATATTCATTTAAAAACTAGCTAGAAGGTTTCACCCTCAAACACCATTGTTTCTGTTTTATCATATTACATTTCAAACTATAGTTCCCAAAATAGTCTTTTGTGTTTAGCAGGTCCTGCTGGAGACCTGCCAGGGCTAAGTCCAAAATAGCCACCTCTTCTGTATAAAGAAGCATGCTATAAAATGTGCCCATCAGAGAAGGTGGGTTAAGTTTCCCAATAGAAGTAATAAAATTAACGTCTGAAAGGAAAAAATGTACAATTCCCATCTTGTATAATGGACAGACGCTGAGATGTCTGTGTATCACAATGGGATGAGATTTAATAAATAATTAGGGAACCCAATCAAATGTAAATTATGCCCCACTATGTTTTTATCAAATCAAATGCTTTCTCCAAATCAGAAATATGATCTCCCTCACTTAACCTTACTGTGTGTCTCCATGATGGGGCGCAGAATGAAGCAATGGTCCACTTTACTATGCCCTCCCCTGAACCACTGCTTGGGAGGGCTTCAAGATATTGTTACTTTGAGTCCACTCCTCCAGTTTGAGCAACAAACATTTGGAGAATATCTTACTGGCAATGTCCGGTAAGGAAAGTGATCTATAACCGTGGGGGGCTGATGGACCAATGACTACTTGTCCAAGGAGAGGGCAGAATGCCTTTCTCGACAACTGCATTGAGCATAAAACTATTAGTTTTAAGTGAATATCTTAATTTCATGTGAAATAGTAATTATTTTCAGTGCCTCCTTGTTGACCTTGAGCATCGCCAACGAGCCCCTCTGACTGTCGGAAATCTTTTTGGTGCCGACCCTGGCCATTTGAAAATTAACTCAAGAGGATAGTGTTCGCTCTTTGTTCAATCTGAAATGAAAAATGCATAACATTCCTGAAGAAAAACCAATCCACAATACAATAATCAATGACTGTGGAACAGTATTTCTGATCTTGTATGCTTAGAAATGCACCATCTGCCACTAAAGATCCCAGAAATTACCCAGGTAAAATCCCAAAGTACACCTGAAAATCAGTGCTCCATTTGTGAGCAATTGTACTGTCCAAACATTTGCATGAAATTTCAAAAAAATATTTTGCTCGAGGACCTAAAACCCCTGGTAATGTTTATTCACTCGTACTATATTTTTTAACAATTTAACTGGTCCTATGTGTCTAAAAACATCCTAACGGACACTCAATTTCCTTAACATTTCTTGTAAAAAAACACGTAATGTCAAATGGAGTTGAAGGCCTTGCAAATTTCCTTTGCTAGAATTGCAGATGTTCTAGATAACTATTAAATACTGCAAATGAAAATGTTTTATAAGCAGTCTAAAGTTTTTACGTTTCTAAGTTGTGCTTCAATCATTTGTCAGCCCACTGAGCGAGTTCTGTCAAAAAATTGATGTTGCTCACCATTTCATTTGATAAGCACATTTTGCTCATTGCACCCAAAAGGTTGGGGACCCCTGGGATAAAGCATGTACATTACTTCGGGATCATCAAATCGAAGTGGTCAACATGAAACTGGGAACCCAAATGTTAAAAAAGCAGACAGTGGGACATTCAGTCGGATGTGCCCTGTCCTTGTGTATTCCTATTTGTGTGAAGCAATAGGGAATTTCTTGCGCAAAACACAACTGTTCTCGCACATGAATTTCAGGAAGCAAACCTTATTAGAGGGTAGGTTTTTTCAACCAGTTCTAGAGTTTAGCAAAGTAGCAGGGATACCAAGAAACAGATGTGAAAAAGAATGTGAGGTACACTACTACTTACGGTAGAGTCAGGTTACACAATAGGTTATGCAATAGTTTCAGCCTCCCAAAATACATCTAGGAAAGCCATTATTTTCCTAAGTGTGTCCCAACCTGGATTGTTTCTGATGCAACATTGCAAGAAGTGCCGAAGCAAATATCTAGCATTTGTGTCTTGCCAATGAGACAATCCACCCAAAGAGATTTCTCAATGTATTTGACTTCCTTGACCTATCTGGAAAACGTAACAAAATATATCTGTGGAACAGAATCTAAACCTGTAGCAACATTAGGCCTGGGTCACAATAAACTGTTGCACAGGATGGTACTCCTCCATCCTGTCCCCTTTCCTCTATAATGATGGGCTAGCTCATCCCACGAGGACAAAACCGGAGCCTTTTTGGCACTATAATAAAAATGTTCCCTTTAAATTAATGTACGCTGGGCCTCCCCACCCATGCTGACTCTTCTCACATGCCTAACTTGCCAGTCCTTTTTACTGCTCAACTGGACTGGATGCCTTGCATCTGCTGTGAAAATTGTTTCTTTTTGTCACCACACCTTCAGCCTTTTGGAAGCACTATTATCTGGATACCAGGCTGAAGCCAGATTTGGTCAGACAGTCTTGCAAAACTTATTTGCTCTTAGTTAGACAACCTCCACCCATGGTTTTTCCATGCTACAACATCTCCCATCAGTATGGAGATAAGGGAGCGGATGTACGAGTAAGAAACATTTACTCGCCCCATGGACTACTGTACTTCTAGTCCATAGTCGCCATTCTTCTATACGACCCTCCTCCATGCACCGGCTTAATCGGTGCATTTAGACCGTTGAGCGGGAAAAGGACTGATCAGTGAGGCAGGTGGGTGGCGTCGACATGCACAGGCACTCCCTCCGTGCATCATTTTAAAAGGAAAGTTTTTATTGCGGTGCAAAAAAAAAGGCTCCCGTCGTACGAGGTGTCGCATTAGTACAGTGAATGCACAGTACACAAATCATCATGGGCAACATATCCAATGTGCTGAAGAAGCACACACACACACTTGTCACTTGTTGCACTCTGTCTGTTACCTGGAAGTTTTCTTCAAGAAGTTTTCCATGTGAAGAAATGTTTAGAATGTTTAAAATGGTAGAAGCATTACAAACCAAATGTATCAAGAGCTGCAATATTCAAGATCTGCTAGCAGCCATTGATGATTTGAAAGCCTCAGAAATACCCTTAAACATGCTGATGCTATTTTTATTTTCCTTTAACATCTTCCATAGACCATCTCTCCACTCTCTATGGCCAAATTGGCCGTTATAAATCATTTCATTTTTTTTTTTCCATTTGGTACTGACAAATGAAAACTAAAAGGAAGAAACATTCTACTTCTCTTTTTGCTCAACAATAAACTTCAATTTTTTGTCACTTGACTTATAACATTTTGGTTATGTTATGTTGATTTATACTGCACACCGCTACCACCAAGGGGCAGTCTCCAGGCGCTTGTGTGGCTCTGCAAGAGAGGAGTGTGGGGGGATTAGTGGGGATAAGGTAGTGTTGTTTTGCATTTCGGTTGTTTGTGCCCGAGGCCTCGTGCATTGTAACCGTTTCAGTAAGATTCAGTGCCTCGGTTGTGTGGAAGTGTTTTGTGTTGGTGTTGTGTGGGTTTGGTCATGCGCCCTGGCTTGGTAGTGTCCTTAAGGGATCCAGAGTCATGGGCGGCCATAGCAGTGGGATGATCCGGTATCTTGGTGTGTAGTTGCATTGTTGATGGTGGTTCTAGAGATGCTGGGTGTGGATATAGTATTAATTCTGTTTATTTGTAGTGTGGCTAGTCCAAGGTCTGGTGTAGAGGCATCAGTTATGTTGGAGGAGCAGGAAGGGGAAATGGGTTAGTAAGTCATTCAGTTTATTGGCGCCTCTGGCACGGCTCTTTGGTTGCCGCTTGACAGTATCTCACCAGGATCTTGTTTGTGGTTCTTTGTCCCATCTAGTATGCTCTCAGGTTGTTTGTCTGTGGTGGTGGTATGGTTGGTGTGCCTTCGAGGTTGTCATTGTCTGCTGAATAACCAGGTTTGAGGCATTTCCTGAAGGAGGTGATGTCATCTGTGGTTCTAATTTCTTTGTGCATGTTGTTCCAGATGTTAGCTATTAGACGTGAGAATGCTGTTCCGTCGAATTTCCTTTTTTTCCGTAGTGTTTTGCCTCTATTTGAAGGTCATTGCTGGATCTTAATTCCCCTCCTGGGCGATACCGGCAAATCTTGTCTTGGAGGAATTCTTCTCCTTGTCTGTGCAAGGCCTTTTGGTCAATGCATAGTGCTTTGAATTTGGAGAGCTTTTTTACTGGTAACCACTGTAGGTTTTTCAGTGCTGCTGTATTTTGCACCCTTTGGAGTTTCTTGGTGAGTCTTTCCGGCATTCCTAGGTAGAGCATCAGAGATATGATTGTGAGGGTTCTGTGGGGGAAGGAGAGGTAGGGAAGTAATCTTCTGAACAGTCCTAGGAGGAAGAAACATTTTTTGGCAATTTGCGTTGTGTTAGTCTGTTGTCCATGAGTATTCCTAGGTTATTTACTACATCGGTGGTCTCCAGTTGCATTCCCATGCCGATCGGTGAGTGCAGTTGTGGATTCCCTCTGTCGAGTCCTGCGAGTGAGAGCATTATTTCCATTTTTGCCAGGTCCAGTTTAAGGTTGTTTGTTGTCCTCCAATTGTAGATGTCTGTGAGGTAGTTGTTAAGGCTGTTACTTTGTTCCTGGGTTCTGTTTGTTTTTACAATCAGTTCAGCATCGTCTGCATAGTTGTAGGCGGTAAGTCCGTGGTTTTGAAAGATTTTTATCAGTGGACACATGTAGATGTTGAAAAGCAGCAGGTAGAGGCTGGATCCCTGCGAGACTCTGCAGGGGGATATATGTTTGGTGTTAGAGGTGAACGGTGGTAGGTAGGTTCTTTCGGTTTGGTTTCTTAGGAATCAGGTAAGCCACTTTAGTGCATATTCTTGTATGGGACATTCCATCAATCTTTTTATTAGCGTTGCGTGACTGATTGTGTCAAAAGCCGATGATATGTCCAATAGTATGAGGGCCGATTGGGCATCGTCGTCTGCGTTTATTTTCTGGTTGTCCCATATAGATAGAAGTGATGATTCCGTTCCTCCCATTGGTCTGAAGCCAACTTGTGACCGGTCGCGTATTCAGTATGTTTTGACATATTTAAAAAGGATTTTGTACATGTCGTTCTCCAGGATCTTTGCTGGGTAGGATAGGTTGGATATTGGTCAGCAGTTGCTCGTGTCTTCTGCGATTTCTGGTTCCTTTTTTCATCAGCGGTTTAATGTATGCTGATTTGAAGGACAACGGTACTATTCTTCTTTTCAGTGATAGATTCATTAGGTTCTGGAAGTGTGTTGCCGGGGTTCTGTGGTTGAGGATTCCTTTGAAGATGTCAGGCATGCAGCAGTCCATTGGGGATTCTGCAAGTTTGATGTCCTTGATCAGTATGACAAAGGTTCTGTCTGTGATTGGTTTAGGCAGGTGAGTGTTGCTGCAGCCTGTGATTTGCCTGGTGTCTTTGGTCTGGCAGTCATGGTTACATTTTCCCGGGCTAGGTTGATGGTCTGCTGAATTGTGTCCATTTTGCTCTCAGGTGGTTGGTAATGTTGTCACAAAGTGCTTGTGTCGGGGTGATGTAATTCTTGCAGGAAGATTTTTATTTTTATTTCTGATAGATTTTGAAGATTTCCTTCTATGGATTGTTTGCTGATTCTCTTCTTGTGGCGTAGTAGAAATGTTTTGCTTTCTGGACCGTTGATTTGTATAGTTTAATTTGTCTTTGGTATTTTATTTTTGTCATGTCAGGTATATTTTTCTCTCAATTTCTTTTCCATTTTTTGCAGTCATTTTTTTAAAGTTCTTTCAGTTATTCTGTGAAAAATGTTGCTGTCTGTTTTTTTGTTGCTGCTTTGAATGTTTTAGCTGGTGTCAGTTGTCAAGGGCCTCGGTGATCCAATTGTTGAGTGCGTTTTCTACTATGTTTCAGTGGGTTCTGTTTGTCTTGGGGTGGGTTGAGTCTAGAAGGTTTGTCAGGGCCTCCAGGTCTAAGCTCTTCCAGTTTCTTCTCTTGCTGGTATGGAGTATTTACTTCCCTGCTGTTAGGCGGATTTGGGATGTGATGAATGGTATTCAGTAGTAGTCGCTCCATACCATTGGTGTAGGCGGCGCAGATGCGCATAGTCCTTCCCTGCAGAAGATTGCATCCAGTGTGTGTACAGCGTTGTGAGTAGATCCATTTACTATTTGCTTTAAATGCAAAGTTTCTAGGAGTGCACAGAGTGAGTTTGCTCTGGACTAGATTTTCTTTTTCAAACCATATGTTGAAGTCTCCCAATATGACCAGGTTGTCTTGGTGGATTGATAGCATGATGGTCACGTCTGCTATTTTCATTGCAATTTTGGGGTTGTAAGAAGGTGGTTTGTAGATCAGGAGGAGTACTATGTTAGTTTGGCCGTTGAGTTTTATCTTGATGAGGAGGGATTCATAGTCTACTGCGTTGGTTGCGATAGGATGAGATGCTTGGATGTGGTCTTTGCGTCTGACTGCGGTTCTGCCTCCTCTTCGGTTTTCTCTGTTGACGTGTATTCATTTATAATTGTCGGGTATTGCTCCATTTGCGATGGCTTTGTAGTTGTCCGATAATCAGGTTTCTGTCAAGAAAAAGCATGCCTTTGCCTCCTTCGCTTAGAAGATCATGGATTTCTATTGAGTGGTTTGCCATGGAGCTGACTTTCAGAAGATTGCAGTGTAGTTTGTTTGATTTTCCTTTCAAGTTGTTGTTTGTATTATTTGTTTGACCTGGTGTGTTGTCGTATGGGTTTCGTTTGCTGGTGGGTTTTGCCTGGTTGAACCTGTTGGGCGGTGTGGTTCTTTGGTGATCAGTCTCTTCGTCGAGTAGACTGATGAGGTTTATGGTGGAGTTGGTTTGTTTTGGTTCGTTCCGGGTGTTAAATTGTGTAGGTACCCATCCGTTATTCCAGTCTTTGGTGATGTAGGGCGTGTAGAGGGTGGTGGTTTCCAACTTGTCCCCGATTCTGGTTAGGATGTTGTCCATGGTGTAGGCTGGGTTGTGGTGTTTATTAGTTGTCATGTTGCGTTTGATGTCCTGATGGAGTCTGTATTCGTAACATTTGTTGGTTGTCGGTTTGTTGTTGCTTGTCTGTTTTGCTTGCCACACAGTCATATGTGGAGAAGTAGAGGGTGATGTAGTCGGTCTTTGCTCTGTTCTTTGTATGTCTCCTCGGGCTGTCTGTACTGTTTATTGGCCAGTTTTTTGCAGTTGTGGGGTCATGCTGGTTGGTACCTTCCTGAGCAGTTTGGGTTTTCTTATAGTTTGTTGTCTTTTCTGGCTTCTTTGTCTTTCTTTTGCCGAGGCATGATGTTTGTGATGTGGGTTGTGTTCATTTGAATGGGCGTCCTCTTTGGATCGGTGTGGTTTCTGGTCCTTCAGGTTCAGTCTTTGTTGTTTGTGGTTAGTTGTTGCTTGTAGTGGTCATGTTATGGATAGTTGAGATCTCGGTTTGAAGACCGTTGTGGTTTGGTTTGTTTATTGCTCTTTCTTTTTTTGGCTCCTGGGCTGTTGTGTTATTTATATTGGAGCTCATTTGGTTATGGTTGATGAGCCAGCGGTAGTTAACCCTCAAAGTTCTTACGTTTCAGTTATGCCCATGCAAGGTATCCTTTCTGACTCCGATGTGCCAGTCCGCAGTGCGTAGGAATGTCTGGTTGGTGACACGGTGTCCGCCCAACAGTCACCTGTACCCTAGCCACCAGGGATTGTGTGGGGTCCAACAGTCAGTGCGCTAACATGCAGACTTGGAACGCCTGGATAGAGGGTGGGGGCTTAAACAGACAATGCAGTCACACTTATGCTTGGGGTACCAAGAGAAGGGGAGAGTGCCTAAAGATGGGGTGGAACAGTTAATGCAGAATGCTTAGATTTGGGACACCTGCCTAGAGGGAGAGGGGCCCAACAGTCAATGCAGTTACACCCAGAATTGGGACACCTGTACAGGGGGAGAGTGCCTAAATAGGGGCACAGCAGGCAATGCAGTCCAACCTAGTGTTGGGACACCCATGCAGTGGGAGAGTGCCTAAATAGGGGGCACAGCAGTCAATGCAGTCACACCTAGAATGTGGACCCCTAGACAATGGGAGAAGGCCCAAAGCGGGCGAAGGCCAGAAGAGGGCACAGCAGTTAATGCAACAGCCGTTTGGTTTGGGACATCTGGATAGAGGGAGAAAGGCCGAAGTAGTGCACAGCAGTCAATGCAATGATATTTGGATTTGGGACATCTGGGTAGTGGGCGGCAGCAGTAACTACAGCAATCTAATAGCTGGGACACCTGGATAAAGGGAGAAAGGCCAAAGTAGTGCACAACAGTCAATGCAATAACTCTTTGATTTGGATGGGGCACAACAGTGAATGCAGCAACCAATAACACAATGCAGTAACACTTTGATTTGTGACACCTGGGTAGGGGGCCACACCAGTAAATGTAGCGACCTTAGATCTGGGATACCTAGATAGAGGGAGAAAGGCCTAGTGAGGGGGCACAGCAGTCAATGAGAACACTTTTGAAATTATGTGTTGCCAAAACCTTTTGTCTAAATGGGATATATGGCTGGTTACCACAACAGGCTAAATGTGAGGTATCGCCAACTTATGCAAACAGGCTAGATGTGAGATATCGCTAATTTACACAAACAGGCTAAATGTGAAGTATTACTAACGTACACAATAAGGGTAATTTACACAATCAGGCTGAATGGGAGACATTGCTAACTTACACAAACAGGCTAAATGTGAGATATAGCTAACTTACTCATACAGGATAAATGTGAGATATCACTAACTTACACAGTCAGGCTAGCTTACACAATCGGGCTAAATGTGATATATTAAGCTTGCACAATCATGCTAAATGTGAGATATCTGCAGGCAGAGGGTGGGAAGGTGTTTAGGCTGATTCACAGGGAAGCAGCAAGGAGGGAGCAGGGAGAGAGGGAAAGCAGGCACTGGGTGTTCAGGGAATGGAGCGGGCTTGGAAAGGTTGAATTGTGCCCAAAGGAAACCCAAACACATTCTGTTTGAAGTTGAACGAAAAATGGAGGGTTAAGCTCCCTAGATGCCGCTCAACCTGGTTTGGACTCGAAAAGCGATGGGATGACTTCCAAAGGGTTAGTCATGGAATTGTGTTATTCCTCTCCTAAAGTGTGACCTACAGCAATGGTCAAGCATTACCTCAGTGGTGCATACATTTGCATATATTTTGGAGGATAGCTCAGGAGCTGCATGCTTACCTTGGGAACAAGATAACACTATGCAGAATATTCTTACCTCTTCTCACAACGTGAAGCAATCCTCCACCTTAAGTCAACTTGATCTATCCACCACTTTTGCGTTGATGAACCCTGCAATTCCCCTTTTTTCCCCCTTTGAAGTTCTGGAACTGTTCTGTCTTGGGTCTCTTCTCATCTCTCTGGCTGTACATATTCTCTATCATGGGCTGAGAACTATTCTACCCCACTACTTCACTGTGGTGTTCTGTAGGGTTTATTCCTTGGTCCTCTTTTCTATGTGTACACTATTCCTCTCGCTGCTGTTATGCAGACATTTGCTTGTTCCTGTCACTTTTATGCTGAGGTTTCTGAGATCTTTGTATTGTTTTCCACTTTTTCTGGTTCACTACACTCCTCTATTTCAGATTGTTTGTCTCCTGTTAAACTTTGAATGATATCATATGCCTTTCATCTCAAAATCTATACAATTGGGATTCTGTTCTTTGCTGCCCCATCCTCTTGTGATTGTTCTTCTCTTTCATCTACTTCTTTCTATCCCTATTCTCTCCCCTTAACAACTTCTTCTCATAATTTAGGTATTCTGTTTGATGCATCTCCTTCCTTCTCTTAACATAACTCTACCCATACTCATTCCTGCCATTATCAGCTGAATACCATCCACAAAATCTAACCATTTCTCACTTTCTTGGCAGGCAAGACTCTTAATCTGACTTTTTTTTTTTATTACTGCTTCTGTCAGGTTGCCTGCTTTCGACTTTGCTCCTTTTCAATATATATTGAATTCTGATCTTTGTGAACTTTATGCGCTTCCCTCTTCCTTTGCTGCAGTGTATTGGCTTCTCTTAACAGCCCACCTTCAGCTTTGTTTCTTGTACAAATATATCTGTGGTCTCTTATCTTTTCTATATGGAATCTATCTATGCCCCTTCTCAGACACATCGCTTTTCTTCTTTATTCCGGACTGTGCCTTTCCCCTACCCATTGCGCAATTGAATGTTATTTTTGTGTGTCTTAGCTCCTAACCTCTGGAATGCGCTGCCTCTATCTCTATGATCTTCTTCCATGTTATCTAGATTTAAATTCTTTCTTAAAACACATTTTAGCTCTTCTTCAATGACATTTGTCCCTCATGATTTATCATTTGTACATATTTCTATTCTTCTGGATCAGTGTATATAATATTGTACAGCGCTTTGGTGAATTTACTTTACGGACAGAACATGAATGAACTTTGCAAATGAAAGAGAGACAAGAGAGGTTTGACTAATCGACTCCACTGTTATAATTTTAATTATAATTGTTAATTTATAACGTGCTTAATACTAAGCGTGGGATCGGGATTTGAGCCTGTGTTGCGCTGTATTGACTTGCTTCCAAGACAAACATGTTGCCCCTGAGCTTTCCTTCCTCCCCCGAGAGATAAGTCTTGACCGTGCTTTTAAATTTGTTCAAGCAGGGTACGGCATGTTGTCGACACTGGGAGCTTGTTCGTATTTACATATTTACAGGGAAGCATGGACAGCAGCTAACTTAATCATGTGAAGGGACCAGTTTGATCGTAATACGTTAATGCAGGCAATTGATTCAAACAATAATGACTATTGGATATTCTTTTCTATGCAGTTAAAGAATATGTTGGGAGAATGTGCCGTTTAGAGTATCAAAGTCTTGAGAAACACATACGGGTCGAAACACGTGTTGACTAGTAATCTCTATGGGCACACAGTCAAGTGTAATGAACTAGTCGAATTTTATGGAAGCACAATCAAATGTAAAAGTCTTCAATAGACCTACTGTGATTTCTGCATTGAATTAGTTACCATGTGTAAAAATCAGGAATAAATTCCACATATTATAACTATTAGAGTGGCACAATGTAGGGTAAAACCTATATTAAATGGGGTTGCAGCCTTCCTACATAATATTAGACAAAAACAAAGTGCACACGTACACTGATCTTACCCTACCAAAGTTTGAGTGTAATATTACAGTAGTGAAGCTTTGATTTTATGAGCGTGGATGCAATCAAGGTTTTCCTCCGATAGGAATGGGAGAATCTGCCACAATAAGTTGGTTGTATAGGCACATGTAGAACGCAAATGGGCAGTATGCTTGTTGAAAGATAATTGAGTATTAAAATAGACACCCAAAGTCTTGACACGAGGAGCCACTCGTATAGAACAACCCCAGGTAGAAAATTGGCTGTTGCTAGGATCATGTTTCCGTAGCCTTGCACCTAAGCCAACATACAACAGTTTCATTTTATTATTGTTTAAAGCCAACAAGTTCAGTGTCCTCCATGACTGGCTGAAGGAATAAATAGTATTGATAGCTGCAGAGACTTATGGGTAATCACCTGATAATTCCATTAAAATCTGAGTATCGTCTGCATAGTTTGTGTAGCAGATTCCTAGATTGTCTAAAAGATCAAACAGCTGCCTTGTATACATGTTGAAAAAGTGAGTGAGAGACAAGAGCCCTGAGGTACTTCACAAGTAAGGGAGACTGGCAAGGCGTGACAGTCATCCTCTGCAACGAGGTCCCAGGAAAGAGTTGATCCATGCACCGGCATTCTCACAGCACATCCCTTCTTCCATCAGTCTTTTAGTGAGCTGTGAGTGATCAACAAGATCAAATGCTTCAGACAAATCCAGCAGTAACAAAAGCGCTGTGCGGCCATTATCAATAATTACTGCAGTGTTGTTCTTGAGGTCCAGGAAAGCACTCTGTCCTGTGATTGCTGAAGCCCTAATACATTAGAAGTTTCCAGAAATTCCTGAAATTATAAATAAGCAATCCTGCATAGGATTGGCAGGAGAAACGGAACGTTTGTCAGAGGATGGTAGTTATTGGCAATTAAAGGACGCAGGTTGACTCTTTTATTTTTTTTAAAGTGGAGTAACCCATGCCTCCTTGAGAATGTCCAGCACACATGACTCAGCAAACAAAGTATTAATCATTCTTGTAACCAAAGGAAGGAGGAGGGCCAGAAGATCTTTAATGATGTGGCGTAATGTACCCGTTCCATGGGCAACACCATGGGGTAACTTGCCACAGCCCCAGTTAATTGCCTGACACTATGATAGCCAAGTATTGGTAATGTACTTGGGAGCCCCACTTTTCTATCCCACACCTTCCACACTGTGGTACTTTTGGCTTTACTGGAATGTTGCTGCAAATTGTTTGAACATAGTAGGTCAAATGTCTGTGCTAGTTGGAGCATGGAGACTTGTTAGTGCTGATGTGATGAAAATTGTATTTGGCTTTGTGGCGGAAAAAAAAGAGGAACATTTTCTTTTGGCTAACAGTCCAGCTTTTTCGTTTATCCCAGGGTAAATGTGGTGTACCGTTGCATGGAAAATGCCTGCTTGGGAAGTGTTTGGTGTTACAAAAAAAACGTACAATGTGCAAGTGGTTGAATGTAAAAGTCCTAATTGAAGCGGCAGTAGCAGTGTCAGGAAATCCCTGTTTGTGTACCCGATTATGTAATATTTGTGAACAATTTTTATTTATTTTATTGTTTGCTTGTTAGGCGCTTCTACAATAAGAAAATACTGTTTAAAATCGCCAAAACAAATTCATGAAAACGTGACGCACACACTGACATGTTACTTTGACTCAAAATAAGCTTTTTGTCATGCAGTAGAGACACATTATAACAATCAGCCTTAGTGCAAAATCTTTATGAAGTACGAATTGGGGAAACCTTTTTGCTCGATTCCATATTACACAAGCAACAAAACTGATTTAATGTAACGTTATCCGTTATAGCCTCCTCCTTCTGTGCGTGGCTCTGTAAGAAAAGAGGGAGGGGGTGGTTGTTAGTGTGATGGGGAACAGGCAGATGCAAAACCAGTGTTGTCGGTGGGTGTAGCTCAGAGGTAGCCGGGATGTGAGTGGTGACTGGCTTCTATGGGTTTGGCGGATGCACTTGGGGAGGGTTACCAGACATTTGATCGAAAAAAATTGGTCGACTAGACAAATGGTCGAACCAATTTGGTTGAAAACCAAATGGTCGAATTTTTTATTTTCTATTTTTAGGCCTTTTTTGGGGGGGGGGAATCCCCCATACCCCTTTTTTTTCTAAAAAAAAACCTTTTTTTCCCTAAACTACAACCTTTAAAAAATATATATAAAAAAGAAATTCGTCCATTTGGTTTTCGATGAAATTACGTCGACCAAATGTCCTGTCGACTAATTTTTTTCGATGAAATGTCCGGACACCCTTGGGGAGAATGTTACGTAAAGGGATCAGCCCCAGATCCGATAGAGTGCAGCAGTTTTTATAGGGCTAAAGAGGAGAGCTTTCTCCTGGCTCAGTTAGTGAACATGTGGTAAGGGCTAAAACTCCCATGGGCATGTGTCTGGTATCTGTGCATGTAGAGTAGGTGGCAGATTTTATTGGGGAGTTGGTTAGTTTAGGGAAAAGTGTTGTTGGCAAACAAGGGGTGCAATTAGTGAGGGGAAGCATAAGTGTGTATTTATTCGTATTTAATAGGTTTATATAGCGCTTTACGCCAAAGCACTTTACAATGCAAAAATAATACATAGTAAACAAGAAGCATAAAGTTACAAAGACATGAAAGAAACCATCGAAAACAGTATGTAGATCAATTGACCAGTTCTAAAGGGGGAATAGATAAGAGGAAGGAGAAAGGGATGTCAGAGCGGGGGAAGAATACAGAGATAACAGGGGGAGGGAAGGAGGGATGAGAAAGAAAGGGAAGAAGAGGGGAAGTAGGAAGGAGGGTAGAGATAAAGGAGGAAGATAATAGGAGTTGGGAGCCATCCAGTAACGATTAGGAGTGTCTGTTAGATGCATGTGGTAGACTTTGTTTGATTCTGTGTTTGTGTGGATTCTGATTTAAATAAGTCAATTTTGCAATGCTCTTCATCCGAGGGTTGTGTGGGTTCCTGGTATTTTCCTATAATTTAAGAGCGGCACCCTTTGACCACAGTGAACTAATTTTCCAAAAATGTATGCCTGCTGTTTGTGTGTGGTTTTCTGGTATCTTCCTATAATTCAAGAATGGCATCTTTCGTTGGATAAAAGTTGATGCAAGTAGGTGTATATTCGGCTGAGTGTTTTGACCATTATTAGTGATGACGTTAGTTGAATAACAAGGCTTTAAGCTGTTTTCTGAAGGTTGCGTGGCCTTCTGTGTGGAGGTGCTTGGCTAGGGAGTTAGTGTGGTTGCTGGGAAGGAGAAGTAATCTCCTCTGTGGTGCTTCTGAGTGAAGCATGGCACAGTTAGCAGTGTGCTGTTTCTCAATTGGTGTGCTCTTGATGTTATGTATTGTGAAAATGTCCTTGTGTTTGTTTGATTGAAAGCCCTTTCCATAGCAGACACAGTGATACTTTTGATTGGTGGCCCGTGCAGGATGTGCAGTGCTTGATTCTTTTCAGCCTTGGGAGTAATATGGCTGTCACATTTCGGACTATTATAATATGTTGAGTAGATACTCCCAGAGTGCCAACTAAAGGTTATTTGCATAGTCGATTCTTGATAGTACCAGTATTTACCAAGGTCATGTGTGGGAAGGCCTGATGAAGCATAATGTGTTAGATGGTAATGAGTGTGCAGAAGTAGCTCCTTATGATGGATTTGACTTGTGGTTCTAGTGTAGGCCTGGCTTGTTGAGAGGTGGTCCATGAACATGTTGAATAGAACAGGTGAGAGGCTGGAATCTTGGGACCTTTAAATGTGTGGGTGCAATGGTATGACCTAAAAAGGGCATTTGGTGTAGTTCCTGTTCTTGCGATAAAGAAATAAGTAATCCTGTATAGGACTATTCCCTTTGCTCCCATGTTTTTTCACTATGATCTCATGACTGATCGTGTTAAAGGCCACCAAGATTTCCAGTAGGGTGAATGCATTGGGTGAGTTGGTGCATGCATTTTTCTTGGTCTGACCCACATTCAGCCTTGGGAGTAATATGGCTGCCCCATTTTGGACTATTATAATATGTTGAGTAGATACTCCCAGAGTGCCAAGTAAAGGCTATTTGCATAGTCCATTCTTGATAGTATCAGTGCAATATTTACCAATGAGGAGCAGAGTTAAAATGACAAGTGCTAGTCTGGTTTGCTTAGTTATTGACTTGCAGATATTGGGGGTGTCATGGGTCTTGCTGAGGTGGACTATAAAGAGGAAGTTCTAGGAGACGAAAGGACAAAATGCAGGTAGGGAGGTTCTGTTGAAAGTCCTTCCATAGATGGGTGAAGTGCAGTTGGTCTTTTCCTGTCCAGATGGTCTTATATGTGTTGGATGTGGTTGCTGAAGTGTGTTGCTGTGGAGTCACTGCTGGGCCCATATTGTACGATGCAGGGATTTTGATTTCTTGGACAGTTTACTTTTGGCTGCGTTGTGTTGGTTTAATCTGATTTGAATATTAAGTTTTGGCTTTGCCTTGATGGTTTCTGTTTTGTAACACCATAGCTGCTGATGGTAGGCCAGTGTTTCTGTCAAAAGTTTGCTTACCCAGATTTTCGCAAGCATTACATTTTCTTTTTTTGTGCAATTCAGCTTGGCAGTAAACCTTTTTACAACTTGTTTCTTTTGTGATGTTTTGAATGGCTTTTTAGTGCTCTCGAAGGTGGTGATTACTTAGTTATGGATATTGATAAGTTGGTTGTCCCATGCTTTGGCCTGAATTTCATTTGTAGTAAGGGGTTTGAATGCTCCAAATATTTCAATGAAGGTGTTCAGTTTGAACTCTTTCGATGGTCCAGTTAACGTTGGGGGACTTTTGATTGCTTCCAAGAGTACTGACTCTTTGGTGAAGATGGTGCCTGGGTTGCTAAGAGTAGAGAAGTTACTTTACCTCATGGGTCGGTCCTTTGAATTGTGGTTTGAGGCGTAACACATCAAGGTTTGTGGAGAGTAATTATATAACCATGTTAACCATGTTAGACAGATATTGAGGTCTCCCAGTAAGGTGAGCTGTTTGCAATGTGGAAATATTAGCAAACACATCATCCAGGTTGTCTGCGAACAAGGTGCATAGGGAGGTTGTCTGTATATGAGATTGAAAGTTAGTGTCGCCATGTGCGAGGGTGAACAGAGTAGGACAAGTAAATCACCTTCTGGGATCTTGTAGAATATTGGTGTTGAAACAAACAAATGCTATTCCTCCTGGTTGTTCTGTTGACAAACTCGATCTTATAGTTTGTTAGAAATGTTCTGCATGTAACTGGAGCTTGTGATCATCTAGGAGCCAGGTGTCTTGATGAACAGTAGGTATTTTCTATCCTCTCATAAAAAAACGTGTATTGTAGCGAGTCGGATATAGGAGAAGGACATGAAGACCTGGTTTGAACATAAGACATTTTTATTAAGGAAAATGATTCCTCACCTATCTCTGCAACTATGATGGGTTTCCCTAAGCTTAGAAAAAATAACAAACTGATGCTCATCACAATGTCTTACAAAACTCAGTCCTCCCTCCAAACTTATCTGCCCTAATGTCTAATCCTATCACTAATAACAAAATAAACATAAACTCAGCCAGGAAAACTATTACCCCCCCACACACCCCGAACCCCATTTTTTGACTGACTTGTGGTGGCTGGTTCCTGACCGCCCGGCATTCGTGTCTTTAGTTTTCTCTTCACTTTCAGGCCTTGGCCTCCAGACACAGTTCCACATAAGTCTTTTGCCCTTCTGTCTTTCAGGAATAGAAGACTCCAGGCACAACTGTACTTGTCAATTCAAAATATTTGGTCCTCAGTTGGAGTAACTGGTCCTGTACACTGGCTTCTTGTTTTTTTCACCCCACCAGGATGTTTCCATTTCTCCTGGGTTATTGTACTCTTATCCCAGCGTGAACCTTCTGGCTCTTCAGCCTCTCTGTTTGGCATAGTTCTCACCCCTCCGTGGGTTACCTGGTTTCTCAGCCCTGCTTCGGCCATCAGGCCTCTACTTCTTGCTGCTTTCACTGCATCGTGGAGTAATTTGTGGCGCAGCCTCGTGGGTTATCTGGCCCATCCGGCTGTCTGGTGTTATTGCTGCTTTCATCCCCGCTCCTGCCTCTGACTGTGTGACTTCGGCGTTGGAACTGCTGAATGCCAGTATGCCACATCTATGGCAGCTCAGTCTCACTTGCTGTGCAGTCCTGAGCTAAGCAGGCTCTGCCTTCATGAGCTCAGCAGCGCTCCGCAGGCTCTGGATGGCCTCCTACCACCATGCAGAATGTGTGGCCCTGCCACTAGGGTCACACCTCTCCTCTGTGCTCCAGCGCAGACCTCCGCTGTGTGCCCTCAGGGTGGCTCTCCCTCTCTCTGCATGAGCCGCAACTCTCTTATGTTTCTTCCTGAAACGGGAGACGACACACCATTAGTTCTGTTCTTCAAACATAGAATTTGACAGAGTGTAGTCATGAACCAAGCCATGCATTTTTAAAGGACCCTGTACATGATTATATTGTTCAATCCCCATATGACCAACAAACATTTGGGACTCTGCTTTCAAGGGAGGTGTGATTAAATCTTTAGTTGGGAATTCCTTGTCCCCTAAGGAGGGGTTGACCCCAGTGTGATCCTTCTTGCCCTGCCCCCTACGGGGCGTTAAGCATACCATGCCTTGTGATAACCGAACCATAAATAAAGAACCAGCCAGACAACTTTACTACACACAAAGGTACAGCAAAGGACTGTTTCACTGCCAAACATCCTTCAGACACACTGTCACGAACGTGGCCAGGAGGATGATTTCATTTTTTTGTGGAGTAAGCACTTGTCATTCACATTTGAATGGTTGAAAAGCACGAGTGACGGTGAGCATTATCTTGTAAGCCCTTGACCTTTAGGTCCAATTGACTGTCATCTGCATACTGGTGTATCGCGATGTTGTGGTAATCCAGGAGTGAGCCCAGCAGTTCCATGTGGAGGTTAAATATGACCGGGGAAAGAATGGCTCTCTGAGGGTCTCTACATGGAGGCATTCAGACCAGAGGGATCCCACTTGTGCAGCCTGGTGTAGGCATAGTTTCACAAGTATTGACACTGACACAATGGATACAATTTGTTAAACCTTTATTGAAAATGTTGGGATTAGAGAAACTCCTATTTTGCCCTATAACTAAGATGGGAGTAGTATCGACCATGGAACGATAAACAAAACAGTCCTATGAAAGTCTGTCAAATCAAAATGGCCTATGCTAACAAAACAGTACACAGTTCAAAACCGTGGATCGTGGATCACCTGGCCTTTCATGTTAAAGTCTCTGTCTCTCACTTCAACATTTATGTTTCAACCAAAACGTTCACAAAGGTCCACCTCTGCCTGGCTCAGACATCTCATGATAAATGTCCACACAAAGTTGCAAGGGGGCTCCCTTCCCTAAGCTTAGTATACTTTGGGTCTCGCTCAGTCGGGCTTGGACCCCTTTTCATACGTCAAAGTCTTTCGAATGTGCGTGGTATTCTTACAGGCCACCGCAGGACCACTTTGACTCAATGTTCCCTTTTTGCTTTCACTCTTGCTGTTTATTTGCCTTTTAGCTTCAAACAATGTACCTTTCACTGAGACTTTCAAATGGGCTGCTTCCTTTCACTGGACCACTCCATTACTTAGTATCACTGATCTCGCAGCTGCATTTTACTTTAAAGTTCATTCGGGGGTCTGCCTTTTTTTGTACCTCATCCTCACACGTGCAGCCTTCATTTGTGATATGATGTTGCTACTATATTTACTTTAACACACACCGGTATCTCAGCTCGCTTGCCAACTCACCGGCTGTGTGCGCTTCCCTCTTGTTTTCCGGTTTCCAATTTTTGAGTGAAAGCTAGTACAACAGGCTTGGCCTCGTCAACTCTGCCATTCACCCGTGAAGGTCACCGTTATACTTGAAACACAATGCAATCTTCATTTATGGGATCTGGCCTTCTCCATCTGTCTTCCGTGGTCTATCAGAGGCAACAACCTCCAGTAGGGAAGCCTTGGGGTTTTCAGCCTGCTGCTCTCGTCCCTTGGTCCATTGCTCTGCTCCAGTAGGTGTGACTTCGTCCCAGAAGTTCTGCTCGTTCTTGTGTTCCGCCTTTCTCAGAGTGTGTATTAAGGTGTTGCCTTTTATCCGTGTGAGGAGAGCCAACTTGTTTCAGGTGTGTGCACTAAGGGTAAAGTGCCTGACTTTGCCTGACCCAATTAATGGGACATGTCCAGTATGAGGGGAGAGAGTTAGTCTGGTTACTCTTAGTCACCCTCTTTCTCAGCCTAATGTTTGTGTAAAAAGGGGAAGGGGTTGGTACTTCAGTAAATCTGGGAAAATAGGATGGGGGTAGATGAACAAAAGAGGGGGAATACTGCGTCTCACCATCGGCTATCTCACCCCCACCCCCCGAAGACCCCTCACCCAGGTGATCCTTCCGCATTGGTCCACCCCCAGGGTCTGGATCCAAAGGCGATGGCTGTACCCTGGCCACCTTAGAGATCGAGAGAGATCCCCCGGGGACTAGAGGGTGAGACACCCTCTGGCTTCTCACACCAGAGAAGCTCATCCTGTCTGTGTGTGGATTGAGTAGTGTGTAATTGTCGGCCGTGCAAAATGCAGCCGAGGTCCTTAAGAACTAGCAGGCACAAGTCCCTTTATCCATAATCTGAAAATCGTCCAGCACCATCGTGGTGGCTGTTTCAGTGCTGCATTTGAGGGTGGAGCACAGATTGGTAATCCGGGAGCAGACCGAGTTGCGCATATTTTTGTAAGTAGTTGGTTAGCCAATTATCTTCTCAATGACTTTGTCAATAAATGGTAGGATGCTGATTGGCCGGTAGTTTGCTAGATCTTCTCTATCAAGGTTTGTGTTTTCAGGGGTGGGAGTATAAACCCTGTTTTTAGTTTGTCTGTGAATGTACCCATGCTGAGGGAGGCGTTGACTAACCTGAGAAGAGCATCGTTAGGATGGTGGCCAGGAGATTGTGGTTGGTGTCAAAAGTTAGTTTTAAGGATCTAGGTGCATATGAAATGTCCTCTGGTACGAGGGGAAGAGAAGCCCGGCCAGAGTTTCATGGCCCAAGGGGGTAGGGAGAGTGGTCAGAGGATTTGGAGCCCACAATGTGGAGCCTGGTGGTATTGATCTTGTTGCTAAAGAACTGCTTGATAGCCACACACATATCCTAGGATTCTGGCCTTGGCTTCAAGTAGTGTCTGCATGCTGCAAAAAGAGTGTTGCTCAGCAGAGACTGCTGAAATTGGGGTGGTGCAATAAGTAGTCTTGGCTTTAGAAATCGGGGGCTGCTGTTTCGAATGGAAGGTCTTGAGAGATGCTCCTTATGCCAGAATGTATCAAGCACTTTATCAGAGCATTTGTTCATGGAGTGCTCTTGAGTACACCAGGGGGTGGACGATTTGGTCCTGCCAGCCAATTTTTCCAAAGTTAAAGTATCTGTCAACTCCTTTGAGGTTTAGCTAAAGATTAATAACAGTGAGGCGACATTCACAGAAACACAGAATTTGGAAAAACTGTTATCCAGTGCATCAACAGGTACAGTTCTTTGAAGGAGCAACGTGCCTGCATGGGCCCTTTTTCTTGACCTGTGGGGGCTGTTGGGGAGTGTGTTGAGGGGAACGGCCAAATCATAGAATAGGTCTGGAAGCAATGAGTAGAAAATACACCCAAAGTGCTACGAAAGCTCAAGGCCAGGCAGGAGCACACTAGAGGGATGCTATCTGTATATTGCTTAGTCTATCACTGGTGACAAAATGGGATAATTGGCTTCCTCAAGGTTTGTCTGGTAAGCATTCGTAATTTGAAAGGGGTTGCCCAGTGAGTGGGTGACTGCCGAAGTTTATGACTTAGTGCAGCCCTGTGTTTGGTGAAATATGGAGGACCTTCTCCTGTCACCTGTAGAATCTTGGAGACAAGTCTTTGACCATTTAAGAAGGCACTAGCTCAAAGACTGCATTGGAAGAATGTTTGCTGGAACGAGCAACCTTCTAAGAACCCTCCGGATGGTGAAGCTCTCCCTGGTGATTCAGGATCCCATGTTTGCATCTACCAGGGTGGTGCAAGGAACAGTGCAGAATTCGCCAAATTTGGCAGGACCAGCCTTGTCATCTGCCACTACCGCAAGATGCCTCCGATTAGTTCAGTCAATTGTTTGCCATGGCAATTAGGTGCTTGAAGAAATGCTATCTTTTCCAACATCATCTCCTTCCAATTGAAACCATCCTTTTGAATAGTCATCCTTCTGTAATTCTTTCTCTCTTTTAGGGGTCTGACGTGGCATGCATCACTTAAAATAAAAAATAAAAAAACGTCCACATTATCCCCGTTGGACTGCATACCTTCCACTATCACCCGCAATAACATTTTACTTGTTTCCTCCTTGACATTGTATTTTGTCTCTACAAACTCACTGTAGACAGGACTGTGGTGCGGCCAGTTATCAGCTTTTGTAATTGCTTGCTTGTGAGCCAACATTGACATTATTGCGTGCATTGTTGGCAAACACTGTGTGTGTTGTCGCTCAGACAACAGTATATAAATGTGATATAATCAAAAGGTTCTGAGGGGGGAGAGGGTTGAGAGGGGGCTGTTCAGTGTCCCCGGGGCACCCATGTGTTTCGTGCAAGGGAGCATGCAGTATTGATAATGTCATGTATGCGCGCTGCACCGACTATGGAGAAATTACAGGGCTGCAAAATGTAATACTTTTAAATGAAGGTGAAACTGCTGACCATTGGGGTGAACAATACATCTTGGCTTTCCTTGGCATGCTATCGAAATGTAATTAAAGTCAGATTTAATACACCCCGAGAGGGATACCAGCTTCCTAAGTATGTGTTTCTTATAAGACTCTTAATAGCTTTGTCAATAACCATACATAATAAAATGAGCCGCTGAGGTCGGTAGGAAAATGCCTGCTCAACAGGTTTCAAAATGGGTCCTTTTCAATGTATTTTAACGCGGTAATATAGCGTTCAAAAGGTCTGTGCTGGCAACCGACGACGGCGAGCCGGAGAATGGTTTAATGTGACAGCTCGGCATTCGTGCATGCCAACTTTTGAAGGTTTCATGTCCAAGCACCTCATAATTCAAGCTCGCTGCCCCTAGATAATTGCGTCAGGTCTTAGACAAAAGCTCGCAGCCGCACCCACAATCGCCCTCCGCCAGGTAGTTAGCGGCCAGTTCCGCACAAACACGTTTTAATGCCCCACGTGGGAGAAATCCTATCCAGCTTTTATATTGCACCTGAACTGAGAAGCGTGTCCCAGAGCAAAGGTTCGTGAGTCGTGCAGCAAGTGCGTGTGGAAGTGCATGTAACAGCGTCTCTGCGTGTGATGGTGGAGTCCTAGAAATAACACATTGATAGTTCCCGTTTATGTTGTGTTGTCGATGCGCTCTAGGTAAAAGGCCTGACGTGAAGAGACGACATTATTGGTAATTCAGTCAATGTACAAAATAGAACTTCAGATGTGTGTGCTGTCTAGTTGTGTAGATGGCCAGTTTCAGTGTGGTATTCAATGTCCACACTCTGTTCCTGTCAAATGAGAAACACAAACCCTTTCATTTAGATTTTCAATTTCCGCAACCTGTGTGTGCTTGCTGCTTTTGAAGTTGAAAGTCAACTTTGAGTCTTTCAATTCTAGGACATTAATGGTTTCCTATGGAAATTGGGACATGTATATATACTCTAAGTGGCAGTAAATGGTTAATTAACTACCACTGGAATGTGCAGCTCTCAGATTTCCCCTTGTCATGCATATATCATCGATCCAACACTCGCATCAAAATACCGAACTGAAACTGCCGACAGAACACTACTCCTCTCACTACCCTACTCCCGCTTCACCCTACTAACCCACCCGCCTTCTTGTTTGCAGATCTGCCTGAGCACATGGGGACCAATTCCGATGGTGACGATGCACGATACAAATACCTTTAACATTAACATGTATCATATCATCCGAATTCTATTGTTTTGCATTCTATAAACTGCACTTTTGCTTTTCTCGTGCTAAAATCAGGACTACAACTCCCAGAATTAAAAGGAAAAAAAAAACATGGGATGGTGGAAATTAAGAAAGCTGGCTGGTACCTGTTTCTTTCCAGAACTAATTATGGATGCAAGGCATCCTCAAAGAAAATATGCCCGAATTGAGGGTAACATGAAACACGCATTAGCAATGCCAACAGTTTGGGTTTTTGTACAGACATGGGAAAGGCACTTGCCTAGTACTTAAAAACAAACCAAAACTGTTGGCTTTGCAAATGCTTATTTTTAACAGGACTGCAGTAAAGGACATGCAAGGTGCTTATGCTATCGATCGGCTGAAGGCATACCCGGTTGAAATTTGTATTACACCAGTCACCAGTTGCATGTTCACAGCTCCATTTAAGTCATTGGGCCTCATTACGATCAGGCGGTACCTGACACAGGTTTCCTGGGAGTCTGCTTTAATTTGACACGGCGACCTTGACACACCACCGCCGCCATTAGCGCCGACTGTGATGGTCCTTTGGATTCAGCAGCCACACTCTCTGGTTGATGGTGTCAGTGAAAGTAAGGAAGGCAGGCATACGGTAGCTGGTGATGACCATCATTCTTTTCTACTCTTTTGAAAACAACATAGAAAGAATATTAGCAGCAGCATAGAGGCAAAACCATCCTGCTAAACAATAAACATCCTGGCCCCACATACTCTATCCCAGGAAGAGTCATCAAATGACAGGGGGACACAAACCCATTGCATGTTTAAATAGGCTATACTCCAGACAGTGTCATATGTCATTATTTAAAAATATGTCATTACAACATTGAGAAGGATGGATTACGAGTTGCCGGTCCGGAAACAATGGTGGCGGTAAACCTGCTGCCACCGTTGTTTCCGGACCGGCAGATTACGAGTTCTGCAGGCGGGTGGTATCATTCCCGCCAGGTGTGACCTGGCGGGAGTAACGCCACACGCCTGCAGGCGGAATTGGAGACACCGGCTCCGTCATAGACGGAACCAGTGTTACCATGGTCCCCAGTCCCATAGAATCCTATGGGATTCTATGGGAATGGGGAACAACACAGTTACCGCCTCCAGAATTACCGGCACCCATGGTTGTAATACTCCAGTGTTACCGGGTGGTCCGGAGGCGGTAACTGTTTACGGGTCCGACGGCTACCTGCCAGTTTTTTCGGCACGGTTACCGCCGGACTCGTAGTAAGGCGCGATGTCTCTTAATACTCCTGCATTTAAACCCCTCCGCCGTTAGCCCACTGGCCTAAGAACGCAATACAGTCAAGTGACCAGTTAGTTGCCTAGGTTGGGGATTCACTCCTGTCCTATCCTGTGGTTGCGTGTTGTATGGTCGCTCAACAAACCATTGTAACATTTCTATCAGAGTCCAGAAGTCTGTCGGAGTCGCTACCACGATAGTAGTATGAGTAGAAGTCACAGCCAGTCATTGAGGCAGCCAACTCTAACTGAAGAGCAGCACATGGTCAACAAATAAGTGAGCCCCAGTGGTGTGGCCAAAGTTAAAAGGCACAGTGAAAAGCTACACGGATTGGCCATTCCCTAAGGTTCTTAATGGTTCGTATTGAACGTTTGAAGAAAAAATGACCAACATAGCAAAGTTTTGCGCTACTGGTTGCCCCAAATCAAAGAATTGCATTGCATTGCATTCACGCAGGCAAAGGAACACTGCACAGAGTTCTGCATTTCTTGGCAGAGGGCAAGGGGTGTGAAATCAACGCAGGAGAGATACAAATTGTTGCCTTTACATCTAAGTGTGTGAAAATGCAATTAGATGCACATTTCGCAAGTATTATTTCATGGGCAGAAATTTCACTCATCCCTACCCATTGAAACTGGTAAAGAAACTTCTAAGTGTGCAGATCATGACTGCCTGAATGATTGAATGCGTTATTCCCTTCAACCACTTTCAGATTTTTGTACTGTCTTCCATTTATGTTCTGAATTCAGTTTACGCGGTTTACCATGGTCTATAAACCTCCGGAGGGCTTTGGCCTACTGTTGGTGTGCTCAGCAGTGTTATTACTAATCATGGTCATGCCCTGGTATCCTGACCACAGCAACATGTCGCTGCTGAGAGAATGCTTAATGCAATGCTGTGAATGGGATTAGAGTGAATGCTTCTATTGCTTGGCAACTAACATGTGAACTTTTCTACCATTAGTGACCCAACGCACTTTACCAGCAAGTTAAATTAGGATCCCTTGCCATACGCATTCCATTTGGAACATTCCTTATTTTTCCAATTTCTATTTTTTCATTTGAACTTCAATGACAATAGCCTGTTGTGACGAATCTGGTAAATTCGTCCCCCCTCCCCCAGAGGGGAGCCATCCCTTTGAGGCTAGTGAGGTGAAGCTGCTCCGCAAGACCCTCCCCTACGGGTCTGGGCAAGTGGGACGTCACTGGAAGTGGCTTCCCTCTAGGGTACAAGGACTCGCAGTCCGATAAGGACCTCCCAGACCAGAATAAATTATGGGCCTACATGGGACTTGTACAACCTAATTTTATTCCTGTTTTGACTCCAACAAACCCTGACAGCCCTTCCTTCCTATTGGCTTCAGACAATGCTGGTGTCATCTGAACGCCAAAGACATGGAAGAAGGGCATGCCAATAGACTGCAAATAGAGAGAAGAAAACACCCATGTATGGGGGTTGCGGGATTCCTAAGCGAGCCCACTGGAGAAGACGTCCTGAAGGGGTGGAACCACACTGGCCTGCGTAGCCTGCTGCAGCATGGAGAGCGAGCCCAACACTAGCCAGGAGCCAGTAGGCTGCGTTTTTCCCCTGACTTTGTAGTCCAGATCGGGGGAAGATGCAGAATCGAAGAAGCACTCGCTTCCTCAGATGGCATGACCACGGACAAGTCGTGGTGGGCTCGGAGTTTGGATATCAACGCTGTGACAAGCTCCCAGAGCTCTACCCCCGAAGGACAGTAGCTGCTGAGTCAAGCACCAACAGGGAGGTGAACGATCCCACAGAGACTACCACTGAGGGGTATGAATACTTTGAATCCAAGCTGCAAGAGCCAACGAGGTTACCGGAGCCTTAGAAACCAGAGCGGGCAAACGATCCATGTGCATCAGAACGAGAAACGTACAAAACCCTGTGAATCAAGGCTGGGAAAGCCGACAAGGTTAAGGCACCCTGAGAAACCTGAATGCCCTTGTGAATCAGATAAAGACTGTAGCAAACACTTTGCATCCAAGGATGAGAAGCCGATCTGGCATTGGGACCCTGAGAAACCCTAATGGGCAAACGCTCTATGTGAAGCAGACTGAAAGCAATACAAACATTTTGTATCAAGGTTGGGAAAGCCAACAAGGTTGTGGGAGTCTGAGAAATCCTGAATGAGCAAGCACACTGTGTGAATTAAGAGAAAACAAGTCTGTCCGAACAAAGTAGGACTTTGGGCAGTCCAAGAACCCTGAGAGTGTTATAAAGAGAACTATGTTAAAAGGGAACCTGGAGCGGTCTTGAGAAAAATGCTTGTTTTCCTGAGAAACAGGGAATAAGGAGGAACTTACTGAAAGACCATCCAAGTGATTGGGCCAGGCAGAAAACGAAGGTAGAGGTCATTGCTCCAGCCAATCTTTTAGTTCAGTTTTCCAAAGTGGAAGAGCCCGATTAGTTCAAAATGATTTTGGACAAAGGACAGTTTTTTTTATGAGCACCATTAGTTTTAGTTTATAGGTAGGGAATTTCCGTCATAGGAATAGGGAAAGTTAGGAGTTCTGTTTTACTTTTAATAATGAAACTTAAAACGTTGGGCCAAGTCCTTCTTCTGGTTCGCCACACTGTGATGTTATGAACAACATTCAAATTCTTCCTTGGTTGGGGCAAACGAGGCCTTTTTAAAAATGTGCTCACCTCTAATAATTATAATTGGTTATTAATAATGTGCTTAATACCCAGAGGTTTCTAAGCGCAGACCCAGGGATCGAACCTGTGTTGTTCCACGTCGCCTTGCTCCCAAAGCGAGCGCCTTGCCCCTGATCTATCATCCTGAGACAACAAATTATTTCCGTTTTTAGTTTGGGCTATTAGGGGGCACCTGTGCCACCTATAAACTGAAATTATTGCACTGGATTATTGACAGGGAGAAATTGCATATAAGGAGGGGCACACAACCTGCAGGTGTTTGGTTATTTGCCCACCCATTGACTGCCCATGGCCATGCTAATACCCAATACCATTCCTAGCCATTCCAAAAAACTTTCTCATGAGATCTCTTTAATGAAATTATATAATATGGCATTCATAATGCCCCTATACACAAGTGTTTTAAGGTGCAACAAGCTAAGGGGGGCAGAGGGAGGACAAAAAACAACAACGTTAATAGGCCTAGTAACATTCAGATCGCGCAAGTGCAGGGAAATAGGGAGCGGAGAAGTGCCGGAAGAGGGGGCGGGAGGATGGACAAAGGAAACAGGAAACAACAAGTAGTGTAGTCAACGGGTGGCAAGTGGGGGTGATCAGAAGTGCAGACAACAAGTGTATAAGAAGTGCAGTACAGGGGACTGTAGGGTTACAGAAACAGACCACAAGTGCAGGGGGTGTAAAGAGGCAGTGCACGTTTGCAGCTGGACAGGCAGGGACCTGGGTCTGAATTCAGAGGATGGCCAGGTGGTCAGTGGGTGGGTGAGATAGGTGATGAGCAGGGGAGAGGAAGAGAGAAGGCAGAAGCAAAGAGGAAGGTCTTGAGGTGCTTCCGGAACTGCAAATGGTTTTGCCCAAGTTTCAGAGAGGCAGGGAGGCTATTCCAGAGGGAGGCACCAGCCGAAGAAAGATATGCCCCCAACTCGTGGCTAGGATGAGCGATTGACCGTCAAGGAGTTGGAGGTGGAGGAACAGAGAGCTTGAGTAGGAAGATATTTCAGTAGAGAGAGTTAAGGGTGTTGTGGTACCCGGCCCCAGAAAGCCTTGTGGACGATGCAGAAGGTCTTTAACTTGATCCTTGCCACCACTGATACCCAATGAAGAGATTTCAGTGCTGGAGAGATACGATCCCTGGGCTTGTGGCCGAGGACAAGTCTCGCAATCTTGTTCTGGATGAGTTGTAGAGGACGGAGGGTAGAGGCAGGTAGATTTAGAAATAGGCTGTTGCAGTAGTGCGGCCTAGAGAGAAACCAGAGCTCTGGAGACAGTGATTTTCTGGGGGGAAGTGAGGAAAGGAAGAATAAATACCTCTGAGAAGGTCGATTTAAGCTTGCTTTAATCAAACCTTACCATCAAACTTTGCATTCGTAGTGCCTGCCAGTGTTTTTCAAAGCAGTCTTCTGAGAGTCATTGGGCCTCTTTCCTGGCGGGCTGTGCGGCACCCGAGAGGGAAACTCGTGATTGCACCGGCACCGTTGTAAACGGTGCCGGTGCATCCATGCTCCCGACCCCCATTATGCCGAATGGGGATCGGGAGCCCGGCATTACCACCTCCCACGAATGGGCAATTACTGGCCTCTTAGTCTCGTAATGGGACAGTTATTGCCCAATCGCGGGAGGCGGTGCCGGTAGCGAGCATGTTATACCCTACATAAATAGAAAACACAAGCCTGTATGCAGCCAACAGGCAAGAAGAGTAAAAGCAATAATAGTCTGCACATGCAGCAGTAGACCATGCAGGCTGCAGCAACAAGAGAGTGCAAGGAACATACATCAGCTTATACTGACTTTGATTTATACTGACTTTGGCATTAGGAAAGCAAACCCCTTACAATCACAAAGATCTTATTGCATCCAAACTCGAGGCTCTGACAATTGTGAGAAACCAGAGGGTATCTTCACACTTTCTCCTCTTGGATCCTCTTCTTAGGGGGCCAGGAAAAGGCCATTGCCTTTGGATCCTGTCCCTGGGTGTGGCGATGCGAGGGAGCATCACCTCGGTGGAGGGTCCTTGAGGATTGGGCAGAGGGTGTCCGCAGGCGAGACATGGTATCCTCCATTTCATTGTGATAACCAACCTTACCCTCCCCTGCCTTTATAGGCTGTTGCAAACCCCTTCTCTTTATTTCCTGTCATTCATACACTATAGTACTGGGATGAGGAAGAGGTGACTAGGAGTGGTACACACTAGCGGGAATAGCAGAGTGCACACGTGGCTCGCAATACTATGGAGACCTGTGTGCAGAGCAGAAGCAGAGGAAAGAAGCCAAACGGAGGAGCCACCAGGAACCGGTGAGTGAACAAAAGGGAACACTCATATTGGGGCGCACCTTGGGGCTTCACAGGGCAAAAGTAATTGCTGAATGAATGTTAAAGGGATGTGCAAGCGAAAGTGAACCCAAAGTGAAGGGATGTAGTAAAATATACAAACAAGTTGAACTGCAAGTTAAAGAGTATGAACTAAGAACTATTGAATACTGAACTAAAGGAAAGCTTTGACAAACATATGAATGGAATGCAAGTTTGTGTGAAGTACTTGTGACATATATTGAAATACAATGAAAAGCAAGTAATGAATATTATGGAAGAGTGTGAAAGTAATGTGGTGAAGGAAAGAGAACCCCACAGAGTGAACTTTATGAAAGAATACATTGTGTCAAAGTCAAGAGACTGGCAAAGAAGAAAGCACATTGTGGCAAAGCCAAAAGGCTGGCGAAGAGAAAGCAAAGTGAATGTGAATCAGATCACAGGTGCAAGGATAGAAGAACCTGTGTGGGCACGAAAGCCTAAGGTTCCTGGTTGCGAAACCTGTAATGGGTGGACTGCGTGGTCCAACAACTGCGCCTAGACCGTGAATACCCTACCTGGGCAAGTTAAAGAAACATACAGATAACAAAGCTGCATGTATGAAAGAGGTTGCTTAAGTGTAGCAGAAGAAAGCAATCTGTATAATCTGTCAAGGAAACAGGAGTGTAATGTTGACCTGCAACTTGTTTTGCATCTTAGTACCCGGCGAGGGAGAATCAGAATGAAAGAACCATTCTGATTGGCCCTCGTCAGGGCATTACACGGCCGGGAATCCCTCGCAGACAAGCTGTGGTGGATCATGTAGCATACCATGCCACATCTTTCAACACACGGTGCCAACATGGAAACGCGTTTCGGGACAGAAAAAAAAAGAAAGAAGTTACCAAGAAATTGGCCACCGGGAAAGGGAAAACATGAGTCCGTTATCCCTTTGCATGGTAGCCATCGGGAGTGGACGTGCTGGGAACAGAAGTGTTTCCAGCATGTCAGCTCCTGAAAAAAAAGGAGAAGAAGGTAAGTGGGGTTGGGAGGGCAGAAGGGAGGGAGGGGGAAAAAACATACCTGCGTCCCCGGCGGGGGACGATGGAAGCCTCCAGCCATGTGGAGGCGCGGACGGGGGATGGCCCCACTCCGAGTCTCCACATGGCTGGAGGCTGCCATCGTCCCCCACCGGGGACAAAGGAGCAAGAAGGTAAGTGGGATGGGGAGGGCAGGGAGGAGGGAGGAAAAGGGAGGGAAAACAAAAAAAAACCTTACCTGAGTCCCCAGCGGGGGGTGAAGGCAGCCTCTCAACCGTGGAGAGTCTCGGAGTGGGGATGGCCCTGCTTTGAGCTTCCCCATCGGCTGAGGGGCTGCCACACCCCCCCCGCCATGGACAAGGAGGCTGGAATCCCGGCGAGAGCCAATAAGAATGCATGTTGCAGTCTGCTTGACTCTCGCCGGGTACTAATATAGCATACACAATGCTTGGTGTCATATATTTAATGAGACCGAGAGGCTCTGGTGATATATATTTTTAATATTGAATGGTGATGTATATTTTGTGAAATAAAATGCATTTCTTTTAAAGAATGTTGATGAGATTGATATAGGTGGACTGTCAGACACAGGTCTCGTTCACTCTTTTTGCTTGTCTTTCTGGTCTTGTGGTGGTGACTATGCATCATATGGCAGCAGCTTCTGGTTCAGTTCCGGTGAATGCTGGTCCACTTGATCTAAAAAGTGCAGTGTGGTAGAAGTGGGGTGAGGGAAATAAAGGAAATGGGAGAGAAAAAAAGATGTAGATGTGAAAAAGGGAGGAAAAGAAAAAATGGGGGAAATGTAAGTGAAAGTAATGTGGTGTTTGTGGTGGTGCTGCTTGTGCTGCTGGCTGATCCTGTTTCTGCTGCTCAGGCTCCTGTCTTTCCATGCACATGCACTGTTGGAGAGGGAATTTTGCACAGCTATTTCACTGATGCTTTGCTGTGCCATTACACAATGTGACATTTTGTGTGACACAATGCAAACAGAATTGTTTTTGTGGTGTGAATTTTGGACAATTTCGGGTGCAATTTTCCCTCTGAAACTGGGTTATTTTTCCAACCCCTATCAATGGGAACTCCAGCTATTTCCAATGTTTGAATAAGTATACACAAAAAAGTGTTTAAGCTCTAACTCTGGGAAAGGAGGGTAAAAATCATCAGAGGTACCCGAGGTTGTAAAAACATTGATTTGACCATGCCCTTTGCTTCTGTACTGTTATCACTCAGTGATCTCAGATCCTATTGAATAGTGTGAACTCAAGTCCTTCTATGGCCTTATTATGGAATGTGCATCCCCTGCACAGATGGTACGTTCTGCCAAATCTGCTGCTGGGGCATAGAGAGGTTGCAACATTAGTGTTTCAGAAGGATTGGATGATCCATTCATTTTATTTTTCGTGTAGCGGACAGAAGGGTCAGCAACCACAGCAGTCATTTCTAAAGAGTCATAAGTATAATTATACATGTCCCTCCACATATAGCCAACAAACACATGGGGCATGTCACATGGGGGGAATACAATCCTTTTCTGGGGATTCCGTGTCCACTTAGGGGGAGACACCTCCAGTGGGATCTCGGTAGAACTGTCCCACAGGGGTTGCCAAGTTTAGCGGGCTCACCTTCTGTAAGGGTCCAGAAGGAGGAGACTGACAAACAGGTGCCATGTTGATTGCTATAGACTTTTATTTGTCAAGAAATTAAAGAGAAACCCTAACTTTCCCTATCTCTAAGAGGGGTTTCTCTGCCTCAACTAAAACACTAAGGCCCTCATTACGAGTCATGCCGGTAAGGGAAAAATGATGCCGGTATGTAAATACCGGCATCATTTAACGTCCCATAGCATTCTGACCCGCAAACCGGGCATTAACGGCACCGTTATCTACGGTGCCGTTAATAGCAGCATAGGCGCGTACACGTGCCTCTTCGGGTAGTAAATACCGGCATGCCGGTAATAGGGGGCAATCACAACCCACGCAAACATGCAAATACCGGCATCGCGAACACGGAAATAACGGGCTGCATGATGCCAGAAAAACAGGCATCGCGGACCACCCGCAAACAGCAGCCAAGATACAAGGCAGCTGCCACAGGTGCACACAATCCCCACAGGTGGAGTCAAAGGAGGCTGTGCCAGTACAAAAGGAGCACACCCACACACCACACCCCCCCACAGGTGTAGGCAATGCAGAGTGGCCCAGTACAAACGGAGCACACCCACGCACCACACCCCTTCCTACACCAAAATGCTACCACTAGCATTTGCAATCATGGCGCTGGAGGACATGCCTATACTGCTACAACTACAGCAACAACAGCAACAGCAACAACAACAACAACTACAGCTGCAAGAACAGGCAGCACAGAGGAGACGCAGGAGGAGAAGGAGGGTGAGACAGGCCCAGCAATTACCACCAGCCCAACCACCAGCGCCTTGTAGGCAGCCACCAATCCCTCGCACCAGACCCAGCCCATTCAACCTAACCCCTGAGCAGATCCACACCCTGTACCGGTTGGACCGTGACACCATCACCACCATAGTGGACATGATACACAACGACATTGCCAGCCACATACAAATACGCACTGCCATCCCCCCACTACTGAAGGTGGTGTCTGTGCTACACTTCCTGGCCACAGGCACCTACCAACACACAGTGGGCCAGCTGTATGGCATTTCACAACCACTATTCTCACGCATGCTGAACCAAGTGCTGGATGCCCGCCTGAAGCATGCAAGCACCCACATATCCCTACCACGGACTGCCCAGGAGATAGCCAAAACCAAAGTAGGCTTCCATGCACTGGCAGGCATGCCCAATTGTGTCGGTGCCATCGACTGCACCCATGTGGAATTGGTAGTCCCCCATGCCATAGAGGCGGTTTACCGCAATCGCAAGCAATACCACTCCATCAATGTGCAAATGGTATGTGACCCCAGCAAGATCATCACCCATTGCTGCGCCCGATTTCCTGGATCCACACATGATGCCATGGTACTGCGCAACTCCACGCTACCCCGTCACATGGAGCGACATGCTGGACCACGTGCCTGGCTGCTCGGTGAGTTGCACAACAGGCCCATGGCCATGCTGTGGGGTACTCATGTGTGCGGATGCAGAAGGGGGGGGATAGTACACCTGGGTGGGAAAGGGGGGGTAGTTTACCTGGGTGGCAATAGCCAGTGAGTGGAGAATGAATGCAGAGCTAAACACTCCTCACCTGACACAGCCAAACGGAAAATGACACATCACTGGGCCACATATCACAAATAATGCAAATGGGAGACAACAAGTAAGAGGCACAACCGGGGCACCATGGTGATGGCAAGCAATGCATGACTGAATAGGATGGCAACTGTGCCAATGCGGCCTGTGTGACCATGCATAGTCAAGAGTATACAGCATGAATTGGAGGCTAAACATTGTCGCACTGCCACAGCACATCTGCCTCAGCATGCATGATTACACCCTGCATCATCTATTCAACCCCATCCAGTGTTCCACACCTCTTTACAGTATACATTCCATATTGGTGACTATTTGGTACACGTACAGGGACATGTGCATGCTCACACCTAATAGCTGCTGCCATGATTGTGCTCCCTGAAGGTGTCAGTTCAGAGTGACACACACCTATTTGTATCTGCTTGCAGGTGATGGAGGATATCCCTTGAGGCCATGGCTACTTACCCCTGTGCGGATCCTGCAGAACAGCCATGAAGAGGAGTACAATCGTGTGCACACTCGTACCCGTGTTGTGATTGAGCAGGCCTTTGGCCTGTTGAAGGCGCGGTTCCGCTGCCTAAGCAGGTCTGGTCGGGCACTCCTACATAGGCCTGAGAAGGTGGCAAAGATCACCATGGCCTGTGTCATGCTGCACAACATGTGCGTCCAAAGGAATGTACCACTGCCACCTGACATTGACATGCATGGCCCGGGTGAGGATGAAGGGGATGGAGACGGAGGTGAATGAGCCCCCCTGCCCGTACGTGATGCACGGGACGGCCATGCTGTACGCCAAGCACTAATTGACGAATACTTTTAAGATACAGGGACCATGAATGACTTTTGTCAGTCAGACACTGGGCCAATGTGAACATGCACAAAGGGAATGTTGTAATTTGGACATTGAACACTGCAACACATTAAATGGATGCACACCAAAAATAACAATGTCCAGCCATGGATTGTTCTCCATAAAACTTGTGTATTATATGAAAGTGCAAAACTGTGCCCACTCCCCCCTCCCACAATCCCCCAACAAACTCCCTCTCCCACCCCACAGATGCAAAGTGTCCCCATGTGTGCAACGGACAGTGCTCCCTTCCACAATGTGTTTTGCCACAATGTCATTGTCCGTGCATTCACTTCTTTCGGACTTTAGTGTCGGGTGGTGCCATGGCCGACTGTCGTGCGCTCCTCCTTATGTGACGCACCGGACTGGATTGCGCCGAGGTGGTAGGGCTAGTAGTTGCGGAGGAGTCTATTGTCAATCGACTGCCTGTGTGAAGGTGTGGCCGCTGCATCGGAGCGTTACCTGCAAGGATGGCCTCCGTGAGTGTCCCCATGCACTCCCGGAAGGCACGCGTGGATGCCTCCACTGCTGCAGTATTGGCTGCTATTGCCCTTTCGATGGCACTCATGGCCTCATTGCCTGCTTACACCTGCTGGCGCATGATCTGGAGCATGTACTCCTGCCGGGCCTCGACTCTTGTCAGGCGGTCATCAAATGAGGTGTCGTCCGCAGGTCTGCAGGTTGCTGGTAGGGTGGAGGAAGGCAGAGTGGAGGAAGGCAGAGTGGAGAAAGGCAGAGTGGAGGAAGGCAGAGTGGAGGAAGGGGCCTGTGCGGAGCCATCCTCCGGGGCACTGTCCTCAAACAGTGCAATGTCTGATTCCACGATGTCGGAATCATGTAGACACGGATCATCGAGGCACTCAGACTCCGCTAGAGGTTGGGGGCTGGCAATGTGGCTTGGGGTGGGTGTGCCAGCCCTCATGTCCGATTCTTCTTCCACTTCTGTGGACACAACGTCCCTGTTGGCTGGCGGCAGCGCTACCACTGTTGTGGTTCTTTGTTGTTGGGCAGTGGGTGCAGGTGTCCCCTGCAGGGTTGGTGCCTTGCGTGCCACACTGGCTTTGGCAGGTGTCTTTTCCTTGGCCGGTTGTGTTGGGGTGTCCCTGGTCCCCTTGTGTGCACTGGACGTGCTTGCACCCCTGTCCAGTGGTCCACCTTCATCATCGGTGCCTGGGGGATAGAAGAGATGCAGGTCATCAGTGATGTTGTCAAATGGCAGCTATGTTGAATTGCAGTGGGATATGTTCATGCATTCAGCCATCATTTCATTTCTGGTTTGTTGCTTTAGGTGTACTAAGGAGGTATGTGGGGAATCAATGCATGGCTGGTGGGGTAGCATTAGTTTGGTCTCTGTGTGGTGGGGGCATGGGCATGGTTGGGTCATGTGGAACCTCTGTTGGGATTGGGGTAATCACTCAGCGTCCATGTCGTGCAGGGAGTGACCATGATTATTCTATGGATATGTTGATGCATCATCTTGCCCACTCTAACTTCCCCAGTCGTGATACGTGGTTCCTCTATGGTGATTGCTGCGCCGACCTCCTGATCTCCGATCCCCTCAATGGTTTTGGGGTCAATAAAGCCACTTGCCGTCTCCTCCCATGGCATCAATTGGACTGGGGAGTGTGGGCCACCGCCTGTCGCCATTGCGGCTCTCCGGTTCTCAGACATGATCCTCCGGCCACGGAGGCGGAGGTCGTCCCACCGCTTCCGGCAGTCGCGCACACTCCTTGGGGCGCACCCCACTGCTGTCACCCTCTGAGCTACCTCAAGCCAGGCCTCTTTTTTGCGGGTTTGGGCTGCATGCTTTAGGTTTGTGCTGCGTATTTCATCCGCATGCTCTTCCAGGGTGTTGGCGAGCATGGTGAGCTCAGCGTCCGAGAAACGCTGCTTTCTCTTCCTCTGTGTGGATTTCCTGCTGGCCTTGGACATGATGCTCCTCTGACACACTACGACACGGGAGAAGTGTTGGTTGTGGAGGATTGCAATGGATTGTGTTTTTAAAGATGGCCGCCGGGCCATTTCCCGTTACAGCGCGATGACGTAATTTCCGGGTCCAGTTTTGCGAACACGGTTATTCCGTGCCGTAGTTACCGTACTGGTGTTTAGGGGTTTATAGAAGGCGGTTACGGAGTGGACGCAAGCCACAATGCCGGTATAGGGGGGTTGTTGGGACGTTACCGGGATGGCGGTTTTTCCACTACCGGCATGGGGGGACGCGCATGCTCGCGCACTCGTGATCAGCCGCTGGTAGCGGGTTCTCGAGGGCACGGACACGCACTTCCCGCCATGCCGGTAATTGTGCCGGATTTTCCGGCCGACTCGTAATGAGGCCCTAAGGGTTCTTTCAGAATGTCAGCGAAAATCAATAGTGCACCGTCCGTTGTCAAAAACCCTACTTATGTCCCTTACACTTAAAACTAAACTAGAGCTCCAGTAAACCTGCTTGGTGCAGAAGAATGACTCCATTCGTCTGGACTGGGGATAAAGGTTCACTTTCAGGTCTTGACTTCTTAGTGGAATGACACCCTTCCCAGGCTCAAAACTGTCCTCCAACACAAAAGACAAAGTTCCAGCACGTTTCTCTGCCTGGCACACTACATATCTTTTAACACTTTGGTTTCAGATAGTCTTTTCAGCTTTGGTTACCAGGAGAATGACTCCCTACTCGTGGTATCTGGGTTTTACAGTTCATCACAACCAGGTGTGAAGCAGCATGTAGCAGGACACAGACAACAGATTTGGACTTCAAACCAAAAGTATTTATTAACTCAAATGTCAGGATGGTGTAAGGCCTAACTTGCCCTATACTAAGGTGGGATTTCCCTGCCTAAATAAACTAAGGACAGTCTGAGTCAGTAAGTTCAACTTCAAATCTGTCTATCCAAAACCTATACTTGCCCTCACATCTAAACTGTACAATGTGTAAGGATATCAGTAACATTTGAAGTGTTCCAAATAACGTTCTGAGCTTCTTCCAGCTCTAAGCTTACTTTCCAACTCCCCTTTCCCAAGTTCAAAGCAGTTCAAAAATGACTCGGTGTTCCTTTCCCCAACTAACACAGCTCACAGCCCCAAAGGGGCCTAAGGGTTACCTTCCCCGAGGCTGCCACACTTTTAGCTTTCCAATATTTAACCAGTTTCAAGTCTCTCAATTCTCACAACCAGTTCCAGGTCACCCTTGCTATTCTTCCCATTCACTTCAGCAATCTTGGTTACCAATAAAGATGTATTTATTAATTGGACATTTGTATGGCTCCTATACACAACTTTTTCCAGGTGCCACAAGACAAGATGGGGGTGGGGGCGGGGGTGGACAAGGGAATCATGAGCTTAGAACAACAACAAAAAAAGAAATACGGTTATATTGGCCTTGTGACAATCCGACCATGCAAGTGCTTGAGAAGGTGGTAAGTGCAAGGGGTTAGGGAGTAGAGGGACAAGTGCAGGTGTGGGGTGCCTCAAGGGAAGGGGCAGAGAAGTGCTGGGCGGGCCAAGGTGGCAAGTGCCAGGGGGAAAAGGAGGATGAGTGTGGTGGGCAGCGTGGACCAAGTTGGAATAGTCCGGGAAAGGGAGCCTGAGGGCAAGTGCTGGCAAAGAATGCAGGGGGGACTGGTGGGGGTTGGTCTGGCCATGAAGGGACCAGTCCCCAGTCATAGCGGCAGAGGCAGAGTTAGCATGGGAGGGGGAGAGGGAAGGAAGAGGAGAAAAGGAAAGTCTTGAGAAGTTTTATGGAACTTTAGAAGATCTGCCTCAAGACGGAGGGGGGGAAGGGAGGCCGTTCCAGATGGAGGTGCCAGCTGAGGAAAGTGATCTTCCTCCCACTCTATGCTCATAGAAACGTTTAAACTGCAGAGAGTTGGAGCCAGAGGACCACAGGACTCTGGCCGGGATGTATTTCGGGAGGAAAAGCTGGATGTAAAGAAGTCCCATTCCCGAGACGGCCTTGTGAATGATGCAGAGGGTCTTGAATTTGATCCTTGCGGTCACTGGGAGCCAGTGGAGAGATGTTAGTGTAGGAGAGATGCAGTTCCTGGGCTTGATGCCAAGGATAAGTCTTGCAGTCCTATTCTGGATTAGTTGGAGGGACGAAAGAGGCAGATTGAGAAAGGGGCTGTTGCAGTAGTCAAGCCTAGAGAGAACCAGGGCTCTGGAGATGTTGAGCTTCTGGGGGGAGGTGAGGAAAGGTAGAATGTCCCTGAGAAGGTGGAGCTGAAGGTTGGACTTCCTGGCAAGGTCCATGGTGTCTGAAGAGAAAGAGAGAGAGGAGTTGAAGATGATCCCAGGGTTTTTTGCCTCACAGATGGGTGAGGGGATCGGACCCAAGGAGGCCGCCAGAGAGAGGGGGGGAACAAGGAGCAGACATTCCAATGAGTAGGATCTCTGACTTACTGGCATAAAGTCTAGATTCTTTATCTAGACTTTTCTTGACTTTGCCAGACAGGGTTTCCTCAGTCTAGGCACAGTTGTCAGACCAAACAGTTCACCCATTACAGGTCACGCAACTGATAACCCTAGGTTTCTTCGCCACACAGATTTCTTCTTCACCACACCTGTGCTTCAGCTTGTATTCAATCTGAATTCTTCTTGCCAGTCTGTTGGCTTTGCCACAGTGTGTTCTTCCACACACCTCACTCTGTGATGCTTGCTCTCTTCCACCACATTGCTTTCATACACTTTATATAACTGTTCATCACTTGCTTTTCACGTTATTCATAACATTTCATTGCCTTTCAAATGTTCATTATGTGTGTTTGCATTCATAAGCTTCACAAAGCTTTCCTTCAGTTCGGTATACAATAATACTTAAAAAAAGGTAGCAGGCGCTCCTCTCCAGGAACATGGTATGATAACCTGTTCCGAGATGAGTTTGCAGCAAATACTTTTGGTACTCTTGTTCAGAGAGGAATTGCCATAGCATTTCGATGCTGGACTGCCCATGTGGGCGGGACAAAGACTGATATGCAAATGGATATTTCCCATCTGTGAAAGGTACAGTGAGCAAAAAGCGTGTGCTGCAAACTCTCATCTCAGAACAGGTTATCATGCCATGTTCTTTCTGGAGAGGAGCGCCTGCTACCTTCTTTGAAATACAATAATACTTGTAAAGCAGTTCAAGATTCCATATCACATTTAAATTCCTCATTTTAATGTTCAGCCTTCTTTTCGTAGCACTCCAAACACCCTTTCTTTGGGTTTACGGCACTTGCACATACATTTCCTTTTAACCGGCATCACCATATGCCTCGCCGTAGCCTCCAGGAGTGCCCTGGTATGGTTGGTCCCTCTGTTTCACTCACCGGTTGTTGCAACTCATCCGGGTGGTCACCCTCTCTCCTCTGTCCCAGCGAGCAGCACTAGCTTGCCACAAACTCTGCTGTGGGCTGCCAATAGCTCTCCCTCTCTCTCAGGTGCTATTTGTGGCCTACAGAGCTTGCAAGTCCTCCGTGCCCCATAGCTCCGACTGTGGGCACTCTGCAAAGAGGATTCCTCAGCCTTGCTCCTTTCCCCCTTGCGGCTTCCTGACGGCACACACTGGTATCCTGTGCCTCCAGGCAGGAACCTCGCCAGCTTTGCTCATTGCAGGACTTGAGCCCTTCAGTCCTGCTTCTCTCAGCTCAGTCTCTCCTGCTGGCTTCCCCTCTCATGCTGTTGGCTCCACCTTTTAAACACCTGTCTCACTAACAGGTTGCAGGTATGAGCCATTATGTACACTTGCCTGACTATAGTTAGTGGTGTTTGTTTTCAGGACATGCCTGGCCCTCGCAACAGTCCTCAGGCCTCTTCCTCGTCTCAGTACTGGAGTGGTGAAATGACATGTTGGTGTGTATCACTCCTAGTCACCTCTTCCTCGTCCCAGTACTATAGTGATATGAACGAGGGTAAATTAAGGGTAATGATTGGCAACAGCCTACAAAGGCAGGGGGAGGGCAAGGTTGGGTATCACAAGGAAAAGGGTGAAACCATGTATCACCTCAGACATCCTCTCCCCAATCCCCAAGGACCCTCCACCCAGTTGATCCTCCCTCACACCTCCACTCCCAGGGTCAGGATCCAAAATTGATGGCCTTTCCCTGGCCACCTAAGAAGAGGATCCAAGGGAAGTAGGTGTGAGGATACCGCCAGGTTTCTCACGCGGGAAATTAATCCCTTCTCCTGGTAGCTGGTAAGATAGCTCAGTGGGTTGAGCGCTTGCTGCTGCGATCTGAGCGTGATCTGCAGGTCGCAGGTTCGAATCCCAGCAAGCCCAACTCAGCCTTTCATCCTTCCGAGGTCAATAAATGAGTACCAATTTCAGTTGGGTGATATTGTATGAAAATATGTGCTATGTAAAGCGCTATATAAATAACACATCATTATCATTATCAGTATCTTGACTTCAGAGTTTGCTACAACTTCCTACCCCTGGTCTCTTAATTTGGTTGCACAATACAACATCACCAGGGGTAATGACTCCCTTACCCTGGTAACGTTTCACTTGGTTGCACAATTCAACATCATTAGGGGGAATGACTCCCTTCCCCTGGTCTCTTGTTGACTTTGATTTGATTTCACAGTTCAACCCTTTTAGTCTTTCCTTGTCTCCAGACTGGGGCAGACTTGGTTCACTCCCCTGCCAAGTATTGCCACAAGGAAGATGATTTGTAAGCCTCTTGTGGGTGCGGTTCCCAGACCCATATTTCTTTACTACTTTGGTTTGGCAGACCTGGTTCACTCTCCTGCCAGCTACTGCCACAAAGAAAATGACTTGCATTGTTATCCTGTTCTTGGGTCCTCGGCCATTCTCTGGTGGTGAGTGGCTTTACTTGAGCCCCAGCCAGAGGGAGATTCCCTCCAATCTTCACAGTTCTCTCCTCAGGGTCCCAGATCCTGTATGTCCCCTCTCCGGGTTTGTATGTGTAACTTTCCCAACTTCTTGTTGGGTCCCAGACCCTCTTTGGCCTCTGTGCAGGTCTTGCAACCGTTGCAGTTTATGAATTAGGCCCTGTTATCCTCTCTATGTACTGGACGGTCTGACCATCGCCCCCTTACCTTTAGGGACTCCTGCACATGGCAGTGGCTCTTCGACGGATTTGAATTTGTCATCTGTTCCTGGTCCGCAGTTGTCAGCTTCTCGCATCTGCGTCTGTGACCCGTGACTGCTGGTGAGGTAAGTGTGGCCCTTGGACCCTGCGGTCCACCTACCTTCTCACAGTGCCTTTACCTTTACCTGAATTCACAGTTAAAGGACTGACCGACATCCTGGCCTGGAGAGAAACCTTCTGCAACATGCCAGAGTCTCCTGCTCTACTGTCTCTGCAGTCTCTAGCTCCCACGCCTCACAGCTTCCACACCAGCTGTTGCTCAGTTTCTGGCTTGCCAGCCGGTTTGACAACAAAGTAAGTCCTTCTTTCCTTTTTATTGTAAAAGGGCTAATAAAATGCTCATTCGAGTTCTCACCAGTGCTCTTCATCATTCTGCAACTCCTCCTCCCAGTACTTGTTAAGTATGTCTTGTAGGGGTAGTCCCTACTCTTCCTCGTCTCAGTAGGAGTTAGGATCTCAACCCTACAAACACATATGGAAGTCCTGGACATTGTATTGAGGTTTGTGGGTTTGAGAGGTGTTATAGGGTGTGGGTGGAGGGTTGGAATACCGCATTCTCCCTAGATTTTCTCCATTATCCTCAGAGAGGGAGTCTCTCCCCATTATATCCTTCCGCTGTGCACCACCTCCTCGGGGACTACCGGGTAACGGCGGCACCACCCTGGCCTCATGGGAAGGGACTCCCCATTGTGGATAAGTGACATCTCGGGATTCGTCATACTTCCTAGTCCCAAACCGGTTGACTTCGATACAAGTGTCAGAAACCACACAAGCCATTTCTAAATAGTCATAAGTATACACACATGTCTCCCCGCTTTGGGAGAAACATCACGTTCCCTGGGTTCATCACATAATCCAGAAGGAGGAGGCCAATGGAGGAGCCCTTGTCCAGTCTCTGATGCTAAAAGGGATGCTAGAGAAGATGCCCAAAGACCAAGTTATCAGAACCAACTAAGAAACCACGCTGAGAAGGACTACATTTACCATATTCTCATGCTTCTACAGAGGGAAAACCCAGTCAGGACTAAAGATGCACTTATGGAGCTGGTAACAGAAATACCTTGAAGTAGGACCTGAGCTTTCCACCCTGCAAAAAGGATATTAATGGTTCCCACCAACTCCTCTCCTATTTAATACCCATGATGGCAGAAGTAAGCACAGTCCTCTCCCATGCTGCTGAGAGAACTCCACTTCTTCCACACACTGCCTGGAACCCTGGAAAGAGGAAAGCTCACGACTGCCTCACTGCTGTGAACACAAAGGGGAGCGTCCCCTCACGCAGACTCTCCCTTCCGTGAAATCAATGCATGAAACACTAAAATCAAACCACATACACCATCAAAAGGAATGCTCATCACCTTGTCTGATCTGTTGTGTGCAAGAAACAGCCAAAACAACCTCAGAAGGGAGGGGACCCTGCAGCCACAAGCAAGGAGAAAGATCAGCAACTGAAGCGAAGCCACTGGGGAGAACATTCTAGAAAGGGATCAGTTACTGTGGCTGACTTTCTCCAATGAGTTAGAACTGCAGTGCATCAAAGTCACAGGGAATTTCCAGGCAGGTCATGTGATCTCTTTTTTTGCCACTCAGGGTGCACCTATTCAGCCCCAACACAATGTAAGGGCCAGTTCCCAAGTCAGTGGTGGAAACGCTGCTTTCTCTTCCTCTGTGTGGATTTCCTGCTGGCCTTGGACATGATGCTCCTCTGACACACTACGACACGGGAGAAGTGTTGGTTGTGGAGGATTGCAATGGATTGTGTTTTTAAAGATGGCCGCCGGGCCATTTCCCGTTACAGCGCGATGACGTAATTTCCGGGTCCAGTTTTGCGAACACGGTTATTCCGTGCCGTAGTTACCGTACTGGTGTTTAGGGGTTTATAGAAGGCGGTTACGGAGTGGACGCAAGCCACAATGCCGGTATAGGGGGGTTGTTGGGACGTTACCGGGATGGCGGTTTTTCCACTACCGGCATGGGGGGACGCGCATGCTCGCGCACTCGTGATCAGCCGCTGGTAGCGGGTTCTCGAGGGCACGGACACGCACTTCCCGCCATGCCGGTAATTGTGCCGGATTTTCCGGCCGACTCGTAATGAGGCCCTAAGGGTTCTTTCAGAATGTCAGCGAAAATCAATAGTGCACCGTCCGTTGTCAAAAACCCTACTTATGTCCCTTACACTTAAAACTAAACTAGAGCTCCAGTAAACCTGCTTGGTGCAGAAGAATGACTCCATTCGTCTGGACTGGGGATAAAGGTTCACTTTCAGGTCTTGACTTCTTAGTGGAATGACACCCTTCCCAGGCTCAAAACTGTCCTCCAACACAAAAGACAAAGTTCCAGCACGTTTCTCTGCCTGGCACACTACATATCTTTTAACACTTTGGTTTCAGATAGTCTTTTCAGCTTTGGTTACCAGGAGAATGACTCCCTACTCGTGGTATCTGGGTTTTACAGTTCATCACAACCAGGTGTGAAGCAGCATGTAGCAGGACACAGACAACAGATTTGGACTTCAAACCAAAAGTATTTATTAACTCAAATGTCAGGATGGTGTAAGGCCTAACTTGCCCTATACTAAGGTGGGATTTCCCTGCCTAAATAAACTAAGGACAGTCTGAGTCAGTAAGTTCAACTTCAAATCTGTCTATCCAAAACCTATACTTGCCCTCACATCTAAACTGTACAATGTGTAAGGATATCAGTAACATTTGAAGTGTTCCAAATAACGTTCTGAGCTTCTTCCAGCTCTAAGCTTACTTTCCAACTCCCCTTTCCCAAGTTCAAAGCAGTTCAAAAATGACTCGGTGTTCCTTTCCCCAACTAACACAGCTCACAGCCCCAAAGGGGCCTAAGGGTTACCTTCCCCGAGGCTGCCACACTTTTAGCTTTCCAATATTTAACCAGTTTCAAGTCTCTCAATTCTCACAACCAGTTCCAGGTCACCCTTGCTATTCTTCCCATTCACTTCAGCAATCTTGGTTACCAATAAAGATGTATTTATTAATTGGACATTTGTATGGCTCCTATACACAACTTTTTCCAGGTGCCACAAGACAAGATGGGGGTGGGGGCGGGGGTGGACAAGGGAATCATGAGCTTAGAACAACAACAAAAAAAGAAATACGGTTATATTGGCCTTGTGACAATCCGACCATGCAAGTGCTTGAGAAGGTGGTAAGTGCAAGGGGTTAGGGAGTAGAGGGACAAGTGCAGGTGTGGGGTGCCTCAAGGGAAGGGGCAGAGAAGTGCTGGGCGGGCCAAGGTGGCAAGTGCCAGGGGGAAAAGGAGGATGAGTGTGGTGGGCAGCGTGGACCAAGTTGGAATAGTCCGGGAAAGGGAGCCTGAGGGCAAGTGCTGGCAAAGAATGCAGGGGGGACTGGTGGGGGTTGGTCTGGCCATGAAGGGACCAGTCCCCAGTCATAGCGGCAGAGGCAGAGTTAGCATGGGAGGGGGAGAGGGAAGGAAGAGGAGAAAAGGAAAGTCTTGAGAAGTTTTATGGAACTTTAGAAGATCTGCCTCAAGACGGAGGGGGGGAAGGGAGGCCGTTCCAGATGGAGGTGCCAGCTGAGGAAAGTGATCTTCCTCCCACTCTATGCTCATAGAAACGTTTAAACTGCAGAGAGTTGGAGCCAGAGGACCACAGGACTCTGGCCGGGATGTATTTCGGGAGGAAAAGCTGGATGTAAAGAAGTCCCATTCCCGAGACGGCCTTGTGAATGATGCAGAGGGTCTTGAATTTGATCCTTGCGGTCACTGGGAGCCAGTGGAGAGATGTTAGTGTAGGAGAGATGCAGTTCCTGGGCTTGATGCCAAGGATAAGTCTTGCAGTCCTATTCTGGATTAGTTGGAGGGACGAAAGAGGCAGATTGAGAAAGGGGCTGTTGCAGTAGTCAAGCCTAGAGAGAACCAGGGCTCTGGAGATGTTGAGCTTCTGGGGGGAGGTGAGGAAAGGTAGAATGTCCCTGAGAAGGTGGAGCTGAAGGTTGGACTTCCTGGCAAGGTCCATGGTGTCTGAAGAGAAAGAGAGAGAGGAGTTGAAGATGATCCCAGGGTTTTTTGCCTCACAGATGGGTGAGGGGATCGGACCCAAGGAGGCCGCCAGAGAGAGGGGGGGAACAAGGAGCAGACATTCCAATGAGTAGGATCTCTGACTTACTGGCATAAAGTCTAGATTCTTTATCTAGACTTTTCTTGACTTTGCCAGACAGGGTTTCCTCAGTCTAGGCACAGTTGTCAGACCAAACAGTTCACCCATTACAGGTCACGCAACTGATAACCCTAGGTTTCTTCGCCACACAGATTTCTTCTTCACCACACCTGTGCTTCAGCTTGTATTCAATCTGAATTCTTCTTGCCAGTCTGTTGGCTTTGCCACAGTGTGTTCTTCCACACACCTCACTCTGTGATGCTTGCTCTCTTCCACCACATTGCTTTCATACACTTTATATAACTGTTCATCACTTGCTTTTCACGTTATTCATAACATTTCATTGCCTTTCAAATGTTCATTATGTGTGTTTGCATTCATAAGCTTCACAAAGCTTTCCTTCAGTTCGGTATACAATAATACTTAAAGGATAGTTCCGGGACTTTTTTTTTATTGTCCCTACGGGTCGGCCATGTGTTTGTAAGCATAAATCGGTAGATCGTAGGAAACTTTCCTATGGACCTTACCCGACTTTTCGCCCATTATCGCACTCGAAATCAGCCTCCATTTTGTGATAATCCTATCATTCCGCCGCATCGACCTGGCTCACCTGCCTTTGCGGCACTAAATCAAATCCCCCGCCCCTGAGCCTGACATCAGCAGACGCGTACTGCCCATTTCAAGCACGTCTCGTGTCAACAATCGCTGCGCCTCAGCTATTGACGTGTTGCCATGGAAATGGCAGGACGCCTCTTTCCCCAATAAGTATAAACAGACCGTTTCACAACACACAGCAGCAGATTTTCGATTCCATTCCTCTCTCTGTGTTACTTTGAGTATTCTGTGACTCGTTTCAGTGCTCTGGTCAGCTACCTTCGCCGCTTGTAGCCCGTGTGAACACCTGTACCATCTCTGTAAATTATTTTACTATCTTTACCGCACAATGGCCACAATAATGCCGTATATGTACGAGCCCGAGTACACCGAGGAAGAACTACTGGAAAGTCAAGCACGCGAAAACGATGGGGATTCGGACGGCAGTTGGGAGGACCAGTCAACGGATGAAGAGCCTGGACCATGTCGCATGGACGGCGTCTCCACCTGGTGCACGTGCAATCGGTGCGAGCTAATGCCAACTGAGGAGGAGAACTGCTGCTGCCGTGAAAATTCCGGGTGCTTGGCCTACTTTTCGGAAAGCGAGCAAAGTCTGCAGGAAGGCGAGCAAAGTCCGCAATGCATCACCGAGCTGCCAGAGTTCAGGGAAGCCTGCCTCTCACGGACCGTGTTGAGGATGATGATGGTGCTTATGCACGAACTTCGCGGCACTGTTCGTCCGCGTAATCCGAGTAACGAGTAAGTATACTCTGTTTGTGATGTCAGTGATGCCACCACTATTTCATGGTCGTCTCCCACATATAAAATTACATTTACATATCATTCGAACGCATGTAAATTTGTTCCATATAGTGCATTTTCTAGATATAATTTTTTTCTAAGAAAAATGACATGTGTTACCTGAATCGACATTGATAAGAAAGTTTGGTCAGTTTAATACAGTTTGCATCTTTTTTTTTCACAGGTGGTACAGGCTGGTGGCCTATCGTTGCTTCACTTGGTGGCTTCACGGGAGGCTCGGACACCGCGTTCGGAGAGTAATACCTGCCTGTGCGGTACTTGCCATTAGACAACATTTCCCCAGTGACAGTGGACAATACCGCGGATTTTCCCTCGATGTGCTGCAACCTCAACTTTACAATGTGTAATGTTTATTATTTATGTTTAATTAAAATCTAAAATAAAGCCCAACATATATTTTAACAATGGTTGTTTTGATTTTTTAAATGAATCTAGTGTATATTACTGAAGCACCTCAAAACCTTCCTCTTTGCTTCTGCTTTCTCTCTCCCTCTCCCCTGCTACAACTGGTCCACTGTCTGCGACCTCGGTCCTGGGCCCTTCCACTCTCCACCTGCACTGCCTCCCTGTCAACCCCTGCACTGGGGGACTGTCTCAGTATCCTACAGCCCCCCCTTCCCAGCACTTGTTCTGCACTTACCTTGCACTTGCCACCAGCTGGCCCTATTTATTTATTATTTTATGCTACTTACCTTGTACTCCACTCCCCCCCCTCCATGCCTCGCCACGCCTTTAAACACTTGTGTACACCCAGTAGCGCTGTCCTCGCTATGAAATGAATAATTTTAATAAGGATCTGATGGTGAGACTAATTTCATTTTTTATGTTTTTAGGTACATCATTCACTACTGTCTGTGTCACGAGTACCAGACACCGGCGGACGGCTTCTACAGCCGCCAGTTGCTTCTCCGCGTGAACAACGTTACCACCCTGACCATTTTATGGGACGATCGCCAAGTACAAGTATGCCCTTACGCGGTACTAACGGTTAGATGCAACATACCTACCGTTGTGGTGGCCTAGTGCCTCGTTGTTGGAACAGCCATGCGATTATCAGTGCGACAGAAGAGCTTATTTTTATCGTAAACCAACACCCTGTGTACTGCACACGAACATCGCTTCCCTCAAGACGAACTAATTTGGATCGAGAGCAAATAAAAATGCAAATCGCTGAATATTCTCTAAACATTTGATGTCCAATAAACGTACTTTGCCAAATGTACAATCTTGCCGTTTGCTTTTAAACCACGGTTTCACATTCCGAATTGTGGTGCTGTATTGTGAGATGCTCTAAGACCCTGTGTACAGCAAAGGACCATCGCGTTCCTCAATACGAACTTTTTGGAACATGAGCAAATAAAAATGCAAATCGCTGAATATTCTCTAAACATTTGATGTCCAATAAACGTACTTTTCCAAATGTACAATCTTGCCGTTTGCTTTTAAACCACGGTTTCACATTCCGAATTGTGGTGCTGTATTGTGAGATGCTCTAAGACCCTGTGTACAGCAAAGGACCATCGCGTTCCTCAATACGAACTTTTTGGAACATGAGCAAATAAAAATGCAAATCGCTGAATATTCTCTAAACATTTGATGTCAAATAAATGTACTTTACCACATTTACAATCTTGCGGTTTGATTTCAAAGTACAGTTTCATATTCCGAATTGTGGTGCGCTGTATTGTGAGCTGATCTGTGTTGATTTCCGGGGTCTGTGTGGAGTCGCGTAGAAGACGCCTGGGCGCGTTTGCCTACGCAGCACAGTCACGTCACGGATAGAGGCGGGGAATATGAATGTTTTGATAGTCTGTTTCAGGGGCGGGGGATTTGATTTAGTGCCGCAAAGGCAGGTGAGCCAGGTCGATGCGGCGGAATGATAGGATTATCACAAAATGGAGGCTGATTTCGAGTGCGATAATGGGCGAAAAGTCGGGTAAGGTCCATAGGAAAGTTTCCTACGATCTACCGATTTATGCTTACAAACACATGGCCGACCCGTAGGGACAATAAAAAAAAAGTCCCGGAACTATCCTTTAAAAAAAGGTAGCAGGCGCTCCTCTCCAGGAACATGGTATGATAACCTGTTCCGAGATGAGTTTGCAGCAAATACTTTTGGTACTCTTGTTCAGAGAGGAATTGCCATAGCATTTCGATGCTGGACTGCCCATGTGGGCGGGACAAAGACTGATATGCAAATGGATATTTCCCATCTGTGAAAGGTACAGTGAGCAAAAAGCGTGTGCTGCAAACTCTCATCTCAGAACAGGTTATCATGCCATGTTCTTTCTGGAGAGGAGCGCCTGCTACCTTCTTTGAAATACAATAATACTTGTAAAGCAGTTCAAGATTCCATATCACATTTAAATTCCTCATTTTAATGTTCAGCCTTCTTTTCGTAGCACTCCAAACACCCTTTCTTTGGGTTTACGGCACTTGCACATACATTTCCTTTTAACCGGCATCACCATATGCCTCGCCGTAGCCTCCAGGAGTGCCCTGGTATGGTTGGTCCCTCTGTTTCACTCACCGGTTGTTGCAACTCATCCGGGTGGTCACCCTCTCTCCTCTGTCCCAGCGAGCAGCACTAGCTTGCCACAAACTCTGCTGTGGGCTGCCAATAGCTCTGCCTCTCTCTCAAGTGCTATTTGTGGCCTACAGAGCTTGCAAGTCCTCCGTGCCCCATAGCTCCGACTGTGGGCACTCTGCAAAGAGGATTCCTCAGCCTTGCTCCTTTCCCCCTTGCGGCTTCCTGACGGCACACACTGGTATCCTGTGCCTCCAGGCAGGAACCTCGCCAGCTTTGCTCATTGCAGGACTTGAGCCCTTCAGTCCTGCTTCTCTCAGCTCAGTCTCTCCTGCTGGCTTCCCCTCTCATGCTGTTGGCTCCACCTTTTAAACACCTGTCTCACTAACAGGTTGCAGGTATGAGCCATTATGTACACTTGCCTGACTATAGTTAGTGGTGTTTGTTTTCAGGACATGCCTGGCCCTCGCAACAGTCCTCAGGCCTCTTCCTCGTCTCAGTACTGGAGTGGTGAAATGACATGTTGGTGTGTATCACTCCTAGTCACCTCTTCCTCGTCCCAGTACTATAGTGATATGAACGAGGGTAAATTAAGGGTAATGATTGGCAACAGCCTACAAAGGCAGGGGGAGGGCAAGGTTGGGTATCACAAGGAAAAGGGTGAAACCATGTATCACCTCAGACATCCTCTCCCCAATCCCCAAGGACCCTCCACCCAGTTGATCCTCCCTCACACCTCCACTCCCAGGGTCAGGATCCAAAATTGATGGCCTTTCCCTGGCCACCTAAGAAGAGGATCCAAGGGAAGTAGGTGTGAGGATACCGCCAGGTTTCTCACGCGGGAAATTAATCCCTTCTCCTGGTAGCTGGTAAGATAGCTCAGTGGGTTGAGCGCTTGCTGCTGCGATCTGAGCGTGATCTGCAGGTCGCAGGTTCGAATCCCAGCAAGCCCAACTCAGCCTTTCATCCTTCCGAGGTCAATAAATGAGTACCAATTTCAGTTGGGTGATATTGTATGAAAATATGTGCTATGTAAAGCGCTATATAAATAACACATCATTATCATTATCAGTATCTTGACTTCAGAGTTTGCTACAACTTCCTACCCCTGGTCTCTTAATTTGGTTGCACAATACAACATCACCAGGGGTAATGACTCCCTTACCCTGGTAACGTTTCACTTGGTTGCACAATTCAACATCATTAGGGGGAATGACTCCCTTCCCCTGGTCTCTTGTTGACTTTGATTTGATTTCACAGTTCAACCCTTTTAGTCTTTCCTTGTCTCCAGACTGGGGCAGACTTGGTTCACTCCCCTGCCAAGTATTGCCACAAGGAAGATGATTTGTAAGCCTCTTGTGGGTGCGGTTCCCAGACCCATATTTCTTTACTACTTTGGTTTGGCAGACCTGGTTCACTCTCCTGCCAGCTACTGCCACAAAGAAAATGACTTGCATTGTTATCCTGTTCTTGGGTCCTCGGCCATTCTCTGGTGGTGAGTGGCTTTACTTGAGCCCCAGCCAGAGGGAGATTCCCTCCAATCTTCACAGTTCTATCCTCAGGGTCCCAGATCCTGTATGTCCCCTCTCCGGGTTTGTATGTGTAACTTTCCCAACTTCTTGTTGGGTCCCAGACCCTCTTTGGCCTCTGTGCAGGTCTTGCAACCGTTGCAGTTTATGAATTAGGCCCTGTTATCCTCTCTATGTACTGGACGGTCTGACCATCGCCCCCTTACCTTTAGGGACTCCTGCACATGGCAGTGGCTCTTCGACGGATTTGAATTTGTCATCTGTTCCTGGTCCGCAGTTGTCAGCTTCTCGCATCTGCGTCTGTGACCCGTGACTGCTGGTGAGGTAAGTGTGGCCCTTGGACCCTGCGGTCCACCTACCTTCTCACAGTGCCTTTACCTTTACCTGAATTCACAGTTAAAGGACTGACCGACATCCTGGCCTGGAGAGAAACCTTCTGCAACATGCCAGAGTCTCCTGCTCTACTGTCTCTGCAGTCTCTAGCTCCCACGCCTCACAGCTTCCACACCAGCTGTTGCTCAGTTTCTGGCTTGCCAGCCGGTTTGACAACAAAGTAAGTCCTTCTTTCCTTTTTATTGTAAAAGGGCTAATAAAATGCTCATTCGAGTTCTCACCAGTGCTCTTCATCATTCTGCAACTCCTCCTCCCAGTACTTGTTAAGTATGTCTTGTAGGGGTAGTCCCTACTCTTCCTCGTCTCAGTAGGAGTTAGGATCTCAACCCTACAAACACATATGGAAGTCCTGGACATTGTATTGAGGTTTGTGGGTTTGAGAGGTGTTATAGGGTGTGGGTGGAGGGTTGGAATACCGCATTCTCCCTAGATTTTCTCCATTATCCTCAGAGAGGGAGTCTCTCCCCATTATATCCTTCCGCTGTGCACCACCTCCTCGGGGACTACCGGGTAACAGCGGCACCACCCTGGCCTCATGGGAAGGGACTCCCCATTGTGGATAAGTGACATCTCGGGATTCGTCATACTTCCTAGTCCCAAACCGGTTGACTTCGATACAAGTGTCAGAAACCACACAAGCCATTTCTAAATAGTCATAAGTATACACACATGTCTCCCCGCTTTGGGAGAAACATCACGTTCCCTGGGTTCATCACATAATCCAGAAGGAGGAGGCCAATGGAGGAGCCCTTGTCCAGTCTCTGATGCTAAAAGGGATGCTAGAGAAGATGCCCAAAGACCAAGTTATCAGAACCAACTAAGAAACCACGCTGAGAAGGACTACATTTACCATATTCTCATGCTTCTACAGAGGGAAAACCCAGTCAGGACTAAAGATGCACTTATGGAGCTGGTAACAGAAATACCGTGAAGTAGGACCTGAGCTTTCCACCCTGCAAAAAGGATATTAATGGTTCCCACCAACTCCTCTCCTATTTAATACCCATGATGGCAGAAGTAAGCACAGTCCTCTCCCATGCTGCTGAGAGAACTCCACTTCTTCCACACACTGCCTGGAACCCTGGAAAGAGGAAAGCTCACGACTGCCTCACTGCTGTGAACACAAAGGGGAGCGTCCCCTCACGCAGACTCTCCCTTCCGTGAAATCAATGCATGAAACACTAAAATCAAACCACATACACCATCAAAAGGAATGCTCATCACCTTGTCTGATCTGTTGTGTGCAAGAAACAGCCAAAACAACCTCAGAAGGGAGGGGACCCTGCAGCCACAAGCAAGGAGAAAGATCAGCAACTGAAGCGAAGCCACTGGGGAGAACATTCTAGAAAGGGATCAGTTACTGTGGCTGACTTTCTCCAATGAGTTAGAACTGCAGTGCATCAAAGTCACAGGGAATTTCCAGGCAGGTCATGTGATCTCTTTTTTTGCCACTCAGGGTGCACCTATTCAGCCCCAACACAATGTAAGGGCCAGTTCCCAAGTCAGCGGTGGAAGGAAGTTAGTGAGGACAGACCTGGAACGTTGCAATTCTTCCATTGGAAACCCTGTGGCAGTACAGCAGTCTATGTGTATAAGACTATGCACTAAACAGAAGTGTTCAGCAGGGTGATTGGGTCGTTTTGAAGTACTGGTAGCTGAAAATGATAGGGTGCCAGTGGAGCCACTTTGCCACGTGCCTGCTGACCTGCCTGATGGCATTGTTGAAGTGTAGCCTTTTCGGTAAAACGTATTCTTGCTGCATAGCACTTTGCTTCCTGCAGAACTGCAATTTGTCTCCAGATTAAATAGCAGACACCAAGCACTATTCAATGATCACCATTGAATAATCAAAGCATCATTTCTAATAAGCACAGCAGTTTATAAACGACAGTATCCACATGTTGTCGATGTATTACTGTATTAGGTAATGGAGGTCGTAAATGCTAATTAAAGGCCCAAAGCTCAATGTGTTAAACATTTCTACATCTGCCAAAGCAAGTCGAGAACAATGAGATAAGGTTTCGAGGATCTTTCTAGAAACATTCACACTTTTTTGTAATTTGTAGGATTCTCCTTTAGGTGAGCACACAAGCAAACGGCGACCACATTTTTATATAGCGCAGGAGCCCGCAGGCATCAGGGCGGTAGGAGACATGAACACAAAAACGATGGGCAAGTTTAACAAAAGAGGAATGTTTTTAGTGTTTTCTTGAAACAATTCCAATCTGCGATTCCTCTCATGACCAAAACAAATGTAATTCCATAGCTAAACAAATGTAATTCCATAGCTAACTTTTCAAACAAAATCCATAGCCAATCAGTGAACTACCATTCCACGGTCTCTGCTAAATTCCTCTTCCTGGAAGTCTTGCACTCTCATGTAATGCAAGATCGTTGAGGCAGTTACTTCCTGACCCCGGACTGCCCTTTCTGGGAACAGTTCACACCTGGTGGAAAAACGCCTTGCTGACCCTCGCCAGTTTTGTGCAGCTTCGGTTCTGTGATGCCCCACTAACACCCTCCCTCCCCCCTCTAGCCCCTTCTAGAAAGCAAAGCCCAATAGAATTAGAGAATTGCAGCCTTTTTGCTTGACAATGCATTGCTCTTTTGAGAACTGGGGAACTCTAGGTTGTGGACGATGCACCTTGCTTCATTGTGTCCACCTGCCATCGCTTTGGCAATATACCAGGATCTAGTTAAAGAACCTCTTGCCTGACCTGCCTCAGACCAAAACCATGGGAAGCCTTCTAATTCTTTGAGATTGGCATGAAGAGCCAAACATCAAAGGCAACTGTTTGTCCTAACGTCACGGCTAATTCTTCTGCTCTTAGGACGAAAACATAGTAGGGGGAGGGATTCCATGAATTTCAGATGGCAGCATGGGTGCATGGCACGTTTTTCCCCATTGGAATTCATTATCTTTCCTTACTCTTACTTTCACTGTGAGAAATGATTTTGCCTAAAAGCCAGGGGACCGTGAAGCCTGCTTTGAGACACTTTGTTGAGTCCTCACACTACGTTTTCTTTCCTTCTCCTCATCCCATCAACCTCCCCTCGAAGACTCTCCTACATGGCTCCAAAGTTGTGGATCTGCCTTAACTCATAGTAGGAGTACTATTTTAAAAAAAAATCTTTTTAGCCCATGGCTCTATATGCTCTATAAGATGGCAAAAAGTTTGGAGAGACCCCCTACCGAGAACAAACACAGCCAAATAACCTCTTCTATGGAAGATGCCCACTGGAGAGGGGCTACAATGCTGTATTAGCTCACTAACTTTCACAGAGGAGAAATAACTATTTGCATATCAGTCTGTTCCCACCCATATGGGCAGTCTGCACCGAAATGCTAGGCAATTCTCCTCTGAATAAGAGTACCAACAGCAACCACAGGCACGTGTTTCAGCCTAGCTGAGTCTCATCAGGGAGGTGAAGCTGTGCCTCTCTAAGCCTTACTGGTTTAGAGAGGCCTTACTGGTCCTTCTAGCTGGGGCTTCAGAGGTGGCCTGTGTAATTTGTTGATCATTTTGACAAATGGATTCTGGACTTGCACTGCTAACTGGATTGAACGGAATGAGGCCTTTCTGTGCAAACTGACCATAATGGAATTGGGTCTTTCAGTGCTAAGTGGATATAATAGAATCTGTCATTGCAGTGCTATCTGGGCCTAATGAACTGATGGCTTTAAAGTTCTAACTCGGTGGAATAAAACTGCGCATCCTAGTAGTGAGCTCTACAATACCCGACAAATGATGCTTCATGGACATATGCTGGCTAAGAAATGGTGACAAATGATATGAGCCCCTTTTCATATAATGCTGATGTCTGGCCCATGTCTATGCATTACTTGCGCAAAAGCCACACATCGGCTTTGTCCACGTTTCTTTCATTCGCGTACTGCTTAGTGGTGGCAGTTGCTTTGTGGAATCATTTTTAAAAAAATAATAAACTACTCCTGGAGACTGCGCCAGTAAATACGTTTTTTTATATAAGTTTGAAGTTTATTTTCATAGTACATGATGCCCCCTGTTGATGACACGTGTTTCGCCTAACCTTAGCCTTTTTCAATCAGGGCACGGTCGTGGTTCTTGAATAGAAAGTCAGAGTCATATTATTGTAGCAGCAGTCATTGGTTAGATCCCATTGGTCCCGTAAGTGCAGCTTGGATAGCACGCTTCCGCTCCTGCAGAATCATTCCTTCTCGAACTATCTTATTTGCCCAAAATTTGGCCCTGAAAAGAAAGGGCAAGCTGACTGGTTCGAAGAGAGGTAAATGTGTTTGTTGCCCGTTGGACTGCAACATCACCCGCAGGGCAATTCGAATCCCGGTGCTAGCACCGCTACTACGGCTGGAAAATATCAATTAATCAGGCTTAGATGGTTTTCAAAAAACATTTTTCCAAACTGAATGAAGTTTGGACTGACTTAAGAGACGTAGCTGCCTGCGAAATTTCATTTGATGCTAAGCATTTCTCTCTCTCGATGTTGGCAATGAAATGGTCGAGCTAATGCCAGAACGCTGGCTTTTGGAAAACTAACGGCAGAAAAAATGTAACTGCCTGTGCACAAAAAAAAAAAAAAAATCCAGAACAAACCAGAAATTGCTTATGAAGTTGTAGACTAATCGGCTATAAAACATCAAACATGTAACCACATAATTATGGGATTTCATGTACGTCTAATAAGGATATTGATTGCATTGCAATGCTGCGCCCCCACCCCCGTCTCCCTCCCATCGACATATGATCGAAGAGCGATCCCTGGGAATGCGGCAAGAAAAGAGGAGCCAAAGGCTTGAGCTTGTACCGCCAATGTATTCAAGAAAAACAGCGTCTTGTTATAGAAATGTTTAATGTCAACTGCACTAAAGGACTGCACTTTGATGTTCTGTTTAATATGCTGCATCCTTTATAAGAAACCACGTTTCCGAAAGAACTAAAAGCTATTGAGCAATAATGTGTACCTTTTATTTTGATACAAAGTAGGCCGCTTTGGAATGTGTATAAAGCAGAAACGCTTCACCCATTCGAGGTGAAATTAGAGCAGAGTCACTTAAGACCCAGTTTGGACAGCCCCACATCTCTGGTCTCTATATTTCATGTCTAGCATCCACTGATATTGCCATAATTGGAATTTGGAGGCCTGCAGTTCCCTCTCCTTGAGCACTAGGAGCTCATTAGGAGTTTGGAGGTATGTCGGCAGAGGATAATGCATGCAGTAATCACTGTTACCGCATGTGCTGTTCTCAGTACAAAGTTACAAAAATGGCTTTACTGCAGTGAGGGTGTAGAGGCAATTCTGAAAATGTTTCTTCTAACCCACTGTGTGCAGTATTTCAGAATTACCACATATCTCTTGTCACTACGCATTAAGCAAGCTTTAGGAAAGAGGTTTTGGCGTTTGTGTAGGCATAGGATAGGTAAATATGTATGCACAAGCCACAACTTAACTGGGTTTTGTTGCAAGGAATAGATGCAAGGGTATTACCCACTTTTCCCAATTGGTGTTGCCACAGTTAACCACTTTTCCTACTGCAAACATGCAGATAGGAAGTTTGGGTAAGGGATGGTGGAAGGGGGTGTATGGCACGGTCCCACCACGCTTTTTGAAGTAAGAAAGTGATATAATCAGCAAAAGAAATTTGGCAACAAAAACCAGCAAATGATTATAGATCTGATGCAAGAGCGCACATATTGCTTATAATTAAACGGGCTAAAGGCACACCTGGTTAAGGCATTTATTTTACAATGGGAGCTCATTCAAATCAGCAATTAAGCCATTAACATGGCCAGGACAAAACTGCACATAGTTTGATGTTACTGAATAATCCAGCTAACTCATGGAGAAACCAGGAGGGGACTTTAGGGAGGGGCAGGCAGTTGGTGGAAAGGGCTAAAGAGATTGACCATTGACCACGTGCGGTCAGTGGATAAGTGTATAGCCAAACAACGCCCATAGTCTGTGCCCACCGCCGTAATAGCCCGCCTACCACCTATTTGTCCCTCAATGCAGTAGTTTCAGCTCCTAACACCAACTAATAGTAAATATTGGAAATGCTTGTTTAAGGGATGAAGATACATATAGGACAGCAAAGGTTCACGCCACCACTTTTGTCTCATGAATACAAAATACACAGACGTTTCAGCAGTTTCTCTTCTACACACTGCAAAGAAGCCGCGAGGCAACCCCTCTTAACACCCCAACCCCCCCGGACCCCCACTCTGGATGGTCTGAAAGTGAAGAACATAGACAAAGAGTTTTGTCATGCCAGGAAGAACAGAGGTGGGGGTGGGGGGACAAAACAACACCCCCTACCTATAATCAAGCAGAATTTACTACATGAGGTATTTCAAAAAGACTTTATTAGGTAAATATCTTAAATGCACAATGGACATGGTTAGTAGAAACATATGGAATTTTTTTTTCTTTACCGGTGCCACTGTTCTGCAGTGAACTCCTAAGAGTTCTCTTTCTCTGGTAGACAAATACATGCATTTTAGCAACTTCTGTGACATGTATAATTAACCGAACCGATACATCATATTGCCAACTAATACATCATTACTAGCATCTATACTATTTGCATTAAATGATGCTTTGACCTTTGATTTCGTGAAAGGATCCATGGCCTATAATCTACTATGCACCCTTTTTACTATATCGTCTTATTGCTCCAGAACTGGCCCCTAGTGAAAATGACCAAAGGGTTGGAAAGAGCATTGAGAGTCTTTGAGGGTGTCAGAAGGAGATCTGTGTGGAGCAGTGAACATCTGGGTTATGAGCAAGAACCAGAAGCTGGACCTCCCAAATGAGAGAAACCAGTCTCTAACGAACAAGGATCACTGTTCTCCCAGCAAGCCCATGCTGCCTGTAACATTGGCAGGCCAAGCAGCAGAGGCAATGGAGTGGGCTTGATTTGCAATGGGCCAAGAAAACCACAGCTTGTCGATTGTCGCCTTACACAAGACTGCCCGTAGCGTGGCTTGATCTTTACATATTCCACAAACCATAGAATTGGTCTCCACTCCCCTGATGACAGATTCACTGATCCCTTGGCCATTCCCTCCAGCAACTTCCATGGCTAAGATTTGCAAAGGAATGCACAGGTGCACACGTATACTGGCAGCACCCCATTCTCTGGTGCATCTTTCTCTACTAAATGAAAGCATGTTTGGATTATTCAACTCCCGAGGACATGACTCTCATCCAACCCCAGGCTTTTCCCCTTTTCGTTCCCAGTTTGTGACTAAAATAACGTGACCCGACACTGCCAGATTGTCCTCTAAATCCTCTTATAATTCTGGATTTGTTTCTTCATAGATAGGGAATGTTAACATCTTCAGTACAAATAAGACCCCACAGTGGACAGTGTGGATAACTGCAGCAGGGGCTAACAATGTAGAACCTGAAATTCAATTGCTATCTCCTATAGGGCATTCCACACACACATCTGAGTAGTAACCACCCCATGTCTGTATTTTTAACTTTGGTGGGCCTCTCTCCATGCATTTCTCTAAGTTGTCTGTAGTTGTGATACCACAAAAATGTTTATTTTTCACAAGGCGGATAGTTTGGAACAATTTCTTTCATTTGAACACTTTGACTATTGTGAAGAATCCCTGGATGCCGCCACTGCTTTCGGAGGGGGGCCCCCTTGCCATGAGGCCAGGGTGGGGAAGCTGCCACCCGATAGTCCCCCAGAGCGTGATACTCAGTGGGTGGATCTCATGGGAGGGAAAACCCCCTTTGGGACCAGTGTTGACCGCATCGGGAGAACACGATATTCCCACCAATCACATGACACCAGACGCCCCTTCCCACAGTTACCCCAGCGTTCCTTCACCGCCTTCCTCTTCAAGCGTATCCCCAAACCCTGTGTACTTTTCTAAAGCAGTCCAGATAGAGAGTACTGAGATGAGGAAAATCCTTAGTGAGTTACCACTTCAGCACTCACTTAATAATGAGACGAGGAGGAAGTGTGGAGCAATACCAAATAACCATCGAAGCCACTTTTTCCAGTCTAGTGGTTTGTGACAATGGATTGGGAGAAACAAGATAACTGAAGTGGGCCTTTACACATCTTCAAGCCCTTCTGGGGGTAACTGCAAAAGCCAGTACGGACCCGACGTGCAGGCGGGTGCTGACCGGGACGCCGAGAACATGGGGAGAGAGTCTGAGACCGGTCCAGGACATGAGGACTGCATGGCCCACAGGTGGACTGAGACTCGCCAGAGACCCAGGAAGCGTGAGAGTGCAAGACCACGCTGTCCCGGAAGGAATGAAGACTGCAGAGCCGCCACCGAGCAAGGGACGCTTCAGGAAGTTACCGGAGCACTGCAAACAAGTCCAGCCACCTCGAGGGAGCCGACACTCATGCAGATCTTACCACAAGGTATGCGGGTATCCGAGAAGGCGCTGAACATTCAAGGAGGTGGTGGCTGGGAAAGGAGCATCTGGGATCCTAATACAGTGAGAGAAAAGCAAATAAGTACATTGACTTGCACTAAGGCTTGGCAGGAGAGTGAACCAAGGCCACAAAAAGGAAAATTTAAGGCCGGAACTGCGAGTCTGGGACTCACACCCAAATAAAAAGAACTGGAAGTTGATGGACAGTTCATACAATACTTAGCAGGCTAGTGAACCAAGTGTGTGTGGGCCATCCCAGCCTGGGGAGTGCAGCTAGATTACTATTCTTAATCGCAATACCTGGTGAGAGGGAACCAGGTCTGCCCACCAGGGTAAGGGACCCTCTACAGTTTGGGAAGTGTATCCAGGCTATTCTTCCTCATCACAGTACATGGTGAGAGGGAACCAGGTCTTACCATCAGGGTCACTGATGCATTACAGCTTGGAGAGTGCATCCAGGCTGTTCTTCTTCAGTGCGATATATGGCGAGAGGAAGCCAGAGCTGCCAACTAGGGTCTGGAACCCCAAGGAACTACCTTGTAGCCCTGAGAAGGCTGGGGAAGGGAGACATCCCCCCCCCAACAGCTAAGGCGGGGCTGAAACCACATTGGGAAAATACTACCAAGACAAGAACTGCCTTTTATCCAGGGGAAGGGAGTCGTCCCTCTGGACCAGGACGATTTGATTTAGTTTGCTTAGAGTGTAAGGGACAGAGTTAGGATGTTGACACTGGACATTGGGACTTTTGCTGTGGACATTCTGATGCTAGTTATTTCAGTTGAGGCAGGGAAACCCCTCTCAGAGTTAGGGCGAGATAGGGGTTTATTTTCCTTTTTACCCTTGAATATAATTATAGCAAACACTATGACCCCTTCTGTGTCAGTCTTACTTTTGCACCCTTAGACTGTCCACTGGTGGGGAAATAGGTGTCAATTCAAGGGTTAACTAGGTCTCTGGGTGTGAAAATGGTTCCCTTACCAGTGGTGGGCTTTTAATGTGCGTGTGGCTGGAATAGTTTCTTTTTGCATGTTTTTGTTGCCTATCACAGAGATGTGTGGGGTGAATTTATAGGAAGCGATTGAAAAGGACAGCTTTGCCAGGCACTGGGGTAGCGGGGGGTTTGGGAAGCAATCAGATTGGTCCAGTCCCGGGCTGTTTCTACCAATTGATGCCCGGGCTCAGAGCAACCCGAGTGCTCTCTGCACTTGCCTTCCACCGCCGCCACTGTTTTCCCTCCTCTCCTGCCTCATGCACCCAAAGCCAGTCCCTCATCACCCCCAGCCCAACCAATTTATATCAAATTGTCTCCTCCGCCATGCTCAGTCGACCTGCTCTGTCGCCTAATTTCCTGGTAAGCCATGGAAATGGAAGAGGGTGTCCCGAGCGGAGCCCCACCTTCCATTTCCATGGTCATCCGAACAAAGCAGTGCAGTCAGGTTTTTCTATTGCTATTAGTACCTCAAGTGTTTGCCTCAGGGAGCTTATAGCAATAATTCTGCATGCTACACCAGCCCAGTAACAGCAGTGGGGCCCAGCATTATAGCCCTCGCTTCGCACGTATCTATAACTTGGGCCCCCAGGCCACTACCGGCCAGTGTAGCCCTCAGAACGCAGGATTATTGCTAAATTGATAAATACTGACATTTCCCAGTAGGAACCAAGTACTTAGTAATACTGAATAATGGAATTTGTTGGTCTCTACCCTTCATTTCCCTAACACTCATTATGCATGATTACTCGTGACTCTGTATGATGTTTAATGTAATATTGTGCAACGGAGAAAATATGTGCGAAGGAATAATTAGACAATGCTTTGGGAATGGAGGTGGTTCCAGGTGAAAAGGACACCGAATGCCTTAAAACGGTTACACCCCAATGGTTCTGCACTAGAAAAACTATTGAATACTTTGGTATCATGCCTTGAAATAAAATAAAAATGTGTATGATAGTTCATTCATTGCTGAATGTGAAACTCATTCAAATATATTCCCTCTAACAGTCCATTTACAACATTTTCTTCTGTATAAAGTCATTTATAAGTCTGGCTGAAGAGTAAATGAGCTTTGGAATTCCAAAATGAAGTTACATGGTGCCAAAGACGAGTGTACAATAATATAATTGATGCTTGAGTGCACAAATTTACTTGTTGGTTTGCTGTGTTCGATCTCTCTGAAAATGCCAGAAGTAGTTTTTTTTGTTGTTCAAATCGTTCTTCTGTGTTTTTTCTGCACGAATCTCATTGAAATACATGAGTCAGATGAAAGGATAATGCCATGGTTTCAGTGCCCCTTCTTGCTATACCTACAGGCCTTGCCCTACGCACATAGCGATAGGCATGTGTGGTAACTCAGACATAGGAGACGGACAAGAGGACATGTTTGAACACAGTACTTTATTAGTAAACCCAAAGAAAACCTACTCTAAACCCTATATCTATGAGTTCTGTGGTCTAGAAAATAACAAAAGGGTACTCCTCGGGACGTCTTTACAAAATAAACTTAGTCTTCTGTCATACCTAAGCTACCCTGTCTCTGTCCTACCACTAACAAAGGAAAACAGAAAGAAAGCGAAGTTCTAACACAGTGTACAGGCTACTCCCCCTTTTGACTATCAGTTGTGGATGGTTATATGACCACCTGCCCCACAATGCCCTTACAGTTTCTTGTAGCTCGAAGCTACGTAGATTTGCCATAAAAGGAAATCCAGAAAACAAAAGAAATGTCTCTTGATTTTGAATACCAAAAGGACCTCTTCGGGTAGTCCAGAAATTGTATACTTTTATCCCTTCTTCAGGAATGTTTTCTTGAAACCTGGATAAGTCAATATTCACAGGGGAACCAACAAAGTCACTCTCTAAGATTCTTCTTATAGATAGAGGGAAAGATAGGTTTTCTCTTTTCTATGCCGAATAAATGTCTATAGCAAACACTGTGCCACCTTGTATCAGTCTCCTCCTTCTGCACCCCTTACACTTTGTATGTTTTAATGTTGAAAGGCCAGCATATAGGCCGAGCTAACTTCAATAATTTAAGACCAAAACCTATAATTAAATATATTCAGGGTAAGCTTCTTTTAAAATAATTTGAATGCATCAAAGAGGGCCTCAGAATTCCACAGACAGGAATAAAAGACTTTAGGTGCTTTATTAAAATGTTTAAAAAAAGGGTTGAGATGGCTTGGATGATTGAAACAATGCCATCCCTCTCGACCTCCAGCATCCCTAGATGTCCTAATCACCAGAATGTCCCCAATGTATTCTAGTGCGAGGTAACCCCTACTGTCGATTTCCTCTCTATTCTTGGTGAGAAACTTAAAGACCACGGCCTTTTCTATCCATCTCTGTCCAGGAATTTTCTGAGGAATACTTCTGGTTTATTTGTACTGCCTAATGTGACCAGGATTCATCTTGTAGTCTCGCCCCTTTATACTCTCTCGTTCTACCTCTGTTTGTCCCTCTATATCTGTCTCTGCTCTCCTCCACCATGATCATCCTACTCCCCCCTTCTTCTGTCTCTAGCTCCACTGCTCCTCACTTTGCTACCTTCCTTCCTCTTCCCAATCTTTTTCTCGCTCTCACCCTATGTTCTACACTCTCCTTCTCTTCTCCATCTCTCAACTCTCAATCGTCCACCTACGCCGGTGTCCTGATCTTATCACACTGTCCCCGTCTGCTTCTCCCCAACTACCTTCCTCCTGTTTCACCTGGCCCTGACCTGTACTCCTATTACCACCTTGCACACTCTTGCCACTCTCCTGCCTTACACTCTCACTTGCACTTTTCACACCCTTCCTAAACACCTCTACACTTCCCTTTTGCACACACCTCATTGTACTGAACTCAACAGGTGTCACTCTCTCTCACACACCGTACCTTACCTGCACTCACTGCCACATTCTTCTCAGCACTCCACTCCACCAGTCTTGCTCTGCCTGGCTTCTGGGTCCACTTCTTCTCCACCTGACCTTAGTCACACACCTATCAATTGCATCTGCGCTGATTGAGCTTTTAGAGTCCAGCGTACCCCTTCCAAAACTCCTCCTGGTTCCCATTGGTCTCCCTGGCCACATGCTCCCCAGGGCTAATCTCTGGCAAACCTATCCATCTGAAGGTTGGGACTTCCTTTGGAAGGATTCAGCCCTGCCCCCCTTTTATTGTCTATCTGTTGGACAGTACCCATGTGCTAGACTGCATGTTTGCCCTGTGTTTCAGATGCTGGTCAGTTTTGTTCCTAACTGGTGTTAGGGAGGATATTTTTGTCTCCCACTCCTCTGCAGTCGCTTTTCACTCATTTCATTTTCTGTTGCGCCACCTTTCCCCTTGGGTCCGTCTGGGGTTAGTGGGTCAGGTGTTGGGTCTCATTTCTTTTTGGCAGGAAAAATCCCTGTCCGTTCTATGCCTGGTCTTGAATCCATTCTCCTGGTTTCTTGGTCTGGTGCATTCTGGGAGTTGTGGTTCTGAAAGAGAATTCTGACCAGAAGAGCAGCTGACAGGCATTGTGAAGAGACTGTGGTACCAGCAGTCATATATAATGCACAATCCAAGGAGGACTGGAGGGGTAGGAATCTGGGCTAGGACAGTCTCTGGTATACACCCTGCTAACCCCCCCCACCCGCCCCCTCTCTCAATTCCATTTGTGGGTGCTTGTAACTTATACTCACTTTCGATGTTTGTATTGTACTTCTTTCTTTTTAGCCGTTCCGGAATCTCATGTATAAGTGTTACGCTTATCTACAACAAACATGTTTGACTGCCGCAACTGCTCGTATTTCCACATTGACACATCAACGTTTTCTGTTCATCTTCTGTGCACATAACCTGAAGAGTGGCTCTCGTAACTGCCCCGGTAGACCTTCTAGTTGACCAGTAAAAATAGCTACAACTTCATCCAGTTGCAGCAAAATAGTATTGCTACATGACATGTATTTACTGGAGAATTGTTGCTTGAGATGGCCATTCATCTCAGACAAATCTCACAGCATAGTACCTTTATGTACATCTGTTTATCGTTCATGAGGGAACTGAGATGTACAATATGCCTAATATATATATATTTTGTTGTTAAATGCTTTAATAAAGGCAGCCTTTCAGCAACAAATATATTGCAATTTTCACTAGAGTTCTTCAGAATTTTATTTCAGCAAAATGTAAACATTGTTTACTTCACCATTAATTATTAAATGTATACAGCCATTAAATATTTAATGTCAGAGAGACAGTTGGAGATTTGGATGGAGAGATCAGAGGAGAATTCAGGAAAAGAGAAGATGATTTGGGTGTCAAGGTATATATGTTTTTTTGTTAAATGCTTTCATAAAGGCAGCCTTTCAACAACAATAAATATTGCAATTTTTGCTATTCTTCAAAATTTTATTTCAGCAAAACATTGTTTACTTCGCCAATAAATATTTATTTAATGTCCGAAAAAATACATATGTAAAAATTAAACGTGGTCTAACGGGGGAATTCAGTGGTCAACTCAAAATGCGAACTGGAACTAATGGCCAACACTAGTAACAAGATGCAAAATGAGTCACCTAGAATTGTTCATAGCAGTTCAGTGGCTGTACAAAATGCATCAGTCCAGTAGGCACCATGTGCAGGTGGGGAGCTGGTGTTTATGGCAGCATGGATACCAGGCGTGGATTGATAGCGTGAGAGGGAAAGAATGGCGCAGGTCCCATACTGTTACAATCATTGAGCAGCTCATGAAAAAATGAACATGGTACTTGAACACTGAAACATGCTCTTTTGATACGAGAACAGTGTGTTTCGATCATTTTACCAGAAGTGAAATGTTAGCAGCCAGCAGCTGTGAAAACACAGTTTAAACAGCACCGTTGTGGCCTTTTCTACTTATTTTTTTCTGCATGCTCATCGTGTATGTTTTAGTCTCCATGGCTACCTGCTAGGCTGCTGAATCCCCGAGCTCGGCATGCTCTGGTGTCCAAAACTCATCAATAGATGAGGAATTCTGGAGCGCTGCGTCATTGAGACGCCAGTGCTCTCTTGTCAGCAGAAATGTTATAATGCGTCTTGGACATTGCTTCCGAAGGTAGACACTGTAGCCTAGAATTTACTACAGAAAAGCAAAACATCTTGGCACTGGGAATATCTGGTTGTGCAGTCCTTGTGAAGGCAGACATCTTGGCACTGGGAATATCTGGCCGTGCAGTCCTTGTGATGGCAGACATCTTGGCACTGGGAATATCTGGCCGTGCAGTCCTTGTGATGGCAGACATCTTGGCACTGGGAATATCTGGCCGTGCAGTCCTTGTGATGGCTGACATCTTGTTGCTGGGAATGGTCGTTGGCTCTGCCGTGGATTATCCACCATGTGACCTCTCTGTATCTCTTCTGTAGTCTTTCCCTAATACACAAACTATAATGTAAATCGGAAACTGAAATGTGGTGTCTGGACCCACGAGTGCACACATGTGGAAAATCAGGGGGAGGGAGGGGGGGGGTGTGTGTGTGTGTGTGTTCGTAATATATGGCAGTTTGTGGATGAAGGGATGGTGGGATAGGATTTCGGATTAGGTGGGTGGGTGTATGGATGCCTAGATGAGTAAGTCGATGCACTATTGCATGGATGCGTGGTTTAGTGGAAGGCTAGGCTGTTTGATGGATTAGGATTGATGAACTGGACATTGGATGATAAAGGATAAGTGGGAGGATGAGGGACTTGATTGATTAATGAGTGGCTTTGATAGATGGGTGAAATGGATAGATGGGTGGATACATGGAGGGTGGTTTTGAGAAAATGGATGAGTAGGATGAATGAGTGGTTAGAAGGGATGGATGGATGGATAGATGGATGAGTTTGAATGGCTGGATGGCTATGTGAATTGCTTAATTGAATGGCAGATGTGTAGATGGACACATGAGTGGATGCATACAGGGATCAAGTCCTAAAAATTAAAATGGGGGGACTCCTCAAAAACGCATTGGGATGCAACGTCACCAGAAATTAGCATATCAAGATGAAATATGCACATTTCATTAAATTGGCTTTGCAAAATCACCCAAATTGCACAGGACAAATGGCATTTGCCTTTCATCAAATCAACACACACACAAAATCAAGGGAGGTTATTTTCTTCTAATAGTGTTTTTGAAAAGTTAAAAGGTGTGCATGTTTTAAACTCCAAGAACCAATACAAATGTTTTCCCTGGAACTTGCAGTACCGAAATGGGACATTTCACCTTTCGTTTGTTATTTTTCATCAGGTTACATAGTGCAGTGGTGAAGTGTCAGGCCTGCAAACCTGATAACTGCGGTTTGGTCCCTGAGGTTGGCTTATATTCATAAATTCACAAAGGACTTACAATGTTTCTCATTTTAGCTGGGGGGGGTCTGAGTGCACCCTCTGAAAAAAGTTGTTGGACTCTGTCCACCCGTGTGTACCCTCGACTTGAGCCGTGGATGCATGTAATGTACTGTGGAAGTCTGCCACATTGCTGCTGTTTGGTAACTTCCAACTGCGTTGAAACGAAAAAACGACCCCTCTCGCCACACTCTTGCATATTCAAAGACATTTTAGGCTGCTCATGAGCACTTTCAGACTTGTTGCTCTGGTACTGAAATTAAATAGAATACTCTTGATCGTATGATTTTATAAACATTGCTACTTCGATAAATTCTCATACTTACTCTTTGCGGATGACACCCAAATCATCTTCTCTTTTCCCGAATTCTCCTCTGATCTCTCTATCAAAATCTCCAGCTGTCTGTCTGCCATTACATATTCTATGGATGTGCACTTTCTGATGTTAAACTCTACCAGAACAAGGGTACTCTTCTTCCCTGCCAAAAGCTCTTTCATTTCTTCCTCTGCCTGTTGTGATAAATAGAGGTACTTCCTCCCTTCTCCCCAAGGTGGAGCCCCTTCTTGTGAGGCTAAGGAGGTGAGCCCACTCTGCAATACCCTCTCTAGGAGTAGAGGCAAGTGGGACCTCACCGGGAGAGACTCCCAAAGGACTCCCTCAAGTGGTACATGCTATGGCCTAAATTGGAGGTTAACACCAGACTCTAAGAGGGACCAAGACTGGCATCAGGATGCTATAATAACAAATCCTGTGAGATAACAAAACTGGGACGAAGAAGCCATAATATCAGAAACTGTGAACTATCAATACTCTTATGAAGAAACTCCTAAGGGGTGTTATGTCAGCAGAAAAAGGTATGTCACTTTAAAACCGTATACCCAATACACGCGAGGCGGATAAACCTGACCCTAGTGAAAGACAAACAAGATGGAGACGGCGAGAGAGAACCATGAACGTCAGCTGGGGAATACCAGAAGCCATGTACAGCTTGACGGAGAGAGAGAGACACTGCGAAAGCCTGCAAGTTTCAAAGTCACGTATCTTTGCAAAGCAGTGCACCGGAGCACAGGCGAATCCAGAACATGAGAAAGCATAAGGCCAAGGGCCCAACCAAAGGTGGTAGCGGGACCAGGAATGAGATTCCTTGGTGGACAGAAAATCCAAACAACATTGCCCATACTTTCAGCATTAAGAGAACATACCTTGTACGATTAGCCACTGAAGGGCCGCCATGCCATGAAAAGATTTGAAAATACGAGGAGAGATGTACAGAAGCAGGAGAGACGCCAGCGGTTCATGAACAGAACAAGGGCCGGCCACGAAGGAAGGCTCCCACAGACATTCTTCTTCTACAAGGAATGTAATGGGGAGACTCGGGAAGAACCAAGGGAATCATATCACCCAGTCATTCACCTCAATATAAAATCTGAAACCAAGTTAAATTTGGAACAAAGGAATTATAAGTGTGAGAACTTTATAGAAAGAACTGTTGAACAACTAAATATTGAAATGAGAGATGAATGGAAAAAATACCCCTGGGAGAAGGGGAAGATAGCTCGACATCCTGTACAAAACCAAAATAAACTGAAAGTGGAAACAATATATGAAAAAGAGCCTAGAGAAAATGGCCAATTGAAGCACATATTAAGTAAGCTCCGACAAAGCTCAGTAAAAGGGCACACTGAGAACCTCAAAGAAGAAATAAGAACTAATAAGAGAATTCTAAGATGGATAAACCAAGACAAGGGGAAGCCAAATACCCAGTTAAGGTATTGAAGAGTTTGATAGAGGTTACAAGAGACTATTTGCAAATCATATATTGAAAGACTGGTACTAGAAGTACCCTCAGAAGAGTGGAGTAATTCTCTATGCCTGAGTTAGTGTTTATAGTTGTAGGGTCAGACAAGTGTTGTTTTGAACAGCTGGCATATTTCTTTTTTAACATTAGTGACTGACTGATGAGCACCTTAATTAATAAAATAGGCAGGGACCACTTATTAGACGTAGGAAAAGTTAGGCTTTATCCTTTTCCTTGTATAATTAATATACACCATGTCCTCAATGAGTCCTGTCTTCCTTCTGATTTGCCACAAATGGTGTCAGGTGTGGGATGCTAACCAGCTGATAGAATTAAGGACCCATAAAATTCACCAAGGTGAGTTCCAAGGCCAAAAGTCCCACCTTAGCCACAGCTGAGTTCATGCAATTAGATCTGCAGAGTACAGCAGACATTGAGATACCACCAGGCTAAAGGTGTCTCATTCCAGCAGGTTTAATACAAACTCCTCCCAAGGGAACTTAAATTATACTCCCCTCTAAATCAGGGTTGGCTTGGAGACATGGGTTGGATGTCGTGGCAGGCGTCTTTTACATAATTATGGAAAGAGTACTTAAAATGTGAAAGAATGGGAAAGCATTGTTTCCAGTTCCCCAAGAAGTGGCAGAACAAGAAGAGACCGAACGAGGTTCAAAACTTGTTCGGGCAAGCTGATCTACCCATCATAGAAATAAAACCTGAAGAACAAGAAGAGGGCATTCCCTTACCTGACTTTGCGTTTGCCCAGGGGGATGACCCCATCCTTAGAGAAGCCTTTATCCAGGTAATCTCTGAAGAAGCTGGCCAGAGTCTGGCTAGTCCCTTCTTTAAAAAAAAGGGGGCTACTGTCTGGAGGCAATGTGACACTGCAGGGGACATGCCAAACCCAACTGTGAATCCATTTCATATGGAGTACAATTGTGGAAATTTCTCTGGTAATCACAATACATATATGATGCATGAAAAGAGCAACGTTCTGATGCAATCACATGGGGCGAGTGAAATGTGAGAGTGTATTCCCAACCTTCCACAGAGGTTGAAATCCCACAGACATATTCAGAAATGCTAGGAATGCGGTGCACCAGTATTTGTGTGCGTGTGAGATGATTCATAACTAACCACTTGTTTAATCATATTTGAGGGTCATGAGTTCAATAGTGGTGTTTTACATTTGTGTCACATGATTTGTTTGCTTCTATGGCACAGGTGCAACATTTAATTTTTGTTGTACAAATGTGTTACTTCTTTTGCACGTTACATATGTATACACAGTGATCATTATGCAGCTGAAAATGTCTGACAGTGGAATGATAGATGGCATGGGAGGGAGAGTAGTTATTGGTGATTAATAATGTACAATAGAGACTGGGATGGAGTGGGGAGGAAGACCATGGGAGCCTAGTGGAGGAGATGCACGCTAGGACAGAAGTGCTTCTAGGAGCACCCCCAAAAATGTCCCTCGAATATTCAATGGACACATTTGGGGGAATCATCGAGCCTTATTAGCAATGATCGCACTTGGTCGCTAACATTGAGGGCGGTCCTGCTGCAGTTCGTGGCTTTTCTTCATCTGACGAGGGGGAACTGACCTGGTCACCTGCAATGTACTGTCAGCAAAGCTCAATTATTGAGTATGTTGAATGCTGCACAGGACTAGGGACTCTCTGCGGTGAAGGCAGGCATGCGAATGCTAGTATCTCTAGAGCAAGGGGCCAGAATGCAGGTATTTAGGGGAAGCTGGATCAGTGCGAGGCTTGGGGGCCCAAGGGTGGGCCAAGGAATGTTGGAGAAATTCAGGGCCCGATGGTTGAGTGCTGAGCCCAGGTGATGCATAGCGAGATTCCTAAGCATTGTGAGGGTTGGAGAACAGGTGAATGGGAGTCACCAGGAATGGGTCAAGCGTGGCTTTCCTAGGTTAGGGATTTCAAGAAGTGAACGTCCTGGGTTCAATGCGGAAGATTTGCCTGTGCTATGATATGGGTAGGCAGGAGTTGGATGCCCTCTGCGCTGAATAACTCAATCAATGTATTTCAGAACCCGCATGCTAGTGACCAAAGACTGTGTTCATTATTAAAAATATATCATTTTATTCTGTTACCATTTCATAAAATACATCATTTCTAAACAATTGCGAAAAAGCAGTTCATTTTCAACAAACATATATTTTTGAAAAGATCACTTTTGCAGTATTAATATTCCTACTTTGAAAGTCCACTATAAGTAGGAATATTACTACTGCAAAAGTGATTTAGAATGTCTTTACTAAATTGGATTTGTTTGAGAAAACAAATGGTTGTATTGTATGTTAGCGATATATGCACATGATAAATGTTTACACAAAATGCGTTATTTGCACACAAACATTACTTTTTTCAAAAATATGTTGGTTGAAAACGAACTGCTTTTTCGCAATTGTTTAGAAATAATATGTTTTATGAAATGGTAACAGAATAAAATGATATATTTTTAATAATGAAGACAGTCTCTGGTCCCTCGCATGCGGGTTCTGAAATACATTGATTGGGTTTTTCAGCACATAGGGCACCCTATTTGTTTAGCATATACTGATTTCACCACAGATGCCCATGTAGGGGTCCCCACCTTTGTTTTTGGATGGGTAGGCAGGAGGCCATATTGGATTGAGGGGCAGGGGGATGCCTGCAGGAATTAAGGCCATGTTGCGCCTCTGGGCCCTCAATGTGGATAACAACAAGGCTGAGGCCTTGCGAGACAAGAGGTCTAACTCTTGCAATATAAACAGGCCCCGGTGAGGCTGTAGGGTGATAAGTGTATTGCCGTAACCCATGGTGCAGTGAGAAGATTGTTTGACGATACACTCCAAGTTATCCAGAATTACAGTCTCTTCAGATGGTGATTTAAACTCTGGAATTTGCTTCCTCATCAGATGTGGAAAACCTAGGTTCAACTAAGCAACCAACGACCTGGCTATTGCCCTGTTAATGACCTCAGTACACCAGCTTGTTGGCCGATTATTTAGCAGGCATCTTTCTTCAGCATACGCTCCGGCTCAGGCGAGATCCACAAGGGCAATCGAGCAATCTGAATATTCGTTTCTGAATAGATTCTCATTGTTGGTTTATTGTCATTCCTCCTACTGAGTGCAATAGCAATAGTCGATTATGCTAATTCGTCTAAGTGTTGAGTTCCGCCACCACACAACAGGGAGTGTAAATAACTAGATTACCAACAAAGTTTAAGAACCTAGTTCCATAGTTGGAAAGCACCGTCCATTGTCTAAATATTCTGTCGGGTAATAGGTTTGAGGAGAATCATTTTTTATATATATCTTGTATAGGTCTGTGTTAAACCAGCTCAACATACACTGTATCCCAGAAACCATGTGTTTGAAGCAACGGGATGTTGCGATAGTTTGAGATACTGTAAAAATAGACATTCGTGTTTTTACCCCTTCCATCGGTGTCCACACCACCAGTATAATTACATTGCGGAGTTTCGATGACACACATCTAAAACACTCCAGAAGGTGAATCAAAGGATGTTTCAAATGTTTATTCTGTGAATGGGTTTTCATGTGAAGATCAGTTGATTGATGGCTGCACTGTATTTTTTACTAAAATCAATGATTCCACATCTAAGCAAGAGAAATCACAGTATCTTTCCAGTGCCACCACCCGCGTGCCCTAATATGGTTCTGGCCCTGTGTTGGTGTGCGGGTTTCAAGCAAACCTTTCTCATGCTGTGCTACTTGGCCAGTTCCCCGTCTTGCCTGGCAATTGCTGGGTGTGTGGAGACATTCCAAGTGTTTTAAAGTCGAAATAATTCCATTGTTCATTTTTGGGAGTACATGACTTCCATTACAAATGAATGGTAATATTTGAGTAGGCAGACAGATCAAAATCACCTACTTTATATTTGTCAAGCATGAGAGCGACAAAGTGCAATCCCAAGTAGCAATTACATACATAGTAAACTTCCCAGGCTGGCCACAGGGAGTGGAAGGAGGGAAGGACTTGGGAGATGTTCAGAGAAAGTCAAATATCACCGGCATGTTTGAGAATGCGTATCAAGCCCTACTGCAGAAAGGTATGTTTTTAGCACACTGCAATTATCTTTGACTTCTGGACTCCTAGACTCCTATTTTATAGACTTTGAAAACATCCAAAATGTCTCGTCTGAAGCATTGCATGAGTGCATCGTATAGATAACATTAGTTTGGATTGTCTGTGGCAACACTGAGTGGGTGAAGTGCATTTTAACTCCCAACTAAGGCTCACCATCATTTCTGCAGCCGAAATCGACGAATTTCACCCTAAATTAGTCTCTGCCTCTTTCACAGGAAAACGAGAATTCTGCTCCCCTAAACTGCACAGGCTAAATCCGATTATTGACTGTGTCTCAGATTAATTATTGTGAATTTCGCAGTCATTTTAGCCATGAAATTGCTGTGATATCGTGAAACGGGGCAACATTGACTTAACTGGGTACTTTTCCGACAATTTGCCACAAATTCACAAAGCAGATTCCTAAGAATCCTCTCCACCAGCACTCCCAGCATGTTGGAACTTGAACACTCACCTCCAAGTCTTCTGCATGGTATGCAGTGCTACAGCCTTAGTGGCCGTCAGAGGCGGTCCTGGGGGTGGGGGGACTTGGAGGGCTATAGCCCCGGGTCTTTTGGTTGTAGCCCCAGATAGAACTCGGGGTCTGCTACAACCAAAAGGCTAGCTAGCCTCGAGTCCCGACATTCCTGACATTGGTGTAGCCCCGGATCTTTTCCAGACCTAGCAAACCCCTGGTGGCCGTCAACGCAACCTTTCTTTCAACCCATAGATGTTTCCACTGCTGAAGTGCCCTATCACGTGAGCCTCGCAATGAAATACGCCAGCTCCTAAGCTGCAGAGAGAAGGCTGCAGGCGTGGGCCTTTTCCTAACCCATGGCTATTTTGTTAAGGCCTATGGACCATCTCTCCATGAGGCCAAGACACACATTAAGGGGTGCCGACTACCCAAGGCCATTCGTTTGACCATACATTTTAGGAAATAAAGTAGGCACAGTTAAAAAGTCTCAAAGTTTGAGCGTCTCATTTCACATCAGCTTAACTTTCGAACCATTACCATTTAGCGGCAAGCAAAATGCCAGTGTGACCTCAATCAGGGCCAGCTTTTCAGACAATATTGGGACAAGAATTAAATGAATTTTGGAGGCATTGCAGTTTCCATTTGTCTATTGTCTCTAAAGCCGAAATGATGAAGCTGCAGCATTGGCAACGACATTTAACAGGATTACTTGCACTGATGTAACATCCGCTTTTACTCTGCTGAGCTCAAGATGGAGGGCGTCAAGCGGCAGTAAATCACTGACACGTGTTAAAAGCTCTGTTGCCACATCCTAAATTGAGATGCTGTGGCACACCCTCCTCAGAGACTCTGGCTCCTTTTATACAGATAGCATGAACAAAACAGAGCAACCCATCTACTGCTCAGGTATCGGATACCCGTCTACTCAACACATCAGAACGGATGGCGAGCTGGTACAATATTGTCGGTCTCTTACCACAGGGGCCTCTTGATACTGCATGCCAAGCAATTGACACTCCTGCAAATGAACAAGCACTTCACTGCAGCAAATTATAGAAAGAAATCCACCAAGAGCCACCACGCCAGCTTTGAGGATAATGATGATGATGACTTCTAACCCAGTGCGTGCCAGACACAGGCAAACGGGACGCGGTGGTTTTCTGATGCAGGAGTTCAGGGAAACATTAATGACTGAACAGCCCTGAGAGTTACTAACTTGCTGATGAGAATCCATTGCCTTTTATACTAGTACTGTTTTTGAGTGGTAATATTGTCACAACGGGCCTGTCACAAAATGTTCTTGTGCTCCCACAGACAACACAACTCCCCAAGTTGCTGCGCTGTCCTACCGCATGCAGCCACTCACTTGTGTTGAGCCTCCCTGGGAGTGCAGTTGCTCTCCCATGACAGCCTCATTCCTTGACCCTCTCCAGAGATACTGCAGGCGGGAAGCCAAGGGGTATTGGCAGAGTTCATCTGATGTCAACTTGACCTACCCCGATTTGACTGTATCTTTTTGGTTGAATTTGGTAGGTCAAATGGTATATTCTAATTAAAAAAATAGTTGTGGGGTGGGGGAAGTCAGGGCGGGGGTCTCCCCCACATTAGGGTGGTTGCGGGGGTCTCCCTCGGCAGTAGGTCAAAGGAAATTCGACCAAAAAAATTCCGTGAAATCGGCAGTAGGTCAGGTTTGTAGGTCAAACAACCCATATCCAAGGAAGGTGCCACAGCATATGCCAATCCAGACCTAAAAAATGATGACGTCAAATGTGCCCAAAATCTGGAAACGACCCACCCCACTGCAGTGATAATGGGCAAAACTGAGGTGGCATTCTCTAGGTTCCTCACGGATGACAGAGTGTTGTTTACTAGACTACGCCTTAATTTATTACCCCTAGAAAGTTCGCAGCCAGATCGTCCATGAAGCCCCTCAAAGATGGAGAACTCTGTTTATATGGCACGGCCTTTAAGGAGAGAAGCGCAAGCACACTTTTTAGTTTGTTTTGCCCGTGGTATAGGGCGCTAAGGAAAACGATGGTTCACACCATTCCTGCATGCTGTAAAACCAACAGGCTATCTGGATGCAGAGAGGAAAGAGACTGCTTGCTCTCGATACCCCAATGGACCTACACAAACGGATTACCTAGTCCAAACTGATTTTTACATCACATATACGAACATTAAAATTGGATTTTTTTTAGTTTTATTTCTCCATTCATTTAGAGATGTATTCCTCTGATTTAAAATAGTTGTAAGGGTTTGTTATCAGTGGTCGAAGTGTACGAAAAGAAGTAGCGAAAATATGTTCCATACTGGCCTGCACCTCTCCACGCAAACCCCATCACCACCCTCCCTCCCATGCACAATACAAACCCCAAAACACATACAACTGCTGTTTAGGGGAACGTTCATTGCAGTGCACTGAAAGTGCACGTTTCAACTTCTTCCTACACTTTTATTTTAAAATGAAACCGTTCCGGAAGGTTTCTTGTTAAAATAAAATTATGGGAACACTAAAACTAAAATAAAAGAAGGAGGGGAACACCGCTCCCGCCGACTTCGACCACTGTTTGTTATTGGAAATTGTTTAACTGTTTATGATTGTGATGTAATGTTTAGTGGGCATCCTTTTTCATTAATCTACAGCAGGCTCACTTGTCATGGAGTCAGCTCCACCCAGCTGATAGGCCCAAGGCACACCAGGCAGCAGATGCCAACATGTCCCATAGGCAGATCTGCAGATTCTTATCGAAATGAGGTGCTGCCAGTGACATGTTGCCGCTAACTGGTTGCTGCAGTGGTGCCAGCAAGTTGTTCCTACTGATGCCCGAATTGACCGGTGTCACTGGCATTGACTGGGCAGCCTTAGTTGGTCCAGTGGTTGATTAGCACTTGCCAGATGATCTGGTTATGCACCCTGGTTCTGTGAGGTGCCAGCACCCACAGCATCACCACTGCTGGAGGGGGATGTTGTGGCAGTTAGGCAACCAATGAGATCAGTGGCGGCTGGGGACTCATTCTCCCTGTAAATGTCTTGGTTCTACTGGCAGATGAGATTACGCATTCCTGCTATAACCGGAACTGGCCCTTGATTCTTGGTCCCACCTCACCTGCTTGCCACAGCCATGCACCTTACAGCGGACCATGCACACCTCACCCTTGACAGTCTCACCCGGTAGCAGGTGGATGTTCTACTGCACCCTGGACCATGAGGCCTCTTTGAAAGGGGAGATGTCTTTGCTAGCTGCTCCAGTCTCTCCAGGGACTATTGTGCCTTCTTAGACTCAATGGCAGGACCAGGGCACTGCTCCTCTTCAACACCACATTGTTCACCACGACCTCCTCTACTTCACACAAGTCCAATGCCTGATAGCGAACAACTACAGCCTGGTCTTCCCAAGATGCTCATTCTATACACGATACTCTGTCATTTAGAACCACTTTCCCCTCTCTCTACAATGGTCCCCATCCAGACTGTCATTCTCCAAAAACTCCTTGTGCAGCGACGGCCTCCTCCTACCACATGAGAAGAAGCCTCAATGGTCAATGCATCCTTTCCCACTCCTACGGCTATCCCCAAAGCTTCAGCCAGCTTGGACGCCTTGTAATGCTGCGTGGTACATTCCCATGAGCCAGGGCTAATAATCAGCATAATGTTCTCACTCTCCTTGTCTCTCATAGGGGAACTCTACTCCTTCTGTGAGGGGAAACACCACTCATCCACCTCACCTATAGGCTCCTTCTCTTCCCAAGGCAAGAAACATGCCATTCGCCTCATTGTTGCCACTGAAAGTTTGAACCAAGAATTAGAAGAGAACCGTAAAACCCGAGAACCAGAGAAAGCGAACCAAAAAAGAACTAAGGTACACCCAGACAAACATTGAAGCACCCAAAAAAGCACTGAAACATCCAAAGATCCAAATCCAAAGAAAATGGCACACAACAAACACTAAAATGCTCCCAAACTACAGGTGACGAATTGACACAACACACAGGTGGGGAGACGGCGGTGACAACAAACAGGTAGGGGGATATGGGAAAGGGTAAAAAACTTGATTTTTCTGTTTTGGGAAAAGGGACAGGACTTTCTTTTAGCCTTTTAAAGTTGTTTATGATTAACCTTAGGGATCAAAGCAAAGGGCAGATTCATATGCTTGTATCAGGTGGAGACTAGCAAAATACTGAGCAAATCCTAAACAGAAAAAAACACCAAAAGGACAAATAAAATCTCTCCAAACTACACAATAAGCCTACACCAAAGTTGTCAAAACATATATTGACTTTTCCAAACACCCTCCAACTGTATGCCCACCTTGTGTTATTCCATCTCAGTTAGCCTACAAAACCCACAAAGGACCAGGAAGGCCTTTTCTAGGTCATTGGCATTTCTTATTTTTAGGAGAAAATTGAGGAATTAACCAGAACTGTTATGTACGCTTCGTGGATACTCATACAAGACTCTGGGAAATGGAAAAGAGATTCGGCTGAGGGAAAGGACCTCGCCAAAACCCACAGTTTACTTACGAGATTTTTTACTTCATAATGACACTTTATTTACTGCATGTGGCATTACCAAACAAATTGCATGTGGCAAATACCAGACACCTTTTATATGCCAGGAAAAATAGCCATATACCACCTTGTTTACCTTTACCGCCAGTCTGCTAAAGAGGGTTTAGGTCAGAGAGCATCAAAGTGACATATGAATAACATGGGGCTCATTTTCCAAGTCCCCACAGTGTAAATGGATGTGCTAAAGACAGGCGTAATGGTGTTACGCGTACATTCATGCGATGGGTGACTTTCATTGTTTTTGAAAGTGATGGCGGCGGTGGAACAGGAGTTACATCTCCACCTCCCTTTTCCCCACTGGCTTCAAAAATAAATCTGTTTTACACCAGCATGGATTTTCATGTTGGCGTAATGTCCTGTGGTAACTGCCTGCTTTTCGTGGAAATCGTTGTAAACACCACCTGACATGTCTACGTTTGCACTGTGGAGTGCGAATAGTGAAGTGTAAAGCGCCTTTCCGCCACCTCTATACGCTTCACAATTGACGAAAATTGACGTAGCCGAGTTTTTTTGCATATAAGTGCAAAAGTAAACGCTCTACTCCAGGCAATTACGTTTTTGGAGAAAATGAGCTCCCATGCGTCTTCTGAGAACGCGTGTGATTGGACAGAAAGAATACGCTTCTTTTTAAGATATTGTTTTTAGTCTTGGTTAAATGATAACAAGCTGCCCTTGCATCTTGGCAAAGTTGGAGAGAAATTACAAAATCTCCTCTTTTGAAAACCGTTTACCCGAGTGTGTGTTTGCATTTGCGTAGTCGCCTGTAAATCATACACCATTCAAGATTGAGCTGTTTTAAACTTGTGCACATGACACCCACCACGCAATAGCGTTGCTGCAGGTTCACATTGAGTTTCTGGTTTGAGTATGCATGGAAGAAAAAAATGACACCACATGGTTGTAATTAAAATGCCTTTGATGGATGTGCTGTGGAAGATTTTGTGTGTTACCCTTGATTGCTTTGTGCACATGCCAGAACATAATCCACGAGATATGTTTTAGCAACTGTCCATCAGTCCCCTGAAGCAGAAACATTCACTGCACACGTTTTGTTTCCAAAGTGCTTCGAAGAAATGTAGGATATTGCGTTAATTTAAAAGGCAATTTCCTACGGCTCAGCTGTTGGTTGTTTGTCCCTCCTGGAACTCCTGCGTAGGTCAGCTCTGCTTCGGTGTCTGAAAATCCACACTGAGGCCAGTAGTCCATCACTGAGAAGGCACAAGGCGAGGAGCCTGAAGGACTTTGGCGCCGGAATCAAAATGGATTCATTTATCTTTAGTTTGGGATTTTAGGTGCAGCTTGTGACACCTAAAATAGCCCAAACTATTGCATTCAAATACTGATCCATGTACACGTAGGGATAGGGGCTTCCCACAAGGGGCACACATGAATGATATTTGAAGACTGATGCACAGTGTATTAGTTGGTGTTTGGTTATTGATCTGGTTATGCCCAGACGTGGGTCCTGTGCCTGCTGGGCCTAGAGACCCCAGCTACTCCTCACTGATGAGGCCCAACAAGGCTAAACAGGTTTGGGGAGGCTTGTGGTCTCGTGCAAAAGGGGTGTGACCTAGCGGTTTGGGCTGGACTGCCCCTTTTGGATGGGGATGAAGCCTGATTTGCATATGGTCTTTCCCCTTCTGTAATGGCTTGGCAGGCAAAGAACTATGATCTGGAGGGTTGCCCAGAGCAATGCCAGAGGGGAAGATTCATTCTAAATCTTCCAGCCATCATCTCTTTGTTTATGCTTGGTCATTGATCCCCCGTACTTGTGAGCTACACAAAGTCCTCTTTTTAGGGACTGGGTGGGTGAGGACGGTTAAACACCGAAGCTACAAATTCCCACAAACCAGCTTCCTATCCTCTTTGCTAAGAGTGAGCATTCACAGATTCAAACGCATTATGTCATGTTCACCCCCTACTCAAAAAGGAGCGAATAACCATGTGATTTATCAAAAATATACATATTTAAATTTTTTCAAAAAACATTACACTTAACAATCTTATTCTAATTTTTTTTTTTAACAAAGACACCATCTAGAATTCATTCCTTTCCTTGTATGTGTATTATCTACCTGGAACAACAATTCATATATCAGACCCCTTCTATACCACACTGCAGGGTATATATCTTAACCCTCAGTGGTGTGATTAATGCCCCTCCTGATTTCTACGGGCAATGAGGCTGATGTTTTTTTGAAAAAATTAAAATATGTATATTTTTGATAAATCACATGATTATTCGCTCCTTTTTGAGTAGGGGGTGAACATGACATAATGCGTTTGAATCTGTGAATACTCACTCTTAGCAAAGATGATAGGAAGCTGGTTTGTGGGAATTTGTAGCTTTGGTGGTTATTGATCCCTCCAAGAAATAAGATGGATAACACTACCCAGCTACATCCGGTGCTCTCACAATGGCTCTACAATTCCTGGCCCATAGCCATGCTAATCCCTATGGCTAATCCCACCCATTACTGCGCATCTCGGGAACTCTTTGAGCTCTGCGCTCTTCCTTGGAGGCAGCCATCTTGTATGACTGTCTCCAAGGAAGCTCTCTGTAAGCAAGCCGAAACTAGCAGACATCTTTAAATGCGAAAGATACCATGCATCTTCCAAATAAAATGATGCATTAGACAGAATGGGAAATCTACAGATTAGCAAACCCTTCCTCTGGTGAATTGCAAGTGACAGCGAGAAATACAGTTGTTTACTGTAGTGTTGGGTATGGGGTGTTGACAGGTTTTATTCCACATACTCTGTGGCATTTACTTATTAAGCACAAAAATGTATTTAAGATGTAGGTATTCTCAATAGTGCACCCGCATGTGGCTTTGTCAGGTTTTCCTTAGCCAATGTCATTCCTAGAACAAGTCTATGAAGCGGCAGCAGCAGGACAGGAGTTGGATCCATTTTTCCCCTCACAGCCGCTGGTCCTCTTCCCCTCCCCTACTTCATGTCCCTCTCCTCGTACACTGTCTTCCTTCCCTTCCACTGCATGTCTCTCTTTCAGCTGCTGTCTGTCGTTTCCTCATAGCCTAGTAGGAGTTAAGAGCAAGTGTCGGAATGCAGGGTTAGTGTTTGCTTGGCCCTTTCCCATGTTAAAGGTAAAGCTCACAAGTATTGGGGTAGCAAACATAAGTGTATCATAATGCACTCTGGAATGCCGGCTCACGTAGCTGCATAGTGGGCATTCTAGGTGCAGGTGAGAAGATGGTTGGAGAGGGCTGGAGTGGCGGTGTGGCCATGGGGTCTATCCTGTCTTAAAGAAAGACTTACCCGATAATCTCACCGCCTCCGAGATAACTTCACAAGGAGGAGCACTGGCGCGGGACAGACCCTGCGCAACTCACTGGTGCAGGAATATCGGCACACAAGCGGATTCGACTGTCACGGCCTGATCTGGAGGCATCCCTCACAACAGGGAGACAACTGTGGTCGAAGGGGAAGGCAAAGCAGCTTCAGAGGGCCTTCAGCAAGGATTTGGGCCACACCTAACAGGCCTGGTCAGAGAAGGAAATGCGAACGCGTCGCCGCTAGAGGAAAGGACCCAGCGGCCTCGACGCACTAGCAGTCAGCCCCGGTTGCTAGACAACAGCTTTGTTTATTATAACAGTAGTGGCATCAAAGGAGCAAAACAAGGTGAATACGCGATTTTGGAACCAGGAAGTGGCCATGTTTTTGCCATGTGCAGAGACTAAAACAGGTATAGAAGTTTAATTAATCAGGGAGACATCAGAATTTAAATCAGCACAAGCTGACTAGTGAAGCAGTCCTTTCAGGGGCACAGTAACAATTGCAGGTGTGTCCAGAGTGAAGGGAAAGTGTGACAGTGCAAACAACTCTTCATTTCATTATTATGTACAGCAAGCGGCAGTGAGTGGCAAAGACTATTTCAAGCATGGTGTGGTAGCAACAGAAACACTACTTGTGATAGTTAAGCTGTGCAGTGAAGAGCGGTGAGTCACATTGGCGCACAGGGCATCTGTGAGTGGGTTATTAAGGAACAGGGCTGGTGGAGCGTATGGTCAACATGCAACACAGCAATGCCAGACCTCCACCGTCATTTCTGATGTCTCCAGGCAAACCACCTGTTTCATGGGATTTATAGGTGGACGCATTCAAAGTATACATGAGAGCAGCTGGAGGGGCAAAGTACAGCGATGATGAAAAGGAGGCGGCACTGCTAAATTGTATTGGGACTGAAGGACTCAGAATCTTCAGGCATCTTTCAGGCAAGGAGGTGTACGTGCCAGGTAGCGGAGAAGGGGAGAGAATACTGAGCACCTACAAAACGGCTCTCAGAAAGTTGGAAGGGGGTTTGGGAAGAGACCCAATGTGGTGTTTGAATGGGATCACTTCTTCTCCAGGGCACAAGGATCTGGGGAAGGCATTGATGCATATGTCACAGCATTGTGGACATTTATTGGTTACATGCAAATTCACAGGTGTGCAGGAGGAGTACATCCGAGATCAAATCATGATGAAAACTAGCAATTCCAAGATCAGGGAAAGACTATGGCTAGAAAGAAATCCTCCACTGGACAAAGTGATAGAGATTGCGAGGGCCATAGAGGAGCCACGTGCCAGCGTTAAAGTGGTTACCAAATAAACAGACAGGCATGGCCAAGGGGAGTCCATACAAGCGATATTGCCAACGTTTAAGAAAGGCAACAGTGAGGTCAAGAAGAAGTTGGAAAAGGTTGAGGGGCAGTCCAGCAGACTGAGTAGAGTGAACTATGCCAGTGGGGTGAGGAAGGCATGTAGAAAATGTGGTTGGTCAAGTCACGCCACTGGGCCAAGGAGTGTCCTGCGTGGGCAGTTGACTGCAGGCGGTGTAAGATGAGAGGACATTACGTCAGGATGTGCAGAGTAAATGTGGATGAGGGCAATGCGCAAGGAAGAAAGAATGTCAGGATGATAGAACCGGACGGTGGGCCGGGTTGCTCTGGTACTCTTGAGGGTACTGTGATGAGAGAAGGGGTGATATTACATGTCGGTGGGGAGGTCAGAAAGGGACCACGAGACATGTTGACAGTGAATGGCGTATGCTTGGAAATGTTAGTAGACTCTGGTTCCCCGTATAACATCATTTCACCTCAAGTGTAGAGGGAGAATATTGGGAAGGAAGTGTCTGCTCTCAAACCTCTAGACATTAATCCTAGTGCATATGGCCATGTACCTATAAAGGATTTGGGGTATGAAGGGGTGTGAATTGAATTTAAGGAGTGCAGCACGGAAGGCAAACTACATGTGGCACATAAAGGTGCTAGCGTTTTGGGGTGGGATGAACGGGTGGCCCTCGATATTGAGATATGGCCTGGAAAGAGTGTGCCTGTGCTGAGAGTCTAGGGAGTGTCAGATGAGCCAATGTCGGCACAATATTTGCGCAACAAATATCCCACAGTATTTGCGGAGCGACTGGGTATGTTATGTGGATTTTCACACTGTATTGTCTTGAAAAGAGGGGCAATCCCGAAAGTACACAAGGTCAGAGGTGTTCCCGTCTTGGTGAAGGAAGTTAGAATTGGAAAGGTTGGCAGGGATTATAGAGGAGATTGAGAGTTCCGAGTGGTTATCTCCTGTGGTGTTGGCTCGGAAACAGGATGGTGGATTGAGGATGTGTGTAGACCTCAGGGAGCTGAATGCCAGTATTTGGGTGGATCACCATCCACTTCCCAACATCAATGAGTTACTTTTGACAATGCGACACGCCGAATGCTTCTCCACTTTTGATTTGTCTTCGACAAAGCATCAAATCGATTTGCTTGTGGAATTGCGACCGTTGACTTCATTTGTGACACCGTTTGGGGCATACAGGTTTCGTCATATGCCATGTGGTTTGGCTTCGGCGTCAGCTGTTTTTCAGCATTTGATGCAATAATTGATTGGGCGTGTGCCGGGAGTGAGCTACTTCTAAAATTACATTTTGGTGTGGGGAAAGGACAAAGGGAAGCATGATGAGAGGGTGCATTGGGTCATGCATATTCTGCAGTGGAGTGGGTTGACAGTGAAGTTGGCTAAGTGTCAGGTGGGGGTGCCCAGCATGACGTATTTGGGGCACACACTTGGTGCTGATGGCATAAAGCCTAGAGAGGAGTTGGTTAAGGTTATGAGGGAGACTCCCTCCCCTGTCAATGAGGAGCAACTCAGGTTGTTCTTGGGGATGACGGAATACTATGTCAAGTTTATACCGTTGTATGCAGAGAAGACGATGTGCATGCAGGCTTTGTTGAAAAAGAATGCCAGGTTTGAATGGTCCCAGGAATGCCAAGCCAAATTTGTTCAATTGAAGCAGAATGTGGATGGGGTTCTATCTTTGAAGTCATTTGACCCAAAAATAAGTTGGTACTTACTGTGGATGCTAGTGATGTCAGTTTGGGGTGGTTTTAGAGCAGTGGCAGGATGGTGTGTGTAAGCCCATCGCATTTGCATTTACGGCACTCAGAGATGCGGAGAAGCGGTATGTGGTCATTGAGAGAGAGGTGTTTGCTGCATTGTGGGCTTCGAAGCATTTTAGGACTTTTCTGTGGGGTATTGCATATGTTATCAGGACGGACCACAAACCATTGGTGTATGTGCTCACGACCAAGGGTGTGGCATCGGTGTCTCCTAGGATTGCAAAGTGGATTGTGGATCTGCAAGAGTTTAATTTCAGGGTGGAGTACCTTCTGGGCAAAAGGAATGTGGTAGCAGACTGTTTATCACGGTTGCCGGTGGAAGTACCAGATGAGCAGGGAGAGGGCGATGCTAGCATCCAAGTGGTGTGCGCGCTTCCCATGGTGGATAAGGAAGAGTGAGAGGAGGAATCTGCAAGGGATGCTGAATTATCATGGATTAGAGAAGGTCTGCGTGAAGGTTGGGAAGTAGTTAAGGGAAGGGAGGGAGGAAGGTAAGGGCTACATACAGGTTTTGAGTGAGTTGGCGGATGGGACGTGGGGAATCACGAGAGGGGAGAGGTTGGTGCATCCCGTGCGTGTGAGAGCTAGGCTAGTTGAGCTGGCGCATGAAGGGCATTTGTGGAGATCTTTGACCAAAAGGAGGTTGCAGGAGTCTTATTGGTGACCGGCGATGGATGAGGTAGTAGAGGTGGTAGTGAAGGAGTGTGTGGCTTGCGCCATAAGTGATAAGAGTATGGTGGGATGCCCGCAACTAGTGTATCCTGTAGATGTTTCTAATGAGGTGTGGTCCAAGGTGGCCTTGGATATAATGGGTTCCATGGAGTGTTTGGAGGGAGGTTTGAGATTTATGGTAGTGTTGGTTGATTATACGTCAAGGTGGGTTGAGGCTGCTACTTTTGAGAATGTGACTACTGATAAGGTGATTGGTTTCCTTAAGAGGATCTTTGATAGGGAAGGGGTGCCCGCTATGATAGTCATGGATAACGGAGTGCAATTTGTGTCACAGCAAATGCAGGATTTCTTTAGAAGCTATGGCATCAGACATCATAGGACTGTATTGTACAATCCGTTTGCCAATGGATTGGTGGGAAAAATGAATGGCTTTGTGAAGGGGGCCATTCAGCTGGCCATAGCCAACGGCTTGCCGTGGCAGGCGGTGGTTTCAGAGGCTTTGACAACATATTGGCAGAAACCTTCTGTGATGACTGGTAAGTGTCCGTTTGAACTTATGAGAGGTAGGAAGGCTGGGTCAAGGTTGAGGACGCTGTCCTTGGGGGTGGTGCGATTAGAGGTGAACATGTCGGAGGTATTGCAAAAGGTGCGGTCGCATCACGGTACGGCAGAGTGGGAAAAGACGCATTAGAGTGGAGGTGGGTGATCTGGTTTGTGTGAAGGACCCCAGGTTTGTCCCTTATGAGAGGAGTGTATTCATGAACCTGCATGTGGTGGTGAGGGTAGGCCCCGGATATGTGGTTCTTGATGATGGAACAAGGTGGAGCAAGAGAAGGGTTGTCATGTTACGTTACATTACGTAGCTCCACATGCTCCTGATTTGGAGGGTGCATTATGTGATTTCTCAGTGGAACAGTGTGTGACGGGGAACAGTAACGAGGTGCCTGGGGGTGTTGTTTGGGAGGATGCAGTGAGTGCAGCATCTGGGGCGTCTGAGGAGAATGTTACCCGGGCATCGGGTGCATGTGGGGGGCATCCATCGAGGGTGTGTGTCAGAATGAAGTATTAAGTGTCGAAGGGTGGTAGTGTGTAATAGAATATGAAGATATTATGCTACGTGTGCAGGTGGATATCACCCGTGTGTGAGAATTATTTTAGCTAGGTATGTATTGTATTGCTTTTAGTTAATGTTTTTTTTCTGTTCCTTAGCCAGTTGGCAGTATCCTTTTAACCTGTCCCAATGTATGGTTTCTCCGTTTTTACCAAGTTCATTAGTTTGTTGTTGCCTAGTTTGCCATTATCTGGATTGAGGGTTCTTTTGGTGTGCTCAGGGAGGGAGATGTGTCATAATGCACTCTGGAATGCCGGCTCGCGTAGCTGCGTAGTAGTCGGCATTCCAGGTGTGGGTGAGAAGACAGTTGGAGAGGGCGGAGTGGCGGTGTGGCCACGGGGTCTGTCCCGTCTTAAATAAAGACGTACCTGATAATCTGACCCCCTCCGAGATTACTTCACAGTGCAAGTGGCAATAATGCACAGTGGGCACATTAAGCATTCAATATTTCTGCCAAATGTAGTTACATGGGAAACAAACATGCTTGGTCTGATGCCCAGTCTAGTTTATCTATATCATGTCCTGCTAGTCTTTGGCCCATTTCAAAGTACTCTAATTTTTGCAACATGAGATCTGACCATGGAGGCACATGGAGACGAGGGGGTTTTGCGGAAGGTCACACAGTGTGGTTGGGGGGGAAGCCGGGATTACAACCAGTGTCAGTCTTCTCACCACTTACATCCCCTCCCTCCCCCACCGAGCAGTCCATAATATGGAACTGGATGTGGAAAACCCTTTTATGCTATAACGGAGGCACTCTTGCATGAGGGATATCCTTCTGCAGGAAAGATCCCACAGCAGAGCCTGCCCTGCTCGTTTTTTTAAGAGATCCGTTTTCAACTGCACCAAACATGCTGTGCACTTGTATTTTAAATGCGTACAAGGACGCTGGGGGTGTTTACAATACTAATGAGGAGGAATTCACTGAAATAAAGCTTAAATTACCAAACACATTTCAATTATGAGAAAAGCCATGAAGATTCAGTTGACAAGTGTGATTTGCTTGGACACATGATTGGCGTAGAATACGTCTCAATTCTGATTGCAGTTTTGGCGGAGCTGAAAAAGAACGATTAAAGTGCGGGGATCATTGTAAGTGTGCCCATAGAATCCGACAAAATCCCAGCAAGTTAAGGATTGGGAGGGTGATGGAGCTGGCCATTTTCCCAGCCATCTCTTGCCCCACTTGTGGTGCAGTGGGTGACCCAAGCAGCGTGCACGCAATCTGTATTTTTGTTTCATACTGTGGAGTTTAGGCGTGATTTTAAATTACAAGAAGTGATACCTAAATTTGCATAGTAACTAATCCGAAAGAAATACTTGCCCTTTTACTCACACAAACATTGGAAACAAAATGCTTCGTACGTTAACTTTGTTTTCTGCGTGCACTTTATTGAGACAAGGTTTACCGCTTGTATTTTCAGTTGTGAGTGTGAAGCCAACGTTTGCAGCACCGGCTAAATGGTGTAAAGCACAAAAGGCCCGGAGAACAACGGCTTCTAAGAAAACACTCTTGACTCATTTGTCAATTTGAATTCTGGAGATGTTCTGCTCTGCCCCCTACTGGCCGCTTGTAGGTTTTAGTGAACAGTGTCTAGGTCTGAAAGCTAAAAGGCGCACTGCACATTTATTTCCTTGGGCAAAAGGAGGGCACTGATAAACGTGCGATAATGCTTCAGATGTGTACGGCCATTTTTGCACTTAGTATTCGGCTCTGGCAAAAGAACGAGAAATGTGCTTTCAAATGCTCAACGGAAATCAAGAACGGGCAGCATCACGAAACATGACCTGCCATGCCACTTGGACTTAATAAAAGGACAGCAGTGAAATATTGCATGGGAATAGATTGCAGGTCGCTGTTTCAATCAATATTGGTGCATTGGAATGCAGTCTCTCAGCTGTGTTACAAACCTCACTCCAAACATTCTCACCACAAGTAGCACGCAAACAATTGTCCTCAGCTGTTCAAGGGCAGAGAGGAACATGTGAAGTTCAGTGACCCAAATTAACCAACAGTTGTGTAAAGTGTATTGTTACTAGCTCCATGCACATTAGGTGAACAATACCAGTTACTTGTATCTATGTGTTCCCCACTGTAACTGCACTTTCCCTTTTATTTGTTCAATTCCATGTGCCAGCAGCCTTATTGGAGCGGACGTTGTCATGGTTAAGTGCGTGCCCTTCAGCGAAGTCCTGTTGACTGCAAGCATTGGCACAGTGAAATACCTTTTTTGAATTTGCCTAATCTAACACAGAAAACAAGACCAACGGGTAAACAACGCTATCTGGACAACTCTTAAAAGCCCTGAAATCAGTTACTCGTTAACCATGATTTTTATTTTTGCAAACCTTAGTCCTCCCAATAATATATATATATATATATATATATATATATATATATATATATATATATATATTCAATGAAAAAACGTTGTTGAAGGGACGTTATGGTTCCAAGTAAAACCGAAAACCCCCTGAAATTCGCTACTTATGGTACGCTAAGCAACCATAACTCGCGCCACCACCGTGCACTGCTAAGACTAACACCCAGGACATCAAAGATGACATCACAAATGTCATTGATGACATCACTGATGACATCACATGTGCATTTGCCTTTCATAAAAAGTCTGTACAAGGGATTCTTATTGTAATGTTAATAGAAAAGTGTCAATGATCATTGGAATAATATCATGAGGTACGTAGTGCATTAAGTAATGCATTAATCCAAATAGCATTGTATTATGAAGTTTTTTCCAATATACTAAGGCACACATGTAGTAACATAGGCGTAGTGTGCAGCAGACATGATGAAGATGCAATATTAATAACCTTGCCATGTTAAATTCTAAAATTATAAATGCTTTATTAGTCTTGCATACTGTGAAACATTTAATTAAGTACCTAATCAAACCCACTTACTACATTATTGCATTACTGCACACAAAACACAAACAGACAACACATGCAAATATAGTATATACAGGGAAAGTGAAGTAAACAAAAAAACAGCAGTATTACCTGACAATCTTCATAACCCAACTGATTATCTTCATGCACAGAAATGATTGCTCTGCTTCAAAGCTACTACTTCCCTATGTATAACTATCACATATTGTGACTAGACCCTAAAGAAAGTAGTGTAAGTGCAATGTGTACAAATATGACCATATCCAGGGAAAGTACAGTAATAAAAAAATAACAGAACTAGAAGATAGTGTTGATAACCTTATTAATCATCTTCATACATACAAAGCATTGCTGTCTTCCAAGTCTGTGTTTTCCCCTTTGTATATGTTTCATACACTTTGAGTGGACCCTAAGTGAATTACTGTAAGAACATATTTGAAGTATAAGTCTACAAATATAGTACTTTGTACTATAGAATAGTGAATTTTTAGTTCCTGACTGTTACTGGCCTAGATATATCAGTAAAGGAAAAAAGAGTCAGCGAGACATGTGATGTCATCAGTGATGTCATCAATGACATTTGTGATGTCATCTTTGATATCCTGGGTGTTAGTCTTAGCAGTGCACGGTGGTGGCGCGAGTTATGGTTGCTTAGCTTACCATAACAGGCGAATTTCAGGAGTTTTTCGGTTTTTCTTGGAACCACAACATCCCTTTAACAAAGTTTTTTCATTGAATTTCATAGGTTTTTATAAGTCAAACTTAACCATAACATCCCCTTAACAAAGTTTTTTCAGTGAATTTTATAGGTTTTTACCAGTGCATTTCCCACCATCTGGAATAATTTTTAACACTTCTACACACTTCTTGCAACTATTTCAACTAATTTTGCATCCGTAGACGTCTACGAACATCTGACTTCATAGCGGACCTTCCGGACGGTGCCACATGACCATGATGATATGTCTGAGAACCCGTCCGCACTTCATGAAAAGATCTCCGCTTGGCGGACAGTTCGGAACTGCATTTTCTACTGACCTAGGAACTTCCAACTTCAAAATTTCCCTTGCACAGCTCCAACACCTATTCCTACTCATTATACATTAACAATTTAGTACACAGTACATACTTTTAGCAAAACTGCTATTTATCTTAAAATGGATGGCATCAGCTAATGCCATCCCTCCTCCCCAAGAGCCACCACCACTGCTGTAATCAAGGAGCATGAGAAACAGTGCCCCCTAACTTAGAAATAACACACGTGCAACATTTTCCCTTGTCCACCTTCCCCTCCATATTAGTTTTTGGTTGCTCTTCCCTCATTTCCCTCCCCACCTTCCCCACCCTCCCCACCTTTCGTTCTCAGCTCTCCTGCAAAAAAAAATACATCCAAAAACAACAAACGGCATATTCCTTTAGGAACCACCTTTCACAGTTAAAAAATAGAACTAAAAAAAAATGTATAGACTCCATCTACTTTATATTTTGTGTTATGCTAATGGCAATATTGTAGCGTTCATCCTCCGTTCCAGGGACTGGAACGGTGGATACCGGCCCAGCAGCCCAAGTTATCAACCCAAGCGAAGCAAGGGTGGATAACACGGTCTCTGGACCATTATCCACCCCATTCCAGCCCCTGAAATGGGGGATGAAGGCCATTAGCACCCTAGGTTCCCAAAGCGGGAACCTGGGGTGCTAAAAAATAGGATTTTTCTTCCAACACTGGAACGCCTGCGGTGTCCCGGTGTAGGAAGGAAAATACTTTTCCCGGATGGCCACCATGGAAAGGGAAGGTGAGGGTTCCATACAGGGCCCCTCTTCGCTTTCCATAGCAGCCTGCAGAAGGCAAAAAGAGAACCCTCTGACCATATTACCACGAGCACATTTTTCTTCCCTTTCAAATCTATCCTAATTTTCGAATAACTTTACCACAAAGCCAGTCCCAGGTGGACATGGCCACTTTAATCCTATGTTTTGTCCCTTGTGGTCATGGCCAGTAGCCAGATTGTCTGGATCATGACCTTATTCCATGACCCGGACAATCTGGCCACTGCCCATGGCCACAGGCTACCCCTCAGTCACTAAAGGTATACCGCTATTTTTTGTAGCTACATTATGACACGTGTCAAATAATAAAACACTGGCGCATTTGCAAAACCATGCTTGTAGGTCCTTGCCAATGCTCCTTACGCAAGTTTGCTGGAAATTCAACCAATCTTTTATTTTTTCAAAAGTGTCAAATGTATGCACATACAATCATCATATAACCTAGCCCCCACTTGACAAAATCCATTCAGACTTTATGAAAACATCTAAATCTAGATCTATAATCTTTTTGCAAACCTTTGTGTAGATTTGTCAAATGGCACCACATTTATAAGCCTTTACAATATTTTGGGACCCCCACTCTAATTTTGCTCCCTCTGAACAGAATCCCACCAAACTTCGCAAAAACATGTATATCTTGATCTATTATCAGTTTGCCAAATGAAGTGTAGATTCATCAAATGGCACCTCATTTATAAGCCTTTACAATATTTTGGGACCCCCACTCTAATTTTGCTCCCTCTCAACAGAATCCCACCAAACTTCAGAAAAACATTCATATCTAAATGTATTATCATTTTCCCAAATTGAGGATTCGTCAAATGGCACCTTATTTATAAGCTTTTACATTATTTTGGGACCCCACCTCTAATTTTGCCCCCTCTTTACAGAATCCTACCAAACTTTGCATACTCACTCAGAATCAGCCCAGTATTATACATGCAAATTCCATGCAGTTCCATTAAGTGGTGCCAATGTTACAAGCCATCCAAGAACTGCATTTCACCAACCCTGTAATGCTAAGGTGTTTGCCAACTTTCACAGGACTGTTTGCAAACATCAGCACTGTTTGCGGACTATCGTGGCAAAAGCCACCCATTTTTTTTGCTTCTTGCAGCTATATCCCATTCCATCCTCATCACCCCTCTCCTTACCAGAGATTATTTGATAAATTTGACAAGTGGAATGCTGTTTTTTCATATGTTTTTACTACGATGTCCGCGGACATCGACCGCTGTCCGCGAATCCAAGATGGCGGGCGTTTCAAAAATCTGACATACTTCACGCTCCTCACCATCCAATCAGTGAACACGTCGCATGTCCACGGACATGACGCAAGCCGATTAGCCAATCAGGACACTGTCCGCGGATCGAACAAGGAAGTGTGTCCGCGGATCGGACATAGATATCACTAATTTTTTGTGACCTACTTTTTGGTCATTTTTAAAAAAACTACTGGATGGATTTTGACCAAATTTACAAAAGCACGCTTTCGGTGAAAATCCGTCCAGCGGTTTGCGCTGTAGGCGTGAGCACATTTTTCTCCCCCCTTTCAGTTTATGGGAAAAAATAAATTTTGGGACCCCCCCTATAACTTTGCCCCCCCTAGACCAAAACTGACCAAACGTTGCAAAACAATTCAGAGTGGGCCATATACTTTCTTTGCGAAGTTTGGTGAGGATTCGTCCAGGGAGAGCGAAGTTATCAGCCGCGCAAAAAGTGCTCTTCCTATGGGTATAGCAACTTAAACATAACTACACAGCCACTACCGTGGCCGTGTAATATATATTCTTACAGTTTTTCCTATTCATATCAGGACAACCCCATGAAATCGCTTTTTAAGGAGAAAAGAGGCAGAACTGATATCCCAAGATCAAATCAACTGATCTTATTGGTCAAGTGAAGTTTGAATGACTATAGGTAAAATTTGCTAACAATAAAACATTTTTTTTACATAATAACCATTAAGGAACTAGAGTGCAGAACTAATATAGATTGTTTTAGTTTCAGATAAATTGGTCAAGGCATCATAAATTAAGGATTATGAACTATCGATAAACCTAATGAGACTTTCTAATTACAAAACTCCAATGAGAACAAGCAATGAATACAGGTAAAACCAATGTTCTCAGACAAAAGTGAGCTTGTTGGTGTTACAGAAGCGAGGAACGACTTTACATTATGGTTTATATTCTGGTGTATAGACTTCAGACATGGAGTATACAACCCGAACAAAGGGTTTTAGCTGCTACATGTAAAAAAAATGCTCATTTGAATTATCAGACTTTTAGGTGTATTTTCCCTATACTCGAGCGTTGATGGAATGGGCACTGGGTCTATGTCTATGTCCAAGGTCAGATCCATACTAAGCAATGTATATATTTGTGATATTCTTTAATTTACACATGCAAATGCAATATTAGGTGATGTTAAATGGACACAGGTTTCTATCAATATGTGGTTGATCTGCCTAATAAGGTGCTATACTTTAAAACGTATGTTTTAACCCTTTCCTTTTTCTCTCTCTCTCTACCCATGAACCCTTACAGATCTGAACCAGTTCTGTTTACAACCTTGAAAAAAGAGAGTAGGGGAAGACATTGGAAAGTGCTGTCCAAGTAGTTATTGTAGGATCTAGGATTTGATTCTGGATTTATTTTTTATCCACCATTTAAAGATAAATGTATTTTTTGGATTATGACTGAATTATGGTTTTGAAAACAATTACAGAGTAGAATTTGTTTACCACTCAGGTTCTTTTATCAATATGCATGGTTACTGAACATTTCCTGAATTTTATATAAATTAGATGTACACATGACCAATTTGTTGTTGTTCCTTACTATCGTATCTAGGCAAAACCAGTGTGGACATGGTTTCTTATAGTATCATTACTGGCATTCTGCGCAAAGGAAATATACGCCTGTTCTTATATGGCAATATTGTCATATATTGGAGAAGCCAACATGGAATTCTATTGGCACAGCCAACATTTTTATACTGGCACATATTGTGAGCAAAGACATCATGAAAATGCATTGGGAAATGTTCCTGTGCACCGTTGGTGACTTTCAGCTATTAGATGTTTTCCTGAGTTACCCTTCAAAACCAATTGGAAACGGTTTGGCTTTTTACCCAAACGTTCACTTACTGTGCTGTAAAATGCACCATTTTAATATTATTCAAAACATTTTCTCAGGGTGAGAACCACACCAAACACCCCTTGGTTGCTTTGTGCTCCCTCGCGACGCTTGGTCACTGGTGCATATTTGGGGGAAATATTTAGACCTTTCCAATTACAAAATTCACCAGTCACCCCCGAGTGTCACTACAGTTGGCAAGAAAACCCGTGTTCTAAAATGAAACGAATTAAGACTCCATATCAGCCCACCCTCCTAAAGGCAAAAATGTAACATGGTTTTTAAACACCATTGTTTTGAATAAGTGAGTGCCTTTAAGCAATATTGTCACATGAAAAATAAAAAGCAAAAGGCTCTTGTACTGAAGGGTAGCTGCAGGAGCAGATTGAACACCAGTATTGCTGTCAAAGAGGAAGCACTGCAAGTTGTTTCGGACTTGGTCCAAATCCATCCACCGGTTTGGGCTGTGCGCTTTGGCAAAGTTTTACCTTGTTTGCCTATGGGAACATGAATAGGAAGTAGGCCCAAAATAAATATTTAGACTTTTTAGCTTTTTCCCCATAACCGCAAATGTAATAGCAATGTACTGCATATAGCCGCGATTATCGGTAGTTTCGGATAACTGCAATTCTTGTGGAAAAAACATAATGTTCCCCTGGATCCCCACTCACTCATCAAGTACCACTCTCCTCATGGCAAGGATCCCTCACTCCCAAACACTCCCATTTGCCTCCCTAGCCTTCTCCCATAACCCCCAAACACTTGTTCTGTATGGCACTCATTACCAAATTTTGTTTTCTCTGGTAGCTGCGATAATCAGACCGAATAATAGCGACTATGGGGAAATGGTTGTGCTGCAAACTGGGTCCTTAGCCCACCTCCAACTGTTTTTAATTTATCATTATTCAAGAGTTTAACAGCAGCTATCTCTTGCATCGGAAAAAAGATGGCAGTTTTTTCATTTCTGAAAAGCCTTTGCTGCAATGCACTATGGGAGATATCTCTATTCTGTTTGGAGAAGGTTGCACACTTCTCTGGACTGGCTTCACTCCTTCCACATGGTTTGCCCAGTGAGGGCTCCTCTCACACTTACTGAGTCTTTCTTTGCTTTTATATTGGCTCTTGCCATTAGGGTTTGGGGAAAGACTAGTCCGCTGATAGTGGTTCCCATTAGGAGTGGTCATCATTGCTTCTCGCTTCTTTCTCATCTCAGTTTTTGGGAAATGACTAGACTGCTGACAGGGGTTCTCTTTAGGTTTGATCATCATCCCTCCATTCTTCTCACTCATCACAGTACTGGGAAAGTGGTCTTCATTAAGGTGACTCGTATTCTTCTTCATCCCAGTGCATTTTAGGGGAATAGTAAGAGGTCTACAACTTATGAGCCTATTAGGGAAGGGATTATTCTTAGGGTCATATGAAGGTGGTTTAGTGTCCCTTGATTGCCTGTAACAGTGCGTTACATGTGGTGAGTCCCCCCACATGGCCCTCCCTCGGGCAGCCACCTCAGGGTCGGGATCGCCCATCCCTCTCCACATGGAGGAATACTTTCCCAGGGGAGATAGTGGTGTTATCACCAGATTTATCACAGATCCCTAAACAAAAACAGGAAAAATTGTGATAACTCCATTTTTTTTCACTGAAACATGCATTGACAATATAGTCTGAGAACAAAAATGTAACAGCATGGTCTGACTCGAAATATAGCCTGGACGAGGAAAATGGCACATTAGATCAAGTCACAAGGCACGTGTTATTATTGGTGTATTGTGCTTCAGGCACTTTATACATTATTTCATGTGTTATTGTTATACCTAAATAATTTAATGAGTTTCACCAAAAATTATGCAATTCAGCAGATTTACGTGAATTTTATTAAAAATATAAAATTAGGAGACATTTTGATGTCTTTTATACCCCCACACACTAAATGTGAACCAGCTTCCTCCACCAAATTGAGTCAAAGCTGGAGCGAAAGGAGCCAGACCGATGGCCATTTGACGCGTGAATCCTTGAAGGTTAGCAAACACATTTTCTAAGCATGACAATAGGTAAAGTTAGTGAAGTACTTGTCAGGTATTTACCATGGCTCGACCCACCCATATTTTTAATTGCCAGCAAATTCTTGTGCTTTGCATGGTTTGGAGAAATTGTTATTTTTTAATTGTAGGACAAGGTGTATTTATTGTATTAAGGTGTCTATGGAATATTGTGCAGGCTTGACATTTAACATGCCATGTATCCTGTAATTCAGGATTTCATGACTCTGACAGTGTCATAAGCCCTCTTTTTCTTTTTTCATTAATGCTGGTCGTTTTGAATTTGTTTTTGTACAGTAGTATGTGATCACATTGCATGAGGGTAGTAGAAGTACTTTCAACTTTTCAAATCAATAAAAGACCTTTCTTGGAAAACGGTTTTGTGGTGGGAATCCAAAACTGACCAGAACCTGGTTGTATGAAGTTGTTGTACCTGTATTTCTAGGCGAGCTGCCCAACTGAAAAGCTGAGAAAACAGTTTGAGAGGAGGCTTCCTCTCTTTTCTCCCCATGATTGACAAGGTGTTGAGTTTCACTGCCCTCTAGAAAATGACATGTGCTTGAAGTACATATGAAAGGAATTGAATATATACAACTTTGAAACAATCTGTCGAAGCAAATGTTCCTACGTGATACATTTAGGGCATATGAACGCAGCAGCGGCTGGTGATTTCTTTTTTATTTGATGGGTGTACAATTTTCCCACAAAGATGAGGAAGGGACCGCGCATCATGGGGGAGCCTGAATCGATGCATGGAGTTGATGTCCCCCTGAGAACATTTAATAAAGAAAAGGTTAAAATTATGCATTTTACAGCAGATTTTAAAGAAAATGGATATTGGTTTTGTTGGGTAACTCACGAAACAATCAAATAGATACAAGCCACCAACAGTACACAGGAGTATTTTGCAAAACATTTTCATGATGCCTGGAGGATAACCACACAGTGTTGAGTAGCGCAGGTTTGATATCCGGTCCCTGGCTTAGAGGCTGCCCGGCATGAAGCACATTATAAAAAAAAAATAAATAATACATTTTTTATTTCAAATGCATTTTCCCACAATATAAATGGGATACTTCGGGAGCATGGCATGATCCTGGCCACCTTGAATGTTGTGTCTTTATACACTTAAATTGATCACAAAATTGGGTTGACAGCAAGTAAATCTTTTCTTGACACTAGGTCTCTCATTTACCTGAGCCACACAGAAATTATCCTGGAGATGACTGTGTTTTGTCTTAATCGTAATGATTTTCTTATTAATGATTCCTACGATCACCAGGTCAGAGGCACTGTGATGGGGGCTATGTTTGCCCCATCGTATGCAAACCTGACCATGGGGTGGTGGGAACATAATTTAGTTTGAACTAAGAAGGTCTTACTGATGAGGTGCTTTGTTGGCTTTGCTATATCGATGATTTGTTTATTATCTGGAAGAGAGGCGAGGGAGAATGTGTGGACTTTGCGAAAATCCTCAACAATAATGATTTAAATATTATGTTCATTCAATCACACAGTACTTCTGATTTGGTATTTCTTGATGTCAAGGTGCATAATGATCTTGATAGTCTTCAAACCACTGTCTATCGCAAGCCCACCAGTTCAAACCAGCCATTGAGTACCATCAGCAACCATCCTACAAGTTGTATAAACAGCATTCTGTATGGCGAGTTTGTACGATTTCGCCATAATTGTTCCGACTTGGCTGACTTTGACTCACAAAGTGTGGTGGTTGCTTCTAGATTTGTTGCTTTGGGTTATCTGAAAAAGAATCATAGAACATGCTTTAATAAGTGCACAGGGTTTGAATTGATTCCTTACATATCTCTGTTGGCCAGTCAACTACTAACCTTGATACAGACATCAGACTTATTCTTACGTATGGTGCATATTCCAAATTTATCTGTTTTACCATTTCTAAACATTGGCATGTAAGTCGTGCTGATAAGGATTTCCCTTACCTCACCTTCCGCAGTGCTCCTTTTCTTAAAGACAAGCTTGTTTCCAGTTTTTTGCCAGCTGTAAAACCACAAACGTGGTTGGGACAAAGTATAGCTGGTTTTACCAAGTGATCTAAATGCAAGAAGTGTCAGTATGCTAACTGTATATCCTCATTTAAACATCCTTTGATTTGCACTAACTACACTATTTGCAGCCATATTAATTGTAACACAGATTTTGTGGTGTGCATCCTCCGTTCTCCTTGTACCAAGTGGTACATTGGGAGCACAACTTGCAAGTTGAAGATATAGATATTTCAGCACATTCGTGCTAGTAAGCATGCTGACTTTGCTTATCCTATTGCTAAACATTTCTATGAAGGCCATAATGAACACTTAGATGCCTTCTCATTTTTTGGTGTCTCACACATGTAGAAAGAAATATCCACTTGGGGGAGACAGAACATTGAAGTTGAGACAGTTGTAAATAAGTTATGATATTGGAATTTTAGACCAACCTTCCTTTGGGACATAATATCGATGAGCAGCTCTACGCATTCATTGGGGTATAATACAACAAGCACTGCTGTTATTATGTCACTTTGATTTTTCTCCCCTCATTGTGACATCACCGTTGAGCTCTTTGTGACATGTTTGGTCATTGTTTTAGTTCTTGTGCCATGTCCTTTATTTTTTCTTATTTTCTGTTTAGAAATTTTACAGGATTCATTATATTATATTTTTTATATGCATATGGGGAGGATTATAGTCATGCTTTTCAGCGCTATATTGTTGCAGTCAGGCTTTATTTTATTTCTTTAGCACTTTCATCTTGGGACTGATTATGATTATTTAATGATTTTTTCCTCATGAGATTTTTGTGCAATTTATGAATAATTTCAACTTTGTGTGTTGAGATCTGCACACAGTTTTTCTGACAGCCTAAGGTTATCAGTATTCATCAGTTTCTGGACATATTTAATCTTATTTGACATCATTAGCCATTATGGTATTGTATTATTTTTTTAGTCATGGTAATTATTATTGATAGATTTTGGTCATATGTCTAATTTGATAGAATATGCTCTTTTGAGATAATTGTGATTAATTCAATTCATTTTTGAGTAATATGCAAGGCCATCATTATCTGTCATATGTTTCATGTATCTCTATGTCACAGATTTACATTTGTATCTAGGGTTTCATTAGATGGAATTTATTTTATTGGGTTGTGATACATGATATCTGCCTGTCTGGTTGAATGCATTTTGTATTCTATTATGCAGTCATTTAAACCTATGTTTAAGGTTGAAGTAGATGCACTGTGCACGTTATCAACAGCGTATTTGCACAGCACAGAGCACTTTAAATACTAGTCTAAGGCAGCTATTTCTTAGGTCGTAGTGCTTGCACGCAGTTTAAATTGTGAATTGCACACTTTGCACTTTGTCGTCTGTCCTGTATGTACAATTGTATCTACCATACTATGGCAGTCTCCTCCGTGGTTTCCAGGGGTACTGCTCCCATAGTTGGATGTGAAGGCAATTGTATCTGTCGTATTGATGAATGTATTTAGTATTTTCAATCCTGAAGTTATTCTAAGGGGTTTAATTGAAGCACTTTGCACTTTATTTGCTAAGCATTTGCACTGTAATTAGTATTTTAAGTACTAATATATGGCAGTCACAAAATAGTTGATTGCCCATGTCCATTTTGTCAGTTGCAAATTTCTTATATGGTCATTTACACTTTATTCAGCACTTTATTCATTTAATATTTATTATTATTCCATGGTAGTCATTTTCATGTCTTTCTCCTCAGCCATACTTTTCATTGAGTGGCCCATTTAACTTGGAGTACTCATGCTATCTGCTAAGATGGCCGCCGCCATGCATTGCAGTTTGAGGAGGCTTTTCTCAATACCATAGAGTGCACAGTGTGACTATTAAATATCCCTGTATTCCTCATATGTTTGTGTGATCAAGCACCTGGTGTTGGTGCGAAAACGCGTAGCTTTTTCCTCCATGTTTTTTTGGATATTATATCCATAATAGACATTTTTATTGGACTCCTTTTGTATTATATATATATATAGAAGCACTGATAGTATATAAATTACCATGCCTGCAGTAGCAGACCTGTAGTTATGGTTAAGTTGCTCAACCCATAGGAAGAGCAATTTTTGGTCGGCTTATAACTTAGCCCCCATGAACGAATACAAACTTTGCAAAAAAAACGTTTATTGCCCCCTCGCAATGATTCTGCGAAGTCTGGTAAGGTTTTGTCAAAGGGGGCAAAGTTATAGGGAGGGTCCCAAAATGTGTGGAAATCCTCATAGACAGAATTGAAAAATAAATTACAAACACATATAGCCGAAACCGCTGCACAAATTGTCACCAAATTTGCACCAGGAGCAGCAGCCTGGTCCTGAAAGTGTGCTTTTATAAATTTGGTGTAAATCTGTCCAGTAGTTTAAAGAAAAATGGGCAAAAAGTTGGTCCGCTGATTGGATGGTGAAAAGCGTGAGGTGCGTCATATTTTTTGAACCGGTCACTATGTTGGATCCGTGGATAGTCGCTGCTGTCCGCCGATAGCGTGATGAGAAAAATGTCTGGAAAACACATTTGGGGTTATTTTGTGGTCAAAAGAGGGACTGGAGGTATTAGGGGGCAAAGGGGTGTGATAAAGATATGGAGCTGTTTATCTAGGTGATAAAGTGGGTGCGGGTGCCGCCCAGTCAGAGAAGTACGGACCTGTTCGCACAGTGCAGATAGGTTCGCAAACCTGATTATCATGCCACGCACGCGGTCATGCGACACTGTTCAGAAAGTCCACAGTGACGCCAGGCGTTCTTGAACATTGGTGAACACAAAAACAATGGGAAAAGTTGCAAAAAGTGTATAGAAGTGTTAAAAATGTTGCTAGGAGGTGGGGAATGCCACACTTTTGAGTTAAATCTTAGTACCTTGGTTGAAAATGCAGCTTTATTGGGGGTAAGTATTATATTAGGAAGTTGTAGGTAATTGGGGTGCAGTGGTAAAAACCCATGAAATTCAGCAAAAACAATTTTGTTAAAGGGACATTATGGTTACAAGTAAAACCGAAAAACCCTGAAATTCGCCAGTTATGGTAAGCTAAGCAACCTCACGATTAGGGGGGGGGTCCCAAAATATTTGAAAGGCTTACAAATGTATGTTGTTTGACGAATCTGCACAAAACTTTGCAAACAGATTTAAGACCCAGATTTTAATGTTTGGTGGGATTGTGTTAAGAGGGGGCATCTCAAAATGTTTAGATGGCTTATAACTTTGTTGCTGTTTGAAAAATGTGCAAAGTCTGAATGGGTTTTGTGAAGTGTGAGTTAAGTTATCTGACTATTTTTTTGTATGCACATTTTGACACTTGTCAGTAAGAAGGCCATGCCGCAGTAAGAAAACATGTCGGGGCTTGCTGCACCAATTTAGGGCAGTCTTGTCTCCTCATACTGGACTTACCCTTGATGCTAGCAAAAAATTCAAAGCCACATCAAAAAGATATTCAGACTGGTTGCACTAAGTGTAGGCCAGGCTTGCATGGATTAACACTTATCATGTTTGCTTTACTCTTGATGGCATTTAAAACATGCCATGTCCTGGCTGATACCCCACCCACTCTGACATCTAGAACTGGAAAGTCAACCAGAAACGCTGTTTTTGTTTAGTACACTCCACTTTCAAGGGTAAATACATTCCTAGTGCTGCTTCTGCTATAGACTGCAAATTAGGGGCCACTCTGATGACCACATAAATTATGTTTGCTGCAATGAATTGGGGGACATTATCTTTGATTATAAACAGGGTAAATATGTTTGGCCAATGGTCTGGAAAAAATAAATAACAGTAGAAGAAAATGAACTCTTTCGAAGCATGGTATAAAGACTTAAAATAGGGTAAAGGAAGTCAATAAAAGTATGCCAAAGCATTGCTGAGTTTATTAAAGGGGGCTGCATTTTCGATCTTCCCTCATTTGTTTTTGACTTATGCTTTCCCATTTATGTTGGCCATGTGATGGGTGCAGGTGTCCGACAAGGCCGAGAGACCTTTCTATAAGAAAGATTCTTGGAATGGCTTAATCACTACCCCGACAGTGGCTATCATCTGATCAGGGGAAGTGCAGCAGAGTCCAGCCATGCCCTCCAGGGTGTTATCAGAGCCTTGTGAACGGAGGTTCGGGTTATCAATGAATGTCCGTGGCCGGCCTGAAATGAGCTGCATGGTCTGATAGCGGCACAGCATGGGCAGCCTCCTCCTCCAGCCTCCACCAGTCTATTGTGGGGTAGAAAATGGCCTGATGCTGCAGTGTTTTGCTCCTGCATATCTCTCATTCCTTCCTCTGCTTCAGCTGCTCAGCAAGGTGTCAGACCTGCACCACCATGAAGGAAAGGTAGAGTTGAGGACACAAGGAGTTTACATCATCCAATAAAAAGTTCAGACCGTCTTTAGCATTGACCACAGAGGTGAACGATCTGTGCAAGTGCTCTAGTAACTGTAAACAGGAGGGTGTGGAGTGGAGGAAATGAGGATCACAATTCAATTATAGAAATACAGAATGCTTCATGTGGAGACTATTGAAACAGGCCTAGAGGTGTGCTGCAAAGGGCAAATGATGGAAATAAATTCCTCTTAGCAAGACCAACCTAGGAAAATGGCACGTTCAGCCTGAATTCCAAGCAATTACTGATAACATTCCCAAAGGAACAAGAAGCAAAAAAAACAATATCCATGTTTGGGCGATCAGGAACTCCTTTCCCAGTCTACAATAAACCTTGTATCTTCCCATTGGAACATCTAACGGGGGGAAACCCTCAGAAAGTGTCAAGACTAACTTCAATGAGCAAGTTCTAGTTGGTGTTCTACAATAGGATAGAATTACATAGGAGCGAGCCATACCACTACGCAGCTGACTGAGCAGATCATGTAAAACTTGGTGGCTAAATGGGTATCACCCTAAAGAAAAAGTTTAAAATGGAAACCAACAAAATATATTGCAAGCCAAGTCAAAGGAAACCCACAACAAAGCCAGTTTGGGGAAGGCAGCACACAGCTGTCTGCCAGGAACGTTGCATCACATATAATTTGTTCCCAAAGCCCAGAGTCCAGTGCTGATGGGCAAATAGCCAGTAGAATTTGCACTGTGGTAAACATTCCCCTAAGGATATCTGATCTGCATCCGGGGCCAGTTGCACCACTTAAGTAGAGTGCCAAAGAGGTCAAAAACAACTTGACTCCAAACATCTGTTTGCGATATTTGATTAAGCAAACATATGGTCAATAAGTGAAATATTCATCCTAGATTAACAATGAAGAATGAGTTGTGAGAGAGGAAGCCGGAAGCCGGGGGGAGCACAGAGGCACTTCTTACACACCACTGCCAATATGCAGCTCACCACCTGCTGATCCATGAGTCCTCTTACAGGGGACCCAGAATCTAAAATGATGCTCTTACATTTTGTTCAACATGCAAAAGGTAATATACAACCTAGATATAGAAAAATAGATCTCTGAGGACAAGGGATCGATCAACCGATTCCAGTTCACAATTTCATACATACTGTGAGGGGTCAGAAATGTGAGGCAGACACAAAAGTATAGTTTTCTCAAATGTTACCATTTTATTAAACAATAAAGGGTGAGATTAACTCCTATATTTCCCTATCCTAACGAGAATGTCCCTACCTAGCAAACTAAACTAAAGAAGGTTGACCCAGTGTCCAAAAGTCTCTGAGCCTCACACTAATATAAACAACAAAATAATGTAAGAAATATTTGGCATTCTTCAATTCAACACCCCAGTGCAAAAGTCCAAAGATATACGTTTCAAAGAGTATTCCTTGTAACCAGGGTTGTTCCTTTCCCCTGGCACAATGCAGGAACACTCACAGAACAGTTCTGATTCAACAAAACTCCTTTCAGTCCAACCTAAAAGTTCCCTTTCGCCCAAAATGATCTTGCCTTGGTAAAGTAAATGTCTGTTCATAAACACTTGTTTCCAAAACAAAACACGTGTTGTTGTTCACAATTTTCTTCTTGATGAGGCAAATCCTTTTACCATAACACTCTTGTTCCACTTTAAAGCAATTGATATCTCCCACAATATCCTTCTTGTCAAGACCAATGACTTTCTCATCAAACAGTTTATAAATTAAGGAACGTGTTCTCTTCAAGATATAGAGCAATCATCAAAACATCACACTTCTTTTTCCAACTGAATTCTTTTGTCAGGATAGCAAACATCTTCTTCTTACAAAGCAACAGTTTATAAAGAATTGCAAACAACTTCTTCTTGCAAAACAATAGTTTGTAGAGAAATGATAATTGTGGTTATACTATCTCTGTCACACCTTTTTGCCACAAAGATATTGTCTTTCCTGGTCCACTCGCCTGCCAGGACTAACTACTATTGGTCCCTTTCCTGGTTTACTCGCCTGCTAGGATCAAAACACCTACAACTACAGTTGTTCGCAGTGGCCGTATTTGTTCCCAAGACTTCCCATATCAGCATCCCATAAGAAGAGAGCTGAACAATGGTTGCCTCTTTTTTAGTGTTTTGACTCTTGGCAATATGGGTTACAAACTTCCCCCACATTGGTATCCCGCCAAAGAGGAATTGTGCCCTTGTTGCTTCTTTCTTACTTCTGTACAGCCTCTTGACTGTGGGTAATGTGCGTTGTAGGTTTTCCCTAATTGGTATCCCACAAAATAGGAATGACACCCTTGTTTCTTAGATCACACTTCTGTAGAGCCTGTTGGCTGTTTGCAATGTGGGTTATAGGTCTCCTCTAGCTGATATCCCATGCAAGAGGAATTATGCCTGACTCGCCATTGTTACTTTATTTGTTTGGTATTCAAAATTATCTGTTATTATTAAACATTCTATTTTGAGCACCCCTGGTTCACCTCTGGGTTTAGGCCAACTCATCCGATTGACTTGGCGTCTGCACTTCTTGATTATTGGAGGTGGCAGACCTCCTGTGGTCTGCTCACTCTTCTGACAGCATCCTCTCAACTTCAGTGGACTGCTCTTCTGAGACCGCGGACCTCCCGTGGTCTGGCCGCTCTCCTGACAGCTTCCGCTTGACTCTGAGGGACTGCTTCTTCTGCCTCAGAAGCCCTGGCAGCTCTGGTGCTTCACTGCTTCACCCCACACTCCACAGCAGTGCTTGCCTGAATGGGAGAATGTCTCCTCTTCAGCTGACTTCCCTCTTCTGATGCTGCTTCCTGCTTCAAACACTCTGAACGATCTTCCAGCTGCCCATTTTGTTTCAGCATCAGCTGAGATTCACGCTGCTCTCATAGTGATCTCAGCACTGCGGTCTACTTCAACTACACTGTTCCCACCTTCTCTCGGCTGCCCTTCATTTCTCTATTCAAATGTCCCGCTCAGGTGTTTTCCTTTGCAGAAACTAGACTGCTCATTCAGGTTAGTTGCTCTTTGGATCTTTACTTACTCTGAGCCCCTCTTCATTGTCCCAGTACTATGGGCATTCTGGACCTTGAAGTCCTTAGTGATGTTGACCCTTTTATATTTATTTAATTCTGATTGTTTGGAAGACTGAAATTTGTCAGTTACAAAATGGAAAAGAGGATTGTGTTCTATCCTTGAGATTGGGAGCTTTATCTAGGATAGTTTCATGATAATGAGAGGGTGTTGTAATTAAGTCACGCACCCCCAAGGTGCCCATGTAAGTCTGATTATTTTACTTGCCACAACATTTTATCTGGATAGTTTCATGGGAGAGAATTGAACAATGACAACATGCCATTAGGTATCTGGGAGTTATAAGACTCTCATCCTCAGTAAAGGATGAATACCACGCCTCTCCTATAGGAGTCACCAATTCTCCCTGACAGTCCTCTCCTCCCCTGTGATCCTCCTATGTGATCCTCCCTTCTGATACCACCCCCAGGGTTAGGATCCGGTGGTGGTTGCCTTCCCGGGCCACATAGAAGGATATTTTATGGTGGGTTTCAGTGATGACTCTGCAGAATTCATCACAATACTAAGTTATGGATCAGTGTGTTCCTTATTACCTGGACGCAATTATTTTCCAAATGCTCTTCAGTTTGAAAAAGATCCCTTGAGCCTATCTTAAGTATGAAACACAGGCTATGCCGTCGCCCCTTCTCTTTACTTAGTTCCTTAATGCTTGGAGTACAGTGCACAGGTTGGTGCCATTGGTACCCGAACTGCTTTAAATTCTGTGAGTATATTTTAAAAGATTGCCCTAATTGTAGTAATTGTTAGATGTATCACTGTCTTGAATATGCAAACATGACCCATCCCCAGCCATAGGTAGTTTTAGCTCTGTCTTGTTCCATTTGTATTTGGTAATTATGGTTGTCTTGTCTTATATAAGCGTCTTCTTGTGTTCTAAATATTAAACGGAACTATTGTTTTTCTAAATCCACTTTTATTGCTTAAGGTGGTCGAAAGACCAATATTGAATTGAATAGCTAATTAGTCATTGCCATTTGCAGATAGAGCAGGCCCACCAAACCCTAAATAGATATTACTATCTGTTAATCTCATCACACTGATTCTTCCCATTCCTATTTATTTTATATTGCTTTCAAATATTCAGACTGGTTGCACTAAGTGTAGGCCAGGCTTGCATGCATTAACACTTATCATGTTTGCTTTACTCTTGATGGCATTTAAAACATGCCATGTCCTGGCTGATACCCCACCCACTCTGAAATCTAGAACTGGAAAGTCAACCAGAAAAGCTATTTTTGTTTAGTACACTCCACTTTCAAGGGTAAATACATTCCTAGTGCTGCTTCTGCTATAGACTGCAAATTAGGGGCCACTCTGATGACCACATAAATTATGTTTGCTGCAATGAATTGGGGGACATTATCTTTGATTATAAACAGGGTAAATATGTTTATGATAATTTTTCTGATAGCCACATAGTACCATTTAATACAATCAAGATCACAGTGCAGAATCTGGTACTTGAATGAAATAATCCCCCCAACTTCCACCCACCCACCATCCCCTCCCCTCCCACCCCAAATGTTCATGGATTGGTCAACAATTAGACGTTGTATATTTCTGCAACCACGTAGCTTGTATTCCATTGACTTCTACTTCAAATATCATGCCATGTGTATAATATTTAATGTACGGTAAGTTCAAGGGAGTTGGTCATCAGGAGTACAGCAATCTATCCAGGAGAATAGACCATTCAGCTATGCCCATCAAGCCAATATAGCCAACATTCAACCCAATTCTCATCAATGCTGCTAGTTCAGCTCTTGTCCACTTCAATAGGTCTGATTTCCAGGCCACAACCGATGGACCAGAGAGACTGTACAATGCCATGGCTAGGCTTTGCTAAGCCAAGACCAATGCCAAATCAATCATTTTTGTAGCATGCTTTGTAGATTTGTGCCTAGGGAACAGGCCCAGCAGGCAAATGATTTACCATATTTTCTGTGTAGTCCCTATATAATGAATGTTTGCTATAACTGCACTCCAGGAGTGATGTAACTTCGGGCAGAGCCATATCATATGGAAAAAGATCGGTCCTATTGAGCCGCATTTGGAACAAGCGTTGGGCTTTAGGGGGCTCACCTTATGTAATCTTGAAGCCGTTAGGTATGTCCTATAAAGGATATTGCATTGTATGAGCTTCAGGCGGGCATTTCATGAGACCTCTCTATTGTAGGAGCAAACCCTGCACCATTGTTCCTCGTCTAACGTCAAATGCAACTCAAACTGATGCCTGAGGGCTTGTGTAGCGCTATACAAATGAAAATAAATAAAATAAATAAACTCCCAGTCTTTCAACACCTTGAGTTACCCTTTCTTCCTGTCTTCCCATAGAATTGTAAAGATAATGGAAATAGGTGGGTCTCGGTTTTCCATGGCATACAGTACGGCCAGCAACCAGTCCTGCCGGGAGTTGCTTCCAAACTTTATGTGCCTTATGTAAGGAAGGCATGGTATCCACAGTAGACATAGACACAATAGATGCAAGTTTCGAAAAACTTTATTTTGTAGTTTACTGGGGTTGGTGAAATTCCTAAATGGCCCTAACTCTAAAATGGAAGTCTCGACTATTAAATAAACAATAAACAAGTCCAAGTCAGTCTAATCAAAATAAAAAGGCCTATACTAAGAAAACCTAACCATGCCCTCCTTCTTAAATGACAAATGTGCAGGGAGAATACAAAAAGGAAAAATAGTGTCTTAAAAGAAACATCAGAATGGCTTAGGTAACCACTCCCTTCCCCACGTTCGAGAGTTTCTTAAAAAAGGATAGGTGGATGGCACAGTTCTATCAGTCTTGCTCACTCTGGCTTACTGGAACAATTCAACAGTTCAGGTTTGGGCTTCAAGCTTTTGACAGTCAAATTCTTTAGGCATTGACTGCCTTACCGCAAATACACAGTTCTGTTCTTGGCTTTCACTATGTTACTTTGTATACTTTTCTCTGCATTCAGTCATTGTTCTCTTCATTACACGTTTCATTGGCACATGCACAACCTTCAACTCTTGTTACATGCCTCTTTTGCTCTTAACACAAACCAGGCTTTTGTTTGCCTTCGATAACTCACTGGTCGTGTTAATTGGGGTTCTATCTTCAATGCTTTCCCCAGAGAAGTCAAAGCCGTTACTCTGCTCCTCCCAAACTCCATCGTTCACCCGAGAGAGTAGCGGGCCACCTGCAAGCACTTTGAAGGTTGCACTTTTCCGCTTACTCATTTTCGGTCGTGGAATGCTTACCACTTGCTGAAAGGATGGAATTCTCGCCTGGCTCTCTCTCGTTCTCTGCAGCAGCAGATGAGCCCCTTGGCATTTCAACTTCCATAGCCTGGTTTACCTCAGCCCTGAAAGAGCTGTTCCTTCTCGCACCCAGCCTCGCTCAGAGTGTGCCTGTGTGTGCCACCTTTTGTCCTGACAGGGAATGTTAACAAGTGACATGTGTATGTCATTCGTATTACGTGCCTGACTCTGCCTGATCTCATTAGAGGAACAGTAGAGGTAATCCTCCATTCCTCATCTTCCTCGGCTCAGTAGTGTTGTTAATGTGAAATGGGGAGGAATTATGGGAGATGTAGTTTCCCATAAAATAAGCTGGGATAGGGGTTCAATGGGTTAAGGAAAAAGGAGGATACCATGTCTCAGCATCAGGTGTTTCACCCACCACTCCCTGAGGACACCTACCCAGGTGAACCTCCCTCACTTGTCCACCCCCAGGGTCAGGATCCAAAAGTGATGGCCCTTCCCTGGCCACCTGAGTACGGGATCCCCGAGGACTAGGCTGTGAAATGCCCTCTGGTTTTTCACACTTACTGGTAAGGCCCACATAAAATAAAAACTTTATGTAGCACCAAGTCCTCTCAAATATCAAAATAAGGTATCAGTCGTCCTTCAGCAAATATATCCCCCCACACCGCCAACCCTTCTGCCTCCCAGTCCCCTCCTACATAGGTGCCCCATGCAGGTGGTGTACATGCTCAGGGGAATATTGGGAGAGTAAGGGTTCAATACTCCTGTCTTTCTACATGCACATTCCCATATATGCCTGCCTAAGTCTAATAACTGTACCCTAGTGCTCCCCTTGTCATATACTCATAGGATTTCTTTGAGAGTGTGCGTTATCAGTGAGGTCGCTAGAAGTCCAAGTTCAGGATTCACCTCATTGCCAGCCACTGGGCCACATACTGCAATTGTACCACCAGATGGTATGACTCAAAATCCGGCACTCGCAAACCACCTGCATCATAAGTTTCCTGCAGAGTCAACAAAGCGACCTGTCTGTGGCCCTTCATCCACAGGATTTCCCTTTTTGTACAATCCAGTCTCGTAAACATCTCTTTAGGAATGTCATACAGTATATTAAAGAGAAATTTAGCAATCTCGGAAGGATGACCATTTTTGTCAGTGCAATCCTCCCCATCAGAGACAAAGATAATTTTTACCAGAATTTAGGGGACCCCTCGATCCCTTCAATAGACCTTAACATATTAACCTGGTGTGTATCCTGGAAATCATGTCTGATCTTTTCAACGAGATAGGTGAATGTCACGGGTTCCCATTTTATTTGAAAACTAAGAAATTCCTTTGCAGCTAACAGCGTCAGACCCTCCAAGGGGAAAACACACGATTTACGTTGATACGGATACCCGACAGTGCACCAAATTTGTCTAGATCCACTAACAGTATTGGTACATATATGTCTGGATCGTTTACAAAAAGCAGCATGTCATCCACATATAAAGATACAACATGCAACATCCCTTTTAACTATCGCTGCTTTCCGATATGTCCCAGCGTAGCGTGAATGCAAGTGGTTCCAACACTAGTGCAAACTAGATCTGGGACACCGGATATCCCTATGTCATGCCTTTTTCCACATCCCATTTCCCTGAGATCAGCTGACCGTCTTAACTCTGGCGGTCACAGATGTGTAAAACAATTGAATACACCACCTAATTTCTGGTCCCAGATTAATCTTTTCCAACACTGCCCACATCCAATGCCAGTTGATTGAATCAAATGCCTTTTCACCCATCGAAGGAGAGCACTCCATAGTGCTCATTCGTATCTGGCGTATGCGCTATAATGTGGTATAGGAGTCTCAGGCTATGTGAATGTGCTTCTACCAGGCATGAAGCCTGTCTGATCCGGGTGTACCAACCCTGGCACAGCTGGCTGTAACCTGGCCATTAGTAGTGCGTTGAGTATTTTTACATCATATTCAGCACGGACTCACGACAGTACACTCTCGTATTTAGGGTCCTCTCCGGTTTATGTATTTTAAGGACCTCTCTCATAGACGTAGCCAAAGACCCCCATTCAAAGGCATGCCAGAAGATTTTGAGTAGGTTATCCACCAATTCCTGGCTGTATGATTTAAAGAATTCCATGGGGAATCCGTCAGGGCCCGGGGTTTTCCCATTAGGTAGTTTCATTATTATCCCTGTTATCTCTTGTAAGGTAATGGGTGCATCTAGTGCAGCTGATTGTCCCCCAACTAGTACAGGCATATCAATCAAATCCAGTGCATATTTTATCTCCAACTGACTCTGAGAAATGGTGTTTGAGTATAATGTGCTGTAAAATTCTGCAAATTCACCATTCATAGCCACCTGACAAAGAACCTTCAGGCCTGCACGAGTGCGTAACGACACAATGCGAGACCCATGTCTCTGGTTCCTTATAAGCCTTGCCAGAAGCCTACCTGCCTTGTCACCCACCCGTTGAAGGTTGCTCACATATGTATTGCATTCATGCTTGCCCAGAGCATCCCAATTCTCCAAACATTTAGTTCTCAGCCTATGGAGCTCTGCTTCACATTCGAAAGGGGTCTGTTCTCTAATTTATCGATGTCCCTTTCAACTCACCACAGTGTTCCAATCAGCGCGCCCCACATGAGGGCGACATACAGACACCCCACATGACCACCATAAAGGCATCCCATGCCATGCAGGTGTCACCTACCGAACCCTCATTCAACGCTTAATTTTGAGGAATGTGCTTACCAAGCATTATCTCTCAACAGTCTGCCCTCTGGCCACCTCAGTACACTAGACCTTCCCCCTCATAATCTGAACACTCATCGCAAATTATTCGATATTGTCCTCCCCCAATACCATGATGCACTACAGAAATTCTGCATGCTCCATGTTAATAAATGAGTGTCAATGCGGACATGGATATCACCCGGGTGTGAATGAAAAGAGAAACCCTGTCTGTTTGGGTTGGCAGCCCTCCACACAGCAACCAAGCACAAGTTCTATAGAACTACTCGCAGAGCCCTTCCTGCCTTTGATTGTGTCATAATTGGTCTCAACCTATCCAGCGGTGGGTTCAGCCCACAGTTAGAGCCAATACCCCACAACGATATCATGTGCCGATATTTTACGCATTTGCCAATTAATTGCAGGGAAAAAATATTGGTATCAACATTGGGCGCATAGAAGTTGGTGAGGGTTCTCTACCCTTGAGTGTACCCGGTACAATGACATATCTCCCCCTCTTTCCCAGTGGACCACTTTCACTGCAAGTGGGACCTGTGCCACTACCCATATGATCCCCCCCCTAGCGTCCGCAGAATATGAAGAGCCATAGCAGTTCCGGCCACATTTCTCCATTACTGTACACAACTTAGTAGGTAACAGTTGTGTCTCTTGTAGAAATGCGATAACCACCCCAAGTTTTCTTAGATCAACTCTAATCGTACACCGCTTACTAAATTTGTTCAAGCCACAAATATTCCATGTTATACATTTGACCATCGGTAACATTTGTGTAATTTCCTGAGTTACAACTGTTATCACTAAGCCAACTATTGCTTGTCATTGTGTGTTTGAGGCTGAACATAGTGGTAATAGATCGCAGCCTCATGCAAATAATTCTAGCAACCTCCCTATAAAGTAAATTCCATTTGTTACCCATATAGCAAACCTGCTTGTGTATCCCTGTACCCCTCATAACAATAACATGAACTATAACAAAGAAAGACATAAACAACCAAATGATTCTCTATAGTCAAACACTATCCAAGTCCCTGAGCTGCTGCGCTCACATACTCACAACCAAACAGGGGAGAGCTTTTATTATCCACGATCATCTAGCGTTGGGTAGGATCGTCTGTTCACATATACACAAAATGCGCATGGTAATTGAAACTGCATGTAGGGTCTAAGCAGTTCCAGGTAAGTTTGAGGCAGACATCCCCAAGAGGCACCCTAACCAGGTAGTAGGCATATGACTGCCACACACCAGTTAAGTGTGATACAGTGGCTGCCAGTCAAGTAGACTCACTTTGTGTATACTTTGAATTTGGGACATCAACACTTCCAATATACATCGAGAGTACACCCATTTGAGTTCACGAAGATGCTTTATTAGATCTAGAATACCATTCAAATGTTGGGAGGAGGGAGCGTCTCTATTTCTAGAAAGGACGAGTTTGCGCTGGCTGTTTCACCAGCTTATTATACACTCCAGCATCTCTGCCTCTTCTGCGAGGTCTATTACCAACCGGTGAGCGTGGTCCTCTGCTGAATCAATGCTGAAGTTGTGTAGTTGCATCCACATCAAAATGTCTTCTTCCACATTGAAATACAACACCTTCCCGTCGTGTAGGACCTTATGTTTGGCAGGAAACAGGAGCATGTAACGTCTCTGAGCCCATCACAGTAGAGGATCCTAACCTTCACAAATGTCCTGGGTCTCAGTTGCACCTGCCATATATAATCCGGGAAGACTGTCAAGTTCTAATTACCCCCTCTGAGTATTTCTTGCTCTCATGAGTGTTGAAATATCAGTTCTTTATCTTTGTAGTTCATGATCTTAGCAATTGTAGCACATGGAGGAGAACTTTGTGGGGGCTTCTTTTGCAGTGCACAATGCTGTCTTTCCATCACAAAACCCTTGGGACAATCTCCCCGGGCCCACTGATTGCAGCAGCTGATTTTCCTCATAGTCTGTGGGGTCAGCACCCTCCTTAGCCTCCGGCAGGACAGTAATGCACACATTCTTTCTCCTTGCCCTGCTCTCGCCGTCTTCAGCCCAGCTTTTTAGAGTTTGGGTACGATCAGTGAGTTCCATCACATGTTCCCTTAGAGCTGTGACCAATGACGACATTTCAGCAACCTCTTTTTCCAGAGCAGTGAATTTCTCTATAAGATTACAGACATGATCCGACTTCACCCAGGGCTGGGAGGCTCTGATGTATTTGACAATATTTGCTTTGGCACAGTAAAATTTCTTTGGGCAAGGTCACTCATTACGAATTGCTTCATTTTAATCTGTTTGTTGTGAGGGCTTTCTGGTCAGTATGATCACAGAAGGTCACAGCGTGGCATTGATACCCCAGGGAAAGATATTATTCAGGCAGCCACTTATCAGATGGGCAACTAGCTTCATTTCAATGCTGGTTCAGGTCAAACTACCTGGGCATCACGTCAGTACCCATGGAACCACAGGACCCAAGACCATGTGGAAATACTTCTGCCTTTCAGCCTAAACAGCTATATAACTCAGGGCAGTAGGCACAGATCGTATGTGCAGCCTACCATGTAATTTGCGCTCAGACCGCAGTCGCCCATAGACTGCTCAGGCCTCCCCTTTGGTGCTAGAGGTCACTGCCATTACCCATGATGCAGTTAGTCCTCACGCGCTCAGACCGGAGTCACCCTTGGACTGTTCTGAGCTCCAATCTAGCACTAGTGATCACTGCCGTTCCCTGGGTGCAGCGTTGGGTGTGCAATTTTTTCAGCGTACATGAGTCACAGCGGTGTGAAGGCATCATGAAGCAAGACACAGACAACAGATTCAACATAACAAATAGAATGGTTTATTAATTCAAATGTGAGGATGGTTGAAAGCCTATCTTGCCCTCTGCTAAAGTGGGATTTTCCTACCTGAATGAAACTAAGGAAAGTCTGAGTCAGAAATGTCCACATCTGTCTGTGTCCAAAACATATCCTTGCCCTCACAACTAAAGCTAAACGCTGTGTAGGGATATCAACAATAAAAGAAATGGTGATCAAACAAAGTTTGTAGCTGTTTCCAGTTCCTAGCTTCCTTTTCAGCTCCCCTTCCCCCCCAGAAAGTTCCAAAAGTCTCGAAATTACCTTTCTTCAGTTCCAAACAGTTGCACAAACCCTTGGGGTACCCTTCTCCAAGTTCAAGGTAATACATTTCCACAAATCCGGATTCCTTTCCCCCAAGTTCAAGGCAATACAGTTCCAAAGGAAAGGGTCTTGAGAGCTATATCCTCAAGACAGCAATAAAGTTCATCAAGTCTCAGGGTTCCCTACCCCAAGACTTCAACCTGTCAATTTATACGTAGTCTCTTAATGTTCAGCAGAACTCCAGATTAACTTGACACTCTTTCTGGATTAAATTAACAGTTCACTTAAATGACAACTCCTTCGCTTCCTTCAAGAATGTCTTTCAGCTTTCACAATGGAGGGTTCCCTGGTCTAGGTGCAGTTGTCAGACCACACGGTCCACACAGGTCGCACAACCAGGTACCCTAGTCTCTTCAGCCCACACGGGTTCTTCTGTATTTTCCCCTGTGTCAAGATTCACACTCGGGTAGCTTCTCCTTGTCGACCTCTTGGCTTTATGTGCAGGTTAACACTCACTTGGCTTCTCCTGGTTAGCCTCTTGGCTTTTCCACAATGCTTCACATATTCTCTGCCAGTCGTTGGCCTTGCTGTACTGCTATTCATGCAGAGAGTTCACAGTGTGGTGGTTTTATTTCACCCCACCTTTCTTTCGTGCTCTTTCGCAAACTTCCACACTTGCTCTCTTACTACGTATGCTGTTTTCAAATGGGCACTTTCCCATTTATCTTTTATCAGACCGTAGCTTTGCCCAAAAAGTTTTCATTCAGTTTGGTATTCAATATTTGCTTAACATCTCATTCTCAAGTTTTCATTACTTGCTCGGGTTTTAACTAGGGTTTCCAAAAAGGTGATCATCGGGACTTTCAATTCATTCAGTTTTCAAAAGTATTCAATATATTGTTCAGGACTGTGTCCAGTTACTTTCATATCAGTCTGCATTCACAGATTACTTGTATCAGTTTGTTCGGCATTCTCAGATATGTGTCTGTATTAGCGGGGTGCCCCGGATATAGTGTTCCCTGGATTTCACTCACCGGTTGTGCGCGACCGCTCTCTACCGCTTCGCTGGTTCTCTGTTCGATCTTTCTGGAGCCACAAGCTGTGGCTCTCTTGCGGCTGCCACTGATAACATCTGTCGCTCTCCCGCTTGCCATGGTGGCTGTGGGCTTCGGGAAGAGCACAGCTCCCGCTCTGGTTGTTGGCAACGGAGCTCAGCTGGACTGTTAAACCCTCTTGTGGCCCACACTCGGCCTAGGTGTCTCTCTCTTTCTCAGGACTCACATGGCTCCCGATTCTGGCTACTCCGATATGCTTCTTTCCAGCCCGTTCCGTTCCCTGCTCTCCTGCATGGTGTGTAGCACCAGCTCTTATATTCCCTAGGAGTGTTACAGGTCCAAAGGTGTAGGTCAGTAGGTGCAATTGCCTGACCTTTATGCACCCTATTTTTTGGACATGCCTAACTTCCCCACTGGTACTCTTTCACAGTTATTATCTTTGTCTCAGTACTGGAGAGGTGAAAATACCTACTAGTGTTCACTACTCCTAGCCGCTCTTCCTCGTCCCAGTACTGTGGTATATTGAATGAGGAAAATTGAGGGGTGCTGGTTCACATAGCACATAAAGGCCGGGGGAGGGTTAGGTTGGTTATCACAGGGAAAAGGGGATACCATGTCTTGCCTTTGGGTACCCTTTTCCCAATACCCAAGGACCCTACACCCAGGTGATCCTCCCTCGCTCCCCCCCCCCACTCCCCGGGTCAGGATCCAAAAGCGATGGCCTTTCCCTGGCCTGGCCGCCTGAGCAGAGGATCCAGGGGAGTAGGAGTGAGGATACCCTTAGGTTTCTCACAGAGGCCATCTTTATTACACATAGCTCTGCAATGAAGGATGGGAGGGGCACGCAGTCACAGCAAGGCTAGTGCAGGCCACCTCCGAACGCAGTTCCGGAGCTGCACCAACGCTTCTGACATCTAGCGATGAGTCCCAATTGCTCCCACACTGATATCAGTAGTAGATCAGTCTGGATCGAGAAGTCCTTGGAGGCCAAGCTAGCTTATATCTGCTTACTTCAGCCACCAAGCCATGCCCTCCCATTTTTATTTATAATGCTTTGCGATGGGATGCTCTGGGTGCATTGGTACAATGTTGCAGATGCTGCCCCACTTCACGTTCAAGGACTAAGGAGGTAAAGAGCAACAAGAGGATGAGAACGTTCCAAGACACTGGAACAAGTTGAAAGCAGTATTCGTAATGTACAAGTTAGAGTGTGCGGTGCAGCAGTGGAGCATGCTTTGATGGAAAGTGGATCAATCGCAGAATAAATGGTTAGCAAGATGAAGAATACCGTTTTATTTAAAAGGAAACAAAAATAAAAGTGCATTCTTTCAAGGGGGGTCTAATTTATCAGGCTATTACAAAGTTTTGATTTCATATTTAGAGTGCTATGGGTCTCATGTAGCCACTTATTGGCAGCAAGTAAAATGGCAGATGCGTCCTGTTTTTCTTATTATAAGAATAGCTGCACACAAGACCTTGCATGCCCGAGTCCTGTTGTCCCAAAGTTCTACACTGACCACAGGAGCAACAGAACACATGGATTGCTTGACAGCTGTGTTATTTTCTTTGCATGACGGATCATCATTGAGTCTGTGTCGCTGAAGTAACAGCTTGGAATGAACTATCATTTAACTGCCAGTAATAAGATAGCTGTTTTACCACTTAAACATTGCACAGTGTGTTCTTATCTTGCTCTGGTAGCACCCACCCTAATAGACAGACATTGAATATGGAGTGAACAAAAAAGAGGTCAAAATAAAAGCACAGCAACACAGTCATGCAAAGCTGCAATCAGGACTAAGGTGGATTCACGTGCCTTCAGCACTCAGTCATTGAGAAGAACAATCAAGCAATGCATTACTGATCACCAGAGGAGATCATAGTGAGAGCAGCAGTTTTGCCTTAAAACGCCTAGTGTTGCCAAAAGATTAATCACTGTGGTAAGTCAGAAGAAGGAGTCGGAAAAAGGGGTGGCATTTTACGCAAGGCTTTTATTGAAATAATAAACAAAAAACTTACCTTTCCCTACACTAAAAGTGTTTGCCCTACCTAACAGAACGCTAACTTGGGTGCTCGTCATTGGGGTGCTTTGTCCAAAGCAAAAACTCTGTCATCTGTCCAAAAATGAATATACTTCTGTCCATACCACTAATCAAAAAGGATTTAGAAAACAAAAAGGGGCACAGGAGAATGACTCCCATCTCCGGCCCCGGCTGGCTCAGTCTCAAGGACTGATCTTCTTTAGTCTCTTGTAATGGTTCTGATTAGCCCCTGCAATTCCTCAAAGGGACCTATTTGGTTTTCCTCAAAGGTCCAATGATTATTGGCTCTCAATGACCAAAATGGTGCTTTCCTTAACCATTCCCTCTCTCCTGGATTCTTGCTATCGATCTAGTGTCCAATAAACATGTTCTTCCCACTATTAGGACAAGGGAGGTTACTCCCGTAGTGCTCTTGGCTTTTCTTAATGTTTTCCCCACTCACTGTGACAAGGGAAATCACTTCTGTGTTAATCTTGGGTTTTCTTATAGCTTTCGCATTTGCTGTTGTGAAGGAGATTACTCCTATAGTACAATGGAATGTTTTTGGGTCTTTTGCAATTAGTGTAACAAGGGAAATTACTCCTGTAGTACTCTTGGCTTTTCTTATAATCACTGTAATGTAGGAGATTGCTCCTGTACAACTCTTGTTTTTACCTTGTTTATGACCTTCATCATTTATGTGACACACGTGAGATCCCTCCTGTAAGACTCTTGCCTTTTCCTCCTATGACCTTCACAATTACTGTGATGAGGGAGATTCCTCCCGTACCACTCTTGACCTTTCATAGTATTTTTACAATCATTGTGATGAGTAAAATGACCCTGTACCACTCTTGCTTTTTACTTCTCTTATGTCCTTCACAATTTCTGTCACAGGAGAGATCCCTCCCGTATGCTTCTTGTCGTTTACTCCTCTTATGATCTTCCACAATAACTGTGACAAGTGAGATCACTCCTGCAATACTCTTACTTTTCTTATGTTTTTCACAATTACGTGACAAGGGAGATGTGTAAGGAATTAATATTGGCAACAGTAAAGACAGACACAAGTGATCATATTTCAAGGGTGTTTTTTGAACTTCATAATGGGTGAGATAAACACCTAATCTAAATCTAAGATGGGAGCAAGCTATGACCATCAAATAATAAATAAGGCAGCCCTAGTGGTGTCTTTTCAAATAAATAGGGCGTATACCTAACAAAAACCTATTGCCAATTGTGGTATCCTTGTATGATTAGTGTGACTGCTTCAGTGAATGCAGGGCCTCATAGAATGGTGAGGCGGAGCCTGGAGTGTTGGAGGCTTGGTGATTCCAATGAGTGTCGGTTGGGACTTGGAGTATGGCAGGGAACCAGGACAGATGCTTGTTACCTTCTCTCCTACCTTTCATGAACTATGGCTATGTAACTAAGCAAGAATAAAGCATCCTTCTGTTGGTACCTACCTGAGTCAGCCTGGTTCCTGCTCCATGTCATCACTGGCTCAGATACAACACCAATCCTTACCACTAAGCTATAAAAAAGAGTGTGGGATCACCAGATGTGTGTTCACCAGAAAAGAAAGAAGTGTTCACAAAATGATAAGTCAGGATGGTAGGGCTGGGTCTCCCTTCCCCACGTGTTTAGCATGGGACAATGCGGGAGTCTCTTTTCTACAAAGGCTCTTGCCTTAGAAGGCCTGATAGATCAAGACAACAAACAGACAAAAGTTCCATCAGTAATCTTGTACCTTGGGGTATTGCTCTTCGCCCCTGGGATCGCCCTCTGCCGGGCTTGGATCCTCCTTACAACTTGGGCCTCCCTCCGTCAGGTTCACTACAGTCTTCCGAATGCAGCTTGCAATATTCAAGAGCCTTAATGTCTTTTTTAAACAACTTCCTGCTGCAGACAACCCTCGGCCGGGTTCACTCTTGTTGCACAGTGTTCACGAGTGTATTACTCTTCACCCCAACTTGGAGACATCCCTCTGTTTGGTTCACATCTGACGCTCTCACAATTAACTTTACTTTATCATGATAAAGGATTGACTTGTCTTCGTTTTTCCCTTGGCAATGGGTCAGAGACTTTCTAGTGTACAAGGGATTTGACGTGAGCCTTGTAGGACCACTCCGACACCTCATGACACCCTTTCCAAGTGCCTTCTGGTACTTGCAGTTTAAATACAGGAGGGCCAGCGAGAATCCTTCGACTGAGCACTCCTGCGGCGCCTGGGCACTCTGCAGCTGGCCCTTCTCTGGGCTTTCTCAAAAGTTCAAACACACAAGTTCTTTGTCCTCAAGTTCTTGCATTCATCTAATGTTGCCACTTGCAAGCATGGGCTCAAACACAGTTCAGTTTCCTATCCGCATCCACCGACTCACCGACTGTCTTGAGTCCGGCTTGGCTTGCTGCTGGAGTCAAGGATGGTACCACGGTAGCCAGCATGCCTCCCCGCCTGTGTTATCAATGCAGGAGGCCCCCATGCACCGTCGACATTTGTTGATGCACATGTCAGCTATGTTTCCTGGTCTTGTAATTCCCTTTTTGAAGGCTTTGGGGGTATGAGGTTAAAGAGGGCAAGGGCATTCCCCCTTTGTCATTCCTGCTGATCCCGCCACCTTCCTCCTCCGTTTGAATTGCCGGTACGATGTAGCTGTTTCTTCATGTGTTTGGCCTTGCTCATAGTGCTCTCATGCTCTGCCTTTTATCCCTGTGAGGAAGGTCAAAGGCTATCAGGTGTGCCTGGTTATTGTCAATTGCCTGACTCTGCCTGACCCATTTGTTGGGACATGTTAGGTAAATGGCTCTGGTGCTCGTCCATTGTCAGTTATGGTGTAAGAAAGTGTTCGTGTTAGAAAGGGGGGGAGAGGGGTAGAGCTTCTAAGTATCCTAAAGGGTAGGATGGGGAAAAGGTGTTACAAGGAAGGGGGTACCATGTCTCAACCTTTGGTGGCCCACTTCCACTCTCCCTCCCCGAAGATCCGCCCATCCAGGTGATCCTCCCCCACTGGTCTACCCCCAGGAACTGGATCCAATAGCGATGGCTGTGTCCTAGCCACCTGGATGACAGATCTCTGGGGACTAGCAGGTGAGACACCTTCAGGTTTCTCACAGATTTGAGGGGTCAGAAATGAGAGCAGGACACAAGGTTGTCATGTTTTCGTCAAATATATTTCTTAAATGAAAAAGGGTTGTCAAAATGTCTCTCTGACCCTATGCAAAAGAGGAGTGTCTGTGCATATAATCCAAAACTAAGGAGTCTGCCTTTGTCAGGATGCCCATAACTGAAAAGCCGTCCTAGTGTCCAAAACGTCCTATCTTGACCCTCACACTACAAACAAAACATTAAAAAATGTGTAAAGAAATACCTTCAACTTGATACTGGCAAAAGGTGTCCACAACTGAAAGTAACAATTGCTCCAACAAAAGTGTTCGCCAAGGAGGAAGCCCTTGGATACAGAGGGTGGACCCTTTCCCCTGGCTTCTTATTTAGAACGGTATGTGTCTCTTTTTGTAACAGTTCCTTTGTGTCTTGCCCTGATTCACAAGGTTCCTGTTTAGGCAACAAGTTCTGTAAGAGTCTTTCTTTAACACAATTTTTGCCATAGTTTAGAAAAAACAGTCTTTCTTTAGTACCAACTTCTCCTTGGTTTAGAAAACACTGGGCCTCATTACGAGTATGGAGGTAACCGTGGTGCTATTAGCGCCATGGCTGCCTCCATACCGGGCTCCAGTACCGGGTTCCTATAATGAGGACTTACCGGGTCATTCCGACATAGGAGGACCCGGTAATTCCTCCTTGCAGGAACCCATCCCCATTCCCGTTTGAGCCCCCATAGGGCTCAATGGGAATGGGGAGGGAGGTAATAACGGGCACATTACAACTGGCCCATTATTACCTCCCTCTTCCCCTCACGGGACCCCAAAAGGATTTTACCAGGTGTCCTTACAGGGTCCCGCAAAGGTAACCTCGTAATTGCGCATCCCGTAATGAAGAGGGCCGGTTCCATACTGGCACCCTTCATTACGGGAGCGCAAGCCTCGTAATGAGGCCCACTGTCTTTATTTAGCACCAACTTTGTTGGTTTAGAAAACATTGTCTTTCTTTAGCATTTCTGGAAGCTTTGCAAGTTGCCTGGTATGCTCCCCAGCCAGGTTTCTTTATGCAATGCCAACTGCCCAGGGTACTCACCTTTCAGGTCTTCACTTGTGGTTTTACCTTGCCTGGTATACTCCCCTGCCAGGACTTCCTATACATTTCCATTGCCTAGTGTCTTGCTTTGCCTGGGCTTCTCATGCGTTTTTACAGTTGTCTGTATCACCATACTTGGCTTGGTATATAGGTATGCAGTAAGGTTTGCTCAAGATGTGAGCTATGCATCCATAGCTCATTGGGGATTGTACTCTGCCTTTTCTGCATTCAAACCATTTTCTTGTAGTGTTAACAATGGCATCATATTCAAATTGCTGTTGGCGCGGTTGCTGCAATGCCCAAGAGTCCCCACTGGCTTTGGGAAGACTCCAGCATCTCCAGTCCGGTTAACGCTTCTGTGGCATGTGGAATTCACCCGCTTTCCACACAGGAGTGTGCAGACGTCCTCCAGCTTCCTTCACGGCTCTGCGGTCACAAGCCTGCTTCTCTTCAGGTCCCAGATTGGAGAATCCGCCTTCTCGACCTGCCGAACACCCAGGACCTCTCTTGCGACTCTAGCATCTCCTCTGCACTTCTGTTTCTGGCACAGCATGGCTCCATCTGACATAGTGCCCTTCTCTGCTACACCGGTATGTGATCCTAACTTTTGTGAGCTTTAGGATAGGAGCCAACATCTTTTCCTGCACTGTCTTGCTGTTTAAATGTCCCACGCCCAGGTGATTAGTAAAAACAGCTAGACTTTATATTGTGTTTCAAGCTCTTGTTACCTTGTTCAAACTCATTCCTCATTGTCGCAGTACTTGAGAATTTTGGGAGTTGCAGTCCATAGGTATCATTGGGCACATGGTATTTAAGTAGATTCCTCTGTGATTTTACATAAAGGTAGTTCAGCAGAAAAAGGTGCTGTGTTGGAGGTTTGTGTGTGCCATAGGTGGGGCTTTGAAAAATATGATGAATTTTTTTTTTTAACTTCTTCTCCAAGGAGGAACAAGCAGCTGGCAGTATGCCGTGAGCGTCTTGGGTATTAGAGGGTCTTCCTCATGGGACAGGGGGATATACAGCTTCTCATCCAATGAAGTCATGACATCTCCCCGGTAGCTGTCTCCTCCCCAGAGATCCTCCCTCATAAAGTTTCTCCCAGGGTCAGGATCAGGTAGCGGCTGCTGTCACCTGGCCACATGGGAGGTCACTGCCAGGGAATATGCGATGACTTCAGTGGGTTCATCACAGAGATCACTCATGTGACACTCTTGGCTTTTCCCATGATCTTAACAATTACTGTGATGAGGTAGAGTGCTACAGTAGCAATCTTTACTTTGCTCTGAACCCCTACCGGGTCTCTCACCACTCCAGTTGCCTTGAATTTGATGGGTGTGTGTCACCAGTTCTTCCTGGGTTTGCAGGCTAATTTGTTCTCTGTGAATGCTCCCAGCGTTTCTCTTTGCTTTCTTCTGTGCGTCTACGTCTCTGCAGTACCTTTAGCTTGTCGGTGCCAGCACAGTTTATGGACCCACGATCCACCTCCCAGAGGTCACACCATGGTCGGTGTTCTACCAACATCCATGTGGGACGGTTTTCCGTCTGCTCATGAAGAACTCCTCAAACTGTTCTGCGTTGTCCCCTCCACCGAGAACCAGTTTCTTTTCATGACCTTCTCGTTCCCAGGTTTGAGCTTCCCGGGCTGTGTAGGTTTGATGCCGGCTTCTCCTTTCAGCAAGTCCTTCCTCTATTTTTATCCCCTGTTGCTGGATCCTTCCCATCAGAGGATCAGAATAAAGGCCTCAGGGTCTCATAGGAAAGAGAATTAGGGAGTTCCTTCACGGAATGAGAGTCCCTATCCCCAAGAGGGGAGTCTCTCCCTGTGAGCCCCCCCCTAGGGTGAATGTTGCATAGTGGGCTCTCCTCAGCCTCACTGGGAAGGGCTATCTGGCTGGGACAAGTGACGAGATCCCATGAATCGTCACATCACACAAAAAAGGATAGATGGAAATGCTTGGTTCAGTGTTACTTAACCATTGTGATTTCCTCCAGGTGTATGGCATTTCATCATTTTTACTTCATCTGTGCCTTAGCTAAAGGGCACTGGCCACATGCAAATCAAACTTAATCCACAATCTGTACAAAATGAATATGTATGTAGTGTGTTAATGAGTCGTTTGTTGGTGTAACGTGTTATTAGCAGTTTGTAGTGTAAATGTCCCTCTAGTAGTAATGGAATTATATTTTCTAAGTGCTTCATGCTGAATGACTCACACTTCAAAGTGATATAATAGTATGTAATGTAATGGTACCTTATTGACCTTGATAGGATCATGGGCTAAGCCGACCCTGCAGAGATTCTAGCCTACAGGCTGAACACAAATGATTGACGCGTGACCATGCTGATTGAGCTAACTTGGTAGCTGGACAATGAACAGTTGAGGTTGTCGAGCAATTTATTCTGTAAATACCTCATACCTGCCTGATTTATCTGTTGTAGAGTTGCTATTCTAGGTTTGCTTGATCATTTTTCCCTTTTTGAGACCATTGATTCCTTAATCAGGATAGTTCATGTTGTTGAAGATATCAGTGCTGGTCTTCAACACTACGGTCCTCCAATTTCTGTGCCAAGGAAATCGTTCACTGACACCTATGTCAAAATCTCTCCCCTTTTAATCACTTCCTTAGGACTTTCATCCTCCATGAACTGCCTCTAACGAGTACTAGGTAAATCCATATAAGGCTGTTTCTCCACCCCGCCCCCTAGGAACTCAACTTTATTCAGTGAGCTGTTCTTTGCCATGAATGTAAAATAATACGGTCATTGAGTCGGGCATTTTTCTGCCACAAATATCCTCTCTCTCCTGTGGGTTTTGGCCCAAACTGCCTGTTGGGAACCCAGTTTCTCTGAGGTCATTGCATTGAGATTGATGTTTGTGCATGTGTATCTGTGCCACTTATTTCTGTCCAATATGGTTGTGTGCATTAGTAGGCTGGTGCTCAAAGGTAGCCTGTTTTCGATTGGTCTGGAACAGCTACTTGGAGATTTTGGAGACTGATATGGAGCAAGTGGCCTGCCCTGGACTTGCCCATAGTGCAAAAAGGCAATGCCTGAAATGCAGGCCCAATTTACGGAGGTGGACCAATTTTGCTTGGTCAAAGTGGGCCTCTTGTTTGATTCTTTTGGGGCAGTTGCGTTTTGACCTGTGTTGCTGAACATATATTCTTTAAAATTCAAAATTTGAAACACATTTAACCAAAAATGTTCTCTTGCGTACTACTCAAGCACTCTATCATAACAAATAATTTCATTCCCAATTGCTACTGTGGGCCACTTATTCATTGGTGCCTGAGTCCATTTAATGCTGCATTCAGAGCCGGGGGGAGGGCTGGACTGGAACGAATGTGGCTATTTTGCGCTGCTGAGCCCTTGGCTCCCCTGTACACATCTGCAGCGGCAGGTGTAGCAGTCCTCTCTACAGGTCTCTGGCTCACGCCCCCTGCTGGAGCAGCAAGCTATGACGCTTCCTGTTCTTGTCTGATTTGAAGGCAGGAGACGGAGACCTAGAAGACAGAGCATCGAGTCCAGTGGACTGAGTGCGGGAAACGGCTAAGGACATTTTTTTGTGTGATGTTTGTATGATTCATGCGTGTCGGTGTGTATGTATATATGTGCATTTGCACGTGAATGGCGTGTATGTATGGGTGTGAGGGTGCATGTTGTCATGAGAATGGGAGTGCAATATGTGTGATGTGTGTGTGAATGTTCTGGGTGGGTGCGCATGCAAAGAATGCAGTGTGTATGCCCTGGATGCGTGTGAGATTGAATGTGAGAGAACTGACTGGTTAGTGAATGGGTATGACCGTGATTGTGTGCATGTAACGTTTGTGGGGGCCCAGGGAGTGCTGGATCATTGTTGACATTTCCTTAAAGTGACATGGCATGTACAACTGTCATTTTGTTGCTAGACCAGCATTTTGCTGCAGCCAGTCTAGCCATTTCTTACTACGACATGGCATTTTTTTTACTAGGCGTTTATGATAAAGCAAGCATAATAAGTGTTATTATGTGGCTAGATTGACATTTTGGTTCAGCCAGCCTAGCTATTTTTTATTTACTTTGGCATGACAGTTTTTACTGAGTATATAAGATAAAGCAAGCATGATAAGGGTATACAGAAAATCTTCTGGTATAGATAAAAATAAATGTTGCCAAAACTAGATACAAGTGGTCTTCAAGGTTGAGAGCCATAGTACTATGTTTTTTTCATCTAGTTCTGGCAAAATGTATTTGTATCTATATGAGAAGATTTTTTTCTATTCTTCCTCAAACGATTTGAATGTTTTTGCTCATGATGAAGGGATCTTGATATCCCGAAACTCGTAGCACTGTCTGTTTGAACTATATTCAACTGAATAAATGATGTTGTTCTAGAGTACCAATGCAATATTTTTTAACAATGTAATTCTCTTAGGATCCACAACATGTTATACTGACATACTGTCTGAAATTCTTAAGCAATTAATATCAACATTGTTTATAGTAAAAGATTTAATTAACTTTTCTTGATAAATATTGGCAATATCAGCAGTTGATAGTGTTCAGGGGATGGGAGTATACTTTAACATAGGATACTTCCACTTTCCTTTCATTTGCGATATTCAATCTTTGCGCCAGGATTGACAACTCCTCCCACTCACAGCGACTTTCATACGTTTTCCTTTTCATGACTATTCTTTACTATTTAATACAATTTGGTGTGCAGCGGTTGACATTGTTCTTTCGTAGTGCATCGTTTTAACCCATTATCTAAAACATATTTTGGGGCCCGAGCTCGTTGTTTCGGGCTCCCTCACTATTCTCGATCGCTCTTGCATACTTTTGGCAAATATTTACGCCTCTCCACTGGTGGCTACTACATTTGGGTGCCAGGGCCCTTAAGGTTTGGGTAGCAAACCTACTTACATCTTTACCTAGGGCAGTGTGCGCGTACCTGTGCAGCGGCATGATCATTACGCGCATTGCACATCCATCCTGGCCCGGAGTGTGGTGCGTCCGATGCTTGGTTGAGCTTGGTGAGGGGACTCACAGGGATGCCCCCAAAATTCTGTGTTACACCACTAGGGAGGGACAGAGAGGCATGTTGCAAGTCACGATTAAGTCATTACAAGCAATATAGCTCCAGGTTGGTATGCTTACATCCTATATCTTATTTTTAATGTATTTGATGCAGTAAAACCTTGTGGTTTTAATGTTATCTATGCAGTCTGCAACATCGAGACTAGATGCTGCAAGTACAAACAATGTATAATTAAATTTGCATATTGTTCTATCCCGCTTACCCCCATTTTGGGGATAGGTCATGGCTTACCCCATTTTGGTGATAGGTCATGGTTTTTAATGGAATACATTCTTATTATAGCAACGTTTCCCATTTTATAACACAAAATTAGTGATCTTATGTCCTTTTTGTTCACTGAGATTAGACCTAACACAATGATTTTTGTATCATTGCCATCTGGGGCGGTACAAGTGTACATTGTTCATGCACAAATTCACGTGCACAAACACAAATACATTTGCAAACTATGTAAATATTAGGGGGTATGCGCATTCTGCATTTGCAGTGTGCCACAGGACCACCCCCGCCGATGTTGTCTAAATACTTGGACAGCTTCACCCAATACACCTGATGGGTATTGCCAGCATTCATGGATAAATGCTACCGAAGAAAGGCTAAATGGGGGGGTGCCTTTGAGGAAGATACATTTTAGCCACCAAACTAGTAATGGTGCTCAGGATGACTTTGGGCCAGTGAGGAACTCTGCACCTCCCTATTCCTAACGGCCCGGATGAGCAGAAGAAACGCTGAGATTGACTTCCACAGTAGGATAAATCGGCACGAGATTGAGTGACTAAAACAAAGATTGTTGGAGAAATGAAGGATGGTTCTGCTGTACTGTATAATGTAAAATAGCCTTGACAATGCAGTTGTGTGTCCTGTACTGATAAAGGGTGAACCATTTTACTGTTGCTCTACAAACACGTATAACATGAATCAAATCAAATCATTGAAATTGCCATGTTCTACTGCGTGGTGTTCTCACTTTTTTCGCCTAGAATGCGGCCTGCACGTCATAGTTAACGACCGCCTTGTTGCGAAGTGCTGCTAATTCCATCATCGCTTGGAAGGACTGGGCCTGCAGCAGATTTATAGGAAGTCTTCTACTGACATCATATGTTTTGTTTGGAATACTAGATTAATTATTTTTCTGCTGCAATTGTATTTTGGATAACAGCTGCTTTTGATTAAGCGTATTTTCTCCAAGTTTGACGTTCTCTGTGTGTGGGTGTGATTGTCTCATGCTAGACGTTTATTTGCTTTTCAACTTTTATTTTAACAGTTAAAAAAGCAGCTGTGCTGCGGCCTTAATGGGTTTTTTTTCAATGCCTGTGACTCTAGGCTTCAGAGATGCCGCAGTCTAACCATGTTCTTTCCAGCTATCTGCAAAGAAAAAAAAAGGTTTCAACACAAGAAGGGTCAGACTGTGCAGACATTTTTTAAGCTATCTCTCGGGTAATTGATTTACGATTTCCACTTCTTGTTTGTTACCACCATTAAGTCAACTTCTCGCTTGGGTCTCTGTTTACATTACTGAAAGTGTTTATGGTGGGTATTAAGCCAATATGTATCGCAGCATTTTGAAAAACAATATCTCCACAGGTGGTGTGCCTGTGATTTCCAATTCTTTTTGTTAATAAACTCGTTGGGTGGGCATCAGGGGAGTGTAATTACTTTTAGCCTTAGATTCTTCCTTTATCGGTACAACCCGATCCCTATAAATATCGCATACATTACCATGTCGTTTTGTCATGATTTATTAGGCGGTCACTCTCAACTCAGAGACTTCCTCCCCCCACCCCCAAGCAAGGAGGCATGCACCCAAAGCACTTATACACATTCAACTTTAGTGAGGCCTCCAGCCTGTCTCACACCACCTCAGCAAATACCCTCTGTACCACCAATGAGCTAGGAACCAGGCTGATGTATAGTTAGGATTTCAAGCCCAGGTACTTGCTCACACTGCCACGCACCTGCATTGCCTCCTGGCAACCATTGCACTTGGGTCTGTATCTGCAGCCCTACAGTCTCCCCCCCCCCTTTTTTTCTGCACTTAGCAGACACCCCCAGTCTGCACCTTACACCTAGCACTTGTCACATGCTGGCTGCACTACCATTTTGGTGTTATTACTTTCCCTTGCTTAGCACTTTCCACTTTTCCACCTCCCTCCCGCACTTTCCCCCCTTCCCTCTCCACCGCGCTTGCACATTTTCAATGTCACTGGGCCTAGTAAGATCGTTGTTTTTGTTCTCTCTTGTTCCCCTCCCCTGCCTCGTTGCGCTCTGAAACACCTGTCTAGGAGCGCAATACAAATAAAACATAAATATCAATATATATTTATTTAGGGTTTACCAAAGAACCATAAAGCAACCTGAACATCAGCCACCAACGCTGTGGCACAACAGAATATCACAATAAAAAATTACTTGCACCAATTTACTTACTTGTATTTCTAATGAACTTTCAGATACTACCACACACAGGTACAATTGCATCAAAACACACACATGAACAATTATGAAATTTGAAACACCACCCAGTGATTGCTTGGGGTTACCACAATGCTCTTCTCTCCCAGCAACCCTTATTCCCAGGCATCAGTTATATATGACCCCTTAATTTGAAGGCAAGGTACTGGGATTGTGAATACAGTAGCAACATCGTTTTGGCTTTTTATTAAAAAGACAGGGTTTGAAAAATAGATATAATGAAAAACAATTGATTTGGGCTTTTTGTTTGAAAGGCAAAGTTTAGGAAAGGAACTCAATGGGAAAATCGTTTTGGGCTTTTTATTTGCATATAATGCAGGGCCTAGGGAAAATCGTTTTGGGATGGAAGTAAATGTATGGGAAATGTAGTTTTGCACACTCCACATTCACTTGAATGGCAGTGTTTTAGGGTTACTTATTGTGGAATTATGGACACCCCGCTTCAGTACAAAAGACAGGGGTTTCAGAACGGTACAGTCACTCAAGTACTTTGTCTATACTGGCTCGAACACACTGTGCATGAACTTTTTTAGTTTTCGAATTCTAACAACACTCATCCCGTGATTTTCTTTCTGGGAATTGATTGAATTAACTTTAATTCAATGCTGTAAGGATCTACACAGCTTTCCCCCTCCCCACAAGGATTAAGATTTTCGTTAGATTTAATAAAATGTGCCAAGGGTCTCCTCAGTTCCACCCCCTTTCCCGCTATGCGAGTTGGAGATTAATTCTCGCAGATTCCCCCACACACTTTTGTTGGATTTTGGAATAATCTACTTACATGGGAGGCCATGATTATGAGGCATCCAGGGAAGCAGCAGGGCTTCTCTGAGGACAACACAGATCTGGTCAAAGGCTTTGGTCAAGGGTAATCCCCAGCACCCAGATTTCCTCTGGTTCCTCAAATGGCAGGCACAGCAAGATTTTAGATTTCGCAGTCTCTGTCTCCCATGCATTGTTTAAGGCCTTTGTAGTCCCCTGTCTCTCTGCTATGTGTTCCTTGCAATACTCCAGAAGTAAACTACCTCCAGCAATAGAGTGGGAAAGTCAAAGGAAAAATCAAAAGTTCAAAGAAAGTTCACAAGAGTCAAAACGTCAAAGAAATATTCCTCTCAGATTGAAAAATAATCTCTTATAGGGCTGGTGGCACTCCATTATTACTGTCACAATGCCTGCCCCCGGAAAGCCAGACCAGGCCCAGCAACCCCGGAAGCAGGCATCATGCCACTTGAAACATGCCCAAAAACCCCAGTTAGGGGCTCTTTGGCTACAGTCCTGGCGCCTATGGCGCCAGGCTCATAAGAATAAAGTCAGTCCTGGCGCCATGGGCGCCAGGCTCATTACAGAAATCATACCTGTTGCAGACCATGCTGCATACCTACCTGATGCAGACCATGCTGCACGAAGCCACAAGCCAAATGAGGCTTAAAGGGACTACTTTACCTCAGGGACTCCTTTCCTCTCGGGTGGGGCTGTGGAAGAATACTTACCTGGGACTTCTTCCAAGGCTATTTAAGCCACACCCGGACAGCCACACGCGCTTCGCGTTATTCTGCTTGCTGCAGCGTAACGCTCACCGTGTCTTCAGCAGCTCCAGTCTTCAGCCATGCCCGCTTCAGCCCTGGAACACCTGGAACAAGAAAAGGAGAAGGAGAAGAGGTCAGAACAAAACTCTTACCTGAATCCTTGATCCAGCACATCGTCGATCTGGAAGAGAGAAGCCTTCTCAGGTGCATTGCCACGCACCTCGCAGAGCCGCGCTGAACTCAACAACCGGGGCTGCATTCCTTTACTCCATCGCAAATCCAGCATCTCCAGGCCATTCTTCAACACCTGGGGGAGACAAGAACAGATAGGTGAGCAAGGGCTATACAAACCACCCCCAAAGACTTACCTGATTTACCACAGGGGGGTACTCACCTCATCTCGGGTCCGCGTAGTCAATTCTGCATCATTGCCGCACCCCGGCCCCTAACGGGAAAACAAGGACAATACAAATCACCCCCAAAGACTTACCTGATTTACTACAGGGGGGTACTCACCTCATCTTGGGTCGGCGTAGTCAATTCCGCATCATCGCTGTACCCCGGCCCCAAAGGGGAGAACCACAATAGACTTACCAGGATCTTACCAATTGCCACTTGGAACTCTTCTGGTAGTTTAAATCCGCAACCTGCAAGGAATCTGGCAGAGTGAAGATCAGACTTTTGAACTCTTACGAACAATTGGACTTAGAGTCAATACTGGAACTCACCAATTCCTCCACGCCAGTGAAGTAACTGGTCGTCTACGCGCCCCTGCGCTCGACGCAGGATGGAGAGCTCATCTTTCGAAATCTTCAGGTGAGATTAAGAGGGAACTTCAGGAGTGTTCTGTGGGCAGACAAGGGGAGTGGGAAGGCGGGTTAACGCTCAGATTACGGGAGGTTAATTTCCTTTCTCCATTGCAGAAAGATATTCGTACGAGTCCAACAAACGAAGCTAGGTGGGTCTGTCCAGTCTGTCATCTCGGCTCTACGTGTTACTCTGATGGAAGCAACAGCGGGCCAGTCCAGACCGACGCCCCCGTGGGAATCAGGTCAGCGTAACAGAACGCGAAGCCTACCCACAAATACCCACCTGGGCGCCATGGAGACCTCGGAAACCGATCAGTTGGCCCAATTATTAGGGGAACTAAGGGCCGAAGTGCATTCCGCCCGCCAGGAAACCAATGCCCTCAGGAGGGAATTGATAGTGTCAAAAGAACAAACTGATGATTTGGCCAGACAGCTATTACAAAGCCAGGCTGGACAAACACCTCTACCTAGACTCGGGGCCAGCCCAGCTCCGGTGCCACCGAGTAACCCGGTGCAGATAATTCTTCCTGGAGCCGTTCCCTTGCCTCCGCCTGAACGCTTTGCCAGAGACCCTAAAAGGTTTGCTGTATTCATGAATCAATGTTGCTTACACTTTTTATGTAGACCTGGAGCTTTCCCAAACAATCAAGCCAAGGTAGCTTTTGTACTGTCATATCTCAGCGGCAGTGCAGCGGACTGGTCCATTCCGCTAGTAAATCAGGATGACCCGATTCTTCGAGATTTCCAAGGTTTTCGAACTAGCATGGAAAGACTGTTCGCCTGACATTCCCAAGGACAGGCTTTGGATAACGAACTTTTATCCTTACGGCAAGGTAATCAGGATCTTTTATCTTACATTGCAACTTTCAATAGATTAGTTGTGGAAACCGAATGGCCTGAAGCCAAGAGAATTACATTATTCCATCGAGTGCTTCGGGGAGAACTCAAGGATGTTTTAGCCCAAGTCATGAACCCGCCTTTAGACTGTGCTGAATATATAGATTTTGTGGTCCAGTTAGATCCCAGACTTCAAACCAGAAAGGCTGATCGAACCAAGTTTGAAAACAAGGTCTTGGTTAAAACCTACGTACCCTCGAAGGGGGTAGATGCCTCAGAACCCATGCAAATCGGGGGGGTTAGAGCACCCTTAACCCAGAAGGAAAGGGAAAGAAGACGGCAACAGCAATTATGATTTTATTGCAGAGCTACTGGTCATTTCCTTCAGAACTGCCCTGTAAAACCACCCAAGAAAACTATAGGAGCAGCAGACGAAAACCACTTGAAACCTGACTCGGGAAACGATCAAGCCCGGCAAGCGTAGAGGTCAGCTTGCCGAGCTTAAAGAAGGACACTCTGACCTCGCATTTCACCATACCCATGGTCCTTATAGATCCAGAGCAGCCATCATGCATGCACGCGGTAAAGGGGTACGTAGATAGTGGAGCCATAGGAAACTATTTGGACTACGGATTGGCTTCCAGGATGAATCTACCTCTCACCCGAAAGACCACTACTGATGTCGTCACCACTGTTGATGGAACTGAAATTGCCTCTGGGCTCGTAACTCATTCCACTGCAGAGATGACATTGCTGGGTCAGGATGGACACCGAGAGGTTATGGTGTTTGATTTAATCAAGGCTCCACAGTTTCAACTGATACTGGGAATCCCTTGGTTGGAAAAACACAATCCCTGTATTGATTGGCGAGAGAAGAGACTAACCTTCCCAGAATATGCTAACACCTGTTACCCAAAGAGAACTCTAAATTCAGTACTGGCCCCAATAATCCCAGCTGCCATACAATTACCTGCTGAATACCAAGACTTTCAGGATGTCTTTCAAAAGGAGCAGGCGAACACCTTACCACCGCACAGATCGTATGATTGTCAAATAGATCTCCTACCAGGAGCACAACCACCTTGCAGCAGAATCTATGCCCTCACGGAACCTGAAAATCTCCACTTGCGCCAGTACCTAGACCAGTATCTTGCTAATGGCTTCATCCCCCCTTCCAAGTCCCCTGCATCTTCCGCTTTGTTCTTCGTGTCAAAAAAGGAAGGCGACCTTAGAACATGCATCGACTACCGCGCGCTGAATCAGATAACTATCAAGAATCGATACCCATTGCCTTTGATCCCTGAACTACTAGACCAGGTAAAGAACGCTTGTATATACACAAAACTAGACCTCCGGGGGGCATATCATCTGGTACGCGTCAAAGAGGGTGACGAATGGAAGACTGCTTTTCGCACCAAGTACGGATTATTTGAGTACCAGGTGATGCCTTTTGGTCTGTATAACGCACCAGCAGCCTTCCAGTTCTTCATGAACGATGTCTTCCGAGAACTCATCGATGTTTGTGTAGTCGTTTACATCGACGATATCTTAGTATACTCCCTATCAGAATCCGATCATGTAAAGCACGTCCGAGCAGTCCTAGAAAAGTTACGCCAGTATAAGTTATACGCTAAACTGGAAAAGTGCATCTTTCACACTACGGAAGTAGAGTTTCTTGGATTTATTCTGACCCCGAAAGGAATCCGGATGGATACAAGGAAGGTGGACGCAATTCTTAATTGGCCTTCGCCAAGCTCAGTCAAAGGAGTTCAAAGCATGCTCGGCTTTGCCAATTTCTATCGCAGGTTTATCCCAGACTTCTCACACATTGTACATCCCATTACAACACTATTGGAAAGAATAAACGCTTTACATGGACAGAAGAAGCCGAGAACGCCTTCCAAGAGTTAAAAAAGAAATTCACGTCCGCTCCTGTATTACGACACCCGCGCCCAGAGATTCCCTACATAGTGGAAACCGATGCAACCAGTTCAGCTATGGGAGCAGTGCTCTCCCAAAAGAATCCCGAAACTAACCAGCTGCACCCAGTGGCGTTTTGGTCAAGAAAGGTTTCGGCTCCCAAATTAAATTATGCTATAACCGACAAGGAACTGTTGGCAATTAAGTTCGCCTTCAAGGCTTGGCGGCACTATCTGCTAGGCGCCAGGCATACCATTACGGTCATCACTGATCACCGCAACTTACAATACCTAAAGGTAGCCAAGGCCCAATCTTCACGCCAACTCCGTTGGGCATTGTTCTTCGCCGAGTTTGATTTTGTAATAACCTATCGACCAGGTTGTAAAAATGGAAAAGCTGACACCCTGTCCCGAATAGGAATGGGAGAAACAGAAAGAGCTCTAGAACCTGTACCCATAATTCCTGAACAGAGAATCCTTGGTCTGACATCCATACACTCTCTGGAGGACATTCAAGAAAAGGTCCATCAACTCTTTGATTCCGATGCCTTACAGGGCTGGGCAAAGAAAGGCCCAGAGTATTCTGTCACCAACAATCTACCTTATTACCAAGGTCGGCTATTTTTGCCACTTGAGGAACTACAGAAACTTGTCATTTCTCATTACCACGACACCTTGATGGAAGGACATCCTGGCATTGCTAAAACTGAAGCCAAAATCAAGAAACAGTTTTGGTGGCCCACCTGGCGAAAAGATGTCAAGTTGTTTGACATGTCTTGTGGCATTTGCGCTCAAAATAAAGGGGAAAAGAAAAAACGCGCTGGATTATTACAACCGTTCGACATATCACCTACTCCTTGGCATACCTTGTCATTAGACTTTATCACGGATTTACCCCCGTGCAAAGGTTATAACACCATTCTAGTTATTGTAGATCTTTTTTCTAAAATGGCCCATTTCATTCCTTTAAAAGGAATACCTTCAGCTTCAATCCTGGCCAAGGAGTTCCTTGAAAATGTTGTCCGTCTACATGGCTTTCCTTCCGTGTTAATTTCAGACCCGGGAAGTCAATTTATTTCACATTTTTGGAGGAAGTGCTGCCAGCTGGCACAAATTGATGTTAGGCTTTCAACCAGCCACCATCCCCAGACCCCGACGGTCAAACTGAGAGAACCAACCAGACTCTTGAGCAATACCTACGTTGTATGCTACATCAATCTGAGGAGGATTGGAAAGACATTCTTTGGATCGCCGAGTATGCATACAATAATTCTGTACACTCAGGAACTAAACAAAGCCCTTTTTTTACCATATATGGTCATCATCCTCGAACCTCAGACTTAGATTCTCCCCAGCATTTAGAGATGCCTGCGGTGGACCAAACTGAGAGAACGACGGTCAAACTGAGAGAACCAACCAGACTCTTGAGCAATACCTACGTTGTATGCTACATCAATCTGAGGAGGATTGGAAAGACATTCTTTGGATCGCCGAGTATGCATACAATAATTCTGTACACTCAGGAACTAAACAAAGCCCTTTTTTTACCATATATGGTCACCATCCTCGAGCCTCAGACTTAGATTCTCCCCAGCATTTAGAGATGCCTGCGGTGGACCATCTCCACTCTGTTATCACACAAGCCTTTAAAGAGGCGACTGCACATTTACAAAAGGCTAAGGATAAATACAAGAAGGATGCTGATCAACACAGGAGTGAAGCACCACAATACCAAGTAGGGGACCAAGTATGGTTAGCCACCAAGTACTTACCTCTCAAGGGAACACAGACTTTTAACCCCAGGTAGTTGGGACCTTTTTCTTTTAAGTCTATTATTAACCCAGTGGCCGTCAAGTTGGACCTGCCTGGTCATATGCGTGTTCATCCTGTTTTTCACGTGTCTCTTTTGAAGCCTGTGCAACCAGGAACTAGACTAACCACCCCACCTGAACCTATCCTCATAGACGGGGAACCCGAATTCGAAGTCAAGAATATTTTGGACTCTAAAAGGGTGAGATCAAAACTCTTCTATCTCATTGATTGGAAAGGTTATGGTCCACAAGAAAGATCTTGGGAGCCTAGTGACCATGTGCATGCACCTCAATTAGTGAAAAGGTTCCACCAAGAATTTCCAGACAAACCAAGGCCGAGAGGGAGAACAGCTTTAGGAGGGGCCTTGAGGGGGAGTGCTGTCACGATGCCTGCCCCCGGAAAGCCAGACCAGGCCCAGCAACCCCGGAAGCAGGCATCATGCCACTTGAAACATGCCCAAAAACCCCAGTTAGGGGCTCTTTGGCTACAGTCCTGGCGCCTATGGCGCCAGGCTCATAAGAATAAAGTCAGTCCTGGCGCCATGGGCACCAGGCTCATTACAGAAATCTTACCTGTTGCAGACCATGCTGCATACCTACCTGATGCAGACCATGCTGCACGAAGCCACAAGCCAAATGAGGCTTAAAGGGACTGCTTTACCTCAGGGACTCCTTTCCTCTCGGGTGGGGCTGTGGAAGAATACTTACCTCAGACTTCTTCCAAGGCTATTTAAGCCACACCCAGACAGCCACACATGCTTCGTGTTATTCTGCTTGCTGCAGCGTAACGCTCACCGTGTCTTCAGCAGCTCCAGTCTTCAGCCATGCCCGCTTCAGCCCTGGAACACCTGGAACAAGAAAAGGATAAGGATAAGGAGAAGAGGTCAGAACAAAACTCTTACCTGAATCCTTGATCCAGCACATCGTCGATCTGGAAGAGAGAAGCCTTCTCAGGTGCATTGCCACGCACCTCGCAGAGCCGCGCTGAACTCACCAACCGGGGCTGCATTCCTTTACTCCATCGCGAATCCAGCATCTCCAGGCCATTCTTCAACACCTTGGGGAGACGAGAACAGATAGGTGAGCAAGGGCAATACAAACCACCCCCAAAGACTTACCTGATTTACCACAGGGGGGTACTCACCTCATCTTGGGTCGGCGCAGTCAATTCCGCATCACCGCCGCACCGCAGCCCCTAAGGGGAAAAAACAAGGACAATACAACCTAACCCCAAAGACTTACCTGATTTACCACAGGGGGTACTCGCCTCATTTCGGGTCGGTGCAGTTAATTCTGCATCATCGCTATACCCCGGCCCCAAAGGGGAGAACCACAATAGACTTACCAGGATCTTACCAATTGCCACTTGGAACTCTTCTGGTAGTTTAAATCCGCAACCTGCAAGGAATCTGGCAGAGTGAAGATCAGACTTTTGAACTCTTACGAACAATTGGATTTAGAGTCAATACTGGAACTCACCAATTCCTCCACGCCAGTGAAGTAACTGGTCGTCTACGTGCCCCTGCGCTCGACGCAGGATGGAGAGCTCATCTTTCCAAATCTTCAGATGAGATTAAGAGGGAACTTCAGGAGTGTTCTGTGGGCAGACAAGGGGAGTGGGAAGGTGGGTTAACACTCAGATTACGGGAGGTTAATTCCCTTTTTCCATTGCAGAAATATATTCGTACGAGTCCAACAAACAAAGCTAAGTGGGTCTGTCCAGTCTGTCATCTCGGCTCTACGTGTTACTCTGGTGGAAGCAACAGCGGGCCAATCCAGATCGACGCCCCCGTGGGAATCAGGTGAGCGTAACAATTACCATAATTCCCATGCTACGTAGTGCCCAGCTCTCTCCCTCTTCTTCCCCAAATATGCCTACTGCCTATTGATTGGACAAGGAGTTGGGAGGTGTGAATGATGGAGGGTGAGGGAGGAGAAAGATTCATCATCCCAAAATGACAAGTGGGTTTAACTTTTAGTGTTCCTAAAAATCTAGCAACATGGCAGCTACCCTAATTTTTCAGATAACTACAGGCACACGTGTATCGGAGTTCTATATTTTATGGTGGAGAGTCAGAAAATACTAATCATATCTCACCACACCCTTCCTGTGAAGAGCTACAGTTTTGATCGATTTACTCCTGAGCCAAGCTAGTCACAACTATGACCCCTCATGATTCAAACCTTACTTCCATAACCTATCAACACACCAAATTTCCATTCCCTTGGAAATATGAAGGCCGGAATCATAATCATCTTCATAACTCAAATTGTATACATCACACAGGATTCATATTTACAGGATACTGACATGCTTTATAACCCTTTAATATGATTCTGGGATGAGCTCACTGGGACACATGATTATCTTTTCATTCAGGAAAAAGCCCAATGTTAATCAATGGCAGTACTTTACAAATGCCCCCGTTTCACATAGCCCCCACCTATTCCTATGTTTCATTTTTTTATTGTCACCTGACACGAACACCTGCTTATCAACATTCTGGTTCATACACAATGCTTGATCATCCATTAGTGGCTCTGAAGCCATTTCTTGAGGTCAAATTAGCCCTGAAAAGGTCATTTCTGATGGCCACTAATGCTCAGTTAGTGGGGAGACCGGACCTTAAAGGTCATTTCTGCTGTCTGTGTTATCTACAATTGCCACAATTTGGATCTAATTCTTTATTATTTCTTTGTATTTCTCACTGAACCAGGCCTGCTTTTCCTGGTGGTCCCAGCCCAGATTTTGAGTTCACATTTTCAAAGGCACAGACCTTTCAGTTCAGTGGGGAAAACACCAGATGCATCCATACTTAATAAAATACAGCTTTAAATCGACAAGATGTGCATACATGTAACATTTTAGCATTATATCCGGTCATGTTGTTTAAACTACAATCTTTTTTGACATGCGGTTTGGACAGATATAAATTCATTTTAGGTATTATTCACACATAGGCCACAGTTACATAGAAATTCCAACAAGTTTGCTTTCCATTTGAATGTCAGTTTGTTTGTGAAAAGTAAGTGTCTTTCTCAGAAATATGTCACTTGGCTTCACTTTTTAAATGCAAGGCACAATTCATCCTTGGTATTTTTCGCATGCCTATCCTTCCCATGTATATTTTCCCATGTGTACTGCTGCAGTTTTGAATCTGTCAAACAGTGCCTTTTCCCAGTTCACACAAAGTCAGCAACTGGAACACCACATGTTATGTCATATTCATTGGGCATATCCATCGTTTTAAGCTCTCAGCTAGATTTATCTTCAGTTGTGCACTTGTCCATTTTAGTGGATTTGGTTAGGTCCATTTATTTCCATTTCACTAGGCCTTATGTAGGAAATCACTGTTTGTACTGTCTTTTATATTTCAATGGAACTCCACATTAGCCAGATTCACTCTCACAGTAGGAGACTAGCATAGCCTCTCCATTTCTGTCCCTCTGGGGCTGTCTTTTCACCCAACATTACATAGCACTTTTGCTGTCTTCAGTGGCTTCTTGGTTCGAAGTTTGCAGCAAGAGTTGGCTTAGAATGAGGTGTGGGAATTAGTAAAAGTAGAGGGAGGAGAGCAAGATAGCTGTTGCTGCAATGTTGGTGCATGCAGATCGAAATAACCCTGGCTCTGTCTGCAGGTAAACTTCTAGGTGTTTTTCGGATCCAGTGTCCTGTGAAACACAACCTGGGGTTACCGTGGATTGTGTATGATAGTATTCAGTGTATGTTCATGTGGTGAAAGTCAGGTTCATGCATGCATGTGATGTGCTTTGTGGTCGTGGTCATAATTGTTTGGCATGCACTTTTGCAGTGTTCAGATTTCAGGGAGATTTTTGTTGATTAGGGTGGAGGTTACATGTTATTTGGGAGTCAGCATTGTGTTTGGGGAAATTAACGTGTAGAGAAAAAGCTGACCGTCAAAGCAGAGGGTGAGGGGCCCATAGGGAGGATCCCTGTCACGGGTAGAGAATGTGTAATCACACAACCCTGCAATCTCACGTTGCACACATACTAGGTGGAGAGCTCATCGGCAAGCTCTGCTCAAGAGCAAAAGAGTGAACACTGGCTCTATGCTTCCCTCACAAAAAGGCAAAGAAACTGCATGCTGGCCAGAGCCGGCTCAATGGGTAATCAAGTGGTGTGGTGGCACAGGTGTGCTGCAGATAAAAGGGCACATTGATCTCACACAATGTAAAGTGTCATGTAATGTAAATTACATGACACTTTACATTTTGTGAGCTCCCCGGTGCCCTTTAACTGCAGCATCCCGATGTAAAGTGTCAGTCTATGATTTTCCATTAGTGAGTGGCTCACTAATGAAAAGTCATTGACTGACACTTTACATGACAGTGAGTGACAGAGGCGTGTCGCCAGCATCAATTCAAGAATCATGCTGTGCCTTTGCATTCTGGTATTTGTTTGTAGTCTAGGGGTGGGGGAGAGGGGCTCCCAAAAATCTGTGCACTGGGTGCTGGTAGACATGGGGCCGGCACTTGTGTTGGCCTCAAGGCATGTGAAGATATGTCAATGATTTGAGAGAACACTGAAGGCAGTTACTGGTACAATTCGTTTTTTACTTGGTCCCATGCAGTAGTTTCCTCAAAGGGTCCCATAAAGCAAGAAACACTGTCCCTCTGCCTAAATTTCAAATATGCCACACGCTTTCTAGATGTGTATTATGGCCAACAGTGGCCACATCACTCTTATCTAATTGTTTGGATGGGAATTTGCTGTCTTTGTTTAATGTGGCAGTACATTTTTGTAAAAGTCCAAAACCTACTTGGTTGGTGATTTTTTTCACACTCTTATCCCAACATTTACCTATTACGTATTACTCGCTCTCTGCAATTCTTTCTTGTTTTCTTTTCTCTTCTCATGTCTTCTTTTGCAACCCTAACCCTATCTGTCATTAATCTTCCTTCATATCATTGACATTCGGTATGGAAAATCAGCATTGTTTTTGTGTTGTTTTTGTTAGTGGTTTTTTGAGGAATTAATTCCTGATGGATTTATCTTCTACACGTTATATGTCACAACATTTTTTTTGTTGTGTTATTAATGCCTCCAGATTTAATAAGCCTTTTGCATACACAACAAAATAATACTATTATTAACATCCCATTAAAATTATTTTTAAAAGTCAAATCTAACATTCAACATTAAAAAAAAACAAATCTCAAGATTCAACATTACAAGAAATAATTAATGTTGTTCCTACATAATAGAACAGAGCTCTCTCACCCCTCCAAGCAAATCAAGTTAGTTTGGTGATGACATCCGTTATACAACAGATTTGCATGATAAACAGGGTTGAAGCTTCTCCCAAACCTGCATGGTTGCGACCGTAATGACCAATGATTCTGCTGCCATAATTGTAGACCAGAACTGCTGAGATTCGAGTGATCCAGATGATGAACAAATGCGTGCAGACTCCTTTTTATACGTATCAGTGAGCTTCTCTTATGCAGTTAGAACATGTCTAGTGGTCTCGAAGCTATTCATACACAGCTTGCACAGTCTAATTTCTCTGGGGTCCCCCTGCCATGCACCAAGATTAATGGTTGTTGCTTATGAGAACAGCAAAGTCTGAATGGAGCACACTATTGATAATTACTCCCACTCCCCTCCCCCCATGCTCCTGAGGTTGAGCAATGTTTGCTGAATCCTATCCCAGACTCTCTAGCAGATTATCTAAAACTACTGCATATTAAAAACATGTTGAAAAAAAACATTATGTAATTTCATGGGTCATACAGATGGAAATCGCTGGCTTCTAATCTCAAGGAGCCTCCCCAACGAGAAGATCACTTCTACACTTACAAGCATCCATAAATCAACGTCATTTCAAAATACATTTACTCTCTTCCTCTATTTGAAACCCTTCAGAGCGACGAGCAATGAACTCTGGGCCCAAATGATGTAATATTCTTCTTGGAAATGCAGCCACACTTGGTCCACTATTGTTTGGCGTTTCCATTTACTAAGTAGACACTAATGCTGGGTGAATAGGTGCACATGCCTGTGCTGTTCCCAAAGTGTAACGAAGTGTTCCAAAGCTTTGGGCGGGTGACCCTCCATGAGAAAAGCTGTGCTCACTGATTGCACCCATCATGTGGGGGCTCTCAACACACCCTAAAGCACAAAATAAAGTGGACTAGTGCAACTTCTGGCTACATGTCCTAATGCTGCTTGGATTTTCCCTGTTGACCGCCACAACCTGACTATTCGGGGGGAGCGTCGGCATTAGACACCACCTTCAGGAGAGGCGTGGCCCCAGAACATGTTCCATATCAGGAATCTGCGGTACCAAACGGTACCTGCGTTAGCAAGAGCAGGGGACCGAGGAGGAGTTAAATTACCAAATGGACAGGATTAAACTGAAAGGAGAGCCTGATTTGCAGTAATTTCTCAGCTTTTAGGAAATGTGTACTTTCATATGCCAACTTTTTGCAGATTTTGTCTGGTCAAAATGCATACCGGGCTCCAACAAGTCAAAAAATATTGATTGATGAGTCAAATCCAACAATGGAGGCTTTGGATTTCGTGATGAATGTGATCATGCAGCCTACATTTTATAAAAGAGGGATTTTAAAATAAAAAAATGTGTATATTAGTCAAATGACTTGTATATGTTCATACGGCATAGAATAAATAACAATTAAATGAGGAATTGGCACATTTAAGATCAATAATAATAAAATCCACCATACAAATACAATGATAATACTGTGCAGTGCATTCACAAACTTTCAAGTACTTTCTGAACTACATACCGAAAGCAAGTCAAGTATTTAAACTAATGTCTTCTCCCTCCACGGATCTACTCAAATAAACGTGGTCTTTGTCCTCATGCGTCTCCCCACAATTCCTGTATGGCAAATATTTCCTTAACATGGGATTCAATATGGGACACATAGCCAAAAGGTGCTGTGAACTTTCCAATTGCTCAGCCCGACAGATTCATTTCCTGCTGATTCAGTTAATGTTGTTGCATGCCCCAGTCTTTTCAAGAGTAGGCAAGATGTTAATTGTGATTCCCATATGCTCGTATTTCTTTCCTAGGAAATTCGATGACATAACTAGGACATCTTCCCAGCTTAGGTGCATGGGGTAAACATTCATAACTATGTGCTTTGACTGAGAAGCCAATTAGATTTTGCTAATAATTAACGACCCTATCAGTTTTTTAATAGAGGCTATAGTAGCTGTTTCCGAGCCCATCATAGCATTTCATTTATAAATACTGACCATATGCCAATAGTTTTTCAATTTTAATACCTATTTAGCAAATATTATTGGTAGGGTATTTCACTGTTATAATATTTCAACGTATGGGGGCAGCCTTCATATATTTCCTCTAAAGATTATGCCGTCAATTAATATAGTTTGCTTTCAAGGATGCTATGGCCAACTCTTCATTTAGGTAATGGATAGTTTACCTTCCTGATAATTCACACAATTGTTTTAAACACAAATTTTCCATTGTGTTAAGCTCAGTCAGTTTATCCATAGCCCATATCTCTGAGCCATACATTATAGTGGGAATGATTTTCATTTCATAGATCGGTTTTACCGATTTCATAGTATAACCAGAATTATGTACTGCAAATGATAATACACTTGCAAGTAGTTGTCATATAGTCCTCCAGACTTGTCAATTGTAGATGCTAATTTAGTGTTTGATCATTTATCATGCATAGATAGTTGCAATATGTGACTTCTTCAACAATACAGTAATACAATCATTTAATTTCCATAGAGGTCTTTTAGCTCCCTTCTTACCATTAATCAGGTTGAAGGTCAAAATCTTGATCTCAGGTGTAGTCTGGATAAAAGCTAGAAATATTGAAACACAAAGACGGACCGAAATGCCTACATCCTTTAGGTGTAGATCTGCTAGACATATTTACTTTCTCCAAACAATCAGTTTGTGAAGGTAATCAAAATCCAATTAATATTTTTGATACCTGGCAATCACTTTCCTCTGATTGGAGTGTAATATGCTGCATTGCTTTATTTCGGAGGAAAATGTGGGCAATCTCAAATGAGGTGCGATAGTTATACCTTCCGGAAATGAGGAAGACGTTTGTTGCATTCTCTAGTGTCTGGAAATGCCTTTGACTGTAAAATCATAAGAGCTAAAATATGATGACAGGAAAAGGAATGACAGATTGGGAGAAAACTCTGCCTCCTCCGCCATTCCACCAATGGTGCGAAGTTTGGATTTTCCCATGCAACCTTTTTTGGCCAATCAGGAAGCTGTAATTTTCTGCTGTAATTTTCTGCATGTTAATTGACTGTAATTACAGACAGTAAAATCAGCAATGAGGGGAGCACTTAACCTTTCCCGGTAGCACAGAAATATTTGTATCCACTATTCGTTGTGTGTGTAGACTTTTCAAAGCAATTTCTAAATGACAAACAGCATCTCTAAAAGGGCAAGAAATATCATTGCAGGTGTTCTCCTCAACATATGTGGAGATTTCATGTAATATAACATATTATCCTAGAATATATCGCTCCAGTGAAAGAGGTAAATTAAAGTCTAAGGGGAATGCCAAGTAGCTAAATTGGGAAGGGTTCAGATAGCAAACACGTGTTCATGGTTGAATGGAAGAGCGGCATCTCGAGGGGAGACTCCTTTTACTAGCTTTGCCATCATTATCAAGACATGGGATTTCATAACTACCACTAAATCCTTCATGCTTTTGTTTTTTTATTCCATAATTCATGTGTGGAACAGAGGACCCTTCATTGAGTTAAATGCTGACATTTCATATTGATTCCTAAAGTTCTTTCTTTTGAATAAGGCCGTTGATCTTCTTTTAGCCAGTCTGGACTTTGGGATTGAGTCGATATCCACTTTCTAGGGGAATTAAAAATCCACCTCTTCTGATGGTTAGACACTTTGTGCAGCCATAATGTACTGTGCAGTATTCCTAGGGTGGTTTCTCTCTTGTAATTCTCTCTTGACACCTCCCTCTTTCCATATTTCTTTCCAGATTTTTGCTGATGTGTAACTTGTCTATTGCATATGCCTGAGGTATTCTATTGTGTGATTACAGTTGAGATGGTTGATCAATTCGCCAGGGAATTTGAAAATTAGAAACTTTTGTTCCCTTGTGAATCCAGGTACTTGCTGCATTTAACCTTCTTCACTCCCACACCCTCCCACCCCAATTCTCATCTTAAGCAGGAGATGTTTAAGGTATTGGCCAAGATCGATATAATTTGATTCCTAATTGGAAGATACATGTTTAATGGTATGAGAAACAATGTTATCAGACCATCAAGTACTAAATTCTAGATTGTACTCCCATCTCAACCCATGCAGCCATGTAAAAAGTGTCACCTCTTACAGTGATATCGGTTTTAGTCCTGTAAGGTAGGCCTAAAAGCCACAACGAGCAAAATCAATACAAAAAGCAAATGAGTGCATGAATCGCAGGAAAAACAAATGTTATTACATGCATTCACGGCCAGGATAAAAGACCAGCTTTGTTCAATGCATCATCATTAAATGGCAGTGTATATAGGAAAGTGTTCATATCATTGCAAGACATATGAAAAAACATTGCAATCTTATTGGTTGTTGCTAATAGCCCCCTACAGAAAACCATACATTTGTTAGCCATGTTGGTTCAATCGTGACCAGATCAGTACCATGCCTCTAATGGTGACCTAATATCCAGGTTAACTGGAGTTCATCTCCATTGGCCAGTGGCCTTGGGTTCACTTTGTTGCTTTCGGACACCCATCCAATTGGTCAACCCACCCTTGAGTGTTTCATGGTGTACTCCACCCCTCTGATTTAACCAATCACCCTGTGAGGTGTAGACAGTGTGTCAACAAAATCACATACCTCATCCTATTCCCATGCGACCGGAATGCTTGGCATTCCCTGATGGTTCTCACCCTTGTAGCTGTACACCTGACAGCTTATATTGAGACTTCTGTTTGGAAACATGTTGCATTTCGAGGGCTCTTCTTACAGGAGGAACAACTAAGCAACCTTATAAATAACACTACTGGGACACCACTCAGATGAGAATATTTTCCTAAATTTTGAGCTCTGTTTCCCTTAGTTTCTGCAGTACCAATTGAGTGGCCATTCTTTCAGTGGGGGCAGTAGAGTAACACTATAAAGCTTCCCTTGTTTGCACTTCAACATTGCCACGTTCTCATCAAGCTGTGTCCATCACCAGGTGGAATGCTGGCTATGGGCTTGAAACATTACTTGTTATGTCAGCCATTGTTAGATGCCAGGGATCCTCAACCAACCACTGTGCAGCATGACACCAACTCAAAATGTATTGGCCCTGTCTGTGCATCAGCTAAAAACAAAAACAAGAATGAAGCCTAATTCACTGCAGTAAACTCGGAGTACTTTCTGTGGCCTAATCATCTGCAATCTCCATCATGACCTTTCCCATGTTAGCAAGACCTGTTTGCCCTTAACACACATCTGTAGGTTTTCTTCAACTTTCTTTAAGCAATCTATCCCTACTTGTCTGTCACACTACACAAATGCCTTTCAACTACCGGGGGTGTCTCTTGCACTTCCCTTTACCTGCAAAATCTCAGATAATACTTTGCCGCAAAACTCTCCCATGATACCACCTGGCCTACCCTCTACTTATGGTGAATACTGCATGCCACTGCCCTACATTTCTGACCCTATAAATGGCCCACTCTCCTGATCTGAAAAGAGCCTATACGATAAAGCAAGTATTGGCAATGCCAACATTTTGGGATTTTGTGTAGGCTTGGATGGGAAATGCATTTGTCAGGCAGTGCCTAGTGGTATTGACTGGCCAACAATGGTAGCAGCTACAAAATGGTGTGAGTACCTGGGCAAAAAACTTTGAAAGAACACTGGCAGGCACTTCAAGCACAAGGATGGATGGTGAGGCTTATTAAGCTAGATATATTTTGGGGTGAGGAGGGGCTGGAGGTGGGTGGGGATGGCCATAGGGATTAACATGGGCAGGGGCAGTCAATGGGTGGGTAAATAACCAAACGGCACCTACAAGCTTTCTGTCCCTCCTAAATGCCTTTTCTCCCTAGCTGTACTATAGCTGTACTATAATGCAATCGTTTTGGCTTAAAGGTGGCACTCTAGTGCCACCTAATAGCCAAAACTAAATAGCAATGTTTTAATGTATGGTACACACAAGGCGCAAATTAAGTTTCTGTTAGAAGAAAGATTTCTAAGGTATGAACATTAATATGTATTTTTATTTATCTCCAAATTACTTGTTAACAAGAACTACTATTTGAAACCCTAAAAAATTATTTTACTCCCGCCTCAAAATCTCATTTAGAGTCATGGTGGCCTGCACATCAGGGGGTTAAGAATCCTTTGTCGATGATCACTCTGAACATAATTCTTTTTGGACATTAGGGAGACTCCAAAGCTATTTTGTAGTAGGGCTCTAAAGCACAATTAATGGCATGACTGCTGTTATAACGTAAACATGAGATAACCTGCAATACTTGTCATCGACATGTGTAATCTTGGCCTAGATGTGATGTGCCCTTTCTCGTGATACCATAAGCCTCAGACCCACCAACAGTAATAGTTATTGCACTGGTCTGCAACCTGTGGCTCTCCAGATATTTTGGACAACTCCCATGATCCCTCACCATTAACCGTGTTCTAGGGCTGATGGGTGTTGTAGTACAAAACATTTGCCTGTCCAAAGATTGCAGACCAACGCCTTATTATAACAGTTCACACCCAAGCCACAATATAAAGAGGCAGACACAAGCCAGTGGTGTTGGAGTTGGGAAGGAGGTGCAGACAGTTGGTGTTTATAAAAGTAAGAGGTGCAGGAGAGGTGGAGGAAGAGAGTAGGTGGTGGCTAAGCCAAATAGGCTGCACTATCATGGAGTTAAAGCTTGGAGGAGAGGCACATGCAAGAAGCCTGTTCTGCCTTCCTGCCTTCCCCCAAAAGCTGTTAAGAACCTCAGGTAACTTAAGAGCAGTAAACAGAGAATACGTTGCTGGGGGCTCTATCCTGGGTCTTGGTGGTAACTGAAAGGCCACCACAGCCAAAAAGACGTTTTTTATTTCGACTCCAAGAGAGCAACTCTTGGCAGAGGTTTGGCCGTGCTATAACTACTGCAGCCAGAAAATGAGTCTGCTAGTGTGAGAACATATCCTACCAACAGAGACCCTCTAACGCAAGGGTGAAACAGAGTCTTGGTCTGGTAATGGTCTGTGGAGACCCCTAATGCAAAAAAGGAACACTGCACAGTCTTTTGCAGGTAATAGCTCAGGGAGAGGCCCGGGTAAAGAGCTGCAATGTGAATGCACTTTCCCCAGAAGGGGTGTGTAAAGCTACAGAGTCCCAGAGGGCTTTCTTTCTCATTGTTGGTATCTGCCAATGCAAGTCAAGAATTGTGCTGGGCACCTTTTTTAAAACCCCCATTGAATGTTTTCATGGATATACACACCACAGAACTGCATCTAGGTATACAGACCGAACATTGGACTCAGAACATTAGGTCAACTTAGGGCCTAAGTGCCCTATTTTAGGCACTTGCGTATGGTTAAGTGTGACCCCTCCCTTATGACACGGATACTATGAATCTTCATTTTTGGTTGATTAGACATCCCCTTAGGTCTTGCAGGTGCTTCTCTTACCCTGCCCTGACCCTAAATCCAGTGATTAGTTTGAGGAAATCTGTCCTGGGAGACCAGACCCATTGAAGAAAAGGGACCATCTTCAGTTCCCGGTTTTGCCCCTGTAGCCCCAGTGTGTAGATTATAGCCAGACCAGCCCGACTTTCCTTTCCTTTGCTTTTTCTGGCCCACTTTCTTGCCATGTCAAAATAAAAGCTATCATATTATCAAATATCCCGTTTACGAGTCCCCTGTCCTCCCTCTTCATGAGCAGACATCTCTCCTTCCTGCCTGGACCTCCAGTGGTGGAGAGATCACCTTCTACCAAACAATGGTGTTTGGTATACCCCCTCTTGTGTTTCCCCCAGTCAGATCATGTGGATTTCAGCCTCTGTGGTCACCAAAAACCGAGTGTTTCCCACCCTCGTTCCCCACTTACTTGACACCTGTCTTGATTGCCACTTCACCTCGCCTTTCTTTTTCCTGCCACCTCTCTAGCACCTTGAAGCAATTGCCTCTACAAGTAGCGCATCTCAAAACACCAACAATGTATATTTTGCCGGCTAATTGCACAAGTCTCGTGCAAACTGCATAGACAATCACATACAATGATCAATCAATCATTCCCCTGTATAACGTGCCTGCAGTCTAAAATGATGATGAATCAGAGCAATTGCACCTGCAGTGCATTTGTCCAAACCCGTGAATAGTTCATGACTGCACGAATGCTTTGTTCTGTTGGACTTTTAGTGAACATCATGTGTGTGTTGTCCTCTACACTGAAATGAACTAATCTCAGCAAACCATTTTTGACAAATGCATTGCGGCTGGCCCACGTGGTCTCCCACAAGGCCATGCACATTATTTAGAAAGCATAGTTTGCAAGCAGTTGCTAGAATTGTACCCTGTTTAAAAAACTATATGTATAGTTTTCCCTCTGACTGCTACACAATGGAAATTCGTGAGAGTCACCGGCTTTCGCTCTGTTAATGTTAGTCTGTTCCTGATTCTAATTGCCTGACTCTGGTTTAGTGTTGGTTATGATTTGTTAACGCCTGCGCATCCGAATGGCAAAAACACATTCCTGCATTATTCTTCACTGTTGTATTTGACTTGGGATTTATGAGATCACGGGCATCTGGATCTTTGACTCTGGGGAGGAAGCACTGCCTGTGCATTACAGGGCTGATATGATGTCTCGTGAAGAATGTCAGGCATGAGGCTAGCTGCACCTCTGGGTGATTGGGAAAGGGTGTGCATTGGTTTCCACTCGCCATGTGTGTCATCTGTGGTTCTCTCTGTCATGCTTCCTTTGCATCATCTGCGACTCCACGGGGAGAGGGAACTGAAGCTGTTGGATGCCTTAAACTCTGTATTTCCACTATGCAAACCTGAATCGCTGCCAATAGGCTGAAAAGAGAGAATGCGGGTTGCTGCGAGATTGGCTTTTCGGCTCTGACACCGTACACGTGTTGGTGGCGGGCCTCGGCTCCTCCATGGACCTAGGCTGTGTCTCGTCCACTTAAATCACACTAGTCACACCGCTATATATTTATACTGCAACTCATTGTCCTCCATGGGGCCAGGCTCTTTTCTTTTAGCTTTATTTATGTAGTGCGTCACCACATAGGTTGAAGCAAACCCGTAGCAATCTCGCATTCGACAGTTTTGAGACAGGTTTCAACCCACTCGGGCAACCAGAGTACAGGTATAGAGAATCCCCTCAATGTAGGCCTTTCTTGGCTGTTCAGTAGTCAAGAATGGCAATCTATTACATTCAATCTTCATGAGAAAAAGACGACTTGTGTGTTTATTGGGTTTTTCATAGAGTACAGTTTTAATGCAGATCCATAATCATCACATGGTCTAAGTGCCCTCGTGCCAACGCGTTTTGGCCTTTCCTTGGTGTTTCTCAAGGCTGGGTTGCCTGCTACTACTGGGTTTTCTAGAGCTTGCCAATTTACCTCTCGCTGAAGTCATTGGTGTTTTTCTGCCATAGATCACACAAAAATTCACTGGTGGCTTTTGTTTTAACGGGAATATTCATTTCACGAAGCTGCAGAGCACTGCATATACAGCAACTAGACATTACATTTAATTGCCAATCCGTTTTCAAAACCTAATTTATCTTGCATTTACTGAAAGCTATACATTCTACTTCCTCTACTAATTTTCATAATGGCTATATGTAGGTATACCTGCGCATATTGAAGAATCAAAGGGTCTCACTCGGTTGGCTTATCAAGTCGCTAATGTATGCAGCATCTTCATACACAAATTGCGACTAAGATCCACTCACAAGATCTGATATTGCCTAAACAACTTGTTACATACCGTATGCCTATACCTGTGTTGAACAGTTTAGACGCCAAGGCAAGATATTAAGGATGCCCCAATGCAGAATAATTCCTATTGCATTAATTGCAAACACAAGTAAGGACACAAACAAATAGTAAAGCTTTACAAATGCATTTGACACTGTTTGAACGAGACCCAACGTTGCTATAAGTGGTATTTGAAACATGGTGTAGCCAGTAAGTTCTGATGATCAAAATACATTTTTCTCTCTGCAAACTTCACAGAGCAAAAGAGGATTTACAAACATTTGGTTTAGATTTTGGTTTTGCTCTTTTACACAATACATTGTTTGTGATGCTGGAATGGAAATGCATTGAAGGACCAGGCCCCTCCCTCCCCCCGGTCCTTGTTCTGTAGTCCTTTTTTGTGTATGTTCTGTGTTATTTTCTGTGCAGGAGTCCCTGTGGGACCCCTGGCAGTGCAGCTCTTCCTCTTTTTGGTTTGGTGTACATACCCTTGGGATACCGTTATGGCACCCATGGGTGGTGGTACAACCCTGTACCCCTAGTGTATTATTTTTAGGCACCTGTGTGTGGCCCACAGAGCAGGGTATGAGCTGGTGGCAGCTCCATGCTGAATTTAACAGGCGCTCTGAGTATCCTCCATTTTGGGATAACCAGGCCCTGCCATTGTAATCAGTTTATTCCTGATTGGATACAAGATGGCCCCTGTGGCCTCTTGCTTTCTTTTTCCTGTTACCTTGTTTTTCCCAAAGTCCTGGGAAACCCTGACTCTGTCCCTTCCCCATGACTGGCTGTTGGGTGGAAGTTCCATATATGGTATTGTGGGGAAGTCCAGGCCAGACTGGCTGGAGCCTTCCCAGTGACTGTATGTTGTGGGTACACCCCGTGTGTGGGACCTGGGTGAATGGAGTGTATGACCAATATGCACTTCTTGTTATGGGTGTCTAGTTTCTGGTATGTGACATAAAGGCTGAGACAGCCCTGCCCGAAACAGGTATGAATGCAGTGTGGAGTGTTGAATAGCTGGGTACTTGTCCCAATACACATTTCGTGTTATGAGTGTCTGAGAGGGAGGAGAATGGCCAGAATGCACTGTGAGCCTGATTGGCTGCCTGAATGCCCTTCTGAGTGATTGGTTTCCTGAGTGTGACCCAGCAGAGTGAATGAGAGACACAACAGTGTATCTGGGGGCCGCTCACTGCTAGAAATCATTCAGAAGCTGAAGTTGATACTTGATGCTTAACTTTGAACCCACTGGAAGAAGAAGAATTGCTGCTGCTGTCCTTCGCTAATCCGAAAGCTGTGTGAATGGCAAGGAACTGATCCAAGAGAGGACCTGGCTAAGAAACCTCTTCCCAAGCTACGAGGAACCATCATGCACCAGCTGATCTTTGCCAAAGCTCCCTTGACCTCAGACCCTCCAAAGGCTGCTGACCGGGGATGGGGACCGCCGCGAAATCACAAAGCGAAGTGCCCGGACATTGAAGTCCATCACCATCGACCGCTGTCACCAACCGGAGCCGTAGTACTCCTTTAGCTAAGACATTTGATCCAAGGACTCCCTTGCTCATCACCGTCGACAGCTTTCGTCCTGCCGGAGAAAGTCAAGGCCCGCTGACAACCGAGGAAAATCCATCGGAGGGTTTCCCGCCACCCAAAGACCACAGAGACACCGACGACCCAACGCCCTTGCTGGGCCAAAATTCTTCATCGACTCTTTGCAGCAATGAACACTCGTCGAGGTACACCGCACGCCTCAGTTTGCAGGACATTTTTGACCGATCATCGAGCACCGCAAGAACCGAAGCTGCTGCCACAACGACAGTGCTCACCCTTTTCTTCACCGACTCTCGACGACCCGTGGCTCCTGCCTGAAAGGGAGTGCACTCAAGAAGGGCCCGTCGACGACTCATTGAAGAACTCTACGAAACCGGGTACTTTGGGGTCGTGGAACCTTTTAGAAGGACTCAAGACAATATTGAGCATAATTGGACAGGGCTTATAAAATACGCTTTATTTACAGGTTGCCCAGGTGGGGGGATCCTCGCACAGATCTGTCTCTAGGTATCGGGATCAGTGTTCTGCCATTGCTTGATTTAACTTGCGTTCTTTCTGTGGTCTATCGTTGATTCATCTTATAATCTGATTTGTATGGCATTATGAACTGTTAGCAGTTGATGCAATTCAAAGGAATCGATAGTTAAGAGTGGTACCACGTAGACCTGTATATATTTACCATTATAGTATTGCCAGAGTACAAAGTGTTATTGTGATTGTGTACATAACCTTGAACCTTAATTATATAAATACTGTGTCTTCACCAACATAGGGTGTGGCCATTCCTTTGTGGGTGCTTGAGGACTACACTGTACACTGTAAGAACCAGCCTGCATCACCTCCTGAGCGCTTAATCCTTGATTGCTCACCCATAGCTACCGAATAGAGAATCTTTGCTGGGGTGCCCTGTTTTTCCACTCTGCCAAATGGAGAGCAGGAGTATATTCACCCCCTCCAGTCTTTATACTGTGAAAACATAGCTCTGTGTTTAAAGCAAATATGAATGTGCTACATTTGCACAATGATCACATATATGCTTTTCACATTGTAATGTTAAAACAGAGAATGCACAAAAACATATAAAAAAAACTAGATTTGTTAAACACAATGAGGACTCAAGAATAATGTATTTAAACCCGAGCTAACATTCTTTGACAATGTACATTGTTAGGACATTGTAATATGAAAAGTTTGTTGACTAATTTCCATCATGCATGAATCCATTTTGACCAGAATTTTCAGTCATTTTGCAATTCTGACAATATGGAAGAAAAAAGTGTCTACTCATGTGTAAGCTTTATGACATGGATACTGCATGGCTGCAATTGCAATAAAGAAGGCATCTCTAGCCCTTATCTGTGTGTTAGGCCAACATCTTTACAAAACCAATGTCCTTTGAGGAACGGAGTCAGTGAAGGGAGGATAGCTCAGTGGCACCTTGCGGGTCATGGAAGCAAGACCACGCTGAGCAACACTGGTTTGTATTCCGGATCATTGCTTAAAATCAACCTTGGGTATTAAGCGCATTATAAATGTCTTCACTTGCATGATCCAAATGTACAAGACCAAGTAGGATTGTTCCCTGCCACCACCACATTGCATTGTTGCCCCTTGAAACACGTGTCTAGGCGCATTGCAAATGAACAATAAAATAAATAAAAATAAATATAATCACGAAGGCCAGTTTACCAAGATGAGCTGATCAATTTGCTACACTAAAATTTAAACAATCAAAGAAAAAAAACATCTGGTTCACGTCTGATCTTAAGGATCTACAAATATCCTGTAGACTAAAAGAAAAAAGAGGAGGAAACATGGAGATCCTACAGAAAAAACAGCAGGTATAGCTTAAAAATATAAAAAGGCCATTTGCATAGCTAAATCTTTGGCTATTTAACAAAAGATTGAATTATCACTGAACGGCCCAACAGAACTGTTTGCAACAGTAAAGACATTTCTCAATCCTCTAAGTACTATTGTCAGTCCTGCTCCATATAAGATAATGGCTGACAATCTTAATGATTTCTTTGGAAGATAGAAACCATTCAACAAAAGATAAATCAAACGGCATTCACACTTACCCCATTACTCATTGAGAATGCCTCTGTGGTTAAATCCTTTGGATTTTCTGAGGTGCCCTTAGATATAATATACAAACTACTCAAGAAACTCAAACCTACTGTGCAATCATTTGATGGCGTCTCTGCGTATGTAGCAAGGAACAATGCATTACACTTGAGAGATTTCATGACCATGTTCATCAACTTTTCACTGGATAATGGATATACCACATCTACACTAAAAATAACCACACTGACACCACTGCTAAAGAAATCTGCGTTAGATCCAGAAATTCTCAAGGCAGGTTTGCCATAACCAGCTAAGTTATTGGAGAAGGTAGTGATACGTCAACTGCAAACCCATATAGAGAAATATCAAATTCTGGATACTTAACAATCTGGATTCTGTAATTTGTACGGAACCGAGACAGCACTGGTTACCATATGGGATGACATTTAACAACATATGTATGAAGGAGCAATTGACCTTTCTGTGGCATTTGATACGGTGGCCTTCAACATTATGTTACATGCAGTGGCTTTTTTTAAATTTTTTTATGGAACGTTGGCAATGTCATAAACTGAGTAGCCATGTGTCGAAGGATGCCCCAGTGCATTTTGGAGTTCCGCATCGATACTTCTTGTCTCCTATTTTGTTTAATATTTATATGCAGCCCCTGATGAGCATGCTATCAACATTTGAGTAGTCATACTATTCCTATACAGATGACATGTAGCTATATCTGAGAGCTAATGATCCTCCTGTGTCCCCCTTCAGCTATTACACAATGCACGGATGAGATTGCAAGATAGCTGACACTCAATCAATTTCTATTGAACCCCACAAAATAGAAATAATATTTTTGGCCTCCAAATGATTGTCTAATAACTTTTCCAGTATTGTTCCCTCTCCTAATTTGTTTGGTTTACCAACCCGCTTTGCTTCTAAAGTGCATCAGGAGTCCTTCTTCCCATCCCATAAGGCATCCATGGATTCTCATCTTTCGGTCAGACACCTGAGAGCTTTAAAACATGTCTGTATTCCTTTAATGACAGGACACACTCAAATGCAGTTTTGCCTCCAACCCATATTTTTAGATGTTATAAGATTATGCAACACTTGTATGCTAATTAGCATCTTGTACAGGGTATGCTTTTGATAGGCCACTTTCCCTCATTTCAATTGGATAATGTTTCATACTTGCACAACAATTCCACAGTAGCATACCTGGCATCCACAATGTTCTCGGACACACAAAATTAATATGCCTATTTTAGACTTGGATTGACAAGACTATGACAGTGCCTCCTGCCAAGAACAGCGTCAGTGTCTGGTCCTTATCTGTTTGCTGAGGTTATGCCAAAGTCTGTTTGATGCTTAACACTATTGGAACATATATATTTTCTTATTGTATGGTGCAAAAATAATAGTTCGTCTCTCAAATTAGTTTGTATGACACACTTTGTACGCTCTTCCATAAGAACATAGATAAATGTATCTAAGCTTCTATTAATTGCCTGACCTAATCTTATTTTGTCTGATTTCTATGCCAATTCAATTTTTAACCTAACAAACCTCATTATCTCTTTGGGATATGCTGCCAAAAACAGTCACCGATTGCGTCAGTCCTTCTTTCTTGTCTGAAAACTCTTGGCATGGGTTATAGTTCTCCATGACTGGCTTAGGACTGTAAACCATTTTACATTTGAATATTCCTTTTAAAATACATTTTTGTCTGAGACTGTGCCTTTCTTCAGGGAGCTATATTCATCATTTATTTAAGCATTTCTCACTTTGTATCCATTATTAAAAATACATCCTTATGCACTTATGGAGTGTGTGTATATTAAAGCACCCTTAACTTCTTATTTCACCTCAAACCAAGTGCGTGCAGTGATTTGTGCACTTTTTACTTTAAAAAAAGTCAATCTAATCCCGATTTCTACAATGATGGACAGGAGAGTGAACTATTTGATCTGCCTAGCATTTTAAGTACATTCTGTTGAAAGGGGGGTTTGGCAGCTCCTATACATAAGTAAAAAAACATAGGTTGCTACTTGCAGCCCAACTATGGCTTTGACTACTAGGTTGGTACTCTAGTTGGTTCAATTGAATGCACTCTTCGACTATTGAAACCAGTCCTTCCCTTTCTGACCCACCAGATATCCCAGTAGTGGTAGGATCATTGGTAAGCTCAAGGTTGGACTATGCCAAGTCTCTTCTGCACGTTTCCCGAAGTACCAGCGGCAGCGACTACAGGTTGCAAAAAACTTCAGAACATCCAAATGTACTCCTGGCTCTAACCTTAATTGCACCTTACAATGTTTAGCAGTGGGTCAAAGGATCAATGTTAAGATCCTATGCTTGGTCTATAAGTGTTTAAATGGATTGGCATCTTCCTATTTGGTTGATACGATGTCTAACTACCGCCCCACCAGATCACTTAGATCTGAGGACAAGAAATTACTTGTGGGCCCACAATCTCAGTTTGTTCTTAGTCGATAGACAATTTTCAGTATATGGCCCACGTCTTTGGAATTCAATGACCCTTGAAATAGGAAAAAAAACGTATTCTATTCCAGAAAGCTCTCAACACTCATCTGTTTTAGTGACATAGCCTTTTGGATGCTCCTATTAAACTAGCAACTCAATAAATGAAGATCTGCACCTAAATGCAGCTACGCCTGCCTGAAGCACTTTATAAATAAATCCAAAATCAAAAGCCTGCAGTGGGAAGGCACTACTCCTTTGAGGCATTACCAGGCTTGTTGACATTATCTATATAAACATTTTTCCATAACCATTGTTAGACAAAATTGAAACCGAGTTAAGAAACAGTTACTTGTTGACGGCAGCTAATCATTAAGATAAAAGCAAAGCACGTTAACAAATGCTGGCAAGGATGAGGCAAAACTGGCTGCGATGTCTGGATTCGCTAGCAGGGAAACGAGGGTGGTTCAGATTGCCCTTACGGTTTGGCCTTTACTCATTTAATTAGCTGCACAGAACAAAAGGGGGACATAGCGCAATGAAGTGCATGGGGGCATTCAGAAACTACATTCATGAGAATCCAGATGGAGAAGAGCTGTGAAGCCTTGCTGATTCACAAAGCAGGAGTCTCTGGGTAAGACAAAGCAATGGGCTAATTTAATTTGTAACCCAATAACGAGCAGATCTGTCTATTGGCTGTTTCCAAATTCTAATTGTTGTGCTTGTTTCATTATTATGAAAGCTGAACTAATCCACAAAGCTACACTGCTCTGATGAGAAGAAGCAATCCGTTTTCAAATGCCTCTATCATGACAAAATTAGTCTGCTCATGGTCCTAAAACGTGGCACTTTGCCAATGTTTAAACTTTATAATTGTTTGACTGTTTCAACATTCTAGGGTCTGAAAAAATTATTTGTAACCATTTGTGCAAACATATTTCCTTTTCTTTGGTTGCACCATTAAGAAACACCATGATTTGTTTTTGACAGGTAGCCTTTTAACTATCCGTGTGCTGGTAACATAGTGAATTTATTGTGATACTGAGTTTTGTAACACTATCACGACACAATTGTGCTGTCCTTATTTGCCTGGCCAGGATAAGTGAATCCTTCAAAGCACATAGGATGGAAGAGAGGCATCCTTCCTAATAAAAGTGTAGTTAAAGTGCTTTACGTGTACCATTTTATCAATGGCTTTTTGTTGTTTTAGGTTGTTTTTAGGTGACTGCCCTTAGAAGCCATAGATTTTCCACACAGTTGTTAACCCTTTAGAAAGAATGGATTTTTCAGCGCTTCGTATGTACCTGTCTCCTGGTTTGCCAATACCTACAGTTTTAATATGCCAAAATGGCTATTCACATTTAACATTGTTAGTAGTTTGCTTTAATATTCTAGAAGTGAACAGAAGAAAAGAAGGATGGTATCACTCTATTCAACTACATTATTGCTAATAATTGGGACTGCGTAAAAGACTGTCTTGGGAACTTCATGCTGTGTCTGACCGGCACATGTAATTCACTTGAAAATTCATGAAATGTTGCATTCGTTCAGCAATTAATTTCAACATGAGATACTCCATATGCTAACCTCTTTATCCAGTATGCACAAATTAGCAGGTCTGGACATGGATCACATTGCGAACAGAATTTCAACTAGAGCAGAAACTGCAGTGGTCTCCTGCATTATTGATTAGGCTCTTTATATTTACTGTTTCTGCTTTAGAATGCAGAGTAGCCTTAATGTAATATGGCTTACTGTCATTCTGGCCATTCCCCCTACCTACCATTTCCTGAATTCCCTGATGGTAAAGTGCGATTGGCCTCAATGTGTAGTTGAGTGTGTGGGAGGTGCACTATTCAGAGGTTTGACTGCATTCCAAACAATAAATGTGTTGGTCTAATGCTCCGTGTTCATGCATCTGTTGCTACCGGTCTCCAAAATGGTATCTAGGAAAATTAACTTGTCATCCTACTGATTTTGCCCCACTCACACATAATTACAGATCACACTCCATTTCTTAACGGCAATGATCTGACAAATCCTGCTGATCTGTGGATCTATAGTTTTGCCTTTTGACAATTCATGCCTTTACTTTGTGTTTCTTTATTACCTAATTGGACAACCAACAGTATGGCTCTTGGGGAGCGGTTATGTTGTGTTATGTATCTGTATTTGTAGGGCACACTATCAACAAACAAACTGTGATGGATCCTGCAGAGTCCTCACAGTGACCCTAGCTAAAGTCTCCTCCCAGGTGGCCAGGGGAAGGCAGCCACTTCCTGATCCTGTCCCCGAGGATGGTATTAGCGGGAGAATCACCTGGGAGGAGAAGGGCCCTAGGGGAACAGGCTTACTCTGTTGGATGAGACGCAGTATTTGTCTTCCTCGAAGAAGGAAATATCAGTACTAACAGAATATATAATGGCTTGCTGTCAGAGAGAGCTTTCTCTTCCCAAAGCAATCTGTCTTTATGTGGGTTAATACAAACCCAACCAGTTATGTATGTATCAGGAGTAAGAAATCCCCTTTTAAAATTACTGACATCCACAGAGGTGAAATTCCTATAACCCCCAGTGGAATATTAAAGATGAGTCTTTTAATGTTAACAATCTGAATTCTAAAAATCATAATTCCCCGGTAAATCCAAACTCTTCATTTATTCCTTAATACTTAAAAAAAAATATATTAATTGCATACATTTGAAAATAAAAATCTTTTTACCAGTCTTGAAAGGTAAGTTACAGCACAATTAAAATCCACAAAGAAGCACAATTGTTAAAATCAATTAGCAATATAATCAATAACACATAAAAATATATAGAATTACTTTAAGAAACTCCTTACATATGATTTTGAAAGGAAGATGTTAAAATAATTCCAGGTCACTCATACATATTTCATCAACACAGGTTGAACATTATTAGAACCCTTCTATATGCTCAGCCTCCAATATGGGATTGACCTTAAGCCAGAGATAATAAGCAGCGGATGGTACCACGTGACTCGGCTGTAAATAGCAGACGCCAGACTCTAGACTTGTTCACTCCAATAGAGTCTGAATTTAGCATAGGCTTTATCGTAATAATCACTCAAGTTGAAGCAAGACGTTCATATGTGTTTTACCGTTTCAATCTGGCAACCACATAGTTTAAATGCCACTTAAGTATTGCCTAGGGAAACCCTCCGCTGCTGAGTGAACTGCACATGTTTACACCTTCCTTCAAGCAAGTGTCAAGACCCTATCCTAGTTCCTACTACCGGCATCAATTTTTCCCAAGAAGACAGGGACCTCATGTTCATAAGAACATGTCAAAGCTATGGCTTGGCAATGTGCAAGTACCATTCTCTCCAGTTTTTTTAAACCAGACACTGCAGGAATATCATTCAGCATGGGCCACACTGGAGTGTAATAAAGATGCATGCCTCCCCCTGCCAAATGTTATGCTGACCCATAACTTAAAAACAGTGATAGTCAGATTTTTTATGAGCGATTGGAGACCTAATTCCAATCTCATCACCTGAACTTGTACTGAGCCTGGTAGACCCAGCAGGGACCTCAACATTTTTCCCTCCAATTGTGGTAACCAATTGATTGCCCTCTTAGGAAAAATCTCCAAGGCGTATAGGATCCCAATAATACTCCTATAGGGAACATAATTAAGGAGAGAAATTAATTTGGTAATATTTCCATTAGAAAAGTTAACTTTAACATTGTGGATTTAAAGTCCCACAATGCCCAAAGTACTGGGACATATATGAGGGCTGCTGAAAGTTGCAGCCTAATGTTGTTAATGACCCACACCTGAGGTAGACTGGGTAAGGCCCCCTTGGATGCATGCCAAAGAGGAGAGTAGTGGCTGGAGGTGGAGTAGTTGTGGTACCTCCATGTTGAAGCAGAAGCAGGAGCTGGAGTAGAGCAGAGATACCGGGACCACTGTCATGTGTCGAGCAGTTGCCATTCCTGAGAGTGTCTCTTACTTTGGAGGCCTTGATTGCAGAGGTCGTGCAGCGGGAAGTGTAGGATTTGGAAGCTTTCACCTGAAAACCAGGATTGCAGAGGTTGTGCGGCATGAAGCGTAAACTGTGAAAGCTTCCCCCAAAGTAAAGCGGTCTCTGGTGGCAGGCAAGCACCAGAGAGCCTGTGGAGCGGAAATGGTCTTTTTCTGACTGGAGCGGGTCAAATAAGACCGAAAGAAGCAAGCTGCTGGGACACGCAGAGCAGCTGAAGCAGAAGATCCGGAGGCAGCAGAGCGAGCGGATGCGCACCACAGACCGGGTGAGTTCACTACTGTGTTGTGACCCTAGAGGGCTCTGTGATCACCCGCTGGCCAAGCCAAGGTACCCTAGTTGTGGAACTAAGATAGAGTGAAGTGGCAGAACCTTATTTTGAATACTGAACTGATGTAAAGCTGACTAATAATCCAGTTGAAAACCAAGCTAATTTAAAGAGGAGAAGGTGTCAGAACAAGAACTTGACAAATATTTATGTGGGTCAGAATAAGTTCCAGCAACAAGAGAGGGCCATAGTATGAGAAACGAACACAAACAACTATTGCCAAAGCCAAACAAGAATAATACCAAGGCAAGTTAAAAAGAACCAACGTTGCCAAAGCCAAGAGAGGGCAATTAAGAATCCAAGTGTTTGTAAAATATATTGTCCATGTCATATATAAAGGAGGCCATAAGAGGAACTCACTTAAACCCACAATGCCAAAGCCAAAGAAGTGTAAGAGTGAGTGAAAACCATTGTTAGTATTTGGTTAATGTGGAAGTGGGGACACGAGTGGCAGGAAGGCTGTCATTTTGACAGATGATATTCAGGAGGAGTGGAGCATAACCTGCATTGTGTGTGACAAACAGCCCCAATGTGTTTCTCATCTTCCCAGAAGAAATAGTGCCAATTCTATCTGTAGTGCCTCCCTTCAATTCCTGAAGGATAGTAAAAAGCTCCATTGAGCTAGATTTAGCTTTAGAAATCCGAGAATTTAGATGTAGTTCTTTGTTATGATGAATAAGGGCTTTATAATGTCTGACAGTGAGCCTATAGGAAATAAGACTTGCCTCGGACTGATGTTTTCGCTATAGCCGTTCCAGTTGATGTTTTTGTGCGCAAGCTTCAATTATCTCGGGTGTAAAAGGGATATAGGACGAGTTAGCTCCTTTTTTTTATAGATGATTTAAGAGGAGCAAGTACTTCAAATGCTTCATCAACTACAGACCTTATATTAGCTACAAAAACTCCAAGAGACATGGGTTCAATTGATGTTGTGAAGCAAAATACATTGCTAATTTATTGGAAGCAAACCTTTACTACAGAAGTACTTTTAGTGAGTAGGTTCATTTCTGTCCTGGGAGGAAAGAACACCAGGGCAGAGGATCTTGTAGCAGTAGGCCTGGCAGGTGAGTGTACCAGGTGGAAATCATTGAAGTACTGTGGTGTTGTTAAAAGTCTTAAATGTTTTTTGTGTGAACTGTTGCAGAATAATCCCGACAAATTACAATTGATGAAACAAATGTTTTGTGAACTGTTGCAGAATTATCGAGACAAAGTTATCTTGGTTGCTCCTTATGAACTATGGAAGTATTTGTGGTTTATGAGAAGTTTCTTTGAATACTTTGTCACAAGTGGAAAGAGGAAAATGTGTTGAACGTTTTTGAAATGTTGGTGGAGTTCAAGTTGGAACAAAAAGAGGTGCATTGGAACTTTGTTGCAAGACAGGATTTCCTTATCTTTGGAACTGTTGAGAAAAGAATTATGCTTGAATCTGCGGAAGTGGGATTCACCCAGATTATAAGGAGAGACAGTTACCAGGTTGTGAACATAACTATTATTTCTGATCTGCCATTTATTACCTTGTTGAGTTGTATGCACAAATGTGAGGAACAGAAACCTTCAGTAAGTTTCCTTCAGTTTATTTTAGGCAGGCAAATATTCATCAGGGTAGGGATAGTGAGGCTTTGAGCCACCCTTTTGAGTTAATGAATGGCATCTTTTGAAAAATGTTCACAAAGTTCTCCACCTTCTAATTCGGACCCCTTTTGATGCTAAGGGCATGCTGTGATTAACATTTTGTGTAGGCACAAGAAGTTAGTAACTGAAGTGCTCTAAATAGATAACACTTTTGAGCATGGGAAATGTGCAATAAGAGGGGTGAATGCTCTTCAACTACTGCCCAATTAAGTACATCTTAAGTTCAGCTGTCTGAAGTGTTTAAGGATGAGTAAAATAGTTGCATGGGACATTTCTAATGTGGGTGTATCCATCAGCACTAGAAATGGGGAAAAATGTATTTATTTGGAAAGCCTGTCTGTTGTTTCTTACGACTGCTAGGCCTCCGCAGGACATTGGATCATATTTTGGGGTCCTGTGGGGGATTGCAGCCTGCGCTCCTTTGCCAGGCCAAGTCTTAGATCAACCTCAAACCTTTTTGATCAAATCGCAAAATAGGTGCAAATGTTAGAGGGCCATAAAACAGCAAAATATGTCAGACGTCAGAAATTCCTTCTAGGGATCCAGGTGTAACTGCCAGCCGCCTATACAGCAGCAGTCTTTACATCAGTGTTTCCTCCTTTCCTCATAACGCTGCCCCCCCCCCCTTTGAACAGCTCAGTTTTTCTCATTGCTTGTCTAATTGCTTGGAAGCTGAGTCCCCTCCTTCACCCCCATCATTCGTGACCTGCCCCCACACTCCTCTATGCCCCGCCAGCACATCCTTCAAGCCTTGCGCTTCACCATTTGCCTCCCTTTCCCGAGCCCTGTGCCCCAATCCTCCGGCCGGCTTTTTTCCTCTTCTGCCATATTACTTATCCACTGTTGTTGGTCCCAGGAGAAGCCCACTGTACTCTGCCATTGTGTGGGCATTTGGTGCACAGTTGTTCATGTTCATACACTTTTAAAGGGATCGTTCCATAGAGATATTCCTATGGATTTATACTAGTGTATTGCAAAGCACTTACTCCCTTTGTGTCAATGGTTTGCATGAGGTTAGCACATTGATGCAAAACATTGCACTGTAAAGACATGTCACATCTGCATTTTTGCTTTTTCACACTGCTCCAAACTCAGATTTTAGCCATGATGGCTTTTCCTGTTGCAGGAAGAAAGGGTCAGGACCAACCTATCCACCCTTGTGATAAATGGTCGCACTTCTGGTAAGGCTTCAGACTCCAACCTGGTATAATGCTATTAAAGCAGGTGTTATCAAGAATGGCACAGTGCAGCTGCTGATTTTTTTTCCTGAGATTTAATCGGTAATAACTTTGTAGAGGAAGCCATCTTGGTTTGCCTGATATATTGTAAATGTACTTAAACCAACCGATAACTGTGGGTTACTGCTTCTTTCACAGCCATTGGTTGACTTCCTGCAGATTAGAGTTGTGTACCCGGCCATGAAAAGGAGGCGGGAAGGGGAGCGAGATATAAGGAGAGATTTGAATAGGAGGCGGTAAATGGATGTGGCTACATTCACAGCATAACACTGGTTTCATTCCTGATACTTGGATTAGAAATTCATATATATATATATATATATATATATATATATATATATATACTGTTAGGTTAGCTGCATTTTAGCTTTCTTTGCGCAAAGTGCTTTGTTAACATATAAAAGGCTTCTGGCACTTGGAACTTCAGAGTTGCAAACGGTGCATCTCTTTTTTCGATTGATCGTTGGTGTCCACACTTTCAGAGATGTATAGTCCAGGTTAGGTCCTGACCATACACGAATGGCCTGTTGTAACAAGGACATCTAATGGGTTTCCCTATAGTGAAGATGGCTTTGTTGCCGAATGGCAGTCCCACATAGAGAAAAGGCTTGTGCTTTAACCCGCCATACGAAACCTGCTTTGTAATACCTCCTGGGTGTGGGAGACAGGACTTAATTGGATAGGGACACACTGACAATCAGAGGACTAGAAAAGGGATAAGAAATCCCCATGAAGGAAAAGGGTGAGGGTTGTTTGGGTGTGGTCAGAGGAAGTGGAGATGGCAGACCAAGAGGCAAGCGGGAGGAAGGACAGTGGTGCGGACAACGGAGGAGATTTATGGAACAGTTGAGAAATTGGTTAGGGAGTGCAGGTAGTACTGCATTGTGAGTGTTTGTGTGAAAAAGTAAGAAGTGTGGTCAGGTGTGATAGCACAGCGAGTAGAGCGCTCGCTTTCACATCTGTGCAGTGCCTGCTGACACAGGTTTGAATCCCGGCAGGGCCAAACTCAGCCTTTCATCCTTCCGAGGTCAATAAATGAGCCCCACACACCACACACTGTGGGTAATAATAAGCAGCACTCAGATACCTGAGGGTTCGTAGCACAATATGAATACTAAATTATTATTATTGTGAAAGGAGTGACTGTTAAGTGTTTGTTTGTGAGAGAAAGGAAGCTGTCGGAGTAGAAAGTCGACAGAGTCATAGTAGTGTAGAGGAGAGAGTACTAACATCAAAGGATTCAGGCAAAACTGAGGCGTGAGAGGCATCAGGGGACGCAGGAGGAAGACGTCTGTAGTATAGTGAGAGACAGGAACAGTGGAATCAGGAGAGTTACGGGAGAAGTACCATATATGTAGTAAGGTATCTTTGATGTCCTGGGTGTTAGTCTTAGCAGTGCACGGTGGTGGCACGAGTTATGGTTGCTTAGCTTACCATAACTGGCGAATTTCAAGGGTTTTTCGGTTTTACTGGGAACCATAACGTCCCTTTAACAAAGTTTTTTCATTGAATTTCATAGGTTTTTATTAGTGCAACTTAACCATAACGTCCTTTTTTTTCAATAGATGAAGACCACTGCGGCATCCCGGTGTAGGAAGGAACATCTTTTACCAAGATGGCCACCATGTAAAGGGAAGGCGGAGTGTATAAAGAGAACACAACAGGGCATCAGCTGGCGGTTTGGGGAACAATTGGTCAACAAGGGGCATCATAGGTGGGGGGACAAGAGGAAGACACAGGGCAGGGGGTGGGGGAACAGGGGAGACACGGGGCATGAGCAGGGGGTGGGGGGAGCAGGGGAGACACGGGGCATGAGCGGGAGGTGTCGGAACAGGAGAGACACGGGGCATAAGCGGGGGTGGGGGAACAGGAGGGAGACACGGGACATGAGCAGGGGGTGGGGGTAACACAAGGGAGACACGGGGCATGAGCGGGAGGTGGGAGGGAACAGGGGCGACACGGGGCGTGAGCAGGGGATGGGGGAACAGGAGAGACACGGGGCATGAGCAGGGGGTGGGGGGAAAAGGAGGGATACACGGGGCATGGGTGGGGGAAAAGGGGAGACACAGGGCATGAGCGGGGGTGAGGGGAGACATGGGGCATGAGAGGAGGTGGGGGGAACAGGGGAGACACGGGGTATGAGCGGGGGGGAAAGGGGAGACACGGGGCATGTACGGGGGTGAGGGGAGACATGGGGCATGAGCGGGGGGTAAGGGGAGACATGGGGCATGAGCGGGGGTGGGGGGGAACAGGGGAGACACGGGCATGAGCAGGGGATGGGGGGAACGGGATACAGGGAGCATGAGCAGGGGGTGGGGGAACAGGAGGGAGACACGGGGCATGAGCAGTGGGTGGGGGGGAACAGAGGAGACACGAGGCATGAGCGGGGGTGGGGGAAAAGGAGGGATACACGGGGCATGGGTGGGGGGAACAGGGGAGACACGGGGCATGAGCAGGGGTGAGGGGAGACATGGGGCATGAGCGGGGGGTGGGGGGAACAGGGGAGACACGGGACATGAGCAGGGGTGAGGGGAGACATGGGGCATGAGCGGGGGGTGGGGGGAACAGGGGACACATGGGGCATGAGCGGTGGGTGGGGGAAACAGGAGGGAGACACGGGGCATGTGCAGGGGGTGGGGTGCAACAGGGGAGACACGGTGTTATGAGTCGCGCAGCACCGCCCACCTCCCACGCAGCGCAACACCACCCACCTCTCAGCGCCGCGCAACACCGCCCACCTCCCAGCGCCGCGCAACACTGCCCACCTCCCAGAGACACCTTACCTGCGGCGGTGGCCTTTACCGGGCACGCCCCTTCAGAGGCCATGGTGCCGGGCTCCCCGTAAGAGGGAGGCGGCGCACGACAGCATGGAGACTGTGGCCGCGGTGGCGCTGGGGTGGATTGAGCCTCACCACCCCGGCGTCCTGGTCATGTAGGCAACGCCCATGTGTTGCCGTAGGAGCGGCCCGCTCAACCAATCATGTTGCCACTTCCCGGTTGCGAGGGTCACGTGATACGCGACGCCACTCAAGTGACCCAGTGAAGAACCGATCACGTGACCCACACACCGGTTTAAAAGAACACTGAAGCTGAGTTTCCGCGCTTCTCAGCTGTTCTCAGCAATTCGAGTGGCGTTGTGTTTTCCTGGATCTTGACCCTCCGGCTTTTGAACCCTGGCTTCTGATATTTCTGGACTGTTTTGCCTGCTCCTTGGATTTGGTTGCCTGAACTATTGTCTAGCGGATTTTGGGACTCTCTGGCTTGCATCATTGGACCTGCTTCTTACGGATTTCGGACTTGGCTTTTGGAACTTTCAAGTATTACCTTCCTCGGATCTTGGAACCTTTGGCTTTGGACATTTCTTGGAACTGCTTCTGGAACTCCCTGGCTCAAGGTTGTTTGGTTTGGACTTCGGCTCAGCACCACGTCCAGCCCCTAAGTGAGGGGGTCCTGAACCCCAACTTCCCCGGCTGTCTTCCCGTCCTGGTTGTCCTCCCTGTTAGTTAGGTCCCACTCCATTATCTTGAGTATTGATCATTCCCAAGTTACTGCCTTGTACTCGCACTCACCTGCTTTTCCTTTGCAGCACCTGGTGCCCGTGTTCCCGACCCTTTTTCACCTGTGGCCTCAATAACTGGTGAGGGAGTATATTATTCTCTCCTTCACTGGTGCTTGGGGACGGAGGTACCCATTGGCATCGCAGAGGTTCGTTGTGACAGACTGAGAAGCCATCTCTGCCTTGCCTATGGATGCCGCCGCCGGGGACCACGTGGCTGCTCTAGTACAGGCCATTACGGTTCTCAGAGCTGACATGTCTGCCGCCACGGCCGCTATTCATCAGCGACTTGACACCATACAAAGCGAACGTCATGCACTCCCTCCTGATCCGGAATTAGGGGATAGCACTCCCCAGATGAGCCCACCAGCCCCTGCTCCGACTCCTGCCCCGGTCTATGTTCCCACACTGTTTCCCTAGGCCCCTCCTGAAAAGTTTCATGGAGACCCCAGCAAATTCCGTACGTTTATTAATCAATGCAAACTTCATTTCTTATGCCGCCCCCTAGCCTTTCCCGATTCCACAACGAAGGCGGCATTCACACTCTCACACCTGGGAGGCATAGCAGCCGCCTGGGCCAACCCACTGTTAGAAACAAACCGTCCCGTACTATATGATTTCGATTTGTTAATCACGGAAATGACAAGAGTGTTTGATACTAGACACAAAGCACAGACCCGGGATCTAGAATTGTTAGAATTGGTTCAGGGTAAGAGTCCACTAGTGGATTACATTACTCGCTTTAATCAATTGTCAGTAGAGACAGCATGGCCGGAGAATAAAAAGGCTGTGGTGTTTTATCGCGGTCTAAATGAGGCGATGAAAGATGCACTGGCAGTAGTCCCTTTGCTGCCAGCTCAATATCCCGAACTCGTGGATCTGGCACTTCAGGTCGATGCCCGAAGGGCTGAGAGAAGAGTTGAAGCTAAAAGAACCGTTCCCTTTTCGAATTCCAGTACCAGCGATTCCCCTACTGAGCCTATGCAAATCGGTGGGGTTCGTAGTCCCATCACGGCTACCGAAAGGGAACGCCGTAGAACCTCCAACGCATGTTTTTACTGCGGGTTGAACGGCCATTATGTCCGGGAATGTCCTCGACGTCCTAAACCTAAGGCAGAGGTTTTTCGGAAAGCCCGTCCCTAAGTGAGGGGGTTCGGACGGGTCCTCCCTTTTCTTCCTCCTCACCTGCAACATTTGCAGGACCCATGCATATTCAGGCCCTTCTATTTTTCCCCGGCAACACTCCACATCAGGTTCACTTGGCGATCGATTCAGGAGCCACGGGGAACTACATCGACATAGCCCTCGCCGCCTCGCTTAACTTACCCGTTTTGAACAAATGACGACCGGAACCTGTGCAAGCTGTTGACGGTTCATCGCTCGTCTCGGGCCCCATAAAGTAACAGACAGCTCCATTGACCCTGGTCATCCACGAAAAACACAAAGAAACCCTGTCATTTGATCTTATCATGACACCACAATTCGGTCTCATCTTGGGTCTTCCGTGGTTGCGAACCCACAACCCAATCGTTGATTGGACCCAGAGTAAAGTGTTATTTGAATCCCCCTACTGTCAAAATCATTGCTTGGTATACCCTGAATCGGTGACCTCCCCTTCCCAAGTGTTGGGTGCTTTGGCCCAGTTGCAGCTCACGGATGAGCAGGATATGGAGTCTGATCCTCCTAACCATGTCATAGGAGTCACCGCTTCTGGCATACCTGCAGAATACAGGGATTACCTGGATGTTTTCGACAAAGGAAAGGCTGAAGAACTCCCGCCACACAGACCTTATGACTGCCCCATCGACCTCGTCCCTGATGCCGTAATTCCTTGTGGTCGAATCTATTCCTTGTCACCCACGGAAGATCAGGCTCTCAAGGACTACTTACAGACCGCCTTAAGAATAGGCCACATTAACCCATCACAGTCCCCTGCTGCCAGTCCCATCTTTTTCGTCCCCAAGAGGGAAGGGGACCTACGTCCGTGTGTAGACTACCGCCGTCTCAACCAAATCACCATTAAGAACCGATACCAAATTCCCTTAATAAACCCCCTTCTAGACAATCTTACTCATGCTGTACTGTTTACCAAACTTGATCTCAGGGGGGCCTACAATCTTATCCGAATAAGACAAGGGGATGAGTGGAAAACCGCCTTCTATACCCGACACGGACTCTTTGAATATACCGTCATGCCTTTCGGACTCTGCAATGCCCCTGCGACATTTCAGAGATTCATGAATGACATCTTCCATGATATCCTAGATATATTCATCATAGTTCATCTAGACGACATTCTGATATACTCCTCTTCTTTCTCTTTACACGTAACTCACGTTAGAGAAGTACTCCATAGGCTTAGGACCAACGCCTTATTTGCCAAGCCTGAAAAATGCCTCTTTCATGTCACAGAGGTGGATTTCTTGGGGTTTCACATCACTCCTAAAGGTCTGTCCATGAATGCGACCAAGGTTGATGTTGTTTTGAACTGGCCAGTACCCACAACAATTAAGGCTTTGCAATCATTTCTCGGGTTCGCAAATTTTTATAGGAGATTTATTGCGCGGTTTTCCTCCATAGCTGCACCACTTACTCTCCTGACCAGTCCCGGAGAGCCATACATTTGGACGAAAGCACAGGATCTGGCTTTCGAGACATTAAAGGCAGCCTTCACTTCCGCTCCCATTCTGCAACACCCAAACCCGGAGTTACCTTTTATAGTGGAAGCAGACGCCTTGTCATTTGCATTAGGTGCGGTGTTGTCGCAACATTGTCCTACCTCGGGGTTACTACACCCCGTCGCCTATCACTCCCGCAAGTTCACTGCTACAGAACTACATTACACTGTAACCGAAAAAGAGTTGCTCGCTGTTAAGGACGCATTTCAGGTTTGGAGACACCACTTGTTGGGAGCAAAAAATCAAATTGTTGTTTATTCTGACCACCGCAACCTGCAAGATCTGGCGAACCTGAAATGCGTAAACAGTCGACAAGTCCGTTGGCACCTGTTTTTCTCCACCTATGACTTACCGTCCTGGCATCGGTCATGGTAAAGCAGATGCTCTTTCACGCCTACAGGGTGGAGAGTCTCTTCCTGTGTTCCCCGAACACCTCTTAGGAAAAAATCATGTTATCTGTCTATGTACTCCTTCAACCGACCTAGTCAGTGCTATTCGCAGTTGGGTTTCTACGCATTCCGATGAAATGAGTGAATGGGATTTAGTGTATCGTGAGGGGTTACCCTTCATGCAAGGCCTCTTGTTTCTCCCCACCACGGACACACGCATTCAGGCTCTTGAATGGTCTCATGACGCTCCAGTCAACGGGCATCCAGGACAACAAAAAACCCTTGCATTATTAAGGAGATGGTGTTGGTGGCCGTCCATGCGTCGAGATGTAACTAACTATATTCTAAATTGCCCAATCTGTGCTCAATGTAAAAATACTAGAGGACGCCCGTTGGGTCTGCTTCAACCATTGCCCATTCCTCCCCGTCCCTGGCACACGGTAACCATGGATTTTATAACTGATCTGCCGAAGGTCCAGGGTCATGATACCATATGGGTTGTGGTGGATGCATTCACCAAGATGGCACGCTTCGTTCCATGCACCGGCATTCCTTCAGCACCAACATTAGCCAGATTGTTTTTTCAGTCGATATTCTGTCTCTTCGGATTGCCTTCAGTAATCATTTCCCATAGGGGCTCCCAGTTCACCTCTAAGTTTTGGCGTTCCCTCACTCGTCTCTTGGGCATTGATGCTCGTTTCTCGTCTTCATACCACCCCGAGACTGACGGCCAGACCGAACGCTGTAACCAAACACTAGAACAGTATCTTCGCTGTCTCTCTCTTCAACATCAATATACCTGGTTCCAAGTTTTGCACCTTGCAGAATTCGCATATAACAACACACCTCATTCTGCCACTGGTTTCTCTCCGTTTTATTCTATGTATGGCCAACATCCCAGAGTTTTTCCCATTCCTGACTTCTCCGCTACATTAACTCCTGCGGCAGCTGACTGCATTAGGGATCTGAAAAGCGTACATGCTCAGACCCTGGTGCATTTGAAGGACGCCCAGACTGCCATGTGCCGTGCGGCCATTCGACATCGTGTTCCGACCCCTTGCTACTCGGTTGGGGATAAGGTATGGTTGTCCACCCGCCACCTACGGATACCTGGTTGCTGTAAGCTCCTCCCCCGTTTTGTTGGCCCGTACCGAATTTCGAGGGTCATTAACCAAGTGGCCTTTCGTCTGACCATACCTTCCTCTTGGCGCATACACCCAATGTTTCATACTTCCCTGTTGAAACCTTGCCGGCCCCTCACAAGGCCACTGCTGCCGCCGGCTCCTCTTGTGCAAGGGTCCTCCGATGAGTATGAGGTGAGGGACATATTGGGATCGCGCCTTCGTAATGGGGTCTTGTACTACCTGATTGATTGGGCCGGCTTCGGCCCGGAAGAAAGATCATGGGAGCCTGCGTCTCATGTTCATGCCCCCCTTTTAGTGTCACGATTCCATCGGAAGCATCCGTCCTGCCCACGTGGGCGTGGGCCTTTCGGTGGGGGTTCTGTTACGAGTCGCGCAGCACCGCCCACCTCCCAGCGCAGCGCAACACCGCCCACCTCCCAGCACCGCGCAACACCACCCACCTCCCAGAGACACCTTACCTGCGGCGGTGGCCTTTACCGGGCGCGTCCCTTCAGAGGCCATGGTGCCGGGCTCCCCGTAAGAGGGAGGCGGCGCACGACAGCATGGAGACTGTGGCCGCGGTGGCGCTGGGGTGGATTGAGCCTCACCACCCCGGCGTCCTGGTCACGTAGGCAACGCCCACGTGTTGCCGTAGGAGAGGCCCGCTCAACCAATCATGTTGCCACTTCCCGGTTGCGAGGGTCACGTGATACGCGACGCCACTCACGTGACCCAGTGAAGAAGCGATCACGTGACCCAAACACTGGTTTAAAAGAACACTGAAGCTGAGTTTCCGCGCTTCTCAGCTGTTCTCAGCAATTCGAGTGGCTTTGTGTTTTCCTGGATCTTGACCCTCCAGCTTTTGAACCCTGGCTTCTGATATTTCTGGACTGTTTTGCCTGCTCCTTGGATTTGGTTGCCTGAACTATTGTCTAGCGGATTTTGGGACTCTCTGGCTTGCAGGTCATTGGACCTGCTTCTTACGGATTTCGGACTTGGCTTTTGGAACTTTCAAGTATTACCTTCCTCGGATCTTGGACCCTTTGGCTTTGGACATTTCTTGGAACTGCTTCTGGAACTCCCTGGCTCAAGGTTGTTTGGTTTGGACTTCGGCTCAGCACCACGTCCAGCCCCTAAGTGAGGGGGTCCTGAACCCCAACTTCCCCGGCTGTCTTCCCGTCCTGGTTGTCCTCCCTGTTAGTTAGGTCCCACTCCATTATCTTGAGTATTGATCATTCCCAAGTTACTGCCTTATACTCACACTCACCTGCTTTTCCTTTGCAGCACCTGGTGCCCGTGTTCCCGACCCTTTTTCACCTGTGGCCTCAATAACTGGTGAGGGAGTATATTATTCTCTCCTTCACTGGTGCTTGGGGACGGAGGTACCCATAGGCATTGCAGAGGTTCGTTGTGACACACGGGCATGAGCAGGGGGTGGGGGGAACAGGAGGGAGACATGGGGCATGAGCGGGGTGGGGGAAAAGGAGGCAGACGCGGGGGTGGGGGGAACACGGGGCATGAGCGGGGGTTGGGGGCAACAGGAGGGAGACACGGGGCATGAGCAGGGGGTGGGGGAACATGGGAGACACGGGGCATGAGCGGGGGGTGGGGGAACATGGGAGACACGGGGCATGAGCGGGGGGTGGGTGGAACATGGGAGACACGGGGCATGAGCGGGGGATGGGGGAACATGGGAGACACAGGGTATGAGCGGGGGTGGGGGGAACAGGAGGGAGACACGGGGCATGAGCAGGGGATGTGGGGGGAAATATGGGAGACACGGGGCATGAGCGGGGGGTGGGGGAACATGGGAGACATGGGGCATGAGCGGGTGGTGTGGGGGAACGGGAGGGAGACACGGGGGTGGGGGAGAACAGGGGAAACACTGGGCATGAGAGGGGCGTGGGGGGGAAGGAAGGAGACACGGGGCATGAGCGGGGGTGGGGGAAAAGGAGGGAGACACAGGGCATGAGCGGGGAGTGGGGTGAACAGGAGAGAGACACGGGGCATGAACAGGGGGTGGGGGAACAGGGGAGACACGGGGCATGAGCCGGGGGTGAGGGGAACAGGGGAGAGACACGGGCCATAAGCAGAGGGGACTGGGGATAGACATGGGGCATGAGCGAGGGGAACAGGGGAGACGCAGGGCATGAGCGGGGAGTGGGGTGAACAGGAGAGAGACACAGGGCATGAGCGGGGGTGGGGGGAACAGGAGGGAGACACGGGACATGAGCGGGGGGTGAGGGGAACAGGGGAGAGACACGGGCCATGTGCAGAGGGAACAGGGGAGAGACATGGGGCATGAGCGAGGGGAACAGGGGAGACACGGGCATGAGCGGGGAGTGGGGGAACAGGAGGGAGACACAGGGCATGAGCGGGGGTGGGGGGAACAGGAGGGAGACACGGGACATAAGCGGGGGGTGGGTGGGGTAACACAAGTGAGAGGCGGGGGTAACACAAGGGAGACACGGGGCATGAGCGGGGGATAATGGGGGAATAGGACAGACACGGGGCATGAGCGGGGGGTGGGGGTACAGGAGGGAGACACGGGGCAGGCATGGTTGGGGGGTAACACGAGGGAAACATGGGGCATGAACGGGGGTGGGGGAACAGGAGGGAGACACGGGGCATGAGGGGGGGTGGGGGGAACAGGAGGGAGACACGGGGCATGAGCGGGGAGTGAGGGGAACAGGAGGGAGACACGGGACATGAGCGGGGGGTGGGGGGAACAGAAGGGAGGCACGGGGCATGAGCAGGGGGTTGGGGGAGCAGGGGAGACACGGGGCATGAGCGGGGGGTGGGGGGAAACAGGAGAGAGACATGGGGCATGAGAGGGGGTGGGAGGGAACAGGGGAGACACGGGGGCATGAGCGGGGGGTGCGGGGAACATGAGGGAGACACGGGGCATGAGTGGGGGTTTGGGGGGGTACACGAGGCAGACACGGGGCATGAGTGGGGGATAGGGGGAACAGGGCAGACACGGGGCATGAGCGGGGGTGGGGGGTACAGGAGGGAGATACGGGGCATGAGCAGGGGGTGGGGGAATGGGAGGAAGATACGGGGCTTGAGCTTACAGTGTGCAGGCCGCAGATCCCGCTCCTCAGCCCTCCACAGGGCCCCGTGTGGCGATGGCATGAGCGGGGGTGGAGGAACAGGAGGGAGACTGGGGGGACAGGAGGGAGACACAGGGCATGAGCGGGGGTTGGGGGGACAGAAGGGAGACAGGGGGGCATGAGCGGGGGGTGGGGGGAATGAGAGGAAGACACGGGCATGAGCATGGTGGGGGAACGGGAGGAAGACACGGGGCCTGAACTTACTATGCAGACTGCAGATCCCGCTCCTCAAATGACTGACAAAGATGGCGGGCGTCTCTCAAAATACGACGCACTGCACGCTTCACCGCAGCCAATGGGAGGGCACGTCAGATGTCCGCGGACATCACGCAAGTCGCTCACCCAATCCCCGTTCTGTCCACGGAGCGAACAGGGGGGTCTGTCCGCGGACCGAACACAGATATCACTAATTTTTTGTGACCTACATTTTGGTCATTTTTTAAAAAGCTACTGGATGGATTTTCACCAAATTTGCAAAAGCAGGCTTTTGGGACCAAGCCGCTGCTCCTTGTCCAAATTTGGTAAAAATCCGTCCAGCGGTTTGGGGTGTAGGCGTGAGCAAAGTTTTTTCCCCGTTCAATCTATGGGCAAAAAATAAGTTTTGGGAACCCCCTTATAACTTTACCCCCCCTGGACGAATCCTCACCACTGGCTTCAATAATCTCAGTTCCCTGACTGCAGGCAGACTTCAGCTATTAAAAATTGTTGCAGTTTCTTGGTGTATCTTGCATTGCCTAAAGGATAAAATGCATTTTTTCTTTGCATGTTGCTATAATACAATAGTGGAGATAATGTTGTACATTGTAATGTTTGCTGACAATAATTTTTCTTCATCTCTGTAGATCCTCACATTAAAGTCTCTGGGAAGAGGGATCACGTTAAAGAAGCCAAGGACAGGATTATGTCTGTTCTGGACACAAAGGTATGCTGTTTGCAATTAACTTACTAAATCTAATGGCAGTCACATCTACTACAGAAGATGGAGCACATATTTTGGGTCTCAGCTTGAACTGTTAAAGAACTTTTGATAGAATTCATAATTGGTAGCATTTCTAGTTTTCATTCTCAAATGATCTCCATAGACATTCTTCAGAAAGCAGTGTGGCAATCATTGTGATTGCACCTTGCGTTTCTGGTCAGTGCTGCCTCTCGCAAGGGAGAAGGTAGAAGGGAGATGATCCATTGTCTAGTTTGATGGGCCTCATCACGAGTTTGGCGGTAACCTTTAAATGCGGCGGTAGCACTATTACCGCCGCATTTAAGGGTCCGCCAAATCACAGGTTTGGCAGATTTCCCCCCAGCTCTGAGCTGGGGGGAAATCCGCCGAAATTTCACGCTATTACCGCCGGCGGGAAATCCGCCAGCAGTAAGAGCACGAAAATTCCCCATTGAGCCCAATGGGGAATGGGGAATTCCCGAATGGGCTCAGTGGGGAATGGGCAATACCCGTTCCGCCAAACCCGTGATCCGGCGCTATTAGCGCCGTGGGGTTTGGCAGTAGGGCTATTAGCGGGGAGCTAATAGTGCCGGCGTTACCGCCCAACTCATTATGAGGTCCATAGACACGCATTACTAGCATGATGTTCGGGGTAGTGTGTGCAAACTGGAGTGCTCAACAGCTGCACATTGTGATCGTTTTTGAAGACCATGAGGTACATTGAAATAGCCAGGTCAATGGAACTGGGTGAGAAGTGTATGAGAGAAATACAGAGCAAGTCAGAGTGTAGTGAAATAAAGTCTTTCCAAGATATACAAGATACAGAACACAATAAAGATGAGGAGGCTTTAATCACTACGGTAAAGAAAATGGTGAAATGTGACTTTGGTACTAATGCTAGAAAAGATAAAGATACCACAAACGGGATGCAAGGCAGATGCTACAAATGTGGTTGGTATAGACATTTGAATACAGAAAAAGAATGTCCTGCTAATATGGCGGAGTGCTATAGATGTAGTCCAGTTGGACATTTTGGTAAAGTTTGCCGAAACAGCAGAGGAAGAAGAAGATTCAGCTTGCATCCTATAAGTAATGTTCAAAGGCCTGGTGGACGTTTTGGAAGAAGTAACATGGAAAGCATAATGGTGCTGGAAGAGATTGGTGGTCCAAGTAGCTTACTAGCAGTCACCAATGGTTTTGAGGAGGATGTACACATTTTAGCATTTACGCCGGCTGAAGGCATTGTGGGTCCATGGGTACCTATGTCCATAAATGGTATATCAATGCAAGTGATGGTGGATACAGGTTCTCCTTATACGATGGTGGACATGAGAACATTCCTTAAAGATCTTAAGGGAAGGATGGAGGACTTGCAGTTAGCGAAAATAAGAGAAACTGGTTATGGCAAGACGCCCATTAACATTATAAATTACACATGGGTACATTTGGATTTTGAAGCAAGGAAAACTTACTGCAAGCTATATGTAGCTGAAAATGGGTTCTCCATTGTTGGATGGTGGGAACAGGCATCGTTAAGAATTAGGGTACATCCAGGTGAAGCTATGCCTATATTAAGTATTACAGAAAACAGTTGTGACACCTCCGAAAACTTAGCCAAAAGCTTTCCGAGAATATTCAATGATAGTATTGGCACTCTGAATGGATTTAAACATCGCATTATACTCAAAAGAGGTGCCAAGCCAGTAGCCCACAAGGTAAGAAATATACCGATTGGTAACAGGGAGGTGTTACAGAAGGAGTTGACTAAATTATGCGATCAAGACATAATAGAACCGAATGAGAGTTCTGAATGGTTATCTCCAATAGTCATTGTGCAAAAACCAGGTGGGTCGATCAGGATGTGTGTTGATTTAAGAGAGCTGAACAGTAATATATGGATAGATCGGCACCCATTACCAAACATTGGAGAAATGCTCACCACGATGAAAACAGCCTAGTTCTTCACAACACTAGACCTGTCTTTGGCATATCACCAGGTGGTACTGGATGAGGAATCCAGGCATCTTACTTCATTCGTTACACCATTGGGAGCATTCAGATATAAAAGAATGCCATTTGGGCTGGCTTCGGCAGCAGCCGTTTTTCAGAAGTTGATGCACCATCTGTTTAATGGCCTTCAAGGTGTGCACTATTTCTAAGACGACATACTTGTGTCTGCAATGTCAGAAGATGAACATGATGTAAAACCGTTGGTAGTACTTCAAGTCATTCAACAAAAGGGCCTCACACCCAAAATTGAGAAATGTAAAGTGAAGAAAAATGAATTAAACTACCTGTGTCATTGTGTACACACCAATGGCATTAAACCCACGGAGGCATTGGTGGACACTATATTCTAAAAATTCCAGATCGAATTAATAAAGATCATCTCCAGAGTTTCTTGGGCCTCACAGAGTTTGTGGATAATTACTCTGACAAAACAAAGAAGATGAGAGACTTGATGTGCAAAGGCATAAGATTTGCATGGTCTGATGCATGCAAAAAAGAGTTTAATGTGATCAAAGGATTAATAAACAAAGCACCACTCTAAAAATGTTTGACTACAATGCCAAGACAATGATATCAGTAGATGCAAGCAGCATTTGATTGGGAGGTGTTTTGGAACAAGTACAGGGAGGATTAATTGTTCCGATTGCTTTTGCCTCCAGAACTTTGAGAGGAGCAGAGAAACATTACACAACTATTGAGAGGGAAGCATTAGGAGTCAAATGGATTCTGGAACATTTTAAAGGACTCATCTGGGGCATTCCTGTAGACCTTAGGACTGACCACAAACCACTCATACATGTATTGAATTCTAAAAACCCACATTTGACATCTCCACGAATAAGAAGATGGACTTTAGTTATCATGCAATACAACATCAAAGTGAAGTACACTCCAGGAAAAAATAATGTTGTGGCTGACTGTTTTGCGCGGTAACCATGTGACTCTGAATATGATAATCACACTATTACTGAAGAATTAACAGAAGAACAAGGAGCGGAATGTATAATGGCTCATATTCATCCTGGTTTCTCGAAGGAAGAGTGGATAAGAGCCACAAAGGAAGATATGGAACAAGAACAGCTAAGAAAAGCAATTGAAAATGGTTGGAGAGATGTAGACCAGTGTATCAAATTGTGGGAGAAGATAAAGGATGAGATCTCCAGTGATAATACATGTATTTATCGAGGTGATCGTATAATTCCACCGATGATGTTGAGAGAGAGAATTATGGAAATTGCTCACGTGGGCCATGTCGGAAGGAGCCTCACAAAGAGAAGAGTTAGAGAAGCGTATTGGTGGCCTATCATGTGGGGTGAGTTAGAAGCATTGGTTAAAGAATGTACTGCATCCGCAGTAAGCGACAAAGCGACAAAGGAAAGCTGTCTCGGAACACGCCATTACAACCTGTAGAAATTCCCAGTTCAGCATCGACAAAGTTGGCCATTGATGTAACTGGTCCTTATGAGATGCTTGGACCTCAGAAAGTTTATTTCATTGTGTTAGTGGACTATACGTCCAAATGGGTAGAGTGCAGAGTGGTTGAAGGGACGGTGATAGCTGTTAAGGGGATGCCATTTTTAGCGGAAATTTTCAACAGAGAAGGGGTCCCACAAGAACTGATAATGGAGTTCAATTTGTATCATCAGAAATTCAAAATTTCTTGAAAGAGCGGGCTATCAAACATAGTACCACAGCATTATACCATCCAATGGGAAACGGTTTGGAAGAAAGGATGAACCGATTTATAAAAGGAATAATACAATTGGCGATTGTGAACAGATTACCATGGAATGAGACGCTCAGAGAAGCACTCGGTACATATAGGGTCACTCCACACTCTGTAACGGAGGAAGAACCGTTCACCGTTTTGTGGGGAAGAATAGCCACCAATAGACTCAGACCAGCTTGGTTAACATCGAGAAAAAATAAAGAAATCAATTTGGATGAAATTGTAAGGAAAGTAAAGAAAAGGCAAGATGTATATAAGAGATATTATGATAAGCAAAAACATGTGTCGGAAAGCAGGATTGAGAAAGGAGACTGGGTTAGGGTAAAAGAGCCTAAGAAAGTAATGAAAGGAGAATCAAGGTTTCTAGCCCCACAAAAAGTGCTTGATTGTACAAGGAAGTCAGTAATTTTAGAAGATGGCAAGAAGTGGTCCTTCGATGATATCACACTTGCAAGAGATAATGAATGTTAAGGGAAGGCATTGAACCATAGAAACATGGGAGATATAATGAGTGACTGTTATATGTCTGCAAGAGACGGTGATGTAGTGGAGGAGAGTTCAACACATAGGTCCACTGGAGAAATTTCAGGGAATGACTATCTTTCTTCTAGAAGCAGGAGAATTATCCAGAACTATAAGAAGGATTGTATTATTTATTACTAAATATTGATGGTGTCATGTCCAAATCCAAACAACTCTACGAGACTGTTGATCAGCTCATCATATCCTTTTGAGAAATTTGCTTTACAAATTTTAACTTTGTTTATATCTCTATATTTACTATCAAACTGTTTTTCTTAAATGCCTGTTTATTTATACTCCATGTTCAAATTATATTGTTCTATTATAAGAAGAAAGTGGAGGGGGGAGATGTTGTAATGTATATAGTTGAGTAAAATTGCATTCACGCGACCGTGTATGATTCTAGAATGGGAATTCAGAATCATACACGAAGCAGAGTGGATGCAAGGAGCTGCCCACCCGGGGACTTCGGAGTTAACAATAAACTACCCTATATATATACTTCATCGAAGTGAAAAACATTATTTAGTACAGTACACTTCAAAGTCTTATTGAGCAAGAGTTTTAGCAGTCTAAGCTGGAAACCGTGGCAGGTTAGAAAAGCATTGGCATGTAGGCCCAGCGTCATTGAATCATTAAAACATTATAACAAATTTCTTGATGGTTTTGCTCAAACACAGCTGGGATTGAGATTGATTGGGGAGGATGGCACCTGCCTGTCCCAAAGATACTGATTTTCCCTGTTAATTTGGAGAGAACTGGTGGTTGTTCAGGAAATCAGGCAAAGCCAGAAATGTCCCCTCCTTACCTCACACCTAAACGTACACATAGGAATAAGAGACCCACCAAGAAATTCTTTACTAGAACAAAAAGGGTAAATAATAACAAGGATTGGCAAGGGGTGACCCTTGTGAACCTTCCTTGTTCCCCTGCTCTATTGGATGAGAACAGACCATGCTGTACACATTTTCTGTCTCAGAGGAAAGAGTGAACAATTTAAAGAATTCCTCTTAGACATGAGCCACCACTGACAGTGGAGGAGATTGGTATAGTCCATAGTGCTGAGGGCTGCCTAGAGGTCTGACATTACCAGCAGGACCCTAACCCCCATCTCCATAGCTAAATAGTTAGCATCAGAATCTTAGCAATGCAGTCTCTGCCCATGTTTGGAGTGGATTCCAGCCTGGAAGGTGGACAAGCAGAGACTGCAATGCTGGTTGGACTACCAATGGCTGGCCACTGTTGGCCACTGTTTTCCCCAACACCCTGGATGGGGAAGCTTGTGATAGGTCTAATGTTGTGCATCATACTTGGATCAAAGGAGTTGGTTTTTGAACAGGGGAACAACTGTACACTATTTAAGAAGCAAAGCAGTCTGATCAAGGTGCCTACAAGGTGGGCCAAATAGTTGGCGGTTTGAAAGCGCCATCTTGGGACTTGGCAGCTTCAGAGTTGTTGGATTTCAGGTAATAAATAATTCACAATACATCTATGTGTTCATATGCTGGGTAACATCTGGAAAGTCACCCACGGTGGCAGTGGGGCGATTGGTATTGGGGCTGAAGGGCAGCACATTTGATGTCATGCAGGTATTTCTGGTATGCCCATGTTCTAGCTTCGTGTCATATAGTGTGGATAGTGTGATCTGAGGAAAACAGCAGTGTAAGGTTGATTCACCACCGAATCTGTCCTCTGTGCCCAGTAGATGTCGTTTACATTGAGGCTTGCTCTCTGTCTTTCAGAAAAAGTTTATGTATGTCCTTTTTTGTTTCTGCTCGCGTATTTGTAAGTAGTGTAAGTGGAAAGTAGGACATAGGTGACTGGTGCACCGAGACTGGCAAGACTTGACCAGACTTGCATTTTTGACAAGACAAATTGTTTGGCCACTTAATATGAAACAATAAAACACAGAACTTGCTTTATCTGGAATTGTTCAGTACCTGTGGACCATACACACGTCTGCTAGAATATAATCTACTATTGTAATTAATGGTTTTGTTTCCAGCCACAGCGTTGTTCCATGGGTTGCAATCAACCTATATCGGTCTCCTGTAAGGTGAATATCAATCTGAATGCCCTGCTGAGCAAGGATGTATGGAATGGCTAGCAATAGTGCTAATATATATAGGTATAAGAGTCTTAGGTCCCCCACCTTAAAGGTTGGATGTCTTCCGAACCGTAGTTCGATATTGGAACCTCTTCAGACGCTATTTGGTGAACTCACTTTTGTCACCTGGTGACTTCACCACTCATCTGCCTTTTTTCATGCAAGTTCTCTACAGCGTAAGCTAGGGTTAAGACCAAAAGGAATAGTAAATGCATTGAGGAAGGCAAACAAATACCTCCAGATTTCAGACCATTTTCAGTTGGTTATTAATGACCTTTTAATTTGGATGGGTGACAAGGACAGGTCTAAAAGTTGCTGCCAGATGGAATTGGCAGTGTGTGATTTGTAGCAATTTTGCAGAAGAAATGGTGTGCAGAAGAGTGGCCAACAACGTGAAAGGAATGCAAAATTGACAACACAGGAATGTTCTCAAAACATGACATTTTTCTTGAAGTTTATTGAGCTGGAGAAGATATTGTTTTGGTATTATAGCTGATCAGAGGTACAGTTTCCAACTGGCATTCAGCTAGATGCATGCTCAGCCTGTGAATGCTATGAGATCTTGTATGTCTATATCACAATATTTTTTTATTACAAATCCATTGAGACCATAATAGATGAACTGGTGAATGTGTTTCCTTTTTTAAATAAATATATGCCTATATAGAGTGCTTCATGTGGGAGTCTTCGCCTTCTAAATGTTGTAATACATGGTTTTAGCATCCGATTAAATGCTGCTTAATTTATCAGCATTTCAAGGATAAAGGTCTAAGTGGGGCCTAATGTTTCCACCTCTGTTCTGTAGGATAAACCCAGATGTCTGAAGCGAGAGTTTAACTCATTCAGATATTGTGTTGGATTGTATTGCACCTCACCGGAGGGTCACAGCTCCAGACCATTGCTGCACAGGCTGGACATTTGTCCCCCTGCCACCCTCAGCAGTTGTGAAATAAATTGAAGAGGCATTGGTGGTTCCTGGACAATTATGTTGGCTCATCCTAATGGATTTTGGGGGAGACATTGGTAGAGTTTGCTCTTTGAGCTTCAAAACGGGTTGTAGAAGGCCTCACATGATGACATTCTGAACAATTGATGTGAACTTGATGAAGACACACAGTTTTTTTTCTGACAAAATGCATGTTCACTGGATCTGATAGGTTGCACCAGGGAATGCATATCATTGGGCATCCTAGACTCAATGTTGGTTTTCTTAACATGCACATTCAGCCTAGAAATATCTGTTATGCTTCAATATTACTTGTGATTCATGAAGATGGTATACTTGGCCATGCTCTGCGAGTGACTGCTCGGTACAAAGTCAGGACAGACTTTGAGATGCGTAGATCTGAGATGTATCTATTTGGTTGTGGGACTAAGTGAAACTGAACCACTCAGGGTGGGGGAGACGTGTGCTGGCTGTCTGCACAGAGATGGCTTTGTGGCCTGCCCAATAGCATCCTGCTCTTGCACAAGATTGGTAAACTTATTACATGATATACATTCAAACTCTTGCAGTGGAAAAGTATGAAGGGAAGGGGATAGTGGAGAAGATGTAGGGCACACCCAGTTCTTAGGATGACCATTGTTACCTAAAGTGCAGCGCTAGGTGGGTCTTTAGTAATCATTGTGCTACACACTATATCTTTCCACCTTCTCTTCATTATTAAGAGGTGCTCATTCCATCATTTTCTTTTCTACACTGCTGTGTCTTGGGATTAAGTGTGAGTTCCTTTGTTGACCTTATGGGAATTGTCCCCTGGCTGTTGCACACTGATCGTCATGATTTGAGAGACTGATTTCACTCATCCGTGGCACAAAGTTGGAAGAGAAAGCTGAGAGAAGGCCTTCGGCATGGAATTTCTAGAAGGGGTTACAACTATTTGGTTCTTTGGGAGAGTAACCTGCAAGGCCATTTAGATCTGAATGTGTTAAACTTTTCCACTTTTATCACCTTTTTATAAGCTTTTGTTTGCAGTGGAGCCAGCATTTCAATGGAATGAGTTTGTCTGCAAGATCAACAAAGTGGAAATAATATCTAAAGAAAACATTCCCAAAGCGGGGATAATATCTACAGAAAGCATTCCCAAAGCAAGGACACCTTGTTTCCACCACCAGAATAGTTGCATTTGCCTAGTGTGTGGGCATTCAAAAATCAGACTAAGGCCATGCTAGTTTCCCAAAAGCTCACCTTAGCCTTTGCTGCTCTTGCCATTTCTTTCATGTGACAAGTAATGGAGGTAACTGGGGCATCAGTTCTATGTTTGACCATTAAATACGAAACTCAGTGAGTATTGTTTGATCACTCCTGGTCAAACAGCATATGGTTTTTGATTGTCAATTCTTCACTGCAATGTGTATAGAACAAAGCCATCCCGATCCGTATGTGCAGTACCATTTTGTGCTTCATATTAGCAAATGTGGGACACTAAACATCCATTTCTGAGAATGCATGTGCTTAATTTAAAGCAGTGGTATTTAAAGTGTTGATGATGCCACAGCTTTTCAATCAGATAATAAGGTAAATAAGTTCTTTGATTCCACAAAGGTGTTTCTACCATACCTATTTGCCACACATATATTTCATCAAACCATCTTCTTTCCTGGTCTACTTGCTTGCCAGGACTAACTGCTTTAATCCCTTTCCTGGCATACTCGCCTGCCAGGAAGAAATCTCCTACAACTTCATTCAAACTTGATGGCAATATTGATTCCAAGATTCTCCACACAAATCTCTCTTGGAAGGAGGATTACGCAACAACTGCCTTTTCTTATAGTCTCATGACAATTGATAATGCGCATTCTACTTTTCTCCAAACTGAGAACTTGATACAGAAGCATTATTCTCAAAATGTTTCTTAACGTCTTGGCAGCCTTTTGACTGGTGGCAGTTTGGGTTACAAGTTTCCCCTAGTTTATATCCTAAAAAGGGAGAGTTGCGTCCTTGTCGCCTGTGTATGGTTTCACAGACTCTTGGCTGTTGGCAATGCAGGACATAAGCTTTCCCCAATGTATATCTCCTAAAAGGGGATTTATGCCTTTGGTGATTTGTGTTTTGCCCACAGCCTCTTGACTGTTGGTAGTGCTTGTTAAAGGCTTTCCCCAGTGGTAGGCCTATATAAGGGAATTTACGCTCTTGCCACTTCTGCTCAGTTGTTTTAAATGTTTTTTTTTTCCAAAGTTACTAGGTTTGTGCTTTGCTTCATTAATTGTTTGGTAGTCAAAATTGTTAGATTTTGCTTACTTTCTCATGCGGAGCACCCTGGGGGCAGCATTAGCAGTTAGCCAACTCACAAACATTCTTCGCCAGCTCCCTCTCGCGTTCAGGTGTTGCGGTGGACCTCCGGCGTCCTGCCTGCTCTCTCTCCTGCTTCTGCGTACCCTTGATAAGCCATGCGCCTAGCTCCAACAGCTCTGTTGATCTTCCGAGGCTGCCACGGCACGCCTTCTTCATCATCCCAGTACTATAAGGATTATGGTTACTGAAGACCATTTTGGATTGCACAACACTAGTTTGTTGTACTTTACTTTCAGCTAGTTTCAAATGTTTTAGTTACGGAGAATTATTAGCCACAGGGGAGGTTGTGAAAAGGGTTTGTGATTCTCACTTAGAGTGAGAACTTCTATTTATGGTGGAATTAGGACAGTTCAAGGATTGCACTTTTAGTATTTGAACCCCTGAGGCCCCAACCTCATTTTGTCTAGATGATTTCCCATGACAGGTTATTTGAGTAGTTATATGGTAGGGACTTATACATTGATAACATGCCATTAAATATCTGGAAATGATTTGACTTTCATCCTCAGAAGAGGATGAATACCACATCTCTCCTAGCCAAGTTACCACTTTCCCCTGATAGCTGTCTCCTTTTATACGATCCTCCCCCCCTGATACCACCCCCAGGGTTAGGATCAGGTAGTGGTTGCCTTCCCATGGCCACATAGGAGGAGACTTTAGGCTGGGGTTTGGTGAGGATTCTGCAGGATTAATTACTGACCCCTCTCAGATTGATTCATTTGAAAGGAGAGAGAAGCTCTTTGTTGTTCTTGGATGCCAGTTCTCAGGCTCATGGCATGCAACACCACTGATCCTCTGAGTTGGTGGAAGCCTCAAGGTAAGACGTCTGAGAAAATGCAGGGCCATCAGTGGTGGAACCAACTACTAGCACAGAGGCAGGCACAGCAGGGCCTCTAGTAGGTGTCCCCACAGAGGCAGGGTCAGTGGAGAAGTAGGGTAGCATGTTTCTCATATGGGAGGGAAGGGGCAGACATGGCAAGCTCCATACAGAAATATGGGTGGCTCCTGTCTTGGCATGGGGGTATTTAAGAAGAAGTGGTCTTCAATCAGTGGGATGAAGATGCTGCTGAAAATGAGGGGGGCAGGAGGTGGAACAGGAAGGGTTGAGGGGGGTAGAGGAGGACCCTCTTCCTCCTGACATGAGGAGCGATGACCTTAAACTTCTCTACACATTTTACACTGTGCTGAGTGTGGGACTAGCTTGCCCTACCACCAGGGAAGACCATCAGGGGAGGAGCTTGGGTTATTGTATGGTAGAGGGCTGTGAGAAGAATGTGAAGTGTGGAAAAAAGTGAAACGAAAGGATCATGCCCTAGGAATTACCTGACCTGAGGAACCATGTTCACCAGTGTTACAAACTACATGGGGCAAATGTGTCCTCTGTCTCTGCGGAGCCCACTAGTGACCTGGCTGGCAACAGCATTCCCTCCAGTGTGAATAGGGAGGAGAAAGAAGGTCCTACCAATTCTCTGGACTAGGTTGTAGCACAGTGGCAAAATCGGCATGCAGAGCCAAAATCCCTGCACTTGTCCAACCTGCTAAATTGGTGCCAGTGACACCGACAACTAGGGTGGGAGCCAGGCCGCTGTTGCAAGCACTGATCCAACAAGTTGTTGGGACGGTGCACCATTGGCACCACCCACCTTTGGGCAGGATCCCCTTGAGTACATAATGAGGCTGTTAAGGTGTGTGTCCCTGGGTCGGACAGCACCTGTGGTGGCGGAACTTTTGGAAGACGTCCGTACAGGAGAGGCCAGGCTGATGGACTGATCGCTGACTATTGGTACCAGGTAAGTGCACCGATCCTTCTGGGGGCGGTGACAACCAATAGGTTGGATAACATGAAGGGGCAAGGTACCACAGAGAAAAAAGGAAAACCTGTAGGCAGGAAATCAGGGTAAAGGGGTTGGCTTGCCAATGGTAGCAGAATTGTCCGGGAAGCCAAGGGGTGAGCAAATGCAGGGAGAGTCCAAAAGGCAAAGGAGACTGATTCCTGGTAGGCAGCAAGGAAGGCTCCCAAAGAGCCCTGAGAGGGCTGGAATCCGGGAGAGCCAACGAGGACTGTACCCAGGAAGGCAGGCAGGGAAGAGGACCAAGAACAGGAACCCGGCTGGAGGCAAAACAGGAGAATGGCCAACAGGAGGTAGGCGCTGCTACGGCTGGTCAGGAACGAACCGCGTTAAGACGCGATTCGTTTCCCGACACAGCCGCTATTTACGTCCCTCGGCATGAAGCCGAGGCGTGGAGCGCAGGCCGCCTTGCGCATGCGCAGCCCGTAACCCCGGAGCGACAACGAGGCTTGAAACGCAAGCCGTTGGCCTCCGCGGGCTGTGGCGCATGCGCACAACGGATACTATCCGAGGTCTCGGGTGCCGGGAGACTCCTCTCCCTGCTAACCGAAACCTCGGATAGATCCGCCAGGACCGGGAGCGTCTCGTCTCCCCCCAGGTAAGTGGCCTAACACCGGCATGCTTGCACATACTACCTTCATTTCAGTCAATGTGTTATCCAGGGGAGCTGGACCACATAGAGGTGGCACATGGAGCACCACCACCCTTCTCTCCTATAGGATGTTGGTTAGTGGGGAATAACTGAGACAGTAATTGGGGAGAGACTGGCCTCACAGGAAGACTCCCTGCGCAAGAGAGTGGCAGCACGGTCTGGGACTGCTGGAGATCCTAATGAAATGCCCTTTGGGAGAACTTAAGAACATTAGTTAACAGCTTCACCTTGAAAAACAGCTGGGGAATCTTAACGGGTGGCTGTGCCTTGTGGGAGAATGTGAGACCAAAGGGGTGACTGCACCCTGTCGAAGAATCCAAGAACGTTAATGTGTGGCTGTGTCCTGTGAGAGAAGCTGAGTACCTAAAGGGGGGGCTGCACCCTATGGCCGGACTTGACTGTTAATGTGTGGCTGCAGCCTTTGAGAGTACTTGAGAACCTTAATGGGGTGACTGTGCCCTGTGGAAGAACCCAAGAACACTAAGGAATGGATTTGCTTTGTGGGAGAACCAGAGAATGTTATTGGGTGGCCTGCACTCTGTGTAAGAACCTGAGAATCCCAAGGAGTGGCTTCACCTGCTGGGAGAACCAGAACACCTATTGGAACGGCTACACCCTGTGGAAAAACCCAATAAGCGGCTGCACACTGTATGATAACCAAAGAGCAGCAAGGGGTGGCTGCATCCTGTGAGAGAGCGCGAGTACTGTGATCAGGAGACAATGCAAGACTGAAAATAAAATGAGGCATCACATGATAACGAACCCAGGCAATATTCCACTTCATTACAATTCTTCTCAATATTGTACTCCCAAACAATGGAATTATAGAACTTTTACAAGGCCTGCACTTTGCCATGCAAGTGCTGCTTTGATCACACAGAGCTTGGAAGACCACGCCTGACTCAGAGTGCAAATGGGCCATGATGGGCAAATGCCCCGAAAAGCCATCCCCCGGACCTGAAAAGTGTATTGTTCACCACACAACTCTCTTCCTCTCCTCTTTAACATTACTGTTCAATACTGTGTGTTATGTTCATGTACATGGCATACTTCATGCTGCTGGCTGTACCAATCACGGACAATGGGCCTCATTACACGGAAGGCGGTAAGGGTTAACGGTCACCGGTAATGGTACCGGTGACCGTTAACCCTTACCGCCTTAATACGAGGTCCCTTTGCGGGTAGGTACTTCAACGCCTGCTGTTTAGCAAGCGTTAAAAACCAACCCGCAAAGGGACCAGGGTGCTAATTACGGTACAGCAATTTGCGGTACCGTAATTAGCACCTTCCCCATTCCCATTATGCCCTATGGGGCAAAAATGGGAATGGGGAAGGGCAATGGGGGAAGGGGTAATTACCGCCCCGCCAACCTTGGAATAGGGCGGTAATTCCCCTTTCCACCAAGGCGGTGCCGGTATTTTACCGGCATGGACCAAGGTGCTAATAAGACCCAATGTCTGTCTCACTGCCTTTTTGCCCGCTTCCTCTCTCTCCCTCATTCACTCACACACTGTCCCTTTCTTCTGTAACTGCGATGCGTTCTGCTACAGTATGTGGGGATATGCCAACACTTTCTAGCATCTAATATTTTCGTAATGGAGCCTCGCCATGAAGTTTTGCAGTTAGATTAAGTGGTGTAGAAGGAGCCGCTGGATTTCACCATGTATTTGGGGGGGAAGGGAGGGCCAGTCACCTGAACTGCTGAATTCATTTAAAAGTGACTTCACAACCCTCTCACCCAACACACATCAACTGGTATACAGTGGATGTCCTAAAAAATGGAAGTTCACAGGAGGCTTTTGCAAAGTCTTGTCCACTGATTGTGCTGCATCAGTGACAGTGCGGACATGCTGGTGGCGAACAATTGCAAATAGAAATTGTTGCAGAGAGTCAGATGGGCCAGTTTGGAGCCCCCAACCTTGTACCCTTGTCTTTTCTACACCCACCCCACCACAGTCTCCTCATGAACATCCACCCTTGCCGTCACTGCCTTCTCATCCACACCCAACCTCATAGTCTCTGCCTTATACTCATTCACACCAATCCAATACTCCCTTTGCCACAATAGACTTCTTGGCCCCTTTACCATTTGCTACCTGTAGGCACTGCCCAGGTGAATTGGCATGCATACTATTAGTTCCTTTTTCAGCATTATTAGCACTGGTGCAAGAGTGAAATTTGATAGATCTGACAACAATGCAGGCCTTCCTTTTCTTCTGAGGACCTTCATTGTCACCATTATGCATGCAAGGTGTGAGGGCAATTACACCAAACTTTGGTAGAACTGTTGCCCTCCCTCCTTCCCACCCACTGCCTTCCTACCACATCACCATTATTACCCAGTTAGCCTCCTCCCCCAAACTCCACCCACACAACTGTCAACCTTCCCCCTGTACCACAACCAGTGTTCCTTCACTAGACCGCAACACTAGTTGCAACCATTAACCCTCCTCCACTTCTGAATCTTATTATGTCACCTGCCCCTCCTTCAGTTACGCTGTGTAGACTACTCTTTGCTTTTACCAAATCCATAACCATATAGCGCTGTACTCATGTTCTTGCTTCCAATAAAGGTTCTGACAACAGTTCTAATGCTGTATGTACTTCTCTTTGTGTACTGTGTTTAATGGGTCTTGGGTGCATTAGAAATGCTGAGTAAGATAACACAATAGTATGAGCATTCATATGGCGTGTATTGCAGTGATATTGGGTGCTGTCCCATTACATATCACAACCAATAGGACCACTTTCTTAACATGGTTTATCATCCTTGTGCAGGTATCTGGGTTGAGGACCAGCCACCAAAACGTCAAGATGCCCTCCATGATTTCTTCCTTTAAATCAAATGAAATCAAAATCACCTTTATTTTGGATAAAATATAAACATAAAAGCACAAGCGGAGTCAACACATTCAATTCAATTATTATTCACAAGAAAAAGCCTAAAAACAATATACATATTTACACCATTATAGATGGTACTGAGGAATCCATATTTCCCAATTAATTTGAGTGTGTCCTTGTTGGTGGGCGGCTGTACCCAGATCAACACAATCGGATTGAGGTGAGGAGATTTCAGAGGGAGTTAAAAAAAAAGAGGTAAATCCCTGTTCAACCTTAAAAGCAGCTATATGGGGGCGCATGGGGTTCTTGCCCTGCATGATGCATAACTTGTGAGTATCATCTAGGTGCTTATCTGATAAATATCGGGACATCCCCTTCATAATTATGATCTCCTTAAATAATGCTGTGCCCATTATGCCCTCAAATAAATCTGGATTACAGGGCCCTGCTTGGAAATGCTTCCCTAGACGTACTTTGATTCGATGCTTCGAGTGGGTTTCAGTGTCATAGTACAAAATGTGGGGTTCCCCCTGTGAGCCATGCTGAGCTGGGGGGGGGGGGGGTCTGCCTGTGCCCCAGCTCAGCCCGCAGCGCACCTTACTGCCACTAATCAAAAGTCTCGCCCACCGTTGCTAGCCCCTTCAAGTAACTGTAAAGGTTATAGTGGCAACACAAGCCAAAGTTGTCCCCAGATGTTCCCTCATCCCCCCCAAAATAACAATAGTGCTCCAATTAAAGAATCCTGCAGAGATAATATGAGGTTTTGTCAACGGACAGAGGCCGTCATCTTGCCCCCAAACTCGCATCAGTTATTTGTTGCGCCTGTCCAGAGTGCAGGAGCAACACAAAAATAGCCGTTAGTCTTCTAGGAGAACAGAGTGCTAAGAAGCGAACGGCTTCCGTTGGCTCTGGCGTAAGCAAGGACGATGGATGACAGCAGATTGCTCAGAAGCGCCTCCCCCCATTCCATGACATGGAGGCCTCCTGCCTGGAGGCGTCCACGTCATGGAGTTGGTGGAGCCCTCGCACTTCAAAAAGAAATAGTTTCTTTTGTAAGTCACTCTGCCTTCCACAATGGAAATAATTTCTTTACGAAGGCAGAATGACTTGCAAAAGAAACTGGGCCTCATTACGAGTCTGCTGGTCTGGAAACAACGGTGGCGGTAATTCTGCCGCCACCGTTGTTTCCGGACCAGCTGATTCCGAGTTCTGCAGGCGAGAGGTGTCACTCATATGGAACCAGTGTTTCCATTGTCCCCATGCCCATGGAGTCCTATCGGACTCCATGGGAATGGGGATTTACGGAATTCCTCCTGCAAAATTACCGGGTCACCGGGGTTGTAATGCCCCAGTGATTTCAGCAATCACGGAGGCGGAATTGTATTTCGGGTCCGGAGGCAGCCTGCTGGTTTTTCCGGCATGGCTACCGCCGTACTTGTAATGAGGCCCACTATTTCTTTTTGAAGTCTGCGAAACCCATCCCAAGACCTGTGGCAGTGTGACCACTTGCCCCGCGGGGGCAACTGCTATGCCAGTGGTGGGTTTGTTTGAGAAGAATCCTTTCCTCCTTGAACCTAACCAGGACACCTATAGGCTCTTCCGTGAACAAGAACTCCTCGATGTCTTCCATTGTCACCATTCCGACCTTGATGTTGGCCATCTGCTTTTCCTTACAGACATTATAGATCATAGTTTAGAACCTGTGGAACATGAGCAAGGCACAGTTATAATAAAAAAAATAAACTCTTTCTTGAGGTGAGGTAGAATGGGTGTGGTCGGGTGAGTGGGTGGGTTGTGCAGAGTGGTTGCATCTGGTGGGTTTGGTTTGTTATGGGGAGTAGGGTGGTTGTTAGGTTGGGATAGAATGGTTGAGTGGAGCAGGGAAGAGCAGTTGAGTGGGCTGGGGTAGAGCGAATGAGTGGGGTGGTAAGGGTTGAATGAGTGGGTTGGGGATGAGTGGAGTGAGTGAGAGGGGTGGGGACGAGTTGGCAAGTGAGTTGATAAATGAGTGGGGTGGGGGTGTGGAAGAGCACTTGAGTGGGGTGTGGCAGATTGGTTGAGTGAGTTTGGGGAAGGTTGAGCGGGGTGAGACGTAGTGGGTGAGTTGGGCGGGGAAGAGTGGGTGGGATGCGGTAGAGTGCATGAGCGGGTGGAGTAAGTGGGTGAGTTGGGTGAAAAGGGAGTGGGTGAGTCCTATTAAAAAATGTCATGGGCAGGCAGACAAAAATCAGCAATTGAAAAATCTCAAAGGGACAATTGCGCCTGCAAGTTCATATCGACAGCAAAATAAAACAAGTCGCACTTTTATAAAAGAAAAAGTGTAGCACACATTTTAATAATTACATCTGTCTTTTTATTGTAAGGCTGTGGTTCTGTACCATCGTAAAAAATAGAAGGCCAATTCCAAAAAGCTATTGGCAGAGGTGATATTTGAACCCTGCTTTCATAAATGCTCAATTGGTGACCCAGGCAAATTCCATGCGATTGAGGTCCACAGAAGTGGACATTTGAAGTATGGCGGTTGGACTTGGTTGATGTTCTTCTAAGCTTCTACTGGCTTTATCTTTGCGTCATTCATTGCGAAGGGATGAGACAGAGCATTCACTGCCGACAGACCCCCAGTCCACTGTATTGCCTTTGAGAGGACTTATATCCATGTAGAGTATGCGTCTTCCCGTTTCTACTCTCTACAAACTAAGATTTGGCTTGCTGATATGGGAAGCTGTTCGACTCTGAACCCCACCAACTCCGTTATTGAATTTGACTTTTGTATTATTATTTTGGTAGTTTTGTGTTCATGTCTTCAAAAAATGTAAACACATTTTTAAAAAGAAACCATCAATTCACAGTCAAGCAAAGTGGGTGCTGTCATTTAGGTAGAACAATACTTGCAACGGTGTGTATTGTGACATTTTCATTAAAATAGTGTGGGTTCCCTTTTTCGTTTCTTACCTTGCTTACTGCATCTTTACATTCACACAGACCGCTAGTCTATTGTATTGCATATGATATGGTTATAATATAAAGACGTGTAGCACAGGTCTGTTCCCGTGTTCTTAAGCTTGCCATTGAGCAATGCGGGATCTATCTAGCGCCACACCGTGGCGAGGTGCAGCTACTTTCTCATTAGTCATGTCGGCGATGAGCGAAAAGAAATGAATCAAGCAGCAGTCGCTCAATAAGGCAAATGATTTCTCATCAGGACAAAGAGCACATTGTTTTTTTTCCTGGTTTGTCTGCTCTTGAGGACAAGTAATGGATGTGACAAACAAATTCGCTATCTCTGGGGGTCAGCGCATCACCAGCAGTCAAGACCTGGTCAAACAGGAGAAGCAGAAATGCAAAACCGAGAGAACCATGAAAGATGCATTCTTGGACAGCATTGTGGCTCCACATACCCATCAACATGGGACCAAAACTCGCCCTCATGCAATTAGAAAAGAAGTCAAAACCACCCTGCTCTTCAGGGAGCAGCTTATTAAGATTCACCACCCCCAAGATTCCCTACTCCAAAACCAGCCAGCTCAGGATCCCCTCTCAAGATGGCCCTGTATAGCACTCCACCCCTGCAGGTTGCACGGTTGCATGTTTGCCACTAGCTGCAAATGCAGATGTTAATTCCCTGCTACAATAAATGGCATGCAAGTAATGAATGCTTTGTTGTAAGTACTGATCCCCTGTAAGCATATAGTGTATGGCTATAATGCCTCCTACCAATTCCTAAAACTAGGTTTGTGTTCAGTACATTCTCAATAGAATATTTAAAACAATAAAATATAATATTACATTCTCTCGTTCTGCCTTTGGAGGTGTGGGAGAAAAGTGGTGGTGATTCCGTTACCACCACTTTTCGTGCAGCGCCAAATTATACATTGTGGCGTATTTACCGCCAGCAGAATTACTGTACAGTAAATCTGCTGATTTTCAGAGGATTCACTGCCAACTTGTTGCAGGCGGTAAATCCTCCACTTTACAGCCATAAATTGATAGATTTACTGTAATTCCGCCAGCTGAAAATACACCAAAAATCCACAAGGAGTACTATGGATTGGTGGTAATTTGGCAGATTTACTGCTGGAATGCCACTAAACTCGTAGTGAGGCCATGGTCTTGCTAGTGCTCAAGAAAAACCACTTTGTACCAACAGAGCTTATTATTATGAAGACAAGTATTACATTTACTGAACTCTGAACTGCTTCTGTTGTTAAACCATATAGTCAGTTAATCAGGCAGGATAGCTCAGGGGCGACGTGCTCGCCTTGGAAGCAAGACGACATGGAGCAACACAGGTTCGATCCCCGGGTCTGCGCTTTTGTCATGGAGTTTTGTTGAATTCTATGTTTCTGCTTATGCTCTCTTGCAGCTGGCATGGCCAGGCATGGAGAGCGTGGCCTTGTGTTTTGTTACTTGAATTTATTACAGTACTACAAAAAAAGATATGGTTAACATCAACAGACTGAGCTACAATTATTACTACACTTCTATTAGTGCAGTAGGTGCTAGAGCTGGGATGGTACTTGCTGCTCTAACTGTATGTTGTGGTACCTAAAGTAGTCTACGTTTTTCATGTTGTTTTCTGTGTTTTCATTTAATTGCTGAAAGATGTCCAAACAAAAGAACCAATGCAAATCTTTTGAAAGACCAATTCGAAAGTTCATTGGTAGAGGTGGCTCTATCGCTGTATGAAGTGACAATCCCATTGCACCGTGCTACAGTTAACAGCCACTCTGAGAGTGTCTGATTCATATCTCTGATATGGAGATTTTAATCCCCTGCAGTGCCCAGCCACCTTTGGTCCCGTGCATTGTGTTTGCACCTTGCACATGCGCAATTTCTATCTGCCCAGGCTGCAAAATGTCAATAAGCTCCGATTAGGGCACCAAGGCTTGATGTCTATACTTAACATGCCACCCAATGAGACAATTAAAACTGCAGACTTTAACCCAACTTGTATACCTTTCCTCCTACTTTTCTACCCCATTGAAAGGACGATGTTGTATTCTGTCTCCCAAGCCTCGTGAATCATGGAATGTGGAAGGTTCGGGAGATTGGATGGGGGACAGTTGGTTGTGGTGGAGAGAGCGTGCTGCGTGCAATATCTCTGCAGCCCCTAAATAAAGAACCTAAAGTTCACCAGCTCACCTCAATTCTTTCACTGGTGATGAGGATCCGGGCTGAGGGTCGGCCGGCCCTGAAGGAGAGCCTTCATCAGCGGGCAGCTGTGAGTTACTCTGGGAGGTTCGGTTGGACGCCTTGCAATCCCTCCCGGCACACCCGCAATGTTGGCACCGCCAACCACAAACTGAAAAGTGCCTGCCTTGCAACATTACAGGCAAATTGTCAATTTAACAAGCCCCAGGGAAGAGAACTTGGACGCCGCGCTCGCGGTCTAGAAGAAAGGACCTATGAGCGTTGGGGCAATGTCTCTGCAGTATTGGTTGCAAGAGCAACCAAGAGAAACATTCACTTGTTCAGGCAACAGAGAAAATTATAGCAGTCTAGCAAAGCAACCATCTGACCTTTTGAGATGAAGGTGCATGAACAAATTAATGGGTTAATGTTGAACACTGCCAGGAAGGTAAGGTGGTTGAAGCAGAAGTAGTGTCAAACGTCACCACAAATATCAGAAGACATTGGGGCAGAGTATACTAATTGAGGGAACATGGTAGCTGCAATCATGGCACCCCAGCACCATTTTTACTGAGCCAGGCACGCCAGCAATAACATGGGACAAAGGGATGTCAATTGGGGGTCGCCAGAGGTCGCAATGTCAACCTCTGAGGTCTCCCTTGCGACCTCTGTGGTCTCCCGTGCGAGCGACCTCTAAAAAAAAAAAAAAAAAAGTCTTTTTTTTTTTTTTTTTTTTTGCAATGCAAGCTCCTTGGCTGTGGCCAGCACCATATAGCTCTTTAATTCCGGAGTGGCTAGCTTTCTTGTTCAGGCCCCTTAAAAAAAGAAGAAAAATAAGAACATGAGGATGAGGGCCACATGTCTAACAGTTTCAGCACTGAACCTAACTAAGAAAAAATAGGAATGCCAAAAAAATGTGTCTTTCTGGAATTCTATACAATATTTGCTAGATTCATTAAAGGTTTATTTCAGGCACACTTCAGGGGGTGAGATACTGATTTAGTCTGTTCTCAAATGCCTCAATTCAGCCTTTCATCCTTCTAAGGTGGATAAATGGGTACCAACACAGGTTGGGTGATATTGGGTGTATATTTCTTCTATGTAAAGCGCTTAAGCTTAAGTGCTATATAATAACACATCATTATCATTTGGTCATGGACGTCTGTTTGCAATCACAGTAATTTGGTAATATGGGCCTATACACACTGATCTTAACGATACATATGGCGATCCATTCAGGTATGAAATGTACATCACGTTATTGTGATATCGTAACCATATTCTTCATAGTGTACAATGCTATGTGATCCCACTTCCTGTTTTGTCAACGGGTGAAAGTTCGTGTTCCATCGCTTCCCGAGATATCACTTTTGGATGGGGTCAAATGACATCACTTCCTGTGATGTCATCAGGGGTCAAGGGTCGTGTGATGTCACTTCTGCTACCCCTGGAATTTTGGTGAAATGACGTCCGTGATGGGACAGGTGGAAAATGTTATTTGACACCACCTTCTAGCAATTGGGGGAGAAACATGTACACCTTCTAGGAAACAGACTTTCCTTTTACAGAATTTGGGCGAAGCAGGATGTGTATATACGGACTTCCTGAGGTGGCGAAGGCAGGTCAAGGGGACCTGGATGACTATAAGGTGGCAGTGCAAAGATTACAAAATCATTTTGACTCCGATAAGAATATCACTTTTGAATGTCATACATTTTTTGAAAGGTCACAAGAACCTGTAAAATGCTTTGTAGCAGCACTGAGAGCCCCGAGTCATATTTGTGAGTTCAGGGGATTGGCCAACTCACTGATCAGGGACCAATAAGTATGTGGCACCAACTATAGCAGGGTACAAGAAAAAATACTCTCAAAGGATTTGCCCCTTGACCACGCCATGAAAGTTGCAAGGAATATGCAGCAGACAGCTCGGTATATGACAAATATGAGGTCTGAAAAACAAGTGCAAGAGGTGTCGGCAATCAGACAGCCAAGGAAAGTAAAAGACAGAAAAGATCCAAAATACTTTAAATGTGGTAGCAATAGGCACATCCAAGCCAGTTTCATTTGTCCTCTAAGGTTTGTGAACTGTCTTAAATGCAAGAGAAAAGGCCATTTTGCTAGAGTGTGCCAAGAATCCTTGGCAGAGGCTATAGAGCAAAAAGGGCATCGGGCAGAGCAAGAAGATGCTTCAACGAGCGTGTTCAAGTGATAACACAACGTAAGCATGTCCTGGAGACCAGTGCAGTGACTGGAAAAAGAAAGAGCCCAACTGATGTTTTTGATGAATGGAAACGTGTTACTATGAAGGTGGACAGTTGTTCTCCATGGACAATCATTTCAGTTGAGATGTACAAAGAATGTGTAGAAGGCAACGTGGAAGACTTACTCAAACATGATATAGAGCCATATGCCTATGGCAGTATGAAAATTGACTTAGTGGGAACATTTTCAGCCACGATTAAGTAAAAAGGAAGAAATTGTGTGTCGGACATGTACGTCACGAACAAAGGGTCATCATTACTAGGTTGGGATGAACAATATAATCTGGGAATTCACATTTAAGCCAATGTGTCTACTCCAGTACCAGTGGCTGAAGTGGAGGATAGATGGGAAAGAGAATTCCCAGAAGTGTTTTTGGATTACTTAGGAAAGCTCAAGGGTTTTGAGCATTGCATCAAGCTCAAGAAAGACGCTATGCCCAAGGTCCTCAAAGTGACGTCAGTTCCCCATCAATTAAAGGAGACATTAAAAGAAGAGCTAGATTCTTTGCTTCAGAGATGCTTCATTGAGAGGATCAAAAGCTCAGAATGCTTATCTTCAGTAGTATTTGTGGCACAACCAAATGCTAGCATACGAGTTTGTGCGGACTTGAGACCGCAATAGTAACATTTGGGTAGATCGCCACCAGTCATCTCAGAGGCTTTATCAATGTTAAGTGGTTCCAAGTTATTCACAGTGATCGATTTGTCTGCAGCATGTCATCACATTCTACTTACATGTGAATGCCAGCATCTGACAGCATTCATCACCACTGAAGGAAATTTAAAATATTGTCATATGCATTTTGGACTTCCCATTGTGGTGGCAGTTTTTCAGAGAGTTATGGAGAAAGTGTTGGAAGGAATTCCCAACATCATAGGTACAGGACGATGTTCTGATTCACCAAACCACGCCAGGTGAACATGATGAAGTGTTCAGGAAGGAGCTGCACAGATTGAAGATGGCAGGTTTGACAGCCCAGCAGAGGAAATGTTGCATAGCCGTGGAAAGTGTTGATTATCTAGGACATTATGTGTCAAGAAAAGGAATCAGTCCCAAGTTAAGCCTTGTCAAAGCGATCAACAAAGCTCCTGATCCCACAGATAAAGATCAACTTTGATCATTCCTTGGTTTAGCTGAATATTACCATAAATTTGTCCAGGGATTTTCCATTATCTCCACACCATTACGGGGACATTTTGTGCCAAGGATAAGTCGGTTCTCGCAGAGGATGCAAGCATATTGGGTTCGGGAGTAACGCTCACGCAATGTGATGGGAGCAAAGAGGAGCACATAAAAGGCTTTTGCATCAAGATCACTCAAGGGAGCTGAAAATAACTATTCTGTTATTGAGAGAGCAGCGTAAGCAGTTTTTTGGGCCATATTGCATTTAAGTTCATTTTTTTGTGGGGCTGAGAGTTTATCGTTAGGTCAGATCATAAGCCGTTGGACTAGATGTTTGCATGTGGAAGTTGGGGTGCAGGATCCCCGAGGATCAGCAGATGGTGGTTAGGTTTGCAGGGTTACAATGTTAGAGTTATCTGCTGGGGAAACAAAATATAGTAGCTGATTGCCTGTCAAGAATGTCAGTGAGCGCAAGTGAAGTTGATTTTAGAAGTTGGAATGAGGAGGTTATTGTTGCCAGCATTGATTTGGGAAGTGTGGAGCAAACTGAATGGGAGAGTTGTGAGGGAACTGATGAAGAATGGAAGATTGTTAAGGAGTGGGCAAGCAAGGAGATTTTGGACAAGAGATTTGAAGTGTGGTGGCAGGTATAGGGGAGGCATTGTATCACAAGTATGCCACTGACACAATGGGTACAATTTATAAAACCTTTATTGAAATTTTTGGGGTTGGAGAAACTCCTACCTTACCGTATAACTAAGATGGAAGTAGTCTCAGCCATCAAATAATAAAAGTCCTAGTGGAGTCCATCAAATCAAAATGGCCTATGCTAACAAAACCTAATGCCTGCCCTATCTCTTGTAAAAAAAAAAAAGTGTAAAAAGGAGAAATGTATGCAAAAGAAAATAATCAGTGTTCAAATGAATAAATGTGGTTGAACCAGCTCTTCTCCCCACGTTAGACCTTATGGAATAAGGCAGTCCCTGTAGGCAGGATGACACACACTGGCTTGGTTTCCAACACAATAAACCATTAAAAAATGGGAATCGAGGCCCGTCTGGCCTTCCACATTAAAGTCTCTTTTCCTGACTTACAAAATAATGTTTCAACCAAAAGGTTCTGTGTCGAGCTCAGACCTTTCACCATACAGTTGACATAGGTCCCCCTCTGCCGGGCTCAGACCTCTCATGACAAAGTTCAACACAAACTTACAAGGGGTCTCCCTTCCGCAAGCTTATTATACTTCGGTCTCCCTCTGTCAGGCTCGGACCACTTTGTTATGTTGAAAACTTTCGAATGTGCGTGGCTTTCTTTACAGACCGTTAGCTAAACCAAGCTATATGGTCCTCTTTTTAGGGGCCATGTGGGTGAGGACTAAATTGTATCACAACAAACACAATCCCACAGCAACGGCTTCCTCCCACTCAGGCTATGAGTTGTCGGTAGCATCTGCCCGCTATACATACAAGCTGCCCAGTCAATATATAAGCAGACACACATGGCCTTTCAAAAAATAACACATATTTTAATGTCTATCACAGTCATAAAAAAGTAAAAAACACCAGTGATGCATCGAAAAAGAACCCTACAGGTTCACAGAAAAATACACCAATTCATTAAGTGTCTATCTGAACATCACCCATTAGGTTTGTACAATCAAACATAATATGTGGACACACTTTCGTTGTATATTCTTATTACAATATTCTCCTCTTCTTTGGGAAAACCAACGTGCCAACACTAGACATGTGTTTCTAGAATCTATACATTTCACAAGAATACAATCAAGTTAATTTCCTTTGTATTTCTTCACAGATTCTATCTTCAGGACACTGTTTCTTTATCACATAGTCACATTTGAAACGTGTTGCATACCAAGGGCACACTTGTACTCCCAAAAATAGATCTAAAAAAGATTTAAAACAAGACAGACATCTATATCAGATATCATGTGTGGTATCATGTAATGTGTAACAAGGCAGAGCTACTACATACATAATCTCTTTTTACTTATTAGCCGGTGGGACAATTTTCACTCAAGCCCTGATCATCCCTAGATCTGGGCAGTAACCAACCCCAAAACATGAGTTGTGTGCTTCATCTGTAGTTATATCAACATGCGCATATCTATGTTACATGCAATTTCTATATAATGATCCTACATCTAATGCGTCACAAAAGAACATGGTCATGTATCTTCTATGGTAGTCCTTATTTGCTCATCACATTTTCACTCACGTGTAAATGTGCTTCGATCTTATGTGCGGATTATTCACTTCATTTCCTTGGTAATTTCATTCAAACACTTCTATTACACGAACACGTGTTGCTGATTTGCCGCGGTCTACCTAGTAATCAATCACAGTAAACAGTTCTCTATGACTACACCGAGTATCAACCTGTATCAAAACTACAGAGCCACGTGTTACTGATTTACCGTGATCTACCCAGCAATTAATCACAAGGAACTACACCAAGTCTGAACCCATTGAACATTTACCGCACTTGTAATGGCCCATCACTGGTTGTGTATTCCACAGAGTTGACTGTGGCAGTTGTTGTTGGTAAATGCTCAGTGTGCAATCTCACATCGAACATCAAAGAGATTGAATTAAAAGGTAGAAAGTGGACGTGAAAACACTTCTCCAATTGTAACACGAAAGGGGCAATTTATGTTATAAATTGCCCGTGTGGTTTGCAATACATCGGGAAGACTAAGAGACCTGTGCGACTAAGGATCTGTGAACACAGATCCTGTGTCAAGAATAAGGTCCCCGACAAACCGTTAGTAGCACACTTTATTGCAGCAAAACACACCCATGAAGACATTCATTGGACCATCATTCAGATAATTAGCCCCCATCCGAGAGGGGGGGATAGAGATCTGAAGCTAAGAAAAATTGAACAAAAGTGGATTTTTTACCTCAACACGGTCAAGGATGGTTTAAATGTGGCTATTGAATGGGGCTTGTTTATACATTGATACTCTTCAATGCTCAAAAATTGGGTGCCTTTAGATCTGTCACGTATGGAATATATTGTACATGTGTTTTTGTGCACTCGAAACACTTTTGTTCTGTGTGAAAAATGGTTATATTTTTCCCCTATGCCGCACACAGTATTCATTATGCATATATCCGTCTCTATTGTAAACATGAAGCCGATAAGCAGCCGGTCACGTCAGGGACAAAATAGTAATTTGAGGTAAAGACTACGCAGCCCATGAGCACCTGGGCTGTCAGTAGTATTCTGTCATCACGCCCCACGGTCACAAGACGAAAAAACATTGTGACGCAATCGCGCATAACCCCTCTCTTGGCAGTCGGGTGGTATATTAACACACGTGACCGTTCGTTACCGTAGAGAAACTTTGGAAGAGGACGAACGATAGACGCTTGAAACTCCTTCGCTAAGGTAACGCGAGGGGAGAATTTGATTGAATAGAGCGTTACCCTATGGATAGTAAGAGCGATGCTAATGGCGTTTTACTGTGTTTAGAGGCGGGTTGACATGGACCGTTGAAGATTGCGAGTAGACAACTTGAAAGCAACGGGGAAAGAAACGAGGAAGTTGTGTTTGGCTTTCCCATTTAGCTTTAAGCATTAGAAGAGGCTGCGACATTGGTGTTTAATGGGTTCACACTCGGTGTAGTTCCTTGTGATTAATTGCCGGGTAGATCACGGTACATCAGTAACACGTGGCTCTCTAGTTTTGATACAGGTTGATACTCGGTGTAGTCATAGAGAACTGTTTACTGTAATTGATTACTAGGTAGACCGCAGCAAATCAGCGACACGTGTTCGTGTAATAGAAGTGTTTGAAGGAAGTTACCAAGGAAATGAAGTGAATAATCCGCGCATAAGATCGAAGCACATTTACAAGTGAGTGAAATTGTGATGAGCAAATATTAATGATTACCATAGAAGATACATGACCATGTTCTTTTCTTTTGTGACGCATTAGATGTAGGATCATTATATAGAAAGTGCATGTAACATAGATATGCAGATGTTCGTATAACTACAGATGAAGCACACAACTCATGTTTTGGGATTGGTTACTGCCCAGATCTAGGGATGATCAGGGCTTGAGTGAAAATTGTCCCACCGGCTAATAAGTAAAAAGAGATTATGTATGTAGTAGCTCTGCCTTGTTACACATTACATGATACCACACATGATATCTGATATAGATGTCTGTCTTGTTTTAAATCTTTTTTAGATCTATTTTTGGGAGTACAAGGGTGCCCCTGGTATGCAACACGTTTCAAATGTGACTACGTGATAAAGAAACAGAGTCCTGAAGACAGAATCTGTGAAGAAATACAAAGGAAATTAACTTGATTGTATTCTTGTGAAATGTATAGATTCTAGAAACACACGTCTAGTGTTGGCACGTTGGTTTTCCCAAAGAAGAGGAGAATATTGTAATAAGAATATACAACGAAAGTGTGTCCACATATTATGTTTGATTTTACAAACCTAATTTTTCTGTGAACCTGTAGGGTTCTTTTTAGATGCATCACTGGTGTTTTTTTACTTTTTTTATGACTGTGATAGACATTAAAATGTGTTATTTTTTGAAAGGCCTTGTGTGTCTGCTTATATATTGAATGGGCAGCTTGTATGTGTAGCGGGCATATGCTACAGACAAACTCATACCCTGAGTGGGAGGAAGCCGTTGCTGTGGGATTGTGTTTGTTGTGATTTCTTTACAGACCACCACTGGACCACTTCAACTTAAAGTTTACAGTTTAACTTTCACTCTCCTCTTCTCTAGGAGTTCAACTTCTTTATTTAACTTTTGCTGTTCATTCGCTTTATCGCTTCAACCAGTGTACTTTTCACAGAGACATTCGAGTGGGCTACTTCTTTTTGCCGGACCACTCCGTTACTTAGTATCGCTGATTTTTCAGCTGTCTTTTACTTCAACGTTCATTCACAGGCCTGCCTTTCCTCGCGTCTCATCCACAAGCGTGCAGCCTTCACTTGGTATATAATGGTACTACTTCAAACTTTAACAAACACCAGTCTCTCAGGTTGCATGCCAACTCACCGGCTGTGTGTGTCTCTTTCTTGGATATGTGATATCCAATTCAAGAGTCAGGGATAGTACCACAGGCTTTGCCTTGCCTCCCCAACTCTGCCATTCACCCGGGAGGGTCGTTGGTGTCCTTGAAACACAATGCAGTCTTCACTTGTAGAATCTGGCCTTCACATGTTTTCCACGGCCTGTCGGAGGCAACATCCTCCAGTAGGGAACTATTGGGGTTTTTGACCCGCTGCTCTCGTCCCTTGGTCATTCGCTCTGCTCCAGTAGGTTTGACTTCATCCCGGAGGTTCTGCTCATTATCGTGGTCTGCCTTTCTCAGAGTGTGTCTTTGGGTTCTGCCTTTTATTTGTGTGAGGAGAGCTAATTGGTATCAGGTGTATGCACTTAGAATCAAGTGCCTGACTTTGCCTGATCTGATTAGCAGGACATGTCAAGTACGATGTGTGAAAGTTAATGTTACTCTTTCACCCTCTTCCTCTGCCCAGTGTTTGTGTAAAAAGGGGGAGGGGGGTACGAACATCAGTGAATCCAAAAAAGTAGTATGGGTTGGCTAAACAAAATAGGGGGGAATACCTCATCTCGCCATCGGCTGCCTCACCCCCACTCCCGAAGACCCCTCACCCAAGTGATCCTCCTGTACTGGTCCACACCCAGGGTCTGGATACAAAGGTGATGGCCGTGCCCTGGCCACCTGAGAGAGAGAGAGATCCCCGGGGATTAGCTGGTGAGACACCCTCTGGTTTCTCACAGAGGTTAATGAGTTGTTTTTCTTTGATGGTAGACTCAGGAAGGGTTTGAACATTGTTCCCCCAGAGGGTCTCGGGTCTAAACCTGTCAAACTAGTCCACAAAGGGCACTTGAGGGTGAGCATTACAAAGAGAAGGCTAAGGAAAATTTTCTGGTGGCCTGGAATGAATAGTATGGCAGAAAGATTGGTTAGAGAGTGTGTACCTTGTTGCTTGAGTGACCAGATGAAAGCGGTGTGTGAGACTCTGCTTATTCCTACTTTTCTTCCTGATCAACATTGGAAGAAAGTAGCTGTTGAGATTATGGGACCCAGTCAGGGTTTGGGGGTTGGTTTGAGTTTTCTGTTTGTGTTGGTTGATTTCGACACCAAATGGGTGGAATGGAGTCTGGTTAAGGAGGTTATGGTGAGGGATCTCATTACTTTCTTGGAAGATGTGTTCTATAGAGAGGGTTTTCCCATTGGAGTGCAGTTTTGTTCCGATTTCATGACGACATTTTTGAATAGTTATGCCATTTAAGATACCTGCACTGCTTTGTATCAACCTAGGGCGAATGGTCTGGTGGAAAGAGTTAAACGATTCATCAAGAGTGGAATTCAATTTGCTTTAAGATTAAATTTGCCAATGAAGGTTGTTCTAAATCACATATATTGGGGTTATCTCACTACATCAGACTAGTGATTAAAGTACCACCTTTTGTTTAATTGAAACAGAGAGAGCCGGGGACCAAGGTATGTCTGGGTTGGCTAGTGTTGGCCAATTCCGTTTATGTAGATAGGAGTTCTATAATGGACTTGATCAAGAAGAGTCAAAGGCAAGCCAAGGAAGTGTTTGATTATGGAAAGCATGTGAGGGATTATGCATGGAAGGCAGGAGATTGAGTGTTAAAACGCAATCCCAGATCCATTAAGTGTTTGGAGGGCAAATTCCTGGGCCCGAAGAGAATTTCTGCTGTGAGGAATAGTGTGGTTATTGTGGAGGGAGGTGAGGAATGGTTGATGGGTAGGTTAGTGCCTTGTGGTGAAGGTCATGGCAGTGCACCATAATTAGAGGAAGAGAAGGTTCGTCGGCAGGAACCAATGAAAGTGATGTGGATTTGCCAACAAAAAGACAGAGTAAAGAGCCAAACTGGTTGAGGGATTTTGTGTGTGATTGAGTAGCAATAAAGCTGGTGCATTGTCACATTCCATATGAACACTGTTTGCCATAACCAGCTTTTGTAATGTACACAGGTTCTAAATTCCTAATGTTTTTTGTCATACTGCAGGTTCTTCTTTAGCAATTTTAGTATCCACGTTTTCCCACCCTGTTCTGTCATACAATTTTCTTTTCATCGTAGTTAGTGAGAGAAAAAAACATTCATTGTGTACGGCACATTTTATACTGTTCCAGAAGGTTGCATTCCGTCTCCCGAGCCTCGTGAGTCATGGAATGTAGAAGGCTCGTGAGATCGGATGGGGGACGGTTGGTTGTGGTGGAGAGAGCTAGCTGCCTGCGCTATCTCTGCAGGTCCAAAATAAAGAACCTAAACTTCACTGGCTCACCTCAATTCTTTCAGACCACATTCTGGAGAAGACCGTAGTTATTTTTTGTGCATTTCAACTCTAGAACTACTTCACCTGCAGCACCTTTAACCTTCTTATCTGCTGTCCCTGCGACTGAACAGATAATTCCAGCAATGCCCTGGAACACCAGCCTGCAGAGGAGAACCAAGCTCAGGAAGCTTTGTGGTTCCCGCAAGCCCCTTTACGCAAATCCAGCACAGGCTCATCACTCTTGGGATTTCACTCACATAGTCTGTCATTTATTACCACACAAGTAGGAAGGTGGACCCACATGACAGGAAAATTGCATACCAGGACAAGTAGGTCTTGTAGAGTTAATTGTGATATAGTAACCAAGCTCTGAACATTTTATATATTAACTGCATGAAAGTAAGTTGTACTTTATACATATAGATATGTGAAAGAATTTGTGACTATCCCTTTTAGGATTGTAGAAATATAGTTAACATAGATAGTAGGCTTCCCAGATTTGCTTGATGGAAGTATGGTAACCTTAAGCTAAAGTACTGTACATTAACATTCCCTTTTTCTACCTTTCACTTTAGGCATCTGTGCAAGTTCATGGGTGAGCTGCTGCAACAAACTAGAGGATAGTATGGTAGCTAAAAAAATCATTGTTGTGTGATTACAGGATCAATGTCACTGTAGGTGTGATCTACACCACGTGCTGAGTTCTAGGCTGTAAATTGAGGACTGCAAGGTCAGTTAATGTATTGCACTCTACTTTAGCTCTCCTCACTCACTAAGCTCACCTACTGACTCACCCGGCTCACTTAATCTACCTCACTCCTCTCACACAATCTTCATCGCCATGTTCACCCACTCTCTCGCACCATGCTGACCCCATTTTACCTTATCTTACCTCACCCAACTTTCCAGTCTCCCTCAGCTATCATGCCTGCTCTACCACTCCCCTTTCACCCACTGTTCCTCACATACTTTTCTTTAGCCTGCTCACCCTCACTCACTCTACCTCACACCACCTACTCTACCCACCTCCCTCACCCTGCTCACTCACTCTCCCTCACCCCACTCTCCTACTCTCCCTCACCCCGCTCTCCTACTCTCCCTCACCCCGCTCTCTGACTCTTCGTCACCCCACTCTCTGACTCTCCCTCACCCCACTCTCTGACTCTCCCTCACCCCACTCTCTGACTCTCCCTCACCCCGCTCCATGCTCTCCCACTCTCCCTCACCCCGCTCCATGCTCTCCCACTCTCCCTCACCCCGCTCTCTGACTCTCCCTCACCCTGCTCTCTGACTCTCCCTCATCCTGCTCTGCCACTCTCCCTCACCCCGCTCTCCTACTCTCCCTCACCCCGCTCTCCTACTCTCCCTCACCCCACTCTCTGACTCTCCCTCACCCCACTCTCTGACTCTCCCTCACCCCGCTCCATGCTCTCCCACTCTCCCTCAACCTGCTCCATGCTCTCCCACTCTCCCTCACCCCGCTCTCTGACTCTCCCTCACCCTGCTCTCTGACTCTCCCTCACCCTGCTCTCTGACTCTCCCTCACCCTGCTCTCTGACTCTCCCTCACCCTGCTCTCTGACTCTCCCTCACCCTGCTCTCTGACTCTCCCTCACCCTGCTCTTTGACTCTCCCTCACCCTGCTCTTTGACTCTCCCTCACCCTGCTCTTTGACTCTCCCTCACCCTGCTCTTTGACTCTCCCTGACGCTGCTCTCTGACTCTCCCCGACGCTGCTCTCTGACTCTCCCTGACGCTGCTCTCTGACTCTCCCTCACCCTGCTCTCTGACTCTCCCTCACCCTGCTCTCTGACTCTCCCTCACCCTGCTCTCTGACTCTCCCTCACCCCGCTCTTACTCTCCCTCACTCCGCTCTCTTACTCGCCCTCACTGTGCTCTCTTACTCTCCCTCACTGTGCTCTCTGACTATCTCTCATCCTGCTCTCTGACTCTCCCTCACCCCGCTCTCGGACTCTCCCTTACCCCACTCTCCCACTCCCTACTCTCCCACTCTCCCTCATCCTACTCTGCCACTCTCCCTCATCCTGCTCTGCCACTCTCCCTCACCCCGCTCTCCCACTCACCCCGCTCTCCCACTCTCCCTCACCCCGCTCTCCCACTCTCCCTCACCCCGCTCTCCCACTGTCCCTCACCCCGTTCTCCCACTGTCCCTCACCATGCTCACCCACTCTCCCACCCTGCTTACGCACTCCAGCTTGCCTGCTCCACCTCATCTGCCAACCCACTTTCCCCCACCCACCCTACAACAGCTCCCTCACCCCCTGAAAAGACGATGTTCAGTGCCCATTGATCAATAAGAAAAAACAGGTGGTCCACATTACCATCTGGATCCAGATGGTGGAAGGCTTTGAGGATGTTTAGTTCATGGAGGAGACTACCGCTGCCCTGGCAAGAATAAACATGATGCAGGAGTGAAAGGACATTTTTCAAGCAAACCCGCCATGAAATACCTGATCACAGTACACATCTGGGACAACATCTGCACAAAGGGCTCATCACCCCTGATAGCTTTTGAGGGCATAATGAATAGTCTTTTTTTTTTAATGTGCTCATAAATATGCTGGAGATGTTGCCATATGTAAGGCAGGAGGGCACCCGCAAATAATGCATTGTGATGGACAACGACCCCAAGCACTCATCTGCAATCACCTTTAAAGAGGGACAGAGACTCACTTGTGCTCAAAAGCTTATGGGGTGCCTCAGACATGTGCACAAGTCCACCAAGAAGGCCAAGTTCTTGGAGGGCATATCAATTATTTGGTGGAAGGTCCTTACCCCAGATACCTGTGAAAGGATGATGAACCACATTCAGAAGAAGATGCTCTCCGTCATTGTGGTGTGTAGTAAGGCTGCATGCAATATGTCAATGCACTAAAAGGACCGCTCTGAGAGCTTGTGCTATTGTTACTTGGCAAGACTACCTTTATGCTGTGCAAGTGACCCAGTACCTAAATACTGTTCATTAAAGAAGTACATACCAGCACTGTTAAGTTTTATTGCAGGAGAAGAACCACACGTGTCGCCTAGTAGAGTAAAGTGTTTAGTAAAATCAAACTGTTGGATACAAAGTTTAAATGAAAAAGGCAAAGCAGGTGGAACAATCAGACTGCAGGGAAGGCAAGTTGATGGATGCCACTAGTATTGTGGACCAACGGAACGCGTGTTTGTTAGGAAACAGAGATAGAAAGCCTTTGTACACACAATCATTTGTATATTTAAGTTTTATAAAGCTGGGGCTCGTCACCCTCAAACCTGTATGCACAAAGGCGATGGGGGACACAGGAAGGCCTGCATTGTTGTCTGAGACACCAAATTCCACTCACTTGCACCACTGCTCATATTGCTCACAATTGACCAAATGTTTCAATGTGCCCGGGCAGTGCTTACATATCACTTGCTAATACTCCACTGGAATGGTTTCAGTGCATAATTGGGCAACAGGAGACTGATGTTCTTCTGTATGTGTACCATTGGGAGGGGCAATGGGCCTTTCAGACATGTGACAAATCTCTTGATGTCATCACTTCCTCCCTTGGGGGGGGGGACCTTTCCCATGGGGCCAGAGAGGTGAGTCCACTACCCGATTGTCCTCCGGCTGGATGTGGTGGGGGCTGGGAGGGTGATACTCAGTGGGAGGATCCCACCAGACTGGAGCCCCTTTGTGGAGGAAGGAGGAAGGGGAGACTATTAAAGCAGAACAACATACAACACCATACAACAACTACTACTCTACCCTCAAAAACACATCCCCCACACTGTTGGGGCCAACACACTCCCATCCTCTTTACCTCATCTTCCTACTCATAGTTACTTTATGCAGAGTAGACCTGTCTGGGAGTATGAGAAAACCATACTGTGATGAGGAAGAGGAAGGAAAACTTGGAAAACTATGGCTCTGTAGATACTGTTATGAGGAAGAATAGGATTGAAGAGCCCTTCGCGGAACCAAAACAAACATATTAGCTCTCAGTCACACCCAAGCTGTCCAAAGATAAAAAGAAAGGAGGCACTCTCGCTGTCTGATCCTCCCTGGAGGAACCGCAAGTCCGGGACCCATGTATTGAGGGAACCGGAGATTACCATATGAGAAACAGTGCCTGGCAGGATAGTAAACTGGAAGAAAAGACCAAGGGAAGAGAGGCATATCCTTTGGCAAATGTCAAGAGAAAACCAGGTGAAGAAAAATAGATCCTTTGACAAAAGTCAAGAGAAGACCAGGGGAAGAGTGAGATATCCTTTGGCAAAAGACAAGAGAAGACCACAGGAAGAACAATATATCCACTGGCAAAATCACGGACATAATTGGGAATATTGAAAGAGGGCCTAAGAAATGCTTGGGTAAGGGAGGCATGTGTCCCCATCTTTGTAGCACAGTGAAGGGTTGCCTAAGGAGCCCTGGGGAAGGGAGACTCCCCCCTCCACCTGTGTGGAACTACATTGAAAGGCTTAGTGACGGACAGGGGAAGAGGGATATTCCTCCTACAGTCACAAACTGCATGAAACCATCCAGAAGGAGTGAACCACCTTTCTGAAGTCGGGGTGAAACTAGTTATATAGATTTCTTTTTAGAGTATAAGGGATGGAAATAGATTTGGGACAATGGACAGTGACCTATTTTTTTGGACTGACATTCTGACACCATCCTTAGTTTTGTTTGAGGCAGAGAAACCCCTCTAAGTTATAGGGCCAGGCAGGCTTATTTTCCTTATTTTCTGTTAAATAAAAGTTTGTCAACAAGCATACAACCTTTGTGTCCCTCGTCTACTTCTGCACCCTTACAGATATCAAACTGGAAAGCGGGTGAACAGTGGTGCCAAAGTAGGTGGTGGGAAAGTTAGTGGTGCCAAAGGTGGTGTTGGGGTCTGCATGGTTGTAGGAGTATGGGTATGTGTTGGGTGTTGCTGGTGAGGAGAAAGCAGGAAGTACAACAGTGTGGGCATGTGAGGAGAAGGCAAGGATTGGAATGATGTGTTTGGGTGGGTGGGTGTGTGAATAGAAGGCGGGGCTACAATGGTGTAAAACATTACAAACAGGTGGAATACAGGGTCGGGGCTCCATCTGCACCCTCCTAATGGTAACCTACAATTTCTACTTGAAAGGTAGGAGTAGGCACCTGACCTTGCTCTGCACTAGCATGTCCAAATCATCACTGATTCAGCGTACTCTGTGAGCAAAATGTTGCAAAAGCTTCCTGTGAACTTTCAGCTTTGAGAAAATCTGACACATACAGGGTGCTGTCTGCTAGGAGTATGGGTGGAAATGCTGTTGCTTTGGTCTCTCCACAATATAAATGGGTGGCCCTCCCAATCCATGGCGCCTCCTTCTCTGCGAAGAAACATTTCATTATGTTAGAAATGTTTAGAACATCATGCAATGGAACACGTTTAAGGAGGTTACAGAAGAAATGGGGGATAGAGAGAGGCATGCAGTATAGAGACCATATGATTGCCTTTGTTACTGGTGTGTGTTCTACTTTTTACAATAACATACAGTGATACAACTTAATGAATGCAGGTTGTACTCATGAAAACATTGTATTACTATAAATGACAAGTGAGAGGGATATATACTGTTGAGAGAGATGTGTGGTATAAACCCTAGTAATATGTTGTACAGTAATAGAACACAACATTTGTAATACCTGCTAACGGGACAACATTCTCAATACCCTCCTTCTGCAGGTGACTGTTAACAGTGAGCCTCTGTCAATAAAATCATAATACAATAGTATGTTTGAATATTTTAGCACATCGCCACATACCAAAACAGACTGCAGAAAGTTACAGTTAATGGGAGGGAGAGATAAAGATAGATATGCGCAGAGAGAAACATACACTTGTAGTTGAGAGAAAAATGGCTTTGTCGGCGGGGTGCAGAATACATTGTACAATAACATTAGTAACATAGCATAATTAACACAGGTTACATGCCAGAAAACATTGCATCACTGTAAGTGACAGAAGTCAGAGAGGCATACCATAGACTGTAACGTGCAGTATAAACCCCACTGACATTCTGTAAGGTAACAGAACATACCATTTGCAATGTGTGCTAGCTAGAGGGTGCTCTTAATGTCCTCATTTTGTTGGTGGACGACCTCCAACTCTTGGGGGTGGGGCATGCTGATAAGAAAAATCAGTTAATTATTATATTAGAATATTTTAGTACATCATTGCATATCCAGACACATTGCAGGAACTTATAGGATACGAAGAGTGGGCAGAGGCCACACACAGAGAAAAAGACAGCCATAGGGAAGAGCGAGAGACAATGAAGAACATACTTTGAGAAACTAGAGGGTATCCTCGCACCTACTCCCCTCGGGTCGTCTTTTTAGGTGGCTAGGGAAATGCCATCACTTTTGGATCCTGACTCTGGGGGTGGGGAAGCGAGGGAAGATCACCTGAGTGGAGGGTCTTTAGTGATTGGGGAGAGGATATCCACAGGCGAGACATGGTATCCCCCATTTTCCTTATGAAGGCCAACCCAACCCTCTCATGGCCTTTATGGGCTATTATAACACATCTCCCCACATTTTACATCATTCAACCCACTGTTACTGGGATGAGGAAGAGGCAACTAAGAGTAGTGAACACTAGTACGTCATTTCACCACACTAGTACTGAGATGAGGAAAAGGCCTGCAGAGTATAGTAAAGGTCAGGCATGTCTCAACTGCTTTACTAGTTACCACCAGGCAATTCAAATCTGGGACTCACACCTGCAACCTGTCAAGTGGTTTCAGCTGTATAAGAAGGGAGGAGACCAACAGCAAAGAGACCAGCAGGGAATCCTGAATGTGAGGAGATGGCCGTGGTGGGTCCTGCAGGAGAGCTAGGACACCGAGAGACGACCCGAGGGAACTCTAGAGTCCAGGGTCAGGCGGGCCACAAGACAGGCACAAGAGGGGGAGCCTTGATGATCGAGTTGCGCAGCAGGAGCTGGGACACACAACAGAGAAGCCAAAACTCCCGCCAGGATCCACAGAGAGAAAGCGGAGCTACCGGTGTCTGGAGTTGCATAGCAGGAGTGGCAGAGAAAAGCCAAACTCCCGACAGTATCTGCAGAAAGAAAGCAGAGCTGTCAGCTGGATACCAAGAGAGATTGAAGTGTGACCCGGGCTTGTGGTTGCAGAAAGAGGTGCAAGTAGAGCCTAGACAATAAGAACAGCTTCCTGGGGGAGACGGCAATGTCCAATGAGTGAGGAGGGAGAATCACTGAAGCCGGGGTGCTCCTGGGGGTTGAGGGGATACCAAAGTGAATGCTGAGTGAATGGAAAAGCATGTGCACGATGAATCCAACCCAATGCCACGGGTTGGCAGGACATTAAGGACACTAAAATGTGCCATCTGAAAAGTAAAAGCTAACATATATTGAATACCAAGTCAAATGAAAGCTTTTAACAGAGTCATGATCTGACAAAAAGAATATGTGAACCTCAGATATTGCCTATTGTGAATGAAAAGCAAAAGCCATATGAAATACAGACCTCTTCAAGTATATAAAATTGTGAAAGAACCTGAAAGCAAAGTGGCGGGGAAACAAAACCAGTGTGAAGGGAACTATATGCATGCATACAGTATGACAACGCCAAAGACTGGCAAAGGAAAGGTGACACATTGTGGCAAAGCCAAAAGGCGAATAAGGAGACGCCATGGGAATGTGAACCTTGACAAAGGTATAGATATGGAAGAACCTGTGTAGGGCGGAAAGCCTAGGGTTCCTGGTTGCACGACCTGTAGTGGGTGGACCGTGTGGTCTAACAACTGCGCCTAAATCAGGGAACCCTAATTGAGAAAGCTAAAGAAGTTGCTGGAGCAAAGTAAGAGAAAGTCATTAAGAAACACAAAGAAGGAGAACGTTGATTTGGAACTGTTCTGAATAAACATTAGGCGGTTTATAACTTGGGGAAGGGAACCCCAAAGTTTTGTGGAACTGTCTTGGTCTCTGGGAAGGGAAATGTGAGATTTAGCAGAGCGTTTTTGAACTTGGCAAAGGAGACCCGGAGGTTGTGTGGATCTTTCTTGAACTGGAAGAAGGGAAGCTGAAAAGTAAGCTAGTAGCTGGAAGAAGCTCAGAACTTTGTTTGGAACACTATTTCTTGTATTGCTGAAATCACTACACATTATTTAAATTTAGTTGTGAGGGCAAGTATAGGTTTTGGACACCGCAGACTTTTAAGTTGAACTCTTTGACTCAGACTTTCTTTAGTTTCTTTGGGTAGGGAAATTCCACCTTAGAATAGGCCATTAGGCCTTCATCCATCCTGACAATTAAGTTAAATAAACCACTTTTGTTTGAACTTTGAATCTGTTGTCTGTATCTTGCTTCATGATGCATTCACAATTCATAACGATAGCAAAATTGGTATGTTGCTCCCAGGATTATGGAAACGCTGTCTACATAATTTTGCAGATCCCAGCTCAGGAATCACAAATTGGATCCCTTGGGACTGAGGCCAGAGATGCAGTCTCTGTATATTATGCACAGACTGTACAGTAACCACGTAATGTAGCAATAAAATATGGAGAGGGAGTGGAGAGGCTGTTCCAAAGAGGGGAGACAGCTGAAGAAAGCGATCAACCTCCTGCCCTCTGTTTAGAAAAACACTTTACACACAAAGAGTTTGTGCCAGAGGAGTGCAAAGGTAGTGGAGGAATATTTAGTAAGAGAGAGTTGCAGATAGTCTTGTCCCCAGCCCGAGACAGCCTTGAGGATGATACAGAGGGATTTGGATGTAATCCGTGAAGAAACCAGGAGTCAGTGAAGACTTTTTAGGGCAGGAGAGATGCAGTCCCTGGGCTTGTGGCCAAAGATAAGTCTCACTGCCCTATTCTGGATTAGCTGGAAGGGTCGCAGATTGGAAGAATGTAGATTCAGGAGAAGGCTATTGCAATAGTCAGGCCTAGAGAGAACCAGAGCTGGGATAACATTGAGCTTATGGGGGAAGGTGAGAAAAGGTAGAATTTCTTTGAGAAGGAAGAGCTGAAAGTGGGACTTCTTGGCAATGTCCCGAGTGTGAGGGAGGAAGGAGAGAGATGAGTCAAATATGACTCAGGAGATTCTGGCTTCAGAAGAGGGAGCAAAGGGAGAGCCCATGGAAGAAGGCCAGAGTGAAGGGAAGAAGTCGGGTGAAGTGGTCCCAATAGGAAGGATCTCCATTTCGCTGGCATTGAGGCAGAGATCATTTTAAGTGCACCAGGCCTGGATGGCAGAAAGGCAGTCAGGGATGATGGAAGGTACAAGAGGGTCAGCAGGAAGTTTGAAGAAGAGTTGTGTGTTGTCAGCATAGCACTGGAAGTTGGGGGGAGAAGTTGATTACGAAAATGCAACTGAGGCAAACCCAGACCCTAGTTTATCATGGTTACACCACAGTCACTGCTGCTACATTGAGCGATGGGCACCTGAATGCCTATGGACGTGAATTAATATTTACATCGCACTCCACCCCTCCATGCTGCACACATGTGGCCAAGGCCAGCACATAAAGGCACTGTTGCTTTAACCCTCATTAATAGCAAGGAGCTACCTAGTGGTGAAACGACAAACCGCAGCTCGAAGGTTTGTGCACTATCAATTTCAAAGCTGTATTGGGACCAAATCAGCATTGAGATCTGTGGCCACTCAGATAATTTAAAAATAAAAGAAAATGGATACATCCGAAACTCATTAAAATGTATGTTCTCTGCATAACCACTACTGAACAATTGGTTTTATCATTACAAATGTTGATGTTACTTTATAAATACTTTAGTGGGTGATCACGTCAAATATATCAAGTGGCATTCCCTGATGTTTAAAAGATGCTATTCTAGTGGGAAACAATGGTTTGAATCGGATTGTCTTTTGTTTTTCTTCATTCTCAGAATAAATGAACTGTCTGTAGTCCAGAATCTCCTGTAACCTACTAGTTCACCTAGAAGCTAATAGCTTAGCAAAAGTATAAATATCACAGTGTACATCTTGTTATCTATGTTTTTAAGGACACACATTTAGTTTGTATGCTAACCTTCACTTGGGATTCATTCTGCTGACCTTAAGCATGAAAACTATTTGTCTTTAGAGTAACCGGGTTACATTGAAGATGGACGTGTCGCACACAGAACATTCACATGTCATTGGAAAAGGTGGCAACAATATAAAAAAAGTGATGGAAGAAACAGGATGCCACATACATTTTCCAGATTCGAACAGGAACAACCAGGCAGAAAAAAGCAATCAGGTAATGTAGTGGTATTGCTCCCTAAAGCATTTTAAAAGAATGACCTCCATACAACGTTAAAATCTTTTGTAAACCAGAGTTCCTGAATATTCCATTCATAATGAAATTATTCAAATGTTGTTCTGAATGGTACTGTCTTGTTTTACTTCTGCTAATACAATTTCCCCATCATCCCTATCCTCAGCCTCTGTGATTGGGTTGTCATTGTAGACTTTTGACAGTGAGAAAATAGGATTATAAGCCAATGCCATCTTGTAAAATGTGAAAAACAACAATCAACATGTAGTAAAGTTTCCAGATCATTTAGATGAAATGTAGTCCCATGGGTAATAATCTGAGAACACCATTCTATCACTTTGTCTGATAGTGTTTCGGAGATAGTATTTTAATAATACGTTTTTCATCTGAATCTTATAGCAGTAACTCCTGCACTCATAAATTATGTTTTGTATCCCCCTAATCAAACCAGCCATTAGATATCTTGGGAATTTGCTGCTTGTTTGGGTTGTAAGGATTATTCTGAAATATCCATAAATTCTTTGTGCACAAAAATCTCCAACCTGCTAGATCAGGCATCTGCAACCTTTGGCTCTCCAAAGGTTTTGGTCTACTAGTCCCATCAGTCCTAGCCAACATATTCTATGGTAAGGGATCATGGCAGTCTTAGTCCAAAACATCTGGAAAGCCACTGGTTGCAGACTCCCGTGCTAGATTAACCCTGCAACATTTTAACAACCTTGCCATGGCAGTAGCTACTTCACTGCAAGCTACTCATTTGGGATGAGCCATCTCAGTTTGTAGGGACATTCTTTTATTAGAAAATGATGCATCTGAATCATAGTCTCTGTGGATGATGCATTTCACAAAGGTACAGAAACAGGGCATTATGGGTATTTTGGATTTAATCACACTTCTTCAGATCTAAAGTGGTCTAAAATTATTTAAGTTCATAATATGTATTCCGTCTGATTGATCCAATTAAAACATTGTTTTAGCTAGTGAATGTGAGGATGTACTTCCATTAAATTAGAGTAACTCCAGATTTCTTGGCACTTTATGTATTTTTAACCTGTCCTTATTATTTTATATTACTACCATTGCTGTTAGAAATATACTAGGTTTCATCTGCCAATATGCAACAACCCAAGTTCCGCCATACATTCACAATGATGACAGTCAAATCACCTAATACTAACATATGCGCCAGAATAGAGGGATTGTTTATATGGACTGCAGATTATCATGTATTATGTTTTCAAGATGCCCGATTACTTTTAGTTATCCTGTTAATACAATGTTTGTGTTGTAGATGTTAAATAATGATGTTTCTTACCCACTTCGTCCTGAAGTCTTTGACATTTGCTATCACTATTATCGAGATCAAACTACTTATTACCAAATTTAACCTCCATCAAATTTGAACCATTAGTGAAAAGGACTGTCTTCCCTGGGCATTTTATGTAGTGTCAAAACATACAAAGAGTGTCTTGCATTTATTTTTTTAGTTCCGTTGGTACTGGTTCACATTTGAAATTCCACTTTTTTGATCAATCCTTCCATTCAGGCTTCCCGTTCTGAGCTCGGCCAACTACATTTCAACAAATGCATTCAGCTCTCATTTGCAGGATTCAGGTTGTTGTGAAATGATTGGACTCATTTTTCTTCTTTTGTGTATGTCTGTGTCCTGTTTTCTTCTACAATCCTGAACAGAGGTAATATTTATTTCTAGTAAGCAGTGAGAGAGACTTGCTTTGAGCTCATTGGTTTAAATCTGAATGTTATTTCAATATTCAAAATGTATTTTAATTTGAGCTCTAATACAGCATTTTTTGAATAATGCTACGTATCTTGATGTGCAGGAAATACTATGGTAGAAAGTACTGATGATTCATCAAAATGAAATATGGAAAGCAATTTCTTTTGGTGGCGTCTAAAAAAAACAAGATGACAGATGAAAGACAGAGTTCAAGAAATGCATTGAGATTCAGGAGGGTAAAGTTGTTCAAAACTCTAAACATGGTCTTTGATGTAGCTACAGTTATTTCTTCAGCAGTTTCTCTGTCGGCTGTTTGAGAAGTTGTACTTCAGCTTCCAGCAGGTAGTGTGTCCCATCTGTCTCTTCATCAGTGGTAGCTGAGAACAAGGACTTCAGTTCCCCCCATGTGATGTTTGTTTCAGTCTCTTTCTCACTGGAATCTTAGAGCTTTGACTAACACTCCCAGCAATGCAATAAAGCTTCTTTCAGTGCCTTTATCAAGAATGGATGGAAGCCTGGAGTTCAATTACCAGGATGTAGTGGTGTCGAGTTCATTCTTTCTTACTGTTGTTGAGAAGCTGGTATTTCAACTTCCCCAAAAGGCAATCCGTGTTCACTCTTTCTCAAGAATAGCTGGGACATTAAACCTCAATTCCCAGTATGTACTGTTTTTCCTTTGAATTATTCAGCTCTCTAGGAGCTTGACGCCAATCCCCAAAATAAATGATGCTACTTTCCATCACTTTATCAAGAGTGCTTGGGGATTTGGACTTCCATCTCTGCATATACTGATTTTCCTTTAAGGATCTTTAAGCACTCTGGATAGATACTCCAACTACACTATGAGTATACACTAATGTTTGCTTCAGTTTTGGTTTTGTGATGCTCTATGAATTATTTTCTCCCAGATCCAGCTACCAGCATTACTCTACGCAGTATTATTTTGCTCATCCACTTGCTTAATGTTCTAAAGGAATGCCTTCTGTTCTATCCATCGGAAACGTCCAATAAGCCAGAAATAAAAGCCTGAATGGGAGATTTGGCCGAATTTTGGGCGTTCGAAAATTCCAAATGGCTGAAAATCTCGACGAAATCCCCCATTCGGTTGTAAGGGCTCCGGGGGTGCCCCTGCACCCCTTGTTCACTATAAAGCCGATCCTGTATGAAGTTAAAACAAGCAAGTTGGCTGCAATTTTCAGGGGAGTAAAGATCGTAAGTTTTCAGAAAAATAACGTTGTCCTTTCTCCCTCGACCATTTCCATTGCAGGGTTCCAACCCCAATCCCCCTCCATCAGCACCACCTTTTGCACTCACACCTTTTCAGCATCACAGAATGCCTGTTCCAAGTGTCAGATTTGCTACTTCTTTCAGCATTCACAAGACTCTTTCCCCACACTCTAGGACATGTTTCCCCTCTGTCTCACATGTCAGCACTTTTTATCTTGTTACCATTCTCCAGGGCTTCACCATGGTTGGTTGTTTTGGTTTCTCTTCAATACATGTATTTGAACAGCAGGTTTCCATGAGTCTGATCATGGACTTCCACTGACGTTCTTTGAGCATTGCCCTCCTCCATCTTCCCCTCTCCCCAGCTGGAATGTAGCCTTCACATTCCATTAAAAGGGGCTGCGGCAGATCTATGGGGTTGGGTTATCTGAGGCTCTCCCCTCACTTTTCATCCAGTTCTATGGCCTTGCCTTTTCCACCCACCTTATTTTGCACATGTCCTTTGTCATTTCTCATGGCCACGCCTTCTTGACTTTCCACACTCCTTTCTCATTTTTTCCCATACTAACCCTCTCAGGATCATTGCTACTGTAATAAGAATCCTGCTCCCTGAAATATCCTTGGGCTTTTAGATATGAAACGTGAATATCATCAGAAAGAAAAAGCATGGAGGAAATCTAGGAATACATCTTCGAGGGACCTTGAAAGATCAGCTTAAATTCTTATAAGGAAGCTATTTCCTGAGGAACATTGCTACAGCACTATATGAGCCTCTTCTACTATATGCGAAGAGCCATGAATGAGACGTGGACAGTGTGAGCTCATCATGTTGGCTATACAATTTAAAAATAACTAAAACAGGGTTGGAAAAGCCTACTCTAGTAGGTATTTCCCTACATCAACCAAATGTCCTGTTTTTGATATCCTATCCACACCCTCACATTCTAGAAAACATATCTATTATTTGTCTTTGGCCTCATAAGTGTCCAAACGTTCAAGTTCAAAAGAAATGTATAACTCCAACACCAAAGGTTCCCAATAGATAAAAGTCACAGTTCCAGGGGACAAGTCCCTTCCCCAGGTTTCTCTTAAGGACAAAGTTCACAGTTCCAGGGGACAACTCCTTTTCCTGGGTTTCTCTTCAAGACACTTCCAACTCCAAAGGGCTTGAATCTTCCTTAGGGCTCTTTGTTCAATACAATACTTGCATATAAAAATCATAAAATGTACTTGGATGTAAGTGGGCTTTTCATCTAATTTTACTTTACTTGCTTTTGCCTGCTTTACTCTCCTGCCAGGGCTTTTCATCCAATTTTACTTTATACTATTGTGAAATTTGCTTTTCTCTCACATTCATCTGTAAACCCGTTTCGGGTAATATTGGATTTCATAATTCTTCTCATTCACTTTATACACTTTTGTCTTTCTCTGGCAACATTGCCGAAGTGTCCCGGTGCCCCGTTATCTCTCTCTAGGACTCACCGGTTTCTTGTGGCATCCTTCAGTTCCCTAGCAGTAGACGTGAGGCGGCACTCTGATGTCCCGCCTTCACCTTGTGGCCTCCCTGCTTCACCGAACAGCTTCCATGTCCTTCGCGGCTCCCACTTTCCTCTGGGCTCTCGTACCATGTTCGGGTGGTGGTGAGGCTGCTTCCAGGTTCCCGTGGCTGCTAGGAAGTTTCTTCTTCCTTCCCTCTCACATTTGCCAGATGCTGAACTGGCCTCTGCAGTCCTCTGACTCCTGCCTGCCCTCCGAGCCTGCCTGTTCCATGGTCATCTTGACATCCTGACAGTCCCTCGGTCAACACCGCAAGGTCTCGCTCGGTTTTCCCAGGTAGTGCTCTCCCACATGATGCTGGGCAAAGCTTTTAAATGTCCCGGCACCTATCATACGCTCACAACCACTAAAGTGTTTTTGGTGCTTCTTGTCCCTGTTGATATGCATTACTCCCTTCAGCCTCCTCGTCCTAATATTTCTAGATGTTTCGGAGTTGTAGGCAGTTCTTGGTGTGTAGAGTATTGGATGGTGTTACCAGTAGGTCTTATGGATGATTGAAGGGAATTAGCACAATATACCACTAAGGCATGAGAAATGGAAGGAGTATCCCTAGAAAGGAATGGGGAATACCAGGTTTTATCTGATGATGTGTCGCCCCTCTGAGGGTCACCTCCCCCAATGTGATCCTCTCACTTATATCTGCCCACAGGGTCAGGAACAGGTAGCGGCTGCCATCCCTGGCCACATTGGGAGAGATTTCCCCTGGGGAAGGAGTAATGACATTATCAGATTCATCACATACATAAGAACGTTTCTAAACCCTCCGAGTGTATCATCTAGTCCTTTTCCTTCAGCTGTGAAATACTCAAGCGGATATTTGTCAAACAGTCTGAAAGATAAAATCACACATGTATGACTTGCTACCCACTGGTGTTTCCTTTGATTTATCAAGGGTCTTATGTATTGCCAGGCCTTGAAATCTATATAGTATATGATTGATATGGTGTATTGTATGTGCTGTTCAGAATCAAGCTACTTAGCTGAAGATGTTATGGCTACATTTGTCAATATTTCCCTAGCTCAGGGGATTGTGCCAGCAGGTTTAAAAGATCTACTGCCACACCATTGTTAAAAAAGCCTTTTCCCTATTCAAGATCTTTACAGAATTATCGCCCTGTGGTGGGGCTACCTTTGTCAGCCGAAATTCTGTAAAAGGTGGTCACTTCTTAGTTACAAGCCCATGTGGAAAAATTAGATATTTTAGATACCTTTCAATTCAGTTTCTGCCCTCCTTATGGGATGGAAACTTTCCTAGTAGCTATCTGCGATGACAGTCATGAAGGTGCTATGAATCCCTGATCGTGTTGTATTTTTCTGCAGCATTCAATATGGTGGACTCCAATATTTTGTTATCTAGGCTATCGGAAGTGGGTGGGTTGTTGGAACATGTGCTGGATTAGTTCCACTAGTTCTTTATGGATCATTTTCAATGTGTTGAGTCTGCCAGAGCGATTGATCCAGCATTGTCAGGGGTGGGAGGGGGCCCAACCCCAATGAGCCAGGGTGCCAGAGAATGTGTAGACAGGCTTCCTCCCATCATCTCCTTATCTGCCAGGATGGTACCATGGCAGGACCTGGCGTCAAGCTGCACAAATTCCTTGCAAGAAATCTCACAGACCAGCGAAGAGCCAGCTCACCAAGAGAATCTCCCTACATCAAAGCTGCATAGAAAAGGGGGCAGAGCTTAAAGCCCTTTTATAACCTCCCAATCCCTCCCCTGTCACACCCCTTGAAACAAAGGTAAGCCATTGGTAGTGTAAGTGGCCAATCCATGAAGGGGGAGGGATATATAAGAGTGGTCTTGGGAGCTGTTTTGTGTGGGTTGCAGTTGAGTGAGGACCGGTGGTGGAGTAGGACATCCAAGAGACCAGAGGAGGCGAGAGCGACTGGAGTGCAGAGGCTATTGTTAAGGAGGACGTCTGTGGAGTGTTTGTGTGTGGTAGTAGAGAGCTAGTGGCAGTAGCAGAATAGGAACAGTAGTAGAGCAGGAAGTAGGAGTGGCTATTGGCCTTAAGTGAGATAGACATTTTGAAAGGAATAGCAAGAGGTGGGGAAGAAGAGTGAAAGGAAGGAGGAAAAAGGAAATCGAGGTAGAGGGACATTTGGAGTTACATGTGGGAGTAAGAATAGGAGTGAGAAAGTAAGTAAGATTGAAGGATGGAGAGGTGAATGATAGATTGGAGGGGAGTGGTGGGAGAACAGCTTAAAAGTTAAGCATACAGAAGGGTCAGGTACGAGAGGGAGTAAAAGGTATGAGGGTGATGCTGGGTGAAAGAAGGGACCATTCCCTATTCCCTGAGTTCTATCCAATGAGAGGAGAGGAAAAGTTAGAAATTCCCCAGGGAGTCGGGTAGCCATCGTCTCAGAGCAGTACGTCACAAAAGGGGTAGCCCCCTAGCAAAGTTGAGACATACTATAACTTTGGTATGTAGTTAATTATATTGGAATTGGTGGTGTATACAAAGATTCACCAGTGATTCATACTAGTGAAGTAATCTAGAACCCTCTAGGGGTTGGACAAGACAAAATAAGTTGTATTGTATGAGTGTGTTCTATATTATTAAGAGAAACAACTTTTTTGAGGTGCAATTTTTATTATTATCACCCACTGCTTTCTTTATCAAAACATCAAAACACAAAGTACGATGTCCTGATGAAATGGAGAAACAAGGAAAAAATGTGAAGACAGTAATAGAGCATGAGTCTCAAACCTGTTCTGTAAATAAAGAAATGAAGTAACCAAAAAGCAAAACAATGACTGAATTGTGGTAATAAACTTTTGACCAGTATCTGCATAGCATCATCACTTGGGTGGAAGATTCTTTACAGAAAGCAGCAGAGGAATCAATGATAAAAGATACATTTTCATCAATTACAAAAAAATGCCCCGTTCGGGGAATGCTACAACAAGAGCAAAGCAGGACAGACTGGTGGATGTTAGTAGATGGTGTACATTTAAATATAGGTCAGGAGCAATTGTCCTTGCAATGTCAGTTGTGAGTCCTATACAATTGTACACTGATTTTTCGATCTATGGGTGACCAATTATCGGTCGTCTCACGGCAAACACCTAAAGTGTAGGGAAGAAGAAAGACTAAGAGGTGTTTCTGATCTGAGAGTTACTAACCACCCTGATAGGGACATCTGGGCAGGGGAGGTAGGAACCAAGCCTGGGGAAGTCGAGAGAGGAAAGGGCTGGCCCTAGCGCCAAATTTCCCAGCCCCTTTACATCCCACAGAAAACTTCCAAATCAACCATTCCGACCATCAAAAGTCTTTAATAAACATCCTTGAGTTTACTCTGGAGTCAGTGTGGTTATTTGTGGTGGGCTGAGGCATTTACTAATTATCACTCACACCTGACTCCCCTCGACTGTTTTTCCAACTATAAAAGGTGTAGTTCTACACAAGTGCGAGAGCTAGCTGGGGACTTTGTTTGGAGGAGAGAAGCCAATGAGCAGAGAGCATCAGGATCGGCAGCCCAGAGGAGAACTGCATGCCGAGACGCTGGCCCAGCATTTGTGAGGGGCTGCAATGTGGCCAGGGAGCCGTGTCTCGGGATAGCCAGAGCGAAGCACCCTGCAGGCTCCTAGTGGCGGTCAGAACATTGCTCGTTCCCTTCATACTGGTTCCAGCCCCAAGGGTGTTTGAGGGCGAGGTGGTGAGACCCCGACCTCAGGCCCGCACAACCAGAAGGGACCGATTGTCACTGTGCTGCTGCCCGGGTGAGTCTCATGAAAGTAAGAGAGAGAGACTCAGGAGCATACGCCTGACAGAAGCAGAGCGGGCAAACAGAATGCATAAAGTGACACAGAGCGGAAAAAAGGATGTAAATTAAAGGAAACTAGTAAAGCACTATAGATTGAAAGAAGAGTAACAAGTTTAAGAGAACGTATGAGTAAGTAGAAAAGCAGGGTTGCAAAGTGAAAGAACTGTAATATAGAGGGCGGGCAACCTGAAACGAGAGAGAAGGGTGCAAACAACCCGGCAGAGTGGAAAGTGTGCAAGTGTGCACAGGAAATCTGGTAAAGAGAGTGCAGGTGTGCATGAGAAAGCTGGAGAAAGTGTTGGGGCACAGAAAGAACAAAGAAGTTGCAAGTGTGTACAGAGAAAGTTAAAGGAGGTGCCAGTCGGCACAAGGAGAGGAAGGTGCAAGTGTGCAGGAGAAGGAAAGAAAGAAGCTGGAAAAGGTGCCAGTGGCTACGCAAAGAACAAAGAAGGTGCAAGTGTGCACAAAGGAAGTTAAAGAAGGTTCCAGCGGGCACAAGAAGGAAAGAAAGGTGACACTGAGCAAGAGAAAGAAGTCCAGAAAACAGAGGGGAACAAGAAGGGGTGCAGGAAAGCCCCTGAAGGTAAATATATTAATAGCAGGAAATAAAGCTTGGAGTTGTCGCGCTTAGGAGGAGCAAAGAACATGGCATTTTCAAATTTCTCCGATGCTACCCCTTGAAAGAACTGTATATGAAAGAAAGGTACATCCTTACAAACTGAGCTAGTGTTTTGAAACGCGAGAGGGGACTCTGAGAGGCCTAAGAGCTGAACTTGTATTTGAACTTAAAATAAGCCTAAGCTTGGGGAAGGGAACCCTAAGAGGCCTATCAAAGTGGAAGTTTTATTATTTGGTGTTACTGAAAGAATTAAAGCTTGGGGAAGAGAACCCCAAGGCATTAGTAACAGTGACATGGTTCAAACAATAAACAGTCACTTCCGATTGAGACCATTCTTTGAAGCTGACCAACATACAGCTGGTGAGCAGACCACCTGAAACCAATCCTGGTTTCCTATGTTTGTTGAACCACCACTTTTTGCTTTTTACAAGACTTCCTGACCCATTTTTGTCAAAAGAGTGAGGGCAAGCACAGGTTTAGACACAGACAGATTTTTAGTTTGGACTTCCAGACTTCAACGGCTTTTAGAAACATCAGTTAAAGGAACCTTCCCTTTAGTGTTAGGGCCAGTTAGGGATTACACCAACTCAAAACATTGGTAAATAAAGGTTTTGAAACAATTCTTTGAGTCTTTGTCTATGCTGATACCATGCCTGTCTCACAGCAGACATATAAGTGAGTTAATGAGTATGCATATTCATTGCACAATATTGTTAATTGAACTGCTGAAGTATGCCAGTGAATGATGATGTCTAAGCTTCCACTTAACCCAACTAAAACAGAGGTTATCATGTTTGGGCCTGAGCATCTCGTGGGTGACACAATACATTTTCCCTCTCCTCCTTGCCTATTTGACTGCCCATGTCGTTTTCCCGAAAGTTAAAGAAGTTGAAATGCTATTGGCAATCCAATTTGGGATGCAAACAGCAAGGTGGATCAACTGTACAAGACATCTTTTATTCATTACGCCTTCTATGTCATGCTCTCCCTTTCATTACCGGCCACCAAGAAGTATTTGGCTCTTCGGCCAATTATAAATTTGATCATGCCATTCCAATTTTAGCTGGTATCCTATTGAGACAGCTTAATCACCTAGCATTCTATAGTGCACTCTAGTAGATCTCAAAGTACATCACAACCTCCTGAAAGCCACAATCCTCCTTTACACTGACAACACGGCTAAAGGTTAAAATGGTGCGAGACTAGAAAGAACAAATTCATTCCCAGTGGAAAAAGCAGTAAAGCAGGGGTGTGTTTTAGCCTGTCTCCTATCTAACCTATTTATCAATGACATTGCTTTCAGTATATTGGGCCTGCGGGCTGACGCCCCCCCTGTGACTAATCATCATGTGGGTATTTTATTATTTGCAGTTAAAACAGTTTTCATTTCCAAAAGCAAATGGGACCTAAGCAAACACATTGTACTCTTTGATAAGCTGTGCAATTCTAAAGGTCTGACAATCAATTACAACAAAACCAAATGTTTGGTTTGGGGCTTAAAAGATGGTTAAGGGCCTTTAATTTCTGTAATAATGATTCCACTAATGATGAAGGGTCTTTCTTTGATTGCCTGGGCCTTACACTGTACAGAAAAGGAACCTGGCAGGATCAATGTGCCAAATCTAATTTAATCTTGAATAGCAATGCTGGTCCAGTATTAAAATTGGTTTGCAAAAAAGGTGGCAGATTAAACAAGCCAGCATTAACTCTTTAGAAATCCAAAGCAAGACAAGCATGCATCTATGGCACAGAATTTTTGGGGTTTTCCAAAACTAAATCACGGACAGTGAGTGAAAACAAATTCCTGAAGAAATTGCTGGGGCTCCCTTTTTCCACACCAAATCTTCCTGTTGACTATGAATAAGGATGGTTACCGATCGAAGCAATGGTGGCATTAAGTCCAGTTTAATACTGGCGAAAACTGGACACTGGCTGGCATTGGTAGCCTGCACTGCTTGATCTCCTTAATCAACCAGGAATATTACAAACCTCTTGGTTCAAACACGTAAAAAAACTGTCTGTATGAAATTGGACAGGTCGAGCTGTGGGATAATACTGCGCATATAAGGAAAAGATCCAGCGCACTGGTTGGAGAAAAATACATTGCACGGCACAAAGAAAAAATTATGTCCAATTGTGTGAACAGTATTCAGCTTCTTAACTATTTGTATAACAAAATGTGCCCCTGGTATGAGCTGTATTTCAATCATGTACACATTTTTTGCAATGAATGTAATTAAGAATAGGCATTTATCCTACACCTGTATTAGCAAAGACTTGGAATTCAAACAGTTCCGATCTCTATAGATCCTGCAAAGGACGGAAACTCTGCATCACTCTTTATTTCTGTGTCCCGCATATATCGACATCCGGATTAGATATCTGAAACCCTGCCTGAAGATGAAGGGTTGTTGTACCCTATACTCTGCCTTGCAGCTTTGTAGGTCACTGTCTAATGTGTCTATTAGACTTACCTTCAGGATACCAAAGTAGTCTTTAATCTGTGCCTTAAGAACATGTCTTCACTGGTTGCCAATTAGGCAGTGGATTGATTTTAAGATCCTCTGCCTAATCTTTAAATGCATCAGTGGACTCACACCATCTTATCTGTCTGATAAGATTTCCCAATATCATCCGCCCCCCCACTCTGATCGACAGACAAGTATTTATTGGTGCTACCTTCCTCCCATTGCATTTATAGAGGAGATAGCCATTTTTCCATCTCTGGGCCTCGATTATGTAATACGCTACCGCTGTCTCTAAGAAATATGACTTCCTTTGTTGTATTTCAGAAAGCCCTTAAAATCGATGTGATTAGAGGTGTTTTTGAGTATTGTATCTGCCTGGGTCCCCTTTTAAGTCTTCTGTGGTGCACCAGTCTTAAAACCTGGACCTAAAATGCAGTTAGTTCTACCCGGTGAGCAATTCAAATACTACAAATCTACAAGCTTCACTGGTGATTCCGGGTTTTGAAAAGATAGCCATAGTTCCTACATCTCAAGAGCCTCACCACAGCTTATTTGAACTGGTCTTGACTTCTACTTAATAATGCTCATTGAATTACATTGAATTACAACAAATGAATAGTTTTCATTGTTTCAAGGGCTACACTGGATGTATAATGTTTAGATATGGAGAATTTCAAGTTTGGATGAAGCATGAATATTAATTACATGCAGTGAATGTGTTCAGATGTGTAATATAGCAGTGGAAATAATGCATACTTGATTATTTAAACAATAACATATCGTTTATTTAATGTCTGTCACTTCTGCCGGTTTCAGGTTTCAATTGCAGGACAGCCAGCTGGAGTGGAGTCTGCCAGGATTCGAATACGGGTAACTATTTTAATGTTAAATCATATTTAAAAAACATAGTGATATAGTATGCACTTTGCATTCAACTGTGTTAGAAGCAAATTAAAATAAACAAAATGCGTAGGATGATAAAGCATTTATTTTAGATATATTTGTTGCCTGAAGCTTTCACAAATGTAAGATGTATGGGCCTTAATTATTCCACTGTTTTGGTTCTGCATATTACACAATTTATTTTAAAACAAAAATGGGTGTCGCTAGCTAAATATTACTTTGGCCAAAACCACTTTAATATTTGCATTATTTTCTCATGATTCACTTCAATTCCTATAATAATGGTACTCACAAATGTCCCAGTTATTAAGAATATACGCAATCAAACCTTAGCTGATCTTGACTCCTTTTATTGATCACAGTCTATGATAAACAGAAATGCAAAGGTCCCATATGTTTAGTACACTTAAACTACAGTGCAAACTTGTAACTCAAGATACGCAATAATGAGCAGGCAATAAAAAAAAGCAAAAATAAGAAGTATATAGGATGGCCACAGATACAAGGAGATGTACTGCAAGAGACTTGTATATGAATGACATTAGACAGATATTGGCAACATGTGATGTGTCCCCTGAACAGCATCCTTAAAAGAAATGTTGAAGCTAGATTTAAATGAATATTGACTAATTTAAAGCAAGAATAGCCGAAAATCAGGTTACTCCATGCTAAAGGCAAACGTGGATGTAAAAAGCACTAACAACGAGAGTAAATATGTACAACATCTTTTAAAAAAGATTATAGTGTACGGAAAAATTAGTGTTCGGATTAGAGATGATCCTTCGAATTATTTAATTTTCAAATCAACCCCATATATGTCATGTCTGGTTATGTTATTTGGATGTTAGAATGGCAAACTGTAATGTATTGCTTATGTCGGATAAACCATCATCCACATACTACTCGGCCTTGAACTAAGATAAATATCTCTCTCCCACACACACAAATGCACACAGAGTACATGTCCAGCTATTTAATATGCCACAAAAACAGAAATACATTGTATGTGACAAAGCGAGGAATCCAGGCATGCACACCTATGGCTGCAAAATGATCTCCATCCATGTTTCAACAAAAGGCTTGCGACAATAGTAGCTTGATTTACCTCTTGTATATTGTTCATTGTTTAATTGTTGCTTAAAAGTGCCAATTCATTGTAGGACAGTGTGTTTCCTTTACACTAGACATTCAATAGCTGATGATAATGTACATAATATTTTAATGTATGGGAAGGGTTACATTTGTGGCCTTAAGTCTTGATTGTGATCATCACATATTCAGCGAGATGCTATAGATATCCATTGGAAAAGTTCACATTTTCTCTTAAATCTGTGATACAGAACAGCAATTTAATTTTTGTTTGATCTTCACCCCAAAGCCCCTAATTATGCTTTTCCTCTTTTAGGACAATCAAATTAATTATAAACGTATTCAAATATATAGCCTATTTAAATAAAATAGCCTATTTATTGTAAATATGTACCATCTCCAATAGGGAACATAGAATGGTCTCTTTAATCCTGGATTTCTGCAACTCACTTTTTTGGGTCACCTTTCTTTACGCTAGAGACTGATGGGGCATGTTTATTGAGTGGCCTTACAATGTGGTGGTCATGCCTTTACAGATTACAAATGACATAGCATTGGTTTTCATTTGGGTATAAAATGGTCTTACAAATGATGCTATCACCCAAGAAACAGAGCACTTCTTTGCTTCTAACCCATGCTAGAGGAAGATTATGGCTTGCAAAGGTATGCATGCCCATTGATGTGCAGCTTTTGTTTTTTTGGTATACTACCTTAATCACTGGTATATCTTTACTAAATAGTGTTCTTAATTGCTGACTGGATCAGTCTTCCTTCAAGCTCTTCAAATGAATTAAAAACCCTCAATAACATTTTCTGACCTTGCACCCTCATAGAATATAGTAGCAATGCATCAAGTGTTAACATATAAATGTTCATTGAGTTATACTTGATTTTCATAGATGCTTGTTAAAACAGGTTATCTACATTTTATAATCATATAAGCAGTAGATTAAGAACAGTGGTCCTGAATAATTACTGTAGTCTCTCTCTCTTTCATTTTAGGAGCTGCTTCCTTTGGTACTGATGTTTGAGTTACCTATAGCTGGTATTCTTCAACCAATCCCTGATCCCAACTCGCCCGCTATTCAACATATATCACAAACCTATAACATATCAGTTTCTTTTAAACAACGTTCACGAATGTATGGTGCTACGGTTGTTGTTCGAGGTTCTCAGAATAACATTAGTGCTGTGAAGGTAAATCACTCCAAAGAGATATTGACTAACATAACTACCTGTCAGACAGCCGTTTTTATATTTGCTTAATTTACAGTAGCAGGTGTTTATATCAGTGTTCACTTTGTAGTCGTAATGTTCAATACCTAGTGTGAACTTGTGTAAGGTAATTGGTAGTTTGGGTGAAGTATTTTATCCTTAGTGGATGTCTTCGTTTCTATACATGTCCTAGAAGGATAGTGCAGCTATAGGAAATGACTGTTTTCCTGTTAATGAGACTCGGAAACTAATTTACATAGGAAACCACTTAAAATGTGTGTTTTATTACCTCCATCAGGTTTGAAAAATATTAGACATTAACCTGCTTGCTTCTACAGCTTCACTGTGATGCAGAATCTCCACACTCCTTACATTAGTGTGAAAAATATGTAACTATAGAGCCAGATTCAGAATTAACGTAGGGCTATTATAGTCTTTTGCAGCTGCGCAAAGGGTTTGGTTGGTGTTTACAACTATCAGATTAAATTGTCAAAATTAATAACATATTTAATAGTCACATTTGGACAGATATCCGATATTTTACATACATTTCTATAAGCCTTTCCAGTGTTGCAGTTGGAAGGAGAGCGAATAGGAATGTAGATGCTCCAAATATTAGAACTCCTACCAAAGCTAAAGCTAGATAGTCACAAATCTAGATAATAGATGTTTAAGTCTCTAATCCTTGTACTTTTGGTCTTATGCTCAGCACAGAGATTCCCAGACGTTATGGTGTGTCAGATACAATTCAATGCTACTTAAGAAGGAATTCAAATGTGCTTTCTTACAAGGCAAATTCAATATCATGCCGCAAGGTACATGAATAAAAAATAAGGACCTAATATTTCCCACTGCCATTAAAAGTATAAAACATGGAAGCTTGTCTTAAAAATATACAGATTCCTTCGGTGGCTTTTCCTGGTTTATGGCTATCCTCAGTCTTATGATGCTTTGCTGCTTAAAAATGGGTTCGATTAGATCACAATTTTGTTTGCAGAAGTCTTTATCTTGGTAACTATCTCTCCTGAACTTCTTTTAAATGTGGAGACTTTTGTTATGCTTGTTATGTAACTTAAAACTTCAATGTGGCAGCAACTCTCCCCAGAAAATGCAGCCATCCATTGTGTTGTTAATGATGAACTGCTGATATGTCCTAAACCGTAGCTAATTTGAACACACAGATTTTGTTAGCACATGTCATGCCTGCGCCACGGGCGCACTCATTTGCAACCATCATGGACTAATTGTTATTCATTCATCTTCATAATACTCATTGAACAACCCCTATTCACATTTGGTCCTTAATTCCCATTTGCACAACATTGGTACTTTCCTATTTAATTCAACTAACTACATGTACCATAATGCACCCTGCTTCAGCTATCAATTCCTGGCCATTCACATTCGTCTGTATTGGAACCACAATCCCCTGAAGCCCTAGCAATCAGTGCTGCTTCCACCATCTCAGGACCAGAGAGGGAGGAGGCAGATTATCTTCAGGTGTGCTACTCTAGGTGCTGCCGATTAGCCTGCCTCAGTACAGGGCAGGGCTGTATTTAAGCAGCTGCCTGCAGGAGTTCAGTCTCTTCCATCAAGAGTCCTCCCAGCCCCTTTTTGCCTTCTGACTCTAATTTGTATGCTGTTCCTGCTGCTGCATTTTCCTGCTTTGATCCAGTGCTCTTTCGGGGCTGCCTGCCTTGCAGCCTGCTACACTCTGCTGCCTACAGCCCTAGCCTTCTGGGCCCTCTGCCTCACAGCCCTGCTCCTCTGGACTCCCTGCCTTGCAGCCTGCTACACCCTGCTGCCTACAGCCCTAGCCTTCTGGGCTCCCTGCCTCACAGCCCTGCTCCTCTGGGCTCCCTGTCTTGCAGCCTGCAACCCTCCGCTACCTACAGCCCTGGTCCCTGCCTTGACGCCCTGTTCCTTTGGGTTCGCTCCTTGCTGCCCTACTCCTCTGGGCTCTCTGTCTGCTGCCTACTACAGCTCTCAGTCCTGCTCCTCTGGACTCTCTGCCTTGCAGCCTACTACAGTCCTCTGCAATCCACTACAGTTTTTCTGCACCTTGTGCCATCCGTTACTGCAGCCCTGCTTCTTTGTTTGCAGCCCCCCTATTTCCTGGCTGCTGCTCCCTTGCTCTCTTCCTTGTTTGCAACCGCTTGTTCTTGATCCCTGTCCTTCTCTTCCTTGAGTCCTCTGTCCTCCCCTTTAGTTTACCCATTTCTATTGTACTGTTTTTTTCCTTCATTCCCTTCTGCTAGATTTCTCTTAGACTTCCTTTCCCCGGTTATTTCTGTTCTTGTCTCTCTTGTGTCTTATGTTGATCCTTTGTACAGAGCTTGACTGTTGGTTTCCGGCAGGCAACCTCTGCCCCTTCCCTTGTTGTGTTTTCTGTGTTACAGACACCCACAGCTGTTGTTCCCAGCCATGAGCAGACAGAGTGGGCCCCTGTAATAGTAATGGGTGCAGAAGGCTGGAGTTTTCAAAGGTCCGTGGAACACTCTTTTCCATTTCTGCATACACCCCAAGGGGGAATCCAGTTTGTTTCTTTGTATTTCCTGCCCCTTTCAGTTCACAACTACAGTTACCTACTTTTCTTTCTTGTTGAGTTTCCTGCTGTGTGTGTACTTATCTGTCCCCTTACATCAGCACAGTCATCCAAACCCTACCTGGGGGCCCTGTGCCACTCTTGACAGAGTGCCATCCTTGACAGAACATGACGTGTTCTCCCTTGAGGTTTTTTAACCCTTAAACCCACAGACCTAGGGAACTCGCAGTAAAGGCACATCAAAACACAGCCCATGCCTCTGGCTGGCAAAAGCTTCGCACCGCGGCTCCTCTAATGAGCATCACTGTGTCTCTAGGGATGATGTACTTACATCATGACTACACCTGTATCCAAAATTGACAGAGCCTGGTGACTAAGGAATGCTAGACTTGGTCTAGAGTAGCTAAAGTTCATTGAGAATCAGCACTGGTCGGAGAAGGTTTTCCAAGCCCCGAAAATGAAGGCTTTCTATACTTTTTTGTGCACAATGTGGTGCAAAAGATTGCCAGAAGAATTTGAGTAGAGGCAGACAACCTGGACCTTTAAAAGATTATAGGATTATGAGATCTGTGTACTTCCCTAGACTTTATTGGTCTAGTCAAAGGATATCCTCACTGAAACAGGGTATTTGGATTAGCAGGAGGAAAAGCAAGTATCCAAAAAAGGTTTTGTCTTCAAGGTTGAATCTCCTGCCCAAGGAATTCTTGAAGAATACATACTGTTTCAACTGAACCAACCCAGAAGGAAACAGTCAGACTAGGAGCACTGGTTCATTTGTAATGCCCATCTGAAAGAAATAAAGTGAAGTGGAAGAGTCTGAGGGACATTGACTACCTGGACCTATCCCTACCCTACCAAGTGATGTTGAAACATTCGTACAAATGTACATTGAGCCTTGAATACTGAAATGAAACAGAATCCTTAATAAACTAAATGGCAAAATATATTTGGCTAAGCTGTAAACTTTGGCTGAAACAGCCATCGGTGAGGGATGCACACCCTTGGCCTAGCGGATTCACTAAAATGACGTTCCGTTAAAGTGTTTCTTTGACAATTACGGGATTACTGTCATTCATGAGAAAGAAAAACACCAAACAGTAGTTGAGGCACAGACCAACTCTGTATTTGCATAAAACCAGTGTAACCATTAAACAACGGCCTGCACCAATGTGCTAAAAATGCCAATGCATTTCGGATATATCATCTTTCATCAGGGCAATAGCTCTGAGTGTTACAAAATTAACCAAAGGAACCCAACCAGTATCGAATCACAGGAATCAGAAAACAAGCAGCAGGATGGAAACCAACCCCATATTAATCAAACATAAGTGAGATGGCAGTAACCCATTAGTAGTGTGGTCAGCAAATCATGTGACTAAACAAAACATATCTGTGTGAAAACCACAAAATTAAATAGAGTTAATAGCGGGCCAAACACCTGCACCCTTTTCCAGGAGTCCTGTGGTGTGGCTTTGTAGTGGGGGGTATGGCCTGTAACACCCCAGCAGTCCTTGCCAGAAAAACTCCCATGGCCAGATAGAACAGGGCCAAACAACTGCGGCCTTTCCCGCAGGATTTAGTTTTTCTTAAACAGTGCCACAAAAGTCATGAAAGATGTTAACGAAAGTTAAGTGTGACACTGATAAACTACTCGGCTCTCTATCACAAGCAGCTGCAAGTATGATCCAAGTTATAGAACTCAATTCCAAACCCAACTGTAACCTTCTTCTCAAGACTTTATTAATGGGTAAATCTGGTCAGGTAAAAATAGACTATGAAAATCCATTGCATCTATTTATCAGTGCCTTATCTACATCAGGTAGTTCTTTCAGAGTCTCTGAATGTTTCATTTTACTGAAGACTAAAGGATCTTGACACCCTCGTGCATTGACCTCAGCCTGTGAAAACATCAGGCTAGCCCCCCGTTATCAGCATTTATCTTCTTCGCTGAATGAGCTCAACAATTCATAAATCCCCAAGGTCACTTTTCCTTGCTTACCTTACTCCTTCAGAAAGCAAACCAAGTCTCTTAGTTATCTGTTCTTTATCTTGAAATGAGTCCAACTAAAAGGATCCATGAAGACACTTTAAGGAATTTCTAAATAGTTCCTGTCTTAGGTAAACACGGTGTTACTAATGACACATACAACACACCTCCAATTTTAAATGGTTTGTTTGTGAGGATGTTTTTCACATTTCCTGTGGCCACAAGGTACTTGTCTTTTCCTCGGTGTTAGGCTCCATGCCCCTCTTTCTGCTCATCTTCTTCATGAGTAGGTGTCCCGGTCACTTTTCCTGCCAGCCATCCCCCTGAGTTTCTCTTTCGCAATTTCTTACCCCTCTTTTGGGGTCTTCCTTCACCCCTCTATTTCCTACATTTTGTTTGTTTTCCTCAAGCCTTATCTACTTCTTCCTCATCTTTCCTTTTATGTAGTACCATTTATATTTCCCTCCTATTTTCCACTGGCATTCTCAGTGATTCATCTGTTTCACCAGTTTCTCCTGTCCTTTCTTCTTTCAAACCCCTCTTCTTTGCCAGCACTCCCACACAGGTTCCCAAACTTTCTTCTTACTTTTCTGTTAGCTGCTGTTTCTCTCTTTTCCCTTTTGGACCTCTTTTCTTGTCCTTTTCCTCTGCTTTTCCCTGTCCAAATACCAGCTTGGGTAACTGTTGCTCTCTGGCCTTCACTATCTTCATCTTCAATTGTCCTTTCCTTCCCATTCTTGTTTTTCTGGACTCCTTATACTTTTTGTCTACCTCAGATAACCTAATGTTTTACCGCCTGCGTTTTCTCATTTGCTGCTGTTTCTCCTTTAATTCACCCTTCTACTATGATTGACATTTGATCTACACCATTCCCCCTTAGTCCTAAAGCTCACGTATTCCGTTTTCCACTTGTTTCAAACTCCTTCTCCTCACTATTCTGGCCATTCATGCATTTTCTGTTCTGTCTCTTCCAACCTAACCTTTTCTCCCTGGTTTGAGACATCACCCTTGCCCTAGCTCATAATTAAATTTCCCTGCTACATCCTTTTTGGGGCTCTTATGCTCATCTTTTCCCCTACAGTTTCCCATCTCCTTCAGTGCCTTTCCATTTCCTCCTCCTCTCTGGATTTTGCAAGCGCTTACATATCTGGACTACATCTCTCATCAACTTGACTTCAGTCTCCCTCCACGCCTCTGGAATTTCCTATCCTGTCTCCCTGAAAATAGCTTGCCCCATTCCTTCCCTTTGTTTTCCCTCTCGCCTTGCCAAAACCCCTCCTGCATTCCGTTTCCCATCCCTGGTCCTTTCTTCCTGCCATACCTTGACATTTCTCTTTCGCTTCTTTTTCTCTTTCCTATCTTGTCCCATACAACTGCTTCCTTCCTCTTCCTGGACTTCTCAAGTTGGTGCTACCAGTGAAGGTTTGTTATAGTCAAGTGTATGTTTGGTATTGGTTCCACCTGACAGTTGAGCCCCTGGGGTTTCCCTGAGAGTTCATACACCAAGGCTTCCAACACTCTCATCTTCTGTCCCCAGCATGACTTATTTCTCTTCAGCAACATTCTCCCTTACTATCCACGATTGCTAATCCAGCTGAATGCCAGGTACCAGGTGCAGAAAGATGCCTTGGGTCAGGACTTGCCTTTATGAAAAATACCAGGATGCCTCCAGGCTTGCTGAAAGGTACTCCACTACTTGTGGTTCTTTCCTCCATACCTCGTGAAACACTTGGGTTGTTTCCAGTTTGGGGAGTCAATGGTCTATCTTCAGTATTCAGGTACCCAGTTAGAGCTTTGGCAAATCAGATGTTCATGCTCCAAAACCAGGAAATGGCTCCCCCTTTTCACACCTGGAGTACTTGATCGAAGAAATGTAAAAGCAGAACCACCAGATCTCTTAGATGTTTAGAAGGAACCATGGCACTGGTAATTTTAGTCAAAGGTCCAAAATTGGGTTGAAACTGTCACCAAAATTCCACAGCATCATGATGGAATCTCCACATGTATGTCCATTTCAAGTAGAAGCCTCTCCTTTCCTGGAACACAATAATTGACAACAGAGAAAATGTCATAGCATTGCCTCCATGGAGATTGACAAATCGGAAGCCGTGCTTTGGGTATCAAATAGGTAAATCACATCCCTGTGGTTGGCCTGGACTCGTCATCTCTGTGTAATTGCTAGGCATGGGTGAAATGATATATCTGGTTCTGAGATCCCACAATAACACTATATATATGAATGCATTACAAATTAGGCTTATAACACTGTACTAGTATCCACATCACTCTTCTGGCAGGCCATCTTCCTGGTTTTCTCTTTCTCTCCTCCTTCCTCAGTTTTTGGGACATTCTCCTTTGCCCATCCTTCCTCTGTATTCTGGTAGCCGTCAAGTCTTCTCTTCTTTCAAATGTCTATTTTGAAGTACTAACATCTATATTCCCTTCTTTTGACTCGTGGCCTTCTTGGCTGTCCATGTTTCCACCTTTTCTCGTTCCATCCCCTCTTCCTTTCATAGAGCCTCCACAATTTCCCTAATTTCTTCTTAAATGCCCTTTCCTTGCAGTGTCCTTCTTCTATTTTGTACCTCCTCATCACCCACACAAGTTTATTTCCGTGTCCCTTATTTTCTTCCTTCGTTCCCTGTCCAAACGCCACAATCGCCATCCTCTCTGGTGCATATTGTTCTCTGTCTCGTCATCCTCTTTCTTCATTCTTACACTTTCCTTTGCAGATTTCACCCATGGATGTTCTTTCCTCTGCCTACCTTGACTTCCATTTTGACAACTGATTTTTCTATTTTCCTCCTAACACTCCTGTTTACCCCTTCTCCTGGGCTTCATTTTTTTTCTTCTGTCTAACCCCTTCTCCTTATTTGGGCCTTCCTCTGGCAGCAGCTTGGCTGTCTAGTGTTCTGCCATTTCTGTCACCCCAACTGGTTCATCTCTGTTTCCTATAATTTGCTCTTTTCCCTCATGCCTCCTCATTGGGGCTTCTTAATCCCTTTTTTCCACCCCTCCTTTGCCTTTTCCCCCTGGCTTCTTTTTCTCTTTCCTATCTGCGCCTGGGCATCAGCTTCTTTCCTCTTCACGGACTTGCATGGACTCAATGCTTTGAAATATGGGAGTCTTGATTTGTCCAGGAAACCCGAGATGTGTGGCAGATCTATGCCATCCCATTGCTGGTGTTCCCCCTGACCCAACAGAGAGCTCTTTGGTTATGCTCCTTCTCTGCTGTAGTGGCCCATGGCTTTACAGAGCTAGTGCCCTGCAAGATTATCCCCCATTTTAGGGGGCAACATATATGCTCCCCTCCAGTCTCCTGCATCTCCTCTTATGAGCTGGCTGCCAACACTTGCATCACTCTACGCCACCATCTTTATATGGCTGAACCATCATGGTGCTTGGAGACCACTTTCTTGTCCCCACTGGACCCACATCCAGAGGACATAACAGGCCAGGAAAGTTCAGTATCACCAAAGATAAATCACCCTTGTTTCTCGGGGTGTCCAGCTTTACAATGCCATCATCAATGTTGTCAGAGGCTCAGGCCTGTGGGTATCATTGGAGCAGGTAAGACCATAAGCCAAATGGGACATGTGGTTTTATACACTGGGTCTCCCACCTTCGCCTCACCAAACCGTCATATTCTTCCTGCTAAACACACAAGGTAGTAAGGAAAGAGGTTTAGGCAATGTGTCAGCATCACATCAATCAACAGACTTAAATGCACTTGTATAATTAGGCCTTACTATCCAGCCTGTTAACTAACCTTCTAAGAACACTAGTCTGATTTTAACTCTGATTTGTTACAATCTTCAATCCAATTCTTGAGCGCAACATATTTAATGTTCACTCTTTATTTAAATTACATTTGGACAATAAATTGTTTATCTCTTGACTTTCTTGGATTTTGCTTGCATTTTTTCTGCATATCCCAGCTCCTCTGGTGGCGCAAGTCTTTCTTGAAGTAGCTAAATGAACAGTCATGGTGCCCCAGGTATCCCTGTGCGATATTAGATCCAAGAGGCTTTTGGCATCTCAGAGAGAATGCATTGAGCCCCTGTTTTCTCTTCTCCTTCTACTGCCTGTAGGACTTTCTCATAGGGTTCTATGGTATCTTTGCGGAAAGGTGCTTTTCACAACTCCCATTGAGCTTATATTTTTGCACAATGGGAGTTGCTAAAAGGATTTCCCTTCACTCCCCATTCCCCCAATAAACCCCCTGAATCCTTTGACTCTCTGAGGGAGACTCTGGAATCTCCGACCATGATCCACCCACCTCCCCTCTGTCATTATCCTGGGGGACACCCTCCAAACCACTACACTCATCCCCTTGGCCCTGCATCCCTCCACTACCCAGTCCATTTGACACACTCCTCACTTACCATTTCTCTGCCACTCTTCGCTAATTGGTATTGTGCAATGGAAGTGTTGCACTGGTTCTGCGTGTAATGTCTATTGCACAATCCAGGAAGTACACATCTCACAGTGGCCTCTGTCTTCTGATGTTCGTGCTCACATTGTTCAGTTACTAATCTGCAAAACAATTGTACAGATTTTGGGGAAAAAACTAAAGTTTTATGGAATCCTCACACTTTCCAAATATTCTTTTTGTGTTTTTAAAGGAACTGTATGCGATTTTATAAAGTTTTTCAAGAATTGAGTTTTGCCCTTGTCATTTTCTTTTGAACGTATATTTTACCAGCTACAATTCGGGGGGGATGGGGATGCGGGGGTGAAAGAGAGGGGGGTGTTTCGTGAAAAACTTCGAATATGATTGTAAACCAATCATACCTGTACTAATCACCACAAATGGCTGTACTGGTACATATACTGTTTTAATTATTTGCTGACAGGGCGACACTTTCCTTGCAAACTTGCCTATGCTCCTTATTTTCGAATACATCAATGGGGATTTCTGAAGTCATCGGCCTGGTGCTGAAAAAGTAATTCAACTTTTCTTGCAACATTTTCCCAAAGCACACGTGCCTTGTTGTGCAAAGTAAATGTTCAGTTTTCAGTTGATCAAGTGTTATTTTCATGCCATACCGATGCACTGAAAGCCTACCTAACAATGAAAACTGATTTTCTGACGGTCTCTGAGGAATGCAACTCTTAAAAATATATTTCTTATAAAAGAAACCTGGAGAACCAATTCCGGGTCCTGGAATAAATCAGCGAGAATTCCAAATAGATTCATCAGTACAGATTCCATAGATATCGCCTTTCTTGTCTGATTGGGGTGCCTGGTCTAGGGCCATCTGAGGATCTTTACTATTATCCTCATCCCCGTTGCAACCGGAATTCTATTTGCTGGTTGGTCAATCATACATTCCGTCCTGGATCCTCTGGCTTAAGCCCTCCACCCTATTGGGTCTGGAATGGCACAGGGAAAACAGTGAATGCTGTTTGAGCTTTACTTCTTTATTTCATTATGAATTAAATATTAATTACTGTGCCCCAATCAAAAACATACTCAAAATCATCTGTACTTCGGAGTGAAAAACACCCCATATAAGATCATTCTGTGTTTATTGAATGTCAGTGTATTTTATATGTTCGGATGCTATCTCAACGTTCACTTCAAGCTGCATTAGAAGGTTGATGCCTTTAGCTCTTTGTCCTTTTATCGTGGAAGGACCCAGGAATAGAGCACTGCTATCCAGATAGATGTTTACCGGGCAGATGATCAGGTCCCCTGCGGTGGTTCTGTTTAGACACGGGGAAGCAGACTTTGCCCCGTGGCTCTGAAATCTCGAACTGATCGGTGGCAGAGGCTTTTTTTGGTGGTGATTGGGGGTGGGGGGGGGGGGGTTACGCAGTATGTTCTTAAGGGTGCAATGGTGTTTTAAATTATTGAAGATCAGTGGTGGGTGGTTAATATTGTAAGTGCAGGAGCATTCATACCTCCCCAAATTAGTGTGAGCTACTGAGCATAGCCAGGAAGCCCTAAATAATATTGGGGAACACTCAAATAAACATAGAGGAAGCCACTCCCTCATCCATCCCGCACATACACAGATGCACGTAACATTCAAAACACACACTTTATTATTAACTTACCTTAACACTCCGGTGATCTGCTTTAGTCTTCTATCCTTGTGGAGGGGCAGTAATAGAATGAATGTCACTGAAGGCATGAACCAGTAGGGGGTGCCCAGTGGAGTAACTTTGCAGACAATGTTGTGGGGGAGGGACATGACATCTAAAGGAAAGCAGCCAATGCGAAATGAGGGATACAAAATGGTGTGCCGCGAACGTTAGGGGGGACAACCACCCTTGCCCCCCCCTAAAACTACGCCCATGGGGTTCCAGGGTAGGGTTCATAGTTGAGCCCAACAGCAAAAAACACTGTCTAAGCTGTTTGGAATTTTCTTTTAAATATGTATTTCATTCTATTTTTTTATTCTCCATTCTTTTGAATTGAATTAGTGTAACCTCTGGCCAAGAGGGAGGTGTGGGGGGGCAGGGCATTGGGGTCATGGTGGAACAACCCAATGACGCCTACCACCCTCCCCACGTTGCATATCCCATGCGCCCAGCTCTCTTATTTCGAAATGTAATCTATAAGAAAAACAAAACATTGAAATAAAAAATGAATATTTTTCCTTTTTTCCTACTCCTTTCCCTTTTTATAATAGAATGGGGGTATTACCCTCCACAGGTGCCCACTGTCACCCCCCCGTCTGACCTATATTAACCCCTTTAAACCACCTGCCTAGTTCTCAACCTTTTGTGACCCCAGGGTGGGTGAAAACACCCCATTTTGTCTGAGGTGGCCGTTAGCTGTGACAAATCCAAGGAATTTGTCCCCTCACCCCAAGAGGGAGCCACCCCCTCTGGGACTAGGGATATGAGCCCACTAAGCTTAACACCCCATAGGAGATAGGGCAAACGGGATCCCACTGGGGGTGTTTCCTCCTGCCCCCCCTTAGAGAATAGGCAGTCTTTGAAATGGGATATGTGTTTTTCTCCCTTGCCCTGTGAATGCAATACATTTCTTGGTTACATGGGTATTGATGTATGTTCTGAGTTACCAATTCATATAAAAAAAGTTGTATGGTGTCTGACGTTTTTCAGCTACCATCCTTAAATCAACCCTAAGAATGGGACATAAGTCCCCCACACCCCTTGCTACAAAGAGGAAGAACAACCCATCCATGTTGGTGGAAGGGCACAAATAGTCCCTTGCAGCCACATGGGAGAATGCTACTCGAAAAAGGTGTAGCCTGGAGCGTTGAGCTGGCACCTGAGGTGGTGGTGCTGCGACCCAAAGTTGAGCCCATGGAGCGCCAGGCAAACAAGCTGCAGCAGAGGAGAAAGAGTAGGTGCAGCAGACCTAGAGAGGGAGCTGGGGCCCCGGTTCCCCAGTGAGATGCTGATACACCATCAACATCCTGCTGGGAACCATCCACTCTGACACAGACCAGGAATGCCAAAGGAGGAAGATCATGCCACCTCACCAACAATCCCAAAGTGGGGTGGGAATAGAACGACCCCAAGGTGGGGTGACAACCAGATAGCCCCATGGTGTGATAGGAGTCATGTAGCCCCAAGGGGGCCTAAAGAGTGGCATGACTCAACATAGGGTGTGAAACCCAAGACCCCAGGGATGTGAATCTAACAGGAAAAGTTGAAAGGACAGTATAAGGATCACTGGAATGTAAGCTTCGGGAACACGATTTACAAGTCCCAATAACCTGGTACAACGTGTATGATAAACCACAAAAACGAACACTGATTTTAAGTACAAACAGGTAGACCAAGAGAAGAAAAGACACTGCTTGAAAGTGAACTTACAACCCAAGCCAGGGCAGAGGTGAAAGAGACATTACAATTACTGAGCAGAGAGACAAGTGCCCCCTTCCTTGAAACATAATAGTGGGTCAGAAAAAAATCACCATTCAAACATTAGGCAAGAGGACATAGCTTTAATTGTGTTCATATATTGTTCTCTTTTAGTGGTAAGGGCAGGCATCGAGTTAGATTAGGTTTCTAGGGGATAAACAGATTTTTGTGTTGTAGGACATCCTCACGAGCACCCTTTTGACCGCTTTTCTTCCCTTTAGGATAGGGCCAAAGCCGACAAGGTCAAATGGGACTATTTTCAATATAGAGACACATAATTCAAAATACCACTACTAAACACTGTAAAGCATCACACTGTTAAATGTATGCTGTACCGTAAACAAAGTTGTGTTTTTCGAAATACATACATCCAAAAATAATAATTGATGGACCTCGGACCTCTATTTTGTTATACACATTTGAAATCACCTATTTCAAATGTACTTTTATTGCAGGTGAAAAAAAGTCTTTGATACTTTGACCTGTCTCTCCTCTAGATGCTGCTAGATTGTGAACTCAGGTCGTAGCCTGCCTAAAGAGAGAGGGCTACGCCCCGTTCTTGTCAATCTAGGGCCGATTGCATACACTGGTTTGGTGGCATGAAATTTGCCACCAGTGTCAGGCAATGTTGGACTTGAACTGGTGCAAAATGACACTTTGCACTGGTCAGTCTTTAAAATTGTCATTGTTGTGCTGATCATTCTGCGCAAATGTAATTGCAAAACCTCCCTGTCTGTATACAAAACTTACTTTTCAAATATACATTTAACAAATGAAAAGTCTATTACTGTAAATACATAAACAATAAACAAAAATATATATCAACATATTGCAGTTCCATAATATTAAGTGTTCATTTGCAATTAAGAATATACATGTCTATGCCGGACAGATTGAGTTTACTTAGCATATGATCACTTGTGTCCAAATCCAGAACAGGCCTAGCAGGCTCATTAGACCCTTTGTGATTCTAACGGGCTTGAGGATGTTTCAATGTCTCTGTTCATTTCTAATACATGCAGCTGTTTCCTTTCTCCAAAGTGCTCCTCAATTTTCTTTTGAATTTTAGTTGTGGTTATTGTAAATTCAAGACCCTTTTTCCAATTGTCTGCCAGAGTAGATTCTGCCTCCTGCCCCCCAAAAACTCTTACTGGTGTAGAGAGGGGGGACAGGGATGGGTCTGCATGCACTTGGACCTGAAGCTGTTGAGCCCCCACTACAGGAAACGGGACCTTCCTGGTTACTTCCAAAGGCCCCCTCACACCATGTACTAGAGGGGTACTAGCCGTTTTAGGCTCCTCCCATTCTGGGGCTCTCGGATCATCCTAGAGCGAATTGCTCCGGAGCTTCATTGTCCGATGAGATACTGACTTTGGACAAATTATAGGATGGTTCATTTGCCCTGGGACAAAAAAAGAAAAACTGTGCCGCTCAAAGGCGAAGTGCCTGCAGATGCCGCACGGACTCCAGGCGGGCCTCTTTCACAGAGGCAATCTCCCACTCTTGCCCCCCACACGGGGACTGAAAAGAATAAAGACCCGTGCGGCTCAAAGGCCGAATGCCCGCAGTTGCCACATGGGTTTCAAACCAGCACCGCCGTTCACGAGGGCAAACCTTTGGTTTGTTTGTTTCCTTATTTCCTTCGCGCAGGGTTCCCGGCTGGCAGAGATCTGAGTGGCTCAAAGGTGAAAAGCCCGCAGTCGCCGCACAGATCTCAAGCAAACAAGCCCCCGTGCACTCAGACAATGGTGAGGAATTGTTCAAATTGCTGAACAGCCTCGACTACCAGGTTCCAAATGGCTGGATTGACTGGCTGGGCTACGATAGTCCCTGCCGTAACAGCAACAGCCCAGATGATCGGTTTACTCAAATCGCTCAAATTGCTCAGGACAGTTTACTTAGAACAGAGAGTAAGTTTATCGTGCATTTGCCATGCATTTAACATGAATTTTGCCATGTGTTTACCCACCGCAACTTCAGCAGTTCAATACCTCAATAGCCGCAACTCAACAGCTCAGCGATGACTAGCAGTTTCTGTTTCTTAACATGCTCGATCTACAAAAACCTCACCTCTCCAAACGTGACCACAGACAGCGCTGAAAATGCTTGCGGAGTGCAGAAATGCGAACAGGTATGGGACCCAGCACCCGGCACTCAGCTTCAACTTCGATTCCAGCTTTGTCGGCTCGCAACGGTCCTCACAGCTGCCTGGACTGTATTAGAGGAAAGGACCTATCGGATCGTCAAGCCGCACCATTATTGCTGATCTACTGCTCTCACACACCGGAATTCTTGTACTGGCTGCTTCCAACAATCAGCAATCAATATATATAAATACGTATCAATATTTTTCACCAGACAAAAATAGATATTCAGTAAGACAATTGAATGTAGCAATGCTGTAACATAAATCATATCCTTATTAAGATCATGCACGTTAACAAAACTTGAAACCATTAAAGAAAAAATACAAATGACCTCTTGCATGCTGCTTGGGAAGTGATGTGGAAATTCAGGCACTCGTTTAACTAAACAAGCCAAGAACATACGATGGACACCCGTGAACTGACATATACATGTATATGGGAAAGAGGGTCCTCTCTGGGTCCTTAAAGATTGCTAATTGGTCATGCAAAACGTTTTGATTGAGATTGCGTAGAAGATTTCTGAGTTCTTCAAAAAGATCTTAATTGTTTTAGTCTAGTTCCTGCATTCGGTCTCCTATACAGAGAGCTGCTTTTTGAGAAATCCTCACATTATAGGGCAGATAACTAACTTTGTTCTGAAAGTTCTATGCAATGTTTAAATGTGGGATGTGTTTTTATATTGTGAGAATCGATAAGCTCTTATAAAGGATAATCCACCCTCTGTCTTGAGTCGAGGAAACAAAGAGCACATCCACTGATTTAAAAGGCCACTAAAAAGGTTTTTTTTCAGGTTTCAGGATGTGGATCAGCAAAAGTAAACATAAACTGGCCTTCTTGGTGATGGACTACCAAGAGTGTGAATGAAAGATTGAATCAATAGATAACCCAACATATGAGTCCTTCTTGATGGGGGGCATTCCTCACAGTTGTCTAGCCAGGCAGTTAGTTGAATCCCCATAGCCATCTCCATGTGTGACTAGAGAGGGACACAACTGGGTCAGAGACTCACCACTCTGCATAGCCCTATTTCGGATCTTAATTAGGGGATGAAGGGCTGCCCACAGAGTCTGGTAATCTCAAGAGGAGAAACATCTAAACATAACAATGGTACCTCAAAGGGTCTTCTTGGAGTTTGCAGGAATGTGAAAGTAGAATAGCAGAAAGCAGGGAGAGGGAGAGGTAATGCTAGACCACAGGTGTATATGGGGAGTGTAAGGTCACTTCATGTGAGGATCTGTGATATTAAGGAAGGGATACCTCATCATACAGGGCCCCTGTGGTTCCACTCTAGAGTTGGTGTCCCATGTCTAGATTTCTGGGGGTTTTGCCTAACCTGGGTTTGGTGTTTTCACCCCCTTTTGTGAAGGTGGTAATTTGGGAACAATTAAGAAACAAGGGGGTGCCTTCTGGGGTTCTGACTGTTCTGGACTCCAGAGTGGAATTAGGGTCGGGAGGGCTCCCTCCTCGGGAGGGCTCCCTCCCCAACTTACCTCCTCCTTAAAGGCTCAGGATTTGTTAATTCCAGAATTTACACCCTGTTGATCTGCCCTCCCTGCAGGGTTTTTGCTAACTAGATTCTGGAGAGGTGCAAGGCCTAGGCGATCCCCATATACAACTTCTAGGAGGTTTCCGTGCCTGGTGAGCAGCTTCTCCTGCACCCCCCACCCCCTTTTCAAGAACTATGCTCCATATGACTTCCCACACCCCTTAAATCCCCAAAGGTTTATGATATTGTTACTTTGGAACTTGCACTGATTGGAATAGGACAAATAGGTTATGTCTTCTACATGTGAAAATAAAAACCTAAAATAAGGAAAATTGGACATAGTAGTGTTGAGTTTAGGAATCCATGAAATAATGTTACTGTTTGATTGTTTTAATGTTTGTGGACATGTGATGCAAATAAGGAAGTTATTTTGCATCTAATGTAAATGCTTCATCAGGTCGTCCCAGGGGTTAATTTTGCTTGACAGTAATTTATATGTATGCTTATTAATGTATATTCTGAATAAATGTTTTATAAAAAAGTTTCATTTTTCATTTTTTTGTAAAGTGTGGAATTTGCAATTCTTTCAATTTATTTTTTCAAAGTAAACATTGTATACATCACCAAGAGCAATTGTTCTTTCCATTGATAGTTCATACCATAGGTTTCAACTGGTGTCTCGCGTATTGTCTTCTGTTATTTCAGTGCTCTGAGACCTATGGGTGTGCAGCGCTAGACAAGAAATACATTATTATTATTACCCTTTGTTACCTCACGCCACTATTCCAGAGTTGCCTGACACAGTAGTATCATTTGTAGTCTGGCATCTTGTCTCAGACTGCTGGATTTTGGATTTGTATGCCTCCTCTTAGGGGTTGTTCTTTTTGGAGTGAATGAAGAAAACTCCTTTTCTGTTGGTCTTAGGTCTCAATTAGTATTTTAATATCTAAATGTGTTCACATGTTGTGTGAATGATTTGGATTTCTAATTCTCAAATATTCTTTCCATTTGATTGTCCAGTGGGGGGAGGTAGTAGAGTGCTAACTTTGCGTTCATTTTACCTGTTGCTTAGTGTTGGGTGTCATGACCCACGTTTGGACTATTACGCTGCAACACTTGTTGCTGTGGGCTTAGGAAATCCAAGAGGACGGAAATGCCCACATTTGCGCCAGAATCCTTGAGGACGTGCAGTCTTTGCGCACAACAAAATGGTTGCCTGACCTGCCACCCACCAGTGTGAGCGTGAGGGACCAGGGGTGCCATGAGTGAAATGTGTGCCAAAGGAAAAACAGCAGTGCCGCTGGCTAAAAAAAAAGCGCTTTGAAATCACCTTTGTTTCTCTGAAATGCAAGCTAAAAATGCCTATTTTAAACATTGCAAGATATTCAAAAATCTCAATGAACACCAGCAGACATTTGGCAGAAGGTAGACTTCTGTGCATACAAAATCTGGAAAGAGAAAGAGCCTAAAATAATGTTCATAATGAAACTGGCTGAGCTGTGGATGTCAGCAGCCTAAGTTAAATTGGACTGAAAGACGCTAAAATATAAATGTTTAAAATAAATGAGTGACCTACTGTGGAGTGTCACATAGTTTGCAACTGTTAAATGTCATAGTTTTGAACTTAGAATCAGTGTTCTAGTTTGGTTTGAATGTAGAAAACTGGGAATCAAAGTGACATTTGGCTGAAGCCTGGCTTGAAGAGAGTGAATTCTGCCCGGCAACTACCCCCGAAAGGAGTTGAAACTTGATCAGCAGCTGTGTTCCCAGGCTTGGCTGCATTCTGCTGCCCCTGCCAAAAGGAGATGACACCTCTCTGATTGAATTAGTGGAGTGGCACCTGGGGACTGCAGGAAACTAAACAAAGCACTGTCCTTAGCCCAGACAAATGTTAAATTAGGGGGGTCGTAAATGGCTTCCTCTCGGAAGGAAACGGGGAGGGGCACTGCATCTGTGAGCAAGCTGAGCTTGGGGGAAGTGGATAAACCAGAAATTCCACCATGTGCTTTGGAAAACCACACCCCTCGGGGCCAGAGCACAATTTTAAAAAGATGGATAATTCATAGTGCAGACTTGTAAAAATTATATAAATAACATCATTCTTGTGATTTTTCTGTGCACATTTTAAGAGGTGGTAGAACTCTGTACCATGTTCTGAGGCAAAACCCCATGAATTATGGAGATTGCAGACACGGGGTTCACGCTAGAAAAAATGAAAAGTTACTGGAATATGTATAGAAAGGCGGTGTACATGTGTGCCATTTTTAGTAAACGTCCGATATTGGTAAACCAACCAAAAACGAAAATAAGTTGTCATTTTTAATGCAAGCTCTTAGAAACATCAGAGTTGGAACAGAATGTACCATAATAAATCTGTAATATGTACATGTAATGTCAACCACTTGTGTATCTGGGAAATATGTATTTGGATCAGAAATAGATTTGTGTGCAATTTGACAAGGGGAGGATCCTCTGACCATAAACCAACCTCATCACTCTGACTCACAACTCAGTTCCCCCAATCAAGGGAGAGAGGAGAACTGGGCCAATGATAAGTTGAGAGGGGCAGGCTCAGTTATGCTACGCACATACCCACTTTCTGAAAACATAGAAAGAGCCACTGGAACCCAGGCCGGGACATTCACTTTCCACTTTCATGCGGGACGCTTTGACGGGAGACCCCAGACTTCAAATCCATCAATCTCCAGAGACCAGAACTTAACTCCAGAACATGTAGCAGAGAGTCCTGAATCCTTTTTCAGCAGGCCTCCAAATCATTTGCAAACTATTCAACAGCCGGGCAAGCTGTTTGAATTTTTGCCAAGAACTTTTGCCAGAACCGGTAGCTGACCCAGAAGGCAGAATTATCCAGAGAGACCAGAGATCCAGAGAGACCAGACCCAGACCAGATCGCTGAGAGCTGACCCAAATCGCTGTGCGCAGAACCAGTACCCAGTGGCGAGAGAACCGCAGCCAATCCTGACCCGATCCGTGAGGAAGTCGCATTCCTGTCCAAAATATACTGTGAGTACTCAGCCTATCTAGAACTACATCATAGAATTGGGTGTCCTTCTCTGACTTTAAAGCTGCAAAACTGTCATCTGTCATTCTGTCATTCTGAAACTTTAAAATTTAATTTCTGAAAATCTACCTCCACAAAATCGTCCGTATCTCTTGAACCGTTTGTGATAGAAGCAGGATCTAACTTTCATTTTAAAGCTAGGATCCTGGGCTTTCCAACGAACCCTGAAACGACTTTCTATTAATTATATTTCTTCTGTAATCGTGATCGACGCACTCGGAAAAAGTGCCGCGATTTGGCTCAAATTTCTTCACGTGTCAAAATAACAGCTCCTTGCTTTCCTTTGCTGAAATTCGTTTGCAACCTGACAATCATTCCCAGAGCATTGCTAAAATGATCCTGAAATAATTTAAAGTATCTCTCACTCACCCTGAACCTCTAGAGGGAATTAAAATCATTTTAGCATATTTTTCCCTTCTTTGCATACCACCTTTAAAGTACTTTGCCTGTGTTTAAAATCATCCCTGTTTCTCTAAGCTTGCTAGGGGGGAACTGAATTCGTATTGTACTGTGATTGTATTCCTGAGAACTGTGTGCTCTCCCTTCCATCTTCTATTGCATAGGGGGAGAGGGCGGGGTGAGTCGCCCAAAAGGGGAAAAGTGATTCTATTACCTTTTGCTGAAATCATATCAAGTTTATTCCTGTGTTGCTTCTTTTCCACCTTGCATTTCCTTGTACCATATAAAGCATTCCCAGCTACCTTATCCTCTATACTACTCCTAAGTAATTAAACCAGTGTGCTAGTATAATATCATCCATTGTTGATCACTGTCATATGTCTAAGTGTGATATCAAATATTAATTTATTATAAAAGTGTGATATATATCTATTGTTTAATTTTTCAAATAAACCTTTTCAATTTGTAAAACAAACCTACTTCTTGGCTCAGTGGGGTCAGGGGGATTCTTAGAGGGGCGTGATACAAGGGTTCATCATCCAGATTATAACTTGTCATAAAAATATATAAATAAGGGCTTCCCTTCAGCAATCCCAGACAAGGCACTGACCTAGTGGGAATCCTAGATTGGAGTCTCTAACAGAGTGGGGGCTCGTAGCCGGGGATTCTGGATTAGATCTATCACTTGTGCAGATTAATATAGTGTGCCAGCTGACAGGATACATATCCGGTTAGATCACCACGCTGTGTTACGCTGTAAAGCACTCCTCAAAGGAACGCTCTAAGGAAACGGTCTGTTTTGCAAAATAAAATACAAACGTCTGTAAGTCAGGAAGGAAATCCATCTCCAGAATGACGACCTTGGTAGATATGAAGATAGCTAGGGAGCACCTCTTACATAAACTGTTTGTGAGAGGTGAATGGTCTGAACAGGACCAAAATGTATGGTTGCAGGCGATCACACAACAGGTCACTACAACTGGGTGAGATATGTGGAGAGATCAGGGTCCCTTACATGTGGCCCTGAGTGAACTATATATGGCTCCTGAAGCCAAAGATGAACACAATAAGATTGCCAGGATAGCGGCTTATTTGTATCTATATATGGGAGCCATGCAGGACAAATGTGCTGAAGGCCAAGATCTGGCAAATAGGCAACAGATGGCGTTAGAAAAGGCCCAATCTGACCTGGTCTCTTCTGAGCAGAGGCTGCACAGAAGCCAGGAGTCAGAAAACGAGAGTAGACAATACATCATTTAAATGAAGGAGGATATGGATATCCTGCAACAGGAAAAGGCTGACCAGGATACCAGAATTCTGGCTTTGCAGAAGGAGCACCAAGACAGTTTGGACTCCTTACTACAGAACCAGAAAAAGCTGGAGCAACAGATAGATTTCAACAGGGCATGCACAAAGCAGGTAGCCACCCTGCAAAGCCAATTGGATAGAGAAAAAGAGGAGAGCAATAAACTGATTCTGAAAGACCTGGATACCCAGGCAGAGTTTGATCAAGAACGCCAGAAAGCTGGTGCCTTTCAAAAGCAGAGGGACGACCTGGCGGCACAGATGCAGGCTCTTAGTCAGGAAAGGGACACCTTAGTCCAGGACGTCTGCCAATTAAAAGAAAAAATGGAAGGAAATCACCTGGCCTTTCAGGGGCTGGGTGACCTCCAAAAATAGCATCAGAACTTGTTAGAGCACACCAGGAGGGTGGACGATGCTCTGCAAAGAAAGGAGCAGGCCAGTAGGGATGGGACTCAGGAGGTAACGCTCCTGCAGCAAAGACTGGCCCAGTATTCCAGGACCAATCAGGAGGCACAGAGAGAGAATGAGGCTCTCTGTCAGCACAATGATAGGCTCCAGCAACAGGTAGCCATGCAGGAGAGACTGATAGAATCTAGTAAGGCCTTGGTTGAGGAAATGAAAGCCCAGGCTCTTGCATTGCAACAAGGAGCAGGGGCTGATGGAGATGAAGTTCGCTGGGAAAGGGAAACACCTGAGCATAACCTCAGGAGCCCTAGTACCAGAGGCCTTCATCTCTCCCCGTCCCTGGACTCTGCCACCCTCATGTCCCCTGGCGCACATGAGCACAGGGCCACAGGGATGGCAGATTACTATCCAGTCAAAGGTATGGGGCTCATAGGCCAGTACCAACCAGAATGGATGGGGGGGCATCCGGGTATGGGCACCCAAGCACAGTGCAATTTAGTGGGGAACCCCAGGAGAGTAGGCCCACTAAGGGCATCCTGAAAACCTCTGCCCAGTTAGGTCAGTGGGGGGGGGTACCCAGCAAATCCTGGTAGCAAGGAGGGATCTGAAGACTCCTCTGAGCGTCACAGGACACGGGAGACCAGGTCCCCACATTCTGCCAGCCATTCCCATGCTCGCAGAATCCGGGAAAACCTGGAAGATCAGACGGGCACCTCTGGGAGCAGTACCTCTGAGTCGGAGGATGAATGGACCAGGGTTACCCGAACCGAAAGGCCAATAAGGCAAAAAGGGCCTTGCTTAAGGACCCCTTAAAACAGATTAAGGCAATCAGGAGTGTCATCACGCCTTATCACAAGAACTCCAAGTATTCTGTGTGGGAACACTTGGAGCTTTTTGAGCAAATGATGGAGACCTTCCAGTTGAAGGACAGCAGTAGCTGCACCCAGTACGTCAAATGGACATTCTCCCCAGAATACTCCAGTTTCTTTGCGGGGCTGGAGGACCAAAATCATTCAAGATGGTCCACCTATAGGGCGGCCATCTTGAAACACTTTTCTGTGCATAGAAATTTCCAAGAGGCTCGCAAGGCAGCCTACAATTTGCAATGTGGGGAGGATCAGGCCCCACAAGAATTTGTTCAAGAATTGAAGCGTGCCTTTGTGCAGACCACCAGAAGGGTGCGCACGGACAGCAGAGAATTCATCAACACATTTTTCCATGCTCTCCCCAAATACATAATGACCCAGCTCGTGAGAGATTTTCACGAGAAAAGATCTTTAGACTGGGTCATTGAGCAAGCCACCCGCATCTATGAGGTGCAGAAACCGGTGGAAAATAAGAATCAGCCCAAAAACCCCAAAACCAACAGCACCCCTGCTGCTGCCAAGGTGGCAGAGGTAAAGGTTGCCCCCGTTTTAGATTTGTAGATGAGGGGCCTAAAAACCTGCCTGCACCAAACAATTTACAGCCCAGAAGGCCCTCGGGCCAGTCACAGACAGGGAGTCAAGGAGGTAATCGCACAAATGGGGTCCCTCACTCCCCTGACTATGTAAGTCCCCGCAACAAGGGAATCAGACCAATCCTGGGTTATGTGTGGACTCCTCCAGCCCAAGGGGGGGGGATCCAGCCAATCACCTGACCCAGGGAACTTCCCTCCTAACTTCCCACAGGAGGTCAAATTCCCCAAACACTGGGCAGAAAATTTTTCCCAGGTATCCACCCAATTTCAAGCCCCAAAATCATCCATCCTTCTTTCCCCAATTCCCTGAGCCCAGACAACCGAATCTGGGATAGGGGAGGCCAAGGGTGGAGGGGTACCCAAATCTTCCCAACCCGGGGCACTACCAGAGAAGGGATAGCTACCCTTCCCGGGATCAGCCCAGGGGAGAAAACAGAACCCCGTATCAGCCTGAGCGGGTTTCCCAACTTGAGCGCCAGGTCCAAAATATGGCCCGGGATCTGGGTCACATACTGAGGGCTCAGCAGAACCCTCAGATGAGCATGCCGCGCAGAATGCCCAAACTCTGGGCCTGGTGCTCCAGAACAATGATGGGGGCAGCACCCCGATAACCCACCGGTTCTCGGGGAGGAGGCACAAGGGGGAGGGGGGTGTAAAGCCTTGGAGGAAGCTTCCTTCCCAACTTGTAAACAGCCCCTGGAAAACCAGGAACCGGAAACAAAATCTCCTGCCCCTGAAAGTCTGCCTCCCAAGGAGCAGAGGAGGGGGTAGGAGAAACAAAGGACCCAAACAGACCCATTTTGTGGAGGAGGTACAGGTCTTCCAATTTGATGGAGAGGGATCCTCAGAGGATCCTGGGAAAAGGATCTTCTCCTTCAGAGATGGGGGAACTCCTCCCAAGAAAAAATGGGTCCCAAGGGATTCCAACCCAGACTGGGTAGATGTGGGGATTGAGTTGTCGACGCCCATCATTCTATCCCAGAACCAACAAGATCGAAAACCCCTGGTTCAAACCCATCCAGGTGACTGCCCCCAAAAAGGGGTGGACAGCCCAGAACCGGAACCAGGGGAACCAAAAACCGCATTAATATCCAGTTGCAATTTTTTTTTCATATTCCCATGACTCTCCACAGAATTCTGCCCAAATTTCTTCTCTCTCAATGTCCAAAACCAGAAAGTTAGCCCACCAGTTGTCCAAAAATGTGCATTATCTGTGCCCCCTTGAGGAGAAGGAGGGAAGATATTATGCCCCGGTACAAGTACATGGGCAGGGTACAATTGTGGCACTGGTGGACACTGGATCCCAAGCTACCCTTCTGTCCAAGAGGGCCTTTGATGAACTAAATGCAGGAAGGGGGGAGAATTACCGTATTCCTCTCACCTCTCTTCCTGGACAACTTCAGAACTTTGACGGGAAGGAAATTCCTGTCGAGGGGACTGCAGATTTGGACATTAAAATTGGGCGACACAAGGTGAAACACCCGGTCATAGTTGTGACTCCAGAGGGCACCCCTTGTTTACCCCTAATAGATTGCGTAAACAAGGTCCTCTGGACCCAGGCTAGCCGACCAATAAAATTAAAACAGAGTGTCAACCATGTTAGTCTAAACGGCACATGCCACATGGTTGAACAAAATCTGGCCAAGTAGAATTTCACTTCCAGAACAACCAAATTCCAGACGTGACAGTAATAGCAGTAGGACAACAGACTGGTGATGGGGGAGTCCTCTCTATTTCTGAAAATCAACCTTCCTTCCAGTGTAAGGTGGCATTCCACACTGGAGGCAAACACCCTGAAATTATTTACTAATCCACAATCAGACACTCCCACTCCTATTGTCCAGAAAGATGTGAAATCGGCTCAGAGCCTGGCTGATATTCAGCAAATTGGAGAGCAGTTGTTCATCCCTGTTCAGTTAAATGATGGGAAGGACTCTGTTCTCGCTCGAGTGTGTCTGAACAACGGTAAGAGCTTCCGCCAACTCCCAGAACATCCAGCCATTCCCACATTCAAACTGATAGACAAATGGGAAATGGACCTGGAATCACCTAATTCCAAACATCTCCTGCCAAGCAGGTGTATGCTCAAAATCTCCATTGGCAACAAGAGCATAGTGCATAATTGTTGGGTCGTGCGAGACGACACTGCCGCCTTTTACTTAGGCAGTGACATTCTCAATCACTTTGCCATTAGTTTGGACCTAATAAACTTCAAAGTTTGGTCCCGATTAGCGGATAATCCCATGGGCTTTGATGATCCAGAAAAAGCATTTAGGTCAGCTAAATTGCTACCTTATGCAGTTGAAATTCAGATTAAGGAGGAAGTCACCATTCCAGAAAGGACCTGACAATTCTCCCTGGAAGTGAAAGTTAAAAGAGGACTAAAATTGAAAAACCCTGATGCTTATATACATCTAAATGCTTCTCTCCAACAGCAAGGGTTGGGGGTAAACCCAAACCATTAGTCAATATAGAGCATGACACCATTCCAATAGAGGTGGATAACAGCGACTTAAAGAGTGTCACTCTAGCCGCAGGCACCATTATTGGAATGGCGGTTGATGACTGACATTTCTCCATTGATCTAGGAAATGAAATGTTAGGACCGATCCCCAAGGACTGTTTTGACATTGACAGTGATGACAATACAACACCAGACAGGATCTTCACCCGGCATGGGGGAACTTCCTGGTGTACACTTCCTGCCCTTATGATAAGGAGGATGTGACTTCTGACTTCAGAAGGGATGAGGTGATTTTCCAGGTCCATGAGGGCTGCCTTTCCCACCGGAAGCCCCCAGTCCAAATCAGCACTCCGACCAGGGACTTCTCCACCCAGCTGGAGGAGGCCGCGGAGATAGCGAAACCAGAAGTCTTTCCAGGCCTCAGGCAGATGGTGGAAGAGAGAGTCAACCTAGCTGATGCCTGTGTGACTCCGGAACAGAAGCAAAAGTTGAAACAAGTTTTCTTGGTTTTCCAAGATTTCTTTGCGGTAGACTCATATGACTGTGGTCGCACTGACTTCCACACGACAACAATTCCCACAGACCCTGGCATGACTCCAGTGTTTGTGAAGCAATATTGTTTGCCTCTCGCATCCATGGAGTCCCTTACTGAAATAATTAAGAACCTTGAGTCCCGGGGAATAATCCGTCCAGTACACAGCACCTTCAATAATCTGGTGCTGGGAATATTGAAGCCAAACGGCCAGTGGAGACTCTGCGCCGACCTTAGGGAGCTCAACAAACGGCTCCATACTTCCCGATGGCCTCTTCCCTACATTGACCAAGGGCTGGCCCAGATCCAGGGTTCACAGGTATTCACTGCAATAGACCTGATCAATGGATACTGGACCGTGCCTGTCAGTAGGGAGGACCAATACAAACTGGCTTTTACCTTTGGGGGCCAGCAGTACACATGGACCCGGACTCCCTTCAGATACCTCAACTCCGGCAATTAATTCAACATTTACCTACACAAGGCCATGCCCGACCTGGGTGCGCGGGGTAACCTGGCTTATGTAGATGATGTCCTCATCAAAAGTTCATCTGTGGAGGAACACATAGCGGAGATCCGTTATGTTCTGACACAGTTGAGGGATGCCGGAGCAAAACTTTCCTTTCAGAAAGCACAGTGGTGTAGAACCCGTATTAATTTCTTGGGGCATGAGATTACTCCTCAGGGTCTCTGTCCCCAGGAAAAGAAAGTGGAAGGACTTCAGAAACTAAAAGACCCCACAACTCTGCAGGAAGTAAGGAGCCTCGTTGGACTGACTAATTACAGCAGAAAGTTCATTGAGGGCTACACAGAGATCACTAGACCCCTGAATCATCTTTTGAAGGGGCGGGTCAAGTGGGAATGGGGTCCAGAACAATCTGAGGCAGTCAGACAGCTCAAAAGAAGCCTCTCAAAAGCGTCTTGCCTAGCTTACCTTGTCAAAAACAAGGAGTTCTTCCTGGAGACAGGGTTCTCTAATACGTGCTTGACGGCAGTATTATACCAAAAGCATGACAAGGTCAATAAAGTAAGTCCTATGCGAGCAAAACTTTATCCTCTGTGGAGGAAAAATTCAACGATTGTGAGAAGGCACTCCTGGCAATGGTGTGGGCATTGAAGAATTACCGCCCGTTCATCCAGGGGGAACACATCATAGTGGAGACTCCACACCAGCCTCTGCAATATCTCCAAAGTGACAGAATCTGGGCCGGAAATGTGAGTAATTCCCGAATTACTTCCTGGATTCTGTCAATGCAAGGCTATCCTGTGGAGGTCAGATATGGCCAAAACAAGAAGAGTCCCCTCGCGCATGGTCTGGCTGACTTGCATGATTGTGCCAGAGAAAACTGTCTTGAGGACGAAAGTCTAAAAATCAAGCACAACATGGAGGCATACCTTAATTCCCCCTACAAAGTCTTTGAAGAAGACAAGTGTGAGGGAATGCCCACTGTCTATGTGGATGGATGCTCTTACCATGTTGACAACAACGGGGAGAAAGGACTGGTGGCCGGCGTATGGAATGCATGGGTGAAGGAGTTTCCAGAACCCTCCGCTGGGTACAAAATTGGTCCCTGAAGTAGTCAGGTGGCAGAGTTGATGGCTGTGCATCAGGCCATCCTCACTGCTGTCCAACATCAACTCCACAAACTGGTCATAATCACAGATTCGGATTATGTCCGTAACGGGTTCGTGGAGCACCTGGTTATTGGAAATCCAGAGGCATGTTATGTGCTAATAACAAACCCTTGAAACATGGGAAGTTAATCCAAAACATTGATGACCTGGTCACCTCGAATGGGATGACCATCTACTGGAAGAAGATCAAGGGTCATTCCAAAGTAGAGGGACCAGACAAAACTGGAAATGACTTAGCTGATCAGCTGGCCAAAACCGGGGCCAGCCAAGGGGATCTAATAGAAATAGATTCCTTGTTTGGGGAAATCCAGGTCACTGCTATCACTAGGTTCCAGACAAATGCTCACAACGATCTTTCAACTGCACAATGGAGTAAGGAGACCCCTGATGCTGATTTAATTATGGCTCAGAAGGGGGATCCAATAATTGGTAAGTTTTACCAACACATTGAGGACCCTGCAAACTTTCCCCTGACGGATACCGACTACGTTGGGAAAGAGGACCTAAGAGTGTTGATGAAATGTCCAAAAATGTTCTGAATCCAAGACGGTTTGTTGGTAAGGAAATCCCAAGCTGGCCATGATCAGTGAGTGGTTCCTACCTCATTCTGAAGCCTGATGTTAAGTCACGACCATGATGCAGCCACAGCCAGTCATAGGGGGTTTCACACAACACTGGAAATCTTAAGAGAGGTTGCATACTGGCCACACATGGGGCAGGACCTCGACCAATACTTGAAGGGGTGTCTTGTGTGTGCACAATTTCAGCCAACATCCCTCACACACCGGGCGCCTCCCCAAAAGAGGGGGATGACACTGCCATGGTCAGATTTGCAAATCGACTTCGTAGGCCCTGTGATTCGCTTGTCTAGAGGAAACAAGTGCATGTTAACAGTCACATGCTTGTTTACCAAGTGGGTGGAATGTCTCCCGGCCCCAAACTGCAAGGCAGAAACAGCAGCTGCCCTGATGATTAACCACATATTTTCCCGTTTTGGTCTACCTCAAAGGATTGAGTCAGACAGAGGTAGCCACTTCACTGGTGAAGTGATGACAAAGATGTGGGAGATACTGGGGGTCAAAAGGAAGCTACATATTGCTTACCGGCCAGCTTCTTCTGGGGCAGTAGAACGCTATAACCGAACCATTGTGAGCATATTAAAAAAGTTTGTGGCAGATTCTGGGCCAAGTTGGGATATCCGATTACCTCTGGTCCTAATGGCCATCAGATCTACCCCTTCATCTGCAACCAAAATCTCACCATTTGAGTTGATGACTGGACGCAAAATGGTGCTTACCCAGCATTTGCTCTACAGGACCCAAGAGCAGACGTTGATCAATGCCTCCACAACTCATGGAACTATGTGGAGAATTTGAGGAAACACCTCCAACATGCTTTTGCCTATGCTCAGCGGAATCTAGAAATATCAGCTGATAGCATGAAGACCCATTACGATTTGAAAACTTCCAAGAAAGTATATAATGTGGGAGACCGGATCTATCTATACAATTTCCAATGAAACCAGGCCAAACAGCGAAGTTTTTGCCTACATGGAAGGGACCGTTTGAAATTATAGACAAGCTCTCCCCAGTAGCTTATAAGATCTGCATCCCCAAAGGTAGTCTGGCAGAAGGGGAAGACAAGTGGGTACATATAAATCAGCTAAAGTGTTGCCATCCCAGGCACACTCTGCAGCAACTGGAGGAATCCTCTGGAATCCCAGAGGGGGCCGCTCCAGAGTAATTCAGTACCAACCCTAAAATATCCCGCATATAGTCTCTAAAATATCATGATTCTGGTATGAAAATGTTTCTTGTTATATCTTGTTTTTTTAAAATAAGACTGAAAAATGTATCCGGATGTATAAAATGTATATGTTCGCCACACCATTAATGGTGGTGGAAAATTGTCTAGGAATGTGTATTGCCGCTTTTGCTTTATCATCCTAGGAGAGATGAAACCATGGAGACTGACCAAGGAGAACGACCCAGGGACCGGGAGCAAAGATCCGAGGGGCCCGGGGTACCGCCCACTATTCCCATCAGGACAGGCGAAGAGAACCGATCGATCCAACCGGATGGAGGAAAAGATGCTGAACTGTGCCATCTGCGGAATTGGAAGAAGAGGATGCGGACATACCAGCACGTGGGTCAAAACATCCTTTGCACCCGACTCTTGACTCGAAATCAAAGCGCAGTTGGGCAGGGGGGCTTGTTGGGTGTCATGACCCACGTTTGGACTATTATGCTGCAACACTTGGTGCTGTGGGCTTAGGAAATCCAAGAGGGCGGAAAAGCCCACATTTGCGCCAGAATCCTGGAGAACCGTGCAGTCTTTGCGCACAACAAAATGGTCGCCTGACCTGCCACCCACCAGTGTGAGCGTGAGGGGCCAGGAGTGCCATGAGTGAAATGTGTGCCAAAGGAAAAACAGCAGTGCCGGTGGCTCAAAAAAAAAAAGCACTTTGAAATCACCTTTGTTTCTCTGAAATGCAAGCTAAAAATGCCTATTTTAAACATTGCAAGATATTCAAAAATCTCAATGAACACCAGCAGACATTTGGCAGAAGGTAGACTTGTGTGCATATAAAATCTGGAAAGAGAAAGAGCCTAAAATAATGTTCATAATGAAACTGGCTGAGCTGTGGATGTCAGCAGCCTAAGTTAAATTGGATTGAAAGACGCTAAAATATAAATGTTTAAAATAAATGAGTGACCTACTGTGGAGTGTCACATAGTTTGCAACTGTTAAATGTCATAGTTTTGAACTTAGAATCAGTGTTCTAGCTGCATGTGTAAAAATTGCAAGTTTGATTTGAATGTAGAAAACTGGGAATCAAAGTGACATTTGGCTGGAGCCTGGCTTGAAGAGAGTGAATTCTGCCCGGCAACTACCCCCGACAGGAGTTGAAACTTGATCAGCAGCTGTGTTCCCAGGCCTGGCTGCATTCTGCTGCCCCTGCCAAAAGGAGATGACAACTCTCTGATTGAATTAGGGGAGTGGCACCTGGGGACAGCAGGAAACTAAACAAAGCACTGTCCTTGGCCCAGGCAAATGTTAAATTAGGGGGGTCGTAAATGGCTTCCTCTCGGAAGGAAATGGGGAGGGGCACTGCATCTGTGAGCAAGCTGAGCTTGGGGGAAGTGGATAAACCAGAAATTCCACCATGTGCTTTGGAAAACCACACCCCTCGGGGCCAGAGCACAATTTTAAAAAGATGGATAATTCATAGTGCAGACTTGTAAACATTATATAAATAATATCATCATTCTTGTGATTTTTCTGAGCACATTTTAAGAGGTGTTAGAACTCTGTACCATGTTCTGAGGCAAAACCCCATGATCTATGGAGATTGAAGACACGGGGTTCACGCTAGAAAAATGAAAAGTTACTGGAATATGTATAGAAAGGCGGTGTACATGTGTGCCATTTTTGGTAAACGTCCGATATTGGTAAACCAACTAAAAACGAAAATAAGTTGTCATTTTTAATGCAAGCTCTTAGAAACATCAGAGTTGGAACAGAATGTACCATAAGTAATCTGTAATATGTACATGTAATGTCAACCACTTGTCTATCTGGGAATTATGTATTTGGATCAGAAATAGATTTGTGTGCAATTTGACAAGGGGAGGATCCTCTGACCATAAACCTACCTCATCACTCTGACTCACAACTCAGTTCCCCCAATCAAGGGAGAGAGGAGAACTGGGCCAATGATAAGTTGAGAGGGGCAGGCTCAGTTATGCTACGCACACACCCACTTTCTGAAGACATTAAAAGAGCCACTGGAACCCAGGCAGGGACATTCACTTTCCACTTTCTTGCGGGACGCTTTGCCGGGAGACTCCAGACTTCAAATCCATCAATCTCCAGAGACCAGAACTTAACTCCAGAACTTGTAGCAGAGAGGCCTGAATCCACAAGCTGAATCCTTTTTCAGCAGGCCTCCAAATCATTTGCAAACTATTCAACAGCCGAGCGAGCTGTTTGAATTTTTGCCAAGAACTTTTGCCAGAACCGGTAGCTGACCCAGAAGGCAGAATTATCCAGAGAGACCAGAGAGTACAGACCCAGACCAGATTGCTGAGAGCTGACCCAAATCGCTGTGCGCAGAACCAGTACCCAGTGGTGAGAGAACCGCAGCCAATCCTGACCCGATCCGTGAGGATGTCGCATTCCTGTCCAAAATATAGTGTGAGTACTCAGCCACAACTGTGCTAAACCAATCTCTTAGTTTAAAATAATCTAATTCAAACTATTTTAACCTATCTAGAACTACATCATAGAATTGTGTGTCCTTCTGTGACTTTAAAGCTGCAAAACTGTCATCTGTCATTCTGAAACTTTAAAATTTAATTTCTGAAAATCGACCTCCACAAAAATCGTATCTCTTGAACCGTTTGTGATAGAAGCAGGATCTAACTTTCATTTTAAAGCTAGGATTCTGGGCTTTCCAACAAACCCTGAAACGACTTTCTATTCATTATACTTTTTCCGTAATCGCGCTCGACGCACTCGGAAAAAGTGCCGCGATTTGCGATTTGGCTCAAATTTCTTCACGTGTCGAAATAGCAGCTCCTTGCTTTCCTTTGCTGAAATTCGTTTGCAACCTGACAATCATTCCTAGAGCATTGCTAAAGTGATCCTGAACTAATTTAAAGTATCTCTCACTCACCCTGAACCTCTAGAGGGAATTAAAATCATTTTAGCATATTTTTCCCTTCTTTGCATACCAGTACATTGCCTGTGTTTAAAATCATCCCCGTTTCTCTAAGCTTGCTAGGGGGGAACTGAATTTGCATTGTACTGTGATTGTATTACTGAGAACTGTGTGCTCTCCCTTCCATCTTCTATTGCATGGGGGGGGGGTGAGTCGCCCAAAAGGGGAAAAGTGATTCTATTACCTTTTGCTGAAATCATATCAAGTTTATTCCTGTGTTGCTTCTTTTCCACCTTGCATTTCCTTGCCTTGTACCATATAAAGCATTCTCAGCTACCTTATCCTCTATACTACTCCTAAGTAATTAAACCAGTGTGCTAGTATAACATCATCCATTGTTGATCACTGTCATATGTCTGTGTGATATCAAATATTAATTTATAATAAAAGTGTGATATATATCTATTGTTTAATTTTTCAAATAAACCTTTTCAATATGTAAAACAAACCTAATTCTTGGCTCTGTGGGGTCAGGGGGATTCTAAAAGAGGGGCGTGATACAAGGGTCCATCATCCAGATTATAACTTGTCATACAAAAATATAAATAAGGGCTTCCCTTGAGTAATCCCAGACAAGGCACTGACCTAGTGGGAATGCTTGATTGGAGTCTTTAACATTAGGTAAAATGTCTGGTCATACATCCAATTTCATTGGTTTACATATGCAAGGTATACATTTATATCCATCATATAATACCCCTTTTGGGTATAAAAATAGTGCCAGATTCTGGATGAAATAGCTTGTGGAACAGAATAACTTATATTTGTTCCATATTTCTGAATTTCATCTGAAAACATTGTTTGAGAAATATTCGCTTTTCATCATATGTAGTGCCTATTTTGAGATGTCAAAATTAGCTTCCATAATCTTGGGGACGAAATACGAAGTGGCCGCAGCTGCGAAGGCCCATTTATTGTTACATTATTTTTAATGTCCTGTGATTTAAAAAAATCCATCATTTTGTGCTTAAAATATCTTCCAAAACTTTTGCTGTAGCAGGATATTGCTGTGTAAACAATCTAGTAATTTAAAATTGAAAACCAAAGACCATTATCATTGGTTTACATTCTATAACTGAAACTGGGAGTCAAAATGTTATATAGCTTGAGATGGAAACACCATGTAAATGCTGCCACAGGGTGTGCAGAATCCAATTCATTTTCGCCTATGGACTTTGTGAGCAAGCGCAGAACTAACATGACTGTGTTAGTGGAGAAGAGGACTTCGGACAAGTATGGGAGCCTTAGAGTATGCCTCTCAGAAACTCAAGTGTTGTAGCCTAATACTGACCAACTCAGAATAAATTAGGGATCATTTTCGAAAAAGCTTCCTCAATGACACAAGTCACCCAATTATGTAATTATTTATATTGGGTATTGCTTACAATCTAGTCAGCACTTGTCTGGGTGGAAAAAAGTGAGGAATGCAATGTTGTATCCAGGTTATGCCTTTGTGAATGCACCAGCCATTTGGAGAAAAGGTCCTGCTATTGGCTTCAAAATGAGGGTGGATTTGTTAGGCTGCTATTGTGATGAAGGAGAACGCAGGAGCCTTAAATTGTGATTCTCCTTGTGGTTCCTGGATGGCGTGGCTCTAGAGACAAGTGACTGGTTCTCATTCTTGCCTTCAAGTACATTTATTCTGGTCGTATTTAATTTCATGTGGGGTTTTTGCATGATTCTCAATGGCCCCACCAGGTTTCTTCCAAGGATTCTGGAAGCATTAGGATGCATATGAGGAGGAAAGGAATCTAGGATCAGGAGGAGAAGGCAGCGAGAAATTGAGGAGTGTATTGTGTACTTCTGAGCTTCATATGGTCCTGTTTGACAAATAGATACAAGGATGGAGAGTTCCAAATGTCTGTGAGATCTAATCCCATAGTTATTTTGTTTCTGTTATCAGGTGTGATGTATCTGGTCAATTCATCCCTTCTCCCCAAAGGGGAGCCACCCCTTGTGTGACTCGGCAGGTGAGCCTGCTCCACAAAAGCCTTCCTAGGGGTCAGGGCAAGTGGGACCTCACTGTTAGTGACTTTCCTCTCAGGGGCAAAGATTCCAGTCCGGAATAGATTGTCTGCCTACATGGGAGTTGCACAAACTAATTTTTCTCTGATATTGACTCCTCCAAACCAAGACCTATCTTCCTACCTATTGGCTTCAGGCAATGCTGGATGTCATATGAACGCCAAGGACGGGGAACAAATGCACAACCTTTTTGTTTGTGATGGTGTACTTAAACAGGAAATGAACTATGAATGGAGAGAAGAAACACCTATGTAGGAGTGCCTGTGATCCCCACGCAGAGGCAAGCCCTCTGGAAGAGATGTACTGAACGCACAGAGCCACGCTGGGCTGCAGAGCCCAGAGTAGCTTGAAGAACAAGCCCAAGGCCTGGCAGATGCTGGAAGGCTTGTGTTCTCTCTGACCGTGAAGCCAAGGTTTGGGGGGAAGAGCGGGGATGGAGAAGCACCCTGTTCCCTCTAGTGGCATGACCACGGACAAGCCGTGGTGGCCCAGGCGCCCAGTAACCAACACCAAGACCAGCTCGGAGCCCGAATCCCTGAGCTCCACGTCTGAAGGACATTAGCTGCAGTGTCGAGCAGCAACATGGAGGTGAACGCTCCCACAGAGAGACTACCACTGAGAAATATGAACACTTTGAAGCAAGACTGGGAAAACAAACAAGGTTACAGGAGCCAGAGAAATCCAAACAGGCGAATGCCCTATATGAATCGTATTGAAATAGTTACAAACACTTTGCATCTAGTCTGGGAACGTTGAGAAGGTTACAGGACCCTGAGAAACCCAAACAGGCATGTGCCCTATGTGAGTCAGAGTGAAAGAAATACAAAAAGATTTTGTGTAAAGGTTGGGAAAACCAACAAGGTTCCGCAGTCGGAGAAACCAGAGTTGGAGAAAACAAGTCTACCAGAGTGCCGTAGGACTTCTGGGAGTCAAAGAGCCACAAAATTGTTTTAAAGAGATCTGTGTTAAAAGGGAACCTGAAGAAGCTCTGAGAAAATCTGTTGTTTTCCAGAGGAAGAGAGAACCATAAGGAGGAACTTTCATTTTTACCAGCAAAGGCTACAATTGTTTTCTTTTTATATTAACAAACTTGAAATTAGTGATTGGGTCAGGCAGAGATAAAGGCCATTGCTCCACCCTCTCTTTTTAGTTCAGTTTTCCAAAGTGTTTTTGTTTTTTTGTTTGTTCTATTTATTTCTATAGCGCACCTTACCCCAGGGGTATCAGGACGCATTCAACGGTTGCAAAGATTACAGACATACAGATGAAATACAAAGCAGATTTACAGAAGAAAAAAAAAAGGTAATGAATCATAATTACATACTTACATAATTACCGCATAAACAACGGTGGAGTGGTAGAGAGGAATATTAGAGTTGATGCTACTCGGTTAGCCATTGTCTGAGTTACTTCTGAAGTTAGCAAATGACTTAGATCTTTTTAAGGATAGCAGGAGTGAGTTCCACCGCTGGGCAGCTATCACTGGGAAGCTAGTCCCCCCAGATTTTTGTAATTTGTATCTTGTGACTATTAAGCCAATTGTATTAGTTGACTTAGTGGCTTGGGTAGATGGATTTAACTTTAACTTTTCTGTTAAATCCGGGGGGGTGGGTGGCGCCTGATTCAGTGCTTTATAGGTGAGGGACAGAGTTTTGAGTTGAATCTTGTCCTTGATTGACAGCCATTTATATTGTCTACTTGTTTCAGATATGTGAGCTCTTTTTGAGATGCTCAGAGCTCATCTGAGAGCATTGTTTTGTAAGGTTTGTAGTTTATTGAGCACATATTTACTGGCTCCCAAATAGTCCATTGCAATAATTCAACTTGGACAGTATTAATGCTCTGGCAAGTGTAATGCAGCTTTCCTTAGAGAGTAGGGGTTTGCATGCCCTGATTACTTTTCCGGGGTATGTCCTATTATTTAGTAAAGATTGTATCCAAGTAATGGCATTCTGGGAGAAGTGGGCTGCAGAGGCGAGGTGGTTGCATAGTACCTTAGGGCCATTTTCCCATTGTCCTTTAGTTCATCAATCTGAGCTTTTAGGTCAATGAGCATGGTTTCGGTCCCATGTTGAGGTCTAAATACCGATTGGCGAGTCCCTAAGAGGTGGTTGATCTCTAGAAATTCTTGGATCTGTAGGTAAGCTATTCTGTCCAGAATCTTTAATAAGAAAGGGACTGTCGTAATTGGCCTATAATTTGTGGGGATGGTCGGGTCCAGAGATGGTTTTTTAAGTAGGGGTAAAACCCATGATTCCTTTAGGTTACTAGGTACTATACCTGATGTAAATGAGGCATGGATTAGTTTGGATATGAAAGTGTTAGCAACATCTTTGATTATTCGCACTACTGGGCAGCTATCGCCTTGGCATCGTGTGGGTTTGAGGGAGGCAATTATTTTTTGTACCTCCAAGGTGGTGATTTTAGAAAATCCTGGGGTGGATTGGTATTTGGTTTTGTGTCGTCGTGGATGTTGCTTATGTTTTGTAAGTTTATTCGTTTTTCAGAGTGGCCATTTTGCTGGTGAGCGCATTCTGAATGTTCGTGCTCCAGAGTTGGTCCTTTACGTATGTATCCACTGTCATAATAGGCGTCTCCATCTCTTTAAGGATCACAAATAGCTCTTTGGTGCTAGAGCTGGCCTGATTAATTCTATTATTGTAAGATTCCTGTTTAGTAGTCAGTATTTCTTCATTGTATTTAGCAGATATATTCCTTAGATTCGTTTTGTTCTCCGCAGAAGGGATGAGCTTCCAAATAGATTCTAACTTTTTTTCCGCCCGCAGTTTTTTCAATTCAGGGGTAAACCAAGAGTCAAAATGCATTCTTGGTTTACCTTTGCTCAATTTGAGGGGGCAATGAAATCCAGAGCTTTGGACAGAGAGGAATTGTATATCTCTACTAGGTTGTTAGGCTCAATGATATCCTCTGATGCATTTACCGTAGGGATCACAAGTGGTAGTGGTAGGATAGCCTCCAATGTGATGTTAGGTTTGTTCCTTGTCTGACATGGAGGTACTGTTAGGTTTAGTTTAGTCTTTTGAGGGTTTATAGGGAAGGTAAATGACAGAAGATAGTGATCAGTCCAAGATGGGGGAGTGGTGGTGGAAATTAAGGTGTTGCAATTAAGGTTGGCTACCCAATCAAGGGTCCTACCTTTGTTATGGGTAGGTTGGTTAACTTTTAGGTTAAAGCCTTGTTCTGTCATTGTGCTGGCAATTATTAGTGCTTGGGGATCATTAGGGTCGTTCAGTCCCAGATTGAAATCAGCCAGTACTAAGATTTGGGATGATGTTTTTGACGTTGTCTGTCATTAGCAGCATCAGGTCATCCTCGAAGGTGCCTAACGGTCTGAGGTGTCTGTATACTAGCTGGATTGTTATGGTGTGGGAGTTGTCAGTTGGTATTTTGGCAGTCAATAGTTCACAGGATGAGAGTTTATGCGAAGTGGCTAGTTTAAGGTCGTGGTTTGATTTTGCTATGGTGGTGATTCCACCGCCTCTGGCATCTACTCTGTCCTCTTACAATTGTGTAATTTTCGAGCACAGCAAGTAGGATTGACGGTCCTGCTGCTGCATTCAGCCAGGATTCTATGATGGCCAGGAAGTCGAGATTATCAGCAGTGATTAGATCGGCAATGTCTGTCACATGCACTACCAGCGATCTGGCATTGATTAACCCGCCCTTAATGGCCTGTGTGCCGACTTGAGTTAGGATGGTACTTTGTTGTTTTGGTGACTTATTATGGTTGATTGTATTTTAGGTTGAGACTTTCCTGGGTACAATGGTACCTTTTATGGGGATGACTGGTGACAGATTAGAGTTGGGTGTGTTTAACTAAGTTAGGAGTCTGGCTCCGAGTCTCCCGTTTCTGTCTGGAGTCGGACAGGGATGGCTTGAGGCTTCAGCGTTGGTATAAGTTCCCTTATCATGATATAATGATTAGAGTCTGTTGCCAAGTCTGAAGTGGTAGGGCCAGATAAGTTGGATACCATTTTTGGACTAAGGACTGTTCTCTTTGATGAGCTCCTTTTGGTTTTAGTTTCTAGGAAGGGCATGTCCCTCATAGAGATAGGGAAAGTTAGGAGTTTTCTTTTAGTAAAGACCCTTGAAAATGTCTGTTGTTGACCCGAGTCCTCCTCCTGGTTCACCACAGAGGTCAGCAATTTAGGAGAAGTCAACTTTTGGCATCTGGACTCTGTACTGTACTCCTATATTTTCCTATAAGAAAAACATTGTAACCACCATAGTTAAAGCTAATTACGTTGGTTTATGTGGCGAACCAGAAGAAGGTGTCAATCTAAATACGGCCATATTTCAAGGGTGTTTATTAAAAGTCAAAAGGAAACTTCTATATAGCCCTACCGCTATGAGAGAAGTTCCCTGACTACCAACCTAAACTAATGGTGCCCAAAAGAAAACAGTCCTTAGTCCGAAACCTAACCAACTGACTGGCCCTACCACTTTTAGAAAAAACAAACAAAAGGGAGGGTGCTGGGACAATGGCCTCAGTCTTAGACTTCTGCCTGGCCCAACACTTGGATTCCTTTTCTTCAGGATGGCAGGTTTTTAAATGTTCAACAAAGTTCTGACAAGGTTTAACAATTCTTTATAATACAGTTCCCATGCCTCTCTGTGGCCTCTGTCTGACAACTTTTCAGACACTCCATGAGGTTTCTTTTTCCTCAGGAAACTACACCATTTCCCTCTTGGTTCTTGACCAGGTCTGTGTCTTGCTTGTAAATATTCAAACTCTCCAGGCTTCACTCTCCTCTCAATTCTGTATGTTAGATTTCAGGTTTCGCTGGCTCCCCAAAATCCTGCAGCGTCTGTCAGGCTTGCTTTAGCAGGTCCTTGATATGGCATCTGCCTGTTCATTTTTTCTGGGTTCCCATAACCCTTGTGCCTTCTCCAGTGTCAATGTCTTTAGGTGTCTGAGGGCTCCCGACGGCCCTGTGGTCCTCAGATGGGCTTCCTTTATCTCTGTTCATGATTATCTGATTTCTGCAACCTTTGCAGCTTTCCCAGCCTCGAAAGTCTTTCAGTTTCTCAAAGCTCTCCGAAGCCCACTGGCCCTCTGTCAGGCTCGCATTATCTCTGTTCAGTTCTATCTGGCTCCCGTAATCCTTGTGGCTCTTCCAGCCTCAAATGTTTCTTCGCCTCCCCCCACGGCGTTAACTTTTCAGAGCATTTGCTTCCCTTCTGTTTCTTGGCTCTACAGCTAATATACCTTTGAGCGGAGCTCGGGATTCCATATTCTTCACTGTAATCTGGTCTCGGCATCAATTAATGGGCCCCAGGCCCACCATGGCTTCCATGTGGTCGTGCCACCAGGCGAGAAGTTCACTGACCCATCTCCATCTCTCTTCCGAACTTGCCTTCTCGGTCGGATAGGACACCAGCCTTCCAGCATCTTGCGAGTGACTTGTTCTATCTCCAGGCTACTGCTGGCTCTGCGGTCTAGCGTGGCTCCACCCCTCCAGGATGTTTCTTTGTCAAAGGCTCACCTCTATGTAGGATAATTCCTTCTCGATTCAAAGTTACTCTTTGCTTAGTATACATCATCCATCATCCAGAACAAAAGGGGTGTGTCTGTCCTCTTTGACTGTGGAGTTTAGGTGAGATCCAGCATTACCTGAAACCAAAGAGAGTGAAGAAATGTGACCACTTGGATTCAAAACGAAGTAACAATAGTCTTTCCAATTCCCATGTAGGCAGATGGCATGTTCTAGACACAGGGCCTCATTACGACTTTGGATTACCTCCAAAATCCTGTCCGGGTTCCCTGAATGGGGAAATACCAGGCCATTCCGAGTATGGAGGGCCCGGTATTTCCTCCTTCAGGGAACCCGGGCCTGGTCCTTCCCCATTCCCATTCGAGCCCTCATAGGGCTCAATGGGAATGGGGAGGGAGCTAACAATGGGCCCATTACGAACAGGCCGGTTGTTAGCTCCCTGGTCCCCTCGCGGGACCCGCTCTGGACGTCTGGAAAAACCAGACGTCCAGAGCGGGTCCCGCGAGGGGACCTCGTAATAGTGCGGAGTGGGTTTAACGGCGCCGGCACCATTACTGGCGCTGTTAAACCCATTCCGCACAAGTTATAATGAGGCCCACAGAGTTTCTTATCGGAATGGGAGTCCTTGTCCCCAAAATGGGAGTCACTCCAAGTGAAGTCACACTTGCCCAGACCCTAGTGGGGGTCTTGCTTAGCAGGCTCACCTCCCAACCCTCAAAGAGGGTGGCTGTTAGTGTTCTCATATCCAAACTGATTGACTGGCATAATGGCGTAATGGGCTTTTAATGGAACCTCAAAAGCTTACCAAAAAAAAAAAAACGAACACATGCCTCCAATCCAAACTTGCAGTAAGCCTTTAGAAAGCACTAGGAATAGATACAATATCTCTTGTGCAAAGCACTAATGTTTGGAATCTGCTCTATTTATTTTCCAAAGAGGGGGGGTGGGTTACAAACTTCCAAATATTAAACTGATTTGTATACGCAAATCATTTGTTCTTTGCAAAATGTTCTATTGGGCCGAACGTGATCAATAATACCATTTAGCCGACACTTTAAAATATCCAGTACTTATTGGGTATGTCTATAGCTCTAAATCAGCCTGCCAGGCCTGCTAATAACTTGCACGTGCAGAACCTCATGTAGAATTACGAGTTTCATGAGATTTGATGGCATCTCTTAAGGCAACAATGTATGCTTTTATGGGCAGTCCTCTTTTGAGGCCAGCATTCTGTTAACTAGAGGCTCATAATTCCAAATGTATCTAGTTTCAAAGATCCCCCAAAACGGATCCATAGGAAAATGTTATTTTAAAGGCTCTTGGATCTCCTTTGCACCCTCAAGGTTAAGACAGTATTTATACTAGAATTTAGCATAAGCTTCAGGAATTTCATGTAAAGTATTTCAATCCTGTGTTTACCTCATCTCACTAAAATATGAAATAGCATAGCCTTATTCACGGCTTCTTTCTCTTTGGGGCGAGATTCAAATAGACTGGCACACACTTGCCATTCTTGCAGTCCTGGAACTCCTGCTTGCAGTCCTGGAACTCCTGCTTGCCTGGGTAATCACCATTCTAAGATAGACTGTCTGACTGGCAGCCACCGTGTCTGTGTCAGTCAGTAATATAATGGGAATTTAAGTAAAAGGCCCAGTCCAATCGCTTCTCTTTTAGATGCACAGTGCAAGTCACATAAAGCATTGCTTTCAAAAACATAAGCAGGCCAGTGCTGCGATTCCCAAATCTCGCCTCAGCTGCACCCGTCAAAGATGCTGAACCGAAACAAATCGAGGGAGACTGGAAGAAAAACAGATTTAGCCTGGGTGTGTATGTGGCTATAAACATTATAAACAGTCACTCTTAACATTTGGCAATATATTTTCACTGTGCAGAGGTCAGAAAGTCAGTCAGTTACAGATTAGATTAACCATAAAAAATTAAATGTATTCTCATATTTAATTTAAAAAAAGCTATTATTCTCAATTGCCTGCCTATTGGGTCAAGAGTCAATCTAGATCATTAGAGGCCATCACAATGGGTCACAAACAAGTGTTCACTCATACATGATACTTCCTATCACTTTCTTTCTACAAACGGAGGGGAAAGGTAAGAAAGACAATATCTTCTCTATAAAAATGTATATGTTGCAGAATCACATATTTGAAAACCTATATTAATATGTATAGTTAATGACATTTTTCATTAGCCAAATTTTAAATCTCATATTATCTATATTTAATGTTTGATAGTATTCAAATATATATATAAATTAAGAACATTGTTATAGCGGGGACCAACTGGTTTAGGCATGCAGATCCAACTACTCCAGTATCCTAGAGTTTAACCTTCCTCTGGGCCTATGTACTCTAGTGAACAGCACAATAGTTAAATAGGACGGATCCCATCTGAATGCATGCCAATGTTGAAGAATCCGCTGGAACCAGCTTCTTGATTATGTCCACATAAGCAAGGTCTAGGTGATTCAGTGGCACTGTCTAGGAATATTTTTCTTTTGGTTCCTTGGAGAATGAAAGGCTTGTTTTATCCTTTGGTTGTTGCCCACGTCTATGGCTGCACCTGGATAGGAGTATTGCTCGGGCCTCGAGAGATGCTTCCTCCAATATGGTAATGTGCTGTGTTGCTGAAGTGCAATTGGGTCACACTGCGAAGCAAGAAGGTGGACAAAAGTAATTCATCCCATAAGTCCACAAAAAGTGGGTTAAATCATGGGGCAAGGCAATGGATTATTGCATCTTCAAAAATGTTGAGGTGCTTCCACAGTAGGCTGTTTGTAGAAAATAGCCACTAGTGTGCAGGGTTGCAAATGCACTAAACTTTACTATGATACAGATAGGAACCTTGCTCAAGGACTGCAGAGTTGAATTTGGATATCGGCATGTTTATTCTTTTGCAGAGTATGACATGTCGGTTTTGTGGTAAGAAAATACCCAGGCGCCCTACTGACCTTTGAATTCCTGAGGTGTGCCAGTTTAAACAATGGCAGCAAAGATCCTAACAAGGAAGGATTCTCTGGACCCCCTTCACCATCTTGTTATGATTTGAGGTTTCTTATCCTTTTCACACATATGTCAGATTATGACTACGACCATGTTTTATGTTTGGCAGTTCACCCATATGGGATTTGCCAGAGTGGTGTTTAAAATGATCAGCAATATACTGACAGATCTGGACCCTCACCAGGTAAATTAGTACCATACTAATCATGACAGAGTATATACATGCATGAAAATCGCAACTTTATGGTAAAATATTAGGAAAGATTCTAACATGATGTAAACGTGTTTTACACATACTATCATAATAGGAAGAATATTGATGATAGAAGGAAGACTGATTGCTCCTAATGAAGGGGACTTTCCCTGAAACATGTTGAGCTTATGAAAATTGGACTATGTACATTGATTGATATGTGCACAATAGCCCTGTATGTTTGAACACTTTAATGTACCACAGAAGAAATTAAATATACAGCTCCCCCCCCCGTTTTGCTGTTTAAGCAGAGTGGGTGTGATTCTCTACATTTTTATATAATATGTTTGCAAGATCGATATGAATTAACTGCTGTATGAACAGATGTATGATTCCCATTTGGGGGATCACATATGCAATTTCTTCGCTCAGAAACGGGAATATTGACTGGTACCCAGTTGTTATAGGTGTGCATGTCCCATGGTTCGTGGGCACTTTTGTATGTTCAGGTTGTGTTCAACCTGGTTTTTCTCCTGTGCACCCTTTACTATCTCAAAAATAACTTTCTGACTAACAAATCTACTACAGGTGTGCTCCCCACCACTTTGACTTTTAGTTTTAAGAAAATACTCGGGCAAATATCAAGAACCGAACCCACCCCCTCTGAAAAATTTCAAGGAATGCAGCAGTCCAGAAGTGAGACCAAATCTCCCATTTAAGAAGTGCCATCTATTGGCTCCGAGTAAAATGTTATTTGATATTTTTTCAGATTAAACTAGGTTTTTATCATTTGAGAAAAGTAAATACAAAATCAAAGTATCAAACAACGAATGTGTGAAAGAAAGCACGACATGAAAAGGTGACTATAAAATGATATTGTGCGAAATGGTTTTTAAATTAACATGTGAAAAAAGAACATGCACAAGCAAAATGTCGCAGCATAACATGCTCATGGATAGTTGCATTTCCAAAGGGCAGTAATTAAGAAAGTGTGGGCCATATTTTACACCTAGCATTTACCATTTTAAAACATAGCATTTCAGTGCACACATTTCACTTGATGAAAATCACAAAAATTGTTACAAATGGAACACCTACTACAGTTCTAAAGAAACAGCACTGCATAGCATTCATACCCGATATCTTGAACATATCTTGAACATGGTAGCACTTCTCAGTGCGTCTAATCATATCTTTCTAAACAGAGTCTTCAGGCACATTTCTGACATTGTCAACTGCCTTATACACCAAAAACAAAGTTCTGTTCTAGGTACTGATATCAATAAAGTGGACAAAATATGTTGGAGTGCATTGAAGGTCACATGGAAATACACAATTATATAATAAAATAGGGTTACATTAGCTTTTCAGAATGGAGGTTGGAGATAAACACATCATTGTGGCAATTATCTTGCTTAGCAGAAGTCACTACGGCAGAAATTCTAAAGCCCTGAGACCTGTGGCTGTCCCCTAGAATTATTCCCATGCACTAGAGATGCACTGAATATGACAAGAAGGATCTGCAGAAGAACCTGGTGTGGCTTCTCCTGGCAGTAACTGGCCTTCACACCTATTATCTGACTTTAAGGATTGAATTATTTGATATTTGTAAAGCGCCTACTGCCATTGTTATGGCTTTGGAGCGCTGCAGCGGAAGAAATCCCTTTGGAAGACCGTAGGCTGTGCAAACATGAAACTAAAAGGAGCAATACAATGCGTGCAAACAGTAATTAGAATTCAGTGTTAGCAGAGATGACTAGGTTAAAAGATTTTAAATCCCGCAGTGCATATTGATCAGGGACAGAAAAGCCTGCTATGTCAGTGACTATGTAACAGCTGGACCGAATATTTTGTGGGACTCAGTTGTGGTCTATGGGTTGCAGCGCAAGAGGGGGCATAGGTATTATATATTGTCTATCAAGCCCTACGGTAACTCTGTGCAGTTGAGGGCTCTACGATATATGCATAACACATGCACAATGACTAATGTGCACAATTGTCAGATAAGACACAGATACATTCAGTGCATGTCCTCTTGTCTGTACCATCTCATTATTGAATCAATATTGGATTCAAACATGGTGGTTGTAATACCTCGTCACCTATAGAAAAAAATACTGACCTCATTGTCTGTACCATCACTAGTTTCCAGGACACCCGGTCAATCAGAGTCATTTTAGAGTTGGTAAATCCAGAGGCAGCAGGGACCTGATCAATACAGTTCCAGAGTGGCTATATTCAAATGAAGCGGCAGCCAAATCAATACCGAATTTGTGTTGAAAGATTCAAGAGCTGTAGTGGGTGAACCAGTTCAGCCCCAGGTCACCTGGTTTCAAAAGCAGGAGGGACCAAACAGGAACTATTGAACGTGGCCAAATTCAAAAGCATCAGAGGTCGAAACAGCAAAGTTCCAGTGTGATTAAACTCAAAGCAGTGGGAACCAGACCAACACAAGTCCAGTATGCCCAAATTTGAAAGCAGTAGGAACCAAATCAGGATGGTTCAAGTGTGCCTGAATTCAAAAGCAGCAGAATAAATAACAGCACAGCTCTAGTGCGGTTAATCTCAAACTGGTATAGATTGAAACCAGTGCAGCCCCAGTGTGGCCAAATTCAGAAGAGTGCAGTTCCAGCATGGTCAAGTTCAGAAGCAGTATATATTGAACCAGTGTAGCTTTAGTGTGGCTGAATTCAAAAGCAGCAGAAAGCAAATCAGCACAGCCCTAGTGTGGCTACGTTCAAACTCGGTGGAGGACCACATCAGTGCAGTTCATGTGTGGCTAAGTTCTAAAACAGTATAGATTGAACTAGTGCAGTTGAAGTGCGTTTAAGTTCTAAAGCAGCAGAAAAGCCAAACAAGTACATTTCTTTTGTGGCTACATTTAAAGGTAGCAAAGAACCAAATCAGTATGATGTAGCTTAAAGATGACAACATGCGTGAATAGTTAGTGATGTTCTGGGTGCTTCTTTTCCATAATTTTGCAATGGGTTTATGTAGCTCAAAGGGTACTCTTAAAAGATAGAAATCAACAGCCTGATAACATATAAAGTAACTCCCAAAACATGTAAATGTTCTAGTCTCGAATATATAGTGAGAATCTTTTTCTGAAAAGGACCAACACCCACATCTTGTTTAACTGCAGAGGAGGGGAGGTAAAGCACATGAGATCTGTATTCTTTATGAAATCCCATATCCCATTGCCTATCAAGGTTAAATGGTTACCTGAAAAACATAGATACATGGTCAGTATTTGCTCTCCTGCTTTGTGAAGTTAGTCCTTTGACTCCTGGCTCCATAATTGAAAGATCTGAAGGAGGTTTACATGTCAAACAACAAGTCCCACTTACTGCTCATTTCACATTTCTCTGAGGAAAATACAATATGAAGAGGTTGTGGACCAGCACGTCACTAGTGACAACAGGGCCCCGATGACAGTATATTGTATTAAACCAACAAAACTTGCTTTTAAAGCAGTGTACCAGTAGGGGTATAGGTAGTTATATGCAATTTTAAAATATGAAAACTTATGCTTAGCGGCACTGCTGCCAGCAAAGCCCATAATGCCCACATAATCTTTAAGATACAGCATGGTCTCAATTTACCGAATGCTTTCGTGAACTCCCAGCTGGAGAACCATTGTTGCTGCCAGTTGGCAGAGGAACAAATATGATCCGAAGATAAAGATGTGCAGAGAGAGGCTTGCAGACATCATACAAACCATAGTCTCAGGAGGATAGCTCAGGGCCAACGTGCTTGCCTTGGAAGCAAGAAGACACAAAGCAACAAAGGTTCGATCCCCGGGTCCATGCTTAGAAACCTCTTGGTATTAAGTGCGTTATAAATAACCTGTCATATTGTCTCATATAAAGTTTCCCCTCCTCCCTGCACTCCGTGCTATGGGGACTGAGGAATGTGACCTGCTGGGGCGATTCCACTACCCTGCTGTGATATAGACGACGGTCATCCTTGGTGAAGACAGTTTTTTGCAGAGAGCACCATAGGACCTGCTAGATAGAAGTTGCATTAAGGTTGAACTGAACCTTGACCATGGAGAGGGCAGATGTTACTCTTGTGAGGTGCAGGGAAAAGGACAAAAAGAAAGGAGAAAGGAGTTTTTAGCACTGCAGTGAAGACAAACACATGACAAAAATGAAAGTGCCTGAGTCACTAGTCAATCTTTGGCAGGGAAAATGTGTAACATTGAGTTTCTTGAGAAGCTTAGCAAGAAATGTGATTTGCTTTGCGTAAAGGAAGAAAGGTGGGCAGTGAAAACCAACTAGAACAACTGCTCAAACGTTAATGTTGTGAAGGCAAGTGGAGCTGCTCTTTCTGGTAGTTTTCTTTTGCAGAAAAATCCTTTAAGGAAATACGAAGAGGCTTCAGGAATACATTTCCACTTGAAACACCTGGAAAGTAAGGTAACAAGTCTTGAGAACAAAAGCAGGACAGGTGGCAGCCTAAAGGTAATTGAGGCTATTCTTAAAATTACTGAGGGCAAAGTGTTTACCCAGAGAATTCTGTTGGGAAAAGAGAGAGTGAAAACATATAATAATGCTGACACAAGGAGGAGTGGAACATGTCTTTTTCAGAGATCCACACTCGTGTAGTGAATGCTCGGTGGGGTGTCAAAAAGAACAAATAAACAAACAGCCAAGGAATTGGAGTGTTTTTTAATCCGTCATGAGACACCTCTTCAGGGGAAATTTGCAGATAATCTAGTGCCTTAAACAGAGGGCCGTGTATGCCTCTGCCCTATAATTTACCAGACTGAGGATAATGCATGAATAGAAACATGTATTGTCATCCTTGTAGTGCCAGCCTAGCCAATCCTGACACAAATCAAGACATGTTGAAAGATGTAATCACTTAGCTCTTAAGGTGCTGGTTTAGGCGCTATAATTGTTGCCATCTCGACACAACCTCTACTTGTTCTATGTTCTAATGTAACCAAACCATAGTTGCCATTGATTTGATGGTAGAGAAGCTTCCTGCTTCTGTGTTTTGAGTGGGTAGCAGACGTTGGTGCAGGAAGGTTGGCAGGGGTAGCAGTGTGAACATATATATTTTGACAGTTCCTTTGTTTTTCTGTGGCTGTAGGACTATATGATCCAAGATTAATAAAGCATTAACAAACAAGGATTAAACCAAAGTTTAAGGATGGGCAGGATGTTGAAAATGCATTTAATGGTACATGGGCAGATCAAAGTACCACGTAAAACCCTAATAAAAAGTTTGGAACTAGAACAACCATCAAAATGATGTCTTGTAAAGGACACCGATGGCGAGCAGACTGCAGAGCGCAATGTGGAGGCCAACAGACACAGTGTACCGAGGAACCAGGTCGGGAGAAGTTCACTGTTTTTATGCAATGGGCAGCCGGAGCTACTGACCACAGAGGAAGGCAAAGCTGGAAGCGAACAACTCGAAAGGTGCAATGCCAGTTGATGGACCGGGAATGCAGATGCTGGTGAAACACGAGAAACGCTGAAGACACCACAAACAGCCAGTAAGCACAGGGAAAGTAAGTGGGTTACTGGGGCATTTCTGGCCGAATGTGTTTACCACATACTACGCAAGAAAACCTATGTAAAGGTTGTGAAATCATTACAGACATTATTGAGAGACAGTGTTGAGATAAAGGCCCCAAGTAAAGGCAGTGGAATCATTACAGGTATGAACATTGTTGAGAGCAAGAGCCTAAGCAAAGGCCATGGAACAATTGCAGATACAAACATTATTGAGAGCAAGAGCCTGGAAGTGTTATAAACTGGATAAAATAGAAAGTAAAAAAAAAGAAGAGAAGCACTGGCAGGTTTGTGACCGGGAAAACAGTGAGTCTGGCACTCACACCCAAGCAAGAAAGTGACAATACCCTGGCAGGCGAGTAAACCAGGGGTAAGAAGAAACAGTAATAAGAAGGGAATGTACATACCCCTTTCTGAGGAACAAAATGGGATACCCTGGCAGGAAGGCATAAAGGGAAAGGATGAAAGATTGTGAGAGCTCCGGGGTCAACCGCTCCCAATATATGAAAGTGTGTAAAAGAAAAGGGAAGACTCATCCCCCTTAAAGTATTCAAGAGAACTCTGTTGTGAACTATGTTATGATTCAAAAGAACTGTGTTTGAATGCAAAAGAACTGTATACTTTTGAGGAACTTCAAAATCTAGAGCTTTCCCCCTTGAGCAAATTGGAATTGTATTAAAATATTTTAGAAACCACTGAAAGAAATCTAGAGGAATGGAAGCTCCTTCCCTAGTGGAACTTTATTCCTCTTCTTTTTGGCACCATAGTAATCTAAGTTTATGGAACTTTGCTGAGATGCCCGTTGTAAGGGAGGCATGGTATAACAAATATGACACTGACACAATCAATTCAATTTTAAAACCTTTATTCAATTTTCGGGGTTTGGAAAAAATCCTACTTTGCCATATAGCTAGGATGGGAGTAGTCTTTGCCATCAAATAATAAACAAAACACAGTCCTAGTCAGACTCTGTCAAATCAAAGATGGCCTATACTAACAAAACCTAATGCCTGCCCTATTTCTTATACAAAACCTGTGTAAAGGGGAATCTGTATGCAAAGGAAAATCAGTGTCATAACATAAATAATCAGTGTGGCTCAGTCAGCTCTCCTTCCCACGTTAGACAGCACAGGGTAAGGCTGTCCCTGTATACAGGATGACACACTCTGGCTCAGGTTCTCAAAACAAAGGCAGTTCATAATGTGGATGGAGGCCCGCTTGGCCTTACACATTAAAGTCACTTATTCTCGCTTTCAAAAAGTTATTTTCACAGTTCATCAAAGGTTTGCACAGATCTCCCTCGGTCGGGCTCAGACCTTTCAAAGCAAAAAGTTCACCTAGGTCTCACACTGCCGCGTTCTGGAATTTCAATCACATCACTTGCAAGGGTTCCCTTCCCCTAGCTTAATTCACATTCTTTAGGGGTTACCTTCCCCTATTTTATCACACTTTTGGTCTCCCTCAGTCAGACTCGGACCTTTTCCTGATGTCAAAGACTTTTGAATGTGCAAGGCTTTTTCTGTGGACCTCCCCAGGACCACTTCGACTTTCCCTTTTTCTCAGACCCTTGTGCTATTTGCCCCAGTGTCTCTTGGTGTGGGTAGTTCGGTATTACAAGCACACAAGTTCAAGATTCACCTTGTTTACTTCCCCTTTGATCAGGGTTATTCTTGAATACACTTTTTGAGAGTTCTTTCACTTTGTCGCTTTATCACAAAAACAATTTACCTTTCACAGAGACTTTCGAGTGGACTACTTCCTTTCACCTGACTATCACTGGATTCACAGTTATCGGTAATTAAAAGTTCCTCACAGGTCTGCCTTCCTTCGCGTCTCATCAACAGCCTTCAATTGCAACATAATTTTGCACTTTCAATCTTTCCTAAACACACACTGGCCTTTCATGCAACTCACCGGCTGGGTGCATTACTTTCTTGTATTTTTCTGTTTCAATTCATGAGTCAAGGTTAGTTTTGCAGGCTTGGCCTCCCCTCCCCAACTCTGTCCTTCACCGGGGAGGGTCGCTGGCACCTTTGAAACACAATGCAATCTGCTTTTCTGTGATTTGGCCTTCTCTGTGTATCTTTCACGGCTCTTCAGAGGCAATGACCTCCTGCAGGGATCTCCTGGGGTTCTCTGCCCTTTGCTCTCACGCCTCTTGCGGTCGCTCTGCTCCAGTAGGTTTGCCTTCACCACGGAAGTTCTGCTCCTTCTTGTGTTCCACCTTGCTCAGAGTGTGTGTCTATGTTCTGCCTTTGGGATAGCTAATGGGTGTCAGGTGTATGTAGTTAAAGTCAAGTGCCTGACTTTGCCTGACCCGATTAGCGGGACATGTCCAATGAGATGTGTAAGGGTTAACCTCTTTACTCCTTCGCCCTCTTCCTCGGCCTAGTGTTTGTGTAGAAAAGGGTGGGGGAGTTGGGGCGCTGGAGGATCCCATAAAATAGTATGGGTCATGGGTAAAGGAAATGGGGGAATACCGTTTCTCACCATCGGTTGCCTCACCCCCACTCTCCAAAAAACCTTCACCCAGGTGATTCTCCAGCACTGGTCTACTCCCAGGGACTGGATCCAAAGGTAATGGGCGTGTTTTGGCCACCTTAGAGAGAAATCCCCGGGGACTAGCAGGTGAGACACCTTTTGGGTTCCCACACTATGTACATATTGTATTTAGTTTAGAAAGTAAGGGTCAGTTTAGGGTTTTTGGACACAGGAGTTACTTACTTTATGTACATCCTGACAAAGACTCTCCTTAGCTGTGTTGAGGCAGGGAAACCCCTCTTAGGGTTAGGGACCGATTGGATTTCTCCATCCCCCTTTTCCTTTTGTGATAAATAAAAGTTTAGAACTCACACTCAAGATGCCACTGTGTCCATGTTTTACTCATTACCCGTTCACACAACCACAATGAATTCTGTGGAGTCATCACCAAAACCCTGCCTAAAGTTTCCTCCCATGTGGCATGGGGAAGGCAGCCGCTACATGATCCAAACCCTGGGGGTGGTATCAGGGAAAAGGATCAAATGGAAGGAGAAGGCTATGTCCTCTGAGATGAAGATGAAATTATTCCAAGATATTTAATGGCATACTATCAATGTACCAATACCTCTAATATTATTGTGAAAAGAATCTGTTCTAAAAAGTCTGTTAAACAAGATAAAGTGGATACTTCAGAGAACACCCTGAATGGTCATAATTCTGTCTTAATGGGAGGTCCTCCCTCTAATTTGAATTTGAAGACTTTGCACAAGCTCAAGCTCCCCTTACTTTAGTAGCTCTCAGTTTATAGAACAATCTGACTTAATTGACAATAACATTGCACAACTTAATGTTACACCATTTTCTATGGACTTCAATTCCCACAATGCTAAAAGTACTAGGATGAAGAAGAGGAGCCTAGAAACGACGAGAACTCAGAATGGTGAATATTCAAAATCATATTTAAAATCCTAAATGAAACCTAGCTCTGTGATGGTGAAGGTGAAGCAGAGGGTGAAGTTAGAAGATCAGTTGATGGCAGTGCGAGAAGCACAGCTGGGAAGCATAGCTGGGAAAGCTACCATCATCCATGGTGCAGAGACAGCCACAGAGAGATGCCCGCTTGCAGGAGCCACCCCGAAGAGTGAAAACAAGAAAGACTGCAGAGTACACACAGCGGAAGAAAGCATACCAAAAAGAAGCCCCGCTGAGAAGACTGGCTTTCCAAACAGTGTGCAGCAGACTGGTATTGCAGCGGAAGATAAACGGAGCGGTCATTGCTCCTGGAGACCGCTGCATCACTTACCAAACGTTTGTAGATATGAAGAAGAAAGCCAACCGGAAGCTGAAGCACCGCTGTGAAGCCGGAGAGCCAGCAGGAACAGCCTCATAGAACCAGTGAGTTGTTAGAGAGGTAATGGTAACCCCGGGCCGCTCCGTGTATTAGGACTGTCACAGAAGCAAAGTTTTGAATACTGAATTTTTGATAAAACAAAGCATACCATATTTGATGAATACCAAACTGTTAAAGAAAATGAAATGAAGTGGCAAAGAGGAATGTTCCCTCATAAGGCAATACAAGAAGGGGAGCCTTTGTAACCAACATTACCGACAGCCAAATGGATGTGAAAAGACTTAGGGCAAATCACCAGTGAAAGAAGCCTCAAACCAATACTACCCACATTCAAGAGGCTATAAGGATGTCTGTATTAAGACAAACACTGGGAAAAGTTCACAACCAGCAATACCATCAGCCAAGAAGTTGTGAAACCCCCTTAAGAAAGCAACTGAACTATTAAAGCCCTTTTCAGAGATATACTTTTGGTGTGGAGAATATTGGAACCAATACCATCATCAAGTTTGAAGTTACTTGTTGGAGATTTCTTCCTGGTGGGCTAGTATAACAGGAAAGGGAGTATAGTAGTTAGTCCTGGCAGGCAAGTGGACCAGGAAAGAAGATGATGGTTTGCTATAATTGTGGCAAAAATATATGTGAAAAGAACATTTGGTGAATGAAGAGAATTGATGTACTTTATCATTTATTAACAAGCAGTAGAATAATCAAGACAAGTTGTTCTTTGCTATCTTGACAAACGTGTTCTATTTTTATGAAGTATTGAAGAAGAGTAACATGCAACTTTGACAAAAAGAGCTTTTCATTTGAAGAATGTGTCATATGATAACAGAACAATTGCATTTGGTTTTGGAATCTGTTTTGGGGGAGAAGGGGAATCTGTCATGATGCCTACCCCCAGGCATCAGGACCAAGGCCCTCAGCTCCGGGAGCAGGCATCCAGACATTTGTTTAAACCTCAGCAGCCCCGGCCAGGGGGTGTCTGGGTTCAGTCCTGGCGCCTTAGGCGCCAGGCTCATAGACTTTACTTACCTGATGCAGACCATGCTGCAAAAGAGTCCAAGCCTACATGATGCCTGGATGGGACTATTTTGTTACAGGGACTATTTTTTACTCGGGCGTGGCTCTAGGGAACTTCTTACCTGGAACTACTTTGGAGGCTATTTAAACCACACCCGAACAGCAGCACATGCTTCGCGTTATTCTGCATCCAGCAGCGTGACGCTCACCGTGCCTGCAGCCAGCATCGAGTCTTCTGCCACGCCCGCGTGCCTGCAGCCAGCATCCAGTCTTCTGCCACGCCCACCTCGAATCCGGAGCTCCTCGAATAAAGAAGAAGAAAAGGACAAGGTTAGAAAACAAACTTATTTCAAATTCCTCACCTAATTCCGGAACCATTTCATCTCCGGACCTGGAAAGTACATCAGTCCTGCACGCGTCAGCACGGCGCCATACTCACCAGTTCTCACAGCATTTTTCGATCTGGCACTGTCTCCATCATTTCTTCGCCGTAATCCGGCACCTAGGGGACACAAGAAAAAACAAGGTGAGCCAAGGGAATCAACAAATACAACCTCTTACCACCATAGGCTTACCACTGGCGGTATTATTCCATAACTCTCCACATTTTCATATGCTGCATCTGTAAAGAGGGAGAAAAACACGTTAACGCATGCAATAGTTACTGGACAGCGTTGGGTAACACAGACTCTTACCTGAACGCCAGCAGCAGCTACAAGACCTTCTTCTCACGAACTCAGTTGCAACTTAAGGAAGGAAGGGGACAAGAGTGAACATTGGGCACATTGAACTCTTTCAACTTGATACTTACCAATCCCGCCAGGGACTTCAGAGTCAATACTTACCGGAACTCTCCCAACGCCTTCAAACCAGTGAAGTAACTGGTATCTACGCGCCCCTGCAAGACACGCAGGATGGAGAGCTCATCTTTTATGAACATAAGGTGAGGTTACTAAGGGGATATCGGAGGTGATAAGTGGGGGAGAGCGAGAACAGTTGGGAGGCCATCACTAAACCCCACAGGTAATCCCTGTCTCCACTTGCAGGAAAATACTTCTTCTGGTCCAGCAGACAAGACTAGGCGGGCCAGTCCAGACAGTCATCTCTGCACTACGCATCACGTTGAAGGAGACCGCAGCTGTCCGGGTCCGATCGACACCCCGGTGGGGTCCAGGTGAGCGTAACAGAGATCTTCCTTGTAAGAGAGAGAGATGGTGGAAAACATTGAGTTGTTTGGATTATCAACCATCTGCAGTGAAAAGAAACATGTTTGTTTCTCTAAGAAAGACTTTGTGGTTGAAAAAGACTTTTCTAATTCTTTGAATGGAACTTCGTTGAAACAGAACTATAATCTGAGAGTTCTATGTGATAAAGTTGCCTGAAATAATCCTGCAGCCAAAAAAGCGATGGTTTAAAGTGCACTTTCCCTGCAGCCACCCGATGCTTCCCCCTTAGCTTAAACTATTACCACAACCCACACCCCACATATATATGCATTTACTAGTGCATTCTATACGGCAGCTTTTTTCGGCCGTGGGATTATTGTGGCAAATTTTTCACTGGATATGAATCTGAGTATTCCTGAATTGATCCAGGAGAAGGGAATACATCCCTGGTTACGAGGAGTACTTCCAAGAATATTTGAGTTAGAATTACAAACTGTTTTGTTGAACCGAAAGTCAGCCATATTTTTCTTGTACAACTTGATTGTATGTATTAGTGTGAGGGCCAGAGGTATTTTGGACACTAGGCCATTTTTCTTTAGTTTGCTACAGAGGGATCGCCATGTTAGGTTAATGAAAGTTAGGCATTCTTCAGAACCCCTTTTTACTTTGAATACACAGCAAACTTTGAGAAAATACTACCTTTGTATCTGTCTCGCATTTCTGAACCCTCACACTACCCTCTGGGATTTGCTATTCTTTCCTAAAACCACAATCCTCATCAAATCAGGCCATAGTAGTCTGCCAAACGGGGCCCACAAACTGAAAAGTTTTTGCCTTTGGCATAAAGAAATGGCATTCATACCTGGAACTTTCCAATTTGTGCCATTAGGGAGGATACAGGTCTGAATGTATCTCTACTTTTCAGGCTCACCACACTGCCCCATGGGCAATGGTATTCCTCTACATTAATGGTCACGTCTGGTGCAAAGAATGATCCCACCACTAGTGAAAGGTCATTTTGGCCCCTCCTCTACTGCCTCCCATATGAAGCCAGATTAGACGTTTTAGTGACTAGCCAATCTTCTAGAATTGTCCTATTATGACAATGGCCCTATTCCATGGTGCTAGTAACCCGGAAGGTAGACTGCCAACTTTGATTTGTTGTTTTAGCCCCTTTTTGTTCCCTCTGCCCTATAACCTTATATGAATTCTCTTCATCCGAGGGCACAAATAAAGAATACATGAATGAAATACGAGCCATCTTATTTCCCTTGATGTGAGCCACACTTTTGCCAGTTGCTTTTTGCAGCCCACTCTTTTGTGACTTCTTTTCAACATCAAGAATTAACACTTTTCTGGGGCTGAAAAAGATCAGATGCATTATATGAACAAAAGGCAATGGAGAAGTAATCAAAACTATCCCTATAGAGCATCATCTAAAAATAAATGTAACTGTAAAATGTCTGATTATAATAATGCTATTGTGAGTGTTTACTCATTTGAATAAAGATGGAACTCTGTCAGGCAGAGAAAATCAAACCATTTGATTTTACATGTTAAGGTCATGTGTGTGATTCTTATACATGTTGCAAGTTAATGAAAGATCTCCTAGAATCAATCGATTTTCCTGTCACGAATTACATTCACAAATTGTTTACTAAGGGTCTACACTTGTTTACATTCTTAAAGACTCGCCATGCCTTGCCCCTGGCCCAATCTTTGATTTTCCCACATAAGGAAGCTTATGACGTCATGTGACAGCTAACCCAACGCACCATTATTATGGAGCATGCAAAATGTAAAACATAACGATACAGACAACACCTCGTTCAGCTTGTAATTCAAATCATAAAGTTTACATCATACAAATATCAAAATGCAACTCAACAAAATCAGATAAAATAATGATCGCTTGTTCTGAAATTAATAATCCAATGTTTTCAACGCAACAGAGATTACATACAGTCAGCTTGGTATTTCATGATGTAACACTACGTCTTTAAATTGGCAAGAAAAAAGCACAATATACATTCACTCATTCACACAAAGTACTATTAGTAGAATCCCGAGATATTTGTACATGTATTAGAAAGGTTATTTATTATTAGTACCTAGCGAGGGCGCAATCAGAATGAAAGAGCCATTCTGATTGGCCCTCTCTGAGTCATTACCAGGCTGGGAATCCTTCCGTCGGGATCCCACGGCCTTTGTCCTCGGCGGGGGCGTGGTAGCCCCTCAGCCAATGAGGAAGCTCGAAGCAGGGCCATCCCCACTCCAAGCCTCCCCGTGACTGAGAGGCTGCCTTCGCCCCCCGCCGGGGACTCGGGTAAGTCTTTTTTTTTTTTTTTTTTTAATTCCCTTCCCTCCCTCCTACCCGCCCCCCCAACTTACCTTCTTGTTCCTGCATCCCTGGCGGGGGATGAAGGAAGCCTCCAGCCGTGTGGAGACTCGGAGCGGGGCCATCCCCGCTCTGCGCCGCCACACGGCTGGGGGCTTCCCTCGTCCCCCGCCGGGGACGCAGGTACGTTTATTTATTTATTTATTTATTTATTTATTTATTCTTTTCCCTCTTCCCCCGTCGCACTCCCACCTCACAACCCCACTTACCTTCTTTTTGATCCTTTCTCGGGAGCGGATGCGCTGGGAACACTTGTGTTCCCAGCGCGTCCGCTCCTGATGGCCGCCATGGAAAGGGAAAACGGACTCCGTTTTCCCTTTCCATGGCGGCGGCCATTTTCTTGGTCGTTTCTTTTTTTTTCTGTCCCGAAACGCCTCAGCGTTTCGGGACAGAAAAAATTCTTTTAGTGCCCCGGTCACGCACATAATGCGGGCCGGGGTACTAATAGCAATATGACCCTCGCCGCGGGGGCATTACTGACTCAGGTAATGCCCCGGGGCCGGTAAGGCCCTTGCTTCGCTCTGGGCCTATACCTATGGGCCCCGGGGCATTACCTGAGTCGGTAATGCCCCCGCCGCTCGGGTCATATTGATTAAATAACGCAGGGAAATCGGTTCTTGGCCTCCTCTCAGCCAATCAGAATGTTTAGAGTACAATCAATAACGACTTCAAAAGCAGACACAGAAACAATAGTTCAATTTCCAGGCAAGATGGCTTTCAACAAGATATAAATAAATAAGCAAACAAACAAACAAGACGCTTCTCTAAGAGAACCTTTTGTTCCACTGAACATCCTATTAGCACACCAACGAGGAAGCTAAAACATGGAAAATGCTTTCACTTTCTTTAGAGAAACTGTTTACTTTTACACAGCCCCTAATGCTTTCTCATGTTAAACACACTCCAATTAAATCAGGGTCGCAATTGGAATGCTTAACGTATGAAGACAAACTTGTTATTTAAATATCTCAAAACAAAAAACACATTTAATTTACTACTTTAGTTCGTCAATTTACTTTCTTAATATTAAACTAAAGTTTGTTTACTTCAGCACCAAAGCTCCCAAAAATGTATTGCTGCTACCATTATGTGCTAATAGCCTTCTAGGCCTCGGGCAGTGTCATTATCGCTTGGTGGCAAGTCATTATCCCGTGATAATGACCCCTTCCTCACTTTGAGGCATCTTAATCCCTTCCATAAAGTGTTCTCATGTTTTAACCAGTGCCTAACAATCCGTGTTTATTAGTGTAAACAATGTGTTTTTAGACATGTCTCCTGGCAGAATTGACCCTGGTATCGACCGGAATCCCAGGGAGATACCATGTAACAACACACACAGAGAAACAGAGCCACGAGACCCAATAACAGTTCTGAGGGGGTGATTTATTAGTGCACTGTTAGTCAGTTACTCGTTTGATACTGCTAAGCCACCGTGATTAAAAAAGCAGACTTGCTTGGCTCCACCGTGGTTGCTTTTGTGTCTTTTACCAAATGTACAGTTAGCAGTTTCTGGAGTCCATCCTCCAACAGAATTGAGAGGAAGTATAGACCAGACTCCAATTGTGTGAATTAGAGGTTGAAAGGCAGACAGTTGCTGGGGACCGATGAAACTAGCCCTATGGAGAAATAAGGTGCCAGACCAGCCCAAGCATTGTCAGGCAATATCAATCCAATCATGGCTTAAAGGTAAATCGGGCAAGGCCACAAGGAAGTCTCAGGTAGGAGCTAATCAGTTAGCTTGAATAGGCATAGTCTGGAAGTCTGACCCGAGACAGTAGGAAAAGAGCAACAAGGAGGGCAAGGTAAGGTCTTCAGGTAAAAAAAGTACATTACAAAAGATGAAAATCTGCAACGGCTTTCAGGACTGCCCCATAGTGGGACTCCCTAAACTGAGAAGTTATCCTATGCTCCCTACTGGACAGACTAGGGAATGGAGCAAATCTTGCTAATTTGGTTGGGATTGTATATGCCACAGCTCAAATCCTGAAAAGCACAAAGGTGTTCCCTACTTGCGGGCTTCTTGTTTTTGCTTTTGGCATTGGCAGGGCTCAGCTTACCTTCTCTCTTAAGGCACCTTGAGAGATTCCATCTCCCCTGGAAGTTCTTGACTTGGCCAAGTCGGGACATGCTTAAACAAGCAATTGGAGCCTAGGGGTTCCCAAAAGGTACAGCAGGATCCTTTGGCATGCGTGTCAGACTTTGGATCCAGGTAGCAGGTCTGGCATCTTTTCCCAGTGCCGGAACAGGAGTGAAGGAGATTGGAATTAGGAAGCCAAGCATCGAATTAGAACCCAACCCCCATTTATATAGAACCTGAGAGCGAATTAGGAAAATCGCGAGCATAGATTGACCCTACTATTTAACGAATCGGAGAATAGAAAACAGTCATTCTTGGAAATCGGAACCACATTAATTTCAACGGTTTATTCATGTTTGCTCCTGACCAATTGGGAGCCAAGATATATGTCCTAAATCCTTCACATAATGTTTAGTATTGGAGTCAAATGGATCCTTTGGGGCCAAAATCAAATGACTCCTATTGCCCCCCACCCACTGGCCCCGACTGATCTCAGATTTAGGCATCATGTTTAGTTCACGTTCCCGACACCCTGTAACTGGCACTAACTCTTCTTTACATGTCCCTACTGGTTTTATGTTTACAATTTGTTTTCTCTGCCTTAAGACTGGGTTTCATTATCTTTTTAAGTTTTGCAGAGAGTGGGGAGATACTAGTGGATATCTGCCATCCTGAAGGCAGATTGATCCTGAACGCGTCAGTTCTTATTGCCCATTTGGAGTCTAGACACAGGTGGTATATATGCCCCACACATGCTTTTAAAGACTTGCCCAATTTGTGAGTCACTGAACACTCACCACCTCTTGCTTTCTTCGAATTTCTTAGTGTTTGCTATCTTGTCAGGGTGAACACATGGACTCCTTCCCACATGGCAAGACACTCGCCTGCTTTAAATGTTTCCACATTGGCAATGATGGACATGCAAATGTGCAGACTTTTACCAATGTGGCAAGTTCTTGGGGAACAAAACAATGAGAGATATGTGTGGCTCTTCAAGATCCATGCAGTGCTGTCATTATTCTTTTCTTCATGATGACTTGGCAGCAATTTACCTGCATGTGTGAGTATGCCATATTGATCATTGGAGCAGAAATATTGAATCTCTCTGGAAGGATTTATGAATCAAGAAAAGCCATTTCAACTAACTACTTTTTGAGGCGACCGTGGTGTGGGTGCTGTATGAAATCTTCTTATGCATAAATGTGGGGCATCTTTGCAAGAAATTGACATGGTTCTGATGTACTATTCCATGCATTTCCTGGTATGGCCAGCTGAGACCCACAATGTAAACACTGCTGTGTATTTTGTAGCGTTAGGGGCAATAGAAGGTGTCCCAAGGAAGCATGGCCTGTAGAGCTACCACAATGCTACCACAATGCTTCCAAAAATTGAAGAATGTTTTATTAGCAGGCAAGACCGCTCAGTGAGTTACATTCTTGCAGGATCATCTTCAAAGTTTCATCCTTACAATGTCGATAAATCGAGCTCTATTAATTCACCTCTAAAAACAGCTATTATGGTGCCTAAAACCAAGGGACCCAGTTTAGGATGCTATTTATGCATATGACATAATTATAAGAAACTACTTAACACAAACCTCTATTATTTTAGAGTATTGACCTCTGGAAAAACTAGTCCCAGAATAACCTGGAAGTGAACCTTTTCTGTCATTTTTTTAAACTATTGTGCTCAACCACATGTACCACTTTCACCATTCCACGTCAGTCCTCTTCACCCTCTCAATTAGGCCATGCTGCTGGAGTGCCACAAATGCCCACTAGCCCACTATAAATAACCATATAGTAGCGTGTTGGCAATGTAAATCTTGTATTTCTTTGCCAGGGCGGTTCAATCTCCAGTCGCCTTAGTCCTGGCTAGCAAACATAACCACAGTAGTTTGCATTGTTAATGAACTGTGATCAAACTTTAACTCTTCAAATCTATATGTTGAAATAAACATCTGTGTAATGTGCACTTTCCCACCTACAGCATTTAATCAGTGGGGCTACTTTGCAGCTAATCATAACTATGTTAATTTGTGTTATTGGGTTTTATACTATGCACTACTTTCGCTTTACTGGATTATTGCTCGGTGCAACTGGTTACTGATTCTTTCTGAAAGATTCTAGGAATGTTTGCATAGACTTCATTACGGTTCCATGGGGGCTCAAATGGGAATGGGGCCGTACCGGGACCGGGTCCTGCGCAAGGGATTTTGCGGGCCCTCCAAAGTCGGAATGGCCCGGCAAGTCCCCTTTTGTGGGACACTAGTTTGGGGGTAGATATGCCGCTAAAAATGGCATGGCTACCTCCAAACTCGTAGTGAGGCACAATGTATTTGATTTATAAAGCAGTCCGTTTGGAGATGCTCTCAGCAGCACAAGGCATGCGAAATTCATCGATAGCTCTTTTAATGCCATCTTCATCAAACTGACATATCCTTCTCCAGTGACTTTATTAATCCAGATTGAAGGAGTGAGCCTAAGCTATTGCCTCCTCTACGGCATACACTTCTAAATTGATTAAGGACTCTAGCCCCTTCCTATCCGATGACCGCTGCCTGACAATCAGCCGAGCAATTATAGGTTCCAGATTGGACTACTGTAAACGCAATCTTTTCTGGCACTTCAACTGCTAATATAACAACAACAAAAAAGCAGATGATCCAAAACAATGCCTTACGAGCTGCACTCAACATACCAAAAAGGGGAACACATCTCAGCTTCTAGAAAAAAGGCTCACTGGCTCCCAATCCGAGAACGCATCCTTTTCAAAACTTTGTCAATCACCTATAGGTGCCTCACCAAAGCAGCACCGCTGTACTGCTCAGAAAAGATCTGCAGAGTACTATCCTGCAGACCAACTAGACTCGCGTATGCATACAGAATTATCCACCCGAACTTCAAAAGCGAAAATGCTGGAGGCTCAAGTTTTCCAACGATTGCAGCAAAACACTGGAACGCTTTCCCACCGGCTCTGCGAGCTGAACAGTCTTACTGGGTCTTCAGAAGAGCACTAAACACGTGGCTCTTTGCCTAATACAAACTTGAAATGACACCCATGATGCTTGACCGCCTTGGACTTTTAACTCGTGTAACAGGTTTTAGAACAGTGCCTTGATGCGCCTGGGTTTAGCGCATTTTATAAATGTTTGAATAAATAAATACGTATCATGATTTGCCTGAGGAATTTTGGTAGAGCAGAACAAATATAAGTTTGTCTTTTCCAAATTAGTCAATTTTCAAGCCTTCCTGCAACAAAGTTCCTAAAATGCGATGAGCAATATTTATCCCAATTAAGGGCACCAGGGCCTATTTTTGACCCTTTTTACTATAATTCAGCCACTGATTGTCTTTCCCCTAAAATATATTCATCACATCTGGGATGCAGGGCTCGGTCGATCTCACTTGAATCCCACATATGATTCAATGTCTGAAGACCCGTTCGCCTTGCTCAATAATTCGACATTTGCAGAATCAAATATGACAGACTCCAAAGTGGCCCCTAACATGTATTTCAGGCAGTGGGTTTGACGGGCACTCGCTTGTGTTGGCACAACTCTGGGAATGCCTGGAAATTGTTCCTACATGTTTTGCCAGTGCCTGTTACACAGAGTTTGAGGAAACTGAGCTCTGTGCCTCCTCTGATACTTTGGACATGTCTCAGCTTAAGTAACTCTGTCGGTCAGTGTATGAGTTTGGTGTCAAGCAGTTAGTTCATTTTTCCAGCTGTAAAAATCTGATATGCCACATGCTACTCTGTGAGATGAGGTGCCATAATGCAGCAGTTGGCATATTGCCTCCAGAAATCAATAGGAGTCCCGCCCAGTCGCGGGCAGTGGTACCTCACATTACTCGCTCTCAAAAGTTGATTGAAGGAAACGAATAGTCACAATTTGTTGATTCTGAACTTTTTCATGAAGGGGTGTTCCATGCGTGAACTGTGCAGAGTTGTGCTTTAGTAGAGTGTGATTCCTACAGAAAGTATGACGGGATTAACTTGTGTTTGTAAGGATAGCTTGGTGTCATATTTTCTGTTCTAAGGCATTTTCCTGGGCGTAGGTATGTTGCGTTTAATATTTAAGCATCTTTGGCTGTAAAATTGAGCTAGCCCAGTCTTGCATTCGGCTGACAAAGGCATCTAGGATTTCAATTAGCAATGCACCATTAAATGCACAGATTTTTACTTTTAATGAAATCACATTTTCATGAAGTAAACCTTCTACACCAGTGTTTCAGCTTTTAGGTTTCCACAGGGAACCCTATTGAGAGACTTTGAATGGAAGACAGGTGGCGACATAAGGAAATGGGTGCTTCAGCACGACAGCGTGTGTGCCGTTACATAGAACAGCGTTGCACACATTTATATAGGTGATGAAAGACGAATCCACTCTTTTATACCTTTCACTGTATGTACTTCTCTCCATCATGTACGCACGGTGTCAGCAGTAGGCACCCGTTTCTGAGCTGGTGGCCGCTGTTTGTTTCAGCTGGTGACACGCTTTGTTCACAATGAATTGACCCCAACCATTACTTCCGAAGCAAGCATTGACAAAAACAATAGTTGTGCCTGGTATGTAGGCATTGTTGTCAATTCCCCAAGTGCTCGTACCATTGGCCAGCTATTGCTTCAGAATGCCAAGTAGCACCATCAGTTGTCGGGTAGCGACATAATATGCTCCGATTCACATATGTTGCATATTGCTAGAATATACCTGGAAACGCCATACAGTGTCCTGGAGTGGGCTCAGTTTGCATTGCAGTTCTTGTATGTCCAATCAGCTAAGAATAGCCAGAATCCGCTATGCTCAGTTATTGGAGCACAGCAGATATTTCTCGGTCCTTGGTCCCCACTGTTTGGAATGATCTTCCAATTGAATTGAGGAACCCTGCCCAATTTCTGCTTTTGCGTAAAGGCCAAAAAACCCTCTTGTTTTAAACCTTCTCCCATGGACGCTTCACCTTCTCTCTCATACCTAGCGTCTTGACGCCTTCACTGGTCTTTGTTCGCGCTCTATCAAGTACTCGTACAATACAATACAATTAATTCCCTTTTGCCCGATTAGGATATCAATTCCATGTTCGATTTGACGCGTATAGCTCTGCAAGGATAGTAACTATTATGCACGGTGTCCCATCCCAAGATTACACCACATAACTGTATATGTATACCAATTTACTTTTGTGTTTAGTTTTGTCCAACAATGCAGAGATTCACTTTTGACTCAGGCACCCAGCATGTGTTTAGAATTGAGTAACTCATTCACGCTTTCTTCAGAGATGTATTCCTCACACTCACCCCCTCCCTTCTAACCAGGTCTGCCTTCTTAGCAGCAAACAGTCACAGACAGTGGGCCTCATTCCGAGTTCAGAGGTAACCACGCCGCTATTTGCAGCATGGCTGCCTCCGAACTCGTCCAAACTCCAGCCTGGTGAATGGAGTAATTACCGGTCCATTCTGAGGTCAGAGGGACTGGTAATTCCCCATTCACCAGGGCCATTCCCCATTCCCCATTCCCATTTGAGCCCCCATAGGGCTCAATGGGAAGGTGGAAGGCGGCAATAACGGTACCGTAAATTACGGTACCGTTATTGACACCGGAGTCCTTTTGCGGGTCCCATCCTTAACGCCTGCTAAAAGCAGGCATTAAGGAAGGACCCGCAAAGGGAACTCGTTGTAGGGCGGTAACGGTTTAACGGCACCGGTCTCGTTACGGTGACCGTTAACCCTTACCACCCTCCTCGGAATGAGGCCCAGTGTCTCACTTACAGAACCACACTTCTTTCTTCGCTTTTGATGCTTCTTCCTTTGACATTGCTGAAGTCTTGCGGATCATGTGTTAGTCCCCCTAGTTTCTCCTAGCAGGAACACCAGCCTTACTGATGAGTGACGGGTGTAAGGTAAGTAAACAGCTCGCTAAACCCAAAGGTGTGTCGGGCTTCTCCAATGGGTGGCAATAAATAAACCCACCCTGCAAGCCCAAGAGGTTTGTGGTTGTAATCTTAGGACTCTCCAGCACTGTGTGATTGTTCTCAGGGACAGAGTTTTAGGACCTGTTTGTTTTCCTTACTTCACTCCATCCATCTTGTTTATCTAACACATCTTCCCTCGTCCTCTGTCTTCTTCCCAGGTTGTCCTCTCCTCTAGTCACCCTCTCTTCTCAGTATTCTCTTCCTCTTCTCCTCTGTTTCCTTTTTCTGCACTTCACCTACTCTACTGTTCTCTCTTCCTTCTTTCCACGCCACCTTCATTCATTCTTCCTCCCTTGCCATTCCCTTTGCTGGGCCTCTCTTCTTCCGCCCCGCCATTCTCGCTTCTCTGCTATGTTTTCCTCCTTTCCCCCTCTCCACCAGACTCGTCCTCTTCTCTCCTCTACTTGTCCTCTCTTCCTCCTCACTGTTCTGCAATACCCTACCACATTTAACCACCTTGCCAACACAACACTCTCTACAATTTCTACCATGCCAAATGCTCTACACTCAGACTCCTAACGCCCCCACTGCCCCTCTGCTGCTTTACCTTTAACATACCTCACTGGGGTGTGACGGGGTCAGTTGTACCTGGGGTGCAGTCAGGTACGTCTACCTCTGTCTGATCCTGAACCCACACAAACCTCCTCACCTGAGGTTTCGGACTTGGGTGTACCCTTCTTCTTTCTTTCATGGATGGCAGGTTTCTTTTTATGCAGATATGGACGACCACGGAGCAAAGCCACAAAGGCAAAAAAATAACAAGTGCCTTCTGCTGGATGAACACGCTGATCTTCCTGTGTACAGGTAAGTGATTGGTCCGAAGAAGAGTATGTAAGTGTAATGGAAAGAGAACAAAGTCTCCAGGAATTCGGAATGCGAGTCCCAGGTAAACAAGCACAGAAGGAACGAGCGGGAGATGGGTCCAGAGGGGTAAGTGAGAGAAGGAAGCGGGCCAGAGATGACTCGCCAGGCAGTGAGTCCAGCAAAGGTAGCCAGGGAAGAGAGGTAAGGGGAAACAGAAAGCAGTACCTGTAGAGGACGCCAAGAGAGCGCAGGAAAGCAGGGCTCAGGGGAGCTAAGAGAAATCAATGCAAGCGCTGGCAACAACGTGAAGAATGAAACAGTTGCAATGCGCTCGCTGCTGGCTGGAAGCACTTGAATAAGCCGCCGGCAGCCATGATGGAAAGAAGCACTAGACTGCAGCGGTACGTTGCAGACTTACGTGATGGAACCATTCCATGACGGCCGCGTCTCCATCGATCCCACAATCGCTTATAGAAGGGGCGCATGACAGGTGCACATGTTTCTGTTGATTGTTTGAAGCCTATGCAACATACTGAATCCCCATGCCGGAGCAGACAGATCCCTTTATTGAGTTTGCAAAATGTGTGTCTGCTATCTTGAAATGACCCTGACAACCATCACTGAATTCTGCCAGGCTGCTTCTATTGGAACTGTCTGGTAATCCTCCAGAGAATTGCATGACTGAGTGGGGTCCTTGTGATGCTGCGTGATACCCTCCCTCTGAGAATGGGGCTAAGCTATAAGCACAGCATGGTCATTGGAGACCAGTGCGTCTGCGAGTGGCTCCTGTCTGCTCCATATCATCTTCCTTTTCAACATTGCACATAGATGTTCGGGCAATGCAATGACTCCTGTGGCAGGGGAAGTTCCCACACACACTAGGCTAAGGGTGGGGTGGGCAACTGCGGGATCCACATATGTCCTCTCCAGGGCCTTCACTACGGGTGGGTGGTGCCCGCAGCTCACTCCACCCCCATCCTCTAACCCTCCCACATGTCACCTCATGAGCAGTACCAGATTCCTTATTCTCCGTTAGCACGGTATGACAACATTACAATCTTCACATTAACGCCAGTTATCGTTAAGTCTAGAACGCATTTTATTCCCAGATTCCAGTATGTTTGAGTTTACTCTGGAAGGCCAGATTCTGTTTTGGCTATATATGTGCATGTACGTTTCTGGGAGCAGCATATGTGCCTTGCTGTGTGTGTGTGTGTGCATGTGTTACTCTGGGTGGTTTGTGTGCAGTGCTGGGAGTGTGTGTGATGTTGGGGCATTGTGCATGTGTGCAGTACTGGTAATAGTGTATTTGTGTCTCTGTGGAACTCTGAGTTTAAAACGGTGCTTTTTCCAGTGTACAGTGCTAGGGTGGGTTTTATTTTAACTGTTGTGCTGGGTGTGTTTGTGTGTGTGCGTGTTACGGTGCTGGCATGTTGTGCATTCTCTATGATGTGCTAATTGGAAGTGTGTTGGTGCAGTGCTAGAAGCAGAGTATGTGCAGTGCTGGGGGTATTGTGTGGGTGTAAGGCTGTTCTTGTGTGTTGTGGTAGGGCAGTGGGTGCTGGTGTGCATGCTGCAATGTCACCTTGCTGGGATACATAATAATAATCTTGACGCAATATTTGTTTTTATTTGCTGCATCAACGTTCAGAAGATCACATTGTGTTGGGCCGCAAAATTCGCGATTCCAACGTAGGTGCTCCGTTTGGTTTGTTCTAGCCAAACCCCTGCAGAATGTCCATCTCTCCTTTATTTACACTTTCATGCCAATAGTTTCTCCTGGTAGGCGCCAATGAGCAAGACTAAAACAAGTCCTCCCTGGGCAGATGGGTACTCGATGGTCCACATAATCTAAGGTGGCTTGCGAATGGTTGCTGTTAAGGAGTCTGAGGTAGAACTACTTTTCCTATATGTGGCTGCAGTTATGAAGGGAGGATGTTCAAAACAGCACCGTGACTAGTTCGTGGGCAGAGGTCTCATGAGATTGTTATTAGTCCAAGGTGGGCCCCTTCAGAGTGGCGGGAAACTGTCATTGCCCTGCAGGGTTTCTTCAGGGTGACTCTGCAGATCAGAACCCAGACGCTTTCCATGTTGCCATAGTAGAGGAGGATGACTCTGGCTGTTGGTGGCGATAGCCCAGGTGGTAGTCTGGTTGTAGGTGTCTCACTAAGCTTCAGGCACTTAAGTCAAGTGCCTGAAGCTTTGTGAGACACCTACAATCGCACTCAGCAGGAAGGGCCTTAGTCAATATTGTAGTGTGGAAGTGCTGCACTTCCACACTACAATATTGACAAAGGCCCTTCCTGCTGATTTTTGGCCAAGCACATGCAAGGTGATGGTTTATAAGTTGTCAGAGAACTACGCACAAGAAAACGTGTCTTCTAAGGCAATGAGGCAAATACAATGCTATGCATCATGCAGAAGTGTTGTCGTGTCAAGATCTGATACACTTTTGAGATGGAACCCCAGTAACTAAACAGCATCGTGCTATCACAGCTACCTCTGAAAGTAAAATATGGCTGCATTCGAGGAACCTGCAAAGAAAGGTCAGCACACAAGCAGCCTTACATGCAGGCTGCCCATAGGTCCTGGGACTTAGGAATGGAGGACTTCCAAAAGTAAAGACTAGCAAAGATGGGGCCAGTCTGGTCTTTAGTTGGAATAGGACCAGGGATTTGATTATCCAAACTGTGGCCAGGGCTTCCCACAAAAGCCCTGTGTGTTCCCATGCAGGGTATTGTTGATGCTGTATTTCCCTTCGTGCAGGGCAGGTGAGTTCAGCTCCTGTGTTAATCCTGTAGTCCATCCAATCCACCCTACCACATCTTACTTGATCCATGAGGGTTAATCTTCCTATAACCGAATCCATTTGCCCCTAGGTGAATCCCTACAATGTTGACAGATTTGTAGACACTGATGTATTTATTTCCTCCTCCACTTGGAGCTTGAGCCCTGAAGCAGCTAACCACAGTGTTTCAGTCCAATCTTCAGGCAAACACTTCGTGGATAATTTAGATGGGACCTGCCTCTACAGTCTATCAACATAGTGAGTGCCTAGAGCCGTATTTGATGAAAGTGCACACGCACATTTGGCCCTCAGACTGGGGCATGGGGGCTACACGTCTTGTGGAAAGCATACTTGCTAATGGCGTGAGGAGAATTGCGTTTTACTATTATGACCTGTATTTTGGTTCTATAATAAAGGCAGAACCAAAGGTTTATGGGACATTACTCTTCAAAAGCCTCTAGCATTTGTATTTTAATGTCTCCTTATAGCAGCCAGGTAGAGATTCCATATTCAGAAGGAGTGGGTGACCAGAAATAATCCATAGTCTGATTAGGTTGAATTTGATTCTAAGCCATGTGTTTGATAAAATATCATATAATAAGGTTTGGAAATGTTTTTGAAAATACAACCAGCCTACATTTATATATTGTCATCAATTCATGGGAATTGGACTGGAAGATGGTGTATACCTTCTTTTGATGTGCTTTGCCTGGGAAGTGAGGCTGTGGCTTCCATGCAAATGAAATGAGATCAATGGGTGGATCACAGTTAGAGACGAGTTAGGATTGTCCACTCTCAGTAGATGTAATTTAGCAGGGGTAAAGTGTAACATACCAAGCTGGTGTCTCACATAGGTGGTAACACTTTGGGTTTAGGACTGCAGGGATTTTTCCCTGGAACCCCTGGACCAAAAGGACTACCTACTCACGTGTGACCAGAGCTGGTGAAACCTTCTTCCTAATAGTCGCAGAACAGTAGGATTGGACTGGGCTGAAGGCCAGCATGCCTTTCAGAGGAGACCTTTCAGGTGGCTTTGGCAGGTCAGGGTTTTTCACCTCCTAGAAAAGTGCCCTGTGTTTTGAAATGAACTGTGAAAAACCACACATGCAACTTGACCTCATTGCATCAACTGTCTGACCCAGCAGACACCTTTGCCCTGTGCATTTTGGATGTACTTTGACTTTCCGGTCTACTGTGGGAACCTGAAGACTGTGGTAGGTTAGAATTAAGAGACGGACAAAGAGACACTGTGTGCAGTTTTGTTTTTTTATTTCTCACCATCAGAACCTGAACTATCCCTGCATCTACTATTCTATCCTAAAGGAAAGAAAATATCTCAAAAGGGGGCTCATCTGGATTGCAATAAAACACTTAGAAAGTCCTTGTTTCAAACCTATCCTGACCTCCACTCTGTCCCTACCACTGTTATAAAGAAGTAAATAACTCAACATAAGACACATGTAGACCCCCTTGTCCTTTGTACTGGAATGCTGCTCGGATTCCGACCCCCACCCAGGTGTGTTTCTCTCAGTTGCGCTGTTTGCCCTTATCCTCAGAGTTTAAGCTGAATTGGCTGTTCCAGCCAGTCTTTCTTTTATGGGTTCCAACACATCTGTGCAAGTGCATCTCTTTCTTTTTTATTCTGTTTGGGGACCGCTTGATCTGTGTCCTTTTCTCTCCACCTACAGCAAGGAGGTTTCTCCCGGTTTTCTTTACCAGGTGAGCCCCAGGCTTTCTGGCCTGGGAGGATATCCTCGTAATTCAGGTAGTTTCAGGTTTTGGGTAGTCTCTGGTTTTGGTTCTTCCCACCCAGTCATCAGGTATATGTTTTGGCACCCCTGCATGGGATAATGTGTCCCTCACCCCACCCAGATGTCCGCTTTCAATCACCTAACATAGAGGATTCGTTTCTCATGCCCTATCTTGGGGTTTCACTTCTCGTGTCCTACTTTAGGATACAGTGAAACGCACCCCACCGTGGGGTATGGTTCCATGCACCCCTTGTTCGGTTATGGTTATAGACAAACGGCCTTGGAGTATGGTTTCTTCCAGCACTCATTGGGCTGTGGCTTCTTTCACCCCCTCTAGGGTTATGGATGTGCTCTCCCCATCCGGGGGTATGTTTTCGAGTGCCCCACCTTGGGGTTTCTTGTGGCCTGTGTTGGTTTTGGACTTCTCTCGCCATCTCTGGGCCTCTGGTTGCTATCACTCCGCCCTGGGTTATGTTTAAATGCACCCGGCCATGGGGTATGGTTTCTTACAGCCCTTGTTGGGCTTTGGCTTTTCTCACCCCACCCTGGGGTTGGGTTGGACGCACCCCACCCTTCTACCTGAGCCACTGCGTACCTTTTACCTTTGTTGTATCCCACCTCAGGTAGACTGGGAACGTTACTGTAGGCATCACCGGCTTCATAGTATCTGTTGTACGCTCCACCGCGTATGGAGCTGGCGCCTCTCTCACAGGATACTTGGGACTCAGTGATCCCTGTTCATCAATTCGTCTGGGGTCTCTCAGCTCGAGTCCCACACTGCTCCTGTCCGGGTGTTCCTGACCTCTTGCACGGTAGGCTTTCTGGCGTTCTGCAGACCTGGCCTTGCTTTGGCCCACCATGCTCGGTGCAAGCTCTCTTCCTCCTGCCCCTTCTCCTATGGGGAAGGGTCCCACATCTGTACCGCTCCACCGATGTCTCCCTCTCTCACCTATCCTTGATAGGCTCTTCATACCCCTGCCTAAGGGTGGGCCTTCCTATGGCTTGGTCAATCCCAGCTGACTGTAAACACACAGAGGGTCAGAAACCACACCAACCAGCATCTGTACAGGTATTTTCCAGTCATTTGATACCTCAATTCCCATGTAAACAACAGAGGTTGTCCACTAAGGGGAAGGAAGGGTCATTCCCAGTGGCATCCTGCTTGTCCTGTGCCCTAGGGGGTGTTAAAGCTTAACAGGTACCCTCTGTAGTTCCAAAGGGGGTGACTCCCCTTTGGGTAGAGGGAATGAATTCCCTGCATTCGTCACAGGACCCAAACCAAGGCTATCAAGCCTGGCCCATAAACAGCCACTCACTAGCCCACACTGAATTGGGAGCTTTACCAGTAGGACTGCATCCAAAACATGGCTAAGGAAAGTCGCCTAAAGTATTGTCTCCCCCCATCAACCCTCGCTTCACCATATGCATCCAAGAAGCCAGCCTGACCATCTGGAACATGTGTTGGCTACAGTACTGGGAGTAGATTCACTGGTGAAGTGATTGCTCCAGAAAAAGTACTAAGGGTGGAGTAAATGTTTTACTGGGATCAAATGGGTCCTTGATTCTGGTTTCAGTCCGTTAACGGTTTGGATTCATTGTCATTTTGGCCTAGCCCCCACTAAAGAAAATGAGGACAACTCCTAGCAATGTTTTTACTTTCTCATATTTTAACATTGTTCGCCATAGGGACATGATGGCTCCATTGGCTTGCATTAGTTAACGTTATTTTTCTTGTTTTTTCTTGTATTGTTTTTCCTGGAATGTCTTTTGAGGTAATTCGATATAAAAATGTGGATTTAATTAACTTAATGTGTGCATTCCATTCTGTAATGTCTTAACAGTTGTGCTTGTGTTTGTGAACCTGTTGCCTCCCCTGACACTGCGTTCAGTAAGTCTCAAGCTTGGCCAAGGCTACCCAGGATAGCGTTGGAGTCTACTGGGCTGCACCTCGAGATTCGCCTTTAAACGAGGGTGTGAAAGCTTAGAAAGCTGAACTAGAGCAGGCATTGAAGTCTCTAAGTACTCTTCCCACTCAGCCTTAAAGACCGGCTTACTGCCCTTTGTATTTTCTTGTGGGAGCCTATGGCTGCTGGTAACACTCGCATCCGTGGACCTTACTAAATATCGGTGTAGTTCTCTGGTTGGTGGGCCTTCCCACCGTACAAAGAAGCTAGTCCCCCATGATCTGTGCGATCTAGATTTTTGCAGGAGAATGGCATCCCACGAGTGATGGGTACAGTAGGACTAAGAACATCATTCTGAGAAAATGTCAGTTTCACCACCTCTCAAATATGCCTTTTACCCCAGAGCTGTATTTCTGCTGGATCATCACGCCTGGAACGACATTTGCCACCACTTTGTGCGTCAATGTTTTCCTCACGTCCATAATGCATTGTTTTATCATTTCCATTCTACAATTAGTTCAATTCTCTTTTTCTGTACATTTATCCTGCTCAATATGCAATCTAAAAAAATACTCAGCTGCAGATTCATGACTTTTTGCATTCCCTCGACAACAAAAAGGTGATGCACTAAACTAAATGTGTGCGCAATAGTGCTCTCGTCTGCTGGGGTCCTTGTTACTGTGGGTTACCCGACGGCTAGAGTTCGCTACCAGTCGAGATGATGGTACATTGTGCAAGTTTTGTGTTTCTAGGATTCTTATGTTTATTTTCTTCTTCGCAGGAGGGCACGGCTCTGCTTCTGGAGCACCTTGCTGGCAGCTTGGCCTCCGCTATTCCAGTCACCACGCAGCTGGATATAGCGGCCCAACATCATCTTTTTATGATGGGCCGAAATGGGAGCAATATCAAACATATAATGCAAAGAACCGGTGCTCAGATCCACTTCCCGGACCCCAACAGCCCCCAGAAGAAATCCACGGTCTACCTCCAGGGCACCATCGAGTCGGTCTGCCTGGCCAGACAGTATCTCATGGTAGGTTTCATTGGCATTGGTATCTACCCCTTCCTTACAGTGATAACATGGAATGCATTCAACTAATCACATGCATTGTCTCTGCAATTTCTTATGGACAACGGTACAGAGGTTCAAGAAAAAAAGCATTGGTGAGTTTTCCACTGCAATCTAAAGATGTGCTGTTTTTTCCGCCACCTGATTCTTCATGTTTGAAATTCTTGGACTTCGCTTTCAAATGAAAGATGTAATGGAAATTTCAAAATCATTTCAATATGGTAGTATGCGCATGGGTTTACATAGAATGCGGACTTAATTGTACTTTGGGGATTTTTGCTATGCCTGTTTTGGGAAGGGCTTCGCGGTGTGCGTTTGGTTTTGCTGTAGGCAAGGTTTCTTTGTTCGGCTAAGGATGATAGCGCTCTTGGAGCTGATTCCCACCAAGAGTGCATTCACCCAGCCGGTATTGGAGGCTGGAGCCTAGGTCGCAAAATCACATGCTGATTGGTAGCAAGCAAGTACACACAGTCACGCAGAGGGACAGCAGGACAGGGTTGCGCCTTTACGGCTGAAAGGTACCCTGGTCTGTAGTTGCCTGTTTCCCTCTCCCCAGCACTGTCCCTCCTCCTCTCCCAGCAATCTGCCCCCAGAAGAAAGATGGAAATGCCCATGCTTACACTGCCCCACCCCCACCAAGAGACTGGAACAAAATACGGCATTGCCCGGACCCTGGAAACTCTGTTTTCCCCAACACAACTCCTAGACTCCCCTCCTTATAGAACACGCATTGGCAAAGACGATAGTTTTGGTTTCAAGTTTCAAGTTTATTTATATACATATAGCAAAACAAATGCTTTGTATAACACAATGAATACAATTACAACACCAATATTAATATTAAAACCAGATTAAAACTAATCACATCTCTCATCTAATTATATTCCATACAGTACAATACTTTGCATGATAAAATCAGTCAATTCAACGTAAGATTAGTACAATCCTTTTATAAAAAGCAACCATAAAATATATCAAATTTATGTCATCGCTGCTCATGAAATGTGACCATAATGCTTCCATTTCGATAAGCTCGAATTGATTGTTGTATGACTTCATATGTTTATAGCGCAGTGCATGCAAACTATCACACACAATCAACAGATGGTACAGCGTCTCAGTGGTGTCATTACCACATAGTCGACACATTCGCTCAGCACACAGTAATCCTAATTGGTCACCTTTTGTTTCGAGTGCCTCAGATATGTTAAATTTCAGTAGTAGGTATAACCGGACAGTGTGCGGACTTGGATAAGCCTTGATATAGGCCAGCAGGGAACATCTATTTATGCGTTCTTGACAATAAATGCCACTGTGAGATTTGGTGGCAAGGTTAGTGAGCTGTTGTTCATAGCAAACTTCTTTCAATACTCTTTTTAGAGTTGATTTCATAGTAAATATCCAAATTTTGCTATGGGTTAAAAATACATGCACCCACTTAGTGTGTAACGTTTTTAGTTTACCCATGATACCAAACGAGACTTTACCCTCAAGTCCCATGAACGCGGCTTCATATGGTACTATAATTGTATCAGTTTACAATCTATTTAGCTTCTCAAAGTTTATCACGCAATGATTAATTAATACATATGGCATCCCCAGAAGATCAAATTCGAGGTAAAGATACTCCACACTTACATTAAAAGGTAGGCAGAGCAGTTTTCGTAACAGACGAGCTTCAAAACGCTCCACCAACTTAATGAGGCTGTGGCCCTAGATAATAATAGCATACAGTAATATTGCTCTTATTTTTGCTGTATATATGGTTGGTACTGCTGATACTGAGTAGCCACTGTTTGTACCGATAAATATGCTCAAGGCATTAGTCGCGATCATCCACTGGGCCTGCAGAGAGACCCAGTGGGCATTGCATATTAATTGGTCGTCGACAATGATTCCTAAGTATTTATAGGAGTTGACCTGTTCCACTGTTTTGCCATTCAGTTTCAACACACATTTATTTGGTCTACGATTTTTGTGAAAACCATCACTTTACTCTTATCAATATTATTCTGTAGACCGTTGTCAGCGCAATAGTTGCCAAGAGCATCTGCTCAAGACCTGCGGGTGTATAATCTAATAAAATGGGATCATCAGCATATGCCAGCCATCCAATGATCACATCATTGATCTTCACAGGATTTGCAGTGGCAAGGATAGTTTTGGTGTGTATTGCTATTCTTTGTATTTTGCATTTATAGACACCAGGGTGCAACGAGAAGAGTGTAAAGTTTCAAAGGAGGATGAGAGAAGGGATGCAGGCGTTCAAGATAATGAGAAGTGGAATAGAGCAAGGGAAGCCATTGAGAGAGGGTGCCATCGATGATGTGCCAGAGGAAATATGAGCGAGAAAGGGTGAGAGGGTAAGAAAGTGAGTGTGAGAGGAAGGATGAGAGGGGACAGGGTGGGTGGTTTTTAAAAAAGGGAGGGGGCTGGGTGGGGCTGAAGAGAGAGGTAGAGTGGGTGGGGCTAAAGAGAGTGGGATTAGGGTGGGTCAGTTGGTTTGGGGTAGAGAGTGGGGGTTGGGAGTGTGGTTGAGGTAGAAAGAGTGGGGGTAGGGTGGGTGAGGCTGGAAAGAGTGAGGTAGGGTAGGTGGGTGGGATGTAGAGAGTGTTGGGGGTAGGGAGGGTGGTAGAGAGTGTGGGATAGGGTGTTTGTGGTTGGGTAGGGTGGTGTGTGAGGGGTAGAGAGTGGGAGTAGGGTAAGTGAGGGGTATAGTATGGGGTACAGTGTGGGGGTGTGGGTAGAGTGTGTGGGTAGGGTGGGTGGGGGCTGGAGAGAGTGGGGTAGGTGGGTGGGATGTAGAGAGTGTGGCAGTAGGTGAGGAGGGGTTAGAGATAGTCGGGGAAGGGTGGGTGAGGGTTAGAGGGTGGGAGGTTGGGGTAGAGAGGGTGCCATAGATGATGAGCACGGGGAAATATGAGAGAGAAAGGGTACAAAATAAAGTGAGTATGTGAGAGGAAGGATGAGAGGGAGTAGGGTGGGTAGGAAAGAGAGAGAGAGGGGCAGAGTGGGTGGGGGAGAGAGAGGGGGCAGGGTGGGTCTAAAGAGAGGGGGTATGGTGGTTGTGTGGTTTAGATAGAGTGGGGTAGAGTGGATGGACATAGAGAGTGTGAGGTAGCTAAGTGGGTTGGGGTAGAGAGTGGGGTTAGGGTGGCTGAGCAGTAGAGAGAATGGGGATAGGGTGGGTGGGTTGGGGGTAGGGTAGGTTTAGGGTGGGCAGGTCGGGGTAGAGGGAGTGGGTGGTAGGGTGGTTGGGTGGGGGTAGAGCGAGTGGGGATATGGGTGGTTATGTGGAGTAGAGTGGGGGTAGTGTGGATGGGGATGTAGAGAGTGAGGTGGGATAGGACGGGTGGTGGGTAGAGAGTCTGGTGGTAGGGTGTGAGGGTTGAGGTAGAGAGTGCGGTTAAGGTGGGTAGGCTGGGGTAGAGAGTGGGAGTAGAGTAGTTTTCAGGGTACAGCATGGGGTACAGTGTGGGATAAGGTAGGTGGGTGGGATGTAGAGAGTGTTGGGGTAGAGTGGGTGGTGGTGGTAGAGAGTGAGGGTAGGATGGGTGGGGGTAGAGAGATTGGGGGTAGGATGGGTGGGGTTAGAGAGAGTGGGTGTAGGGTGGGTGGCAGTTGGGAGAGCGGGGTAAGGTGGGCGTTTGAGGGGTAGAGAGATGGGTTGGTTGGGTGAGGGGGCAGAGAGTGTCGGTGGAAAGTGGGTGGGAGAGCGGTAGAGAGAATGGGCTGGGGTGGGTGGGGGCTAGACTGAGTGGGGTGTGTATAGAGAGTGGAGGTATGGTGGGTGAGCGTGGGGAGGGGGTAGAAAGAGAGGAGGTGGGGCGGGAGTAAAGAGAGTATGGGGGTAGGGTCTGTGGGGAGTAGAGAGAGTGAGGGTAGGATGGGTGGGAGCTAGAGAGAGTGGGGGGAGGGTTGTGGGACTAGGGGTATTGGTGGGTGGGTAGAGCGAGTGGGGTTTGGTAGGGGATGAGTGAGTGGTTGGGTAGAAAGAGTGGGGATAGGTTGGTGGATTAGGGGTAGAGAAGGGGTTAGGATGGCTGGGTTGGGGTAAAGAAAGTGGGGCAGGGTGGGTGGGGCATATAGAGAGTGGGGGTTGGGTGGGGGTAGAGAGAGTTTGAGTAGGGTGGTTGTCCGGAGTAGAGTGTGATTAGGGTGGGTGGAGGGTAGACAGAGTGGGGGTGGGTGGTGGAAGAGATGGGGGCTAGGGTGTGGGGGAGGAGGGGTGGGTTGGTGGTATACAGAGGGGTAGGGGATGGTTGGGAGTACAGTGAATGTAGGGTGGCAGTGTTGGGGTAGGGTGGGTGAGGGGTAGAGAGAGTGGGGGTAGGTAAGTGGGTTGGATGTGGGGTAGGGTAGGAGGGGGGAGAGGTAGTAGGGTGGGTGAGGGGTAGAGGGAGTGGGGGTAGGGCAGGTGGGTATTGCAGGTAGAGAAAGTGGGGTGGGCGGATAGAGAGGGTAGGAAAAGGTGGGGTAGGCTGGATTCCTGGCAGTAGGGCGTGGGTGTAGGGGATAACATATAGTGCCACTAAAGCAGAGGTATGCAACCTGCTCTCTGGATTTTCTGGTCTACATGTCCCATTATCTCTCACCACAAGTGATGCTGGCTAGGGCTGATGGGAATGTAGTCCAAAACATCTGGAGAGCTTAAAGTTTCATGCCCGACTTTTACGATGTGGTGCAGTACATACACTGTGCATAGGGCCATGGGCACAGCACAACATCCGCTGCTCCTAAATAGCTTTCTATAAATAGCTTCCTCTAGGAATAAAAGCTTTACTTAGCAGTGGCAGCCTTGAGCTGCACTCTTCCTATTTCAATACGGCTTGGTGTATTCTCGCGTCCTGGCAGCAGCTTGAGATGGAGAAACACAAGGATGAGAGGGCTGCATAGGAAATACAACTCAGCTCGGTGGACAAGGCCGTGATTAAACTGCAAACAAAGAAAGGATCCCAGACCTTGGTCTAGAAGAGAAGAGAAAATGGCAACAACGGAGGCTAAATATCGAAGGGGAGAATGTTTGAACAGACATAGAAGAGGTGTACAGGTAAGTAAGAGAATGAGGGGTAGGGAAGATGGTTGTGATGGTCTGCAGACCTGTGCATTTAGTGTAGAATGATCAAAGCAAAGCACTGATCAGAAAAGGGCAAGGGCTCAATACTCCTGGGAATGCACATATATACCTGTGGAGCTGTGTGTTTACTTACAGGGAAGTATTGACATTAGCCACGATGTAGTTTCCTGATAGCCCTTAGATGTGCTTAAGTGTACCTGTGTACAGTGGAGTCTTGTTTGTCCAATAGGTGTTACTGTAACCTGGAGGACCTCCATGGAGAGAAATCTACACTATGCAAGCCGAGAGTGGCCTGTGTGCGAGGCGAATGAGGTGGACACAGGGGAAGAGAAGATGTGGGTGTGGGCCGTCCCCGAGAGTGCCATACTTGCAAGAAAAGATACTGAGTGAAGGGTGCAGTGATGGGCAAAAGTGTAGACGTCTGATAATGTATTGTCTGAGAGTGCAATCACTGTATATCTCCGGGTTATGTTCAGGGGGCTGCTGATTGTTAAATACTTCTACAGAGTTTTGTGCCACATTTAGGTCACCTCACAGCACATAGTTGCGAATGTGGACGGTGTCTTGGAGGCTGTAGGCCAAACAACATAAGGACCATTTCATGCTGCAAAGATCTGTTAAGGCCCCCACAGCCACAAATGGACAGTTCTCCGTTGGGGATACTGTAAGCACACAGATAGCTAGATCGAGCGATAGATAGATAGATAGATAGATAGATAGATAGATAGATAGATAGATAGATAGATAGATAGATAGATAGGCCTGAGACATTTCCGTATTAGTGTGGTCATTACTATGTGGCTTCTGTGCTGGGTATAGAGCCCTGAGTCTGCTGCTCGAGCACGCATTGGGACCTGAGAGCACACTTTTATCCTGGGAAGTTGTGGAGACTGGAGAAATATACGAATATACCACCATTTTCCAGCCAATTTCCCGAGCTGCAGGTACTGGCATTAATCAAATTGGGATATTGGTATTTTCATCTGCTTGGTGTTATAAATTAAGAACTTATGTGGCACTTATCTGAGATCTTATACAGAAGGGTGGAGTAGCAAACATATGTTAACATTTTATTTTCAATAAAGTTTTTTTGCTTTCATACTCTTTAAAGTGAAAGATTAGATGATTTTATGTACAGAAAAAAGCAGTTCTGTGTAAACGAAAATACATCAAAGCACATTTGCAGGCGAAGGTACTTTACCAATATACCTTTGGGGTTCTTCCTGGCATCTGCTGGCTCACCTGCATTACGAGCGGCGGCTATGTAGTGAAAGCAGAGTGGTAGAGGCTAATCACCTAAAGAAAAGCACCTTGGACATAGACATACAATGGTAATGACCTTTGACACAGGTCAGTTTGCAATCTGGTACCTTGTTCACTCAAGCCCTAGCACCCCCATTGCACTGCCAGTTCCCTTACCTACTCCAGCTTCGTTCCTGCCTCCAGAACATTGTTCCATGCCATCTTCGGTTCATGTGCCCTGCTTTTTACAGGACATTCTCTGAAGCCTGGCACAGACTCTTCAATACTTGGCGTTCCGCCCCTCCACTGCTCTCCTCACTGCAGTGCTCGCCCCTCCTTTAGGACCCAGCTCTCGCCAGCACCCATTCCAGATCCCCCAACTCTTTTGTTTACTCTAGCATTGCACACTCCATGGTGCTCCTGTTCCAGGATCTCCAGGGGAACCTCCTCCCCTTACATCCAGCTCTAGTCCTACTTTCATTTCTACTAACTCTGTCTCCTTCAAGTGTAGCCTGGCCCTCCCTGCTCCAGACTAGAGTGGTGCATCCTCCTGGCTACTGTAAGAAAAGTACTGATTCATAGATCATTCCAACCTTACATTTGCCCTCTGTGGTGTGGATTCTAGTCCCAACTACGAAATTAAGCCTGTGGCAAGAGAAGGAGAAGTGGGAAAGTGAGAGGGAAAGAGGGAGACGGTGGAAGTCCAGAACATCTATTTTTATGGGAGTTTTGTTCTCCTTTCATACTTCTCAACCAGGGTCTAATTGATTGGATCTACTGCATCCCGCTCCCTGTCTGCAGTTCCTGGTCTTCATCCCAGCGCTCAGCGGCTGCAAAGAGACGTTCATATGCTCATGATACCCAGGTCTACACCTTTCTGGGAGGTACCTTTGGAAGCCTGACAAGCTAAGAAGACTGCAGAGATTGCAAAATCAGCCAGACAATGCCTCAACCTGAAGGAGAGAAAAAGAATCAAACCCGACTTAAGCATGTCCGCACTGGCTTCCAGTGGAACTATGGATCAGGTGCAAAGTGCTCTGTACTATTCGCAAGGGAGATTGGAGTAACGCCTCAAGATGCTTGCAGTACATGTCTACTCCTTACATACCAGCCAAACATCTATGGTGGGCAAATGCACATTTCATCCACCCACCATTTTACAGTACGAATTCTTGCAGCATGGAGATCGAAAAATAGGCTTCATGGACACTACATTGTAGAGCCCCCTTGCATTAAAGCAAGCCTGGAGGATAGCTCAGCGTCAACATGTTCGTCTTGGAAGCAAGACGACACACAGGTTCGATCCCCGGGTCCGTGCTTAGAAACCCCTGGGTGTTTAAGCGACAAAAAAAAAAAAACAATCACGCAAACAATGTAACAGCGCCTCGATGCCCGTGGGCTGTGTGAGCGCTTTAAAAATGCAAATAAATTAAAAAAAAGCCTGAGAATTGGACTGACCTACCCAAGATTCTGAAAACTATTGAAAAACAGAACATTGCCAACCATACAACTGTTGACAAACAGGCCTTCTTTATTCCATCAGTGATTACCTGCAACAGTCCCTTCTGCGATCTACCTACCCTGATGTTCTAATTCCTATGATGCTGCTCCTAACATCGCTTATGACCTGGCTCACCCAGAAGAGAGCCGCAGTGTTCAGACTAAGAATTATTTCTACATAACAACCTTATCCCACTTCCTCCCAACTCTAACCCTTTTCATTTTCCTTACCTCCTCCCCGCCTTATTTTCTGTAACGGTTTTCTTCAGACATAAGCTATGAATTGACAATCAAGTTGCATATTTGTTACTCTATAGAATTAGCAAATATATAAGTCTGGAACCGACTCCTCCTTTATCGTGTGTTATGCTTTTGCTGTTGGCAATCTGCATGCCTAGGTTTTTGTATCCCGGCAGGGCTAAATCGGACTTTCCTCCTTCACAGGGAGACGAATTGAGTGACAATAAGGATGAGATATGATAAATGTTGTTACTTACCGAGAAGTAAAAAAAGGTACTGTTGGAGCAACCAATATATCAAGCAAGTTATTCTTATTATTCCTCCGTGTAGCTTACGGCCTGAAGCAAAAAAAGTAATTGTGGCTGAAACATTTTTAAATTGTCTACAGTCACAAAGCACAAATGTGACATGTAATGCAAAGTGAATTTAAATAGTGTATCGTTGTGTGAAGCTAGTATGGAAGTGAGAGATTGAAATTCTGTGTGGGCATGTATTGTATCTTGTTGGACCATTACCCTGACAAAAATGGGTCCTTTACAACACTTTTGGATGTTTCTTCCGTTAATGTATTCTAAATGCTGTAGGTATGAACACTGCGTTTATTGTCAACAGTATGTATTGTGCCGATTATGGAATGTATAGGTTCAATATGTTACTAATCTGTCTGAATTTACACTTGAAAATATCCTCTCTGGAATCATGACAGTGTCATTAACTCTGAATCAAACCTTTCCAATAATGAAATGTGCCAAAGTCCTATGTATGTCAGCTCTGCCTCCTAGACTACCCTTGTGGCTCCTCGCCCTCGCTTTCTCTCTTCTAGCTCCACTTGTATGGAATACTCTAGCCCTGGACATCCGAGAAACGGTCCACACCAATTTGCTCAAAACCGGACTGAAAGTTTACCTTCTCACCTCCAAGTTACCCTCTTAACCTATTTCTCATGTGCCTTCAAGTTCACATTTTTCCCCCGCCACTAACCTGCCTCTGTCCCTCGGTTTCTCTGCCTCCACTGTAGCACTTCATCCATTATGGCCACATGCCTACCACAGCTGGCTGTGCCGCCTACCTGCACTTAAACATGTCTAATGGTGATTGTCCTTAACTTATGTATGCCCACCCATGTATTGTCCCTGGTGACAGTTCAATTTACTCCTCTCCACCACCTGGGTAGAATGACACTAGAGCTCCCTCCATTGTAAGAGGCTCACTGCTTCCCATGAAATCTGATTTCTTATATTGTGTACGTCCTTTTGTGATCAAAATAGCATTGATCTTCCCTGTGTATTAATAAAATAAATAAAAAATAAAATAGTCAAACTAACATGTTTCTCTTCTATTTCAAGGGATGCCTTCCTCTTGTACTGATGTTTGACATGAAGGAAGAGATTGAGCTTGAACCACAATTTGTCACGCAACTGATGGAGCAGCTTGATGTCTTCATTAGTATCAAACCGAAACCTAAACAGCCAAGCAAGGTAAGTGTTGACCGTCTGCATGCACTGATGTGAAACGTGTAGAATATAAAGTGCATAAGGATAGCAAAGTGGTGTACTCCTGCAGGATACTGAAATATCAGAAAGGGACGCTTAAAGGATGGCTAACGAGAAACCATGCGCTACCACAAACCCAGATGTTTGCCCCAAAGTAATTTCACTCTGTGGTGACTACAAGATGGTTGCATTTGAGTAGCCTTTCAGTAAAGCCCATTATGGAAAACCCCGACACATGCTGACTGCATATTCGTCCCTAATAGCAAAGGCTTGTGTGTGGACACTGTTTAGGGAAGCACTTCCGTTTTAGCAAGCCATTTTTTGCTCGCTTACAGAAATCTGATTTGTGCTTAAGTAGAAACTTGGAGCACAGTATGACCTCACTATTTCTCTGCGTAATTATGAGCTCTGGCTGCAATGCATCCTTCAGAAATTAAGAATTCATTTTTTATAACGTCCATATTGGAACTATTACTTTATTTTGAATAGTTGTAGTACATAATACATTTTGGCAATTATGGAAGCCACCTGTCTGTACAATGTTTTTGAATTGCCTCTTACACCTAGCACTTAATGAAGGGTAGCTTTTCAGGTCTGCCAAGCTACCAATATAATGAGAAAATTGAAAACTCAGAGACGCTTAGATCATCTCTGTCTGTGACTGACTTTGCTCTGGTTTTTGAAAGTTCTCATTTAATGCCCATACTCCTCATGACCAGCCACCAGGATGGGGACATCCACATTTTGGTATCATACGCTAAATGCAGGGTTGGTGCCCCCAAAAAAAAGTATATTACACAAACGACTGACTGGTCCATATGTACAGCAAATAGTCTGCACAAAACAATAGCAAAGCAGTTTGATAGTAAAATGGCACCGTGTAAAGCAACTAGTAATTTATGTCTATATCTACAGTCAACCCTTATTATTATCATTACAGTTTTGCCGGTATCTCGCCGGAATTACGGCGGGAAATTAGCAAAACTGCCTTACCATTTCTGCCATCCAATATCCCGGTATTACCCTCCCTCCCTACCTGACCCGCTTCCTTCTTCCCTGTGTCTGGCTCCCGCCTCCCGGCCCTCACTCCTCCCTTGATTGACCAGCATTAATCCACCAGCTGATTGTGAGATTTGGGATTTCTGTGCCTTTTTTGGGTCATTTTGGCTGTGTGATCCCCTCCTGCCTCCCCAACCAGATTCCTTCTTCCCCGTGTCTGGCTCCCCGCTCCTGAGCCTCCCGTACCCCTGATTGGCCCATAGACCCCACATCACACACATCCTACTAGGGCTGCCCACTGCCCGTGCAGACCCATCGGCTAAAGGCCCAAGGCAAAGGGCAGCTCCTGAAGAAGCAGCTCCAGACCGTGTTTGTCTGCGTTTGCCTGGGAAGCCTGCCGCCATCGATCAGCAGCAACTGAAAAGGTAAGAGTGGATGGGTAATTACTGTATTCCTGAAAGTCCTGCCACCCCTCTCAACTTCATAACCTAGTTTACCACGGTTTGCTAGCTCGTACGTAATAGTCCTATCACTGCTTCACTCTGTCCGATAAGTAAAATTTCATTAACTCTAGGGTCCCCATCTTAGGCTTTCTTCGCAAACCTGGGTGTTTCTGCATCTACTGTTGTGCCCCAATTGTAGGCATTTCCCCCTCTATCCAGGTATTCCAAATGAAGGTGTTACTGCATTTACTGTTATGCCCCCATTTTAGGCATTTTCTCCTTCTACTTAGGTATCCTAAACCCGGTGTGTCTGCATTTACTGTTGTGTACCCGTTTTAGCAGTTTCTCACTCTATCCAGGTGTCCCAAACCTGGTGTGTCTGCATTTACTGTTGTGTACCCATTTTGGGCCGTTCCTATTCTATCCAGGTATCTCAAACCTTGATGTGTCTGCACTTACTGTTGTGTCCCCATTTTAGGCATTTCTCCTCCCAGTCCTAGCTCCGTTAAAAACCGGCCACCCTTGTGACCCTACCTAACAATCTAGCTGTTTATACCCACTACATTGTCTCAACATTTGAACACTCCCTCCCAAGTGCCAACTGTGCCAGTTTTGGAATTGTGTGCCTGCTGCTGTTTTCTCAGTTCGGTACACTAGCTGCTGTTTAGGTACTGTAGCTGTTTTCAATCTTGCTGCTATTCGTCTTAGATTTGGACATTTTCTCCCAATAGCCGGGTAACCCAAATCAAGCAAATTAAAGTGGTTGCTGCAGTCTAAACTTTGACTGTTTATACTTACTGCTGCTGTCTCATATTTGAGCACTTAAGACCTTGATCATCACCCCCTCCAGATATGCACTATGTGATCAGTGATGCCCACCATTGCTAATCTTACCCATCTGGAAATCTTGGCAGCACTTATATACCTTCATCATGACGGAGTTGATTCATTGCCTTCCTCCACCAGGTATACATTGCGCTGTGAGGCAAAGAGATATTTGTCTCCAATTATGTGGACCGACTGTGCTAGACTCGTAACTAAAGCAATAATAGCACTTATGTACCAATGCTATTGCTGAGCTTGATCATTATCAGTCCAGGCGATACCCATCCTTGTAGATCTTACTCATCTGGAACTCATTTAGCAGCACTTCATACAAAAGGATTACTAGCACTTATATCTTTGCTAATCCTACCAATCTGGGAATGTATCTAGCAGAACTACCGACCAAGGGCATTGCTAGCACCTATATTGAAACAATATGATTTGGACCAGATCTGGCTGTCATCATCCAACAGACAGCGCTAAAGAGCAACTGCACACCCAACAAGACACAGGAGGACCTAGCCTAATAGCCTAACCCAAAGGGAGATACCATCCCATCCTCTCGGCAGGCACTGGAAACTCGTCAGGAACAGGGTCCTCATCAAATCAAAACAAACACTCAAACACAACAATATGCTAACTCCCACATACACTGCCATGGTCACCTCAACAGTCTTTAGAATGCAGGTATACTCCACAAAAATTGGCATAGCTGCACACATAATCCCATTCACAAACTCTGCCATTGCCAGACTGCAGCTACGCAAGTCCAACTGGCCTTGTTGCACACATTTTACTGATCTCACACAACTGTTGCACCATGCCTAGCACTGGAATGCAGTAACACAGCACTTAATCCACCCTGGCTGCACACATACCAAGTGCACCCAAGTTCTATAATACACTACTCTCTCAACTGACCTGGACTACGGTCCCCGACAGCATACAACCCACACCGCTTTGGAATCATACCAATGGCAAAAAGGTGCTATAACAATAACATAACATATTATGGGCGGCGGAAGATGCCGGTAAATTCCTATTCGGTGCTGGTGATTTCAGCAATTATTTGACCGTAGGTGCCTGATCTCGCGGCCGGTCAGGCATGCCGGTAGTTCACTGCCCCTACCAGCAAACGTGTTTTTTCCCCCAGTCTGAATGAAATGTTGTGCCGGAATTACCAGCATTTGTTCTGGAATTTCTTTCCGGACTGAGGAAGTTATGAGGCCATTTTTTAAAGTGCTTTTATTGGTTTAATATTTTAGCACAGTATCGTAAGCATTAACACAAAACATCCCCCACCCCTCAACTTCCTACCCCCGACCAGAGGTATCGTCCTTCTCGACCCTTTCGGATGGCTCAAACTCAGAATCCAACCAAGTCCAAGATTCTGATCTTGTGTGTGCACCATTGTACCACATAATCACTTTGGAGATAAGACAGTATCACCCCCCCCAGTCTTTTTTAAATCTCTCCCCCTCACCTTGAATCCTATATATGACCCATTAATTCCATAGATATGAATGACCATACTATCTGCGGCCAGTCGATGAGAGTGGGTGGTGATTGTTGCTTCTATCTCTGTGCAGTCGTTAACCAGGCTGCGATTAGCAAGAGCATAAACCCCTGTTTCTGTGTTTTAGCCCATCCTTTCCCTTTGGGGTCCCACATTCTGCATCATCAAAATCTTTATGTCCACTTGTCCAAGCCCATGAAACAACCCGTGCATCTGGGACTTCACTTCATCCCAAAACCGCGGTAATTCCGGGCATTCCCACAATATCTGCTTCCAGTTTCCAACCTGCCTACATCCCCTCCAGCATTTATCTGACACTTGTGGGAACATTGCATGCAGCCTCTACGGGGTATAGTGCCATTGTACAATGATTTTAATCCACATCTCTTTCACCTGTATGGCTCTAGTTAACTTTGGAATTATCTCCCACAGGTATTCCCAGTATTTCCCTGGAATTGTCCCCTACTGTTTTTTCCCATTTTTTCATGTAACTCCATTGCATTTCTTCATTTTCCACATTTACAAATATATATATATATCTGAGACTAGTTTCTTTGAACCCAAGTGTATGGTAATAGAGGATTCAAATGGAGTTAGTGGTCTTGTCGCAGCTCGTTTAATAGATGGGATGTTCAGCCAATGTTTCAGCTGTTTGTATTTGTACCTGCCTTTCCCTGTAAGACCGAGGACCCTTGTAGACTCCTCAAAAGATGTAATTGTTTGATTCTGATACATATCACAAATCTTTATACAGCCCACTTCCTCCCATTTCATATATGCCCCCTTTTCCATCCACAGCAGAAAATCAGGATTCCCAAACATTGGGCTAAGTGGGCTGAATGGGGTGGGTTCTTCCGTTAGCTCCCCTTTTTTGTTGTTTCATCCCACACTTCCAGACCCACCCCCATCACTTCACTGATCTTAGGGTTCGGGTGTCTGATGTTTATTCTTCCACAAGAGTCAGAAGAATACCTGCTATCGCCCCATCTTGGCCCACCCAAATGTTGTATGTCCCCTCTGCCATTCACTCTTTTATTACCCGCAACTCTGATGCCTCATAGTATTTTATTTACAGTAGTTTTTCGGGGCTATAAGTGTTGACCTTGCTACTCTGGGGGTCTTTTTTTCCATATGTATGGCGATTGGGCTTTATTAAGGGCTTCAAAGAATATTTTTGGAACTCTAATCGTTAACGCTTGGAAATAATATTGTAGTTTCGGTAAGATATTCATTTTTATTGATGTCAACCTATCCCACCATGATATTTTAAAGTGATTCAATTTCTCGAGGTCTAATTTAATTCTTGCCAGTCATTTGCACCATAAAGTTGCTCTATCTTTTTAGTAAGGGTTATGCCTAGATACGTGACACCATGTTCCACCACTTTGAATCGCATTGTATTGGCTAACCTATTAATCCTAATGTGATCTCCTGCGAGCACCAGTAGTTCTTATTTTTGCATATACATTTTTAATCCAGAGATTCCACCGAATGCCTCCATTTCCTGAATAAGCGCCGGGAGTGAACGCTTGGGTTCCCTCATTGCAATCAGCATATCATCCGCGTATGCTACCACCTTATGCAAGATTCCCTCCATTACGATTCCCCTGAGATGGTCTGTGTCCCGTAATTTGATTAGGAGGGGTTCCAGGTAGATAGCATAAAGTAGCGGCGATAAGGGGCATCCCTGTTTGTATCCCTTACCAGTGTTATCTGGTCTATCACCACTCCATTCAAGGCAATGTGAATACCTGGTGAATTATAATTCGCTCGTATCATTTTAATGAACGGCTCCCCGAATCCCATATATTCTAGGATTGGAAACGGAAGAGCCCATTTGACCCAGTCGAAGGCTTTTTCTGCATCCAGTGAGACTAGTATCGCTGGAGTTTGTGTTATCCCTATTTTCTCAATTAAGTATTATTCTACGTGTGTAATCATGGGTCTGTCTGGTGGGGATGAAGTTGTCTTAACAACTTGGGGAGTAAATACTGGAGTCTGTTTGCTAGTACTTTAGTATACAACTTTGCGTCCAGATTGATTAATGCAATCGACTGGTAGAACCCCAGAAGGGTCAGGTCCTTTCCTTGTTTGTAAAAGACTAGCAGCTTTGCCTCGTTCATCGATGGGATGATTTTAACTCTGACCTTAAATGTGTTAAATCATTTTGCCAGGATTTGGGCCAGTATATCACTGCATTTTTTTATAGAAGATTCCAGTCAACCCGTCTGGGCCCGGAGCTTTGTTTAAAGGCAGTTCTGATATTGCTTTTTGTACTTCTTCTATCGTTATGTCCTCAACTAGCTGAGTCTGCTCATCCCTTGTTATCCTTGTTATCCAAATTGCCCAGATATTCCATTTGATCCTGGCCTGGCAGGTCTTCTAACGTATGTATTCTCTAAAGATCTCTTCTATATCCTCATACCTTGTAAGTATTAGCCCTGCTTTGTTTTGGATTTTGTGATCATTTCTGTTCGTTGCTTATCCTGCAATTATCTGGCTAAATGTTTGTCTGCTTTTTTAGCTTTTATTTAATGCCAATGTTTCAGCTAAAGAAGGCCCTTCCCTGCCCGTTTCGTTCTGATTTTGTCTAGTTGGCTTGGGTGTGTCAGAGTGATCTCTTCAATTTGTTATTGGGATTCTTTACCATTTCCCCCTGATTATCCTGTAATTTACCTTCTCATTCCCTTTCCCGTTGGTGCATTTGTTTGACTTTCCTAGCTTTAAGGGCTATCAGATGTTCCCTTATGACCGCATTGAAGTTTTCCCATATTGTCTCTTGTGTTATTTTGCACTAAATATTCTTCAATCTGTTCCCTAATTTTAAACCCGTATGCAGGGTTCTGTAGAAGGTCTATTTGCAGTTTTGACTGCCAGAGTCCTATTTTTCTGTTTCTCAGGATAATATCCGTCCAGAGTGGAGCATGATCTGACAATGAAATTGGTACCCTGATTTTTCCCCAAAAGGCCTGATGTTACCCATACATAATCTAATCTTGACATCATGAGTTGTACATGGGAGTAGTGGGTGGAGCCCTGTTCTTGGCCCTTTAGCTCTCTCCATACATCTTGGAGTGTTAGCATATCTATTTTTCACCATAGTAGTTTTGAGGGGGCTCTCGTGCCCTGTGCTATGTTGTCGCTCCTATCGGTCTGGGGTGCCATACCAAATTCAGGTTTTCTGACATTATTTTATCCCGTTAGTAAAGTTTTCAAATGTTTCCAGTGTATCTCATAAAAACTGGTCCTGCCTCACATTCGGAGCGTAAATGGATGCTAGTGTTGGTGGACTATCTTCCAGAATCCCTTTCACAAATAGAAACCTCCCCTCTTTATCTGCCTGTGAGTCGTGTATCTGTACTCTGTCTTTGATGAAATGCTATTAGTACCCCTGCTTTCTTTTCCCCCGCATTAGCCTGGTGCATTAGTGTAAACCCTCAGATTCGCAATTTCCACTTATCTTTTTTATTGACATATGTTTCCTGTAGCATAAGTACATCTATTTTCTCCCTTCGCAGGAAGTTTTCAAGCTTTCTCTTTTTCACTGGGGTATTCATACCCCATACATGTAAAAGTGAGAAATCTTATCCCTTCCATTGCTGCTCATAACCCACAAAGCTCCCTTCCGCTTCCGGAACCTTGTTCTCCTTTTCCCATCTGGTCGTCCCCCACACCCCCAAACCTCCTTGCCCACCCCACACCAACAAACCCAACGTGGTGCATCCCTCCCTAACCCAACATGGTCCCTGAGGAGAGCCCAGGAACCTACAGTCACTCGGACGAAATGTCTGTTGCGCCGGACCCTCGACTTTTCCAGGAATATCATTGCAGGGATTTCTAAACCTGCTCAAGATTCCAAGTGGCTTTGGTAAATCCGAGGCCCCTGCATTTGCCTCGAAAAGCAAAACACACGTTCACATACTAGCGTATTCCCTCTCCAGGTTGTGAATGGTGTGATGCCAGTGCTTGGGTGGAGTGTTTCAGTACACCCACTGCATGTCCAAGTTTGAAATCTGGACTAGCTGAAAGGGTGGCGTTCCTTTTATCAGCACTGTTAAAACTTTCTACTGGTTGTTCTGACTTTTGAAAGGTTTGTGGACATGCTTTGTGTGTGTGAAGAGTGTGTGTTGTGGATTGGTGGTGATGCACCTATCATTTGCCATAAATGTATGTCCAAGCTGTTCGACTTTTTTTGGGGGGGGTGAGTGTGTGTGTGTGTGTGTGTGTGTGTGTGTGTGTGTGTGTGTCGTCGTCGTCGTCGTCATCGTCCCCCCGCCCCCATGGTTTGCGAACTGGAGTGGTACAGATCCATCTCTCACTCGTCATTCACTGTGTGCAGAATCCTTGTTCAGAGCCTGCACGCCACAGTGAGCGTGGGGTGCTCATCTCAATTCTGCAGAAACTCCTCATCGTAATCTCTATAAAATATGTCTGTATAATACTACTAGAAAACTTGTATGACTCCAATGACGATTTGCGTTTAACATTTCCTTTTCATTTTTCAGTCTGTGATTGTAAAAAGTGTTGAAAGAAATGCCTTAAATATGTATGAAGCAAGAAAATACCTCCTGGGACTTGAAAGTAGTGGCATTCCCATGTCAGCAAATCCCTCCGCAGTGCCTTGCCCAGTTGGGTTGTCATGCCCTGGACTGGATATTTTGACATCATCAGGACTGGGACTCACTGGACTAGGTACATTTTCTGAGGTTTTGCATCAATTTAGGTTAACATATTGCTTAATACTGTGCACCCCTCGCTTCGTAATTTTCCATACGATTTGGCATAAATAGCGCTTGTATTTAAAATGACGTTTTCGTAATAACAGAATGTGTGCATCAATTCCATTTCGAATTACACATGCAATTCTAGAAATGAATATTCAAATCTGAAAATACTTATTGAAAATGTGACATTTTGAGATAGAGGTTCATGCCCAATTCCTCCCGCTTTTTGCTGATGTATGTGATATCGCAATTTCATGGTACGCCATCTATAATCTCCAAAGCTTGAAGAGTTGAGTCGCTCTTCCAGTATTTGAAATTGTTCCCCACAGGCTGAATGCAGATGGCCGAGCCAATGCTCTTAACATGCCGGAGTTCGGTTGTCCGCTAATGCTTCCTTACATCCACGTCCGTCTTTCTCGCCCCAACAACCAACTATGGGGAGATGCCCAACTCCTATTAACTTGTCATCTATCAGTGGAAAAAACCTCAACATTACATTTACAAAAGTTAGGAATGGCAACCTTCGGGTTCTTCCCGCTCTCAAACAGCAAAAACGTTAAGTCTACAAACGTTGGGAATGTCCGTAGGACCTCATCCAACGACTCCAATTTCTCATCTGAAGTTTTCGTTTCTAAAGGTGCATACATAATAATTGAGACACAAGGATTTTCCAGGCCCTCACACGTGTTCACCTTTCTCCCTTAACGGGATTGCTCTGGCGAGATCTCCAAGGTGAACCCACCCTGCAACTTTCTATGGTTAGACCAGCCCATAATAGACTCCCAATTCTGTTCACCTTGGATGTTCTTGTTTTGCTTCTGTTCTCAATTTGCTTTTATGCCTGCTGTTTTACACTCGTGTAGATGCCCAAATTGGGCGAATAGTGTGCTCTTTACATACATCGAATTGCTATCCTTGACACCTCATGGACCGTGTCCCGCGAAACGACCTAATGAACTAGTAGCGCCATGGTTACCGCTGGTATTTTACCGATTCCGCCATGGTGAATGGTGGAATTACCACCCATTCCAAGGTTGGCGAGCGGTAATTCCCCATTCACCATTGGCCCTTCCCCATTCCCATTTTTGCCCCCATAGGGCTCAATGGAAATGGGGAAGGTGGTAATTACGGTACCGCAAATTGCGGTACCGTAATTACCTCCAAGGTGCCTTTGCGGGTCCAATCCTTATCCTTAACGGCTGGTAAAACCAGCCGTTAAGGTAGGGACCCGCAAAGGGACCTCGTAATTAGGTGGTAAGGGGTTAACGGCACCGCCACCTTTTACGGCTCCGTTAACCCCTTACCGCCTGGGTCGTAATGAGGCCCCATGTGTTCCGACATCCTATGTATTTTAGCAGCAAGACAACACCTGTAATTACTGAAAGTAACGCGCTTGTTTGTTATGTCATTTTACAGGCCTTTTGTGTCCCAATGCCCTATCTGTAAACACGTCGACGGCTCCCAACTCACTGTTGAATGCCCTGAACAGTTCGTTAAGTCCTCTTCACAGCCCCAGTGGTACCCACAGCCCTACTTTATGGACGACATCTCTGCCCAACACGTCGAGTGCAACAGGTCTGTACTAGCTTTACAATTTCGAAATTTAAGGAAATTAAAAAGAATAAAATGAGTGACTGAATTTGGAAGAGTTCATTCAGTCTTAACAGTGTTCCATCAAGAGTGTGTATGACCTTCTCAGAGAATGTTCCATAAGCCCAACCTCATTCTCACGGTAAAATGACTAGTACCAGTGTGTGTGCCTCTATGTGAATGGTGCTTGGCTGGTGCTCTCTTTGCCTATACAATATCTGCAGAATACAAGATCTGACGCAATAATGGATCCGAATGGAGAATAAAAGGACAGGTTTCTGTGATTTTTTTGGATTGCTATTGCTTTCCTTTTCTTCACATCCTGCACATGTTCCAAGGGACAAAGCCAAATAAGTCTCTTTCATGACAGACGGGCTTCTTCCGTAGCCCCTGGACAAATGCAAATGAACAGGGATTTCAGGCCAATTACATCACGATTCCGTCCTCATCACCGGAGTACTAATAAGGATCATGAATGACCTGAGGCTAGGATAGACCACCATTTAAGTGCGAAAATGCTCAAGTGACAAAATAACCCCCCCAAAATAAATAAATAAATAAATAAATCAGCCCTGGACTACTATTAGGATGGCAAACGTTAGTCTCTGGATCCATTTCACAAAGGCCACTAACGTGTGCATTCTAAATAGAATTGTTACTGACTCAAAAGGAAAATCAACCTCCTAAACAGAGTTGATGAATAATGCAACCTCCTGCCACCAGTTCCGGAGGACTGTACAAAACATATAAATATCACCTGAGTCCATAACATTCCATCTAGGACAGCCGTTCCTAATGTCAATACATTCAATTTAACTTATAGGGGGTATAATATTGCTTGTTCATACGACATAGTCACAGTCAATGTAGCTAAGATGGACAGACACTGGGTCTCTTTGGACTCTGTGATTTCTTCCATGCCAAAGCAACTTTGATAGTCATTTTCCTGTGTGTGCCTGTTTGCCTGGAAGGAGAAGGAGTCCATTTGGAATAAGTTTATGTACACATAAGAGACAATGCATTGAGGCAATTCTGACCTGAAGATGAGATGAGGAGCAACAAGGATTTATTTGTGATGATATCCTGCCCGACCTATGTGGAAAATGGCGCCATGTGGTACTATCTGAACAATGAGACCACTACATTTATTTTACTATCCATTACACCTCTTGCAATAAATTGCTGATAAAATCGGGCCTCACCTGGTCCAATGCCACGATACTACGTCAGTGCTTATTTACTTATGTATTGAATTCAAAGGAAGGACTATTTCAAATTGTGTTAAAGAACTGGGCTTTGAGGATTGTCACACATTTTCACAATGTCCCACCAGACCCCTCCCAGGTATTCTACACTTTTTAATCTGATCTTGCAAAGGTACTTCAGTATCAATCAAAATGAATGAAACCACAATACAGGTCTGGCAAGCTTCCAATTTTTTTTGCCTTGTTTCCAGTGGTCGAAGTGAGCAGGAATGGTCAGGAGCAGTGTTCCACAAATTTCATGTTTTACTGTTAACAGCTCCACTACTTTTTGCAACCATTTTCACCATTCTGGAACAGTTCTTTATGAAGTTAAAGCGCACTTCTCCACTTGACCACCGGATTTCAGTTATACATAAACTGATATCTATTTCAGTTCAATTGGCTGTCAGCCAGCAGGACTTCAACCCTTGAAAAATGTCTTGCACGCTGCTCCTATCCTTCCTCTCTCCCCCACCAGAGTCACAGTTCCACTACTATTTTGGTAGACTTCTATCACTGCTTGATGCCCCCACCTCCCCCTGGTCCCCCGTGATGTCTGTTGTCCCCCCCACCTCCTCCCTGGTCCCCCGTGATGTATGTTGTCCCCTACACCCCCTCCCTGGTCCCCCTTGATGTCCATTGTCCTTCTCTGGCCCCACATCCTGCTTTGCCCCCCCCCACCCTGCTTTACCTGATCTCTCCTTTCCTGCCTACCCCTTCCCCCATCCCTTCTTCCACCCCCCCTTCTCCATAACCACAGTTGGAGTTATCTTGATTCACTATGGTTTCACCATCACCGACCTGTTTCCAATGATTGGATTCGACTTTGTGGACACATTGACTTTGTTGCTTCACCTTCTCAACTCTCATGTTGAACCTCCCCTGGATCACTTACTCAGGGTGGCCCTGAACCATGCTGTGCCCATCTTCATCTTGAATCCTTGCTCACATGTTCTGTTCCCAGCAACATTGTGTTTTACTGACCCCTGCAACTGTATTCGCTCTCCCCTCTGCTTCACTGCTCTTTTCCACTGTTTTATTCTCTGCTCTTTCCTCCTCTCCCTTCCCCCCCTTACTTTTTTCTATGCACTTACTCTATCAGAATTGTCCCGGACCTAGTATGATAGCATCACATTTTTTCTCCTTTCCCTTCCCTTACTTGTTTACCCCCCACCCCTCCAGCACTATCTGAAATATCATCTTGCCTATTATGATAGTCGCTTGTTTTGTCCTTCTCCTACTCCCACTCCAACCCTGCCACTCACCCATTGTTAAATTCTGGCACTACCTCAATTGTTGTCTAATGTAGCTGCTTGTCTGACTCATTATCCTTCCCACCCCCTCCCCTCCTTATTGTCAATAGCTCTTACTCTGCCACTAATGTCTCCTGACCTGTTTGATAGCAGCTTGTTTGTCTCCTCCCCCCTCCCTCTCCCGCTTTTTCTCCTCCCTCTCCCCTTCAGCACTATCTGAAATGTTGTCAGGGCTAGTATGATAGCCGCTTCTTTTGTTCTTCTCCTTCTCCCTTTACTCCAACCCCCTCCCCCAAACCCCAGTGATTGCATACATACATACTACATTTTGGGCTAGTCTTAGTTACTTGGGTGCTGGCCAACAAGTGACACCCATGAATGCACAAAAATACAAAGTGTATTCTTATTGAACAGTTTATTTTCTGATAATATAGTCCTTCCATGGTGTACACAAACATCTTCTGTAGACGACAAAAAAGAGAAATTCAGTACAAAATGGATGTACATATTTTAAGGTGTGTTTCATTTACGTGTTTTTCTTGTCTACGTACATTTATTTATTAAAAAGGCAACTATTTGGCTCCAGCTGACTACTTGTCCAACTATTGGGCTGAATACTTAAATCTACTATTCCATAAACCCCTAGTATTAGTGTGACTTAAGTGGGAGATGGAGGCAGAGGATGATGGTAGAGAAGGCAGAGGGAGGGTGAGGAAGGTCAGGAGAGTCTCTAATTTTGGGCATTTTTGCAGCAATGTATTTAACTTGGGCACTAGCTTCGAGAGTGGAGTTGATAGTCATGGATTTAGGAGGAGTGAGTTTCGGGTGCATGGGACTTCTCCAAGATTTCCTACCCTCTTTCAACAGACATCTGTGTTTATCCTCAGTTTAATCTCCTGTCATGGTGTTTATATCAACAGTCGTATCTTTGAGGAGTGAGTGTCCTTCTATACTTTGAAAGGATGTCAATTTCTGTTTCCATTGTTTTCCACATATTACGCTTACATTTTAAAGTTGTAGCATTACCATAAATGGTGCATTTGTACTTGACCTATTCACCTACCAACTAAGGGAATACATACTATATTTATGCTATGTTAACTCCAAGCTATAATGTTGTTTCTGAGTTATTATTAAAAATAGTGATCTATCTAATCAGCAATTTATGCACAAAATAACAGAAAAAACAGTGTTTAGTTTACGAGCTGTGCAAGTCCTTTAAGATAACATTTTGCTGCTTGTGATATGTTGTCTGATTTACAGGTTTCTGCCAATAACATTTTTTCTAGGTTTTTCTGCAATTCCACACCTAATGTTACCAGCTGCTGCCCAGGCCACTTTAACAAGCATCCTGCTGTCGGGAGTACCTCATTATGGTCAGACTCCTCCCTCACCACCTCCTGGCCTGACTCCTGTAGATGTCCATGTCAATGGTATCCATTCAGAAAACAAGAAATGCCCCAGCTCGCTGAACGGACACGTTAAGGTAGGCCTTCAATCATTCTTATGTCTGCTCTGCAATTGTATATCCTCAGTAACTAAGGCATTGTTTGCATAGGTGGACCATCATTTCTGTGGTTCATCAAATGTTTCTGCAGTCGGTCAGTAGTGACCGAAACATCTCCCTATTTGGCATTTATTGGTAAAGATCAGTAACACAACCATACTCTTACGGAGCGATTGCTTTTAATCCCATTCTGAGTCAAATATATATTTATTTTAAACATAGTTTCACACACCTGTGTGTATTCGCACCTGAAGCGTTCCAAGTGCCGCATGAAATTACCAATAAACGATCTCAGACCCAAATAACCGGACAGACACAAAGAATATGGCGACATATTACTTTATTATCAGCTCAAATAAAGTAGGGAAACCTGGTGAACAAACAGATTGCAGCTCACTCACTCATCTACATTTCAATTACACAAAGTCTTTATACCTTGATGTACGTCCGCTTTGATGTCATCCTACGTGGCAAACAGTAAAAACCTATCAAAAGGAGGGATTGGTTAAGGGACCATATATACCTATACTTTATTTATGTTAGTAGCCTAATTGGCTGCTCCTGGTCAGGTAGGCACGCCTTGAACTACCTGTTACTGTGTATAATACAGTTTAATAACAGAATAACAGCAACAGATTGGTACACACCTGCATAGGCCCTCATGATTGGTTGGCATTCTCTCCCAACCTTGGACATTCAGCTCATTAGGAGCACGTAAGCAAAATGAAACCCAGGTGCGGGGAACATCAGACCACTGCCCACTTGGTCAATTAGCCTATCATCTCTCATCAATTAGGCACTAAGCCAAGGCTTTTACTCTGTAGTTGACCTTGCTGAATGTTCTCTTCCTTGGGCCTTTTAAGGGAGTACATATACATCAGTATCTTCAGTTGGAGATTGATGAATAGGCCTCGTTTTCCAGACTTCCATCATTTGTGAGGAGACAATGATTTTGTACATTTCAACCTTTTATTTAGTGCTATTTAATCCAACTAAGCTGGGTGCTATTACTGCCATTGGCCTCTGCAGACTTGGTTGCTCTGTCTTGCATATGCTTTCTGCATCTTTAATTGTTCAATACTTGGCATTTGCAAATGTTTTCTCCTTCACTTAATCTAAGAGAAATATGTTATGCGTATGTATCTTATCCTCTTTGACTCCCCTTGTGCCTTGCAGTTGCCTCTTGATGTAGAATCCTTGATCTCAAACCAAACAGATATTCTTTATTCTTCGCACAAAGCTGTTTTTCCAGCGCCTGTCAGCTCTACATTTCTAGTCTCTCCCCTCAAGGCTTCTTGCTTATTATGTATACAGTCGACGTGCATCTTTCCATAATGGCTGCTTTACTTGCATTATATTTTCTCCTGCAGCAAGTTACTATATGTCTCATCTACCTTGCGTTTCTGTGTATTTCTACATTTGCGGAGTCTCTTCTTAGTATCCTCTTAGTGTATATAATTTCTTTGCATTTGCATACATGTTTTTCTTGTCACTTCAATTGCATCTTCATTCTTTAAGTGTTTGTTTCTCGTTTCAGTGCGTCTTAGTGTCTTCTCTTCATGATGCCTCTTTACTCTGGTCCGATTTCACTTATATCTCTTCTATGTTCAGTGGTGTATGCAGACATCCTTCCACCACGTCAGTGTGAGGGTACATTCGATGCGTTTGTCTGAGTGCATAAGACTCTCATATCTTCAATGCGGTATTGGGACGATATGTGGTGTCACACAAAGTGCTCTCTTGCTGTTCTTCCAGTATGGTAGAGTTGAGGGGGAGGGCACTAGAGATGACATGTACATCTGTCTCACCTGTTTATATGATATGATGTGGCATTTATAACATGCCTGCACACAAGTGTTTCAAGGTGCAACAAGACAAGGAGGAGGAAAAAAGGGAGGACAAAATAACAATCTTACTAGGCCTTGTGTCATTCAGATCATGCAAGTGTGGGGAAGATGGAATAGGAGAAGTGCCAGGGGGGAGGCAAAGGGGGAAGTGCAGTTAACTCACAAGTGCAGCCAGCGGGTGGCTCATAAGTACAGAGAGAAGGGACTGTAGGGTTGCAGATACAGACCCTTACATGCTGGGGTGCCCGGAGACAATGCGAGGGCAACTGGACATGCAGGAGCCTGGGCCCGAGTTGACAGGGTGACCAGGGGACCCGTGCACGGAGCTGTCAAGTGCATCAGCAGGGGAGTGGACGAGAGACCGAAGCGAAAAGGAAGGTCTTGAGTTGTTTCCGGAACTAGGGGTGGTTCTGCTCAAGCTTGAGAGAGGCAGGGAGGCTGTTCCTGATGGAGGCCCCAGCCGAGGAGATAGATTTGCCCTCAACTCTCTGCTTGGAGAAGCGTCTGACCCTCAGAGAGTTGGAGGCGGATGAGCGGAGAGCTCGAGAAGGAAGATGTTTTGGAAGAGAAAGGTGGAGGTGGAGCGCTCCCAGGCCCCAGAAAGCCATGTAGACGATGCAGAGGGTCTTGAACTTGATCCTTGCAGCCAGAGGGAGCCATTGAAGATATTTCAGAGCTGCAGAGATACGATCCACGGGCTTGAGGGCAAGGATAAGCCTCGCAGTCCTGTTCTGGATAAGTTGTAAAGGTTGAAGAGTAGAGGCAGGAAGATTTAGAAAGAGGCTGTTGCAATAGTCCAGCCTAGAGAGGACCAGAGCTCTGGAGACAGTGAACTTCTGGGGGAAAATGAGAAAAGGAAGAATACCTATGAGGAGGTGCAGCTGATAGTTTGACTTCTTAGAGACGGCAGAGATGTGAGGCGAGAAGGAGAAGGTGAATTCGAAGATGACACCCAGGTTCTTAGCCTCACAGGAAGGAGCAGGAAGAGAGCCCAGAGTGGGCAGCCAAAGAGAGAGGGGAAAGGAGGGAGTGGTGTTTCAATGAGGAGGCTCTCAGACTTACTGGCATTTAAGGCAGAGATCATTGGTGGCACACCATTCCTGAATTGAGGCCAGACAGTCTGGTATGAGAGAAGAAGCAGAGGTGGCTGAGGGGAGCCTGAAAGAGAGCTGAGTGTCATCTGCATAACATTGAAAATTGGAGCACAAAGTAGCAATGTAGTGGGCAAGAGATCCCAGCTACTAGTTGGAGAGCCAGGGAGAGAGGTTAGACCCCTGGGGAACACCACAAGTAGAGAGAGAGATAGAACAGAAGAGAGACCCCAGTTGGACCTAAGAGGGTTGGTCGGTGAGAAAGGAGGTCAACCAGGCCAGGGCCTGATCAGTAATACCAAGGTTGTCGTGGAGGTGATTGAGCAGGATGGCATGGTTGACCATGTCAAAAGCAGAGGATAGATCGAGGATAATGAGGACAGAAAGGAGATTAGAGTCAAGATTGGAGAGCAAGTCTTCACAGGTGTTCAGGAGAGCAGTTTCAATGCTTCCGTCAGCTCTGAAGCCACACTGTTGGTCATGGAGGCAACAAACAGATTCAGTATGTAGATTAAGCTGGGAGATTGCCAGCTTTTCCAAGAGTTTGACCAGGAAAGGAGTGATGGAGATCAGGCAATAGCCAGAGAGGAAGGATCATCCAAGGGCTTCTTTAGAAGGGAGGGGGCGCACAAGAGAGTGCTTAAGGGGGATGGGAAAGTTCCAGTGGCATTTGAGATACCCTTCTGTTTAAATCTTATTTCACAGGAAAACATGTGCTGCTACCTAGAAGCAAGAACTGGAGTTTACAAGACTGAAGTGTAGGCATTGCAACCACTCCCGATTGAGTTCCCCTTGACTTGCAGCATCTTATTATTTTGGGCTGATCCATAAAAATCACACAGTACAAAAAGAGCAGCAGATTGGGATTGCAAGTAAATCAGATGTCACCTTAGTCCAAAAGGTAACACATGTTTCTGGTGACAATGTGGCAGTGGAACTGATGCTGCATACATTAGGAACATGGTCCTGACAGTAATCTGGGATCAGCTTCCAGCACACACTTGTGTCTTTCATTGTGAAAGGCTGAAAACAGAACATTTCTATTCATTTGAGAGATGGAAAGGCAAGCGCGACAGCAGCAGTTCATACTGTTGCTCTTCCACTTAAAAAGATGCACGATTTGCACAGAAGTGACCCTCTCCTGCATTCTGCCTCCCCCTGCACCTGTTCCAAGCGGGTATGGAGGTAAGTGTTGGTTTTCGGCTTGTCCAGTTTGTGAATTTGGAATGCTATTTGAAATGCACAGCAATGCCCCCCTCAACTTCCCAGCTTTGCACAGTTGCCCCCCTGGGAACAGAGCCATGGGCTCAATGTGCTCCATGAGGTGCACATTCAGAGGCACTTTGTGAATTAAGAAACATGTAGCTTCACACACATGATGGGGGTGTGCTAGATCGTCCCATCCCTTGCATGACAACATATTTGGAAGATCTGGCGTTTCTGAGGTTTTACTGACTCATTAGGAGCCTAGTATTTTGGATCGTTTTCTTTGCTTAGTAACTAATGTAACCCAAACATACAAATTCATCAATTATTATACAATTTAAAACTAGTCACACATATATATTGATTTTTTTTCTTCGTATTTATCTTGCTGTGTGTGACATGTAATGTGTTGTCCTTGAGATATTCGGGAACCCTAATAACATATTACTAAGTATAATTGTATAATTGCAGCCCTAAATCTTCCCAGAAGAGAACATATCTCCACCACAAGAATTGCTTGTAAATGGCTCTCCATCCAACAAAAAATAGATTTAAAAACCATATGCCTTACATACAAAGCTCTTAACCACTTAGCCCCGCCCTATCTCACTAACAAATTCACATTAAGACAGAACACTAGAACCACTAGATCATCTAACACACAACAACTGACGGTGCCCAAATACTCCCTCAAAAGAGCTGGTGGATCCAGCTTCCCAGTTCTGTCCTCACAACTCTGGAACACCATTCCACTGGATATCAAATCCACACCTACCTTCCAACCCTTCAGAACTAAGGTCATCACCTGGTTACTCAACAAATAACTAACCATCTATGTATGCACACCCAATGTTCAAATGCCTCTTATTGTGTTTGCCTATCACTATCTATGCACTAACTGCCTTCTTGTCAACCTTGTATGCCACACTATTGTTGTACCATTGCTCCCTATTGTTGCCTGTAACCTGATGCTCAAAGCGCACATATACCCCTGGGTCAAGAGCGCTATACAAATAAATAAACAAACAAATTGTACAGATTAATAATGTAATATCCATAAAAACATATTTTGAAATGTAGGTTGTTTTGGCTATATCACGAAACCATTGATGTGCCAAATAACTCCTGCACTCGATCAGTTGTCCAAATTTGATCTATTAATGTTCATGAAATTGATGCGTGAGTCCCAAACTGTTTTGCTAAGCATTGATAATGGACCATTTTTCTATTCTTCATAGAAAGTAAATTTACAATGCAAAACATGCAAGTAAATGACATACAAATCACTGTTTCTTTATTGTCCTGAGTAAGTCAACAGGGAGTGAACGTGTTTCACGTCATACGTTATATTTACAAAAGACATTCAACTCCTTACAGAATCCCCTGAAGTATACATGAACGGAACAGTGTCCAATTCTCTATAATCATCCAACCCATTTCATCAAGCTTACTCCCTATCAATTGATACTTTTAAAAATCCATCCTTTTAGTGGATCATACTCGTATTGCACAAGTGGGCAAATGGTATCAGACCGGAAAATTGTGGAGACCCAACCGATAAGCGGCATTCAAATAAGATATTTATTTTTCTTCTGCTCCCAATTATGAAAAGATGCTTTGTGTTATATCTGCGTGTTGTGAGGGTGCCAAAGATGAAGACTGAAAAGGAGGGGTCATGCTTGTGGCTACAATCATTTATTCTGTAACTTAACAAGAAACCAATCTCTCTCTACTTCTAATGCACTTGCCCTGCCTCAAACCAGGAAAACTTTAGTGAATTGTCAGAATGTCCATCCAAATTAAATCTGCTGCGTCCTCCATCAGAAACCAATACATTTTACCCAGACCCTTTAAACATAAGTCTTTAACTAAAGTAAAGTTTGTGTCACCTTCACCAGGAGAATGACTACCTTCTCCTGGTGTCTTGCTTCAGTTTGTATAGCAGCAGTGCTTCTTTCAATGTCCCTTCAAACAGGGGCCACTGGAATGACTCCCTTCCCCTGGTTCCTTTATAAAGTTTCTCCACAGTGGATTCTCAGCACTGTTGCAGAAAACTTGGATCAGTCTCTTCAACTATTTCCAGGAAGTAGAACATCTCAGTCATATTTAGCTTCCTTTTAATATCTGGATGGTAAATATCTTTTCCAGGTTTCTCTGTATCTTTCTTGTAAATCTTTATCAAGGCTATTTGAACAGTGGTATTGATTGAGCCACTGTAATGAGGGAGAGGACTCTAATTTATCACTGGTATGGGTTTGGCCACTGCAACGAAGGAGATGACTCCCAATGCACTTTGCTTGAGCTGGGCCTCTTCCCAGACCCAATCCAGTCTTCCTCCCCATTCCTGTTACCTGTGGTGCCTTGGGGACATGGCTCTGGTTTTTCCGGGGGTCATCTTATCCTTCTCGTTTCCTGCACATCTCTGCGGCATGCTCATGGTCTCAGCATTGTTTCTGGACCCAGCGGACCATCTTCTAGCGGTCATGCCACCACCAAGTGAGTTGTTTCCATGCCGGCTCTCAGGACACTCTGGCAACTTCCTGTCCTTCCTCTCTCCCTCCTGCAGAGATGTGACTCTGGCTGCAGCGTTCTCAGTTCAAATTTCCTGTGTTCACGTATTCCTGGCTTCTGCAGTGAGAGATCATGAGTCCATTCTTGTTTTCTTGTTTATACTGTTGACTCTGCTCTCGTGTAACGTCAACACCATCTGAGAAAGTCTTTTTGGCCCTCTTCATGCCTCCAGTGAGTCACTGTGTCACAATACTTGGTTGGCTTTGCTTATGGTCACTCCATATGCCTGCCATGTCCTTCTTCGTCCCAGTATGTTATGTATTCGTCAGTCATGGATTTACAGTAACACATAGTCCCACTATCAATGGTGGGGGAATAGGATGACCATGAGGGTAGGGGTTTATGTGATACAATGGTATGGAGGATTTTCCCCAGGTGGATGTCCTTATCCCCAGGTGGGAAGTCCCTCCCTATGAGGTCCGCCCGCATTTTACCACCCCTAAGGGGACTATTGGGTAGTGGCCTCACCTTCCTAGCCTCATAAGAAAGGGTGGGTGTGTGGGTGGGTGTGTGGGTGGGTGGGTGTGTGTTTGTGTGCGCGCATGTGTGTGTGTGTGTGTGTGTGTGTCTTTAGTTAAGATAGTTGAGATGATTCCATTCATTGCAACAAAGCCCATGAAATTCGATGGGTCTGTGAAGTATTGATAATGTTAACTCTTAGTCCCCTGCCGTAGATTACCCCCAGGATGTCGTTTATCCCATTGTTGAGCCCTGCCATGACTTCATGCATGTGCTTCTGGGCTAAACAATGAGTTGGGGGCTCAGATTGAAGTTTGTCATCATTTCCCTAACAAGCTCAATTGCATGGGATTTGTTGCGATCAATCAGATCATCTTTACTCTGTCCTAAGTAAAGTTTTTTTCCACTGATTTCCAAGGGTTTTGTTATGCTGTATCTTCTCAAATACTGCGATGGCCACTGTCCATGATCCACCATTATTCACCACAAAAAGCGTGACACAATAGCGATGGTCCTCACACTTATGACAGAGGCCCATTTCCAACCCACTTGTAAATAACCAGATACCAACCGCAGTGATCTTTTGCAGTGGCTAGTTCTCAACAATGCACCAATACTACTAAAATAGCATTGGCCACTGATTTATGCCCCCTTCTTTTTGCCCCTTCCCTTCAATTTCCTGGTTACCACGTTAATGAGAAAACACCCAATCATTTGTCTTCCCCCATCCCCACTGTCATTTATCATGTGCACCCTGTTTTCTTCCTATTGCCCCCAACAATGCAAATCCTCTTTATATCAACCTCTTTATCCGCTGGTTTGCGTGACACATTTTCTTTGCTGAGCGCAAATTGCAACATTCCTTTGGGAATCCATCAGGACTCCTGTGGTCAGACTAACATGATCTGCCTAAGAAAAGGCTCCTCTTTCACCCTGCCAACACCTACCCTAATGTGTAGCTGCTCGTTTTGCCTCCAAATATCGTTTTGAGCCAATTTCTTTTTTTCCGGTTTTTCATTTCAGAAAAGCTTCAGTGCATTAATGCACAATGGGTGATATATAAATGTTCTTTAGGACTTGGATCACCCCATTCTCCACAGATTTCTTTTAAAACTGCTGGACAGAATGACACAATTCCAAAAAAAAGGATTCCCTATGCTGATTTGTGGCCAACTGTCCAGCGTTTTTTGTGCTACGAGTATTCAATCGAAGTCCCTTTTTTTGTTGTTGTGAGAAAATGAATTTGAGTAGGCCCAAAACTGCTTTTTTGTTTTTCCTAAGTATGTTTGAACCATATAACAAGATTTCGAGTTTGGAGAAGACAGTTCTTGATATTTTTTGGGGGACATTTTTTGCTAAATCCATCCAGCAACTGAAAGGTCTCCAGCAATCCAATTTTGGTAATCACAGTATAGTTAGGCATTCAATTAATCCATCCAAATCCCATCACGCATGCCACTTTCTTAAAGCCTCATACACTTTTTATGCTTAAAAAACAAGATTTTTGTGCTTTTCCATTGACTGAAAATCAGTAGCTGTAGTGCAATTTAATGTTTCATTACATTTCTTTTTTTTTTGCCTGACATTGTGTGGTTTACATGAAATTCGATGGTGAGAGGCAGGCAGGTTTTGCCACAGACTTCAATTTCTCAGCAGATTTTTTATTTTTATATATTCAAAATGTGTAGTCGGAAGGTCCATAATATAAAAAAGAAAAGATGGCACATCTCTTAAAGCCTCAGAGAAGTCTCAATGTCCATCCATGGTACAATGAATCAGAAAATATGATTATTCATAATAAAACTAAATACGTATTAAAAAGCACCCATACTCTTGTCCGTACCAGGGCTAACCCAATATAACTTCAAATACAAAACACAATGCCATCGCAATATTGGATAAATACATGAGGACTTAACAAAAATCATTGAAATCCTTCTGTACTTCAATCTTTTCGACAGCCCTTCCCACCCTGAACCCTCCATCACCCTCCCGCACCATGCCTCATCCTCTCCCACACTCCCCCATCCCCCAAGGGAATCATCTGAATTTACATCAAACTAACTTTGTGGGATATATTGACCCACTCTGCTGTGCTTTACCACATCACTAAGCTGCATTTGGGCAAGAAACAGCAAAATGGCTGTGCTGGCTCCTGTGCACAGCAGTACCTCAAAACTGCGTTTTTTCAACAACCAAAAAGATGGCTGCATCATCCTGCCACACACACTTCATGTGGGGTGGAACAGGGGTCACACTGCAGGTGCGTGCCAGTGTGCTCTGCAACATTATAAATGGAATTAAGTCAAAAGGCAGCATTGCTTTGCTGAAAACCCAATATTCCTCTTCAAAATGAACCTTTTTCACCCTTCACAAATGCTGTATTTACACTAAATCCATCCATTAATTCTGAAACCACTGTGATGGAAAAGGCCCTGCCAGGCCCAGGATAATTCATTGTGCCTCAGATAAACCGGGCATAATTCCCGAATGACAGGTCCTTTCAAAGTAGATTTGAAAGAAATCAACACGAAACTTTACTTTCACTCACACGGAAATGCGGGTTCATTTTCTTTAAAATGTAGCAAACACCAGCTGTCTTCAAAGGAACTCAAACTATCTGAGCCTGGTCAGATATATCAGTGTTCAGATAAAACTCATGCTTACAATGACTTTAGCTGCAAAATTATTGTGGAAATCTGAGGCAGATGCAAAACCTAATTTAAAGAAAGAAATGCTAGCAGTTTTAACACATGTGGAAAAAATGGCTTTTGCTGACTGATGAAATTTGGCATGTTTAAAAATGAATTGTTGCATTAAAACCTGCTTACTTAGCAATGTAAAGGGTTTATGTTAGTGGTGATAATGCACACATAGGCTATCTTCTTTCACAGGTTTGTTTAATTCAAGACCCAAAATAAGAAATTAAAGAGTTAAAACACATGGGCTGGATTTGCAAGCTCTCAGAAAAACCAGTCATTCCAGTTGCCAGCCATGATACTTCCCCCAACGGGAAGGGGACTATCATAAAAACTCTCAGCAGATACTGACAACCCCCTGATATTACAGGGTTGAACAGACTTTTGTCTCTGCTGGTACCCAAACAATGGAAGTCCTGGGACACTAACTAGTCAAGTGTGAGGGGCAATAAAACCTTCAATTAAGATGAGAAACCCCTACCTTGCCTGGAAGGACATGACATTTGGTTGCAGTTGAAGTTAAAGAAAAATAAATGACCCAACAAAGGAACTGCCTGTTGGTTACAAAGACTATATTATAAACAAACTTTAAAGACTTTTTTTTTAAATCTCTGCAGCAATAATTCATAAAATGTAAAAAGTTTGCAATTTCAAATCTAATTTTATGGGCTGTCTTTTAAAACTTGGTAGAACTCATTGCCACATGGGGAACCGAAGTTACAGAATATGACAGATTCCAAGGAAACATAACATTTTGTACATACATCCCTAATGACAATCCACACCTCTGTATAAAGTTGTAGAATTTTGAGTGATATAAATTCCATTGAAAAGTGTGAAAAACTGGTAGAGGAATGAAACCAGGCCTCACAGACTGGAGGTTTGGATTGAAATGTGATGCACAAAATATGTAACCTGTGTATCTGATTTGCTAGGAGGTTGCAACTGTATAAATATAGGTGTGTGTCAAAATTATATTTTAGTTCCAGTAACTATGGGAGGTTTCTGGACACTGTAAAACTCACCTCATAAACCTGACCTCTTTTTTTTCTGAAATCCAACCAGCAAAAAGCTAGGCGGAGACTATTACCCCTGCCCAATCCGGTTGATAGAGGCAGGTGTAGTAAAGCCTGTCCCAGTCATATACTGTGATGATGTCACTAGGCATTATAAATAAGAGCCCATGACCACACTCAGAGAGACACTGATTCCTGATTTCCTACGCCGGCGTCCTGTTCTTGTCTTCATCTTGCATTTATCCATCTAGACTCCAGATCCCAACCACAAGGCCAAGTATTGCTAATCCTGCTTCAGCTAGGCCTCAATTCTAAAATAATCCCAATAACCAAGAGAAACGCTATGGTGTTTTGGGATGCATCCTGAATTAACATGGCTTGCTGCTCACTAAATGCATGCCTGCTGCAAACCTGCCATCCAGCTGATCTGTAGTATCCAGTGATCAGTCCAGTGCCAGTCCAGTACCATCCGCTAACCAGTCCATGCCCAGCTGATACTGTCCCGCTGATTTTGTCCGGCTGTCCTTTGTAAGACCAGATCTGTGTGGTGACCAGAGCGCTGCCTGTCCAAAACCAAAAAACGAAAAAGTGGACTGCGAGTATCAATAGAACTATAGAAATTCATAGTATACCTTCCCTTGCTTTGTTCTATCCCAAACTCTAAGCTATCCTATTCTGACCCCGATATCTTGTTAAAATTGTCAGCAGTATATGTGAGACCCTACCTTTGATCCCTAGTGTTAGCGCCGATTTTCTTTTCATTTTTGTTTTGTTGGATCATAAGCCATTAGTGATTTTGATTTAATAAATTAATTTTCCATAAAGGAAACTGGGTACACCACGTGAAGGGTTACAACAGCCACGTAACTGTGGAGATTCACTGGTGACATTCTTTTTTCCTTAGTCATTAAATCTAGTTTAAGTCAAGTTTGCAGTCCAATACAAAGCCGCTTTTCTGTTTTTCACTACCTGTTTTTTCCAAAAACGCACCTCATTCTATCTTGCCTATCTCCCTCAGTTTAATAGCTAGAGACTTTATTTCACTTCCAGATTGTACCTAAGATCTATAGCTACACCCCAACACACTCCAAATCAGTGAATTTCACCCATTTTTTTTAAATCAAAAACCCTTCGGTTAATTCCAGGCGGGAATCAAAATATTTGCAAAAGTTCCCACATGTCATTTTGATTATAAACTGTTTTAAATCTTCCATTCAATTTCGAATTGTATGCTTTTGCTCAATCCATTGCTTGTGATTGCTAGTATCGTTCCAGTGTTGCTCCAGTAAAGAATTGTTTTTGTTTCAAGATTTTTATACACATTAATCGTTTTATTCAGCCATTCCCGAGTGTCATTTTAACATTGCAAGGGTTTGAAATCTGCTTTTCACTCTCATTTGAGGAGGGAAAGTTAGATTTTTTTCTGTTTCCAGATTCATATTCCTAACTGCGTGCTGCTTCCTTATATCGATTCAGAAGTGATTATTTGTGGGTTTAGGGATCATTGCAGGGGGAAATCCTAACTTGAGTGCTATCTTTCCGAAAATCAAAAAAAAGTGTTTCTATTCCCTGGTGTTTTTTATCTGTGTTACTAAAGGGTTTAATTAAGTGCATTGCTTACATTCATATTCTTATTATCATCACATTGGTGATTGCTGCCCCATTTATTAAAACGTGTATGCTTTCTTTTGAATTTTTAAATAAATAAATAAATATTACCTTTATCCACCAGCCTGGTTCCTGGTCCATCGTGACCTGGGGTATTTGAAAGGGGGTGTGATATGAGTGGTGTATCTCTCAAATATTGAATCTATATAAAATAAATAAGCATTTCAGTCGTGCGCTGCATACTAGGCTGAGACCAGGGTGTGTTGCCTGATTGAAATCCTGAACATTTATCACTGATCAAAACATTCACAGGTATTGGATTCTATCATGATGTACATAGAGGTTCTACCCCACTCTTGATGCCCATGCATATCCCAAAATCAATCCAGAGGGGTCATTGTGTAGATCAATATTTCCTGCTGTGCATCAAATGACAAAACAAGAAACCACACCAGTGTCCGTACCTTTGGTGGAGTCAGCGAGAGTTGCTGTCGGTCTCTCCATGTCATATATATCATACAACTTACACAGCCATTTCTAATGAGTAGGAGGGAGAGGGGGATTACAACATAGGGTTATCCCTACCCTAGCTGCCATAAACAAATTAGCCGTGAGATGAGGCACTCTCGCATAATATTCTCCATCATCCTGCAACTCAAAAGAAGTAATAAGGAACCCCATCACTCACTTTCACCCATGCCTAAACTTCCTTGCAGAAAGTCTGGATTATGGGACACCTCCCCCAAACATGCCCTTAAGTACCGGCAACCCCACACCCGCTCCAGCAAAGACGACTGGAAGATGGAAACAGCTTAGACAGCCTGTCTGGGGTATATTGCCACCTCTGCATCTTATATTGCATGGTGATAGAGGTCAACCAAGCCTGTCCGCACATCAACAGCCAGAGATCCCTACCCTCTGAGAAAGACTTGTCTCGCAATGCTATTGTGCCTTCAGTAATTCCCGTGTCCCTGGTTTCCAGCAGGTTTGAGTAGAGTTTCAATATCAATCCCTTGAAACTTGAGCAGAATTAATTTTGGCCATTTCACTCTAGTAATGACTCCTCCAAAGGCATGGCTTGAGATGAAGCATGGGGCCATCATTAACAGAAGGGTCATGATCATAAGCGATAAAGACCCCTTCTGCTGTCTATAGGATTTGGAGCACATAGTGTACTGTGACAAATCTGGACAATTCTTCCCTTCTCCCCAGAGGGGAGTCGCCCACTTTGAGGCTACGGAGGTGAGCTTGCTATGCAAGACCTTTGCTAGGGGTCTGCACAAGTGGGACCTCACTGGGAGTGACTCACCTCTCGGGGACAGGGACTCCCATTCCAGAGTCCAAACCACATTGTCTGTATTTATGGATGTGGAAAATACTTTAATATCTCCTGCAATGACTATATTCCACAAAGATGCTTCTTTTCATGTATTGACTACAGGAAATGCTGAACACAGCCTGAATTGCATGATCAGCAAAGTACACTGGTTTGTTTAGGCTTATGACGTGTATAAGAGAGGAAACTCCTATGGAAGGAAGTGAATCGCTACACAGAGGTGAGCCTCTGCATCATTGACATCCTGGAGGGGCGGAGCAACACTGGGCCGTGGAGCCAGCGGCAGTGAGGAGGGTGGGCAAGCAGTGAGCCAAACGCCCGAGGGTTGGCTTTCTACCCGACTGAGCAACCGAGGCCAGAGAGGGAGCAGAGACTGGAATACCCACGTCTCGTCTGGTGGCACGACACAAATGATCGGTGATGGGCCGGTAGGCTGGTAACTGATATCGAGACCAGATCAAATGAGGCAGCCCAAGTTCATGAGCTTCACACACGTCAAACCATAGCTACAGACCAGTTGCCGTGGGGAAAGCCAACGAGGTTACAGGAGACTGAGAAACCCAAGTGTGCAAATACCCAATGAGAGAGGGACAGATAAAAATATGAACATTGTGAATAACAGCTGTGAAAGCTATCCAGGTTACAGGAGCCTGAGAAACCAGAGTGTGCAAATACCGTAAGAAAGGGGGATTGAGAAAATCATGACTATTGTGATTAATGGCTGGGAACGCTATGAAAGGTTTCGGGAGCCTGAGAAACCATAGTGTGCATTTTCCCTATGAAAGGGGGATTGAGAAAGAGATATGAACACTTTGAATACATGCTGAGAAAGCGATCAGAACTCTGATAGGACAGGGTGGACAGCCGGTTTATCGGAAATAACGTGGGTATCAGAAAATAACCTAGATGAGGATCACAGGACTTTTTGGAAGAAACACAACACCTTGAAGGAGGAAGTGTTTTTGTCTGTTTACGAGACATCCTACAGGTATGTAAATGTTCACAAAGAGAGACAGTTTCCTTTGTTAACAGGAGACCGTGAAACCCTAACTTTATACAAAGACTGGGAAGAATAGCGTGTGGTGGAAAAACGACCTTTGAAACCCAAGAACAAACCAAATATAAATTGAGTTAGGCAGACGCCATGTTGAGGCTATTGTACAAAGCATCCACTTCTCTTTTAGTTAGATGTTTTTTTCTAAAGTGGTAGGGCCAGTTAGTTGGATAGGATTTGGGCAAACTACTTTATTTTAGACTTTAAAGCACACCCTTAGGTTTTGTTAGTTAAGGAACGTCCCTGATAGCAATAGTGCTAGTTAGACATTTTGAATCTTTTATGTTAATAAAACCTCTTGAGAATTACTGCTAATCCTCCAAGTCCTTCTTCTGGTTCACCCCAGTACATTGCCATTTATGTTCTGGGGATGGGGTGCTGAAGTAGAAAATGCTCCAAACGGTTAGTTAAGACAATGTACAAAATGTGTTAGATAATTAAATGTGGTTTTGTTTTGTAGTATTTAAGTAACAAAGTTGTCTTTGTGAGTAGGCATTTTAGTTCAGAGCTTGGTTTAACTGGAACATTTTTAACATTAGACGGTATTAGCTAAAAGTAAACTACATCGCTACAGAAAATAAAAATAATTGTCCATGTTTTAGTATTCACTTTGGTGTATTAAAGTTGGATGCTGTCTGTCCCTTTTGAAGGTGCAATGTAAAAAGATGCTAGAAGAGAGGGAGAGTCTGGTTGAAAGCATATTTTGGGGGGAAATTCCATGGTGGTTACTTGAATGCAGAGAAACTATTTCTGCCTTTTCACTGCCTTCTTCTGAAATTGTAATCACACAATGCAGTGGTATAATGCTGCTAGTTATTTACCACATTCGGAACATACTAATGACTGTCATGTTCTAATAATAAAAAAATAAACATAAACATAACCATAACTCACCCCCACAAATATCAGGTTCAATAAACCAGGTAAGATCGACATATATGTAAAGCTTTAAAACATGCACCAACAACATACCAATATACTTAGCAAACATACAATGGATTCTAAAAACATGCATTGCAATATAAAACATAGCCTAATACAGCTGTTAAATTATATGAAATAAAAACATACAAGATTATGCTTGTGTGTTTAGCAGTTCCCTTTGTAAGCCGTGGGCTCCCCTTTGTGCCAGAGTGAATGGGTGTCTTCTGACTCTTCCTTCTCCTCTCAGCTGAGCTTTCTTTTCTTTGTCCACCGTGTGCCAGTACTGTGCACTTGGTAAAGACGGAAGATATGTGGCATACGCCTTCCCCCCCCTTGATGCCTACCTGTATATCTGAGTTGTGAACGCTGTAATATCACATAGCTTCTGAGATCACTACAAAGTCTTTACCCAACCGGGGCTTTATTAGTGTGTCAATCAGAGCTGACCACCTGTGGGTCCTTCTTCCTATATACTTGATGTACGCATGCATCTGAAACTTAAGGAAAAGTAACTTAGCTTGTGGAGTTCCCTGCTGACTCTGTCACACATCCTGTGTACAAAGACACCAGGCTAAATATAAACAATAGCCTAAGATGGCAGTTCAACTAAATGATATCAAAGCATACACCCACACGTACACAAATATCTATTTCAAAAAGCAGTCTTACTATCATTTACATTACACACAAAACAATAACATTCTTATGTTAAGTACAAACAAGACCAGATACCATAGAAATAAACCAAACAAACATTCATTACATATTAGCAACAACCCATAAGAAAAGCAGGAGTTGGGTTCCAACAATGTTGGTATTTTTTATGTCTAGTCTTAAAAAAATAGGTTAAACCTTGAAGTTGGCATTCCCAACTTTTGTTGACTTTTATTGTTCATAGGTAGTAACCTTGACTTTAATTTGTCCCTGTGTGTTTGTGTGTGTTTTATTATATTATAACTTCATTGTGCCAAATCACTTCATCGTCAAACATGTTGTCGAGTGTTTGAACAGCAGAACTTTGATCGAAGTGGTTCAGTAGCATGGAAAACCCTAAAGGTATGCTAACCTTGTCACGCTAATGGAGAATGAAACAAACAATAAAATGAACAGGAAAAGTTAGAACAACAGGATTCACATGTATTTTCTACACTTTCATATAAGGTAAATGATCGTTTTAACAATTACAATCATGGCCTTTGTTTTTGCTGCATAAAATATGGACGCAGACGTAAATGAAAATGAAGATATCATACTTGTCTTTGCTTTTGTTCATGCCACGTTGAGCGCCATCTCTCTAAATGTATTTAATTATTTCCCAAATGTGCTAATGCCGATTACAGGAACTATTGTTTAACACTGTTTCATTTAAAAACAAATTCTCAACATTTTGCTTTTATTAAATTGTTTCTACATGTTTTAATATGATGTTCCAATCCCCTGGGCTGATCTCATTTTACACAGACTGATATTGTTTTCCTGTATATAAAATGTTTCTTCTATATCCGAATTAAGATGGATGGATGTCGAACATATGTTAATTTGGATACACATCAATTAAATACAATCTGCCAATAATTGCAATTTAATTTAAAAAGTTTAAAAATAAAATCATTAAGGTTAAATGTATAAACACATTCATCGTAATTTAGTCGCTGAGTGACATTTGATGTAATAATTTACAGTTACATAAGCATGCCAATTACACAAAAAAGGTACTAAAACATCTGCACTAACTCACTTCTAATTCTCAAAGATGCTTAGATAAAGACTACTAATTTATGCAGAGCCACCTTCGGGGTTAGAGCTAATTATTTCCTGCACAATTAGTCTTGTCTTTTGCAGATGCTTATAATGATGAGTTGTCTTCTGGGATTCTGTAGCTTTGATGCACCCAGCAGGGTAAGGCCTGTTATGTTCCTCCTTTTGCCTTTTGCCGTAGGTGCCTTTTGACGCTCTAACGAGGCAATACCTGTAGCTTCCCCTCTTGCTCTAGGGATTCTCCCCCACCCAATCTGGGTATTTTTCAAGTTGCAGTAAGTATTCCCCCCACTTCCAGTCAAGTCTGGCACTGCAGGCTTTATATTACCACCATCATATTTGCCAAGATTTTTCTTTAAAAGCCTGGCTCTACCGAATCCCTAAACTAAGGCTTGCAAAGGCCTTTCTACGTTAACCTTTCCTATAACCCTTGCCTCTCCTATAGTGTGGCTCACTTGGATTAGCTACCTCCTGTTCTGGGTCTTTCTCATGGAGTCTATTTGGCTTGGTCACCTCAGGTCCTGTCTTTGTCTCCTCTCCTCCTGCTCTCTTAGCTACATGACTGACATTCTGGAACACCATCCTAACACCCTAAAGGTCAGGAGGATTCTACTTCTTTTTTAAAGGTGGGTTTTGGCAGTGATTGTCACAATGGTTATTCTGGTTGTGGGTCTGTTTCCTCATTAGTGCGGTTGTCCATGGTTGGTACCTTCTTAATGAATCAACCACCTCCTCAGGTGAGTTCCCCTTTGCGACACTTAATACCAAGTGTTATGCTTCTTTTAGTAATTGAATTGTGCCCTCACCCTGGCTCCCATAGACCAAGGTCAACGCTCTTTCTTCCATCTGGTAGCCAGGCAGCAGTGTCATGGTGGCTGGCTAAGTGATCCATGGTTTGTGCTGGTAATGCTTCCATTAAGTTTATCCACTCATGAGCATCTTTTGGTCCAGAAACATATATGCCTCCTCTGTTTGTCTTCTTCTGTTGCTGTATATTTGTTGTTGGGCTTTACTCCACAATCCATGCCACAGCTTGCACACCAGACGTGCAATTGTCACAGAATTCTGCTCTGTGCATGGATGCATGGTCACGGCACAGTGCTTGTGTTCTTCCCATATGAGCACTGTTCAAAATAAGTATTTCTTTGGGCTGGTTTCCTTTTGGTTGTTTTCCCACTGGCTGCATGTCTATCACCAGGGTATAAAAATTGGCCGTCTCCTTCACTAGCCATGAGCCATATTTCCCCCTTGGTGACATTAGGGATTTCCCTAACATGGGCAACTCCGGAACATGCAACGGCCGCTCAAAGGGTGGTCTGGAGGAGCTTGGTGGATCTCCCATTTTGGGTGACTTGCAGCTATCGTACCACAGAACTAGGGGGTTCCCCTGGCTTCCAGAGTTCTCTGGTCACCATAAAGGGGAGATTCAAAGGTGACCATGACACACTATATTGCCATTGTTACCTTTTCTCCATTGAAAACTTGTACTTTGCAAAGAAAACCATGATAAAAATGTAATTTGTACGTTGAAGTTACAAAGACCTTATTCATAAATGGATGTTATTTTATATGGCACTTGTAAAGTGCCCAATGCCATTGCATAGCCTCAAAGCGCTGTTGGTGAATACCCTTGGAGGACCGAAGTCCGAAGTATGAGGATTGGTAAGAGAATTTTAGAATGTGTGTGTTCATTTTAGCCAGTACAAAGATAAGTAAGGGAGGCTAAGTCCCTGCTAGCGAACAATGAAGATCTGGCTAGTGGATTGGTGCTGTGATGGACTGTCGGAAGAGTATGCAAGTCAACGAACACTGATTATATGACCAGCTAGACCACTTTTTTTGTAGCTGCATTCTAGTGGCAGAGGTCATGTGCGATATGAGTTTAGGTAGTGGATTGTTGCAGATGTATGTGGGTGGTTGGCTGTGCCGCAGAAGGGTTATTGCTATCATCCATTAAGATGGAGTGTGATACGTACCAGTAAGTCATGGCTGATATGTAGTTGCGATGATGGGGTGCAGCTCATATCTTACATATAGAATTGAATCCTTTGTGTGTGTGCTTGGTACTGTCTTGTTGACTCCTTATGTGAATCATCAATGCCCCCCACCTACCTGTCTGGAAGAGATAGTTCACTCATGAGGGAGAATCTGGTGGGAGGTCTGGGTGTGGAGGGGTCTGGGAAGGCAGGAGAAGGTGTGTGTTCCCCAGGGAAGGGGGCAGGTCGAGGAGGGAGAGGTGGTAAGTAGGGGTGGGGTCTGGATGATGGTGTGGAGAGGTATCTGGTGCGCCAGAGTGCCCCTCTAACTTTGGAGCTGCTTGGAATTGTGGTGGACCTGCAGCCTCAGCCCCAAAGGAGGGAGGTGTACAAGTGTGGCAAGGGAGCCGCATGTAGCCGTAGTTGAGTGCAACATCTTTGCTGGCTTGATGAAGGTGCAGGTGGATCACTTGAATGAATAAAGTGTTTGCGGGTGTAGGGAGGAGGAGGAGAAGGGCAGGGATGTGAGTTGAGGTAAACAGTGCTTAACTCCAGGGATGGTAAAAGCAAGCCTGCGGCACTACTCCTGTGGAAAACTATGCATGGTAGTAGCAGAAAACAGTAGTAGGTTTCTAAATGAAGGACTACGGTACTGTCCCTGTGGAAAAAGATGCAATGTCCCATCATAAAACAGTAACGAAAGTCAACAAGCAGCTGGATTCGAAATACAGGCGTATGGCACTATCCCAGTGGAAATAGATGCAAGGTAGTGGCACAAAATAGTAGCTAGATTCCAATTACTTGCCTACAACAGTACTAGAAGTACAACATTGCTGTTCCCTACCTGATTGTTGCAGCAGACAGGGGCCAAGGCCTGGCTGGAGCTGAGTCAACCAAGGCGAACATTCAAACAGGGGATGGAGGTGGCCAGGAAGGTGTCCTTTGCCATGACCCTTAGCCAGCTGCCCGGACAAGGCTGCCCTGGGTGGTGGGGTCAAATAGGTGTTCCAGGTCACGTGAACCAGAGCACAAATCACTGGTGGCAAGGGTGAGCTGTGGGAGGGGGGAAGAGAGGCTGGATATCAGCCCCAGGGCCGAGAGAAGCTCTGCAGCACTCCAAAGAGTGAAGATTAAAACCAAGCCATACATAGTGGACATTAAGAAAGGTGTTGTGGGCGGGGACAGGAGGGATCTCCTCACTTATGTAGTCTAAGATATAACCAGAATTGCCAGTGGACTGAAATGTGCATTAATAAAACCCCTTTCCATAGGATACAGCACAACATCCAGAATGCTCCGGTCTCATTATCTTCTGGATGTTTGAACTGTGTTTTATAGATCTAAATGCCCCCTGAGTTTTTACAAACAAAAGTACACTTGAGTTTCATTTCAATCAGCGCAGTAAAGAAGTGAAATATTTGATTGCTAACTTAATAAACATGAAATCTACATTATTTGCCATTTCTGTGAAGTGAAATGTTAAAGAAAATGCATATTTTGAGTTCAGTGACACTTGTGTTTCATAATGATTTCAGCCTTCAAGTATGAAATACGGTTCAATCTCAGCTTCGTCTCTAGGGGAAAAGGTGTTGGGTGCAAACCACTCAGACCCTTCCAGGCAGACAAACAGCCACAGCTCTTCTGACCAAGGGTCCAACAAATCCAACAGTGAAGAAGGTACAGTATACATTTTGTCCAAACTTTTCTTGTTTGGAACCGTTTTAATATTGATATTGGTTGATGCATTTTGCAAGACGTGAAGCGTACCTTTATTTCTAGAACTGACAGCATCATGGTATTGTGCTTCATTTTTATTAGTAACCTCTTTTGGGAATTGGAACTTCAAAGTTGCAGGAGACATGCTTAGATAATCCTACTTTTAAACATGGGTTTCATGAAGCATAACTGTGCAGGTTAGACCACCGCTACTTGCCTGCACTGGATGCCAACAAAAAGGAAATACATTGAAATTCCAAGGAGCGGTTGAAGTGTTCCTGTTTCCTACAAAAAGACAAACACGTAACACCAGTCTAATATTATTTTAGTCCTGCTTGGTTACAGAATCAAGTTTCAAAAGCAATAAAATCTTCTGTGGGTGAAAGCCAAGTCAAAATCTCACGCATTTTGAAAAGTTGTATCTAACAATGAAACCTAACCATATGGTAAACAAGAAAGTATTACAAATGAGACAGTTTAAGTTAATACTACTCATAGAATGGTTGAACTGACATGAGGTACCCATTTTTAAGAGATGTTAATGTCTAATGCCTCCTGTCTGAGATTTGAGACATCTAAAAAACGAGTTGGTCTCTAAAAAGCTAGTCCACAGCCCCGTGGTCCTTGAGAAGTAAATGTATTAGTGGCAGGTTACGTCCAACAGAGGAATTAAGGCTGTAATTTTCAGGTTTTCCTCTTAAAGGCTAGATGGTCATGCTTCACAAGGTATCTGGAGAGCTCTGCCTGAGGCGGGTTGTAGTTTGATGCGCTGGCTGGCAGTGGCGGCTAGAGATTTTTTTATTTTATTTGAAGGCATGCATGTTTCCCATGAATAGGCATCAGTGACCAACGAATGTTCTGGGGTTTCTCCCCCAGCACATTTTTTTTTAAATAATGGGTTCAAATGGAGGATTTTACTGCACAGTTGCTGTAAAACAGTGGGTAAAAAGCTATACAGTTTGGATCCTGTTGTGTAGGGTAACACATGAAAAACCCCAATAGATAGAAGTCACAAACCACGCACAGATGAATTTTCCAACACATTTTTGTGATGACTTCACCCACAATGTATGCCAGTATAAAAAAGTACAAAAACAGGTCCATGCTGGCTGTGCTCATACATGCCCATGCAGGCTACACCAATATTTGCAACACTTACCATATAAGAACATATTCCTGGTGACTATTTCAGTAAAAAATGCGTTGCCAAAAATGTATAAATTGGCTCCACCAATTTAGGCCAGTATGGTCATGTATAAACACTCATGTTTGCTCTAGCCTTCATACCAGTAAATGTCAGAATTCTTCCTCTTGGACTTGGCCCTGTAGTGTAGAAGAAGAATTCTTCCTGCTAATATATCACTTTGAATGCACAAATAAACATACAAAGCAATCTATTGACTGGAAGATTGGATTCCCATCGAGACCTCGTGTCTGTAGAAAATAAACAAGAATGATGTGATTAGAACAACTGACAATGGATACAGAAATTAATTTCTCTAGAGTTACTCCAAACTAACCTGACTAATGTTTAGAGACTTCACAACGGATAAAAGGAAACCCAATAGATGTTCTGAAAGAAGGAAAAAACACTGTGAGCCTATAACCCTCGGATCAAATGAAGAGTGACAATAAGCAACAAGAACAAAATCTTGCTTACCCAGACCTTTCTCTGTAAGGCAAAAACGATGGTACGTCCTTATAACAATGGAGAAAGTTTACCAGGTGAGACCTTCTTCCTAAGCACAGCGGAGGCTGTTCCACGGTACTGCAGCGGCTCTCCCACGGTGCAGCGGAGGCTGTCCCACAGTGCAGCGGCAGCTGTCCCACGGTGCAGCGGAGGCTGTCCCACGGTGCAGCGGAGGCTGTCCCACGATGCAGCGGCGGCTGTCCCACGGTGCAGCGGCGGCTGTCCCACGGTGTCCAACGGTTAGGTTAGTCCCTAAAACGCAGAGGTGAGATAATGTCTTTACCGAGTGCAAACAACAGAAGGAAAACCAAAGAGTTGCCAAGTACAAACCGGGTTGTAAATCCAAGCGGGCAAGAACAGGAACAGGAGGAAAAAAGGCCAGACGTAATCGAGGGACAAAAGCAAGAGTTCGTTACCAAGAAGACAAAAGTTTTCAAAGCTGGCAAGGATGATCCAAAAGAGTAGTCGAGTCCAAAGCCGGGTCAAGAACGTGTATTTAATCAGAACAAGAAAAAAGGCCAAAAACCGAACGCCAAAGAATGCTCGATCAGAAGCACTGAACAAATGTGGAGGCGTGGTTTAAATAGTCCAGGTCACCTGTTCAATGCCGTGATCCCAAACGAACGTTGCGCTTCCTTAGCAACGTATCACGTAGTTTCCATGGCAACCTCCATTCACTGTGGCGAGTCGCGCTCCGATTCGAATGTTTTCTTACTGCATTTGCTGGACTAAAAATGCGTGAACCAACGCGCCATGGTCTATGCATGACAGTAAATGAAATGCCATGCTGTAGTAAATATAGATGTCCGGAATGGAGCCACCAATGTGGGCGAGTATGGCCACTTAAGTACATTCATCATATCATGCTGGCTTTACCCTGCCAGGCAAAAATGCCATACCACAGTGAGAAAACATCTCGTGGCTGCCACTGAACAAATAGACCCTACTCTCCCACACAATCAGAGGCCCGCTTCCCGGCACACACCTATTCATTCAGCATTGCAATCATACAGCATTGTATTCATACACTCTCATGTTCACACGTGCAGCCATAGAACATACACTTGCTCATTCACACAAGCACTTACATACACAAACCCTCATGTGCACGTACACATACATAAATACATGTTCTTTCTTGTCTGCAGCCCCAGTCCAAACATCAAATGCCCCCTGCACTGAAGGCTGTCTGACTGTGCAGCAGGAACCAGTAAACAAGGAGAGCTTCCGCTTTCCTGCACACATGCCTCTATCACGCTGCCCAGGGAGACCTAAATGTGCAGGGAAGTGCATGCGTGCCCATAAGCATGTTTAGGTCTGCAGTCCCCAGCCTGGATCCCCAATGGGCCATGCAAGGCTGGGGAACCGTGATGAAGAGCTGAAACTGTTAGAGGTAAACAGTGATTTCCTTCAATCCCAAAGTAAGAGGTGGAGGGGTCTCTCCCCTTGAAGAAACTTGACTGTCTTATTCTTTTAATTCAAGAAACTCCTCTCTCAGGGAAAAAATCTGCTAAGCTTAAAACTCAGTGGACTGGAGAAGTTGTCTATTTTGAGGCAGATGGACAAAACAGTACAGTTGCTATTCTTCTCCCCAAGCAATTCAGCCTGTATCCTTAACTGGGGAGAAGATTGTAAGGGGATGTGAGATTTAGCAGAGTTTATGATTGATAAAATGCATTTAACTATCATGAATGTGATCGTGCACATTGGTTACAGGCCTAACCAAGCCGATCCTGGAATTTTGGCTAATCTAAAACAAATGTTTTGATGTTTAAATGGTTCCTCCGTTAACAGTTGGAGGAAACTGCAACCTCCTGCTGTACATTGTTTTAGACAGGAAATTACTTTCAGATTTTCCCTTAAAGATGTCTAAAGCCTTAGAACGTTTTGTTCGGTAACAATTTAGCACATGCGTGGTGACTATGTAATCCAGAGAAGAGTGAAAGTATGTTTTCCTTCCCAAAGTTTACCTCGTATTCTAGAATTTACTACCTTTTTTTTGCAGGCACTTGCTGCCAAACTGCAGGTCTGAATTCTCACTCCATTGGTTATATCAGATCATGCCCCAGTGGTAAGAACTCTGGATTGAGAAAGTCTCTTCTCAAGGAATAAATAGATGGCATCTCAATTCTGACTTCCTCCACTCTCATGAATTTAATACGTTGATTGAGGCAAATGAGGACGCTCAGAACTGGGGAATTACCAGCAGTAATACCCCTGCTCTGAGCCGCCTCATGGCTGGAGGTGTAGGCATCTTCCCTCCCGGGGAATGATGTAAGGGGTCCTCCTTTCCCCTACCCCCATCCACAAAATTCCCTCCCCGCCCGGGCCACCCCAACCCCCACTTACTTTCTTTTCTGTCCATTTCATGAGCGGATGCACTGGGAACACTTCTGTCCCCAGCGATTCTGCTCCCGATCTGTGAAAGGCTGCCATGCGAAGGAAGAAGGGACTATGTGCAGTCCCTTCTCCCTTTCAATGGTGGCCATTAAGGGAGAAGGGACTACAAATAGTCCCTTCTCCCTTTCATTGGTAGGCAATTTGTTTGGTAACTTTAATTGTTTTCAATGGCCACCATGGAAAGGGAAAACAAACTTAATTTTCCCTTCCCTGGTGAGCATTTTTGAAACTTGTTTTTTCTTTTACGAAACGCTGGAGCATTTTGGAGCAGAAAAACAATGCTTTTAGTACCCCAGTCTTACAGCTGGGGGTACCAATAGCAATACGCCCCGAGCAGAGGGGGCATTACTACTTCAGGTAATGCCCCAGGGTCTTTGTTAAAGCCCCTGTAACTATGGACCCTGGGGAATTACCTGAAGTGGTAATTACCCCCCTGCTTGGGTCATATTGCTTAAATAGTAACATGTCCTTTATTACAGTATGGGATGCATACAAAGCACCTCTTTGGGGGCATACTATGGAAGCATAGAGTAGCAAGGCAAAAGGCACTTCGGGATCTCAATGACATTAAAAATATGGAATAAGAGTACTTCTATACCCCAAACAAACAAAGACCCTTATGATTGCTAAAATAGATCATAATGAGCAAAGTTCCATGCAGCATCAGGTCTGTTGCTGAAACGTCAATCACCATTTTTCTGAGGCATAAACAAAGTGGGTTCTTTTTTCGCATCCTAACTAAAAGGTGAGGAATAAAGATAACAAAGTTGCAGCTTTAACTTTGAAGATATCGCCATTGTCAAATATGAGATGTCCCAAGCATTTTCTGAACACTACACAAATTTAACCTGATTTCAATCCCTCCACAGATCGTATTGACATGCCCTTAGAAAATACACCTCACCTTGGAGCTGTATGCCATTTCACCAGCCCAATTTTCAGATCTAGGAAGTGCTATCTCTCTATATAAATTTCAATTGCCCATTTCTAAATTTGAAAAAGATAAAGATCCTGGCTAGCACAGTATGGCTTCCCAATGGACTTCTTTTATAATGTTCTTGTTTTACTCACTACAAAGCTATAAATTCTGTTTCATTGTTAAATAATTCATCTTGTATAATTCGCTCAATACTGGAGACTAGTCTCTAAGTGCTATAATCCCAGCCCCTGTTATCTGGTGGATGGTAGCCATCAAGTTTCTGGGTTTGATGCCATGACTATAATCATGGGAAGGACGTCAGGGAAGTCAGGGAGGGACCCCCTTTTAGTAAAGACCTATAGGCCTATATATTTGATTAATGCAGGGGCAAAGATCTGCACCAAAATGTTTGCACTGCATCTCGAATATCTGCTGCATCGCAAATATCTGCCATTAATTCATAAGGACTCGGTCGTCTTTGTCAAGGGTCGCTTATCTTCCGCTAATACCAGGCTCTTTTGCAATATTCTAGACTCAGCAAAAAAGGTTGATTCTTCCTGGGCGGCGGTTACTTTAGATACCAAAAAGGCCTTTCATTTATTCAGCTGATCTTTTTCAGTGTGAGGCACTTTGTCGGCACAGTTTTGAGCAAAGGTTCATCTCCTTAATTTGTATGCTTTTCCAATGTCCTAGAGAATCTATTTGTATGGCAATTTTTCTGTTATTTAAATCTTAACCATGGAATCAGACAGGGATGCCTACTTCCCCTCTCCCATTTTTACTAGTCTTGGAGACTCTCCTTCAATGACTCTGTATTAATCAATTGATTTGTGCATGGGAACAAATGCATTCCAAGTCATAGCATCCACTCATGCTGATGCTATTGATACTGATTACCTAACACATCTCACCAATCATTGGTTTTGTTTTAAACAAAATTAAACAACATTTGTTAGTATTGGGTTATAAGTTGAATGTAGATAAGACAGAGATGATGCCCCTTTACAAGTTTCCTCTCATCTACAATTGTCGTCTTTGGCTTACTTTGACACCCACATTAAGTTCTTGGGCATACAATTTGCTTGCAAAGGGTATCGGAAATGAGTGCTAAACTCTGAAGCGATCCAATATAAAGTGCATATACTTGGGAACAGGTGGGCGCTACTATAGTGCTTGTGGTGGGGCTGACTTGAAACCAATAAGATGGCAATGTGCCCTCTAGTTCTATAGGCCTTTGCCTTGCTTCCCTTAGATTGGCCAGCTTAATTTTTCAGGCATATCAACAGAAGCATCTTAGATTTTCTTTGTAAAGGAACATGACCGAGGATCTTAACAAATGGGCTTTAACTGTATCAGTCCGGAGGTGTGTGCTTCCCACATCTCAGGAACTACCTTATTTCTTTCAAAGTTAAGCAAGGCCTACGATGGTTTACTAGGCAACACCATTTTAAATACCCTGCCTGCTATGATTTAGAATCAAGCCTGCCTTTCCCATTCAATACTGTAAATATTCCTCCCATTTTGTCTCAGCAATCTCTTCCTAGCCTACAGACCATTTCTGCCACTTGTAAATCGCTACATCTTTGCATTCCCCCTGTGGGTTTGAAAGATGCTTTCTCTCCCATTCACCTTCCCTTGTTTGGGTGAAGGCGGGACTCCTACATAGCTACTAAATTTAAGTACACAAATTTATGATTTCTTTTTCGGCATTACAATCGTTGTATGGCTTACCAACTGGGGAATATTTACAATATTTTCAACGGTTTCATCGTTATCGGTTTATAGGGGTCGATCTCACAGTTTACTGCCACTATAGCCTCTGCGATTTATTGAACATGGTCTGCCTCTACTAGGCTACAGCCTAACTCTAAGAGTGAGGCATCTTGGAATGTGGATTGGGACTTTACCATACCAGAAGATGTCTGGCCTTTCATCTGGAAGCCGATTTACAAAATGTCAGTCAGCCTCCACTAGACAATCCTTATATATGATGTATAATTGAGCAATGATTGGTGCTGAAGTTGGTAGACACAGTAGCCTTTTCCAAAAAATAATTTTGGCTATCTGTAGATCATGTACCTTTGAGAAACCTCGTAGCGATGCACCATACATTACTGCAGCTTTAGCTTTCATTGTGTATATCTTAGTTATTATGCTAACAGGGTGCATTTTTAATTTGTTTTATACTATAATAATGTGACAGTGTGTGTGCATTTGGTCCCAATAATTAATCTTCTAAGGTCTAGACACATTTTTTTGTGTCTTCATTGCATAATCTCTTATTCCTTATTTTCATGACTGTGTAACCCCTGAGCTTCTCTAGCCCCCTTCTCTTTTATATCGATGTTTCCTTCCTCTCCTGCTTCTTGCCCTCCTTCTGGTCTCCTCTCCCCCTGTATGAGCACTGGCTTCTGTCCTGTTACTCTCCCCAGTATAGGTCTGTATTTGTTCACAAACAACGTCTTGGTGCAGGTCGAGGAATACCAACTTCAATGTCTGATATATTTGTCACATATTTCCTACCCAGAATACTGTATTTGCGATTTCTTCTACCACACTCCCTCTTCCTTGCCCTTTGTTTGTGGCTTTGGGCTGTATGGTATTATGAACCTGTACTGTACACTTCATATTATTTCAATAAAATCTTTAACTAAAAGAAAATGCGGTAATATTGACACCTATTGTTCCAGCGCTTACTTATTATAACGTGTATGGCAAGAAGTGCTATATAAGAAAAAAATATTAATTTATCTGATGTGTGGAGAGAACGGATTAGACCATTGTCCATCAATGAGAACCACATCTCCTGTAATGAGCCATGCCTCGTTAGAGCTCTGGGCTGTAGACCCCTTTTTTCCCACTAGGGTCTGCACTGTCAGAGTACTGCTAGGAACATGTTGAAAGATTACAGTGCAGGGCTTGTTGTGGTTCTATGGATGTGTACATATAGATTTTAGTTTTGGAATCTTTGTCAAAAGATGAACCACTGGTTTTGTGCTCATTGTTGAATTGCAAGGCAGCTGATGCATACCAAAAGGAGTTGGTGTATATGCTTTAAAATACAAGCATTGCAGTTCAATGAAATAAGCACAAGCCAAGATTGGTGAATTTCCCCATGAGATAGCGAACTGTGTGAACTTTCGGGATATTTGCCATTTTGCTGCAAAGCTTTCCCACTTGCAAGCATCTTGTCAAAGGATTGCGAAGGGTGTACCACAGGGCTGCAATGTCTGTAACTAATCACCAGGACGTGTTTGCTACCTCTGGATAATTGTTTTAGTTGTGCCCGAGTACAAGCTCTTGGAATCATTGAAGCACAATACACAGTAAATTTGATATCTTTGTTCTCATGAGTTGCGCTAGCGTGAGAGGAGGCTGACTTGCCAGCTCAAGGTCAACACTCTCAGAAAAGATCCAGCAGAGAACTCCAAGAAGTCCTGTGATGTTGCTTCAAGGTGCTGTGCCAAGTGCCAAGCTGGCACCCGTCGTGTTGGCCTTAAGGCAAGCATTATGAACTTTGTAATTTTTCTATAGTACCAAAATGACAGCCTGAAAATACATCAAAGAACAGTGGTTTAACTAAGGACACCCCAGTCGGGGAAAGCATGACTTCATTGGAAATATCTGCACGGATGATCGCTCCTGGGAACCTGGACCTGCACAAAAAGAACTTTCTGGCTGAGATCCCATATTGATCTTAAAGGATCACCTCCTTCTCTGCCCTCCAACTATGTCTTCTTATGATCATAGTATTTGCATCATAACCATACAGGTTCATCATCGCAAGATATATGGAATCTTTTCTTACTATGCCATGACGACCGCATATACCTAATTGCCATGACGACCACATATACAACGGGGAATCGGGCTGTGCGTCTCACAGACGCTCGGCTCTGATTCCTCATTGTGTATCCTAGCTAAGTGCTATTGACAATCACGCCACTCTCAATGTCTTTATGATCAGGCCCGCGCCTAATGCCAGCCAGACAGTGTAATTCCTTTTATTTAGGAACAAAGCCATGTGAGCATCGACTAGCAATTGCTGCCTGTCAGTGGCTCACACACACCTGCATAGGGTATAACATGCATGCTTACCACGGAAGGTTTGCAAATCCCTTAATGTGAATACACATTCACAATAACATTTGGTTTACCTTGATGCCTGTGCAGTATCAAAGCTACCTAATCGTAGCCCTGCATACAACTAGCAGTATAAAACCTAAAGCTACTTACTTACATGTGGTCCTAAATTAACAGTGTAAGATCAACAATGTTTAACAAGATACACGGACATACGTGCTATCTAACGCTAGCTCGTATAGATTGTTAACGTGCTATTTAGTCGATTTTGACACTCTTTCCACATTATATGGGGATATTTGTCTCTCTTGAAACACCTGGGCTAATTCTTTCACTACACCAACTGTAAGGTTTAAAGTTCTGCAATTCCTCCTTGGTGAATATACACACGATCGATACAACTGTACCTTTTCTTTACCCTCATTAGAGAACACAGTGCTTGCATGACCGTACTCTTTCTCGGCTGCTGTTGCCTTTACCACCACAGCTGGGTGAGTTGTTGCTTACTTCTATAAGTTATACAGGACACATTACATTATGATATTGGGATTTATACAGAGATGTTTTCTCTAACCGATAGGATCCAACCCCACTGACTCCAGTTGGAGTTCGAAGGTTAGTACTACAAAATATGCATCTGTACAATTCTATTGACTACCCATAAGACTAGCTGACATCGAGTCACTCTACTTGCAACCCCTTAGGTGTCTACAAGCAGAATATACCTCACCACTTAGGAAGAAATATCTCCCCAGCCCTGAAGATGGAACTTTAAGATTCTGAAACGCGTTGGCGATTCTACAATCTAAGAGGAGCTTTTTTGGACATATTTAGGATACAGTGGCTCTATGTCACTGTACTAATGTGTGTGAATGTTGTGAACACAAGTCTGTATTTGATATTTGATATATGCTATTGTGTTTTGACTTACGTTGAAAAAATTGGTGCAATGAACACTGATTATGTATTTGCTGAAGTTTGATATGTACCCTCACCTGTTTACTGTGACCATAAAAAAAGGATTCTTCTTCACAAAAATTGATGAGACAGATTTACTCTTGAAGTATTGAGTCACTTTAATACTATTATTGAAGGTTATTTCTTTGAACAATTCTTGATTCCGTAATTTGATTTGGTAAAACCAACAACGCATACTTACCGTACTGAGCTGCTTGGGACACAACCAGTCGTGGTGTTCCAGAAACAAGACCACTGAATTGCCTGGGACTATACATCCTCCAAGGAGTGCATTTTAGGGCCACCGTTTGGCAACAATCGGTTTCGTTTTGTGCTCCTTCAACACTTAAGCAGGAGTGTAATTTTGCCCTCTGGAGATTATGCAACCAAAAACAAACACACAAAGGACCAGATTGTCGTAAATGAGCATAAATTAAAGGATCACAGAAAGTGCACATGTTTCATTTGCGCTCATTGATGTACTGCTCTAGTCAATTTATCCTCAAAGCAGGGCCATCTTAAGCATTTTTGGTGCTGGGTCACTGACATCTTTGGGCCCCCCTCCACCGAATCCATGAAGCTAAGGGATCCAGAATATCTGCCCACATCCCCCTCATCGCAATCTCAAAACAGGTTGATCTGTTGCCTCAAAGTGCTCAAAATAGGCAAGGGTACTCACCCTTACAGTCCCCTTATCCTCTTCATTTTTTCTGTAATCAGAATGATAAACGAGTAGCATTTCAAGGCCAGCATTAGCAGCCCACGACCCGGATACTTGTGTTCTAACATAGGTACAGGATATTTTCCGTCAATAACCGCCACGAGGAAGGTATGCCGGCCATAGTATAAATTCAGGACACAGATCATATGAACAAGGTGCACATAATCCAGAATAGACAGATGACTCCGATTAGCTGCCTCACAGAATGCAAAAGTGTTCAAGCATGGATACAGGCACCAGATGGAAGCAAAGAGAAAACTACACATAACCTAGCATAAATAGTGGATGAAGATTAGAAGCTACCAGGAAAGTCTCCTTATCCAGACAGATTGAGATTAGAAGAGGGGCATAGTGTTCAAGTAGTATTGCCAGTTAGAGAACAAAGAAACAAGTGGATGAGATGTGTGCCATATCCATGCACACTATTATTATAGAGGAAGCAACACGCCAGTGAAACCATGAGTGAGGCTGATTTGAAGATCATACCCAGAGAACGAAATCACTCTAAACAGTGACAATTTTGACTGGCAATTTTGATGGTTTAGGCAATACAATATCAAATGAGATGCCCAGGATCACACATTGGTTAAGAGATGAAGCTGGGATTTTCACTCACTCACATTTTATAGAACAGACTTGGAGAGCAGACACATTGCATTAACCAACATGACCATTTTTAAAAACAAAACGTTATGGAAACACATTATTCAAAAAGAGCATAATTTTAGCTTCATGATCTGCTTTAACAAGGAAAGTATAGAAACGCCAGCATACTAATTGATGTGATTTTACATGACTTCATTTGGGTTTTTCTTTTGTATTTTAAAGCTTTAAATATACTCAAAACACAGCCCTGTGAAATAGTTATTTGTAAATGTCCAGACAAACCTTTGAGTGGTACAAAAAAGCCAACTTTTTTCTGTCAAATGAGCAGACCTTAAAATACACTTGTGTAATGAGGCAATTATTGACTAGAGAGCATGTTCAAGCTCCCCCCTGCCGTCCATAAAAGAAACAGAATTATAAGATAAGAAAGGACACATTTGAAACTGCACTTTGAACTGTACTGGAAATGCAGCGGTTATAAAGAATAGTTATTTTGTGCCAGGATACCTGAATCGGGACACAGACCCTACTAACCTAACCCTCAATCTTCTGCATACTTAAACCACACAACGCCGCACAAACCTCTCTCTCCCAGCAATCCGCACGCACTTTACCAGACCACATCACCTACAGCACTCGAGGTCTCGCCAGATCCGATACTAGCACCAAAGCCCAGCTCTCGGTGTATACCGAGCTGAAGCTGCCAACAGCACATCACTTCTCCCACTCTCCTGCTCCCCTCCTCCAGACTAACCATACCCGTCCTTCCTGTTTGCCGATCCGCCAGAGCGGCTGTGGACCAATTCCATTGGTGACGGTGCGCTATATAAGTACCTTTAACATACCAATAGTAGGGATCAGATAAGGCATTTGCTTGCACAATAAGTGTGTTAAAATAGCATATATTAGGTGACAGGAAGGCATGTACACAAGATAGGGACCCACTGCGCAAGTAGGGCAGATATTTGTTGGTAGATAAGGTTGCTGTTACCCATAGGAAGGGAAATAATGTGACAGGCATGCACCAGGAAAACGGTAGATAGCAAAGTAAATGTGTCCTTCAGAGAATAAAACATGACAGCAGTTGCCATTTCCATTTTAAACTGCACAAGCACAGCAGAGAATAAAGGTCTGCAGCTTTAAGAAGGCCTCACAGCAATGCACACTATTGAAACAAGTACAGTTAAATCAGAAGAAATGCTGCAGTGGCTGGACATAGCTGCCTCAAAGGAATGTCCAAAGCGAGGACACCGGACGGAAAGTTTACATAATGGAATAAGATATCAACGTCTAGGCAGCGAGCGTACATCCATTAAGGTAAATCAGTTACTACAACACAGCAGACTATTTGAAGTCCATGGGACGAACGGAGCATCTCAGGAAATGTCCTAGTAGTTGACCGATTAATGTCTCAGCAATCGGCTAGGCGTGACAGAGAAGCAAGTGTGGCTAAAAAGACAAAATATTTGCTCAAACTAAATATTAACATGGTGGAAGCAGCATGACTCGTAACAATAGTTATTCATAAAGTGTCAAGCACAGAATGGCGCATTTACTGTTGCAAGACAGTGAGGGCCAGAAAATTGAAATTTGGGCAAGGACAAAACTCTTGGAAACTCAGGGATGACATTGCTGGGATAACATGGGCAGTTTTATTTAATTAAGAACAAGGCGATATGCTTGTCCTCTCCTCCCATCTACATACAAATGTCATCATGCTGCCAGTTCAAGGATAGTGTGACTGCATGCTAACCGATAAATGTGTACCTTTTTCACCACAGCAGCAGTTTTTGGGCTAACCAATAATGTTCAAGAATGGTGATGTATCATCTGGAATGGGATGTTTTATGGGTGGAACCTGAGATAGAGAGTTACCCAATCAGTAGGGTGGGACATATATATATTATATGTAGCTTAGCAGTTAGAACCAAAGAGCAGTAGAGATATGTTTCCATAACTCAGTGATAATGATGACATCAGAATGACTAATTTGTATTATATAAGCTGTGTTTTCTGTTCAAACGTTGGAGAATTTGAGAGCGAGGGCTTGGCTGGTAATCTCGTTCCCCCCCCCCCACTCCAGCCTGTCATACTTTCAAAAAAACTGGGTTAGCTTGCATTTTGCATACTACGTCCCCTACATCCCCTCTCTACCAGGTAGAGGACTGTGCTGTTTTCAGGCTTGTGTTTTTACTTGCAAGAGGCCTGAAATATCTGGTCCACTCCATTCTGTCTAGAACCCCTTACACTCAAATGGCCTACATAAAATAATGATTAGGTAATGGGCTAAACGATGCTACCAGCATGTGAGAAGGCAATCCTTTTCATAGTAGACCGTACAAGAATGTCAGTGATATAAGATGATTTGGTCAGGATCACTGTATCGCTTTCAGGAAAAGCCAGGATACAACCATGAATACTTTGGTTTCACAGTCTTGATTATGGAAACCTAATCACCTGTTGGACTAACGCTTAGTTCATCATTGGGGGTAGCTGCCTAGGTTTTACAAGACCCCATCATAACAAACCAATGTCTAGACCGTCACCACATTGATGCTTTGTTTGTGTTTATAGCAACCCCTCTCTTGATGCTTTATTTGTGTTTATAGCAACCCCTCTCTCTCGTGCAGGTCCATTGCTGATAATAGCATCTGTTATGCTACAAACCAAAGTACATATGCACAGATGTTATGAGCTTCAGACATAGGAAACTCTTAGTTGACCTGGTTGGAATTTGGCATTGTAATCTTGCACAGATCTCTTAAATGAGTGCTTTGCACACTGAGCTATCCTCTGAACCATCGCAGCACTCACATTCATCAATAAGCATTTCAGCTTTGGCTGCTGCACATGATCTGTATAATCACAACAGAAATGCGAGAATGCTACAGGAATTATGACTTGAACAAACTGAATACCACAGTGAACAAAATCATTAAAGGATTAATTGAACAGAGCAGAATGCACTTGCCAACATCAGACAGGCAATATGACAAGGGCCTCGGGAGTACACCATAACATATCCTGATATGTTATTTAAGTTAGATAAACAATGGGAACATACTTCTTTAGATTGGGCAGCCTTGGAGGGGGGGCCCTTCCAAGGGTGGGGCTCGGTGCAAGTGCCCCTTTTGCCCTCTCTCCCAAAACGATGTCTCTGCCTCAAAGGTGACCTGAGCATTTCAGTAGGGCCAGAACAATAGCGCAAAGATGCACTGTCCAGCCCCCTCGCATACATTGGTTGTATGACGGGCTCCAAGCCAAGCAACCACATGGTTGTTGAAAGCACATTTCACTTCAACGGACCGTTAAAGGGCCTGTCATGGTTAAATGCTTGAGAAAATTAAAAAAAACGTTTCTATCCCTGTTTGCAGGATGGAAATGACATTGTGACCGCTGTGGTTTAAACTTCTGCTGGTCACAATTCAAAAACAAACCATGACAGGCCACCTGCACTTGGTCCCAACAGGCTCTGGCGGAAAGCCCCACATTCCTGTGCATTCGAAAGAAAATCCTGTTTGTGAATTTGGGAGGTGCTTTTAAATGCATGAAAACACCCCCTCATTTGAGCAATTGGTCAAAGAAGCGAAACAGGCTGTCTGGGCGCATTGAAAAAGCCCTCGTTTAGATGACCTTTGAGAATTGGGGTGCTCAGTCTTTTGGTGCAAGTGAGGGGATACACTATCGCATCTCTACACCTGTGCCATGCCAAAAATATTTTGAGAATCTCGTCCTAAAAGTCTGTATTGAGTGCGATATTCTTCTGAAGCAGGGCTTCCGGCTCCTCTGCAGGTAGGCTGGGGCTTAGTGAAGTGTTTAGTCTTGATAACATCAAGTGCTGCCCAATTCAAAGTGGCAAACGCTGCCTTTCAGTGGACCACCTCCAGCCTTAATTTGGGGGGAGGACAACGGGACAGGACAAAGCTGTTTAGGGTTGTGGGAGAAGCAGGGCATCCTAAAGTAGAATGCTGCAAAGATAGCTCAGCAGGTTAGGTGACTGTTGATGAGATGTTTTAGGTTTAGACCTGCCTGTATACCCTATGACTTTTTTTTTCCAATTCCTAAAGCTAAATGTTCTGCAAGAAATGTCCACCCCATTGCGAAAATCAAAAGTTGGTTCTACCCCCGCAGCAAAAAATCCAAACGTTGGAACCCATGAATGTGGGCATTTGGTAAAGAGGCTAATCATTCCCTCTCAGTGTGACGCAGCACAATGTACATCGTAAATTGGGGATTGAAAACGTGCCATCCATTCAGCAGAGGCAGATCGGTTTTCTTTCACAGAATAGCTGTCATGGGTTATACAAAAATTTAGCGTGGGGGGGAGGGGCATTCCTTTAATATTTTCAATTCTCTTTTGAAAAGAAAGGTAGGCAACATAGACCTCTTTTTGCCTACTTTTGCGAAGATCGATGCATAGAGGGCCTGATTCACACCACGTTTTCCTATGGGATTGCACCATTATAAACCACTTCCATGATTCAGGCCCATAATGGGAAGCCAACTCAGGCGATACTTGCTGGAAATTATGCAATCTTGGGTAATGTGCTGCACAGTGCGCGGTTCAGGCCCCAGAAGCCCGCGTTTACGTGACAAATTCCACGGCGAATTCAGGGCAAATTTCAGCAGCTACGAGAACTCTCCGTCATCAATTGATGGCGGTTCATCTGTGCTGTTGTTTAATATTTGTAAAGAACCTGCGTGTCTGCATTTCCAGATGCACGTGCTTTCATATATATTCGATTCTCAAAATCCAGTCCTGAACCTGTTTTTTTTTTTTCCTCTCGCAGGGTGCAATGATGCTTTTGTGGAAGTGGGTATGCCAAGAAGCCCCTCGCATTCAGCAAATACCAACGATCTGAAACAGATGATAAGCGCGGCCAAAGTATCCGGCGCTAAGAGGCAAACAGTGGAATTGTTGCATGGTACCAAAAACTCCCACTTACAGTAAGATATTCCCTTAAATGCCAGACATATTTCTACCTTGGTGTGCTTTTATTGAATTGTCTTGGAGCTGGTTTAGGGTTGCACAACGTTTAATGTGAAACTAATAGCTTGCATGGAGGGCTGAAAGGGCGTTTTTTTCGCGTAAAAGACAGTTGCGAGGCTAATTTTTGAATGTGTTAAACTCCTTTGCAGCGCTGCGGAGCGAATGCTTTCCGATTCCGAGATGAGCTCGTCTGAAAGCCCGGTGGCAGATAAGAAGGCCCCTGGGAGCGAAAGGGCAGCCGAGAGAGCAGCAGCTGCCCAGCACAACTCGGAGAGGGCGCGACTTGGACCGCAGGCGTCCTTCGACAGCATGCAGGTAGTTATAGGCGCAAATATCGCATCACAGGGCTGAACCCATATCACCTGCACGTTAATGACGCCAGATGTAAGGGCGTCTTTTCAAACAGGCTTTTCTTTGGTTATTTTGTATAACAGATATGGATCAGGGTATGAGATGTTTTCGGTGCCGTCATTTCACTAAAATGCCTGGGGTAGCGGAAGTGACATCACACAACCTTTGACCTCTGACCCTCCAGCCTGGAGTGACATCACAGGAAGCGGTGGAACCATGACCTTTCACCCCTTGACAAAACAGGAACTGGCATCAAATAACATTGCTCCTAAGTACACTACGAAAAATATGGTTACGATATCACTTAATGTGATATACATTTCAAACAAGAATGGATCACCATATGTATTGTTAATATCAGTGTGCATAGGCTCATATTACCAAATTACCATGAATGCGATTAGACGTCCAAGGCCAAATGATGATGATGTGTTATTATATAGCACTTATGCTTAAGTGCTTTATGTAGAAAAATATACATACAAGATCACCCAACCTGTCTTGGTACTCATTTATCGACCTCAGAAGGATGAAAGGATGAGTTGAGGCGTTTAAGAACAGACTAAATCAGCGACACACCCCCTGAAGTATGCCTGAAATTAACCTTTAATGAGTCTAGCAATTATTGTATAGAATTCCAGAAAGACACAGTATTAGTTATTCCTATTCTTTCTTTTTTAGGGTCACTGCTCAAAGGGGTGCACTTGTGGAACCCCCTGTGTTTTTTAAGAGGCCTGAACAAGAAAGCCAGCCACTCCAAAAATAAAGAGCCACATTGTGCTGGCCACAGCCCAGGAGCTTACATTAAAAAACACACACATATATATATATATATATATATATATATATATATATATATATATATAGTATTGCCTATTTTTCCTTTTCCATTCCATCATGGCCGCCGCTCTTCCCACTTGTCCAGGTACCCATCGAGCTCCAGTGAAACAGCAAAAGGACTACATTTGTCAAACTATTAAGGTGCTCCAGTCCTTCTTCTCTTCACGTGATCAAGCACTCAGTTGAGTGTGAAACACGTTGTGTGCGGGTCGTGCTCACGGGCGTCCTGCCTCTGTTTTTGCCACTGCTTTTCAGCCGTATTTTTGTACTTTTTTCGTTTTTGTGATGACATTAAATACTTTTAGACCCATACCGTGTTGTGAGCTGTGCTATATTTCCATTGACTAGGGTCTTTCATTTGACCGTGGAGAGTGCGGTTCATTCTTTCCTCTTTTTTTCCTATATATATATATATATACTTTTTTTTAGGGGTAGCTAGAGAGACATCAGGGGTCGCAACTGACGTCCCTGAATGTTTTGTAGCTGTTTACTGCTTATAAATATAGCTAGGGAAGCGTGTTTTCCCTACTCCCATATGTCTTGCAGTGTTATTGTTTCTATCTATGGGCTTTTTTGCCACTAGTTTCCCTGTTGTAGTTGGCCACTGGTTTCTCTCTGTTTTGTTACTGGAGAGAGCAGGCTTATCATAGGGAGGGGTCAGCCTCTATCGGCAAGGAAGGAGAAGGGGTGACCACTCTGCCCTGGCCTTGTTTTGAAAACGTTCACGTTACAATGAGATCTTGGAAGCACCTGTGCTAACTTCACCTATAATCTCGGCAGGCCTGCCACCATTACTTCACACCATGTTCTTTCCTGTGTTTCCACTGCCGTACTCCTTCTAATTCTAACAAAAAAAGCAGTTCTCCCCATGGACATAATAGGTTTGTGGTCAATTGCCTGATTATCAAAACTTTAATCTTTCCCAAATAGTTCCATCAACCGTCCCATTTCCTACACATCATATATCCTAAGCTGTAGTTGATTTTATTTATGAAACACTTTTGGCAAAAAAAAAGACGTTTTGCTCAATTCATTTCTACACAAAATTGTTCAAGCTTAAACATTAACATTGTTAAATTCTAATATAACACCAATTAAAATACAAAAGTTAGATGAGGGGGAAGGAGTGATGCGTGTTCAAATAAAGGTTATTCTGTGATATGAATTTGGAGCTACAGAGACCACTCAGCAAAACGCAGAAGCGTTCATGAAAAGGCCAGGACAAATAGTTCTTCTTCGGGGCCATTAAATGGTCAGAGCGGTGGGAAAAATTTGGACATGTAAATGGGAAAGTTGATAGTTCAGAGGGGCTCGGTAATGGAACCTTCATCTTGACATGGAGTCCCAAACGTCATTGTTACAAGTTGAAATCTTGGTCTTTGTTCTTTCACTCCACCTGTGTGTCTCATGCTCTGTTCTTCTGGCTCTTTGTGAATGATGGAGTCAATGCATAGCTAATATCGCTAAGAATCTTCGTTCCAGATTTTATGGACAGCAACCATTTAAAAAAAAAAATCAAAGTAAGAGCTATGGAAAGTTCCCTTTATCACAAAGGACTGCTAAACAGTCACTGGTTGTAGACAATTCATGTACTCAAATTGTGTGGAGCTGTAGTTGTTGATAAAGCTAACAGTTTGTGTGTGTCATACTCAATAAGCACACTGGGGGGAGGTGCCATGCAATCCCACTGGCTGAAAAGAAGGCTGAATTAGTTGGTTCAAGCCCACATTCCACTGTAGGCTGCAGACATTCCTCCTCTGGCCACCATTTTCCCTCCTCTGGCCACCATTTTCTCACTCACCATCTCTTCTCGCCTCCCCGTGGCCCATGACCCAAGTTTTCTCCCTACTACTCCCTTGCTTTCTCCACTTACTCCACTTACCCACATCCTGTTTCTCCATCCATCCCTGCCGCACTACATTCTGCAGAGATGGCCGTCATCAACATAGAAAAGGGACGTATGCCCGTTTCTATTTTACGCTGCACCCATCTTAGATGGGAGGTTTTTTTTAAAAATGGATTTGGGCTAGCGCTGTAGTTGTGGAACAAAAATGAAAAACTTAGCATCTCGGAGGGAGCTATCGAATGCTAATAGTGTTAATCATCACATTTCGGTCGGGCTGGACTGGCAACCGTTCTAAGCCCTCACGGAGGCCATGACAATTGGGCTTGCCTGCCATGACCACCGAAGCTCCCTTGCCAACAATGTGCTTAACTCTACAGTGAGGCTGTCCTGTTTGGTGCTAATGTGGCTACTGGCTCTGAGAAACTGCAAACCTAAGTAAGGAGCGTTGGAGTTATGTACAAAAATGGGATTAGGAATGAGACTAGATTTGTCTAAAGTAGGGTACAGATCATTTAAAACTGTGTAAAAAGTGGGATGGATGACGATTCTGCATTCGACACAGGAATGTGAAGAGTGGGGCAGTGGACATCAAGGTTAATGCAGAATATGACCTGGGGACAGAAGTTCTTTGCATTGTCTGATGGCAATGGCCACCTGCGTTATCAAGTGCTATATAAATGTAATTAGTGCCCGGGAGGTATGTTTCGGCCAATCAGATAACACAAAATCCGGTCATTAACTGCCATTATTGGCTGCATTCTGAGCCCTCTCGGCAGCTTATTGCAATCCCAATTTTCTTTTATCTTCTACTCGTCTCTTTCAGTCTCTCACAGGTGCCTATTTCCAGCACAACTCTATTCTGGCATTGAGTTGGTCTTTCTCTTCATGACTGCCATGGAAATAGTTCAATAGTTTTTTAGAATCGGAGTGACAGAAATCACTGTGCATTCCAAGCACTTTAAACACGCGTTGAGGCTTCACATTTTTTACCGTCCGTGTTTAATATTTAGCAATAGATTTTCAATATCACTTTTAATTACTAAAGGTCAAAACAATTTAGACATTATTCAACATTCGAAATAATTCACACACAGAATTTGTTGTTTTGGTAACAATATATACCATAAAATGTTCTAAAAATGTATTGAACAATTCATGGATCACCAAAATAGAGCTTGAAAAAATATCTAAAGTTCGATAGCACTCTAATAGATATAACGTTGTAAAGAATGGATGTTTGTGAAAAGTATCCCAATGCGTTTCTGATTAAGATGATCTTTATCAAGGGTCCCATGCCTTCTTTTTCTCCATATCCTATCTATTTCCTATTTATGTAGAGTAGTTGACTCTCGAATTCCTGAAAAGATGTATCAAACAATCTACTTTAGTCTCACGTAATGCAATCAATCAACCTGTGGGGTCAATTAAAAAAACTCGACTAACCTTTTTGATGTCAAAATTGAAATGAATAATCTGCAATTAACATAGAGAAATAAGCTGGATCAATATACTTCCACAAATATATGTGGCAATTCCCATTTGATCTTTCTTTCTAAAAGGAATATATAAGAAATATTATCAATATATCCACAATAACGAACTAAGTTCCTATCATGCTTTGTGGTAAGGTAAGCCTTACCCTAATTGTAGTTCAACCTCCCAGTAACTCATGCGTCAAACTTCTAACTTCTTAACACCTCGCTGCATCTGAACTCTCCTAGTTCTGTCAGTATAATAGGGAAAATGTGTTATTAGTTGTAGTGAAATAATACTGAGAGCGTTAAAGTTCTAAACTATAAAGTGTCACTCACCTCACGGTTGCGTCCATAAAGGACTGGCTTAAATCTTCTTTTGTTTTAGAGAGAAAAGTGGGCAGTCCACATTGCTCCCTTTTTTATTCCAAATTAAACTGAATGCCTGCGAAATCACGGTTCATAAAACCGGAAGTGACATCTTCACTCCTTGCTACTAGTGTGTTAGTAAAAGTATGTTTAAAGGAACAAGTCGGGTTACCATATCAGGGGTATATTTTACCACATACATGTCAGTGCATGCCAAAAAAAGGAGGTTATATTTAGAATGAATCCCCTCCTAACTTGTGCAGAGCACATCTAGCATATAATGTCACCAAAAACATTTTTAAAAATATATTTTTATAAAAATTATATTAAGATATAATATATCCATGGTTCATAAAACATTGCAGATATAGGCATTAAGCCTGTTGATCAAATTCAATTAATCGTAATCAATGTTTCCAATACGTTGTGACTTCACCAAATAGTTATGATCACTTAACCCATTTTATCTCAATATGGTCAATAACGTTTCTGCCATTGTAAGTAATAATTACTAACCTGAATCTACTTTCTTATTTAGGTCCTTGGGCATACGTTATTTCCACCACTTCATGTTATAAGTAACAACCTGAATCACCTTCTGAATTCATGCCACCAGAGCTTAAAGTATTAAACTTGGTAATCCAAACCACTACTTTCTTCTCCATTAGTTAATTAATATCACCAACTCTTTTAAGTAATGCTATCTTGTCTATAATCAAAAACCTCATTTGTGAAATGTAATGGCCTCTGTCTAGAAAGTATTCAACAAGATCGGATTTACTGTTCTTAGTCCAGTTGTTTGAATTGTGCTGTTTCCATCTCAATTTCACTTTTTGTAAAGTCTATTTAATGACATTTTTGTATCACATGGAGAAGTGTGCTTAAGTGTCACTTGCTGACCCATAATAATAGTCTGGCAATGTTGACAATTGTTGCAGAGTAATGTCCCTTAGTATTCTACTGTTTGTCGTGTATCTTCAGGGCTCGAGGCGGTTTACTAATTTGTTCCTTAATGAGGAACTCTGTCTAAAAGAGAATGTGGGTAAATCCTGGAAAATATTACCCAGGATTGGATCATATTCAAAATATTACTATTTTTGTTAATACACTTTTTGATTTTATTACTTTGTTTTCAAAAAGTACCCTGGCTTATCTTTCTGTTCTTTCTTTTTCAACAATTCATCTCTTGATATCAATTCAACTTGACTTGATCCAATATTAATACTCAAGATCTCAGGTTTGTAATCTCTTTCCACAAATATATTTTTGAGGTGATCACGGTTTTTTCACTAATTAATTGAGCTCAGATGCAATATACTTATATCTAGTAAATTCAGTCTATTGACTGCCTTTAAGTGTTGGTGGATGACAACTCAATGCTAAAAGAGTATTTTTTCTGTCTGTTGGTTTGATGTACACTGTCGATTGAATTTAGAATCTTTAATACAAACATCTGTATCTAAAACGTAAATTTTTTCCTCACTTTGTTCGCAGTTAAAGTGTATATTCTGGTGGGTGTTGTTGATGTATTCAATGAATTGTGTAAACATGACTACTGTTCCCCCCCCCAAATTCAAAAGATGTCAATATAGCGCTTGTAGAACTTGATATACTTTCTCCAAGGATTATCAAACATATTCTTCCTTTCCCAACAGTGCACAAATGTATTCGCATGAGTAGGTGCCATACTTGCACCCCTAGAAATCCCATATATTTGATGATAAAACTTATCCCTAAACTTGAAAAAACTATTATTCAAAAAGAACTTCAGCAATGTAATAATAAGCATCTTGTTAGCTTGAATTTGGTCTTTTCACATCCATAGCAATTCCATGGCTTCAATTCCATCATACTTGGGGATAGATGTGTTTAGATTCACTAAATGAAGTGTAAAGAAAATATCCTGATTATCATAGTCTACTTTGTTCAACAATCTCAAGAAATGTTGTGTATTGTTAAGATATGTTGAGCTTTTTTGAATTAAGGGTTGCACAATTGCATTCACATATTTTGAAAGAGGTTCCAATATGCTATCAGGGACTGCAATAATCTGGCAAACGGGTGATTTACTTAGTTTGTTTTATGAGTTTTAAGCAGTTTACAAAAACAGGCATTATTTGATGTTGTTGAGTCAATATTTTGGTCTTGAGTGTAATACATTCCCTCTCCAATGCATATTCCAAAGTTGTTTTAATCAGTTCTCTGAAGGTATCATTCAATGGTCTCCATGCTTCTTTTAAGTAGTCTGTCAAATTCATAATCACCACGGCTCCCGCTTTGTCAGCTGGTTTGATCACTATCTTATTAATTATAGTATTAAGTGCTCTTTGTTGTTCTTTATTCAAATGATTATCAGATTTCGTTGTGAAACCTTATATTTCCTATGTCATTCAGAGTAGCCATTTGAAACAAGTCAAGTGTACTGTTGTGTTACTCTTGATAATATTTACTGGTAGCTGAAAACTCCCTTTATTCAGGTCCTTCCATAACAATTGTCTGTTCTAATGTAGCGAAGAATACTTTCAACCTCATTTTGTGTAACACTACTATCTATTCTTTGAGTATGTTACTGTTGTAAGTGGGTGCGTATGATGGCCCTTTTTGTAATAACTCCTTCTGAATTTTGGTAAGATGAGTCAGAGAGATTAATCACTAAGTTTTCCTGTGATCCTGTGATCCTGTTGTGGTTTTCTTGGTGGAGTTCTTTGCTTTCCCTCCTCTATTTAAAAGACAAATCTACATTATCTTGTTTAGTACTTATAGATGTTCTAGAATGACTAGATGGTCCTATAACCTCACTATTATCCAAGCGCTGTTCCTCTTCTCTTTGTGTCTCCTCTAGCTCTATACTGGATACTTCAGAAGTAGTACTGGAAGACTCTTTAGAAGGTGCTCTCTCATGTCTTACTGATGTCAAATTATCTCTTCTATTCAATTGATACCATTCTTGCCAAGAGTATATTATGTCTAATTTATAATCTATAGTATCTCGGCTGAATGTTTTTTTTTCAATTCCTTTTCATAACTCTTTAGTGTCTTGTTGATGTTTTCCAAGGTAGTTTCTAAGTCATGTTTACTTACGCTTGCATAAAATGTACTTTTCAATGTTGTGATCTCTACATCAACTCAGTGCAAGGAATTAGCTAAATCTTCAGTAGTCAATATAATAAAACCGAGTGAACATTTATTAAGAATATGTCTCCAGCGTTTTACAAAGGTCGGATTGTCTTTGCAGTGTGTAGGCTGCAGTTGTATTCTCAGACCCTTTGCGCTTTGTGGTAGTGCACATGTGTTGACACATGTCCATTTTGATTTATTTCTCTTTGTATCAAGGTTTCCAATTCCCTTATTTTTTTCAGAGGCTTATCAATGGGAGCTAAACCTGTTTGTGCAAACTTAATTGAATTCAATATTCTTGTTGCTTCCTCTTCTGTGTAGCCCAACGTTTCTGCTCATCAGTTATGGTATCAATCTTTGAGAAGACAACCTTTGGGTATTCTGGTTTGGGTGCTACCTAAAGAGAGGCTAGATATTACAATAAATCTACCAATATATAAGTGTATCATGTGCACACCTAGTTTTATGAATTTAATTAGAAAATAAAGTATTTCTGGTGTATGGGGAAAGTATCCTGTTCGCTAGCCTGACTAGTTAATGCAAACATCTTTTTAGAATCACTGTGAAAGAAATCACTGTGTCCCCCAAGCACTCTAAACGAGTTAACTCTTCACATTTTAAATTGTCACAGTGTTTAATATTTAGCAATAGATTTTCGATATCAATAATCACTTTTTAATTAAAAAAGGTCTAAACAATTCCAACATTATGCAACAATCCAAATTATGCACACTTTGCTGTTATGGTAACAATATATATCATAAGTTGTTGCAAAAATATATGTAGCAATTATTCATGAATTACCCCAACAGATCTTGAAAAAAAGATATACAGTTTAATAGCACTGTAATAGAAGGGATTGACTCTTGATAAGGATATCTTAACCCGAAACACATCGGGATACATTTCACAACCATCCATTCTTTACAATGTTATATCAATTAGAGTGCTATTAAACTTTATATATTTTTTTCAAGATATCTTTTTGTAATTACCAAAACCTCTCTTCAATTTGTATGATGAAAGTTGTTTCGTCCAATGCTGGGTAGGTCATGTGTGCTTTGTGCCTACTATGCAGACTGCTTCACTGTCATGTAGCTGCCCTTTTCACAAAAAGAAACACTAATGTGGACAGCACAAGAGCACTTAAGGAGCATGCTGAATGAAGTCTAGGCTTGGTGCGGGCCCATCTCTATACCTCCATTTCACGAGAAGTCGACTTTATCCATAACAACCCATGACCTTTTCTCTAGTTTTCACGGAGGTGAAGAACAGCAATGCCTATACATCAGTGATTCATTTTCCCTTGCTGTCTGCTGTATGTTGTCCTTTCCCTCTCAACTCCTTTGATGCTCACCCAGTGCTGAGCTCAGTCTCACTGCTTCCCTCTTACAGTGGCCAGTATGCTTTTTATTGCTTTCCGCCATTTGCAGAGTCACAAAGAGAGGACAGTGTAAGGGAGCAAAAGAGAATAGACATTAAGGTGCCCCTAAAAATTATTCATGCTAAAACCAAACCATCCACCCATTGGTACATCCCTTGAGCTAGCCTCCAAAAAACACTCACAGCCCTAGAGAAATAGTGGTGCAAAAACCGTAACCCTAGAGATTTTGACAACTGTAAGATTCTGATTAGAGTCTGAAGCTGCTGACTTCTCCACCACCTCTGCAGAAACCTCTAACAGGAGCAAAGCACTCTTCCAAGTAGTAAAGCTTTGTACCAAGCCCCCACCCATCTCTAAGGTGCCAGCAACTCAGGAAAAATGTGACAGAATCAACAACTTTTTCATTGAAAAAATAGACAGAATCTGAAAGATCATCATATCAACTTCTTAGCGTTGGCCCTTGCTGCACCCCAGCATGGCCCAGTTTTGGACCACCTAAACAATTCTTGCCTCCCTCAAACCGGTCTCTTACTCTGATATCATCCCAGCCTCCATTAATAAACTCACTACCGAGCATCATTAATGCCTTGCTCCTGGACACCTCAAGACTGGTCTCATACACCCTCTTTTGAGAAAACCAACCTTAGACCCAGACAATCTGGCTAACTACCGGCCCATTACGAACCTTCTGTTTATCTTAGAAATCCTAGTTGCTTCAAAACTATCCAGCAGAATCGAACAACTACACCTCCTGAATGGCCATTAGTCAGGGTTCTGCCCAATTGCAGCATCGAGACAACCACAATCCAAGTGGTGGGCAATGCCCTCCATCTCAAGTATATAGTGCAACTCTTATCTCCATGTCCTGCTTGAACTCTCGGCACCATCAATCACTATATCCTGCTCTCCCTCCTCACCGGCAAAATGGGATTCACCGGCACTGTTTTGAATTGGTTTACCACCTACCTCTCAGGCAGACACCAGGCAATGGGATACATTATGACGTGTGTGGCTGTAAACTGGACACCAAGTGACATTGGCATTAAGCAGCAAACTGCATTTGGTCCGATTGTCGATTTCCATTGGATTGAACAACTTGTAGCAACTGTTGAAGTGATACCATCCGTGAGGAGGAGTTTGGAAGTATTTGAAACCAGCACATGTAGCCCCTCGGTTTATGTTTGAGGGCTAAGCAGTCCATAAGTCTTATGGTGGTGCACCCGAGGAGGGGAGATGAGGTCCACTGATGCCCAAGGTTTCCCGTTTTGGAATGGTTTCCCTTTGAGAAGATAGGTCAGATTAAACAAATCGGGCATGTTGGAGAACTCACTTGTGACGATTAGAGTTTACCCCTGAGGAAGGCTGGGTACCTGGAATCAATTACCCACAAGGCCGGAACTCAAGTAGGCTGTAAAGAAACTGTTGATGTACTCTATTAGTACTCGGTTATTGCACAAATTGTCATTAGCACTAGGTGCAAAGCCATTGGGCACTGGCCACTTTTTGAAATAGTGGTGCATGGTTGGATATATGTAGAGTGCCTGACTATATTTAACATTGGTCAACATATTATGAATTTCTTTGAACAAATTGCTATATTTTGCACATTGAATGGGTTTTCTGAATTGTTTAGGTTTTGTAAATATCATCTTTTGTGGCGTTTGTGTTGCGAGCCAGGGTGTATGTTAGCACCTTGAGATGTTTTATGTTAATATAAAATCAAACATATTTAATTTATCACATACCTGTGTGCTGTTTATATTATAAAATTAAGACACAACTAAGTGTGCTTAGGATTGCCTGTCTGTATGTATATATTTTTGATTTCCCTTGGATCCTGTGCAGTAAATGGTTCTGGTGGGATGACCTTGTGTGCGTCTGTATATGTCGGGCTTTTGTTGTAGCACGACCAGCCATGAAGCTTCTCCAGCTGGTGGTTGCCATGGTGGTTTAGGAATGATGCCAGATGTTGGCAGGGTCTCATTTTCCCAGCATTCTTTACCAAGCACAGTGTTTGGCACATGCTGCACAGAGTGCTGTGACATCACAGGGGCCACTGTATGCTGCGTGAGCTCTTCCCAATTTAGGAGCCACTAGGGAACGAAGCCCTGCTCCTCAACACCTCAACCGTGAGTATGGTTCTCCCACTGATTCTGTTTTGTGTGTCCTGTTAATGACCATGGACTGTGTGGTAGGTCAGAAAAAGGAGGCAGACAAATGGTGGCATTCTTGCAATTCTTTCTTTATGAATATAATAAGAAAAGGCCTATCTGTCCCTATCATAAAGGTTTGTCCTAGCAAACACAAACAAACTATGGGCCTTGTCGTCAATATGGCAGTCCAAAGTAATGTTCTTTCCTCTGTCCAACAGCTATTCATTCCTAACCCTACCACTAGTTAAATATCAAATGAAAAGAAAGGATCGAGGATAATGACCCGCTCACCTGGACAGGCTTCTTCCTGCCTTCATAGTCTATTTTTAAATAGTTCTTGTTAACCATGGGAATCAAATCTAGGATCTGTCCACCTTTTCTGCTTCCCCTTTACAAAATTCAACACAGTTCCTTGGTTTCTCACAATAGGGTTTTATCCCTTTCAGATGCTTGCAGTGTCTCTAGATGGCTTTCTATCTTTGGATCATGCTTCAACCATTCTGTGGATTTGACAAACAGTCACAACCACTGGGATGAGTATGATGAGTCCCCCTGAGGCTCTTCCTGCTGTGTTCCCCTCCCGGGCCTCCTGCCACACCCGTTATCTCTATTCTGATGAATTGGCATCACTGTTTCTTCCTCTGGGGTGAGGCTGCCTCTTGTATTTTGTACGCATCTGCGTCTTCTTTCTTCCAGCTCCAGTGTGCAGCTCCGCAGAGCCTTTCCAGTTGCGGTCTCAGCCATTGTTGAATGAACAGTCGGTCCGCCTCTCTAGGCTTACGCCACCGCCTCGATTCTCATTCTTGGGCATGTACAGTTTGGATCTCTGCCCTCTCCATGCTTCTTCTGCCTCGTGTTTGACGGCATCGTGTCAGCCGAGGACCTCCCATGGCTTTCTGGTCTCACTCTTGCCAGCTTCGAACCTCCCGGGTTCCAACAACATAAGTTGGTAATTGTTCTGTTTCTAAGAGGAAGTACTGGTCCATCTCCAGCATATGACCATAGTTCTTTGGCTCTCTCCCTCTCTCATGAGCGCTCTTCCTCACTTGCTCAAACTTCTTAGTCCCAGTATGGTTGGGTGCCAACTGCTGGGTAATCTTTATTTCTGGTATTCTCTTCTTCTTCTCAGTATGTTTGTTTGTCTGGGTTTGAGTTTGTGTGACATTGCAACAACAAACATTGACTTGTGGAGGATGTTTCTCCTGAAGCCTTTCAATGGTTCTTCATAGAGGGCTTTAGGTAGTTCCTTGACGGAACAGAAGTCCTTGTCCCCAAGAGTGGAGTCTTTCCCTGTGATTTCCCGCTTATTTGCCAGCCATAGGGGGAATGTTGCATAGCGGGCTCACAAGGAAGTGTTCCCCTCTGGGGAGGAGTAATGAGATCCGGTGAATCAGCATAACTGCCACATTTTGGATTCTGTCTCCGCTTTAGCCCTTTTTGGATCTGGTTGCATTTTCGAACACTGACTATTTGGTACTGTGATGCTACCCTCTAAACTTGATTTCTCCTCCTGGATTGCTTTTGGATTTTCCATTGCATGTAACTGTTTTTCTGGATTAAGGACTGTGTTTGTAACTTGAATTTAGAACTTTGTTGAGCAACATCTCCATTGGAACTCCTTTTGTGATCCCTGTCCCTTCCTTTTCTCACCTTTAGTTTTCTTCTCCTGGTCCTCCTCCTGAATCTCCCTGGTATTCTATGGATTCCTGTCAGGTATGCTTTATTTTGGACTTGATATTTATTGGTTTATAAACGAGGGTGTGAGTTATAGTGAAGTTGTGCTCCACCTCTTGTTGCCCGGGAGAGAGCAGGTAGGCATTTTTCCCGACCTTTCTCCTTAGTCCTCTGCATTTTGTTTATTTTGCCACAAGTGTGGTGCTCTCGGGAGGAAGGTCTATCTAGTGCATAGCATCTGTCACTGCCATCAGTCCTGATAAGACTGTCTAGATGAACATGTTGTGTTCTAACCAACTCAGTCTCCTACAGAGTCCCCAAGACTCCATCCCCTCACTGATCCTCTTTAACTTCTATGTGGATCCTCTGAGTACTGTGACGAGTGTGATGACATGGTTAAAGAAGAGGTCTCGGGCTTTGTATCTTTTCAAACAACACTCTTTATTCTCTTTATTAAGCAAGTGAACGACAAAACAGGGTTTAAGAAATAGTGTTCAAACACAAATGGTTTAGAAGTATATCCCTTTGTGAATAAGACAAACCTAAGGTGTGCTACGCCTATGGAGTCAAAAGGTGCCCAAAGTACTAAAAACCCTAAATCACAACTAATCCTCAACTTAAATACAAAAGTTTCCTAAATCAAATGTTCCTAAACTAGCGAGTCGTCAGAATAACTAAATCAAATGGTGAAATCAGGAGAAAAACTTAGTCCTTCCCCTAAGTGGAAAAGTCCATCAATTCAGGGAGGCCTTCTCCCTGGCTTCCTCGGTTAGACGAGCAACAGGGATGCTTATGCAAAAACTGAAACTGGTACCTGTAGTTGCCTTCCAGATACAGGACCTCTTAGGTGAGGGATCCGCTGGGCCCTGTGCTTAGGTTCTTTATCTTAACCCCTTTATTGATTCATCCCGCACACAATCTCCCGCTCTCTCTTGGTTGCTTAGTATGTTGCCCCAATTTACAGTTGTGCTTCTGAGTTTCTTTCTCTTACCCCATCCAAGGGGTATTCTCACCTCTTACTTGGAGGCTCTTTCTCTTTTCTTCACCCAGCTCCTCTTCATGCGACTTGGCTTTTTCCCATCTTCTCTTCAGAATACTTGCTTCTGTCCTGGTCTCTCTAACAGGGTCTTATGAAAGGGTTGCCTTAACTGCTTCTCAGGCAGTGTAGCTCTTCCACCTTTTAGGCCTAGCTGGGCTACTGAGGTACTCTCCTTCTACCCTTGGGTCAATCAGTTTACTCTAGGCTCTTCAGGAAGCTTCCAGGCAGGCAGTGCTCCAGGGTAGTCCAGACTCCTTCACCGAAGCAGCATCTCCTCCTTCAGGATAAAGCTCCTCCTCCATTCACTAGCGTCTGAAGATGTTCCTGACTGAGAAGGTCAGTGTGAGCTGGTTCTGCTTTTATAGCCGGACTCCTCCTCATCCGGTTGGCTGAGGATTGGAGGAAAGACCTGCTTACAGTTTTGGCTTGCAGGGTTTTTCCACTCTGGTCCTCTTCTGTTAGGCTCACTCTCCTGAGCGGCCAGTTATACTTCCGTTTTAATCATGATGTAACTTTCATTATTTCCTTTATTCTTCTTTTTTCCTGGGTCTCTTTTGAATTTGATTGGTCTAATCATTGGGCTCAGGTTTCTATTTCATCAATTTAAGTACCCCTTACATTTCTCCAGGTTCCTCTACGGGGATTTGAACTTGGATCCTCCCACGTGTTCTGTCGTGTTGCAAACATCTTGGACTTGTGCTAGCAGTACCAAAGAAAAAGGCCTTTCCTCTGAGGTCCTGCAGCACCTCCGTCTCTTATCCAATTCCATCCCTCAAAGCGGCGCATGCCATTATGCCGCCAACCCGGGTCACAGTGTTCCGGCACCGGCATTCTGAGTGGTAGATGCCCCATTGTTCCTACATACGCCATGAGGTGCGCCACTGCTGTCGCCATTCCACTCACCATAAGTCAGTTTCGGGTAAATCTCTTGTGGGGATTGCGGCACCACAATTCACAACAGCACCTTCCTCAAAGATCTGAAGATAGTCATTTACCAATACATGGGCAATATTCAATTTCCTTTAGAATAAAAACCCCACAGGACATCAGTCATTTCTGTGATTGCCTAGCCATCACCTAGTTCTGTATTTTGACTGACTACCACAAACCTAACCCTCCCATGCCTGAACTCGTTCTAATCTGTCCCACTGCTAAAGACCTTGTGCAGCATTGGCTCAAAGATATGCCCCTAGAGGGACTTGATAAGCAACTCTGGGATTAGCAAATAAATCCTAAGGCTTCCCAAAAGACAGCAGCCTGTCCTAATAGAAACAGACAGCCAATAAAACCCAACAGCCTGGCTCCAAAATTCTACTCTTTGCTAAATCAAACCCTTTATCCCACTGCAGGACTTCCAGTACATAGTACAGGCCACTCTAGTCTTGCAGGTTGATGTGGAAATGCCCTCCTAATTGGGCTCCCAGCTGCTCACTTGGCTTCTGTGAAATTAGTCTCCCACACTGCATCATGCCTCACCACGTGTGCACAGAGATTTGACTGAATCGCCTCCGCCCTGCACAGCAACACTGTGCTTCTTGTAAAAGATGCCAACCCAAACGCTGGCTACATGCACCCTGCACAGCTCTCCTCTGCCCTTGAGCTAGGTCCGCACTCATCCATTACGCCTTTGAAATATGTGTCATAATGAAAAAAGCCTTTTTCTTCAGAGCTCTCTGTTTAGAGCATGGGTTTACCAATAGTACGTTTGTAGGTTCAAGCCCCCTCGTTGGCTTGAAAGTACACAAACTGGTATATTGAGCAGTCCACTCGGAGTTTATATGTTAGATTTATTGTGATTTACACTGATTTAATGTGTTATCTTAATTTTCATTTAAAAAAGCACTCGAAAACAGCGAGGAGATATGTTTATGCCAAGTGACTTTGTTAGTTCCCATATGCAGCGTTATCCATTCACCTTTGACATTCCTGTCATAATGAAATAAGCTAGTTTTCTTAAGAGTGACCCAGGAGCTCAGTGGTTCGAGTCCAGATTTTACAATAGCAAGGTTGAACGTTTAAGCCCCCTCATTGCCTTGAAATCACGCAAAGTGGTAGGTTGAGCAGTCCCAACAGAGGAAAGGGGTCAAGGTTTGTTTTTTTTAGTGATTTATACTGCTATAATGTTGTTTTATCTTAATTTGAATTAGAAAAGAAATCAAGGACCAAGAGGGAAGTATGTGTATGCATGCCCATCCATTATACCTTTCATAATGAAAAAACGAGGTTTTCTTACGGGTGACCCAGTAGCTCAGTGTTTTTTTTTTAGAATAGCAAGGTTTCAGGTTTGAGCTTCCTCGTAGGCTTGAAAATACTCAACCTGGTAGGTTGAGCAAACCCATCAGAGGACATGGCTTACATTTGTGTTGTGCTTTATACTGTTATACAAATGTTGTTTTATTTTAATTTTCTTTCAAAAAGGACACAAACATGGCAGTGATATGTTTGCTAATTGACATCGCCAGTTCCCAGGTGCAGCTTCATACATTACACTTTTGACATATGCTTCATTGTGAAAAATGGCATGTTTCATTTTAGGGAGACTCAGTAGTTCAGTGGTTAATGTATGAGTTTACCAGTAGGAAAGTTGCTGGTTCAAGCCCCCTACATGGCTTTCAAATACTCAAACTGTAAAGTTGAACATCCCTCTGCGAGCAAATAGTAAACATTTTAGTGTACGTGCTTTATACTGTTACAATAATGTTGTCTTATCTTAATTTTCTTTAAAAGGACTCAAGGAGAGAAAAAGAGGTATGCTTATGCCAACAGGCACGCCAGTCCCCAGATGCATGTCCTTCCATTACACCTTTGACATACCTGACATAATGAAAAAAGATATGTTTTCTTAAGGGTGACTCAGCAGTTCAGTGGTTAGAGCAAGGGTTTACCAATAGCACGGTTGAAGATTCAAGCCCATTCATTAGTTTGACAGTCCTGAAACCGGTAGGTTTAGCAGTCTAATCAAAGGAAATACATGAAGGTTTTAGTTTTGTTAGTGCCTTATACTGTTATAAAAAAAAAAGTTTGTTTTATCTTAATGTACATTAAAAAAGGACTCAAAGAGGCAGAAGGAGAAATGTTTATGCTAACTGGCATCGCTAGTTCCCAGATCCATCTTCATCCATTACACCTTTGACATATGTGTCATAATGAAAAATGCTATGCTTCGTTAAGGGATTCCCACTAGGTAGACAATCTTTGCCATATGGGTCACAATGGCACCCTTACATGCAAAAACACGCTTTTTAAATGTTGCATCTCTTTCTTCCAGGTGTGATCTGATGTACTAGTTATGTCACTCCTGATTCCATAAGTGATGTCACATGTGATATCAGCGACGTCATTTGTGTTGTCGTTAGGGTGCCTAAGGACTGCGCAATGCAGGCCTCATACTTAAGGCGCCAGAGCTTCCGGCACCTGCTGAATTTCATGGGGTTTTGTTGCATTAATTTGGTACCTTAACGTCAATTCAACTAACGTTTTTCACTGTATTTCAAGGGTTTTGTTATGCTATTCCTCCCCCACCTGTAATTCTGTCTTTTTTTCTGATAACATAACTGAAGTCATATCATATATAATAGCTGTTCTTGAGCTATGCAACATCAGAGTTATCCAGTATTTCATCTTTTTTGTCTCCACTAGGTAAGAATGGATTAGTAATGGTGTACTGTGATGAGGAAGAGCGAAGTGGGGTTAGTTGGAGACTGTGACGAGGAAGAGTGAGTTGTTGTCAGTGGGTGGACTGTGATGAAGAAGAGTGAGTTGGTGGTAGTACGGTACAGTGGCAAGGAAGAGTGATGCAGTGGTAGTGGGAGCCTTTGATGAGGAAGAGTGACGTGGTGGTAGTGGAGGACTGTGAAGTGGAAGAGCTAGTTGGGGTTGGTGAGGCTCTGAGATGAGAAAGACTCAGGTTGTGTAGTTGGGGACTGTGATGAAGAAGAGTGCAATTGATTGTGGCAGTGAGGGACTCTAATGGGTAAGAGTGAGTGGGTGGTAGTGGGATACTGTCATGAGGAAGAGAGAGTTAGTAGTGGGGTGCTGTGATGAGAAATAGTGACGTGGTGGCAGTGGAGGACTGTGACAACGAAGAGAGAGATCATGGTAGTGAGGGAAACTGACTATGAAGAGTGTGTTGGTGGTAGTGTCATGGGAAGTCCTATGGCAGTGGATATAGCTAAGGAAATGTGCACAAGATTACACAGTGAGTAATAGGTATGAACCAACAAACACTCAGGAAACAAGAAGAGTGCACGCTTACCCCAGGATGTGCAAGTGGATTACAATACAAATGTATGAAAGGGGATATGGGGTAAGCACTTAGAAACTCTTTGTGATTACAAAGAAAGTCAGCAAGCTCATCACCCGCAATTGCTGTTACAGGTATGGTCAGTGATAAGCCCAGGACAAGCAATGACAGGATCTTGAGCTAACACCTGTGATGGTATTGTATAAGGTAACTTAAAGACAATGCTCACGAGGACGAGACATACCACCTGGAACGTCAGCAAAGCCCATGAAGCCTGATCAAAAAGGGACACAGAAAGGCTATAACAGCAAAGGGAGGATAACCTAATACATAGGACTCCTGACAAGGAGAAGTGTGAGGAAAACATAGGCATTCACACAGGAGCTGGATACAAAAGCACACCACACCTAACAATGAACAGGGAACAAAGGGAAAGCAGGAACAGGCTCCAAGAGACAGTAAAGGAACAGAGAAAATGAAATTATAGGGTACACAATCAGAAATCTCTCTGTGAAGGATATCTAAAGGATCAAGATTACACATAATAGGGTAAAGTCAAAGGAATAAAGAACACAGACAAACTGGGTTGAACAGGAAAAGGAAGACACTGGAAAGTGCTGACTGCAAAACATAGGAAGACCGAAACGGAATCCGGGAAGAAGAAAATACTTATAAGCACAATAAATACAAAATCCAGGAACAAGAAATAGGAAACTAGGAAGTAGACACTAAGCCTAAGAACCAGACAAAGAAAGGGCCTGGTCGCAATCAGGAACACTGCAACAATTACCAGCACTGGACTGAAGTAAACATAGACTTTTAAAACTCACTAATGAACACACACCTCATATGTGCTGTTTGCTAGCACCTGCCAGTCACGGGTGCTCCTTCTCCTCAACCCAACCTTGTCCTACAAGGGTGGGATGAAGCAGTGGGCCAGGCAACCTGGGAAGCATAGTCTTTTGATTAAAGCTGCATACTGGCTGCCAAAAACCTGCAATGGATCCGGAAAGGATGTGAAATGGAAAATATGGATTTAGAGCTCCCAAATCACCACAGCACTGTCTAGTGAGGTTCATAAAGGAAAGTCAAATACGGAATGAACCCCAAATTAGGCCAGCAAGTTGGTTTTAGTGGGGTATTGTTGAGATGAGGAAGAAATATTGAGTTGATTGTAGTGGGGTACTGTGACTAAGAATAGTGATGCAGTGGGGAGACTGTGATGAGGAACATTGTGGTGGTAATAGTGGAGTACTGTGATGAGGAAACGTGATGCAGTGGTAGTGGGGGACTGTCACAAGGAAGAGTGAAGTGGTGGTAATGGGGGGGGACTGTGATGAGGAAGAGTGACATGGTGGTAGCGGAGGGTTGTGAAGAGGAAGAGTGAGTTGGTGGTTGTGGGGTACTGCTACGGGGAAGAGTGAGGTGGTAGTAGTGTTTTACTGTGATGAAGAATAGTGTAGTACTGTGTCGAAGAGTGAAGTGGAGTTAGTGGGGGACTTTGATGAGGAAGAGGGATATGAAGTATATTGGTAAGATTACAATTCAGTACTGGGGCAAGAAAGAGGGGTTTAGGAGTTCAGGTAGGATTACTGACTAGCTAATGTGATGAAGAAGAGGGAGGTATGATCATGTAGATATCTTCTTGCCTGATGTCCGGGGCTAATTGCGATTTTCACTGTTAAGTCACAAGAAAAGCTTGTCCAATCAAAACAAATGATATAGTAAACAAGCATCTGCTTCTTCCGGTCTGTTGTAACGCGCTTTTTATTGAACTAATTAAACAATTATAAGCTTTTTTAACACACCACAAACACTAATAGCCCACAAATACTCCCCTCCCACACATTTTGAGTTAATTTAAGAAGCAATCCCTGTAATTCTTTTTATAATTTAAGAAAGAAATGGCTTCCTAAATTAACTTAAACATCATCCATCACTAAGCAGGCAATCACAGTGATTTCAATTTCCATTTATTATAATTTTGAAGTATTTTATTTTTGCCATTCGTGCCCATTCTCAAACTCAGAAAAACACTTGGAAAGAAAGTAACACAATTCCACTATCCTCAAGGCCCAAACTTTCAGAAATCCTCTATTCTTAGCCTCCCTGTTTACTCCCTGACCTCAAAACTGCCCTACTTACACCCCTTATATAATTTTAGGGCAATTTCTAAAATTGATTCAAGAACTTGATTCTCGAATCGCATAATGGCAGATTTTCAGAAAGGAAATAGCTTGGCACATGCAATGCATCATGGGAGATATAACTGACGTTTTGGGCACCATGGCATCCCGATCTATGCCAAATTTTAAAGAAACTACTAGGCAGAGGTATGCCAAACCAACAAAGAATTTCATTTGAGTGCTTTTAGCCCCACTTGTTTCTTATTTGGCGCAAATTTGGGAAAACGATTGTAAAAGTGAAAAACACAACCGTTTTTCCACCTTTTATATCTTTTGAACCTTAAAACGCATTTTCATGTTCTGGCGGTCCCAGCCCCCAAATTAGTAATTGCAAATGTTGTGCTGAGCCAACCTATGGAGCGAAAATTATTAGCCATAGAATGGTGACATTTCCGATGGATGATATGTTTTCATCTTAACTATAGGTTGGCTAGCGGCACCCTATAACATATATTCATTCTTTTTAAATTGCTCAAATAAAAACCTGCGAAATTCAGTGAAAAAACATTGTTAGAGGAACGGTATGGTTGCAGGGCAAAATCTTAAAACCAAAGAAACGTGGCAGTTATCGTAAGCTATGCAGCCATAACTCACGCCACCACCATGGCACTGCTAAGACTAACACAGGAAATCAAAGATGACATAACAAATGACATCATTGATGACATCTCTCATGACATACCATTTCCTGGGAACATTGTATTCAGTGTGTCGGGGTGATTATCCCGGGGCCGGCAGAGCCGTCCGCGGACCTCCGGGCTGCGAGGCCCCAACTCCTCCCGTGTCCCCCAAAGGGAGTATGAGACGCACACAAGGGGCAAGGTGGTTCTGCTGTTTATTATAACAACAGCAGGGATGGGTCTCAGTCCGAATGCGTCCGTCGAGACTCTCAATCTAAGGCAGGCCCTTTTTACATCAGTATGACGCGCTATCAGCGTCACCTGGGAAAGTTAGCAAAAAACCTATCACCACTCTGGATTGGTTCCCCGAGTGGTAGGGTTAGTATAGGGTACTTACGGAGAAGGATATTAGTGGTTAAGGATGAGTCAGGTTGTACACTTGGACTGTCCCTAATATTTGTTACTTCAGAATTGCTACAGGGGACCCCTGGTGATTGGCTCATACTAATGACGCCAGTGATGATACCCCCGGTGTTCTGATTGGTTCTCCTGTGAGCCCCCAAGCCTGGGACCATCATCGTTCCCAGCTCACGGTGTACCTGTCATTAGCAACAATGTGCAACTATGTGTTTGTGCAGGCAACAGACAGGTCTGCTCATAGGCTTGTGAGCGGGTCGTTCCCATCGCCGTAGGTGTCCATCTTGCCGCTTTGTTGTTGCAACCTGTGTCCCAGACATGCGACCCAGGAGACTTTCTGTCTCGTGGGCCTGGCACTTTGTCAGATCGTTTTGGTCACGTGTGGAGAGACCGTAACTGGAGCAGAATTCTGAGCATTACATTTGTATTTCGATTCTGTGGGCTTGGCTTTTTCCAGGTGTAACCTTGGCACTGGGCTGGTAGCATGCGAATTGCAACATCGTGGCCTTGGCTGTGAGCTCTCGCTGGGGCTCGTTCTGCGTGATCAGCACTTGTACTCTTGCTCTGAGAGGATTTTCATGGCGAGGCTCTTGTTTGCGGCCTACTCGGGCCTAGTTCATGAGTGGCGGTACAAAATCCATTGTATGGAGGTTGTGGGTTGACAGGGCGCCACAAGCAGTGTTAGGTATACATGATGGTGTCGTTATAGGGCGAGTGGCGGGAGAAGCATCAGCAAGCGTATACACGAGCTCTTCAGGCGTCTTGCGTTTCTGCATTACTATTAAAAAGGCCTATGTGAAAAATAACAACGATGCACGTCGGTGGGTGTGTCGGTCACCTACGTCATAGCACTGTGTATGTTGTTCGTGTAGGTTGGTGTGTGAGTGACCAGTGTTCATGGTAGCACGTGTGTTCTTTGGCAGTTTGGCTATGTCGCTATGGCATCTCTAACTATGTGGATACTTGGGGCTGTCGTTTTAGTCGAGCTCATCCATGCCACAGGTGTCGGATTGAGTCGGACAGGCTGGTGGGCATACCCTTAAGTTCCTGAACCAGGGTATTTTGTCATCTGGTAGATAGACAAACTCGTCCCGTGGGAGGTGTCTGGTTCGTGATCCTCTAGGCCATGGTCTTGATGAGATTGGGGGGAGCTTGTTTTCCCATTCTCCCACTTCAAGTGACAGTAAACATTTTAAGCAGAGTACTTGATAAGGTCATACTGCATTAAAACATGATACACATATTCTAGAGGTGCTGTATATGTAGACCTTAACCTTGTGCTATGTTCCTTAGGGTTTGGCCTGAGCTCGTGTTGCACATATATGAAACAATAAGCGAGCCACAGACAGGTAATAACATGTTTCTGATGATGGACTCTAACCTTAGTTTCATACTTACTAGAGTTTCCCTCTATGTGCCTCAGGTTCATTGATATTCTGTATATGCTCTGTATACTTCCGCCAATTACTGTACATGGAGATTGGAATATGATCCTGTCTCCAAATCTAACTATAAGAAGTCAGTGTTCCACTATCAGGAAGCTATTCACGCTGCAAAATAGCATTATTTTGCAGACCGGATTATATCAGCTTCCTGTTCAACAAAGGAACTTTTTAAAGTGGCAAAGGAGCTCTTATCTGTGACTCCTTACATTGATCCATTATGATTGCAAGAAAAATGTGATCTTATTCCTTTTTCGATGAAAAGATCCAAACAATCCAGGACTCTATTGCTGTTAAGGGCACTGCCGAGGCAGAGGACAGTCCCCAGAAGCAACCAGGAATTGGAGAAGCCATTCCCAGGAGGGATCACTTTGAACTGGTTACTGATAACATGGTCAATGTGACACTTCAGAAACTGAAATCATCCTCCCAGCTGACCCTACTCCCCTGAGTACTCCGGTCTCTGCCAGAGGAGGTTATTCCACTCCTCACAGCAGCGGTGCAGTCTTCTTTCTCCTTGGGTGTTCTTCATAGGGCCATGAAGCATGCCTTTGTTTACCCGCTCCTAATAAAACCTCAGTTGGACCTAGCTTTGGCCTCCAATTATCAGCCAATCTCCGTTCTACCCTATGTTATGAAGGTCATGGAGGCTATTGTGGCTCTGCAGCTTTCACTTTATTTACAATCTAGTGACTTTCTACACCCTTTCCAATCCGGCTTCCATCTCATGAGAGGGACAGAGTCGGTTATGATTTCAGTCCTGGATGATCTGGCGTATCTTCAAGACCATGGGGAGGTGGGAGTGCTGATTCTGCTCGACCTCTCCATGGCATTTGATACCATTGACCATAGTATCCTACTGAAAAGTCTGAAGAGGGCAGGAATTGGTGGGGCTCCCCTTGCCTGGTTTACATCTTTCCTTTCATTTCCTGTCCAATCTTCTGCTAGGATCCTGTCGAGTGGGATTCCCCAGGGTCTGTCTTTGTCCCCGTTGCTTTTCAATTTGTACTTATGCCCACTGGCTTACCTGATTGAGGAGTTTGGGGTAAGGTTTTATACCTATGCTGATGACACACCGCTTCTCTTTCGGCTAGGTTTCCCAAAAAGCGACCCGCTGTCTCAACTGAGGAATTGCCTTACAGCAGTAGGGGACTGGATGGCCAAAAACTGTCTGAAGTTGAATGGTGCAAAGACTGAGATTATGTTGACAGTGGACAGTGAATCACAGGCAACCTGGACCAACGATTTATGGCCAGTGTTGCTGGGTCCACGCCCACCCCATGTTGATTTTGTTAAAAGCATACGCATTAAAGTCCAGGCCTCTGGCTCTCGGGAGCTACAAATTGCATCAGTGTGCAATTCTGGGTTTAAAGTTAAAAGTCTTGAGGAAGACTTTGCCTTTTCTGCCCCCTGAATCTCGCGCTAAGGTGGTTGCAGCTTTGATACTTGGGGGCCATTGATTACCGCAATGGCATTTATTTGGGCCAACCAGCTTTTTTGATTCTTCGATTACAGCTTCTGCAGAATGCTGCTTCCCACTTGGCCCTGCGAGCGGGTTCTATGTCCCACTCCCTCGACCTTCTCCATCAACTACACTGGCTCCCGGTGCGTAGTCCCATGAGTTTAAGACTCTGCATCACTCACCGGGCTGTTCACCAGCATGTGGCTGAATATTGCAGACTAAGCACCTTCCGCATGCTCCCTCCAGGTGTCTTCGCTCAGAGTCTCAGAAACTCTTGATAGTACCTCACTTCTGAAGAACTCGGGTGGGAGGCTTCACTTCAATTCTTGCACCTGGTATGTGGAACTCTCTTCCAAATTATCTGTGCAGCATTGATGACCATTTACTATTCCGGAAAGCCTTAAAAACATACTTTTGTATGTTTCTGTATTAGCTGAAGGTTTTTTTTCTGGAGTGGCTCTTCGCCTCCCACACTGTTTCTTAGCGCCTAGATGCCTTTTGCCTTAGTTTGTGCTTTATAAATGTTATTACTTTGCATTACATTACATACTAACAGGTGTGTAGTAATTATTGTATTGTTAGCTGTTGATTGCAAGTGTAGCATTAGTCTAGATTCGGATAGGCTTGGATTTATGATTGTACTTGCCAACACACCAGATTAAGAATACTCTACTTCTATGATCCATGTTGCGGCCATTGCCTATGTTTATGTATTATTAGATTGCAGTATTAAAAACAAAACTTCAGTAGAACGTTTCTTTCAAGAAGTACATTTTGTGATACATGGAGTAGTTCATGAGGCCTACCGATCACCCTTCCGACACCTATTTTTATCTATTCACTACCCACCCAAACTCTTATCTGCCCTTTCCCACCCCCTCTAAAACATTTGACGGACATTTTCGTTATAATGTGCACGTTTAAATGCCAGGCTTACAGCCATGGCCAGTGTCCACAATCTATGTAATTTGGGCTGTGGTAGGAAGCAGAATTTTGTTTCCCATTCAAGCCTATCCCGATTTTGAAAATGTTGGGACCCCCTACAAATTTGCCCACTCTTGACAAAATCCCACCAAACTTTCCAAAAGCATTTAAAGTTGGGTCTTTCATCTTTTTGCAAAGCTTTGTGCAGATTCATCAAACAGCACAAAATGTATAAGCCGTTCATACATTTTGGAACCCCATTGGTTGTGAAGTGGCACCAAACTTTGCAAAAACATTCAAAGTTAGGTCTATACTCTTATTGCAAAATGCTCTGTGGTTTCATTGAATGGCGCCACATTTATAAGCCATCCAAAAACTGCTCTTCACTGACCCTGCAATGCACACATATGCATGGATGTCCTCAAACATTTGTCAAGCTCGCGGACATCACAACAATGTCCCCGAACATCACATTTTTGGATTTTTCTGGGCATATCCCATCCTCATCACCCAATACCTCCTGAGAGATTGTTTCAATTCTTTGACAAGTGTAATATTGTGCTTTTGAATGTGTTTTTACAGCGATGTTCACGGACTATGGGTGCAGTTCGCAAATCTAACAAGGCAGCTGTTTCAAAGGTTTTGATACACCTCATGTTTCTCAATTGAGAAATCGGTGGCCACCAGCGATGTCTGCCAAAGTTATGCGGCTCCCTGACTGGCTTAGAGGCATCCATGGACACTGAATTATAAAGTGAGTCTGCAGACTGAACAGAAATATCACAAAATCTTTTTATCTACATTGAAGGTGTTTTTAAAAAAAAATCTACTGGATGAATTAACACCAAATGTGCAAAAGCATGCATTCGGGTCCAGTCCGCTCCTCACGCTAGTTTGGTGCAAACTGGATTTCAAATGTTTTTGGACCGCCCCCTAGAACTTAGCACCCCTAGATGAAACCTCCCAAAACTTTCCACAACAATTCAGAATCGGTTCTATATAATTTTGCAATGTTTCATGCAGATTTATTGAACAGTTATTAGCTACCCAAAAACTGTTCTTCCTGTGGAAAAGCCAAGTTAACCATAACTACAGAGTCGCTACCGCAGACCATGTAATTAACAGAGAAAGAAAGGGGGACAGAGAAATAAAGGGAGGGGGAAAGACAGGGACAGAAAAAAAGACAAAGAGGAAAAGAAACCCTGATGGACATTAGGCTCAATCTTAAAGATTTCAGTGAAATCATTAAATCAGTAACTTATAGTGGTGGTGAGGGACAAAATACTTTTTCGGAAGAGTTTAGGAAATTTGGGAGGATAAAATCTAATCTGGAGTTAAGCTAATTAATATTTGATCCTAAAACATAGTTTAATAAGATTTAAACTGGTTGCCTAAAACTCCTCCAGAATTTCATATATGAGTTGATTTGGTTTGGAGTTGAGCTGGCAGGGGTTTCACATGTCTGATGAATCCTTTGGGGAAGTTTTTTTTTTTATTGTGACATGGCTTAAATGAAACCTTACACAAAACATACACAAACAATACACCGAAATATATTTAACAGAATAGATTAAAACATCCATTTACATCAAATCAAATAAAAATCTACTAATACAAAATGTTCCATGGCTTTTAAAAAATTCAAAAGGGGTATAATAAAAGAGACATTAACATTCCAACATTAGTCTTGACCAAAACAAATCCTTCCCATAGTTAAAACTGTCTATTTCTTTTGAAAAGGCAGTAGAACGGATCTTAGCAAGAACCTGACAATCCAAAACCCATTGTCTGAGTTTCAATCCCCTCCACAGATCTACAGAAACAACATGCCAAGGAATCCTCGTCAAAGACAGCGCCTGTCCAATGATTAATCCTCTCCTTTTTGTGGATTTGATCAAACTTAAATAAAATGGATATGAGAAGCAAATTGCTGCAAGGGCAGCATTTCAAATAAGGTGGCAATGTGTCCTTTTTGCGTGGGAATCTAGCATATTCTGGGAAGGTGGAATACGAGGACAGAGCCACGAACGTCACTCTCCAGTCCTCCCTGAATAGCTTAGTCTTGGCCGCCACAGAGCGGAACTCTAGCTCCGCTTCCACAGAACCACTCCATTCCAGAAAACTGCACATACGAGTTTTGTATATAAAAATGGTACTAACAACAGTTCCTCTCAGCATCTGTTGTAGATAAGTATATATGGAACTGCCGGGAGGAGACAAAAACTTGTGGTAATTAGACAACCGTCGCCGCTGGAAGCGGGCCTGGATTGATAGTAGATCTAACTCTTAGTGTATAATGGAACTGAGTATAGAGACTGACAGCCGCAGAACAGACTTCCATATCTGCCCCTGCAAAGAATTAAGATACAAGCCCAACTCTACAAAGGACATATCAGGGCCGTAACGTAGAGTTGGCTCCATCTTGCCCAAGTAGTACTTCAGTACAGGAAGGATGGAAAATCTGCACAGTGTTGACAAAGCCGCTTTGCATGGGCCAATAGAGGGACAGCTTAAGTTTGAGCAGTGACTTCCACCCCTCCAAGGATGCCATATGGGATAGATTGTAGCCCAGATAGTGAAGAGATGCCACTCTTTCATCCCCCAACGTCCAAAACATCGTTTTGGGTCTCTTGCTGTTTGAAAAGATTCACCTTGGTTTCCTCAGGGCGTAGGAAAAAAATATATTCAATTTTAATTGGAGGACCGCAGAGTTCTTTCGATTAAAATATTATCGTCTGCAAAGATCCTAAGAAGGCCCAGTTTTACCGGAACCACATCATTGGCCTGCCACAGTTCCTCAATATCACTAAGATAAAGGTTGAAGAGTGTGGGGGCCAAGATGCACCCCGGTCTCAGGACAAGGCTAACAGGAATCGAGTAATCAGTGGATCAGTGAGAGGCAGGTTTTGAGCCTGTGTATATCCTTGATTGAGTCGATCTTCAGGTATAGCTGTCTGTGGCTGGCGTATTGGTGGATGTAGATGATGTGTTTTGCTAGAAGGGCTCCCAGTGGCTCCTTATATAATTGAAGATCACTGGGGAGAAGATGGAACTCTGTGGGAATTAACAGGTGACTGGTAGCATTGTTGTTCTTGAGGAGTCCATCTGAACAAACTGCTGGCTTTTGGTGAGGTAGGACTTGAACCAGCACAGGATGAGGTTGCGGATGTAGGGTGTACATGAACATCAGGTGGTCTACTGTGTCAAAAGAGGCCGAGAGGTGAAGTAGAATTAGGCAGCAGTAGTGGCCATCGTCAAGGTTGTTTAGGGAGTTGTCGACCACATGTATGGTTGCTGTCTCCATGCTTCACCTGTTTCTGAACCCATATTGGTGGGTTTGGAGGCGATTGTTGGTGGAATATCAATAGAGATTGGTTGGCATGCACCCAGGAGGCTGTGCAAGGATGATGTAACCCAACGTCCCACGGTATGACATGAGGTTGGGTTTTGCTGCCTGAGAACCAGAATACCAGTCACTTGAATGCTGAGATTGCTTTTAAGTACCATTGGGTGTACTGGAATGCTCCCCCAAAGGGGTTAGGCTGAGCAGAGTTACACCAGGCTCCGATATTCCTATAAAGCCATGCATTCATGAGGTACCACTAAGAAATCCATTGTTATTGTAACAAACAAAAGGTATTATATTGATTTTTCTCTATGAAGCTCACTCTGTAAAACTGCATAATAATCCTATTGTTGATATGCTCAGGGGCAATATTTTAAGATGGGGATACTATGCTGGTTTTCTGACCTGCTTCTGCATGGTTGCAGGGCTGCAGTGGAATAAACCTTGCCTCTGCCTCCGTTGCCTGTTTCCCTATTACATTATTTGGTGATAAGCGGCAGGTTTCAACACTGTGTAGCAACAGGTGAGTGGATATTAGTGCATGGTTATCAAGGTTTTGTCACTGTATTTTAGACTTCAGAATTTAAATAAAGGCGTCCCAAAGTCCCTGCTCAAGGACCACTCATCTGTAACATTCCTGGATTCTGTAGTGTAAGGAAGACTTTGCTTTGAGCAGATGACTCTGCAGGACAGTTTACCTTACATAGAAGGGGTTTTGCCTGGAACCTACTGATCCTCATAAGGACCATATCCCTATATTGCCACTGGACTGGTTACTAGAGCTGGAATACCTGACTTCTCAATTTATGTCTGGAATCTATGACATAAGACTGCATCTCTTGTCTCTCCTGGACCCAACTCTGGTGGCTGTAGGAGTATCAGGGTATAGAATGACTCAGGTCCATTCAAACAGCTCTTTGAAGCCCCACGCCATCTGCAAATACTTGGACATGCACTGTAGTAGCTGAAGAAACCTTTTTTCTGTTGACCTGACTCTGGATCTCCAGGAAACATCACCAAAAATATCATCCAGAGGACCAGCAGAAGGTGCTGAGCCTGCCCAAAAAAGATATGCAGAGACATACGCCAATGGTGACTTTGATCAGTCTGAGCTAGTTGGGAACTTCTAGGAGTATTTAACCACAAACACTGTGGGGCCCTAACCCATATATAGTCCTGGTGTGATCCCAAACACTTCTGTGCGTTTACTTTTTTTTGGATGACTAGTGGCAACTTGAGGATCTGATCTGGTTCCGTGGATCTCTGGCCCAGTTATGGTGCTTGCCGTCTCCCACTTCCTTGTCTGCATTTTCATTTTTTAATTTGTTTTACTTTTTCTCCACTTTGGGGAACCAGGAGTAGTATCCAACCTCATGAAAAGCTCTAGGTTTCGGGACACCTCATGCTGGTAAGATTGTCCTCCATAAAAATAAGGTCAAAGGGTAGCTGTTCAAACTAGGGCAAACCTGGTACTTGTATCTGACCATGAGTGATTTTGAAAAACGCATTTACTTTAACACAGCTATTGAGAATGTAAAGAAACATCATTTATGATTAAACCTTTGTACAGGAGTCTATCAAGACGTTACAGCAAGTTAAAGGGTCTATGTTATTATAACAAATACATTATAATAACGAATACATATTTCCTATTAGGGGGGTTCTCCCCAAACCCCCAGTTTCCCTTTGTGTTTAAGCCCAACCCCCTACCCACCAGTTGTATCCCCTTACCCCAACCCCCATCTGTTTCCACAAAAAGGTGGTGTTTTTTTTATAGCTGTTTTCTTTTCGTTATAAATTCCCCCTCTGTAATAGTTTTCTCTATAATCACTGGATACCTAAAGCACATCTGGTCGTTCCAAAGCTGTACTATAAATTGCATTGCAAAAAGTAACAAGTACTACTTGAGCAACAGCCTTATAGGGAAAGCGATTGACTAACACTCAAATGGATGGAAATGTACAGCGACTGGCGTGCATACAAACGTTTAGCCTTTTGAGCAAATGATTGAAACCAATCATACCTTAGCATTATTCACTCTTCTTTTGCAAGCTGATGCTGAATCGGCAAGTATCACAAAGGAAAAGCCCCTGTTGGCACATGAACATCAGATAAACTTGTTATATCTGGCCCATGTCACTTTCGGTCTGCTCGTTCCTACTGCCACATGCATGATTTCAACCTTGGAGGGTTCCATCGGGTTGTAGAATGCAAGGCTCCAGGGTGTTTTGTTTCGGCTGAACTGGAAGATGGAGGTTGATCTTCCTCGGGGGGCCTGGTGAACGCGGCTTGTTTGCACGGCAGAATACAATAAAAGTGCAGGATTGAACATCATCAAAGTGAGTAATCTTCTGTGTGTGAGAGAGGCTGCTCTGGGTGGTTGTGAAGTGAAGCTTAACGGAAACTGTGTGACATTTTAGGAACATCTGATATCTCTTTCCATTAAATGATCGCCAGCAATATATTTGATAACTCAAAATAAGTAATTTTCCTATGATATGATAGGCTATTTATAACACGCTTAATACCCATAGGTTTCTAAGCACGGACCCGGGGATCGAACCTGTGTTGCTCCGTGCTATCCTTCCGACCTATGCTTGGGATGGTCCATCTATAAAAATATATTAACGGGAGCTTCTTTTGCACAACTTTCATCTGCAGGGGTAATTGAATTACACCACTCTATCACATGACTAACTACAAATCCAATCAATTACATTGATTGTCCTTCTATATTATGGTGTGTAAGAGAACTGGCACGACCAACCAGAATAAAAGGAAAGAATGCAAGTGTCCCTCTACTGATCACAAGCATGGCATGAATGGCCAGTTCTACTCGGGATGTTCTACAATCATGCTTTAACCCACCGTGCCTTTTACAGAGGGCAAATAACCATTTGCGCATCAGTCTGGTCCCGCCTACAAAGACAGCACAGCACCGAAATGCTGGGCAATACTCCTCTGAATAGCAGCAACTCTGACACACGTTTCTGCTGGGCATCACCTACACAGTGAAGCTGTCTCTCTTTAGGCACTGATAGACATTATTTATTTATTTATTTTGGCATTTGTAACGCACGCTTAGCCCAGAGGCATCAAGGCGCTGGGACTTAAGAATATGGTTACAGTGGAGTTTTAGTACATCTTACATGTTGCAGATTGCAGTTGCATTCATAAGACAGGTACGTACTTGCTACTGGTTACAGTTTATATTTGCATTCATAGGTCAGGTACAGGGAGGAAAAGAGGCAGGATAATACTGACACTTCGATTTAGCATATGTCCTTGGAGAGGACATAATCAGTATGTCACCCATCGTCTGTCCCGGTTGTGTCATTGTTGTCTGAAATAGTCTAGTTTTGAGACTTTTTCGGAATGACCACAGTGATGGGTCATTTCTAAATTGTGGTGGTAAGGAATTCTACCGGGAAGCTGTATCCTCCTGCTTTAACCCTCTTAAATCTTGGGACAGCAAGACAATTATCTAGGGTAATGTTTCAGTAAGTAGTAGAAGCTTATTTACATATATTGTGTCATTAGCTGAACAGGAATTGTAGTGTTAAAGAACAGTAGGGGTTTATTCTATGTCTATTAAGAAGCAGTCTAAATTAGCACTCATTGGATCAGGTAGTACCATATCCCACTCGGGGAACAAATGGAACATGCTGGGGTTGGGACATGAAGGATATTTCGGTATAAGGTAAGACACTGGATAAATGTATATATTAAATCATTAATGAGCTATGTTTTGACTGTATAATTTACTTTACTTTTTTTACAACTTTTTACCTTCATAAGTGAGCAAAGGAATACATTGTTAAATGAGTTTATCTGTTATACACACGTGAAGTAAACAAGCATTACAAGCACAGTTATTCATTTGCATGAGCAAAATAGTTTCAAAGCTATTGTATATATTACAGTGTTAGCGTGATAGTGACCCTGTAGTTATGGTTAAGTTGGCTTTCCCATAAAAGCAGTTTTTGGGTGTCTTATAACTTTGGCGCCATTTGAATCTGCACAAAACAATGCAAACAAAATTTAGAGCTGACAGCATTTTTTGTGTGCAAAGTTCGGTGCGCTTTGTCTCGCGATGGCAAAGTTGCAGGAGGATGAGGGGCAAACCATTCGAAATCTGGATAGACTTGAATCGAAAAAGAAAATGTGCTTGTGGCTACAGCCCTAACGCTGGACGGATTTGCACCAAGCATGCGCAAGAAGTAGTTGGAAACAGGAGTTGTCAGAAGGAATGTGGTTTGTAAATGTGCACATCAACAGAACAGACTAGATGATATTTGAAGGCCTCTATTTTGAATCCTCTACCAAAGGTTGGATCATCGCCATTTAAAATGATTGATTTATATTACTTGTTCAATGATATTATTTCTCTTACTCATTATGCTGTGACTCGCCTATGTGTATATGGACTTCTTTTTTCTTCTTTCCTATGCTGCCTTCTTTGTACTGTTCATGTTTTGTGCTGTGGAAATGAAGCTGATGTGAGTATTGACTCTTAGTTCATGATCTTCAAGTGTTGCTAATTGTTTGTTGCCCCTCACTCTAGTTCTGTTCCTGCTCATTTCCCAGAAACACTAACAGGCATTTTGGGTGCATCTTCTATGAGAATGTATTTTCTAACTAAAAATAAATGAAGTATGCAAACAAGGTTCTCTAATTTTAGTGTTGCTTTTTTATTTATCTAGTATACTTATTCAAACGGTTGATTAGTATACTGGCCGAAGGTCTATGCTGAGCTTCTGAAATGATAACTAGGGAAACTCAAACCATGTGAACAAATTCACAAAATGGATCCTCTCACATAAATGGCTGCCACAAAACATACTGACCACTTGTAATCATTGGAAAAGGCAGCCTCTGTTCAGAGAAATAGAAGGCAAACATTGAAGTTCTGGAAAAATTGTAAAGCAGGCACACTTTCATTCAAATGTTTCTAATCCGCTCACTCAGGAATATTTGAAGATGTATCGGAGATGGAAAGTGTTAAGGAAATGTACTTATGAACAAAAAGCAATGCCGCTGGACACAAACAATGTATCCATGTAGTTTACTCAAGTGATGCACAGCCAACACTTCCTGAGCAAAAGCAGCCTGATTGTAAAGAATTCTGCGATGGCCCACGATTTTCAAACTGCTTGGGCCAATGTGCCCTTGCTATACTAAGTGTTCTATTGCAGGGTTTATTCGGCTGGAAAAGTAGGGAACTGGGAAGGCGTACATACAGTTTAGGCGGGGAATAACTAGCTGAGATGCCTTATGTTGTTATCAAACAGTATAGCAATGCATCCTACTCTCTTGTAAAGATGCCTTTATACAAAGAGGTCAGACAAAGGACATGATGTCGTGAAATATATAGCAAGTACTTATTGACGATTAAACCACAAATTGAAGCATAAGACAGCTTCACGAAATGGAAGAGATCATGTTCTTAATGGGAGATTGAAATAATGTGGCAAATACGTAATGAAAGCAAGAATGGTGTTAATGCATGTTGTTACCTCCACAGTGGGATATTTCAGTAAGCTAACAAACTTCAGGTTTCCAGCCTGCTAGTGCATGGCATATGTTGAATGGCTGAAACTTTAACATTAAACATTAGTATCCATATACATGAAAAGAGAGGCAAATGCAGATGTTACCCTTTGCCCGTCAGCTTCTAAAAATATATATTTTTTCTATTTAAGCTTATAATTGGGATGCTATTTACATCGGAAATGAAACTCTGACATTAAGATGATCCATGTATTTCATTTATAGGCGTTTGACTATGAACAGAAGAAGCTATTGGCAACAAAAGGTAAGTGCATGTGATCAGAAATATATAGAAGCCGATTAGCAAGGTTTGTCATTGACTGATCCATATGTGAGTATGTCCCATTAACTTTTTTATAAACCAAAGATGTATCCGTCTGTCCTATTAATGGGGTTTTATGTGAAAAAGCACTTTCAAAAACGTGTTTTACTATATGGTTGGACATATTTGACCTTTTTTTGGCAGATCTCTGTACGGTTTCTTTCTCCCTTCTTGGAGAAAGAGGACTTGCCCCTGTACATACGCCCTCCCATGCTCTCCCTACCTCTGTACCACAATACGTGTTTGTTTACTCTTATCCCAATATCTTCTTCTAACGCCGACCTTTTTTGAAACCCTCTTTTGACATCTTACCGTCAGTGGAGTAGGGGTGTTAGTCTGAGAATGGGTGTCTAGCATATATAATGTTTCTGGAATATTCTATTGAGGCTCCCAAAACCTTTAAAGGAACACTCCACTCTTTCACACCAAAACATGTGCATGTGCTTTTTGATGGTTATTCCTGATTATTTCTTGTAGCACCCCTTTTCCAAAAAGCTAATCTTGAATGCACTTTATGCATATTAAAGCCCATGGAATGATGTATTTATTATCAATTATTCACAATTATGCTTAATTATATTAATTATATTGCAGATATTACAACATTAATTACTATAATAGAGTTGTAGTGTAAAACGTTATATCAAAAAAGTTCCACTCCTATTGTTTCATAATTTAATTAAATGAGACATTTTCAAGAGTTCATAAACATGATATATAGCCAAAGTGCAATGTTTCATTGTAGAGAAAGATACATCAGAGTCAAACCTCTTTTGATTCTAATTAACAGTAGATTCCAGTTTCCTTGCTTTGCCCTCCCACCCCCCAGATATGTAGCCTATGCTATATATGCTATGTACGGTCTATGTAGCTCCACCATTAAAAAGCATTACATGAAACATTGTATGTAATGGAAGTAAAAGAAATTGACCTGACACACCTTAATAGAGCGGTATGTAAAATGGCTGCTTAATAGGAGTATGGTTTTGTTTCATCTCAAATTTTGTTTTTAAGTAACATCAATCTCATAATATTAGTTTGTTAAGACTAGTTGACAAAATACTCACCAGCAGATGTGACAACTCTTTCTCATCTTCCCTCTGGTTTCGACCAGCTGGATGCCTGCGATAGCATGTCTTCCCTGTTCTGTCACTCTCCTCTTCCAGGGTAAGAATTTCATGTGTGTGCCCATTCCTAAATAAACCTGGGCCAACATCCGCTTCGGCAAACTTGCGAGTTGAACATGGGGTTTGGTGGTCTTGTCAGAGTTGCTGGCACGCACAAACGTCTCCAAAGTGGCCTGTTCTGTATCACAGTGATCTGGCTTCTGTGAAGAACACTCAATGGATTTTTCTCTTTCGGTGACGTCACTGTCTGGTAGCATATATTCACGTGTTTGTGTACACATGCAGAGTGGTCTCTGGGGTTCTCCATGCCTTTAGTAGTCTCAAAAACATGGTACACGTGTTGAACAAAAAATCAAGCTCTGCCATTTCCGATTTCCACCTCTCCCTCGCAACTAAATAGGGTTTGCTTTTCGCCCTCCCTGAATGAAATCATATTTCAGTGTTCTACTTTAACTAAATACTATATCAATGTTTTTACTCTATAACTGTCCCAGCAACATTCGGCCTTTGCCTACAAGACTGAACTGACTCCAAATGGTATGCCCTCAATAACTTGAGGCGGAACTCACTCAAAACATCTTGTCTGAACCTTGAAGAAGGTTCAGCAAAGGTATGGTTTGACTGAAATTCGGGTGATTCCAAGTTTGCCTAAACAAAACCACATGTAAAAAAAGTGGGGCGGGGGGGGTGAGGCGCGCACTCCAAACAAAACCACACTTACTTACTCTTAACCACACACGATGCAAATCCTATCATACTGTTAAGCGTCTGAGGCTACCCTTGAAAGGTATACCACTCTGGTAAGGCTCTATTGTTTTGCTACTCACTCTTCTTCAGCCTCCAACCTTTTAGAAAAGTAAAGGTTACCCCAAATGCTTTAAAGTCTGGAAGAGTAATATTAATCTAAATCATTCTAAAATGGTTGCTATGTCTGTTTAGCTATGTTGAAGAAGCCTGTTGTAACGGAAGTCAGAACACCAACAAATACCTGGAGCGGGCTTGGGTTTTCCAAATCGATGCCAGCAGAAACCATAAAGGAACTACGAAGGGCCAACCATGTGCCTTACAAGCCAAGCATGGCCACAACATACGAGGTATTTTAACACGGTTTAATGTGTATTTTAAAATTGTTAGTGAGTAACTGCAGAATCTATCATGATATTGTGTGGAAGAAGAATGCACACACTGGATTTGTTCAGCTATTAGTTTGCCTGCCTAACAATAAATATATCCATTAATAAGACATCAGAACATCCCATACACAAATGCATGATAAGATTCTTATAAGTAGCTTACAACGACTTGTTAGAAACTACTGGAATTTAGGGTGGACATACTAATACGTTTATAAGAACGTATTTGTCACTGGAATACCCACTGAATTCGTAAGTTTGAAGAAGAATGCTTGGAAGAGTTTAAGAGATTCCGATAAGATTCTTATGATAAAATCAATGAGAAATGTTAAGGGAATGCTTGATATGCATACCTATTGCACATTTATAGTGCATTTGAAGAAAGATTGGTTTCCGCTAACTTGGAGTATGATAGCAGTGGCTGGGAGGGGGGGGGGCATAGGCTGGAGTCAGTTGGAGCCCCATAGGACAGAACTCACAGCACCCTCGCCTGATCTCTGGCCATGCCATTCCTGCATCCACAGCAGTCCCAGCGCCAAGCCACTGCTCAACAATGCCTAATGTGACAACATTTTGGGTCATTTCAGCATTACGGGCGGGATCACAATCAGATTTCATGTGCCTCAATCTGGTTTCCCCAGCATGCTGATGGGAAGCCAACAGCAAAGCTTGCATTTGATAGACTGTGGAGGGCAAGTTAAGGCACAGAGCCATTCTACAGAGACTGTCAGCTCCCAACCAAACAGTGTAACACATTTGGGGAGGAGGGGAGATGTTTTAGTAATATAAAATGGCAGTGATTTGCAAATACAGTCTTCTGGAATATAGCAAACATCTGATATAGGGGGATCTATATGATCACTGCGACCGTCATAATTACGACAGCCGAAAATGCGAACTTTTTTTTTAAACCCCTTTACCCCACATATATATGCGGGGGGAGACCCTCTTCAGCCCCCCCCCCATATTAATATTATATCATATACCACACCACACCACATATATATGTGGTGTGGTAGAAGGGGGGGGGGTCTAAAAAAAGTCAGCATTTTTGGCCATCGTAAATTGTGAGGGCAACATATTAGGACATTACCTTATATGGCCCTAACAATATCTGGCAGTGATGTGCTAACTGTCTAAAGGGAACAGACTGTGGTGAGCATAATGGAATCTAGCCATCATGACGCAACATGACCCTAAGATTCTGGTGATGATGTTTACAGTGCTGAATACAATCTGATTGTGTTCTTTTAACTTGGTCTAATGGAATCTGTTCGCAATGCAATAACTGGGCAAATGAAAACTGTCTTTCATGCACTAACTAGACATCATGAAAACTTACAATGATGTGGTAACCGGTCTTCATGGGAACTATTGCTGACCTTACTAGAATCGGGCCATGAAGTTCTATTTGGGCATTAAAGTTTCTGGGAGCGAGTTGCTCACTGGGTGTTGTGTATGTCTTCCATTGGAAGCCACTATCAGCATATCAGCAACTGCTTTTATCTTTCATGTAATGTATTTTAAAATGCAGTAATCCTCTACAAGATCACACCAGTAGAAAACAAAAAGCTTGTTCACTGCAGTGACATCACAACAAAGGAATGTGTGGTTTCAATGCCTCCTCTGTGTCTCTTCATACCTTGAAACATAGCCTGGTCGCAATCATAAAACCGTACCCACTCTGGGATGCAGGCCTATAACGTTGCACAGAGGCCAAATGCTGAGTGTTGTGCTGCTCAGGGATAGTACGTGAGCTACTAGTCACCTATGCTCTATGATCAGCACAGCAGGTGACCCGTGCCAGTGGCCTGCTTCCAAGCACTACCTTCCTTGCTGATTGCACTGGAGCTTCAGATCTGTAACAGTGCTATGTGACACCCAGATCAGGGAGCACAGTCTGTGGACAGAAACAAAGTAGGCATGCCCAGCTATTTTGGAATGTAATTCTCCCTGCCACACACAAGCATGCACAGTATGTGTGTATTAATAGACATGGAATTGCACATTTCTGGGGGATGGTACAGAATTACTTGTGTAGCATGTGCTTGAATGTACCTGCACATTCGCCAGCAGTGTGCCCTTCAGATCTTTATTTTCCTTTCCCTTACCCAAAATGCTAGTCTTTTAGAGAGAAATATCATGTATTTGTTTCAAGCAAACATCCATCACATTTCTATGCAAGCACAGGGCCTTAGATTAACATTTCACTTTTAAAAAGCCATTTTCTTGTTTGTCAAAAGTACCCTTTTACACGTGGGTTAATATTCCTTGAATGTCCCTTTCCAAATGCGATTTTTCCTCGCATCTGTGTACTGAGCATTATTAATAGCCGTAGCCCATTTCTACTACAAAGAATCTGTCCAAGGCAAGGGTCCATTGAAACTGACATAAGCAAAGAGAGAGCTTCTTGTGAAGGGTTTGTCTGGGTTATTTTGCTGCAAAAAGTAAAGTGTTTTCCGTATGGCTTGGAGTGAAGTTCTCTGCTCATTCACAGATTTTGTCTGACACAAAATGCCATTCAGTGAGGAATGCCCCCCTTTGCTTGTTTGTGGCCTGAAAATAGATGGGCATGAATGTGTCTTATCTGGAACCAACTGCACAATGTTGAAGGATGAGAAAATGGCACCACTGCAATGCCATTTTAAACGCAGAACATTTCCTTTTTCAGTGGGAAGTTTTGAGCTGGCAGCATAGCAGCGCTGCCTTTGAATACTTTTCTTTGGTGCACATAAGGAAAACACTGTAAGCAATTCTCGGTTGTTCCATGTTCCATCTCACCCCATATGTGCCTCGTAAAGACAGCGCAGTCATTATTTTGGTGACTGCAAAACACAGTTTTGGTGCAAGGCAATGGTGCTCCACAGAGCCAGCACAGCCATTCTGCTGGTAACTGCTGAAAATGCAGTTTGGTGATGCAGGGGAGTGCTGCTGGGCTGATAAATGTACCCCACGCCACTTAAAGCCCTGCATTAAGGTATTGCATTCCACTTAAGTTCAAGACACTGTAAGGATCAATAAAGTTGTTGTAAACAATGCGTTGAAAAGTTCAGTGCTCTCAGCAGCAGTTAACAAATTCTAAGCATAAGCTTGTAGTGCTAATAACGCACAGCAATTTCTCATATATAGAAAGAAATATTGACGTTTAGTTTTCATTTGAGAAAAAATAGCCACAAAAACATACTATGTAGATATTTCATGTCACTGTTTCCCTGTACAGGGCTTTCAGCAATTCATACCATTGCCAACATCAGTGCGATTAATTGCTGGATCATGCATGCTTGGCATGGGACTGACATTGTCCCAGCCTGGCAGGATTCTGGCTTGAGATTTCAGTTAGCTATTACACCTGCTGGTGAGGTGTGTATGTGTGTGTTGGGGGATCTGGGGGTGGGGGTGTAGCCTACTAATTTCCATCTTGATAAGATATTTGAGTGGGTTAAAGCTCCTATCACAGAGAGTTATGTGTAAAATATGGTCATAGGTAATAATCCTCATGGCAAATACAACTACTTTTAGCCCTACCAAGTTGTTAAAATGAGTATCATAGAGCTAGATAGCAAAGGCCTTGTAATTGACAGCCTTATATTGCTGAAATATTAGGGCCGTAAGTGCTATGAAGAACAGCACCTTATTACTATCATATTTATTCACATGTGACATACAGAGACACATGCAGTCCCATCTTTTCAGGCACACAACATGCACAAAAGCACACCTGCCATCTATAAACACACAGACTACCATAATAGGGCAGGTTGTGTGTCAGGATACTGCTTATGAAAGCCTTCGTGGTTCTAGCAGAGATTGTGTATATATCATGATGTCTTATGCAATGCGGACAGTTCACGGTAAGTCTCCTTTGCTTGTCCATCTAGTGTCTTTTTGAAATGCTAGGGCGCTGGGAAGAGTCAGTAAAATGGCAAGATAGTGTCCCTAGAAACATATAGGCTCGTTCGTAAAAGGTAAATTGGTTTTTAGCATTGGTAAATTGATAACTAAATGTTTAGTAGCATGTTGATAGTCGCATACCTGCCGTGTGACTTTCTACATATAATCCATATAAAAAACTGTTCTGTGGACATTCCTTGTGTCCACTTGTGTTACACTCCTCTGTAGTTAGTGCTCATTGTACAAACATTTGAGGCATGAAAGCGGACCTGTTTATGGCTTCCATGGGTGTGAATGCCCCTGACCTACAGATGGGCAGTTCTGCCATACCATCTCGCCATTAACTAATTCAACTCTACTTCAAAAGGATGCAGTTGTGAGCCTTTCCTACCAAGTAGCTGACCTGCAAGATACGCGCAGATTTGGGCAGCATATGCATACTCGCATTAAGGTCATCTTACTGCACATGTTATACTGTTTCTTTACCTGAATACACTTCACAGATGCAGAGTACGCTGTCACGTGGTTACTCCCACCAACTCCTCGCTTACCCCTTCTCGCCCCTCTCTTCCTGCAGTCTTTGATTTCTTGTTTAGTTCTCCTTTTTTCATGATTTCCTCTATACTGAATAAATCTGACCCTCTCCTAAATACTGTGGAGATTTTCTTTGCTGTGAAAGGGTGTTCTGGTATTTTTGAGATGTAAGAAAAGTACTCCAGGAGCAGCAAAAGCACACTAATGTCACTTGGAGTGTGTAAACCAGTTTTTAAATGTTCCCCAAGGCCTAGTTTGCAGTACAATTGGTAATCGCATTGTTCCTTCAAATTCACTAAAATATGTCAAATTATCTTCATGAAAAACGTACTTAAAATGTATTTTGTATTACACTTGTTATGTTTTCTTTCACCCTGGTTTGGTTCTGCACAGGTTCACTGTGTTTCTGTAATACCTTTTTGTTTGGAACTCTTTCAGGGTTCACCAATGTCTCTCTCGCGAACCAATAGTCGAGAACATCTTGGAAACTGTAGTGAATCTGAAAATTGGAGGGACCGAAACGGCATTGATCCCACGATGCACAGTGAATATCCTTCCTCAATTGGCAGTCCCAAACGAAAACAAAATAAATCCAGTAAGTATACTGATAGTTCAAGCACTGCGGTGTATATTGTAAATCATTATGCCAGTGTGACGACAGTCGGAAATATTATATTCACAAAAACAAAAATGTGTTTAGACTTTTAAGATGGCTGATTTACTGCAATGAAAATTGAGAAACTTCAAAATTATTCAAGAATTATCCCTAGTGGAACTATCAAGAGCGTTCAGGTCTTTGATAAATTGCATTATTTAGCGCTCAATACCTCCCAGCCCAGGGGGAGGGGGGGCTGCGGACATGGCCGTTAACGGCCCGCTCGGGCCTCAGTGAGGGCTTTGTACCGTTATGGTCATATCTGGCCAGGGTTTATCCAGGGTGCAACTTTTTTTTTTCCCCCTCAGGAGATTCGTGTTGCTTGCACAGCCAATCTCCTGAAGAGGAGAAAAATATGACCACCACCCTTTTCCATTTCTATGGTGGCGACTGTGATCGGAAGGAGCACGGGTACTGCGCTTCAAAGCTCCGGTCTCGCAGGTAAGTTGGGGTGGGTGGTTGTGAAAGGGGTTTCATTGAAAAAGGAAACACCCGGGGAAGGGCCTCAGGTGGCTGGAACAGTGGATGGAGAATGTATATTCTCGCCCGCTGTCCAGCCACCTGATTGTCTAATGTCCTTTCCCCGGGTGCGAATATTGATTCATCTTCACACTATCCAAAGTTAAACAAATGATGATCTTTCAAGGTAAGTGTTTTAATTTGATTAGTATGTTGTGCAATGGAAACTGAAGAGTTTCAGACTACAATCACCTGCATGCTTGTTTGTCTGCACTTACCAATTGTTATGGAATAGTTCTGCATTACGTTCTCCTAAGACCTGCTGGGGGATTTATCATTTTTTTGTGATGCCCTGATGCCAACCACATATGGAATCAAGGTATAAGGTTGGGAAGGAAAATGGCCAAACAGTTGGATAGCTCCGAAGCAAAATGGAAGCAAACGCAATCTTCTGAACCACCTTTCTCTAATTGTAGCCAATGTGATGCATCGTTTTGCCTTCAATGGCAAGTCCCAAGTTAGTGAATTATCAAATAAGTGTGCTAAATAATTGTTAACTGTATCATGATCTTATTTTTTGCCTGTAAGGAAGGAAACCGACTGAGGTGAAAGGATATAGTCTTAGTTTTGTTGATGCCCTTCTCTAAACTCTATCTTTGCAGCTCATCTAAAGATCCTACAAGCCTCATCTGTTGGTGATCCAATGAACAAGTCCTCTGTATAAAGAAGTGCAGGGGTGTGCTCTTGCTTTACCACACAGTGGGTCTGCTTGGCCAGTTCCCAGGGGAAATCTGAAATTATTTATTAAATAATACATCCCTGGTTCATTGCGCTTTGAGTCACCTTTCATGAAAGAGTCCCCAACATGTTTTAGAGTACAGGATGTATTTCAGGGAAAGAAATAGTAGGGGTTCCCAAGGCCATGGTATTGAAAGAATATGCTGTATTACCTGAACACTGTGCAGGTGTACTCCAGAAGGACAGGTGTTTAAACATCTCTTAAATCATAGAACATTATGTAATTCGGGTTTTATAAATTGGTAATTAGATGCAAATGATGCTTACTCACATTTTCTGTACCTGCTACTGTCACCGAAGATGTGCTTTCCTGAAAAATTAAAACATACTTATTCTATTGTCACGAGTTATCTATCCCCTTCTTTCCCCCTGCAATCACATGATCTTTTTCTAGAAATTATTTGTAATGGTTGTCTTTGTTTTCTCACTTTCTTTCTTGTTTTATAGTATTTGTGTTCTCAGATATTTATCCAGAACTTTTATCTTTCAAACTTTTCTTTCCGTATTTTACTTTTGATACTGATGATAAAAATGGAAAACGTGTATTACTTTGAAACAGTAACAATCGGCAAAATGTGTGTTACCTTCCAGCTGAGCATTACCTCAGTAGCAGTAACTACATGGACTGTATATCCTCAATGACTGGAAGTAATGGCTGCAATCTTAATGGCTCCTTCAAAGGTGCTGATCTGCCGGAGCTCTTCAGCAAGCTTGGATTGGGAAAATACACAGACGTGTTCCAACAGCAAGAGGTCAGTGCCGCTACATTCTGGTACATACTTCTGACACATAGCCAATACTCTGTGAGTTTAATAGGTATTCTGTAGAAGAGGGATCATTTTAATGGATGGGCCGACACCAGTCCATAATCTTCGCTTTGTGTATGCTTTTATTTTGCAGAGGATAAATGAAATGTAGCTTTAATTAGCAAAGGTGTCTACTATGCATTTTCATATGTAGTAAACCATCGCCTTATGTCCTCAACAAAGACCACCTGTTGGGAAGGGAGCAAACCCATCCCACCCCCAAGGCGCTTTGGGGTGAGGCAAATCCCATAGGAAGAACTCTAATGATCCACGGGGGAGAGGGGCATCTTTTAGGCCCCCACAAGATCATAATATTGTACATAATTCAGTTGCTTAGACATAGTGCGTGTATATAACCAGACACCATTGTCTAGCCATAGTCGAAGCATAAGGCCTGCATGGCCATGCAATATTCCAAGGGTTAGACACAGGGCGCAAGCCTGAATGAGAAATCTGAATGGCCCCAAGAGCTGATGAGAGAGGCCCACGCTGCTAGCTTTCACAGAAACCTTCCTTTCCTTTTCCTTTCCTAAAATTGTTGCCAATATGTATGTTCTACGAAGTATGTGCCCTGCTAGGCCATGACACAGTGCTGGGCGCCATGGTGTACTTGTTATCTCACACAGGCCAGAAGCAGGCCTCCGATCCCCAACCAGCCAACTGCAAGTTATAACCCCTACAACTGCCCAGGTCCCAAGACCCCTGAAACAAATAGGAGCCGCGCATAATCAATTCCAAGATACCATTTGATACAAGGCTACAGACCATAAACCAATCCACCATAAAAGATCTAAGAGCATGGTCGTCCCACCTCTATTTCATAATATAATTTGTAAGGCGAGGTACAGGGAGGGATACATAATAGTTCAAAAGTGAGGGTGGAAGCCTTGGAAGCTGAGAAATGCGAATGGGATGAGTGAAGGATGTGTGGGTCAGTATGACCTGGAGACTCCCCCTGTGCCAGTCTTTGAGAATGCCAGGTGACTTGTATAATCATAGAATATCACTATTTACAAATGTAGGTAATTGCTCCTTTGGCCTTGGTTCGTTCCCTGGAGACGATGAGCCCAGCAGACCCCATGTGATGGAAGACGGACAAACTGGGATGACCTGGCATCCCCTATGGAGCAGGCCGGCCATGTGAAGGGTTGCACCAACCAGCCACACAGATGTTCACCATATCTAATGACGAGGCCTATGGCGCTGTATTGCTTTTTAAGCTTCTTCTTGCACCCCTTTTCCTTGGAACATTCCATAACAGCAAAGTTCTTTGCTGGCGCACCTATTTTTGTAGAAATAAAACGTGTTATCATTGCAAGAGTTTCTTGGCCCTTTTTTCCCTAGCGGGTTGTATATTTTCTGTTGTGTGCGTTTAGGGTTGTGCCTTTACACCTAAAAGCATAGCCACAAACAGTATGGGTGTACAGCATTCATCAACACAGCAGGAAAGCTATTTTGCATTTTCCTTCTCTCCCCGCTAACCTAATCTACCCCCCTCTGATTCAGATTGATGAAAGCATCTGGAGACATGCGAATGGCAACTATGCGCTGAACATACATACCCAGTAATCTTACTTAACGTATCTTTAAACTGTTTGCGATTATTATCAACTTGACACTGATTCTGCCACAGTGACTAAATCAGACCCTCCAGAAAATTGCGGCATGAAATGGAAAATATTGCGGCACAAAAAAGAAACAAATTGCGGCACCCAACTGCGTTTTTTGCGGCATTTTCTAACGTTGAAAAATATATCATTTAACATCTTTTTTAGCCTAAAACCAAGTAATTGCAAGGCTTTTGTTAGTGAGGAACAAAATGTGTTCTGTCTGGCTGCGCTCTGTAGGACAGCCAGGTCGAGTCACCACAGCCTAACATTTTGGATTGTGGTGGGGGAAGGGGGATACAGCCTGATGAGCTCCAAGGAAATGGTGCTGTGCCACTACTTCCAGCAGACAAGTGGAAAGCAAATAAACAGATAGGCTTGAATTCAAAAGTGTAACCCTGGTTGAAGCCCATAGGTTTGCTTTTCGCTTGTCCTATGACCCCAGGAGAGAGGGGGAACAACTCTACACTTCTCCATGGAAGGAATCCATGAGGCCAAGACACAGGGGCAATGCAGTGGCAGTAACTGCAAGCCCATAATACCTAGCCAAACAATGAACTCTCTTGAGTGGTCATAATTCCTTGGTTATGCCACCCACACATGGTGACTAAACACACCCACAAACAGAAATGAAACATCACAACACTACCAGGGGTCAAGTCCTACAAATTAAAGTGGGGGAGGGAACTCATTAACAAATGCAATGGCATGTGATGTCATCAGAAATTAGCATATCAAGGTGAAATATGCATATATCATTAAATTGGCTTTGCATAACCACCGAAATTGCACAGGACAAATGGCATTTGCCTTTCATAAATTTTAACACCCAATTTTGTGATTGGTGTCATACAGCCCAGCCTTGATTCAAGGCTGGGCTGCATGATACAAACGCTCGTAGCTGTATTCGTTTTCAAATTGCTTTACAATTGGTATCATGCAGCCCATGATACCAATTGTAAAGCAATTTGAAATTAATACAGCTACGAGAGTCTTCAATTGGTATCATGCAGCCCAGCCTTGAGGCTGGGCTGCATGATACCAATTGTAGACGAGCGTCAGGAAGCATCAAGTTTATGCTTTCTTTTCCGGCGCTCGACAGGAAAGTAATTTACTTTCCTGTCGAGCGCCGGGAATGAAAACAGTCCAGTGGCCTCTTTGGGTGCTCTGAGTTGGGGGCAGATGAGTGGACAGGCCAGTGCTTACCTGGCTAGCTTCACCAACTGTCAGCTCGGGCACTCAATGAGCCTTGGAGGTGCCTGGGGTCACAGCCAAATGCTGTGCATCTCCCAGGCCTGCGTGACCCTCCCCCAATCCTGGGCCTGCAACGCAGAGCCGAGGTGTTAACCCTCAAGCTGCTGCAATCAGCAGCCAGCTGTGTTCGCTCTAAATCATTAAATGAGCGCGAAAAAAGACACACTAAGCTAACGTGTCTTTTTTGCGCTCATTTAATGATTTATAGCGGCAATTGCGGGAAATGCCAAATTTTGCGATTTTTTTTTTTTTTTTTTGCAAATCGCAAAATCGCCATAAGGTGGATGGTCTGCTAAATGATCATTATTGCCAAACTGTTTTCCATAAAGGGCCGCCACTATGGTTCACATTGTAGCCTGTGGGCTAATCAACAGACCTCAGTATAACTTGAAGAACAATAGGGCAACAAATGGCAGTTTGTCGGATTTAAACAATTTATTCTGCAAGTCAAACACGATTTTCTCATTTCGTCATAAGCTGTAAACAGCAGCTTGACTAGTACTTTTGTTCACAAGTGTACCTTTGACTGTGCAAGTCACTACAACCCAACATGCATCCAGTGCACCAAGTACAGCAACCATGCACAGATGAGTTCTGGTGTGCATGTTCACACTGCCACAGCACACAGAGTGGGTGGCAGCGAAAGAGAGGTTGGGCCCTTCCTGTGTGCCCAGAGAACAATGGACAACATGCATATTCTACTGTAGATGCTGCCTCTCACTCTATTGAAGGGGGAAGGGAACACAACACTGGGTGAATGTCAGGAGTTTCTTTAGAAGGAACTATTCCCAAAAGGATCACTCTGAGTCCAACCATCAATGAATGTAACCTAGGAGGAAAAGCACTCGGAAGATAGGAATGTGTAAGAAGACGGACAGTTATAAAAGTCTAGTGCCTGGAACAGACCAACTTGAGCCTACACAGGAGGGAAAGGGCAGGAGTAGAGAATCCTTATAACAGGGAGTTTTGTAATGTTGGTAAAATGAAATCACCATGGAGGAGCCATATAAGGCAACACGCCACCCAAATCCCTGTCAGACAGTCCATCAACATGGGAAGCCTAGCTAAGAAAGCAAACTCTTGAAAAGTGGATGCCGGGAGTCCTGCCGACAGTTATCCTGTAAGGTGTGGCATCACTTTTCCCCTGCCATCCCTGACCATCTGTACCTTACTGGCTTCCCACTTTTTAACCAAAACTTAGGAAATCCTGTCCTCACTCTCCTCCCACATGCCTCCCCAGGTTTCAGGCCTCCATTGGCCCCCTTCTCCCCTTCCCTCCTACTCTCCTCTTTCTCGCGCATAGCATCAGAGGAGGTCACTAGACAAGTCCTCTCTATGAAAATCTCCTCCAAACAGGTGCTCCCCAGCTCCTCCAGAACTATCAAAGACAACATTGCCTCCTTTGTGCCAGCCTTGGCCAATTTCTGTAATCACTCCTTTGTCACTGGCTCCTTCCCTCTACCCTCACACACTCCCATGCATCCTCTGCTCCAAAAGCCCTCTGCTGACCCTCCTGTCCAGCTAACTACTGTCCTATCTCCATTACCCCCTTCCTGGGCCACCTCCTGGAGAAGCTGGTCATCTTCGAACTGATCCAACACTCTCAATCTGTTGGTTGTCTCCACTACCACCAGTCTGGCTTCAGAGCAGTCAGAGGCATGGTAACAGTTCTACTGAACACCCGTGAAGACTTGTTCTCAAATCTTGATTACAACTCTCCATCCGTTTTTATCCTTCAGGATCTTTCGCCTGCCTTCGACACCGTCAATCATGCCACCCTGAAAAATCAGCTCGGTGACACCCTTGACATCACAGGCCTGGCACTGGACTGGTTGACCGCATTCCTCTCCGGCTGACTTTCATAGGTTCAACTGGGACCTTTCCTCTCCTCTATCACACTCTCCACCTGCAGCGTCTCTCAAGCCTCTATCCTCTTGCCCTGGCTCTTCAACATCTACCTTGCCCATCTGGCTAACCTGATCTTCTCCTTCCGCCCTCACTTCCATTGTTATGCAGATGACACAAAGCTCTGCTCCAACCTTCCCTCTACTGGCTCCTCTTCCTCTTCTCTTATCCCTGACTGTCTGACTGCTATTCGGACTTGGTGTGTTGCCAAGGATCTCTGCCTTAATGCCAGTACGACTGAGATCCTTCTCATTGGGACTCCAGCTCCCTCCTACCCTCTGGCTTCCCTCTATGGGTCCCCTCCCATCCCCCTCTTGTGAGGCAAAAAACCTTAGTGTTCTCTTTGACTCCCCTTTCTCCTTTTCTACTCACATCGCAGACCTTGCCAAGAAGCCCCACTATCAGCTGAACCTCCTCAGAAGCCTGCTCCCTTTCCTCACCTTCCCCCAGAAACGGAATCCCTCCAGAGCCCTGGTCTTCTCTAGGCTGGTCTACTGAAACAGTGTCTTTCTCAATCTTCCTTTATCTGGCCTTCGCCCCTTCAACTAATCTAGAATAGGACTGCAAGACTTATCCTTGGCCTCATGTCCAAGGACCACATCTCTGCAGCCCCAAAATCTCTCCACTGGTTCCCGGTTGCTGCTAGGATCAAGTTCAAGACACTCTGCATCATCCACAAGGCTTTCTGGGGCCTGGGACCCCACTGCATATAACTCTCTCTCCCTAAACACCTCTTTGGTCTTCTAGCTCCAACTCTCTGCAGATCAGATACTTCTCTATGCAGAGAGAGTGGGGTCGATCTCTCTCCTCCACAGGAGCCTCCCTCTGAATGGTCTCCCTGCCCCTCTCTGACTTAAGCCGGATCTCCTTCATCCCAGAACCTCCTCAAGACCCTCCTCTTCCCTCTCCCCTCCTCCTGCTTACACCCCCATCTGCTGCCTTGACTGGCTGCCTGTTTCCCTCTGAGTTCTACACGGCTCCAGGCCCGCCCACCAAGTTCACCCCCCTCCTCGCACTTAGCATGTAGACCCTCACACCCTGCACCCCATGCAATCCCTAGCACTTGTCCTCCTGACCTCCCCTTAGCACCCGCCTAGCCCCAGTGGCGCTCTTCCCTCCCCTACACCCCACTTTTCACTTGCACTCTTTATCCTGCTCTTCCCTTCCCACCCTAGCACTTCACATTTCGTGCAGACCGGCACCTCTCCACCCTCTCTTGCGCTTCTTGTTACTGCACTTGCATGAGCCGAATGTCACAGTGTCTCGTAGGACCGTTATTGTTAACTTTCTCCCTTGTTCCCCCATTTTATTTCTTGTGGCACCTAGAAACACCATTTGTTGTATAGGCGCCTTACAAATAACCAATAAATAAAAATACATGGCCCTGAGTTAACTGCACCAGGTGCTTTTGGAGATGATTTACGCCCCATGGAATCCCATGGGAGGGTCGATGGCAACTACTCGAGGAGACCCAAGAGATAACGAGACAAGTTCATTTGAAAAGTAAATCCCCCAATTGATTATTCTGGGTAGAGCAATCGCCCCCACTCTGCTTCTTGGGGTCAAACCACTAAAGAAATGTGGAGGAGGAGGCTTGCCAAACCGGATGATTGGGATGGGAAAAAGCAAACATTGGAAGACTCTGGAGAGGAAAGTCTGAAACCCCAGGTACTAAGGACTGAGACTAGCCACCAAGTTGATGTGGAGAAAGGATCCAGCCAGGCACTCCAAATTGGGGAGCCTAGGGAGAAATGTATTTTATTATAATGTATTGTGAGCCAAACCGTTCTTTGTAGGCGTTATCTTAGCTATTGTATGAATGATAACATTGGTGTGTTCCTTACTTTGGATAACCGGTTGTTGAAACATTTCTTAGTTTTACTTTAATGCTTTAGCCAGATTATAGTTTGCTTTTTCAGTTAGGAAAATCTTAATTTTATATAGTTAGGTTTTATGGAGTTATTTTGTTAATGAGGAAAACTTGACTTTGTTGTGCTTTTATTTATTTGGGACACCCCACTTTGTATTTCTTTCTCAAATGAATTTTCCGTCGCTTTTTTAATTTGTTTTCTCATTTGGGGATTTTCTTTGAGCTTCTTTGGCATGCTTATCCATAGTTGTCAGTAATTGTAGTGCTCCTCAATTGGAGGGAAAGTTGATGTTGATCTGCTCTAATGCTGCCTAGAATGAGAATCCAAGCCATCTGATTTCTTCAAACCTTTGAGACACAACACCGCTGCTACTTATAGATGCTGCTTCTAGGAGTATTGGTGGACCTGGTAGGGGTGAGGGTGGGGACTACTTTGGCATGGGTGGATGCAGTGCACGGTGCTCTGTTTTGGTGAAGCACGCAAACTAGTGCAGCAGCCGTCTGTATGCACTGAGACTAAACATGGTTTTAGGCATGGTTTTAGGCAGGGCAAACATTTCCTTTACAGAAGGCTTCTGCAACCTCCAGCTCTACACTTGTTTTGGAATATTACTCCCATGATAACTCTTAATTGACAATGCTGGCTAGGGCTGGTCTGAGTTGCAGTCAAAACATCTGTAAGGTTGTAAACCCATGCCCTAGTTGTTTAAGGAGTGCAGGCGTAAGAGCTCAGCCCTTTATCCCTTTGCTATCAGTCTCTTCAATATGGTATTATATCAAGGTGCTCAAGATGATTGGCACAGCAGAGGCTGAATTAGTTGTGAATAGAAAGGGGGTCATGCAAAAGTCAGGAGGGCCATCTTCTCTGCCATCCTTTCCCTTGGTGGCATGAGCCTCCTGAAACACAGATATCCATCTATCCCTACCTCTGGGGAATCATATAAGTGTGCATATGGGCGGGTTACAGTGTGAGGGCTTACGAGATCAGGGACATTGACAACATTGCCTGGCAGCTAAGTAATGTGATTGGTATACGACATCTTTCAACAGGACAATTGATGTGGCTGGCGAGGATGGTCATTATCACAGCACTGGCAGTGAGAAAACTGCTAATAGTGTCAATTTCATTTGTTTGGAGAAGTGGGGGCTGTTCATATTTCAAATCATCTCCTTCCCTTTTTTAAAAGAAAGAAATGCAACCAAAACAAATTTAAAGACTGACAAAACACTTCTTCAAAACAGGCATGTTACAATGTCTTCAGTTATTTAGTTTTAATGTTTTGGGTGAATGGCTCACCAGGATAGGCTATTTCCCATCAGGTTGAAACTGCTAAATGCTCAAGACTTCATCCTTTGCACTGTAAAAATGCTGCCCCACGTATATGGCTCTCAGGTAGGTTGCTTGTATTGTCAGCATCCCATAGAGCAAGGACTGTGACGAGATTGGTCACAAGTCGAGAACAAATATAGAGGCAAGGACAGACTCCCAAATATAATTAATAATGCCCCTCACCAGGAAAACGTTTCTTACATCTCGAGCTAGTTATTTGTGATACCAGAAAGAACAGTTTATTTCCGCAATAGTGATTCATTCAAAAATGTATTTATTTTCAATAAAATCCTGATATTTATATTTGATAAATCATAGATTAATTTCTACCAATATTTGACATGAGCACACGCTATTGGGTTACTGTTTTCCTCACACACTAATGTTCAAATCACTCGTATTTTATACATATTTACCAGCAACACGTTTGCGCCACTGCACAGAGAAGAAAGGTAAAGAAAAGGCAGTCCAAATTACACAGTTCAATTGCCCTATAGGACGCAAGACAATCATTTGTAGTAAATAGTGTGACCGGTGTACTGAATAGACATAAAACAAGTTGTTGTTCCAGTTTTCATTATATTATTGTAACCAAACAGACTTTGTGGGTCAATTAAATGAGGGTAGGCATCTCTAGAAAATGTGGGGAAGGACACAACTAAAGATGGCTTTATTTCAGCTCTGAGCAGGGTGTGACAAGGGGTCTCAACTGAAGAGGTCCTTACCTCAGCAATATAGTTCTGTGGGTGTTTACTCCTCATACTCAGAACTTTGTGATTAGGAGGGTGAAGGAAAGATGAACAAATACCACTGAAATATCCAATTCAGCTGTCAAGTCCATGTCTCGAACTTACTCCATTCTCCAAGAATTGAGAGGTCAAATATCCCGGCTTTGAGAAAATAAGCATTCGTTTTTCCCAAGTCCAAAGGCCACCATTCTGTTGTCTCCCTGATCTTTGCCTTTAGGTTGTGTTTATTTCCAGGTTTCCCAATAACACCTTCATTTAGTCCATTCCCTAAACTCTCCAGGACAGGGTGTGTTACTTTTCTTCTCACTCTGACTATCTCAGATACTGTTTTTGGCTGTGGCAAGACCCATGGGAGATGTCCGGTGTTTCCAAGCATCTGCCCCTGGTTGAGTGATGGGTCTCCCAAGTCTATCTCTCTGAGTCAAGAGGGATCCTGGCTTTCTCATTAGCAGCCTCGACCAGCAGTAAAACTTATTTCACCCCCGATGTGCTCTTTCAGGTTCTTATGTGAGGGTTTGGATGAATTTCTGGAAGTGGGAGGGTAGCCTGGTATCCACCCTCCTTCTCAGTGTCAAGATAACTATGTCCCTCTCTAGTCACTTGGTCTTGCCCCCTTAACCCCCTGGCAGTTGACTCCCGGTCAGCCTTTAGACCTCATAGACAGAAATTCCCTTCTCAGATGGTAACCCTCCTCCAACCAAATAGTCTCTTGTCAATAGACTCCTCTTAGCAGAGGGTAAACCTCTTTAAAAAAAAAAACAACCACAGCCTCCTCCCAAAAAGTTATTTATAGATGATTAACTTCCTCCTCAAAACGATGTCTGTCTTCCTAGATATTAAAACTACTCCTCTAAAGTAGCCCCCACCTTCTAACCTCCAACAACCTCCTTCCTTCTCCATACACCTCTAGCTCACCACTATTCTCCAAACACCTTTCTCCAGCTCCTGTTCGAACATCCCACCCTAGGAGACTGGCTAAGCTTGCTTTTATAAGCGTGTTCCTCCTTTCTGAAGTGTAGCATATGTGAAGGTTTTGTACATGTGTAGGGTGAGCTGGCATTGTTTTGGTTTGGCCCATGCGTCTGGGGTCATATGGTTTCTAAACCTCCTGGCTTGAGGTTATATCAAGACTTGCCACCATCTTGGATTCCAAAATGGCCCATGGACATATGAGGGCTTGCGCTTCTCCCTCCAACCCCTTAAGTTGGGCTAAGGCTGCCTCTCTAACATGTGAAACAGTAGTCAGAAGCCCATAGGTTATCTGGGGAAGTCGGTTTTCAATTAAAAACGTTTATCATTTGATAGATGTTTCCAATTTTTAATTGCAGCAACACTAGAGTGGGCGAACAATAGGAGTGTAACGTTGTATCTGAACAAATCCTGTGGACCAGGTGGAGCATGTTCCCAAATTGTTGTTTTCGTAAGGTCTCAGTACCAATCCTGCAGACCATGCTAGCCTGTGTCACCTGTTTGTGAGATGTCTCTGACAGAGTTGTCAAAGAAACACATGCTCTAGATCCTCCTCTTTCAAGTTAGATTTGTCGGGCAATGCTGCTGGAGAAAAATGTTTCAAAATCACTTTCTGGAACTTTAATTTTACTCAGCACGGCTGCCAAGGGTGACATTGAATAACTAAAGTTTCTTCTGACTTCTGAGCCCTGCAGCTTGGATCCCCTCAAGGGGTAGGCACCCATTCTAGTTTTAGACAAAAGATGCTGTTTATAAGGGAGGGGGCAGCTTTCCCTGTTCCAGGTAAAGACTGAGACCAGTCGTTAAGGTTCTGGTGCTTCGGCCTCCCATCATAGGCAAAAATGTGGGTCTTGATAATGTGCTTATTCCCCTGGCTCACCCTGGGGACCCACTGAGGGTGGTCTGGAGTTCCCCTGCTTACCTCCTCCGACATCAGCAGTCACTAGCTTGAGGTGGCGCACCTATGACCATGCCACTGTCAGTCCCAGGGTCAAGCAGGGGATACGTGTCAAGCTGCACCACTTGCTGCACCTTTGTACCTATGATCCAGGTCCAGGAGTGTTCTTGGGCTTCCACAGTGACTGGAGGTCTGATCCAGTTTGGTAGCAGGCAGCACGATTTAACCCAAACCTGGGACCTATCGGACAACTCTGACCCAAAGGGGAGGCGGCTTCCCAGCACTAGAACTTCAGCCACCCATGATTTACATGGTACCAGGACAGTACAGACACTGTATATGGGTGGTGTGTGTGGCCCACCAGAGTCAATGGGATGGCAGAACCTGGAGCTAGAAGAGGCGTTTGAGTAGAGAGCAACTATGTAATCAGAGAGCCGGAGCACATAGGCACAAGCACAGATGATGGCTGAAGCGCAAAGGGGTAGCAGGGAAGGTTGCCGTGAAGGGCACTAGCAGCAATAACCGGGTCACAGGCTACAAGAAGAAGGAAAAGCAGACTGTCTCCTCGTGCACAACTGAGGAGGATTGCAACGCATTGTTCTTGTCTGCACTGGTCCATTTAGCAACACTGGTGTGAAAATGAGGCTCAGCCTTGTGCTCTACATTGCTCACAACAACGGCCCACACATGGTGAAAAGCGCTCATGGAGAACCGTGACATAGGTCCCCCATGCATGCGTGCTGCACAAACCATGGCAGCCCCCATACGAATTGTGGAACACCAGGAGTGTGGCCTCGGAAGACCCTGGGTGGTGACTCGATACACGTGCCACAAAGGATAGTCAAGAGGCAAGGGCGTCGTAACAGATACAGAGTTTCGAAACAGCTTAGAAAATAGTATCTTGACTCTAAGGATATCAACCATTTTTAGAAAAAAGTCCTACTAGTTTTGGTATTCTGATCTGAAAATTTCAATGTTGAAGATCAATGCCTTGTTTAGGGCCTGAAAATGTCCATGGAACACTCCGTAGGTATTTAATAACGGCTGACCCCAGAGGCAACTTATATAGATATTTGCAAGGAGTGTAAATAAAATATTATTACATTCCTTTTCAGGTGGGTGTCACAAGTTCAACCTTGAAATAACAAAAGAACAGAATAGAGGGGTAAACAATTTAGGCATGTGTTCCTCTAGTCAATGCTAGAGTATGTAAATTAAACAAGATTTAAAATTAGCAATTTACAATCCGTTGTACAGTTAACATATCTTTGGTATATAAGATGTTGTGTATGACAGAAAAGCCTCAGTGGTTCTGGATAGTGTAAAATATGCATAATGGGTGCATTGTATGCAGTCCAGTTTCATTTCTTGCCCCATGTAGATTAAGGATGCTGGGCGTCCATCCAGAGTCCTCAGACAGAGTTAAGGTGGAAACATTAACACGAGCTGAAGTGGGAGTGATTGAATTGGGATCCGTGGAACCGGTTTCTTTAAAATCATTTTACAGGAGAAAAGTCATATTGGAGGGAATGACACAATGCAAAACTAAAAGGTGAGGGCTGGAATGTTCTGAATCAATCATAACCACAGACACAGCGCTGGCCAACACTCCAGACTGTCGTTTTTTCAGCCTGTCCACATATTACAGAAGGGGAATGACCATATGCAAATCAGGATTGGTCTTGGCCCAAAAGGGCCAGTCCAGCCCAAAATGCTAAATCATATCCCTTCTGCACGAGACCATCCTAAAGGAATTGGAAACTCCTATCACAGTACAGGATGACTCCATCAAAGACAAAACTTGGTGCACAGACATACAACTGGCACTAACCAACAAAGTATCCAACCTCCAAACAAAAATTGCCCTAAAGAAAGCCTCTCTGCCAACTCAACCTCTGATAGTCAAAATTCCCTCATCCAACAACCCAGAATCCACCCAATTCCGTTTCTCCAAGGTCTCAGTAATTGAGGTAGAGAAGACCATTTTGACCCTCAAACCTTCTAATTGCAAAGGCGACCAATGCCCCGCACAACTGATCAAGGATGCGGCTAGGGATTTAGCCCCCTTTATCACAAAACTTATCAATGCCTCCTTTACTACGGGCACCATCCCCCGCAATCTAAAGGAATCTTGGGTACTCCCCCTCCTAAAAAAGCAAACATTGGACCCCAACATTCCTACTAACTACAGGCCCATCACCACGGTTCCCTTCCTACTAAAAATATTAGACAAGGTAGCATACACCCAAATCCAGAACTTCCTTGAGATGAACCATCTCCTCGGCACCCGCCAATCCGGTTTCCGTACGCAACACGGCACAGAGACTGCCCTTATCGACCTAAAAGCCCAAATAGATTCACTCAGAGACGAGGGAAAACTAGCTCTCCTCCTCCTTCTAGACCTCTCAGCCGCCTTTGATCTGGTGGACCATAAAGTCCTATGTAATCACTTGGACTCGGCTGCCCACTTCTCAGAGGAGGCTATAGTCTGGATTCAATCATTTCTTAGTGACAGGACCATGAGGGTGTTCTCCCCCGCAGCGGCAGCAGACCCTATCCCAATCACTTGCGGAGTGCCCCAGGGATCCTGCGTCTCGCCGACACTCTATAACATCTTCACCAAGCCACTCTTTGACGATCTTGATAATCTGGGTATCACCTACACTAACTATGCAGATGATACTCAGATTCTCTTACCACTTACTGGGGATTACGTCGAAGATCTGGCTCTGGTGAATAGAGTCTACAGCATCGTTCAGGCATGGATGGCCAACCATGGCCTATGCTTGAACGATGACAAAACAGAGCTCATCATCCTGGGCACGGCAGCCCGTATCTCCAAACTTAACCAAAACTACTCCGCCTTCATCATCGATGGCAACACTATCAAGGTCGCCAGAGAAGTAAAAACCCTAGGTTTTTACCTTGATGCGACACTATCTTTCACCAAACAGGTGAACTCACTGTCATCATCCACTGCCTATACATGCAAGTTAATACGAGCTGGGAAACCATTCCTTTCAGAGGACAGCTGTCTTATTCTAGCTAGAGCCCTCATTTTATCGAAACTAGATTATTGCAACGCCCTCTACATAGGGACTACCAAACAAATCATCCACAGAATCCAAGTGCTCCAAAACAATGCACTTAGAGCGGCCCTAAGTATCCCCAGAAGTGCACACATTTCAGAAATAAGACGAAAACACAAATGGCTTTCCACCCAAGAAAAAATCAACCTTAAATCTGCGTCCCTTATCCACAAATGCCTAAACAACAAAGCTCCCTGATACCTCTCAGAACGCTTCAACAGGAAAAATCCAACGAGACTCACAAGGACAGCCAGCCCCAACTGCCTCCTAGTGCCCAGATTCAAACTAGCCACCATTGGAGGTTCCAGCTTCCCAGTTAAGGCAGCACAGTTATGGAATTCCCTACCCCTTGCACTCAGATCTGACCAAACCTTCAATAACTTTAGAAAGAACACCATAAAATGGCTTATTGAGAATGCGACATAGCGTATGTCACTTTATACGTAACGTCTTCTTATAATGTTTGTACTAACCTGCTCTTACTGTTTGATCGCCATAGATTTGACTGTTTAGCTACGCCTTATCTGCACTTGCACTTGCCCTACCCTGCAGATTCGAAATGTCCACTATGCCTGTAACCTGTAACGTTAACTAATCTGTAACCTGTAAACGTTAACTAAGCTGTAAACGTCCTTATTCTCTTGTGCCCTGCTACCCTAGGGTCTGGTGCGCACAATAAATAAATAAACAAACAATGATAGTCTGCAGGGTTGCACAGAGTTGTGCCTGTGTATATGATTAAGAACCTTACACTCATCACCTTTTGGTTTTGCATAAGTCACCCTGAGTGGGGCGAGTATGCCCAGACACAAGCTATGTGCCTACTGGGCTAGAGACAAAGCTACACTTCACTGCCACTTAATTAGACTGAAACATATCTTGGGGTTGCTTGTGATCTTGTGCGGAAGGGATGTGATCAAGCAGTTCAGGCTGGATTACTCCTTTCGGGGTCGGACCAAGCCTGATGTGCATATGGTCTTTCCCTTCTCTGTAATGGCTTGGCATGTGAAGAACCATGGTCTGGAGGGTTATCTAGAGCAATGAAAGAGGTTAAGATTAATATCTGAACCCCCCAGCCATCACCTTTTTTTGAGTTGTAGGAATGACTAAATGACACTGAAATCATTGAGGGAAGAAACTGTTTTAAAAGTTATCTCCCTAAAAGAAAGTAATATTCCATGACTCACTGATTGTTAACAAACCATAATCCTTCCTCAAGATTAAAACAAGATTCAGACATGCAATCTGTAACATTTATACACCAGGTAACACTTTCTTTTCTGAAAGGATGCAAAGCATTGGTGCCAGGATCTCTAGTGAGGGACAACAATTCAGCGACTTTGGGTATGGAAACAAATGAGGCCTTCTAAGCCATCTGCCTTTGGGAGAAATATCGCTGTGTCTCTTAAAGAGAGCATTGAATCTGGTTATGGTTCCATGCTCGGTATGACCCTTGGTTGGCATGTTGAGTGGGACCTGGAGCCAGGGGATGACACCAAATAGATCAAGCTAACTTTCAAGAGGGTGCTGGGTGGCTCTCCCAGAACTTGTCCGCTCTCCCAATCTACTGTCTACGGGGGCCCCAGTGGATATGGCAGAATTGGTTTGATGGCAAAGTGAATATTTTCATAAGATAGCCAGTGGTTTGCGTACCTCAGCAACAAAAATACTATTGAATACTACAAATGTTTTGGACCATGACCATGATCACTCACCATTGACTATGCAGTCTATGGCTGATTGGGCATGTAGCCCAAAACATCTGGAGTGCCAAGGGTTGCAGACCCCTGACCTTGGAGGGTGACTTTGTGGAGAATCCTTATGACAAGGTCATTCATAGGCGATCCTTTCCTCTAAACAATCTAGTTAAATGTAAATGTGATACAAGGATCAAGACAACAGCTAGGATGCTCCCTTGAAATGTATGTACAGTGTAAAAGGGGTGCCTATCTGCCCCCTGTCAGGGGGGGGGCCTGACCCCCCAAATGCCTTTGGGTGTCAGAAAGAGTGTGGTACCCCTTCCTAGCCATTCCTTACTTGACAAGCCCGTGTTGCGGGAAGCTGCCACAGAGGAGAAGGATGTCTCCAATGCAGCCTGTGCCAGGATTGGGTGGTAGGCCACCGGAGAAGGCGGAGTACCAATAAACGTTGTAGGATGCAGCAATTGTAGCAACGCCAGTCGGGAGAGAGATGACACTGCATGGGAATCACCGGGTTGGCTCAGCGTTCTGGAGCAGAGCACAGCTCCTGCAGAAAGTGTCTGCAAGAGCCTGCACAGGGGAGAATAGCCCACTAAATCACCAGGGACCTGTGTTAATAACACAGGGCCTCCTGAAAGTCCATAATGATAAGGTCCTGACTAAAGCACCAGGGGTCCCATTAACAAAACAAGGCCTCCTGAAAATAAAAAAAAACATAGGGAACAGCCCTCTATAGGGCTCTATGCTATCCCCGCCCCTCATAAACATACTTTGACTGCGTGGGAAAGGGTGGGAGGGTTTCAAGCCTTTTTTGAAGTCTCCTCCCAGCCTTCCCCCCCTACACTCCTCTGCAAGTCATTGGCAGGGAGAGCTGGCCAAACCTGGGAGGGGTGGGCTATTTAGGAGGTGAGTGAGGAACAGTTTAGTGTGGGTTGTAGTTGGGTGAGGACAGGAGGCAGAGGACAACTTCTGAGAGACCAGAAGAAGCGAGTACTGAAGGAGTATGAAGATTGAGAGGGGGGTCTCTGGAGTGGTTGTGTGTGGGAGTTAGGAGTGAATGTAGTAATGATTAGTAGGAGTAGAGGGAGGACATGGTAGTAGCTGTAAGTGGAGGTAGTGTTAGTGGAGTAGTAGCAGGAGTAAGAGGTAGACATAGTAGTATGAAATAGTGGTAGTAGAGTGTGGTTGTGAGAGTGGAGAGAGAAACGAGGCAGTAGTAACATCACAGAGCTAGGTGATGTGGATGTGATAGGAGTAGAGGAGTGGTGGTAATAGTGAAAGGCGGTAATGGAGGAGTAGTGGTAAAAGTGGTGAGGAGGTAGTAGTAGCAAAGAGGTAGCAGTGACGAGGAGGTGGAGTTGTAGGAATGAGGGAGAAAGGTAATATCTGAGGATGGAGGTAGGAAGGCAGTGTGAAAGATCAGGATAGTAGCGTGGAGTGGAAGCAAACATCTTGGGACTCAGGGTAGAAGAGGGTCATTTGAGACTGGGCACGCAAGCTGATAAAGTTACATCGAGTGAAAGAAGGTTCCATCCCTGTACTCCCTAGAACTCTAAGCAGGGTTAGGAGACAAATAGCTAGAAGGCCCCTAGGGAGTCAGGTAGCCATTATTTAGGGAGACCACTGCATCTATGGAAAGAACAGACAGTAGTGGTTACCTTGCCCTAGCACTAACTGGGTTAAGGACATTTGGGTTAGGAGAGGGAAAGAGGGACTGCGGCACTGCCCTAAAATCTGGAGGGATCCACCAAGCCCACTTGTTTTGTAATATCCCGAAGAAACCCCTTTGGATTGAAAGACAGCCTTCAAATGGTTATTTGTGGTGACCCTGCAACAACAGAGAATTATATCCACAGGATGGGTTGTCAATTTGAGGGCACAAGACTGGAAGTGGAGGATGATATATGAAGTTACGATGATGAGGAGGAGAGTCCTGGATTTTAAGTTTAGTGGCCTGTTGGATAGGATGGATGGTCGGAGAAGAAAAAGCAAAATTGGCGACACATCCAATTAAAGGGGCTGGGTGAGGATACAGGTTTAGGTGAAGTAAAGGGGGAAATGGTAAAGTCTGTCGTAGCCTGTGGAGATTCCCAGGGTTGTCAGAAGATTGTTTTGTCTACCCAGAGCACATAACACCAGGGCCTGCATGTCTGCTGTTAAGTACATGGTGTTGTTTTTTCTACTTAGATTGTGATAGTGAGAAATGTCAGATTGATGGTCAGTTAGTTTGGGTCCAGCTTGTGAGGTTCTGTGCTGTGGTTGTATATTGAGAGTATTGTTTGCTATCCGGCTAAATTTGGAAATAATTTCCCACAGTCTTAAAAACATTACACAATCAGTCTCCTCCCTTACAATAGATTTCATCCTAAGGGAGTTGCCCAAATCTCATCTTTGTGAACTGAGAAAATAAAGACAAGCATACGTAGGAAAATAAAATACATCCGTAAAGTGCTTTCCGGTGAATGCAGTGGGCTAATTTCTTAATTAGGTAAAGTTAAGAGTACAAAAGCCAAAACTTGAATACATTTTTGTAGGTCCACCCCTTAAACAAAAATAGTTAAAGATGTATGATAGTTGCTAGCTTAGAAATCCCTTATAGTGGTTCATTGAAATTAAGAAATGTTAGAAACACAACCACACATGTGTTACGATGGATGATTGTCCATTCCATGTAAGTATTGTCAGACACAAAAATTCATAGATAGCGCTAAAGTTTTATAGATTTTGGTGCTCTAATCAATGTCACAAGGGATTTAAATTTCATACACGCCCATGGTTGTCTGCCACAACTCTTGAATTTTGTTTACGGGATAATACATTACTATTGAGAATACAACTAGCTGATGTCAAGATAATACCCAGCATGGGAATTTAGAACTGATATCAATCTGCAAAACTATTGTTATGGGTTAGTAAGTTGTTTAACCTCATCTCCAAATCAAACCATTCCAATAGACATTCTAATTTTCAATGAACAAATGACTGAAATAAGTGCACCAGTATGGAAATCAGAGTTCTTTTCTTTCAAATTAATTTAACATTTTGCTGATATGATAGCTTAAGGTTTGGCAATGTGTAGTACTGTAGTGCCCTATATTCACTTTCCATTGCTGAGGTGGAAAAGCTTCTGTTGCTTAAGTTTTATCCTTAAATATGAAAGATGTCATTTCACAAGGGCTGAAAAAGAGTGTTTGCCCTTCAATTGAAGTACATCACTTTCAAAAATCAAATTGTTTACTAAAATGTAGTTTTTGATTTTGACAGATTGACCTGCAAACATTCCTTACCCTCACGGATCAAGATTTGAGAGAATTAGGGATCACCACGTTTGGAGCCCGAAGAAAAATGTTGCTTGCAATCTCAGGTAAATATATATCAGTGATGTCTGAACTAAATCATTTTAGGTTTAAGTTTAAATGGGTCATCTCAGGTATTTGGTAGAATGATCTAGCATTCCCGATATTTTAAATCATAACTTCATTATTGGTTTCTCTAGAAATCAATCTGCATTTCATAGTTAAGTGTTGACATACATTAGTTCATGGGTCTTCCTCAATTGGCCGATTCTTATTTTATTTATTCTTATTTTATTTGAATTTTTGTCCAATGCTGCCGCTACTCAGTGGGTCTCAGAGCATCTTACAAGGTTCAAAGTTCAAAATGCAGGAGGAGAAACAGCAGTTAAAACATCCTTCTGTGCAGGAGAAGATAGTATAGACAGCATATCCTTTATATAAAATGATTTACACTCGTGCTGTGTAAGCAAGGTTGGGGATTAAGATGGTGGATCGATGCTGATGAGGTTCTGGTGTCCTCTTCCTAGATAAGAGGTGCTTTCTGAGAGCAACCTTGTAGCCCTGCATATTGTGGTCATGTTCTTCATATCAAAGGTTAGGAATTCTGGTGTAAGGGCATGAGAAGGATAAAGGCGGAGGAGTTAAGGCAGCACAAAGGAGTCAGAGATCCACTGGCTTGCGGGGGCATGGGAATGCACAGTGTGATTTGGGGACTAGTTAGTGAGAATGTTAGCCATGACTAGATTTGTGTACAAATATAAGCGATGTGAAGAGAAACCATTGTTGGAGAGAGAGCCAACTCACATGTATGAAGAGTGCGCAAGTTGCAAAGTTTAATATTTTGTTGGGGAGGAGGGTGGAATAGTAGACTGGAACTTCCATAAGGAGACTAGACCAGTAGTTAAATTGGCTGAGGGCAAAATAGATCAAGGTTTTAGTAGGTAGGATGAGGACAGACCTGGTATATATTGTGTAACGTAATCCTGGTGGTAAAGCTAATTAATTGATGAAGCAAGACGGTCAGGAGGGAAGGCAGAAGGGGTGGTATTGGTAGCTAAATGATTTTGTTGATAGATGCATTGAGCATTAAGCACAGATGATTTACCTGGTGACAGTCCATGGTCGAGACAGTTATATGAGAAGATAACTCTGGGGCAAACAATTAAAAGGAGAAAAGGGAGTTTTTATGTTTTTCTTGAATAGGTGGTATGAGAATTTAAATGTAGATATTATTTCATGAGAGAAGTGCAGAGCCTAAAAAGAAGGTAGAGAACAGGTCCTTGATGAACTCCCACTGAGTGGACATGCCATTACTTGATGAGGTGGAGAACAGATTTTATGATAGGTAGGTGTCGAGCCAGTCAAAGGCATAGTCACAAATGCAAATCTTACAGCATGTAAGAAGGAGGCAGGGTGATCAATGGCATCGGAGGTGTCATGGAGGATGGCCATTAAGGAGAGTTTAGAGTGGTGAGCACTGGGGAGGAGGTTGGAAATGTGAGTATTGCAAAATCCCATCATTGTCTGCTGAAGCACCCTGATTGATGTGGTTTCCATGGTCTGCTTGACTCCAGGAAAGCAGTAATATGCTTCAACACTATGCCTGCTACAAATTAGGATTAGTGAGGGAGGATGGTTGGCAGTGTTGTTGAGGTCATAATGGGGACGTTTTAGGATGGGCAGTTCAGTAGCTATTTTGTATCAAAGATGGAAGGCCCCGGTGGTAAGGGAGATTCAAGAGGGGGAGAGACAGGAGTATGTTTGTGGGCCTAGTTTCTTGATGGGCTGTGGGTGAATGGGTCCACAGGAGCAGAATGCGTGTTAGCAGACCAGTGGAGGTTGTTTACCAAGTAAGGGTTGTGGCGACAAATTATAGTGAAGAGGAAAGAGCGGGCAGTGGAGAAAGGAGGAATGCAGAGCAATAGAAGAGCAGTCAGATTTTCATATTTTGTATATTTCTGAAGTGAATGGGTAGATATTGGATTAGACAGAAGTAAAAATGGAGTTTGGGTACAAAGAGGGGACAGCGTGGTCCAGAGGTTAGACACTTGTTTGCAGTAATGGGAGCAGAGATGAGGATGGTATAATGGTTGGACTAAACCAACTGTAGTGCAGCCAAGAGTGCTTGAAGGGATTCCTTGTACAAGATAAGAAGTGAAGGTGAGTTGGACTTCCACCAGCATCCTAGAAGAAGTTTCATGGATGTCTTCAATCGGATAGTTGGGGAATGATGCAAAGTTGGGGATGGTAATGAAACTGGGTGAAAGAGTAAGCAGTACTTTTTGTCAAATGATTTGACAAGTGCATGTTTAAAGTCCACACATGGTTGCTCAATAGGGCTGGCATAGGGGCAATACTAAGTAGGAAACATGACGGGACATTGTCTAGAAAGGGAGCTATGGCATGAGATTTGGATTTCATTTGCAGTGGAGGGAAAGACAAGCAGACCAAAAGAAGGAAAGAGAAAACAAGCAAGAGGGAGGCATCAAAGAAGGCAGGGTAGTAAGTAGTACTCTACGAGGAGGAGAGGCAACATCAAGAGTTACCATGGTTGCAGCTCAGATGGCTCTGACAGGCTACTGGGGAGTGATCAGAAAGGATGGCATCAAGCGCAAGGCATTGGGCATTTTTAGATATTTCGAAGGTTGAAGTCACCTATGAAGAGGATAGAGGCCTAAATGGGGCGGGATTAAAGAGGGAGGTCAAGATTGGGAATGCAAGGCTTGAGTGAACAAGGGGTTGGTAGATGATATGGGTATGGGCAGATGGGTTTGAGCAAGGATTCGAGCATCAATGTGCTCCATGGAAGAGTGGAGAAAGTTGGAGGGGGAATGAGGGTCTGGCCCTGCCTTATGCCAGTAATTCTAAGTGCTAGTTGTGGAGAGTTTGATGAGGTGGTCGCATCAGCATGGAGGGCTGGGAATGGTGCAGTATCTTCAAGTGAGGGGGCAACCCATGTCTCAGTAACTGCTTTGCGGAAAGAAGTTTTGGATTTGAAATGGGTTATTACTTTGGAACGAAAAGGATAAGATTGGCATGGGTGGGAGTCGTCTGAGATGGGAGGATGGGAAGCTCAATTCAAGTTCAATCATAGTTTTTTTTTATTTGTCTTCTCAGAATGTGAACAAGTTAACAGGCATGTCATCAGTTAATTCTTTGAGCTGGCCCTTATTAAATGGTGCCCTCTACAAGTATCCATCTAATCTTGATTTTGCTCTGTAAAAGGTTCAGACACACGGAACAGTGTCAATGCTGACTCCAGTAGGGCATTCCCAGACCCCAGTTTTCATCTCTAAGGAAAAATGTCTCCATGTTGCAAGGCAATGCATTAATTGAGAATTTGCCTTCCACGATGCTTTAATCAAACTATTCCATTGCACAGTGTGTCTAACCTGCAAGGGATATGTAACTAGCCTGTGTATTGCTCATATAACTTTAATACTTTCATGGGCAGCAGCTGTATGTATTTGTATGTACCATAAAGGTTGACGTTCAGCATCCTAGGTTGTATACGTTTACCCAATTTTGCATTGCGGATTGGCACTTGCTGTCTGCTTCCCAACCATTGGCAACCTGAGGACCATCAGTTAATGATGTCCCTGGGACAGGAACATATGTAAACAATAGAGCCTAATTCCAGATGCCAGTAGGACACGTAACTGTGGCTCCATGACTGCACTTTCCAATGGCTGCCACTCTCTACTGCCGCTCTCCACGGTGATCACATGCAGGTTGGTTGGTGCATCAGCTTCTGCATTGCAAGAAGCACATCAGACGTCTCCTTATGTTAGGCCAGTCAACCTGGCACCGATTTATGCAGGACTTTGTGAAAGAAAGTAGTCTCCAAACTGCAGCCGCTGATTAGTGGTTATGGTCAAACGTGCACAATCCATTTTATACTCTCTGTGCATCTGCTGGTTTTTCACCCTTAGGAAAGTATACAGCAAATTCCAAGACCATAACCATCAGCTACTACTTAATCTCGACCTTTGACCCTCACTTCTAGCTTCCATGAGCATGATAATTTTTTTCATTTTCTCGAAATTCTTCATTACTGATACTTTATTATTGTTTAAAGTAACACATTTATTTTGTAAAATATGGAGATCGGCCTTTTGGAAACTTCATCAGTCACACTGAAAAACAGAAAATACAGACATCAGCAACGGACATGGCATGTACATCAACTTTGAAATGGTTACCAAAACATTATAATGGCTGAGTCTTTAAGTGAGAAATTACAGTGATGAACCCTGTTCAAGGGCAAGAAACACAATACAAAAAGCAAGACCCCAGAAAAGCTTACACCAAATGTCCCCATTGCAACCCAAAAAGCCCAGCGAAGGACCCCTAGAGTGACAAAAAAACGTCAGAATCTAGGACTTTATTGTCTTCCCGCTGAAGCTAATACAAACGTCATGGAGCAGGAGTCTTTCTCGCATGTATGTAGAGAGCCTATCCTACTGCAAGACCTCAATCTTTTCACTTATGTGATCTCCCACAGTTTATTCCACCGTTTTTGATCTGTGGTTCGTCTACTGGCCTCCAAACCTAGCCACATTCAGATGGTGGTTGATCAGAGTTGAGTTGTTCCCACACGTAGGGTAAACATCATCCACCACATCTCCCACTAGTATCACCCACATGACGATTGGGAGCTGTACACCCAATATGTTTTTGATAAGTGCCAAGGCCTATTCCTCTAAATTGGAGCCTTCCTACAAGACCACCAAAGGTGCACCATGTCCCCATGAACCCCACAGTTCCGCCAATACAGGGGCGGGATCACTGTTTCTATTTTATGTAATCAAGCAGGAGTCGTATACCAACCATACAGAATTTTATAGGCACATTCCTTATTCGTAACACACTTGCAGGACTCACCCTTTGTCAAATTCTTCACCCAGGAATCCTCAGAAATAGAAACATTCAGGTCCCTCTCCCACTGGGATACAATGGGAAGGCTTTTGGGAGGGTCATCTTCCTCAAGAAGCCAGTATAAAGTGGAGATCTTTTTCAACCTGATCCCCTCCCATAGCCATGTTTCCAGTGCCGAAAGTTGATGTAGGCCCACCCTTTGGATCAAGGGGTTGGTGGCTCAATGTCAAAGTTGTATATATGAAAGGATTCACTCTCCAGGATTTGGAATTGTTTACACTCAATAAAGGTGAGAGGAGCCTCATCACGGTAAAAGGAGCGTGGGGCCCCTCTCCTCCATGCTACATAGGCCCATGGTTAGAGACCGGGAAGTGATTTGTAGCATTACCCAGAACCGGGGACAATGAACCCAGACCCCCTGGGGCCTTAGGAATTCATAGAGCCATGTGCCAATAGTACAGGGAAGTAAGCATAGAGGAAAAGAGGGGACCAATATGAGATCTAGTAGAATAATCAAGGAACAGGAGTGCTTGTAGTACCTGGCCTGCAAGTCACTACTCAATTCCCCGCCAGTGGGTGGGGCGAAACTCTGGTGACCAGTCCGTGTTGTGAGCCATATTTGCTGCAATCACATATTGTTGAAGAATCAGTGAATTCAGGACACCCCTACATTTGTTTGCCTGGAGGACCTTACGTCACACACTGGGTTTCCTACCAGCCCAAATAAAATGTGGCAACTTCTTCTGGAGCACCAGGATGTGAGGGGAGGGAATCGTAACTGGGCGAGCGAAGACGTAATAAAGTACTTGCAGATCCACATTCATTTTGACAGCCGTGATCCTACCCAACCAGAATAATTCCATACTCTATCGTTTCATCTCCTCCCCTAATGCATCCAGTAGAGGGGGGAAATTCTCCCGGAGCAGTGTGCTATATCTATACGATGTGTCAATTTGACACCTAAATAGTAGATGATCTCCTCGTTCCATCTTAATGGGAAATCCTGTATGATCGTGGACAAGACTTCCTGAGATTCTGAAACATTGAGGCCAACCGACTTGTTCGGATTAATGGAATATGCTGTAACCTCTCTGAAAGCCTCAAGGTATGCAAGGAGAGCAGGAAGAGTATTCTGGGTATCGAACATTGTCACAAAATGTAATCTGCATATAGCACAGCATTTTGCTCTGACTGACTCACACAGATCCCTCTAATATCTAAATTCATCTGAATTCGCTTCACCAAAGGTTCCATGATCAAAGCAAAAATCAAGGGGGAGAGAGGACACCCCTGACTGACTCATGCCCCTCAATATGTTAAGAAAAGGTGACCATTGACCCTGACCCTCGACCTGGGGAAAGTACAACCTTCTGAGATTAAGCAAATAAAGTGTTCTCCAAAGCCATATGCATGAACATGCCAGCACATTCATGGGCTTGCCAGATTGCCTGGCATATCCTATGATATCGACCACACACCTCATATTGTCCTGTGTGTTATGGACCCGGATAAAGCCACTATGATCTGGGTTAATTATGACGGGGAGAACCCTCATCAGTCTTACAGAAATATAGAGATTTTCGCCTCCAAGTTAAGCAAAGCAATTGGACAATATGATTCACACTCAGTGGGGTCCTTTGCTGGTTTCAGAAGAAATGTAGTGACAGACTTGCTTCATTGTATCAGTCACCATACCAGTCTCCTGAAAGGAATTGAATAGGGACAAGAGCAGTGTGAGCAATTGATCCTTGAAAGTTCTATAAAAGAAGGGCATCAAGCCAATCAGGACCCGGGGCTTTGGAACCCAAAAGAGAGTGAATAGCCCCCAACATCTCCTTCTCAGTAATCTGGTAGTCCAATTCCTCTTGGGTTGGAGGAGAGATTCTAGGAAGGGAAGCCTGTTTGATATACTTCTGTTGTGCCTCCAGGGATAAGTATCCCCTGGCTAGAAACTCCCTTTAGAAAGACGAGAAGGCTTTGAGCTTCACACCCTCAGAGTACTGAAGGGAGCCCTCCGTATCCCTGACACTTGAGACATAATTCTTAGTGTTCAGCAAATTCAACTTATACACCAATAGCTTGTTGGCCTTTTTGCCATGTGATTAATAGTACTGTTCAGTGCGAAGCAAGGAGGAGGCCGTTTCAGCCGCCTGAATAGCTTTCCGGTTGTACGTAGCCAGTCACACCTACCTATATGCTTTGTTGTATGCCGGGTGAGGATGTATCAAAGATTATATTTCCAAGCATTCCTCAGACGGCTTCCTAGTGCAAAAATAGGCAGAACGGCTGATGAATTCCCCCACTGACCTCCCTGACAACAGCCTTCATCGCTTCCCAAATGACTTTGGATACACCAGACCATGCATTATCAGAGAATTTCTTTTCGATCACTCTAGTGATCCCATGATGGGTCACAAGGTCTTGGAGAAGGGGATAGTACAATCTTCATTCCTGGGTGGGTGAGGGAGATATCTTATTTATTCTGATCAAAGCAGTGACCGTTCGATGATCTGACAACAACCGAGCACCTATTCTTACACTGTCTATGAATTGGGATCAGTGATGACGAGAGCAAGAGCAGATCTAGCCAGAGTAAACTCCCATGATGATGAGGTAAATGTGAATAATGCCTCTCTTTGTCGTGGAAGGACCTCCAAGACTACACCCGGCTCAACTCTCAAATAACTATCACCAGGGCCAAGGCATTCCTGAAATCCGCTGAAGAGGGAAGCAAGTGTTTATCCACTGTGGGGTCTGGCACAAGATTGAAGTTGCCCCCCAATAGAACTTCAACAATGACAATGGAGGCCAGGTATGGAAGAAGGGAAAATAGAAAATCACTCTGGCCCTCATTCCGGAGGTAGAGGGGCACCAGGGTCATAACATGACTAAATAAGCAACCCTTGACCAAGCAAAATCTTTTGTTGGGATCCCTCATCACCCCCAAAGAGATGAAAGGCTTATCTTTAGAGATCAACATCGCCATACCCTTCTTTTTTGATGAGCAAGAGGCAAAGAACTGAGTGGGCAATGGCAAAGAACTTGCTGTGGAGCCTTTTCAACACACAGCCAGTAAATAGGTCCCCTGAAGCAGTAACATGTTGGCATCAGACGAATGGAACTAGTTCATTATGAATGTACTGTTGACCAGAGAGTTAATCTCCTGAACATCAAGGGTAACTAACTTGAATGTTTCCATTTAGGCCGAATGTGAGTACAAAATATCTAAAACATACGATACTAGCAGACCTAGCTGACAGCCTCACCATGCCAAAGAGCCCCGGTGTCCAAGTTTGCAACTGTGCATATTCCAAGTGATATTTTCATGCTAAGGTACTAAACTAAACAGACTAACCACAAAAACCAAGCCCAATGCCTGTCTGGACAACTGGGCACAGAACAGAGTTGCCCCTCGGTGCCCCCCCAAGACATCCCCCAAACCAAATCCATAAACATTGACGAAGAGAGATGCATGAGGTGTTGGATTCCACCTCCCCCTCTGAGCTGAAGGACTGGTTATAACTCCCCAATCGGTGTTAATGACCACTCAGAAAAAGCTCCACCAGGGCAGCGATCAAGTTGACAAAGGTTGAAAGTCAGTGTTCCACACTACTAGCTGCCTCAGACCGCGATGGACCCCTCACTCCACCAGTTCTCCTCCTCGCCTTAGACCTACCAACCGTTGCCCAAGTAACAGCCTGAGAGCGTCATGGCAATGGGGCCTCCACTGGCTTGTCACTAGGCAGAGGTGGGGAGGAGACCAGCGACTCAGGATTCATTACAAGCATCACATCCTACATTGAGTTGACCACCTTTCGATCCCCATCCATCGGGTATATCACAGAGCAAGGTAATCCCCATGTATCCATCAATCAATATTTATTTCAAAGCATAGCTCCATACAAAGATAAAAACTTTTAAAAATTCAAATTGCATTCAGTTAATAAATCACAATACAATAAAATTCCATAGAAAAATCCAAAGTAGATATCTCATTACAGACGCAATCTATTTTGCAACAAATCCACAAGAAGCTGCTTTGATGCTTTTAAAAAAACATGTAAACAGCCACTGCTACCTCTCTGGATGATAAAGAGAGTATACTTTGCAATGCCTCTTTAGTCGGCCACCAATTTAACCTCATTAGAACTGAATTTAAAACTTTTTTCATGGTGCATAGAACGACGAACATAAAAACTATAAAAATGTCATATCATGAGTTAGTCAAATTACAAGGACAGCAAATAATTGATTTCTGATCCATATGTATGCTGCCACAGACCCCAATTAGTGATAGAAGACGGCTAGCCCTCAGATTAAATAAAACACTCCTTATTCGCTTTTGGTAAAACCAATGCATATATTCAGTGTTAAGCCTGCTACATCCATGATCAAAATACTTGGAGACCGACCAGTTCTTCATTTCAATGAGGGTACACTGCTCCATTCAGTGCTTTATGTATTTTTCCCTAACTAAGTTAATATCGATTCTAGAGACGTTTGCTGGGCGCCGTACATTCTCGGCAGACCAAGAGTATCAAGTGTTCTGCCCAGTTTCCTAAACCAGTTAATCTTTCTGCAGATGTCTGAGGACATCACTTCTTGTAAAATATAATGAGTTAGGTGAGTCTCGGTTTTCGACCATGTTCTCATCCAGAAAAACACCGGTTTTAGGCTTTTGTGGTCTATCATATAATCTAGCCTTAGTTGTTGGTGGAGCAAGTGAGGTGAGGAGCTCCTAACAATCCCCAAAATTCACTGCAAGAAATAGTTTTCTTTGACCTGGATCGATTGAGTGGGACACATGCCCCAGTCTTCTGTGCCATAAATACACGCTGCGACTGGTTTAGCATGGTAAATGTTGGTTTAATGGTTAAACCATCCATCTCCAGGCCAAATCTATATAATGCGCTGCGTGCCTGAGAGAATTTTTGTGTGGCCTCTACAATGTGGTCTGACCAGTTAGCCCTGCTACTAAAGGTCACCACTAGGTAAGGGACATTTTTCACAGAGTCAAGTTTTTGTCCTGATACTAGAATGGGGTTGTTGTTTTTCAGTCTGCAGACTCACTCGCACAATCTTGGGTTTCTTTATTTTTATTGACAGATCTTTACTGCCCATGTATTTAGCATAGGCAAGAACAAGATTTTGTAATGCGTAGTGGAGTACGCGTCAGCAAAACTTCATCGTCTGCCTAGGACAAGACAGTAATGTTCTCCCACTACACTTGGTGTATCCTTTGTGGATTGTTTCAATTAATTTGCCAAACTGCTGACGTATAGTTTGAATAGTAGGGGAGCAAGTACACATCCTTGTCTAAATTCACATAAAATGTCAAACGCAGGGGCTACTTTTCCTACTTTATCCAACCTTACCGCTGCTTTCAGGCTGGTGTGTAAAGAAATACGTGTTTTCGCGCAGCCAAGATATGAAGTCCTAAAAAGTCCTTCTTTTGGATAACATGGAGGGAGCCAGATCTTGGAGAAGTATGAGCTTGAACTCATTGAAAGACAGATGCGACCGAGAATGCTCTTCTTGCATTATGTTTTTTTTGCAAAAATGCACTCTCGTCAAGACGTTGGGTATAAACTGGTCACGCAATTAGATTGCGGAATGCATCCGATGTTTCCGATCCAGTTCCATTTTGCCTGCTACTAGATGTTCTGAACCAGCCAGAAGAGTGTTGAAAAGCTCCTGGACATAGGACTTCAGCTCGGAAGGCTTAACTTTGATCAGGACAACGCACAGATCTGAATGTTATTTCTCTGTGACCTTTTTTCAGAATCTTCCTATCTCAACTGGAGGCACCTCTGTTGTTCCTCCATCATTGAAATTATGTTGTCAAAAAGCGAAAGTTCAGAACTGATCTTGGAGGTAGAATTTTCACTATTTCCTATGCAAGATTTGGGTCCATCAAACCTCATGTCAATAGCTGCCCTTTCCTGGGTAATCTCGGATACCGAGCCTTGGATTTCCACTTTGATTACAGCCAGCAGTTGAAGGAGGTAAAGCTTTGTGGCAATTATAGTCCCTTGTCCGATGGTAGCTTCACCTGTGCATCTGAGGAGGATTCAGCTTACGTGACCTTTCCTGGTTTTGCATCATAGCAATGACATTGGTAGTTTTGTTGGGCTTAGAAGCCATGTTGGGAGAGGTAGGGAGGGGGTGAAAAGGGCTCCTTATCACCGAGCGGACAAAGAAAAGCAGGATAAAGCAGAGGGAAGGCACGCCCTCACATGAAGTAGGGAAAATATAATGTGGTGGAGATACAGGGTCACTTCCCTGGAGATGGGGCCTCCCCTGCAGACAAACCAGTGGTACCAGTCGCTCCTTGTGCAAGCATGTGCCATGGGAGCACAGAAGTGAGGAGCAGGTTTCTTGCCATTAACATGGCCTCCCCCGGGATCTCACAAAGTCTGAGGCCTCTGCCTCATCCCCTCGAGGCCACAGCAACAAGCAAGTCGAGGGAACCAGGAAAACGCTGGAAGAAAATATCAATGACCCACTCCTTGAGGCACCACTCACTGCACAAGCCCAAATACCCCAGTCACCTGAGAAAGGGGTGGGGGGAGCACCAGGTGCCAAACATGACCAGCCCCTCCTCCAGAGGGACCCAAATTCAATGCTGTGGAGTCTGTGGACCACCGCAGGGCAGGGAGCCTGCTCCTCTGAGATGCAGTATTAATTCACTCCACCATCCAGACACAGCTTCGGGGGGCCTTGGGAGCTCCAAGTGCTAGGAAGATCAATGGCAGCCAGAGGGGAGCAGGAAGTCAGGAGGAGTGCCCTCAGATGGCTCCTACATCACCCCGCCTCCTCCTCACAGCATCAGCCAGTAGCACAGTCGCCATCTTGGGCCAAGGCTCTAGAGCAAACCTCTGTGTACGCCGACCTCTAACCTGGTGGGAAATTAACTTCTCCGAGGGCGTCAGAGCTCCTAGGTGTGTCCCGACTTCATATGGGTCAAGAATGGCTCATGAGGGACCCGCAGGAGCGCCATGGGGCAGCATCGATACACAGTTTCACAGAGCCCACATTAGGCATGACCAGCCCAGTTCTCAGCCAAAACACGCCCCAAGAGATTAGCATTTTAATAAAATTGCATATTAGTTTGAAATAATTATACCTTTTATATGCATTGATCTATGTAGGATTCATTTTAGCTTAGCTCATTTTAAGGTTACCGGTTATCCAATGCGGTTTGAAAACTAGACAGTTATTGGAAAATATTAGCCATATGAGAGTGAAGTTGGGGCTGCGACCAGATGGGGAGAACCTGCAGAGTCAGAATTCAGCCTACATAAAATTCCAAAATGTTTCCAAAGATTGTAGGAATGGTTGCACCTCTCACTCCTCAAGTACAATAGGTCTCCCCACAGGTATGGTGTTTTTTAATGCAACTTTCTATGCACTATTGCGCAGGTACACATGTTTGGATTTCTTAAAACCCTGTTTATTTAAAATAACTATTGTACACAGAACACAAATAGGTTTATTATAAGCATGTAATGCCAATATGGTTAGTTATTTTTGTAACTGAATGTGCTCCTTTTGTATCACCCTACTCCTAAGGCAGTGTAGGTATGGTTATACGTGAGCTAATTTTGTATTTTGTTTAATGATAGTCCAGTTATAGATGTTTGGCATTTCAGTGTGTGTGTTTTCAATTCTTTGGGCCTGATTTACAAAAGTGTTTTTCAGTTGGAAGCCCCCATTGAAAAATGCTTTGTACATCAGGTCCTTTATCTCTTAATGGCTTAATCATTTTGAAATGAATCCTTCATGTCATCATAATTTGTGTTGATGGGTGTGTGCTCAGTCAACTAGCAAAACTATCACCCTTGAGTGTCAGTGACTAGCTGATCGATGGGCTTGCTCATCTGCACCAGGGGTCTGCAACCAACCGCTCTGCAGATGTTTTGGGCTATGACTAGTATGATCTATTCTGGATAGGGAGTTAAAGGGTCAAACATCTGGAACGCTACTGGTTACAGGCCCCATGGTCTACGCCACCAACTATTCCCCTCTAACTCTGGGGCCAGCAGTGTCCTTCCAACTGATCAATTGCTTTGTCTCTCTTTCTTTCAGAATTGAATAAAAATCGACGGAAGCTCTTTGAACCTGCAAACATACGCTCAGCGTTTTTAGAAGGAGGTGCTAGCGGAAGGCTTCCACGCCAGTATCACTCAGACATTGCTAGTGTCAGTGGCCGATGGTAGCAGGGATCCCATGGTGCACAAACATTACAAAGACTTGTGGAAATCTGTGGACAGCCTTCCCAGCACACTACTTTCAGCACTTCGGAGGAAGTTTGGAAAGGACCAAAGCATTTTGTCTATGGAAGAAATAGTGCCAAAAAATGCAAAGACGTGTCTTAGAAAACGCCAAATGTGGATTACATGTGTTCCTTTTTAGACTGGACTTAATTGCAAGCCAAGCCTAGTTTTTGTTAAATATTTTATTTTCTCTAATTACATTGTATGCACTGAAATGTCTAATAAATGAAGGAGGAGCGGACAGCTGGGACGCCAGGAGGCGTGGCCTTTCGTTATATCAAGAAGTACTTTTCTGGCCCTTGTTAAAACAATTATTGAGGTCTTTCTGCACTTTACATGTTCTGATATTCTTGTCCTGTGGAAATTATGTGTCTGTCTCGCTCATTGCCACTTTACAATTGTACTGGCACTTATCCTGTCTAATCACACTTTTCGAAATTAGGCCAGGTTGCACCACTTCTTATTTGTTCTATGCAGATGTGTATTCTGTATATCATATGGGAAGCAATGCAAGTAATAGCAAGCCCACGGAAATGTCCCTTAATTTAAATTGCAACAAACGCTTACAATGAAACACGTTCACTGTAAGAGACTCAATGAAAGACCAAAATGGACCTTCCATTATTATATGTTTGTATTCCTTATATGTATTGCTACCTATAAAGGTAAAATGGATTTTATTTGCTATTTCAAAGCAATGTGCTATTTTTTATTATGCTGCCACTTACAAGACATGTATTGATAGTAATAGTAAACCTTTTTTAGCTCAAAAACATAAACCTACATAAATACAGAGATGTAAAGAACAACTCTGTTTGAGAATGAAATGAGATTTATCATAAGGTTTTTGATCCGTTGAATGACAAGACGAGACTAATATTATTTGACAAGACATCACTGTTGCCATTATAATGATGCCACTTCCTGAAAATGAACAAAGGTACTTGGGTGGCTTGAAAGCAGTAACGTTGTTAGTAGTCTAGTGTAATTTAGTCTTTTCAAATTGTTGGCTCATAAGAGTGCGACAAAGGAGTTGATCTACTTCAAAAAGAATGTGTTTAATGACAGGAGAACCCCATACTGGAAATGGCTTTACCGCAGTATTGCCATCTTTAACTGTGAAAAGCCAATGTGTTTGTGTTACGGTTCCATTTTATTTTGTACCTGATATTTTGAACCCGGAATCATGAAGGTGTTTTTTTTTTAAGGAGGAGAAAAATTGTTTAACCTCTATGCAATGTTGCTTCCAAACAATTACTATTCTTTGAATGCATTCCCACAGGAGATTTTGTGAAATGTGTGTACTGTAATATGTTTTGTTTTTTCATATTTTAACATTTTAAGGATGATCACAAACCACTGTAAAGTGTTTTAAATGGAGGCATTAAATGACCACTTGCAGTAGTTTTAAATGCAATATTATGGTGGGGGTGACACGTTTGAGGCACTTGTGAAAACTAATCTTTGGTTAATTAAAAGAATCTGCACAAGAAACCACACAAAGGGAACACTTTTGACATTAAAAAATTACTGGTTACTTTATAGACTTTGATGAATGCAGTGGCCTAACGATCAAGAATAGTTCAAAATATGATACTAAACACTTTTTGTTTGTAGCTGTTTCTCATGGTTCTCTTAAATGTTTTTATATACACAAATTACAATTATTGTATTTGATATTCTTGGAACAGCTACTTGATTTATACATACATTGCTTACATAAAGTGCACATTCTGTACATACATATTTGTTTCTTCCTTCCACACCCTGTGGTGTAATCTGTTTCAGGGATCCATAACCCTTCCCTCTTCAGACATTTGGGGCTACAAGTCCCACCAGACCATCGTAATGAATGGTAATGGACCATCAGAGCTGTAGTCCAAAATATCTAGCGAGCCACAATTTGAAGATCGATTCAAATTTGACAAAATAAGTGACTGTGGTATACAATGTGTGTGTGGATGGATATGACAATGGCCCGGTACTATTTCAACCAAAGTGAAATACCATAAAGTGTAATTGAAAGGGCTACACAGAGAAACTAACACTCACTGGAAATGTGAGGTCTGACTTTAATTTCTCGAAGGGAACATGGCAATGGGATAAAATGTTGTCCAACAGCGGTACATTATGCACAAAATGTTTGGGTACATAAATTAAAGCGTATGTTAGATTTAGATCTGAGACCTTTTAGTCACCAGTTATCTGTAAATATAGAGCAGATAAAAATTGTATTTGTTTGAGTTTCAACATTTTTAATGATTTTTATAATGAAATGTGGAATTGAGAATAAAAAAAGAACTTTGTGAAACTGGTTGCTTTGTGTACGAAAAGATAATAAATGTACATAGCCCCTTGGGATTTTGACTAGAAGTGTGCATGTGTGGTTTTCACAGTTCCATAAAACAGGTGAATTCAATTGGCTAACAAAGCAATCCCCAATACATGTTATTTGTACAAAAGTAAAGTGTTTAGATCTAGAATATATTCAATTTGGAATATGCTATAGGAGTACAGAATGTGTTTCTGCTTGTAATATGACACTACCACATAGTAACACAAATAGCAATGCACTCCTACCCGGAAAACACAAATTTATTGTGTTAGATTTGGACTTGCTTCTGGTCACTATTATTATTTTCAGATAAACTGTGGATTACAACCATCAGAGCAATGAACAAGGCATCACAAAATAAAAATGTTTAACGGGTATACATGCCAAAACTAATGGTTTACAACGCCTTGATTTTATGTGAATCTGACCACTGGGGACATGGACCTCTTGCCCGAAAAGAAAGTAATTTCCATTTAGAGCCAAGATTACTAAATCCATATCATGACTTGACTTATCTGAGAGCTTTTCTCATAGCAGGATCTATCAAGTATTGAATATAAAGTGTAGCTTATCGAGCTGTCACATAAATAGAAAGTTGTCGCTTGAATCAGTGATAAAATGGCCTCTACTATTTTCACTCTTATGGCATGCTTTCTAGGCTTTTACAATGGATAGGAAGGAGTTTTCTAAAACAGTCTATCACTGAATAGTTTACATGTGTAAATTCTATTGATAACCATGAGTTTCCATTGTGTCCCAGACACTGGGCTTTCTGAAAGATTTGCAAGGTTATCATGTTGGTATATTTTAAAATGTATTTATTAAAAATGGTTTCCCTATTTTTCAACCATTACAAATTAAACTAACACATCCGGGCTGATGCAACCTTTAACAAAAGATATCTACATTTTTAAGAATCAATTCTTACCAATAAAGCAACCCTAAACATTGACATTTGCAACTGTACTTCTAATTATTTCAACTAACTTAAAACAGTACTGCTGTTTAAGCATACAGTTGCTAAGTGCTGTTTTCGCCTGAGCAAACTTCTTCAAATATCAGTTCCTGACACACTTGTTCAGAGTTCAATCAACCAACAGGCAAATAGCCTAAACCCAATTTTGCTAACAAACACTTAAATGTTATTCTTCTATATTTAATTTAGTTTATTTTTTAATTGGGTTATTCAAGTAGCTTACTTCCTATAATTCTGCTCTCGTATACAGGATTATTAGGTGAATGCAGGCCATTTCCTGATTCTCAACATAAATATGTTTTACGGGGCATCCAAACAATGCTAAATCCCACCTTGTCTATGTACATAGTGTACTCGGTAATAGAAATAGAATGTTCAAATGCTTCCTTGTGTGCTTTAAAACATGTATATTATTCATTTAATTGCACACATGTGCTCTAAGGAATAATTCTAGAGAATGGTTTTTCAGTGTCTTGATTATGGCGGTTTATACCCGTATCTTAGTAGCAGGTATTTCTTATCTTGCTGGCTGAGGACCAGCTGTTGAGCTGTTTCATTATCTACTTGGCTCTGATCTGCTGACAGGTTTGCACGGCTTTGTGCTACGCTACTGGGCTACTTTCTTCTGAGGATCTGTCCACAATTCAAATGTGTGCTTTTTATTTACCTTTTTAGATGGCTATTTAATTGTAATCTTTAATGGGAGTTGTTGCATTGTTTTGTTTTAGCAATACATTAGCTCACCGGCCACTTATTTTGCTCTAATTTGCAGTTTGCAGACCTTAATTAGTTCATTCATTTTGTCTTAAATTTAAAAAAAAAAAACATTCCCGGTATCTAATTGGGTTTTTATCCAAGTTCAGTCTGCTAAACCACCTGCTTAGATTGTTCCTTGAACTTAGACAAGAGAATTTCTTTTAAGGGATTTTCCTTACTTCAAGTTTCATCAAATGCAAAATGATTGTAGGCCTTTGATTTGTTCAATGTTAAATTCCTGAATCATAAATTCAATACATCATATATATCTAATACTTTCAGTAGACAAGCTTTTTCTAACTGCTTAAGAAAGGTATACATGTTTACAATGAATGCATATAACTAAATGAAGGCCCATGTAGGCACTATAGAAAAGTTATATTTGTCGGCAGTGAATGCATACGCTAGGTTTAGTGCAAATCATATTACCCCACTGTTTAAAATGGCTCTTGCCAATCAATCCATCGGAGAATGCTTACTAGGTGTTACTTGTAAGCTGTACATAATACTAAGCACCAAAGTATTCTGTATCGCTCTGTAGTTGGTCAAATGCAGAATGTTGAAGTTTCAAGAATTACTTCTGTTGTAAAAATAGTAATACATGACACCCCCAAAACCCACTTTGAACCCAAAAAAGGCATTTAGGATCCGTTCTAGGCCCTAACCACCAACATGTCTAATTGCTAATAGGCAAACCCTAATTATATAATGTCAATGAAATGAAAACTCTTTTTGTCAATATTAACACACTCCAGTGGTCAGCAGTAAATCACATTATATAGGAAATGCAGAATTGTTGTTTGATGAAATTATACGTCAGACTTCGATTTTCATAAAATGCTAGAGGTAAAGTCAAAGGCCACATGATATACGTTGTTGTAAAAACACATCTTATTTACCACATACATGCTTTCAATATTAAACCCAACATTTTTTAGAAGCCTTTCACCGCATTTGAGTTCACATTTTCTTCAAATGCCCATCTGGCAATTGACGTACCTGCCAAAATAAAATAAAAAACAGTCACTTGAAAGAGAAACTGTCCTTTATCATCTCGTTATTGCCTTTACAACAGGAACCCCTCAGCAGAAAAGGTGAAAGTCAAATCCATGTCGGCTAAAAGTCAAAGCTTTTACTTGAAGTTTGGGTGCAACCATAACTGCAAGGAAACACCAAAGTGAAAATAAAAACTGGGGGGTATGGTCAGGGAAGTTGGCATACACCTATGCCATATCAGTGTAGAGATTTCTCAAAATTGTTCTTTGTAGGGTTTCAATCTGGACGTTCAAGGACTGAAGAGACGGTGCTGCAGTTGCACCTTGTATTGCGCTGTTCCCACGGGTTTCAGTGCTGTTTAACTACATAGTTTGCAGTTAACATGCTGACACATCAGGTTGTATGCCATTAAAATGTTTGCTGTATGTATTTCCAGACACAATGCGTCGAGCAGTAGTTGAATTGGTAACTGCCTCTTCTGCTGCCTGAACTCCAAAGGAGGTAGATGCTACAGGTTAAGGCATAGCAATGGATGGATATATTGTTCCTTCTGCCACATCAAGAGATGAGCCTGATTTGCATATGGTCTTTCCCCTTCTTTAATGACTTGGCAGGCAAAGAGCAATGCACAAGAAAGTGAGAGGCTCCACAAACTTAATTTGTAATCATAGAGTTAAGTGGAGAATCAAAGATCACACAAATATGAAATCTCATCTGCCATATTGGATTGAGCTGACTTAAACTTTAGTAAATACAATTCCATGATAAGTTACAAAAATATTGCTTTGTTCATTTTTTTTAAATAAAAATGTTGAAGATAAACATCAAATAAAAATATCACTATTAAAAATGATCACTATATGTGGATACAGTGTTTTTAGAATTGCATAATATCATTCCAAAATACATACTCTACGATTCACATTCATACATTCAATAAGTCTAACAACCAATCAAAACATATCTCCTATTTGCTCAGAAACCGTGGTGTCACAGGGAAAAGCACACACGGTTATCTGTATCAGAATAACCAAGAACCAGTCCAAATCCTAATCATTGACAAAGAACAATAAAGAGAGGGGAAATTACAAACAGTTAATCATGAATAACTGCAATCCACTGGCAGTATTTGATTGATTTATCTTGGTAAAGTGCAACAAGGTGCCTAGTGATCTCAGAAAGCCTGTTTGGCAGCCTCATTCTGGTGACAGATTAATGCTGGATCTTCTTATCCTGATTGTAAGGTGGCCTTCTCGAGTTTTGGCTGACGTGGATCTGTCTGCGCCGATGAGCCCAGCCTTCTTCAGGGCCAGAGTTTCTAATTAGGTTGCAAGTGATGTGGACTACCTATGTTTAAAAAAAATATATAAATATGGGAAAGTGGTGCCAAGGTCCACTTTTACGTACCTAAATTGGCAAAATTAAATATATGAATAAAAAGAAATGCCTTATAAAACTTGAAAAAGCTCCAGGGGTGGTCATATCCATGGGTCAGGCCTCATTTGGCTGGGTACCCCACAGAACATGTTCCCCTCGCTATCTAGCTCGCAAATATATATAATGATAGCCATGTCATGTCACCAAAACACGCTGGCAGGAGAGTTGAAATCTGGTCCATTTGTTTCTTGGCATAAGAAACCCTTAACAATTCTCACTCTTAAAGATGGCGGCCCACTGTGGTTACGCTCGAGGCTTCGCACTCTACTGCATTAGGGAGTTGCACGCACAACGGAGATGGTGCTGCGGCTTTTGAAATGGCTTGGCAGGTGAAGAACGATGGTCTGGATGGTTGCCCAGAGCAATGCCAGAAGTTAAGATGAATTCTAAACCTTCCAGCGATCACCTTTTGTGTTTTTCTTGATGTTCTTATGCAACTGCAAAGCCACTGCCCTGTAATGATGGAACATTTCTTTTCCAGGTAATGACACCAGTGAATTTCTACTCGTGAGGAAGCTTAGAGCAAGGTGTTTGTTTAATGCCCAGAAGACCCTTTGTCTTCTGATCTTCATGTGCATCCCATAACAATCAAAACACACATTTGACATCACAATGGTGATATAACCAAACAATTTACAGACTGCTTGTGCTTTTGTCACATTAATACATTCAATCAGTGGGTTCTTCAATTCCACTTTGAATGTGCCAAAGCGTTGTCTTATGTGGATGGAGTTCTTTGCTGCATGAGCACGTAGCCTTTATCCCAGTCTACACAAACCTGAAATAACCTGTCCACAATGCTGCAGCATCTCTGTTTCTTTGCCAACAACGCCTGTCGTTTGAAGGTTGAGGATTAAAAAAAGGGTTTGTCATTTTAATATGCAATTATTTGCTTGACTTATCGGTTACTTATAAAATGATTTTTTTTTTTTTGCAATTTCTTTTAAACTGGCCTTCTGACGACTAAGCAATGGCTTTTCCTGGCAACATTATTCCTCCCCATGATTCATCAAAATAAAGGTCACCTCCCCCCCTCTACACAGCCTGGGGCATTATTACATGTATCTGTCATTGAGTGAGAAACGTAGTAAATTCCATGGGATCCCAGATTAGATTAATTTAAACGGCATGGTTGAAGATGGTGTCTGAGCCCCCATGTTGGTTAATATCTCATGACCTTTTCAACCCCAGGGCACGAAAAAGAATGCCCAATGCAGCCAGACTGGTGGGAGCTTGCAAATAAGCTACTGTAAGGGCAGCATGTGCTCCATTCCCATAGCAGATGGAAATATTGGTGTCTGTAGAGCATTCAAATGTTGCTGCAACTCTCAGACACTGGTAGCTACAGTACTGTGAAGCCACGGATCTGTAAGTGACTGCCTCAAAGTGCATGGATTTTAATGGAGATGCTGTGTTCTGAAGAATCTCTCTGTGCTACACAGAAGACCTAAGTTTTCTGTGCAATTTATCAGTTCTTTCGTGGTAGCAACAACAGGGCCTCTTATAAACAGCAGATGATCATCACCTCTATTACCCCCGCCCCTCTGCATTCCCTAAAACAGCAGAAATCTTTCTCTGCTCAAGTGGAATATTTTTACAAAGAAGGAGGGATAACACATTAGGAAGGGGCACAATAGACCAACCCGACAGTGATACATGACTCAGACTGGCAGGATGATGACAGGGTGCAGTTAGCTTATGGGGACTAAAAGGCCAGAATCAGTACAGCTTTAGGATATCCCTCAAGAGCAATCTAACAAAACTGCCTTTTTCCTACCCCTGTCCTCTCTTACCTTCCATAAACCGCCATGCTGTGTCTTCATGCTGCAGCTTTTTGCACCTTGTCAATGAGGACTGGACTAATTCAGGAAACTAGAGGACTCAAAACAAAGGAGCAGAGAACGTTCATTAAAAAGTCAGCAGAGAAATAGGAGGCAGGTCAGAGATGTCACTTAAGGATGAATAACACCTTCCAAAGTTGTCATGTGAGGTCATAGCGAAAAGAACTATGTCAAATAAACTAGCTATACTCACTAACATTGCTCTGGAGCCATGTATGAAGGGGATCTAAGGTGGAGTTCTCTTCTTTAGAATCTTAAGAGACTGGCTCTCTTTCTGAACGAAACATAACTATATTTTTATAAAACAGAGTATGTAGGTGCTTACTAGGAATAAAGTAGTCTTTATGTGGGATTCAAGAGGTTCCCTTCACCTCTACAAGTTTCCTGTTGCTCTTGGCAATGTTCTGCTATGCCTTGTCAACACTGCCTTGTTTTCCCCTTTCCTGTTCCCTTGGGATATATATTGCCTTTTGCAGTCTTATCGTTCTACCCAGAAGTACTTGAAAACCTGCAGTTTGGAAACCGTGTTTTTAATCCTCCCTTGTAGATTTGTCAAATACTGCAATCTGCCCTTAAGCCTTTGGGTATAATTGGAATGAGTAATAAACTTAATATTTTAGTAATTCTTAGTCAATATTTATGACAGGGAGGATTGTCAAGAGTGGATGAGGACCCCTCTCAGCCTGGTGTAGGAGGCCTGCCAGGTTGGAAACCCGAGGCATTCCTAAATCAGAGGGTGGGGAGGTGACAGCTGGGAGGGCCCCGATTCCCGTCCTGTAGGATATTTTGTGTAAATTTAGGGTTTGGCTGTATTTTCTTATGGCCAGAAATGAGTGGTGGTTTGGTGATAACTTATTCTTGCATTTAGAATGGGTTTGGCCTCATATCATTTTAGTGATGATACTTTGTTATATTATATTGGAGTACCTAGTAATATGTATTACTTGCAGTATTTTATGGAAGCATATGGTTCATATGGTTTGCGATATTTAGTGGTGAGCATAGTTTCCTTCCTTACATTATAACCCCATCATAAACAAAACCTTCCTTTCTATGAGAATACCTCCTAGTGATCTATAGAGAGCCTTGGACCTATACACCCAAGGAAGCCCAACACTTTTAGATAGCGTGCCACCTACAGCCTGTGGCCGGTATCACAGGCTTATCTGTACCAGTGATCTATGCGCCCGTAGGCATCATTACTGGTTCATAGACCCCCAGAAATCTATATTATATTAGATCCCCTCCAAATAACATTCACGGAGGACACATACACACACCTATTTTATCACTGCTTATTCTGTTTGTTATTCTATCTGCATGGGCAAATTGACAAATGAGTTACCAAAGAAAAGGAGTTTCCCCCGTGTCCACATATGCAATCACCCAAGCAATAAAAAATACTCTAAACAATCTGTTTTTATATATTGGTTATATTGCGGATAAGTACAATTCACAATACAATCTTACCATATACATTTCACCATTATCTGTAATAAAATGAGAAGAGAAAAAAAAACAGATACAGAGCAAATAAGCCTTTTTAAAAAAATAGGCATTACTTTTTAGCATTATAAACATGAGGAATTAAGATGCAGGGGATTTCCTTTGCTAATCTGCCTACATGACATTTTTTAGATCGGTCATTCATCCAACAGCGCACAGTGACCTCACTTAAACTGTGACTGCTTACCAAAAATATTTGTTTGAATCTCTCCCACACGACCTTGTCCTTGCTCCCCTCAGAAGAGCAGCCCCAGCCAACAACCCGCTCCTGTTAATCCTGGATGTTTGGAATGCGCAGCGATAACAGAGGGTTCTCCAGCCAGCGCTGAGTGAGACCAGGCACATCTGTCTCAGAGCCCAGTCATCCCGAACTAACTTCTCTGTCAGTTTTCCCATTAGCAGAGCTCTGCACCTACCCACTTTGCTTACGTGATATATCTGCAGACACTTTCCTCCAATCAGGTTAAAAGGCAGCATCACCCTTCACTTTTACACAATGGGATCTTTGCTCACTGAGCAACTGTTTCAATTATTATTTCCTTTCGCGCATACTTTCCGCTTTCTGCAAACACAGAAAGAGAAAGAAAAAATGCTAGTGCACATTTGAAAAACGAATTTCAGAATATGTATTTTCACCTCATTTTGTACATGGGACTACATTATAATGTTAAGGAGTTAGCATTAGTGATTAGTAATTGTTAATTAAGTCAGTCAGGTATATAAATAATGTTCAATAATGTAGTCTTCTATGCATGAGGTATTCAAGAGAAACAAAGAAAATGATGCACTTTTACTCTCTGCAGTTTCACCTTGGGCTTTTGCTGCATTATGAATTCTATACCTTGCATGCCACCAGCAACATATTCACATGTTATACTGGCAACATAAAATAACTATATGTGTGTGCCACATTATTGCTGGAAACAAAATGCCATCACATTTATTGAAGCACTATATACTTTAAAGTGCTATAAACATTATAAAGCGCTATATATATTACTACAGTCCCTTTCCTTTGTGGCCATCTGATTGCTGCTAGTACCCCATCCTGTTGTATGTATATGCTGGCTGGCCTCTTTCTTGTACTTGACGAAAATCGCATGTCCTTGCATTCCTGGTGGATCACATGCAAAAAGGCAGCCCACTGGAATCTCCATGGAAAGGCCTCCAGCCAGTGCTTTTCCACCAACAAGGGAGAGGGAGTTACCCACCATGTGACACAGCACCAACAATTATAACAAGTAGCAAGTATCGCCACAGGCTGCCTGCACAAACATACCCACTTACATGTAGCCTTGCCACAGAGCATGTATTGTGTTCAGTTAACAAAAGCCGGCAGGCGCACAAGAGGAAAAGGGGCAGGGCTTAAGCCTCTTTTTATGTATTCATTTGTCCATGACCCCATCCGGACAGAGAAGATAGAAACTGATTGGCCCGTGGAATCAATGGAGGGAACACCTATGGAAGAAGGAGGGCGGTGGATAAAACCATTAACAGGAAACAGGAAGGTGTGGGTTTTTCGGTGGCAGCAGAGAAGTTGAAGGTGGCGGATCGAGCGACCAGAAGGAGGAAGGATGTTGTGGAGGTGATTTCAAGAAAAGGTGTGGTATTGGTTGGTGAGAGAAAGTGGTAAGTGAGATTGTGTGCAAGTATTGTGAGTGAGAGTAATAGTGGGAAGGTAGAGAGTGGAAGAAAATGTGACTGGGAGAGTAGAATGAGAGAAGTGGAGAGGGGAGAGTAGTATTGGTGAGAGATGGGCGAGTGGAAATAGAAGAGTGTGTGACTGAAGGATGGATGTAGACTGTGCAGAGGGAACATCAGAGGGACAGAAGAGGTAGAAGCAGAGAGTGGGTGCAGCAGATGGTAGAAAATGTAAGGAGAAAGTGAGAGTGTGATTGAGGGAGAGGAAAATAGAAATGAAGTAACAGAGAGGATGAAGATCGTGGTGCCTGGTAGACACATCCCTTAATGATCACCTAAGGAAAGCTGTATATGACCCCTAGTTTCTTCTCTGAGGGAGACGAGCTAAATAAATAATGCAGCTTTAGGCCATCACAAGAAGGTAGACAGAATTTAGACAGTAGTGGTTACTGGTCATTATAATCCAGGGTTGGGGTGGGATTGCCCATATCTGTTAGAGAGAGAGAGGTGGCCATATAGGCCCATTAAAACTAAAAACCCTTGAACCTCAGATTGCTCCTATAAATCTTGAGTTTCGTGTTGAAAGGCTCACCATCTATTTACTTCGGCTGTTTTCTTGATAATATGTGTTTCTCAACCCGCTTCACCGTATATTCTCTTAAATGTACAGGGACTCTTTCCCATCATATTACACGTTACACATTGCATTTTCATCTCAGCTAAACTTAGAATTAACTTGGTTTCAAAGGAAGCATCAGTTCTCTTTCCCTCAATGTTTGTTAGATTTAGTCTGGACTTTATTTCCTTTATTCCAAAAGTTCAAGTAATTTGACTTTAGGGCAAATGACTGTATGTTCTTACGTGCATTCATTTGGTCTCATAATGTTTGCTGGGCTTTGCCTGGACTGGAATCCCAGCATTTCAAATGTTCAAATATCTTCAAATACCTCAGGACTGTGCCTCCAGCATGTATCAATTCACCCCCTCTCATTGTCTGTTGCTCATATCCCATTGGCATGTAAGATTGGGATATCGGGTTTTGTTCACCATTGTTCCCATCAGCTTGGGCTCACTGCAGCTTTGCAGGGTATGTGTTCCTCTGTGGCTTTGCACCCCCCCCAGTTCCCTTTACAAAAGCCTGAACATGCACTAGTATTTTCATTGATGATGTCCTCATCCTCTAGCACTTTTTTCATTCAATAGACTGTGCCAGAGTCTCTGCTGGATCCCATGCTTTCTAATAGGGCTTCCTCTCTTTATTCCCTTTCTTTCACGCTAGTGAGAAGGCTGCTCAGATACCCCCACTCAGACTGTCATCTTCTCAGTCATAATCGGGGTTCAGCTGCATTAGCTTCGCTTACTTGATATTCCAAGTCTTTTCTCACAACTCATATGTGCCTCATTACGAGTTTGGTGGGTTGCCGCTGAACTCGTAACACTATTCCGCCGCCTGATATCCTGGTGCCTCCGGGACACCTAGCAGCCTGGAATATCAGGTGGCGGAAAGTGTAAGTCCCCATTCCTGTGGAGTCCCAATGGCCACCCTGGCCACCTGGCCACCCTCTGTCCTCCGGGTCCAGATACCTGCTCACCCTGCCACCCTCCCGCACTGCCTCCGGGCCACCCTTTGCACTGGGGTCTGTATCTGTACCCATACAGTCCCCCCTTTTTTTTCTTCCTGCACTTATCAGACTTACCCTGCCTGCTGCCTTAAACCCAGCACTTGCCACTTGCTGGCTGAACTACCACTGGTTGTTGCCTTTATTATTTACTTATTTATTTATTATTTATCTGTTTCTCCTCTGCTCCACACTTCCCACTTCTCCACCTTCCGTGCACCGTTCCCCTGTCCCTCTCCCATGCACTTGCACCTTCTCAATGTCACTCCGCCTAGTAAGATCATTGTTGGTTCTCCCTGATCCCCTCTGAAACACTCAGGTACAAGCATGATAGAACAAATTTCACTTCAATTCACTAGAATGGGGACACGGAAGTGCTAACGGTGTCAGTGTTTCCATGAAAACCATGCCTTCAGTGGCCAGTGCCCCCGGCAGGTCAGACCTGCTGGGAACAACGGCTCCTGCAGGCCTACTTGCAGTCTGGCGGTCTAGAAATAAGGGTGCCAGTAGCAACATACCAGCACCCTTATTTCCAGACCACCAGACTTAGCCTGAGACTCATAGTCTGGGTCTTGCCACTTTCCTAAGACTTAGATTGGCAGCTCCTCCTTCATTCTGCCTTGCTAAAGGATATTTCCATTTGACTCCAGGAGCCCTTCTCTTGTGTTCTCAATCCTCTGCAATGGGGCATGGCTCTGTGGGCTTGGTCAATTGGAGACCAACACCAACTAAAGACTCAATTTTCTGCTGTAAAGGGGCTATTTTTGCAAAGTATAAAACATGGCAGGTATGCGTGGATGAGTTTACAGTGACTCTGCCATGCTTTGTTCTTCATTCTAAAAGGAAGTTGCAGATGTGAAGTTCTCTGCTGTGTTCTGGTATGTCTCTTGGAAGCAGAGCTAATGAGTTTTGTCTCCAAGCATCTGGTGCTACGTCAAGCGTGTCCTTGGTGTCTGACTTGAAAAATATCTTGAGTGTAGCCTGCATATTAAAGGGGGACCCATTAGTCTCCTCGCCCCTGCTTCTCCGTGAGTGTGCTAAGCGTTTAGCCTCCTCCCTGAAAGCAAACTACAACTTTGGTTTGGAACAACAAAGGATGTGTATTGGATGTATTCCTCAATGCAATGCTAATATGTCCTATAAAACAAGTCACTCATCAGATGGCAGGTATTCCCACCACATGCCCAGGTACTGTTACTCACCGATAACGATCGTATGCAGGATCAGTGGGTAGGTAGCTCTGTTTGATTGAAGAGCCTGGGTTAGTCCTTAACCCAAGCCTCCTCGCTCGAGGGAACTCTTTCCCTAGATGCATCCCTCTGCTGGCTGTTAACAAGGTGAGATAGAGGAGTAGATCAAATGAAAGAGCGGGGAGAACACACTGCCATGGCACCAAGCTGCAAGGGAAAAGTACAGAGGTTAATGCTAGTCGATGAAAAGATATCCAAGTTCCCTGATAGTACAAGTGGTTACCCTGTTTTGTTCAATTGGTGTGTCCCAAAGGGAAGCAGGATGTTCTGGGACCCTGGTATCTAACAACAAAGGATGGAGTTACACAGGGTTATGAATACTATGAGGCCAGTTATGGATGCAAAGGAAAGTGCTGTCTTACCAGTGCTCGGGGAGATGTTGGAGATGGATTCCTCTTGGAATAAACGAGTTGGTACAAAATAACAAAGTGAATGTTAGGAGGGAACCTAGCCCAGTCGGCACGAGCGACACACTAGTTCAGAGGTGGTGCACATGTGAATGCCGCGTAGCTCCCAGTGAATTGCACAATGGATCCTAAGGATGCCATATTCGGGCTCCAGAGGTTACCAGCAGAGCGCTGAAGGAGTTCGGCAGTGGAGCAAGGTGAGGTGAGGGGAGAGTCCTTAGCGTTCCAGAAGCGGATTGTAAGCCAGCAACAACGAGGCAATGAGACACCAAAGCAACAGAAAAAAGGCAGTCTGTGTAGGCAGGCGAAGGTCAGCAAGAGTGAGGCAATCAAGGTAGAGAACAGCGGGCAGAGGCAGTCCGTGTAGGCAGGCGAAGGTCAGCAGGAGCGAGGCAATCAAGGTACAGAATAGCAGGCAGAAGCAGTCCGTGTAGGCAGGCAAAGGTCAGCAGGAGTGAGGCAATTAAGGTACAGAAACCGCAGGAAAAAGGCAGTTTGTATAGACAGGCTTGGGTCAGAAGACTGTAAGCAATGAATTCCAGGAACTAAGAGGCAACCAATGAAGACTAGAGTCACTCAGAAGCAGCAAGCACAGTGTTAGAGGGCCTCTATGCAAACGTAGGAGGCAGAGCCTATCATGCTGACCAGCTGACCTGGTCATGTGATCATCCGAAGACTCGTGATGTGCAGCACTTGATCTCTGCTTTGCGGAAAGGGGAACGGCCACTGACCATCTCCAGGGAACCGCCAGCGTCAGTAGAAGGGGGCAGCCCAGTGTTGCATGCACTGGAATACAGGCGCTCTCTCCTTGGGAAAAGAGATCCGGAAATGGGAACGGGACCCCAGAATCCTGACAGTTAAAGATATTATATGGTGTGCATTCCCAGCATGTGCCCATGTGCTCAAATTCTATGCAGCTACTTTCTTTATTGCCAGATACTCAAATCATATAACTGCAATTGGCATTTGATTGCCAGCTCCTTCCTCAAATTGCATGAATGTGCATCAAAGATTGAGGAGTTCAGATCATATGTCAAGAATGTCCTTGAAATGGCAGGTACCTATTTGATTTGCTGGATAGTAGCATCATATGACAAATACCTATTTAGCTACATCCTCATATGACATAGTAGCTATTTCCAACATCTGCCACAGTACTCACATCATAGGGCAGTGTGACGAATCGAGGGAACTTGTCATTTCTACCCAGGTGGGAGTGAAGCCCCTCCCTGTGAGGCTAGGGAGGTGAGCCTGCTCTGCAACACCCTCCCTAGGGTTCAAGGCAAGTGGGACCTTCCCGGTAGAGACCCCCTTAGGGGACAAAGACTCTCGTTACTGTGAGGAACTCCCAAAGCCAAGCCATATAGTTGTTTATATGGGACTGTCTCCCATATCCAATTATCAAGACTTGAAGAAGGGCAAGGGAAAAGAGCAGCTGGCTCTTTAACTAAAAGGTTTAGAACCACTGAGGCGAGTGGTTTTAAAGAGCACTGTTTGTTATCTCCATAGAGGAAAGAGAGAGTGAAGAGAGAGGATTGCATGGTGGAGCAGGGAATGTCCCCTTGTAATGTTATACTGTCTGGAGACGTGGCCATGAACAAGCCCGGAGCCTGCAAAATCCAAAGTTGCTGGAGCCGGCAACAGAGAAGCACATTTTTTAGAGATTGACAGAGACAAGACTCCGACTCAAGTGGAGCTGCTGCAGTGGTGGTGGCGAAACCACAAGGTTATAGTGGTAGACAGGCTACCTGAGTAACGACGCAGAGACCACCAAGGGGTGACCTTTACAGCTGATGCGGTTCCCCAGTGAGAAATACCAAAGTTGGGGAGTCAGAACAAACCGCATCGGGCAAAGATGCTAGCAAGGAGATGAACAAAGAAGAGAGAACGCCTGGAGAGACCCGAACCAACCCTGAGACATTCCCACCTGAATGAGAAGGTAGCGGGGAGCTGGGGAGGAATGGGAACCAAGGCGAGAATAATTATACGAATGCTGAAACTCGTCCCAGTTGAAACAAGAAAAGTGAGAAAGTAAATCTGACAAACCTGAAATGCTTGGTTGAAGGAAAGCGAAGCATAATTCACCCTAAAATGGAAACCAATCGAGCTGAAAGAAAAATGGAGTTGTTGAAAAACGTGAACTGCCTAAATGACAGAGAATAATACCTAATCCGAAGCAGGAGAGATATCGAGAGAGAACTTAAAGAGAGTTTGAAACACACTTCAAAGAAAGTGAGAAAGGCTGGGAAGCCTTTAGGATAAACAACTTACAAGAAAGCACAGTATAATCCTGGAAATAAAGGACGATTAATCCTGTTTGTGAAGTGAATGACTGGTATATCAGAACGCCAGAAGACTGGGAGCAGAAGGCCCAAGAAGCCTTCACAAATAATAACTGAAAAGACAATACAGAGGAGAGAGGGGAAATATACCGACAAGAGAAATAAGAATCTAATAGAGAGTTGCATTTTGCCTGAATATGCAAACCCTTTCAAGTTTAGGCTAAGGAACTGCCGAGACTCGAGGAAAGTCATTACATCAATGAAAAGAATCTGCAAGAGCCAGTGGAGAGAGTTATATGAGCTAATATGAGGAGTCACAAAATACTATTTGAAAATTACTTATTGACCTGGAGTTTGAAAAATTAAAGAGAACAGTATTTGAAGCACCTGTCAGGAGAAGGAAGGCATTCTCCTGACCTTGATATGCCAGGAATTGCAATACAAAGCCAGACCTTGTCAATAAGCCTAGGTATTCACTTCATAAGCCATTTACTGGCATCGAAAGTCTTGGTACTTTCATTTATGACGTATTGTTAGCGAATGCCAGGTAATTCATGCAAGGTGTTCCCATTAGATGGCAAGCCCTCACTTCACAGGGCAGGTATTACCACAAAAGGCGAGCCCTCATCCCACACCTTCGCGTTGAATGATCAGGTGCTCACCTAATGACCAGGTGCTCCCGTAAAATGGCAGGTGCTTACACAATTTGCCAAGTGTTGTCATCAAATGCTCATATCACAAGTCATGAATTATCACATTCAGTATTTTCTGAGAACATGGTAGGTGTTGAAAACAAAGGCATATATTGATAGGCTCGGTATTCCTATCAAATATCCTGATACTTGTGCTTACGAGTAGGTACTGTAGAAATAAAAAATAATAAAACTAATGCTAACATCACATGCATGTATTTCAGTTAATTGCAGCATACATTTTGTATTGACACAATATTTCTAGCACTTACATTATGCTAGCTATTCCCATCAAATGGCAGATAAATCACCTGCTAGATAAAGTTATCAAATGTCAGGGTACACGTAGTATATGCATGATATTGCCATCAAATGGTACTCACAAAGTATAACAAATGTCAGCTACACACATCAAAAGCCACCTACTACAATCAAAGGCCATGTACTGGCATAATTTGCAAATAGCTCTAATAAATCATAGGTAGACATCACATTCCAGCTATTATCATTGAATGGTAGGTATTTGCATCAGCTGCCATGTATTGACATCAAATAGCCAGATGCCAGTCATAAGCCGGGCATTGCCAATAAATGCCAGGTACTTGTATCGTATGGAAGTTAATGGCATGACGTTTTCAACACTCCAATTGTGTGGCTTGCATTGTCTTTCATTGACTATTATTATAATTTTTTTATTCCATCACAAGTCTTTGCTTTGAATATCCAGTAATGGAAGTTGGAAATTAAAGTGATTCACATTTGAAACATTAGGTAGATTTTACACGACCATAAAGTGTGAGCATTTCATGACACACAATATCATAGATTGCTAGTATGGATGGGAATACATTTAGGTGGCGGATGATTATACAAGAATGTTGGTGGCCTGAAGGTGACAATCAGGAGTTAGATGACAGAAGATTTGGTGACTGTTGTAATCATTAGCAACATTCAGAGATTATGATGGAGAGATAGTGGGGGGAATGTCTTATCCACACTCAACAGTGCTCTCCCTCCTCCAATAACCTCTCTTTCAGTGTGTTCCTCTCTGTACTTTCCCTACCTGGCTCTGGCTCCCCTCACCCACACTGTGATTCCGACTAATGGTGAAGCTGTCTCGCTCAATTGTTCTATATATATTATGCCTTTGTGCTAGCTCAAGGCATAGTTGAGGTTAGGAAAAGTCTCTATGGCATTTCAGAAAATGACTTTTCTCAATAACGCTTGAATGAACAAATCTGAAAATATTCCACAGTAATATTTCAAGGCAGCCGCTGCATGCAAAATTTTGTATTTGTACAATAACGGCTTCATAGTTTAAATAATGTTTTGAAGCGCTTTTAACATGGGGTTTTCCCATAGAAAAAAATGTATGTTTTAACCCAAATATATCAAAATTATCCACTTTGATTTTCCTAATATTCTCCAGGCATCTATATTTTATCTGAAATTGGTGCAGTGAACAATACATTTGAAGATCAATTTGGCCAATTTGGAGATATTAACATTTGAAATGCATGAATGCACAGAGTTACTTCATATGAGCTGTACACATAGGGTATGGGTTTTACAGTACACAATGACCTCACAAGTCACAACTGACTTTGATGTCAGTTTTAAAGTGATGGAGTCGAATGTACAATTTTAATACGAACTGTACTTAGTGTGAGTTTTACCGTTCATACATTACACAACATCTAGAAACTGATATTAAATATGCAGTTTTCATATGGACATTTCATATGTAAATGTACACTTTTCATACGAAAATATACACTTTGGTAGGTATACAATGCATGAGCGAAATGGAGGTACATTTTATACTGGAACCTTACACTTACATTTGTGATATTAACATTGGGGCTCATTACGAATCCAGCGGTAGCCGTGCCGGTAAAACCGGCAGGCTGATGCTGGACCTGTAGTGAATTACCGCTGCCGGACTGTTAATCCCTGTTCCTGTGGATTCCCATCAGACTCCATGAGAATGGGGACCGCAGAAACATTGGCACAATGTCGTGATGGTGCTGGTGTTTCCGTGCATCTCTGCAGGCGGGTGCCGTTCTGCACCGCCAGGTCAGACCTGGCAGGCAGAACGGCGCCCGGTCGCCGAATTTGTAGTTTGTCTGAGCGGAAAACAGTGCTGGTACAGTTCTACGGGCACTGTTAATTCCAGACCGGCAAACCTGTAATGAGCCCCCCATATGTATATGAAAACTAATAATGTGCTTTAATGACACACGCACCTAACATGTGCTTACTACACGTACCCTTTAGAGGTACAAGTGATCTATCATGCAACTACGACACATGCTTCTACCACACACGCTCCTATGACACATACTTACCACATACTTATGACACACGTTATAATAATCACACTCCTACAACTCATGCTTCTGACACATGCTGCTATAACATGCACTTACACAACACACTCCAATAATGCATGTTCTGATGACAAGCATGCCTACTTCACATAACATGTGGATGTACGACAAGGTTTAGTTTAGTTTATTATTTGTATAGCGCCGCCTGGCCCTAGGGCATCTAGGCGCTTGCGATGAATACAACAAGAATAATGAATACAACAAGAATAATGCAGCAGAAATGTACAAATCGATTACATATTTACAAATTTACAGTCTTGGTGCATGGTAGTGCGGTAGGGCTAGGCAGTTTCTTTGGATAGAAGCCAAGTTTTGGTGTTGTGTCTAAATCTGTGAAAGGACGGTTCTGATCTCAGCTCAAGTGGAAGTGAATTCCAAAGTTTGGAGGCAAGCACGGGGAAGCTGGAGCCACCTGCTTTTTGGAGCTTCAATCTTGGGATATTTAAGCAGTGTGTTTGAGCTGATCTGGTAGGGCGCGCTGGGGTGTGGTGCTTGAGGTTGTCGGATAGGTATCTGGGTGCTTGGTTAGCTAGGCATTTGTGTGTGAGTGAGATGGTTTTATATTCAATTCTTTGTGGTATGGATAGCCAATGGCAGGTGCGTCTGGCGTCCGAGATGTGTTCTTGTTTGGGTATGTTCAGGACTGCTCGCAAGGCGTTGTTTTGTATGACTTGTAGTTTGTTGATGTTTTTCTGACTGGTTCCCAAGTATAGCGCATTGCAGTAGTCAACTTTGGAAAGGACTAGCGCTCTGGCTAAGGTGATGCAGTTGGATGGTGAGAGGTAAGGTCTGCTGGCATTGATAAGTTTACAAGTGTAAGCAGTGGCTGATGAGATGGAATTGATCTGTCTTGTCAGGGTGAGGGAGGAGTCGAGGTAGATTCCTAGGGTTTTGACGCTGTTAGAGACGGTGATGTTATTGCCGTCTATAGTGAATGCTTGATAGAGTTTGTCGAGTTTATTAAGTCTGGGTTGGGAACCTAGGAGAAGAAGCTCGGTCTTGTCGTCATTAAGGCATAGGCCATGCTTGGCCATCCATTCTTGGATAATGGAATAAATGTTGTTGAGAGCAGTGAGGTCGGTGGAGTAGTCGCCTGTTAAAGGGATCAGTATTTGGGTGTCATCTGCGTAGTTGGTGTAGATGACACCCAAGCGGTCCAGTATGTCAAAGAGGGGTTTCGTGAATACATTGTATAGAGTGGGGGAGACGCAGGAGCCCTGGGGGACACCGCAAGTGACTGGGGCTGGGATGGCAGAGGCTGTGGGTGCGAAGACTCTCATGGATCTGTTGTTAAGGAAGGAATGGATCCATGCGTTGGCGTTATCTGAAAATTTGGCTGCTGAGGATAGATGTTTGCAGAGGATGTCGTGGTTGACCAGGTCGAAGGCGGCCGATAAGTCAAGGAGGAGAAGGAGGGCTAGTTTACCATTGTCTTTAATGTTGTCCATCTGTGTCTTAAGGTCAATCAGGGCGGTCTCAGTGCCGTGTTTGGGGCGGAATCCTGATTGTCTGAGTCCTAGTAAGTTATTTTTCTCGAGGTGGTTCTGTATCTGGAGATAGGCAGCTCTGTCGAGGATTTTTAGTAGGAAGGGTACAGTCGTTATGGGTCTGTAGTTGGTGGGGACATTAGGGTCAAGGGTGGGCTTCTTAAGTAAAGGAAGAACCCAGGAGTCCTTGAGGTTGTTGGGCACTATGTTGGAGGTGAAAGATGCGTTGATGAGGGAGGTGATGAAGGGAGCAAGTTGTTTGGCAGCATCTTTAATGATAGGGGCTGGGCAAGTGTCGCCTTGGCATTTGGACGGTTTAAGAGAGTAGATTATTTCTTCAACCTCTTTAATGGTTATGGTGGAAAACTCAAAGAGGTTATTGTCATCATTTTGGGGGGTGGTGTGGGTGTGTGTAGAGGGGGTGATGTTATCGGAGAGGGTGAGGCTTTCTTTCTTTGTCAGGATTTTGGCTTGTAGCGTGGCAATTTTGCCTAGGAGTGCTTCCTGGATGTTCGTGCACCAGTGGATGTCTTTGTTGCAAGTGTCTGGAATGGGGGAGGGTGATTCGAGTTCTCTCAGGATATTGAAGAGCTCTTTGGTATTAGATTTGGCGTTGCTGATTCTTTCATTGTAAATGTTTTTTTTAGACTGGATGATGGCTGATTTATAGATGTTCGATGCTAGTGCGTAGGATGTCTTATTAATAGTGGATGGTGACTGTTTCCATGCTAATTCAGCTTGTCTTTTGGCTTTGCGGAGTGTTTTTAGTTTGGGGGTGAACCAGGAATTGAGGTGTGCTCGTGGTTTGGCTTTCCGAAGCTTGAGTGGTGCTATGGTATTTATGGCCTTAAGGATAGTTGTGTTGTATAAATCTACTAATTCAGTAGGGTTGGTCATGGTGGGTGAGAAGTCGATGATGGGTTGGAGTAGCGGGAGGAGTTTCTCTAGTGTGATATTTTTGTTGTTTCTTGTGAGTGTGGGTGGGGCATTGGAGGAGGGCCCTGGTGTTTGAGTGCCTTTGTTGATGGTGAAGGTAATAAGGTGGTGATCGGTCCAGGCGCATGGAGTGTTGGAGAGGATGGTAGTGTTGCAATTGAGGTCAGCTATCCAGTCAAGGATGCGGCCTTTGTTATGTGTGGGTTGTGCGATATGGTGGGTGAGTCCTAATTCTGAAATAGTGTTGGCGATAGTGTGAGCTTTGTCATCTTTCTCATCATTGAGACCTAGATTAAAGTCTCCTAGGATGAGTAGTCGAGAGTTAGGTTTGATATTGTTAGAGAGTAGAAGGGCTATGTCGTCATTAAAGGATAGTATGGGGCCTGGCGGTCTGTAGATGAGGTGGATGGTGATAGTGCTTGTGTGCGTTGTGGATAGTTTGAGGGTGAGTAATTCCGCTGATGTCAGTGATTGGTTTTGTATGTGTCTAATGTTGATGGAACTTTTTGCAATAACGGCTACTCCACCACCTTTAGCTGTTTGTCTGTCTGCACGGTAGATGGTATAGTCATTGGGTATAGCAAGTGATAGAGAGGGGCCAGATGCTGGGTGGAGCCAGGTCTCTGTAATAGCTATGAAGTCGAGATCATTGACGGTAATAATGTCGGCAATGTCTAAGGCATGGGCGACTACAGATCTCGCATTGATGAGTGCACCTTTAATGGTTTCGGTGGTGATGCATGATTTTTTGATGTGGGTGCGGGGGGAGGGTGCGATCAGGCCGTGTGATATCTGGTCTGTCGGAAGTGTAGGGCGTGTGCAGTGAGGGGCAGATTTGGTTAAGGTTATGTTTTGTTTGTTGCCTAGATTGGGGAAGGATGCGGGTGTGTGTGTTCTGGATCTGAGTCGGGTGAATCTCGATAATCCTGAGCAGGGATAGGATCTGCTGGTAGTGAGGTTCGTGATAGTGGGTTGGCCGATGGGAGTAGTTTGTGATGCTTCTTGGGGGCTGGGGGTGTCTGCTATGCGATGAGAGTCAATGGAGGAGGTAGGCTGGAAGGGGTTGATGTTGGGTAGGAAGGGGGTGGGGCAGGGTATGGGATAATGTCTGGGGCAGGCTAGTCTGCTGAGGCCGTTGGGGTGTAAGCGAAGGTGTGACCCTGTACAAGGGGTGTCATGGGGGACCAGGCAGAATGGGAACATAATGAGGAAGGTCCAGGTTATCATTTCTGAGTTTAGAGGGAACTGACGCACAAAATCGTCAGAGATGGTGCAGAAGGTGCTCTTATAGCACATTTATAGCAGCTATTACACATACACACGTTCCTACGACACATGCTCCTATCACATGCGCTCCTACACCACATGGTCCTACAACACACATTCTTACAACACATACTCCTACCACACATGTGCCTACAACATGCGGTGTAATCACATAAGATGAGTGTATGAGTTCTACAGTTGTACATGACAAAATTGACATCTTCTGAAAAATCACATGAAAGGCAAGTCACGAATAACTTTGATGTCATTTTCAAAGTAATGGAATAAATGTACACTTTTCAGGCGAACAGTACACAGAGCATATGAGTTTCATAGTTCATAGATTACAAAATTAACATTTAACAACTCACATCAAAGGCAAGTCACAGCTGAATTTGATGTGAGTTTTAAAGTGATGGAATAAATGTACATTTTTCATATGAAAATGTATACCTATCATTCGAAAATGGTTACTTTTCATATGAACATGTACACTTTAGGAGGCATACAATCCATGAGCATTATGGAGGTACATTTTATATTAAAATCCTAAACGTACATTTGTGATATTAACATTTTGTATATTAACACTAATAAAACAAACTCTTACTATGCACCCTCTTACAACACACACTCCTATGTGTTACGCTTATATAACAGGCACTCTTACAACATGCACTCCCACCACACACACACTCCCACAACATGTGCTACTACCCCATGCACTCCTATAACACTCTTATAAAACATACTCCTATAACATATGTATCTACTTAATGCACTGCTACTACTCCAGCTCTTACGACGCACAGGTATCACCCATGTTCCTGACACATGCTACTGCAATGTGTGCACCTACAACATGTGCACTTATCACACCTACAAGATGTGGACATCTGACATGTGGACGTACAGCACACACTTCTATGGCACATGCTTCCATAACACACCATCTGACAACACTCACTCTTATAACACATGCTCCTTCAATGCGTGCTCCTTCAACGCGTGCTCCTCCAACACGTGCTCCACCAACCCATGCTCCTTCAACACATGCACCTACAACACACACTACAGACAATCTTACGACACAAACTACTAACACATGTACTTACAACACATACACTTACACCACGCACTGTTATGCAACATGCTCTTATGTCAGCCACACTTATACTGCGTGCTCTTAAAACACATGCTTGCATTAAAAGAATATATGATCGCGTAACCACAATAAAAGTTGCAATTATTTGAAGAAAAAAACATTTTTTACAAAAGAGTTAAGGTTAAACCAAACATTGGAAAAGATAATGTAAAGGTAACACTATAATAAACTTTATTAACAGATATATTAAAATCATTTATGGTGACCTTCACTCACACACTTAAAAGCATACAGTACTATAAAAACAAGTAATTCTATAAAATGTGACATCATTAAAAAGTACATTAAATGTACACCTATAATATGTTAAAGGAAAGTATAACATATTTACAAAATTACATTTCAAGGACATAGGGCCTCATTACGAGTCTGGCGGTAACCTGCCAGTTTTTCCGGATCGGTTACTGCCGGACTTGAATTACCATTCCGCTTCTGTGATTCCTGAAATTACTGGGGCATTACAACCCCGGTGACCTGGGAATTCCGGTGGCAGAATTCGGTAAATATCCATTCCCATTGAGTCCAATAGGACTCAATGGGAATGGGGACTATGGAAACACAGGCACCATCTCGTGATGGTGCCGGTGTTTCCACGTCCGCCTGCAGGCGGGCTGTGTTAAACCCGCCAGGTCAGACCTGGCGGGAATGACACCTCCGCCTGCAGGACTCCGAATCACCCGGTATGGAAATAATGGTGGCGGCGGGTTTACCGCCACCGTTATTTCCATACCGGGTGAATCGTAATGAGGCCCACAGTCTATGCAATGCGTGGTCTCATAAATATCATAAAAGTGCAGTGTTTCTAATCGCCAGAGATACCATCATATCAATATGTAATCCGTTTCAATTTGCGCTATTGGTATTATTGTTCTTCCAGACAATTATGATGGATATATATCAATGACACCACAATCTGATTAATATTTTAAGACAAGACGACCTTAGCTCAAGTACACCAGATCGTTACTGGGATTTTGTTGTCAGTCCAATTATTTATTTACCCCTGTCTTCTTGGCTACCCTTGAGAAAAAAGTATCATTACGGAATTGCACACTATCTAGATTTTATAGTGAACACTGTAACGGACAAACAAAAAATGAATCATGACTGTTGAGGTGCTTTTGGTACATAAGTACATAGTGGGTTTAACAGTAGTGCCACCCTATTACACTAATAAGAATCACATCCAAGTAATTCCTTCTTATTGACTCGCAAAGATCAAGTAATATACATTAGTTTATTACTGTTACAATTATTCATAATCAGAACAGCCCATGCCATAATGTAAATATTGCATTTATATCTTGAAATGTTTCTGCACTAACAGCAAGACAACAAGACTAACGCCCGCATTGATGACGTTTCACGCATGACATGCAATGTTACAATTTCCCTAAATAAGCAAAAAAGTTAAAATAGCAGCCGCAATTAGATTTTGCGTGCGGCGAGGCCGAACACGGTCGTCTGAATATTTTTCTTAAGGTAAGCAAAGGGAAAAATTTAGACTTTGCCATTGCCCAGACTAATATAGAGCTTTATTTCTAGACTTACTAAGAGTACCAATCACAATGTTAAGCAAATGCAACATATCAATTAGACATAACATAGTCATTTTGATACATGCACTATAATACTGTGAAATTTTTATAACAGTATA